>NC_045481.1:25030433-26315433 GCF_009650955.1 Corvus moneduloides
GTTAACTGACGTGTCTTGAAAGTAAACCCATCTCACTGATTAAAGTCATATTTCTGATTGGCTAGGCTCACAACATTGCTTTTGTGACTGAACATTGATTAACTTTTTCTCTCCATCTGATCTGCCTCTGTAAAATGTTAAAATCCAGATACAGCCTGCTATTGAACATGTGTAATTTCAAATAATTGCCTCTAAGTGCTCTGCCAGCATTTTAACAAACATATGCTACAATTCCATTCTTCTTTTAGAGCAAGAATATTGTTTGAAATGTTTTGTTTGTTATTCTTCTGTTACAGATTTCTGGCTCTGTACAAAGGCTTGCTTCCCAAGATCATGAGGCTGGGTCCAGGTAATTTTCCTTCTGTCATTTCTGTTTTGCTTTTGTTCTTGCTTTCTCTTCCCATGTTTCAGTTTCTTTAGAAAATGTAGTAAATATCAGTCAAATAAATGAATTAAAATAGCTTTCATTTTGAATGGTTTCTTTTTAAAATAGCATCATCTAATAGTATCACAGATGGATTTGGCTAAATATGTGTCTAAAAAAAATCATTTACGCATATACATCAGAGAACTGCAGATCCAAGTAACTGCTGGTTTGTGCAATTGCTTTATTTATGAACAAACCAAAGTACATGCAAATGACAGAACTGTAAAACTTTCAGAAGTTTCTTAAAGCTTCCTATTCCTTCTAATGTGATTTTTTGAGTTCACTAGTATTATTCCATACCTATGTGAAGCCAGCCTAAAATGCAGGTTAGAGGCTCTCCATAAAATGCACTCCACTAGTCAAAGCACAGCACAAGCATATCAAATTCCACTTTCTTCTCCTGTGCTCTATGGGGGCAGACACTAAAAAGCTGATAACAGAGCTAGGAAGAGACTTGTATGGCCCTGGAAAACTAAGAGGACAAGGATATCTTAGAACTGGGGTTGTTATTTGACCCCTTCTTACTAATTACTCCAAATGTGGGAGCACAGTGGTTGAGAGCTGTATCTTCTTTGGCTTTTAGAGTTTTTTTCCCTTACTGGTTTTGATTAATCATGAAAGCAAAGCACTGGGCCCTCAGAATTTGTCAGCCCACAGAGGCAGACTGCATCAAAAAAAGCAGAAGCCCCAATCTGAACAGTATCCCATTCCCATGAAAACATATTTCCAGTTGTTCAAGCTGGTTGTTTAATAGGCAAGAACACACATAGGTAAAAGCAAGCAGGTAAAGAGCAGAGCCTGTTCTGCAGCATAAAGGAGGCATTAGGTTTGTCTGTAAATGTTTGCATATCCAATCCATCTGGCTAAGTGCTAGACCATGCTTGGTTATTGTGCAGGGTGAGGAAGAAGGTGGGGAGGGGAAACAAGGAGCTCTAGAGCTAAAAACCTTTTCCCTCACACTCCAAAGATACTAGATTCCATGCAGGACAAAGAGAAGGCAGTGTTTAGCTTCCCAGTACCTCTTAGCACAGCAGATTTTGGAGTAAAATTTTCCATCTTACAAATGACTATGCATTCTGGCCCAGATCCAGCAAGTCAGTTAAATGTGAAGTTCATTCTAAATACTTTTGTGGTTCTATTGACTAACTAATATATAGGTTTGACTTTCTGATGAAACAATAATACAATCTTTGTTGTGACTGGGAAGGTAATTCCTTCTTCCAACATGTGCATGTTTACAGGAAAAGAGATACACAAGCAGATGACACAGTATGAGATTTGGAAGCAGCCTTGATTTGAGTTCAAATCACGTCTTAGATATTGTGTCTGTGATTTGTTTGTTGGTCAAAGCCTTTTGCAAACTTCTGCTCTGTCTAGATGTCTGTGAGCTCCTTTTCATAGAGGATGATTTCAAGCCTGATGATGGTTCCTCAGGATGAGTGATATGGAGAAACTCATGTGGTAGTTCTGTGTGCCTGCTTGTCTGAGCCCCAGAAAGGCGAGCCCAGTTCAGCAGAAGACATGTTTGTTAGAGGTGCCTCTCCAAGCTGCCAACTGAACCAACAGGCAAAGGCAAAGGAAAGAAAATATTTATGCCCCAGTGCTGGCTCCCACAAGTAATATATATTTATTCATGCAGCCTGGTTCTCTTTACCCGTGTTCTCCCACTAGAAGCTTCTCTGTGCATTTAGTTATATATATACCTTCTGAAATGTTCCTTTCTTTATCTCATACAGTAATTACAGCCCAGTTACAGTCTGGCTTCACTAACAGTAAAGACATTTCCTGGCTTTCAAGATGGGATTTTATACTGTTATCAATTCTAGCAAATAATGACATTTCATAAGATCAAAATTTTGCCTGTGGATGTGTAGACAGGAAAGATTATACTCATTTCAATACCGTGATTTTTCTGCTTTAAACATGGTGAAAAAACAGGTGAAAATGTCTCTTGAATCTTACCCAGAAGAATTTTCATCATTCTGGAGATGAATTTTTGTCATTCCACCAGTCAAATTGCTCTTTCATGGCCAAATCGAACTAAACAGGCACACAAATATATGCATATCCAGATTAAAAGTTTCTACTTGTAGAAGAACAAAGAAAAATATTAATCTTGAAAAAGTATTAGGAAAAATCACACTGAGGGTGAATTTGATTTAATATGCAAGCTATTTACATCAACTTTATAATCTAATATTAAGAAAAATTGGTACGGATTATGAACCGGTGAATTTTTAGTGAACTTGGGAAATAGTAGAATTATCCATTTTGCAAGTAAGGCTTTGCCATATGCTGGTTTATATCACACACTAGAAATGCTCTATAAAATCTTGAAAACGGTGAATTTTCTATGTTTTAAAATAATATCTTTTCTTCCAGGTGGTGCAGTGATGCTTTTGGTTTATGAATACGTTTATGCTTGGCTTCAGGACACAGTTAATCACAAGTAGCACTTCTGAAAAATGTACTCTTTAAAATTATATGCATTCTAAAATACGCTATAGCAAAGTAAAATTGATTCTTATCCTTTATACTGTTGAATACCCTCAGATTGCAGTGATGTTAAAAACAAATATGGTCTTTAGGTCCTGATCCAAGAAGACATTTAAGCACATGCTTTTCTGTAAATGCATAATTAAATAGCACTTGACATTTGTAATTGTTTTGCTGGACCAAGAGAAAATACAAAGCAGACATAAGAACCAGTTAGTTTTTAAAGGACAAACTGAAATTTCTTGACACAGAATCATTCTATGTAATCATATACTTTTTTAAAAGTTTCAGCTGAAATGGCAAGATAAAAACTTTCAGGGCATTTTAAAGAAAAAAAAAAGAGTAATCTTGGGGGGGCAGATACTGAGCTATTGTAAACTGACAGCTCCATTGACTCCACATTAAGAAAATGACCCATACTCTGCAACTCTTGAATCAGTCTTGGGTCCAGTTTCAATTCAGCCCAGTATGATTTCAGCATACATAGAAGAGCTTTGCAAGTTCTGCAGAGTTTGGATAGAAAAGGACAGCACAAGCTGCCACAACTTTAAAAACATGCATAGTGTTAAATATCCTACTTGTTCTTAGCCATATATATGATATAAATTTCATTCAGAACACAGAAGATACTGAAAATAATTAGTCTGCATCATTACATAAAAATGCAAAACAACATGGATTCATAGAAGAAATGAGTAAATAACAGAAAAAAGTGATTTTAGGCATATGAGATTTTACTGCAAATTTTTTATCCACCTTGATATACTATTCTCAAAAGAGCTGTCCTGTGGTAAAAATGCTCAGTGCACCCTGACTGACCCCTTAGCCTTTAATTTCCACCATGGAATGGTGAAACAAGGTTGTAGACTGATAGCACATCTGCAGTTGTAATTAGCTCGCCGTACACCTCGAAGAAATGCACCTTTCTGTAGATAAAAAACTGTTGCTCTGAAGCTAAAATTTTTGCTTTTCCCAGTCACTGTAAATATAAATATTTCAGGGATATACTCATGTTCTTACTGGCCATTCTAACTCTGTGAAATACAGTAAATTCTGCTATGCTGACTGAAGACATAGTTTCTGTTCATTCTACATTTTAATTTTAAAAACTCTATAAATAATTTAAAACCACACATTATTCTGTTATAAAAATGTCTCCATTATCTAACTTGGTTTGTTGTCAAATGAGCACATATCTTGCAATTGCTAGAAAGTTTCGGTATCTCCCCATACTGTATTCACACTGTTAATGTTAAATGTTCTTAAGGAGGTACAAACCTGTTCCTTAGCAATCCTAAAGTAGTATCTTTCTGCATTTTTACTTGAAAATGGCAGTTCACATGTGAAGTCTCATCTCACTAGTGTTTTTAAAGCATTGGAAAAGCAACAAAAAGTTAAAAATAGAAATGTGTTTTCAGAGCTTTCAAAGATGCCTGTATCAACATGCTCAATAAGCCTCTCTTTTGTCTGAATTTGGCAACAGTGGCTTTTCATACCTATGCTATTTCATAGCTAAAATCAATAAAATTAGCTCTGTTAAAGTTTATGCTTTTAAGGCGTTTCTCATTGTTGCATTTTATTGTCAGTTCTTGGCCAAAGAGAAGACACTACTAAGATACTTTCAAAAACTAAAGCAAAAGGCTTTATAATTTGTCTTTTATTAATTTAGGGCATTCAAAATATAAAAATAAAATGCTTTAAACATACTGTATATACATATATAGCCTTCGGTTTTACATCCTTTCCAACATGATTTTTTTCAGTTAATAACTCAGCCTGATCTTGGATAAAAGGAGAAATCATTGAGAACAGAAAACAGCATGGTATGGGAAAACAAACCTATGAAAGTACCAGCCCAATCCCCCATTACTCCTCATGTAAAATGGGCTGAAATTCAGTTTTACACCAAAGATCTTCTGAACTGGGGCCATGCAAACACAGTTCGGCTGAAGGGAGTATTATTAGGCTTCACTGATTTCTTTGGAAACACTTAACACCCTGGGAATAAAGTGTAGACTTTTCAGATTAAAAACTTTAATTCTGCACCCACATATACTGCATGTTTCCCAAATGCATCCATTGACCTCAGTGGGTTCACTCCAGATTTATACCCTTGTACTTGGCAGCAGCACTTAACCCTTAATTATTATTTTTCAGAAAACAATTCCCTTTTTCTTTTTAATTCAATGTAAAATGGTTTAGAGTTGTGTGGTTAGTAAGCTAACATTTTGCAGTTTTAAATTTACCCATGAGTATAACCAGTAAAATAGTCCTTGGGCAAAGGAGTATTCTACATTGTAGGTTTACATTTTAAAAAAAATTGTGAAACTTCACACCAAAAAAATCCATCACAGGCAGTTCACTAAGAGCCAAGGTCAGGTACTTTTGCTCACTCTGAGCAACACTTTCTGCATGCAGCCCCACTGACTTCCCATTCAGGGGTAAGGCATCATGTACAGCAGGCAGATGTGTGGAGAGCTGTACCTAAACAAACACAAAACAAAAATGGTTTATGGTGATGTATCCCACGGGAGGAATAATTAACACAGTGTCCTGTCCTTGCTTTATAAATTATCTTGATTTAGCTGAAGATAATGCACATAACTGATACAAGCTAAGGATCTGTCTGTCAAAACACACTAATTCCTCATTGGAATGTCAGGAAAGACAACTTTTATTCCAGAAATGACCTCGTGTTACTCAAAAAAATGTGGAAAACTTTTAACACAGGCACACTTTGTTACAGGCTTGTGAAGTCTTGAAGCTCAAAAAAGCTGAGTTTTGAAAGGTGTCTCTTCTTTTTTTTTGGTTTTCTTTTCCCTTTGGTGCCCCTTGAGTTCTGTGGAAAACAATAGATAGACTCACTCCATAATTCTATAATCCAGTAGAACAACTAAATTGAAAGCTAAAATCCTCTTGCCAACTTAATCACTTACCTACTTACGATCTGTTTCTTATCTTTTTTTTTCCCCCATTTTATCTTTAGTGAAGAGCTTGTCTAGTATTAAAGGGATTTCTTTTCCATGGTGTTAAGGCTCATTTTATTTCAGCTATAACAGCATAAAGGCAGAATAACATCCACCACGTCACTAACAGTGTGCCAGAGTGGAAATGCACTTGTGTGCACTTCACCTTTAGTGGTTTCAAAGAAACATTCTTGAAAAAGTGTTCTACTGAATAACAAGGGTTTCAGCATCTCATTAAAGCTAAACAGCTGCTGAATACATTGAGGCTGAAGAACATCAGATCTTTCTTTCCTTGGGGCCAAATACAATATCTGTGCTCTTTATAGAAATGCAGTTCTATTTTTTAGTGCAAGAAGCAAAGGTGGCAGCAGCCAGCTGTGTCCATCTGTATTTCAGTGGACATACTGTACATGACGTAAGTCTGATTACTTAGATTGTTATGAAAATTTACCCACAGCTTTCTTGGTGATGAAAGCTGGAAATCCACAAAAAGAGAACTATATTTTAAGAGGGATGGTATTTTACTTTCCCACTGAATTAGTGTTTTTAATATGGGATGCAGACAGAACAATATATGAAGAATGATATTTTCTCCTTTGCTTTAACTATGTCTACAGTAATTTATGTTATTGCAAAACATTTTTTAAAATACACAATATATTAATAGTCTATAATGGATATCAAATGTCACACCAGGCTTTTTTTTTGTCCACATTCATATTCTGAACATACCTACAGCATGGGAAAAGCATAATAATAGTCAGAACTTTATTATTGCCCAAGGAAAACAGGTAAATTTTCAAAGATCAGAATGTTAGCTCTCTTGGGATTAAAGTTTAAAGCAAAATAACTGGCACAGAGTACTTGCCACTGCATACAGAAATGTAGAAAGGAAATTTGCTTATATTAAATAGTATCTCTGTAGCACCACCACCAGTATACCTAAAAGGGAAAAAAATGCTTCAGAACAACAATGTAAACTTTACCAAGAGCCATACTTTACATTCACTAAAGGAGAAATTGAAGACAACTTTCTGTTTAAAAAATTACAATATAATCCTAGGGCTGGACACAAGTGAGCTGAGAATGATGGTACAATTCTGTTTCTGAGTGGGGTTTTTGACTGATAGGGCTTTGTAAGCATCTCTGCACAGGTTGCACACTAACAGCATTTTCCTCTACAGTTTTCAGTTTTGTTCAGATATTTTCCACCCATTTCTGTTTGTACACTTCCTACAAATGTGGTGTCTCATGAATCTGGGAGGCTGGCTATGACTGTGGAGAGTTACTTAGCTGGATTTCTGCCTTTGACTCTTCTGCCAAAGAGAGAACTATTTCATAAGATGTTGAAGCCTCCACCGTGGCACAAAAACATGACCAAAAACCCCTAACTAAACCTCATCACCTGAGGCTATCACCCCACCATGCAAAGACATAGAAAATAACTAGAAATCATCTTCTTAAAAAAAAAAAGGTAAGAAATGTACTGGGAGGTGAAAACAAATGCTGTCGAAAGCCTCTATTTACAAATGGATAAAATCACAAAGGTCTTACTACTGCCTGACAATGGCAACATGCCAGAAGAATCGGAAAGCCACCTATTGCCTTTGTTCTATATTTGATTACCAAAACCCAATAAAACAACAAAAAAGGACCTCTTAATAACAGTGGATTGTATAATCTCATCAATTAAAGGGTTGTTCTCTAGGCAATTGGCAAACACTTCCCATTCAGCCACCTTTGCTGATTCAAGGCATAGCAGAATTTTCTGTAGTGATTTTTCTTTATTGATTTTTGCACAAATATTAGTAACAATTGCACATTTAAAAAGTTTGTGATGATTAAGAATAAATATGTGTGGTTTGACCAGGAGAGAGTAGAACAAGGCTCCACGAGCCCTTTGAGGGACACAAAGTCTTTAAGAGCACAACACCACACTTCTCTCAGTTTCTGATGTTGTCTTCAGCTCTTTCAATCCCAAAAGCCTTACAGGAGACAAGTCATGAGGAGAAATGCCAAGTATCGCCAGCACGAAGAGAGCAGTCCGTGAGCTAGGCTCAGGGGGCGAGGAGCCAGTGAGCTCGTGGTGCTCCTGGACCAGCTCCTGCATCAGAGAGCGGAGGCCGTGACAGAGTGGCTGCCCTCCCTGGCTGTCTGCATGCCCTTGAATGCCAGCGAGGAGGGGATGTCGCAGCTGTGGGGGGACAGGGGGGTACCCCCGGCGTGCTGCCAGCCATGGCTCGCCATGTAGCTGGATGGAGTGGCGCTGTACGTCATGTAAGGTGACACTTGGGCTGGTGTGGCGTAGGGAGGCATGGCTGGTGCTGACACGAAACTGCTGACGGCTGGGAGGCCACTGGGTGCCTGAAAGGAGAGGGAAGGGAAAAGCATTTCTAAGAGAGTAAGACACATTGGATCTGGCATAAAATAAGCTGCCCTCAGATGCTGCTGGGGCTTTGTACCAAAACTAGGACCAGTGGGGACACCAAGAGAGAAACTCATAACCATTCCCCTGAATTTCAGGGGCTCAGAGGCCCCTTCTGCTTTGAAGACCAGTTACCCCACCATGATCAGTGCTTCCACACATCTCCTAACAACCTGTCCCAGACAGGGACCAGAAGCAGATGTTTAGGGAACACACACCAAGAGCAGGACAGGAGGTGCTAAGCCCCCTGTACACCTGCCTACCTTCCTGCAAGCTGTTGTTGATGGATTCCTAAAAGCCTTTCTCCCTTCTCTCTCCCTGAGCACCTTAATGCACTTGACAATGACTTCTGCAGATTGGCGTCGATGAACTGCAACATTTACCCACCTTTCCCAAATTTTGCACAGGGTGTTGGTCACTGCAGCAAGCCCTGCTGGGTAGTGCTGTGGCAGTTTAAGCTGGGTGTGCAGTGACCACAGCCATCCCAGCAGCAGGAGAGACAGACTCATCCCTGTGCCTCACCTCTCCTGGCCCCAAAGGAGGGTGGGCTCAGCCTGGAGCTGCCATGGGCAGGTGCAGGCACAGATCTGAAGGCAGCACTCCCCAGAGTGAAGAGGTAACAGCGGCTGGGGGAGGAGGAACATCTTAAACTCTTTGGTAACTGTTTGTTCAGAGCATGAGTCAGAACGATAGTAGTAGTATTATTGATGGTGTCTTTCAAAAATCTGTTTTCTAGATACTTGGGATAAAAAAACTTGTAAATGTTCTTTGCTCATAGCTTCTCCTGGTTTCAATAAGGCTTCTGCGCACAAAACAATTGCAGGGCTGGGTCCTTTCCTGCAAGCTATTTTCCTAGGTCCTTCCGTAGGCTGGGGAGAAGGGTTTCTATTTAAATAGAGATGGGAGAGTCCTTCAGTCAGCCATGGTATGATTTCACAATTAATGACTCCTTATTTAACTAAAAAGTGTTTGGTGGTTTATTTCACACCCATAAATGTTTCTTCAGCACAACAGGTACAAACCAAGATCATTTATCTTGCTCAAGTTTCAATTTGTGTAGTGTTTGTTTTAGGATTTGGGGTGAGATTTTTTCTCAAAAATGTTTCCTATCTGGATGTGAAAGAAGACTATTGATTCAGCAAATCCTGTAGCATCATCACATGGTACAACTGCACCCAACCTGAATAGTGCAAAGTTAAGAAATGAAACAGACTTTTTTTCCTGCTAAAACTTCACACAATGTTAACATTTCATTTGTTCAATTTCTGCCTGGATTGCACCTGCCTGATTTCCAGTATTTACCTTCATAAAGGGCACTGGCCCGTTTTCAGACTCATGAGTTTCCTATCCATGTATCTCAGAGTTCCACTGTCTAGACTATCCTCTCATTGTTATTTGGGAAACAAAGCAGTAATTCTGCTGGACTCCATCGATATAAACCTGTACAGAAATCTAAAGCAGCAGGAGACAGCAATGGGATCCTGGCCACAAGCTTCCAATAGGAATATTAATTAATACAAAACATACAGCTGCAGCAGCAACATAATTGTCATTCCAAATCCATAAATATTTTGATGATGCTGAACTTGCCTTATTATTTTGAAAATCCAAATCTGTGAGCTGAACAGTAACTTGAATCACGTGCTCCCTGCTGTGACTTAGAATTATACTTTAGCCTCAGCTTTAAATATCAGTGTTTGCAACAATACTAATTAAGACAAACCTGCAAATAATTGCACTGTAAATCACTACAATTCTTGAATCACATGGAAAATTATTTCATTGAGTTTACTGGAAAGTAAAAACTGTAACTGGCCCTAAAAAGCTGCTATTCCAATGTGCAAACATGAAACAAGGACGAACACCTCTGTTTTTTGTAACAAGCACCAGCAAAAAGCTTTGCACAGGGGCAGAAGAGCCATTAAAACCAGATTGTAGTGCTGGGACATCAAGAGCCACAACCCAAACATAATGTGGACAGAGAGGTACAGAAACCCTGAAGGGGTGGGTGTTGGAAGGAGAAAGTATATGGGACAAGTCAGCATATTGAGGCAGCACAAACCTTCAACCTCTAAACCTCAAAAGAGTTTTTTGGACTCTGTGAATCCACCCTGTTCCTCAGGCTTTCCCACTCCCAAGGAGGCTGGTACCAAGCAGTAGGCTCAAGGCTGTGCCTGGAAGCCCCATTTTAAGGAGGATTCCTCATTATGAGTGCTCATGTTGTGTGAACCCTTAGCTGTGCTTTTGGAAGGATGGGTTAGTAGGTACAGGGTAGATCTGTGCCAGTCAATGTGCAGACAAGGCATCTCTTTGCTGGTCCACCAATGTTCAAGCCTATGTCCTGGCCTCCTGCAGACAAGGCCACCAGGGGTTCCTCAGCAACCATATGCAGATGACTTTGCATGATCTGAGGCAAATCTGAGCTCCTGAACAGCTCACATTAATGTAGACACTGTTGATAAATATTTGGTCCAATCACACATATGTTCTATGGCATTATGGCACAAAGTCTTTGAACTATAATTAATGGAGAAGCCCAAGTTTCCTATTGAATTGTACTGTAGGTGCCACTTGGGTTGTTGTTGATAAAATAGATGGAAATTGACTAAAAATTCACTAGTTTTTGTAAAAGCTTAATTTAAAAGAATACCTATACTGATTTATAACAGCCAGAACAACCTTTTTACACACACACACACTCTTATTCAAAACACAGCTGTGAAAACTGTTGTTTTTGTAGTCTATTCTGAATGTCAGAAAGATCTTGCCCCAACTACTGAGGGCAGGATGTGGAGGCAGTTGTGTAGGGACCACCAGCTGCAACCTGTCAGAGGCCACCAATGCTGTCTGTCATCACTGCCTCACTGAACTGGGGAATCATTCTTATTTTTGTTGCACTGCTACAAAGCTTTACCACTCAAAACCATGATTCTGTGAATGCCACAGATGCCCTCAGCCAAGCAGGTGGCACTGGGATGGGTAGGAACTGGCCCAGCACAGAGTGCAATTCTGCCTCAAGCAAGGTTTGAGCCATACCCACAAATCAGTCAGAGGCTTCCTCTAACCTGAACTAAAAAAGGAGGGGATAGAGAAAAATCTCACTTTATGTGACTTAAAACTATGGTACTCAAAAAAAACCCAACCAACCAACCAAACAAACAAAAAAAAAACACCCCGTAATTTTCATCTCTGATTTTCATCTGTGAAAGACTTGACCTAATAGTCTTACCATGGGAGTTTTTACTTCCGAACAGCTTTAGATTCAAAGTGTAGGTTATCAGAAGGGTTGAATCTTGTCTGTCAATCTGGCACTTTTTACAAACATGACATTCACTTAAAATAAATGGAGGGGATTAAGTTCCATGACCCTGTATATACTGGATGAATAATTCATCCTGCAGTATTTCAATCAGAGGAAATTAATACCAAAATCTAAACATTCGTAATTAGGAGTGCAAGAACCTCACGGTGTTTATGGATTTTAAAACCCTAAGAATTTGTTTTAAGTGCAGAGGTTCTTGAACCTGGTTTTTAAGTTTTATAAATATTTTTTTTCTTAATTTGAACCATCTTTTTTCAAGGGAAATCTAATTTTTTAAAGCAAACAAACAAACATGTAGTTCTAGCTGAACAAGAACCTCTGCTGTGTAAGAGATAAGGGTTCCCATTTGAAAGTGCCTACTTTCTGGCTTCTACAAAGATCAGAGAGAAACTTTTGTTCTGAATTGCTGCTTCTATCAATGTTTTGAGACAACTGATGGAATAAGTATTTCCAAATTTTAGAGCTGCACTTGAAACCTAGAATACACGATCTCCCACCCACTCACAAATTCATTCAAACATATTCTTGCAAAGATACCACCAAAACAAGAGTAATTGGGTCAGGCTCACAAGTTGGGTCTGGTGCCTTTCTGCCAAGTTGCTGCTGATACCTGCCAGTGACCGTAAAAGGAATATCCAGGCGAGATATCAAAGCCAGGGTGGACATAAAGACTTGCTTTAGGTCACACAAAATGGTACTGCTGAAACAAGCAGACTGCGCGTATTTTCACCAGTAAAGGAGCTGGTTGAATAGTTTTAACAGATGGAATCTTTTGTTTTAATCACTTTAGATACGATACTAACTACAGACAACTTTTTTTGTCATTTTTTCAGTCTGTTTGTGATTTGCAACACAGAAGGAGTGGGTGGATGAAAAGCAAGTCTAGAACCAAGCTCATGTGGGAATGTCTTTGGAATAAGTAATTTCCATTAGCTGCTTGAACTCCTAAAAGTCAGAGCAGTTCTTCCCCAAACCAGAGGTAACCACCACAAATGCCTTGATACCTGTTTTGAAGATTATGCTTGTGTAATATGTTGTAGAGCTTCAGCCTCCTCTCCTTCACGGTAAGAAGACACAAGGGTACAAGATTTCTGGACAAATTTTGCAGTCAATCCATGTCAGAAAAAGTACCTGATTTTGGTTTTTTTCTGCCTTGGTCACAGAAGAACCAGAGAAACATGCAAGCTAGATTTCACTTTCAGTCCTTGTGGTATAAATTCAAATTATATATTGTAGTGAATTGATATTATTTTTTTCATTCCCTTCCCTACTTTTCCTTCCCTGACTTTTGCTTGCTAGGTATGCATTCTCTCAGTATCAAAATTAGACCGTCTCCTGTGTTCCCTTCCCATGTGGCTTCTAAATGTTTCAGAAAATGACCCAGAATTGCAATATTCAAAATCACAGACCTATATTTATGTTAGCTATCATTAATGGCAATAATGTAAAGGATCTCATTTCAGGTTTATGTGAATACAAACGAGAGCAGATTTGATGCCACAGGTGTGTCCACCTCAATTTTATAGTCTAACTCTAAAGTGAGTGTCCAAAAGAATGTAAATTATTCTTCTTATTGTAAAGTTATTATTTACAATTATTTAAATTACTTGCCCATTGTAATAAAATTGTTACAATATTTAATTAAATAGTTCATGTATTGCATAGACTAAGAATGCAGGCTTTGTAGATGTAGTCTAAATTACTATTTAAAAAAAAAAACAGTTTCTGGAGAAACAGCATAGGGTTCAAGTCGCCAGCCTGAATGAGCTGGGACAGTGACTCAGCCCAAAGTCCCCTGCTACAGTCATCAGAAGTTCAGTCTATGTCATGGCTTAAGGGACACACCTCTGGTGAATAAGGTTGTCATTTTTGTTTCTGTCTCTCAGTTCCAACACTGACTTGGATGGAATGAATCCTTCCTGTCCTTGGATCAGCAAGCTCAGCACATTGCCTTGATCCTGCAGCATAGCCTTTCCCCGAGAGCAAACGAAACCGATCTGCAGAGGTCCCACAGCCTGGTACTGGGAGCAGCGGCTGCCCAGCGCCGAGGAGTGCTGGCAGCAGCTCGCTCTGCAGGGACGCTGCCGCAGCTCTGCACACACACTGACACCCTCTTGCTGCTGGTTTTCAACATGAAAACCTTCAAACATTTTCTGTAAATGATGAATCTTTGCCGAACGTCCTGAAAACACAGTCATGAAGTAGCTATTGCAGAAGTAATTTTTTCCACAGCAAGAGAAAAGCATAGCAGGGAGCAAAATATCTAGTCCTTCAATCAGAAGAGCAAATCAGCATAAAAACCCAGAGGATATCTCATGTTTTTAGTGACATGCACATAATCAGTCAAAAAGATTATGACAACAAGACTAGGAGCAATCAAACACAAACTGCAAACATTAAGGAAGCCAACATGCTGAATCTCCCTTTATAATTGGAGGTTAAATATGATTTATAAATCAAGCCAACATATGGGATCCCAAGGGAAGAGTAAACAAATTTTCCAAGTCAAACAGCAGCAGCAGGCCTGTAATAGAAGTGTCATTTAGGAAAATGGCACTACTAAATGATCTAAGTAATAGGAGTGGGGGTTTTAATGTTTTTAAATTAATAACTTTAAGTAATATTTTTGTAGATATTGTAGTACTAAATTAGAGCTAAATTCTGAAGCTGCAACTCGGTGCTACAGCATCAACAGGAAAAATTACATGATACCACAAACATTCATTCAGATAAGTCTTCCACTAAAATTAATGTGCCTACACAGGTAAGTCAGAACCACCTAAAGAAGGGTTACAAAAGTGAGCACTGAGTAAATTTCCCCAGTTTATGATAACAGTTTTTATTTAAAATATTTTTTATTAAAATTAAAATTGCTAAGGTGTATCTGAATAACTTAGCCAGAGTTAACCCTGCAAATCAGGGTTTGCATTTTATAGTGCTGGAAAAGATTCTTGAAAAAATATTTTCATATTAGACTAAATATCTATATTCTTAGATGAATTAGCTTATTTTATTGAATATATTAATGATTTGATTTTCTGTTCATTTCACTGCAATCAGCAGAGAATAAAACAGACTGAATAATTAGGACACTGACATTAAATAATTTCCACATACAAAAAATCTTAAACTGAAGAGGGATGTTTTGTATGTAGGATATCAATTTGGTATCATATTATCTAATTTAATATTTGCCTTTATCTTCAAGAAAGAGCAAAGAGTGATAATACATTGGAGTCGAGACACTTTTGAAAATAACACGAGCAAGGGGCTTACAGCTGCTCTGTTGCTCAGCTGAACTGAGTTTATGTCCAGAAGACTGAGATTTGAAAAAGGAAAAGAGACTTTTCAAGAACGGAGAATTACACTATTTCGCTTCCACTCTAAGTTGTGCAAAGGTTGTATTCTAGTTGAAGTCACAATTAAAATGGACTTACTCACATGCCGGAATGCTCTAAGATTTCAAACATAGTTAGCCACCCAATCCTATACATTATCTCTTAAAAATATGCCATTTTCTTTACAGCTATTTCTCCCATTATTAAATTCAATGCACAACAACATACTGCATAGGAAAATCACAATACTTCCTTCTGAAATAAAGTTCAGTCCTTTCATAATGAGCAGATCCCATTCCCCATGTTTAACGTGCTTTTTTATTAACTTGAAGTTATTTCCTTTACTTATAGCCATCCTGAGCTGCCCTGAATAACACAGAAACCAGATAATACCAATTGAGTGTTTTAACTATAGCTGGGACATGCATCAAGATCACTCTAAATTATATTTTCTTATCCAGTTTTAAATCTCAGCCTCTTCAGGGAAATAAAATCCCAGTTTTGGAAAAAGTAATAGTAACTTGAATTAACACACCATCACCAATCCTTTCCAAAAGCAAACTACAGCAGAAACGAAAGAAAAAAAAAAAAAGGTGGAGGGAGAGAGAGACAAAGAGAGAGAGAAAGCGAGAAAGCGAGAAAGCGAGAGAGAGAGAGAGAGAGAGAGAGAGAAAGAAAGAAAGAAAGAAAGAAAGAAAGAAAGAGAAAGAGAAAGAAAGAAAGAAAGAAAGAAAGAAAGAAAGAAAGAAAGAGAAAGAGAAAGAAAGAAAGAAAGAAAGAAAGAAAGAAAGAAAGAAAGAAAGAAAGAAAGAAAGAAAGAGAAAGAGAAAGAAAGAAAGAAAGAAAGAAAGAAAGAAAGAAAGAAAGAAAGAAAGAAAGAAAGAAAGAAAGAAAGAAAGAAAGAAAGAAAGAAAGAAAGAAAGAAAGAAAGAAAGAAAGAAAAGAAAAGACCACCACTCACTCTCTGACACTGAATAATCTACTACAAAAACAACAGAGGAAAAGAGAGGTAGGAGAAAAAGGCATGGTGGATAGATGGCTTTCACAGTGAACAACAAACGGCACAACAAACACACGATAATATGTCCACCTAAATGTCTGCAAATGTAGATTGTAGTTCAAGTCTGCACTATCATTGAATGGTTGCTTTCCTTTCATCCACCAGACTAAGAAGTGTTGGAACCCTGGGTTTAGAGAATTTAGGTTTCTGGGATATAATTATATGTACGTGTAACAATATGGAGGTTTTTGGGTGTGGATTAGCTCTTCTTCATTTCTCCTTCTTCTTCACAAATCTGAGTGCTCTGTTACTGGGTCAAAAAATCCGCACTGCAGATCATGAATAGATAGTTATTGGATTATAAGTAAAAACATATTACTTGGTATTTCATAAGTGGTTGATTTGGACTTTAAAAGGCCTTGAAAGTTAGAACTCACAGCCATTTTTCCACCCTGTTAACTAAGAGGCACTCCCGAGCAGCTGTATTACAGATAAGAAAATAATAAACAACAATTAGAAGAAAAACCTAGCATCTCCTGCCTTTTAGTCCAAACTCTGAGTAAAAGAACTCAAATTTCAGAAAGACAAAAACAAAAAACAAACAGAGAAAATTAATAAAGAAGGATTATATAAATCAAAGTCACTGCCTTTCCAGTGAATATGCTGGATCTTGGGGTATGTTCTACTATTTAACAAACTTCACAACCAGACTATGTCAAAGGGGGGTGAAAACAAATTCTGGTTGCTATAAGCACAAAGTCTGGTTCTGATGGCAAAAATACAACTTAAGTCTTCCTTTGACAGATAGACTGTGCTTATGAGGACAATAGGAAAGCACAGGGGAAAAAAAATCATGTCATTTAAGCAAACTCCTTTGAGTAGGAATTAACAGATTCCCATAGTTTTAGAACAGATTTGCACAATAATTTCCCATCTGTATTTTGGCAAAATCTGAAATTGGGCAGGGCACACATGGACACTAAACAAGCAAATACACTGGAAGGAATAAACATTTGTTCTTTTCTATGCTGTTGGTTAACACCATAATGTATTATTGAAAGGTTCTATGAAATAGGAAATATAATTCTATGAAATATATTGTAATTTCAATATGGTGCTATTTAAATGAAACTGAGGGAGGAGACTTATGGACACAGACACTTCAAAGGGATTCTTGATGTCTAGAAGCTAGGCAAATATGGGGTCAAACTGGTAAAGTCCCCACCTTGTTCTCTTCAGGGACAGCCAAAACAGCAGTCTCCTATGTCTAACAAATCTCTGATGCTGCAGAGGCAGTTACTGGGAAGCTGGTACACTAAGGAGGGTGAAACCACAGCCCAGCAATTGTTGAATGCCTATGGTTATTATTAGGGGGGTAGGCAATTCCTAAAAGCCGATAAATTGCCACAACAGACAAATTCAAGCACACTATACAGTCTTTATATACTTGCCAATCTACTGCAAGGACCAAGACTGAACAGCTCAAATCACAGCTAATACCCCTGCTCCAGGCACTCTGCTCCTTGGCTGTGATAGGTATCTCGCATCACTCCCGCTTTACAGTCCCTGGTCCACGTTTGTCATGGCAGACCTCCTGGTGGGTTGGGGTCCATTGAGCAGAAGGTGCTCAGAGTGCAGTTTGAGTGTCATCATACCATTCACTCACCTCTCTGACTTTCTTTATTAGTTTCATCCGGGTGGAGTGCCCTGAAGCCATGTGGGTTGGTGGACAGGGCACTGTGTTTTGGCCGTGGAAGCAGGTGGCCAGTAAGAGGCAGGTCTCACAAATGGGGTTCGAATTGGGTGCCATCCAGATCACCTGGGGAGGAATCGGGTGCATGTAGTGGGATCAGCTCATCCCCCTCACCCACAACATGCAATGACAAGGATGCCTAGACCTTGAGCAAGCCATCTTAGTGGCAATATTTTAACAGCAGGCCTGGTCTGGAGATCCCAGTGAGAGTGACACAGAATCAGTCTCCAAGCCAAGGTCTGAACCCCTGCACCAGACTCTGTTAACAGTGCTGCCGGGTACTATGGCAAGAAAGCAAAGAAGCACCTCTCCTTCGCAGCTTCACCCCCCCTCCTGCCTGGGTATGACTGAGAAGCCGTAGGTCTGGACCTCTGTCATTGATGGCTTTGGCACAGACCCATAGCAGGAATCCAGCTGCCTGGATTCTGAGTTATGAGATGCCAAATAAGTAATTTGCTAGTTAATGTTTTCATTAAATAATGTGTGTAGGAGGATCATGTAATTTGCCATAATATTTAAGGTTACATTTTAATGCTCTACCGGAAGAAGTTACCCTGTGTTGTGGGTTCTAAGCACTGCAGATGCAGTTACAGATGCAGGGCCACCCCATACAGAGTTCATTGTTCATCTACAAATGAAAGATCAGGAACTAAGTGTTTACATTGTCTACATTTTCTGTGCAAGTCCAGAATTACACCTACAATTATTTGCAAACACTTGCCCTAACATGGAGCCTTCCCTTTATCTGCTTGCACACACAGAGCTCACGGCCCCAGTCAGAATGGGGACAGGGAGTGATACCCCAGCAATGCCAAAAACTCAAGCCCCTAACAGCTGATTAAGTTCAGCTGAGACAGACCTGAGGCACTTGCTGCTTAGGGGTTTGGCCAGCATGTCAAAGGAAGACTTCACTCAAACTATGTTCACAAACCCCTCTGAATTAGGAGGAGTGTTTTCTGCAGCTGCAGTAAGTTTGGAATGAGGCCTCCAAACAGCGGGCCATTTCCAGGAGCAAGCTTGCTCTTAGACCCCCCAGTTACAAGCTTTTTCCCATTTATGAGTATCAGCTCCCTTTGGCAATATGCACATCTGCTTCCTGCAATGCACACAGAAAGTCAATCTGAAAATAAATTATTTCCAAGTTATTTGCCTCTCAGCAAATCATACAAACACGTCAGATCTTCTGCATTCTCATATGTGTGTAAATACAGGACCACAATTTTTTCAGTTTGAGCATCCATGATGTTAGTCCAGCAAGTCACAAGCATCAGATGTCTGAGAACTGCATTTTAAATATGATACATGTTTATTGTTTTGATTTCAAATGCAGGTTACAAATGTGTTCATACTGCAGTCATTTCAACTATTTTTTTCTTAATGCAGTTGTCAGTATAAGCTGTGCAATGCAAAAGAAAATACTCAGAATATTCATCCTTTGTATCAATAGCATAATTATTTGTAGAAGCCCCTGAACACCACATTGAATGTGCCTCTCTGTGTAAATTCTGTGATAGAACTGTGCTCTGTATGAAATGCGCATGACACAAAACTGTCAAGCCCTCGGAAAAATCTATTTTCCTTTTCAGTTTCTCTGAGTCACAGTCACCCTATTTGAAAGCAATATGACAAATCTGTGAGTGTGATACATCAGGAAAATTATGCCATTGCTTACGTATAAATGACAACCTGGGACATCAGATAATTAAACCTGAATAGAAACTTGACAAGGCATCTTTTGATTTCCTGTGGAATGTTTTGTACAGAATCATAGTCTGCCAGGCTGAGCTTTCAACTCCCGAAACCCAAATACTGAACAACATTGCAAACAAAAGCTCCAGAGACACCAGGAAATTCATAATACAGAAAATGAAAAATGTTCTACATCCAGAGGTTCAGTTTCATGTTAAACTAGTATGACTGCATATTGCCAAGGCAAAAATGTGAGGTTTTCCTGCCTTTTTTGTGGGTGAATTCCCACTGGTGTGTGGGACAAGGGCTGAAATTTAGCCATTGGGACCGATTGGAGAGGTCAGCCATGGCTGCTGCCTGACAAGTCTGGGATGTCAATAAGAGTTTTGCCCAAAAAACGCCTACAGTATCCCATGTCTTAAAACAAAGTATATCATTTAAAAGAAGTGATCAAATAAATATATTGTAAAAGTACGGAAGACCTTGTTCTTCGGTCTCAATTTTTCTGGTCTTTCTCACGCAGAGGGACTTTCCAGGGGATTTCTTGAGAAGCAAAATATTATCTTCCATGACTAAGGCTGGGGAGAAAGTCTTTCACTTGCCTAGTAGTTATGGAGGATTTGCAAGCTATGGACAGGTAAATTTTGGATATTGGTGATGCTTAAATATGTAGATGATATTTGTTGGAAAAAGCAGAATTACTTATCACTCACACAAAATCCATTGTTAATGTGCTTCAGAACACATTTCCTCTGCTCCCATTGTGAAACTGGAAAGCCTAAGTTAAATATCCACACTTGATTCCCTCCTCTTGTAGGCACTTCTGATTTTGATAATACAGATATGAAACTGGAATATTATAGAACAGTCACTTCTCTTCTCTGGGGGAAATCTTATGTCTGCCTCCTTAAGACCCTTAAGAGCTTTCGTAACAAGCTTTGCCCAAAAGAGATAAGGAAACAGCATTTACCCTGAAGTACAAAGAGCGTATTTCACCATAGTCCTTCCGGCACATGAAGTATGTCTGAGACTTCCCCATTTTTCCACCATTCCAGATACCCCCCTGCTAGATTCACAAATGAACCAACATTATCTAGTGTCCCCTGCTCATCTCTTTACACCCAAAATGGTACACATTGCAAGAGACCATGGATCACATGATGTCAGAGAATTTTGTAAGTCTTTACTGTCACAAACTGTCACTCCAGACTCACTGCACTTCAGCAAAAGGACAGTAAGTCAGTGCTCTGTGCAGCAAGAATTTGGTTCATAAACTTCACACTGTCTGGAACAAATATTTCAGCGAAAGGAATGTGGCAAAAACTGCAAAAAATAACATTTTCCCATCCTTATTTAGCCTGATTTTTTTTACACATTCTAAACTAGCAAGGTAGTGAAGTTGTGACTTGACAGACAAAGCAATTAATGCCCATTTGAATTAATTCTCTGGATAACAATTCTGAATACTACATGAATAGACTGGTCTATGTGTTGGAACTTTCCAAAGCCAAATTCTGTTTACCTATACTATTACAGGGAAGAAACTGAGAAGAACCTTCTCTATATCTTCTTTTAGAGAGCAGGGTTCTGAATATGGCTTTTCTGCCCTTTTAAACTCTCTGGACAATGTATTTTGATAAATGAATTCCATTTTATTAATAGCAATTTTCTCAATTTTTAAGTAGTGTGTATGTTTACATTTATCACATGATCTTTCAGGTTGAACAAAACTTTAAGATAAAACTGATATTGACAATAGAACAGTGATATATTATGAAGATGAAATCATAAACATTGAAAGAGTAAAAAAGAAAAAAAGAAAAGGTAAAAAATACTTTCCAAACCAGCATTGAAAATAACCCAATTTATAAAGCATTGTTTTTCAACACATCTGTTGTAAATGAGATCCATCAGAGGCCATGGTTTATAGTCTATGAGCAAGATCCTGTGAATATTTCAGCAGGATTGTGTGCGGAAGGCCCGGCCTGGAACCTAAGACCATGAAGCCACAATACAGCTGCTCTTACAGAATAGTGAGAAGCTATATCTATTATTTTTTAGTAAGACTGATAACACTTGTTTTAGTCTTTAAAGAAAATTGTAGGAGTATTAACTCTAAATCTAATTCTATCTTTAACCATACAGTCATGGCTATACTATAGTGCACATTATTTGTGATATGAAATGAACATAATAATAATGGGATGATAGAAAAACAAAACAAATAGAACAGCATTGAGGGTGGTGTACTATTTAAAAGGCAATATATGTAATGAAGTAGCTGTTCACCATCGGGATCTACTGGATTTCCCGCTCTGCCTAATTCACCTCTTTGCAAATGTTCCCGCAGTTTGTGCTCCGCATCTTGAATTGGAAAGGGTCTGATTCAGCTACTCTCACCACCAAACACGAGCTACAAAATTCTCCTCTACACGGATCTAAAACCAGACACAGAACTCGGAAAATATGTCCAAAACCTCTATCTTTGAACGGGAAAAATGCTAAACAGCGATCGTGGGTTTTCTTCGACTTGGTTATAAGTGCAACAAATGCGTGGCCGGGAAGTCAGCGTGTCTGAGAGACCTCTGATGCATTTTGAAATGTTTCCATCACACGGAAAAAATGTTTTCAAAACCTGTGCTTTCCCAACGAGTAACAGTTGAGCCTTTTATAGCTTTTCTCCTGGCATGGGACTTGATTAGCAAGTACAAAGATTTAGACAGAGATTTATTAAGTAACAGTTATATTGTGTTGTAATTAAAACGTAGGAAATTCGCCGTCTACTTAAGCGTTTAAAAATGCTTAATGTAGGAAGCAATTACACCTCATTTTCAAATTATTCCCCTGACTACAGAGCACGCTGCGGACAGAGTAAAACGCTGCTGGTACGGGAGGAGGCGGCGGCGGGATGTGCCCGCTGGCCCGGCCGGGGCGGGGGCAGAGCCGCGGCGGGGGTCGGTGGCGGCGGTTCTGGAGCGCCCGCTGGGCGAGCGGAGCGGGGGCGGACCGGGCCCGGGCTGCGATCGCTGCCGCCCCGCCAGCCCTCCGCCCGCCGGCAGCAAGGCGGGATGGGGGCGCTGGGCGCCGCGGCGGCCGGGCCGGAGGAGGGAGCGGAGAGAGGAGGGACGAGAGCTAGGCTTTTCCCGACGTCGCCCGTCTTTGCAAACCAAAACCGAGGGAAGTCCGGCATCGGCTCCAAACCGAGGGCGGTAGCCCGAGGCCGAGCTCAGGAGCCCTGTGCATCACCGCCCGTCCCCCCCTCTCTCTTTACCTGGCTGTACTTGGCCTCCTGCTCAAGGGAATTCTTCTCCAACCCGTTCACGGCGTGTTGGGCCGGCGAGTGGAAGCTGTTTCTGCCCAGGCTGCTCCATTCCTCCACCTTGGGGCTGGGGTAAGGCGAAGTGTCATTCACTGCTGGAAAACAAGGGACAGGGGAGAGAGGGAGTCAGAGGCTAGGATTCGGAGATGGAGACGGCTCCCTCTCCTCATGGGAGGCAGTCTGTGGGGCAGAGCTAAGGGGAAGCCGGTCCCTCGCCCGCCACACCTCGCTGAGGCTCCCGGAAGCCCTCAAGAGGGTGATTCGTGGGAAGAAGGGAGTCGGCTCCCTCCGTGAAAGCTGTGACAGAGATCAGCAGCCGAGCCCAGAGCTGGCTGGCTCGCTCGTCCCCACGTCTCCCCACTGGCGGAACGGAGCTGCCGCCCGGCCCTCGTCCCCCAGGCTCTCCTAAGGGGTATTTACGACAACAGCCTTGTTTGTATTTGTGAGTCAGAGGAGAAACGACACCCCGTGTTACAAACAGTCCTGACACGGCTGCACATGAACTGGGCTCCAAATACTTTTTGGGAGAAAAAGAAAAAGAAAAACAAAGTAAATAATTTTTTTTTTTTTTAATAGGGAGATACAGGGAGGGAAAAAAGAAGGAGGGGAGGAGAAGAAGTTAGAGTCCTATTATTTACACACCTATCAACCGCGCCATGGGCATACCAGGATGTTTTGCAGGCGAACAAATTCCTCGAATGTCCAAATTCCCCCACCGGGGAGCCAGGGAAGGGGTAGGGGGAGCCCTCCCCGAGCCCCGCGCCCGGCCGCATTGGAGCCGCCGTGGGAGGGGGCTTTCCTGCGACACCACCTCGCTTGGCCCCTCGCCGTGCTGGGGAAAGGCACAAATCTGAAGTTGTCTTAAGAAATTGAGCTCCCTCGGTGAGCGCCCTTTTCTGCTGATCTCACACTTTCCCATGAATAGGGGCTTCCTTTCCGTGTCAGCAAGGTCAGTTTATCTTATAAATCAAGGGCGAACAGCCCCCATCTGCGGCACCGGCCACTCCGCAGCCCCGACCCTCTGATGGGAATGGGAGGGGGGAGGTTTCACACCGCAGAAAGATGTGTGCCGCTGCGGGGGCTGAGGGAGACCGGGCAGATACCAAGGCACCCGGCAGCACCGGCAGAGGCCTGCCTGCCAATGTGGTGTTAATCAAAGAGGAGCTCACTAAAAAAACTCAACAAAACAAAACCAGAAAAAAAAAACCAGAACAAGGCAACACCTAAATTTCTCATATGATTGTAATGTTCTCATTCTTTTTAATGTTCATTGCCAACACTACCTCTAGATTGCCTCAGAGATGGCCAGGCGTGTGTTTGTTAAAGTTGACTCAGAAACAAGCACATTTCTTTGTGCCAGTGAGGACTAGGATAAAGTTTATATTGTGAAGGGCAAAGAAGAACAAACTTACATTTTTTGCATGTATGCATATAAAGAAAACATACTTGTGCGTGCGTATGTGTTGCTTGAAAAAAGATTATCACCTTTCAGATGAAATAAGAAAAATATTCTGCAATGCCTAAAGGATCATTTTGCATCTGAAATGCTGCTAGAACCGGATTGTTGCTGCTAAAAAGGCAGTGAAAACAGATCAGAGCTCCCACCTCTCCACTAATACTGAGAGAAAGTGGGACACAGAAATCGCTGTAGGCGAAGGTTATTTAAGATGGGTTTTTCAGTGACACTTTGAGTAACGCTTTCACTGTTAGTTCACTGGCAGAGACCGAAATGGAAAAAATGTCCCTTTCTAGCGAGCGGCCGTGAGACGCGACACAGTTCCCAGAAGAGGGAACAGAAAGAGTGTGAAAGGGGTAAAAGAGGCAAATCTAGAGCCTTTGGTTTTCCTAGACCACCACTTCGGAGGAAAATACAGCATCAGAATGAAAGCAATTAGATGACATTTGAACTTCCTGCCGAAGCAAATTTGGCCTGACTGCGAAAACTACAGAAAATGGACTTCTCAGTAACGCCAAGGCGGCGCCCGTGACCGGAGTGCGACAGCGAGCTTCGGTGGGGACCAGGACCAGGACCGGGACCGCGACCGAGTGCGCCCTGGTCCCGCCGCACTCCGGGCCGTTCCCTCCGGCCAGGATCGCCACTTCCCGGCTCAGAGCGGTGGAAGTGACGGCCAATGTGTCCTATTTGCTGGTCCTCCTGCAGCCCTCCCAGGCCCTCCCAGGTCTGCCCACGTTCCGAGACACATCCTCCAGTAAGCTCAGTGCCCAGCCCGTGCTGGGGAAAACGCGAGAGGTTTCCCGAATCAAACAACGAAACCACCCTCCGACCCTCGGAAAGGAAAGAACCCAGGAGCAAGGGATCGAACCCCTCCGGCCCTATCTGGCTGCCTCTGTGGCCCCGGCTCCCGCCCACTCCTCACCTTGGTCGGTGATGGATCGGATCCCCAGGATGTCCGTCACGGAGTGAGAGGACGGCCACGTTCTGGGCATGGCCATGGTGCTGGGGATTGCCGGCACCCCGGGAGGGGTGGACACCTTGGCTCCTGCAGCAGCGATGGGGCTGGGGTAGGGGTAGATGTGGTTGTAGGGCAGAGCAGGCTGTGGGGGTGGCTGGTGCTGCTTGTAAGTCTCGTAGTGACTCTGCTGAGACAGGTTCCCGATTTTGTTCCGGAGGATGCGGCTGATGGAGCTGACCGACGGCACGTTGTACTTGTCACACACGCCATCGGCCAGCAGGCGATCCCGGATCTCCCAGGCGAAGATGCCCGGATCCCTTTGTTTGTAGGTCCGGATATGTTTTACCACCGTGGGAGTGGTGACCCGAGGCTTGCTGCCGCCGATAGCCCCCGGTAGGATGGAGCCTGTCTCGTTGTAGCGAGCCAGGATTTTGCTGACACAGCCGTGGGAAACGCGGAGCTGCCGGCTGATGTCACACGGCCTGATACCCAGTTGCGCCAGTTCCACAATCCGCAGCCTGATGGCATTGGGCAGGGGTCTCCCGTTGACAAATACCCCCCCGAGCTGGTTCACTTCCCCGAAGGCAGGTTCTGCAAGCAAATGAACAAACACAACCGTCGGACACGGCGGACGGCAGAGAAGGGGGCGTCTGAGCTGCTCCTCATCCCAGACAGATGTCACAGACAGGGACCCCCCCCCTGGTCACTCCACGCACGCTTCTTTATTATAGCGGGATGCCCCCGAGACTGAAGGAAGGAGGGGGGAGGGAGGAAGAGAAGTGAGAGATTTAAAAAAAAAGAAAAGAAAGAAAGAAAAAAGAAGAGACAGAAAGAAAATCCGTGGCAACAAATGTCGGAGCTCTCCAGACTGTGAATCAAGCATATTCCCAAAAAAAAAAGCACATTCCAGAGATGAAAAACAAGATCGCCCCAACAGACAAGTCAGCTTTATTGCCACAGGAAAAAGGAACGCGAAGAAAACAAAAAGAAAATAAAAACATCTTCTAAGACGTGGGGGAGGGGGAGGAAGGAAAAGTAGTTGAGGAAATTCTTTTACATCTTGGGAGAGACGAGGGCAGCGCGGTGCTTCTGAGTGGGGACTAACTTTTTAAAGATCGTTCCTGGTGCTGTTAGCGCCTTTCGCTTAGCAGCACGGTTACACTGGGCTGTAAAACAAGCGTGTTAAAATGTTAACTGCTACGATCGGTGTCAGGAATAATATACAACGTGTCACGGGCTCCAGCCATCCGTTCGGCTGCTATCCTGCCTCGCACTCGCCTAATAACACTAATAACAAGCCGACTAGTCATTAGCTCTCTCTCTCTCCCCTGTTCCTGACCCTCAACATGTTCTTACAACTTGTAGGAACACGAGCAAAGTCAATAAGGGAGCCACAGCGGTAGCAGATGACGGTGCACGGGTGCTCCCCCTCTCTTGACAGCACTTGAACCCTCCTGCGGCTCCCGGCCACTTACCCATTCCTCTGAGCGGGGCACCTCGAGGCCGGCCCTAAATCCCAACGGATCCCTATGCCCGGGAACCGACTCCCGGTCTCCTGCTCTCCTGGCCGCACTGGCCCCGAACCTCTCTGATCTCCGCTGAGGAGGGAACAGTAGCGTGAGGAAGAAAAGAACTACAAGGAAATCTGCATCCCGACGAGAGAGCCTTGACTTCTGCATTTCAACCTCAAGGCAGCGTGGGCAGGGCCGGGCTGGGCCGGGCCCGTGACCCACCGCCCCCCTGAGCCCGCCCCCGGGGCGGCCCCACCGCCCAGCCGCCCTGCCAGTGGCCAGGACAGATGACGGACAGCGCGGCGGCGGCGGCCCTTCCGCTCCCGCGCAGCGCGCTCGGCACCTGGGCCCGCCGCGCCGGGACGGCGGCTCCGCACCTGCGGCGGTGAGTTGCGCGCAAAGTGCCGCCGGCGGCGGGGCTGGGCTCAGCGGGGCCGGCGCCGTGGCAGGGCACTGCTCGGCCGGCGGCGGCCGGGGGATTGGCAGGCAGCTCCGCGGGGCCGGGGCACGGTCGGCGGGTAACGCAGCGCCGCCCCTTCTGGCCCTTCTCCCGGACTAAACAGCCGGAGAGGGGGCTTCGAGCCTGGCAGAGAGGTTCCCCCTTTCCCCGAATGAAGCAAAGCAATGTCTTGACACACACACGGTCTCTCCGCGTTGCGTTTGTGATGCGGGAGAGAAGATCTTTCGCGGGTTTGATCTCCTCGTTATAATAAAGCACCTTTTAGCTAACGAATGTTTCGCGGGCGGTGTACGAGAAGACCGTGAGTGATGAGAGTTGGGTCATTTTTGGTGAAAATCACAAACCGGCCAGGAAACGAGCTGCATTTTCCCTTGCCTTGGGAGGAGACAGGACGGGGCTTGTAGCGCCCGGCATTGGGATGCTGTGTCCGCCGGCCACCGCAGACCGGCACCGGGATGCTGGTGCTCGCTGCCCAACGCAGACCGGCCCCGGTTTTGTTTTCATCCGCACAGTAATATTGCACCGCGCTTAAGCGTAAAATGTCAGTGCCTCGCAGCAGATTTCAGCTTTATCAAAGGCACTGATACGTATTAGCAATCAAAAGAAAAAGAGACAAAGCTGGTAGGAATTAAAGAATGTGTGGGTCACGGCGTGTATGTGGAAGACATGTTTGGTTTGGCGGTGTACGGATCCTGATCTGGTCCTGTGTGTGTGTCTTACGCCCTACGTTACATCATGTTGCACACAGAGATCATGGGCTCTCAGCTCCAGCTAAGGATGTCTTTGTTTTTTTCTGTATTCTTCTCCTGAAGTTCTTCTTTGTCGTTTATTGCTTTTTTTTTTTTTTTTAATTGAGTCTCAAAGGTATAGACTCTGTAAATTAAATAAAACGTGAAAAGAAATAAGGGTGTGATCCTAGTGCGCGAAATATCACCAAATGAACCACGAATTTATGTCGCTGGTGTGTGTAAAACAGTGTATCGATATTATTTTAATTGAAATTTAGGATGTTTTTAGGAAAAAAAAATTAATTGAGCGAGATTTCAGAGAACATATCGAAATGAACATTCCTAACTGTGAAGAAATAAGATGTTGCAGGAGATCTCCCAGAAATTAGTGGCATGTTGTAAACGTTTTGTGGTGATCATGGCTCTTTTGCAGGTAGCTCTATTTGATCGGAATACCGGTGGATAATTCTGTTTTCTCCACATGGATTTAAAAAAAAACAACAACAACAACAACAAAAAAAAAACCACCCAAACAACAACAACAAAAAAGAAAAACAACAACAACAAACCAAAACCAACCAAACCAGAAAAACCCTAACAAAGCCGAAACACCACAACATCAACTTTTCGATGGCAGTTTTGTGGTTACTTCAAAAATGCGAGTTGCCTTTTCAGAATACCACACCTGTAAATTGTGGTGCTTCCTCAACCTAGATAAAATTACCTCTGATAAAGGGAACACTCACCCGCGCAAATGCCACTGTCCGAAAGGGCTAGCATTCTGCGCAGACAGTACTAGCAGGCGTTTGCTGAAGCCAGAACCCCTTTCTGTGCTCTGAGCTGACCTCCTTTGGCTATTTTTAAGGCAGAAGGCGTTGAACTAGTGGGACTCGGATCCTGCCTTTAATTAAATTATTTATATAATTAAGAAATGAAAGGGGGTTCGAGTCCGTAAAACTTCTGATCCACTTTAACAGGGTATTTCTTGTCGAAGCGGAGTTTCTTTTCTGGATCCCCGACAAGGCTGCCCACCCTACAGGGTGTCTCCCCAGCCCGGCGGGGCCTGGGCTGCCCGCTGCCCTGGCCGCCCTGAACACGCGGGACTCTCGTTGCTTTAGCCTGGTCCAATGGCATGTGGCCGGGGACCACTCCTGGCGCACAAGTGTGTAAGTCCGACCCCGCCGCTCCTGGACCAGCTCGGCGCCCCTAAATCTCCCTCAGGGTTGCTGGGATGCTCGAGCGTGACCCCGAGCTGCTCTCCCACGCTGCGCGGGCAGCTTCTCTTCCCATCTGTGCCTATTGTGTTCACAGTTGTGTCCTTCTCTCCCCCCTTCGCCTTGTCCCCCAACCTGTCTGTTCCCCCTCCTTCCCTCTGCCACCCCTCCACCCCCGAGCCCGCCTCTGATCTCCTGGATAT
Source organism: Corvus moneduloides (assembly GCF_009650955.1). NCBI lineage: Eukaryota > Metazoa > Chordata > Aves > Passeriformes > Corvidae > Corvus > Corvus moneduloides. Next base: position 25,059,699 of record NC_045481.1, read on the forward strand.
TTGGTTTCTTTCCCTTTCTCAATGTGTGTTCCTGATGTGGTCCTGTCGGAAAAGCTCGTTTACTCTGCTCGGGTCTCTAGTGGTTTAAGGATAATGTTTATCAGAAGTGAACGTGCTCAACTTGTTTCCATTCAACTGCTGAGTGTGGGCTGAAATACCAAAGGTCACATCTACAGTGAGTCGGTAGAGGGCAGGGGGAGAAGAGAGGAATATGAAAACATAATATACAACAGCCTGTTGATCGCTTCTGACCTGCCTGGCTAAAAGATTAATTTTTCAGGTAGGAAATCATTGAAGAACCGGACGGGAAAGGCAGCAGCGAGAGGAGGGCGGGGGGCTCAGGGTCAGGGGCTTCTCCAGCGGGGAAGGGCAACGCGTGCCCGGGCAGGGGGCTCGCCCCGAGAGCCGGCGGCTGTCCCGGCACGCACCCGCGCCCTCACCGCGGGGGTCCTCAGGCCGGGCAAAGCAAAGCGGGAAGGCGGCGGGGGGCTGGGGGGAAGCTGTAAGAGATTCGAGCCAGGGCCAGACAGGAGCCGGGCTTCCCTTCCCATTCCTTTCCCTCCGTGCCGGGGGGAGAGGAGTGACTGGGAGTGACTGAGCGGTGCACAGCGCGGCCGGAGCCCCGGGTACCGGCGGCCGGTGTCTTTCCAGGGAACGTTGCCTCTGCCTGCCTTCTCCCGACACCGCTGCGTTGCAGAGGGGAGCCAGAGGCGCTCCCCTTCCTCTCCTTCCCTCAATCCCTGCTCTCTCGCCCTCTCTCCTCCACAGACTCGGCGTGAGCTGCCCGCTGCAAATCTCGTGTACGGCGGCATCAGCCTCGGTGCGTGGCCGGTACCGGCGAGGCGGCGGCTGGCAGCCCCTGGCTACTCCCGCCCATGAAGGCCTTCTCCGGCGCTTTCTGGGACCGGGCAGGCCCCCAAACAGTGCCCAGCCTCCCGTAGCTCAGAGCAGTCCCGACGCTGCGCTATCCCACCGCTCCGGCAGGGCTCCGTTGCGCCGCCGTGCTTACCTCGGCGTGTCCTGCTCCTGCCTCTCGGAGCCAACTTCATGAGGCCTTTCTATGCCTCGCTCTGCTCCCCAGATGCCTCCGCTCTCCCCTTGTAGGGAAGAGACCAGGCAAATCCAACGCGGCACACCCCCAGCCCCTCTTTGATGCGGCAGATTTTTATTGATTTTTTTTTTTTTTAAGGGAGGAAGATAACTCCTTCTCCTTCCTCGAGGGGAGTGGGCTACTGAGGGGGTGTTAAGGCAGAAGGATGCCCACATAGTATCGTATTTTGTAAGTAGAAATCCCCCCTGATTCTTCCCAAAGGACAGAGCCCTCCCGCCATGTCTGTAGTCGGGTGGGCCGTGTTTTCCGAGGGTGGCGTGGGTAAGGTCTGGGGGGCGGACGTGGTGCGGCGACCGAGGGACTGTTGCAGCTGCCCTTCTTCTCCCGCCCCCGGCTCCTGCATGCGGCTCGAAGCCGCGAAATTCACCCCCGGAAACGATGCAGACAGTTTGTTGGGAAAAAGCATCTTGGAGCCGGAGCACCGGTGAGGGGATATCGCGGTGGGGGTGTCGGAGGAGATTTTGGACGCCTCTGAAAGGCAGGCAGGGAAAAGCGGGTAGAGGCAAGCGGAAGGTTAGCGGCAATCCAGCGACAACCTTGAGGTATGTCCAGAGGTGACCCACCCCGGAGGGAAGGTGCCGTTTGAAATGGAGGGAGATGAGACAGCACGGAACTTTGAAACGGGGCTTTCATTTTGCACAGAGCTATTACTACACGTGGGCGTATAAAATCCCACGGAATCTCCAGGGATCATTCCCATTTTCTGCGAGGAACCAAACGCGGGATGAAGGGGTCTCCATGCATCACTGGCTGCCATGTGCATTTCCTTATGCCACAAAATAGCTGAGCACAGTAGGTTAGCGAGGGCAGCGTGCCTTGGCAGGCTGAGGGAGAGGGTGCGGGGCCGCTCGCCATCCTGGCTGCTCCCCCTCCGAGCCTGAGAGCCTGAAAATACCCGGCCTGACCCCCAGCTCTCAGGTGTGCTGACCCCACCTCGTAACTTGGGACAAGAGCGTATGCGCCGGCAAACGCTTGTGCGAAAGAGAAGGGAGACTTTCGGTGGGAGACGTCCTTTCAAGCCGGCGCGCAGCTGCAAATAGGGACCACTGCAGATAAGGACCGCTGCAATAGGGACCGCTGCTCTCCCCCACAGCTCCCTAACCCCTTGGCGACCCCCGATCCCCGCCCTTCTGCAGGGGCTGGCCTTGTGTTCCACTTGTCCTCCCTTCTTAGGGGGGAAAAGGGCTTTTTCAGAATGATCCTTGCACAAGTTGTGGATCCATCGTTGGTAGATGTCGCGTTTCTTGTTAGTGCCTGCTACCTTATTTTAGCTCGCTAAAGCCCACCAGCTTATACATTTGTGTTTGCGTAAACTGCCCACGTTGATTTACTTGCGATTCCAGGGCGGGATATTTTTACCTTAATTTAATTAACGTAATATTCAGACCTGCACGGAAATAGATGCAACAACTGCTAAACTCTCACAAGGTGGGAGGTAAAGAGGGAGTTGTGTCGTGTGAGAGTGTGTGATTTCAATTTTAAGAAATTGTTTTAACGTCAGGGACAAGATGGAGAGTGGAAATATAATAGGATGAAATTTTGTTTAGCAAAGTTGCATCAGATATAAACAGATATATATATTTCCTGCATATTTATGAAGCAACGGTGGGCAAAATACAATCGGGTCCTGGAGTCACTTCGGCTGTCACAGACCCAAAATCAGAAGAAAATCAAACATAGCAAGAAATCGAGACACAAGGCTTTTAGGTGTCCTGCTCTTGGGATAAGGAAGCAGCCTCTTGCAAAGCTCACCTCCCTGGCTACTGGTTTTTAGGGAAACTCATCTTCAGCGGTTAGGAAATGCACACGCGGTGTCGGGCTGCGTCGGGGGTTGGGCTGGAGCGCAAGCCCCCCCGCTCTCTCTCGGGCAGCTTCTCCTGCCTCTCGGAGCCGGCTGGTTCCCCGGCTGGCTGGTTCCCCGGCCCGGCCAGGGCTCTCAGTCCCTACGACACGTCGGGGACTCGTCCCCCGGCTTGATGGGAGAAGGACAGGGTCTGTAGAAACTCAGACGATCCGTGGAGAGTGAGTACGGGCATTTGACTTATTCTCAGGAGAAAGGAGGAGACCGACAGACCCGGTTACCCTGTCGGGGTGACCCCGCCCTCTCAGGTCCGTACAGACCCTCTGCAGTGAAGGCAAGAGCATATGCCTGCACTTCACTGGGAGAAGTTGAAGACGGATGAACAGGTGAAATAAATGCACAGTAGTGCTAAACCGGGAGAAAGGCCGAGGGTTAAGGACGTCCCCGTGGACTGAGTTTCCCCGTCAAATCCTTCCGCGCCTTCCGCCGCTGCCAAGACACGGGGCTGTCCCAGTCCCTCTCCCCGGCGGGGGGAGTTCCACCTGGCCTATGGCATCGGTGCCACTGTCATATCCCTTTCACCCTCGCTTGAATATTCAGATCGAGGTTGGGAGGGTTAGGTGGAGTGTCTTAATGATGTGTTAGCTTCTTGGACAGATTTAATAACTTTGCCGCCAATCGTACTTAGCAACCCCTCTGGAAACCAGACAGTGTCTCATTAGGGCTTTCCTGGCGCAAGCGTTTGACTTGAATGAGCCGTGTTGAGTTAATTTCTATTTGCACTAGGATCTGTTTAATGACATATAGGGGAATAGACAATTCTTGTGGACCAGACCATTAAGCTACAGAGAGCCAGATTTTAAAAGCATATTTTGTTCTAATAAAGAAATCGGGTTTTCATTTGTCGCATGTTACATGAATTTAGAGTAAATGAAAAAAATAACTCTATTGTTCTGCCTTAAATTACAGGAACCAATTGGGAATTCCTGGGCAATTTTCTCCATCTTTGCCTTCGCTTCTGCAACACCTAGTACCAGTGCCACCTACAGGAATAATTGCATTTTCGAGCTGCTTTCAAGTAACCAGAAGCGTTTGAGAGTCCTGGTAGCTCTGTCGTCTTCCTGGACGCACAGCAGCAAGTCTGACTTCGAAATGCGTTGTTTTTCTCCGTGGCTTTCGTTTGAGGTCACACACTGATGCAGGTTCGCTCCTCTGTGCCACGGCCGGGGGAGGGACGGAGCCCTTCCCGCGGGGACCAGGGAGATGCAGCCGGAGAAGGTGAGGGGCAGCACCGTCTGCTTACACCAAGAAGCGTTTCGGGTGTCGCTGGCGATGCCCCGCTCAGTGCCGGGGAGGGGGCCGAGCAGAGCGTGGGCGGCCGGCCGCCAGCTCCCGCTTGCGCCGAGGGAGCCCAGCACACCTAAGGATACGGGGAACTTAGGAACTCTCCTGCACGGCGACTTCAATCAATGCCGGTTTATCTCCTGGCTGCGTTGTTACGAAAGGCAGCTGTAAACCAAGTGCGGCTCTGGGGCGCTCCCCTGCACAACTCGCGGCACTACTTCGCTTGATGATTTATAATGAGGACTGTCTTACAGTGGAAGAATAATTATCCCCTCCCTCGTCTCTTTTGTGGAGGAGGCCTTTGCTGCCAGCGAGGTTCTCCTTCGCTGCAGCCGTGCAGTCCCACGGAGTGAGGCTGAAGGGGTTCCGGGGGGCTGTGGAGAGGGACGGCAAGCAGCGGCACGGGCTGCCCTCCCACAAGTGGCTCCGCCGGGGGGGAAGTTTCCTAGTTTGAATCTGTGTCCACTAATCCTTTCCCACGGTTAACCCGACCCCGTAAATATTTGTCTTCGGGAAGCAAGGCCGGTGACGATCCTTCTTGACCAGGCTTAGAAGTGCATCTTTTCTTTCTCTCTATTCTTTATCTCTAAGGGTTTCCAGTTCCTCTAGCTTTACTTGTGCAAAAACACTTTGTCCAAAAATGTGTACACGTATACCTTCATCCTAGGCATTAGGCTCGTTGATGCCCTGTTGCTCTGGACCTCCGAGATGACCTGAGGTTCTTCTGCAGGTGGGGACGTCTGTGTCATGCAGCACACAGAACACGGCTGCTGGTCTGGGTGAAAAAAGGCTGCTAGCATTTTCCTTCAAAACCATTGAAAACCTTCAAAACCTCCCCCTGCATTACATAGTCTCAAAACACCGACGTGTTTGAGGTTTTTTCCCTGATAGAGTAGGAAATGAGAAAAAAGAGAAGAGAAGAGAAGAGAGAGAAGAGAGAAGAGAAGAGAAGAGAGAGAAGAGAAGAGAGAGAGAAGAGAAGAGAGAAGAGAAGAGAAGAGAGAAACCGAGCCAGCAGTTTGGTCTACGCTGAAAGGTTTGTGGCCATTTTAATGTTTTACTGCCTGTAGAAAACTCGGTCGTTACCGCCCTGACGGTTTTCTTTCGTTGAGAGATTAAAACGAGAACAAGCCCTCCAACAACAACAACAGCAAAAGGATACGAGGAAAGAGAGCCGAGTTGCCCTTTCTCCCTGTCCCATCCTCTCCTGCCTTGCGTGGGTCCTCAGGGGGCCCTCAGCGTCGACCCCAGAGAGATGGTGACATTAGTGATGCTCGTGAAAACAAATTATTTGCGACATGAAATAGCAAAGACGTAACCGGGTGCGGAGTGCACTATCAGTTACGGAGTTTCATAAAGTAAACGAAAGTTTCTTCTTCTCCGGCTCAAAGTTTCTGCGGCGAAACTCGTTGGGCTTTTTTACACGCTGGATCCGGGGCCGAACTGTTCCCGCTTATACCGCGCGTGAAAATGAAAGCGTTATCCCGCCACCGCCGCTGCGAACCACTCGAGTGCCATATCGCAGTTACCCCCCGCAGCCCGCGCCGCCGCTCCTCCACCAGAAGCCCCTCGGCGGCACAGCCCGGGGGCGGGAGGGTCCGGCAGCCCGGCGGGACGGGCCGGAACAGCCCGCGGCCGCCCAACAGCCGCTGCGCCCGGGCTGGCAGGGCAAGGGGGCCCGTTTTCTCTGCCTAGGTTTCGTTTGCAAAACGGTTCTCTCCTGCAGCTGCGGTGTAATACGAAGAGGGTAAAGCCCACCCAGCTCATTTGCAAAGTTGAGGCGCCGCAATATTTAATGCAGAATAGTGCTGTAAATACACAATTTTTATTTCCTTTGGAGAAGAACGCTGTTGCGAGATTGCTGCTCCTCACCACTGCCCGCCTAAACGGAGCTCCCCTCCCGGGAGGAGCAGCTGCTGCTGGGCGCGGAGGGTTTTTTCCCCTCGGGATTCTGGCAGACACAGAAAACGACATTTCAGAGTGACTTCTCCATGGGTTTTCTGCCAAATGCAGCCATAACGAGTGACGCAGGGACGATGTGGCCCCAGTCGCGGTGCTGAGGGGCATTTTGGCTTCCCCGTCGTGCTCTGACTGCCCACATACCCCTTTTCCTGCAAGCGCTGATGTCCTTGTCCCAGAGCCTGTAGGTGTCCGGCAAGGGTATCTCCGTGCCGGGACCCCCATCCAGCCCGAGGGACTCGGGCAACGCAGGGGATGAGGAAGACGGGCGGCCCGCAGCCAGCAACACGGGACGTCGGGTCGATCCCTTGTCCCCTCCTGCAACTGTTCCAAACCCATAACCCAGCAACCGCCCAGGGAGAAGGCACGGCAGGACTTCTCCTTCGCCTGGGCTGCAGAAGGGCCCCGCTCTTGGCAACTGAGTCCCGGTGGGGGGAACTCCCAGGCTGGAGAGCCGGATACAGCCTTACAGTCCACCGGGTTCTTTCAGCCGGTGTGCAAGAAACCGATCCACACACACTGCTCTGGGATTGCTTCCAGCGGTGAAGCCGAAGGAAGGAAGGTGAGGGAATTTTGCTGCGTACAGCTCTGTGCTGAGTGCCGAAGCAGAGTCTCAGCAGCTATGGGTGGCCCCACGCTCCACAGGACCTGCTCACTCTTGGCTGCAGCTCAGGCTCCATCAGGAGATCCCAGTGCCGCCGACTTGGCCCTGGCACAGGGACCAGGCCACAGGCCCTGCTGCGGACCACCTGCCCCTGCCACTGCCCTGGTCTTACCAGCGTTTCTCTTGACAATTCTCCTTCTCACCAGGGATAAGATTTGAAATATCCCCGTGTGGGACATTTGTTCTCAGGGCGTTTTAGGTCATCTCAGAGTGCCCAGTAAGGCATAAAGTATTCAGCAATGGGGCAGGGGAACATAAGGGCTGTGGTAAGTGTGGACTTTTCTTGCTGCTTGTAGGAGATGTATGTGATGGAGAAAAGGGTGATGCCAACCCCTCCAGAGAAAGTTTGCTGGCAAGAGGTCCAAGAACAACTGCTGCGAAGGACACCATGTAGCCCTGCTGGGGATGCTGCCCTGGACCAGGGCTTCTCTCCACGGTAAAGGTGGATGCTTACCCTAAATCAAGGAACTCACAGGTGCCCTCGGCAGGAGGCCGGGCCGGAAGCTCCCCCCCACCATGTCCGTGCGACATCTACTGAGTATCTCTTGGCTTTCTGGATCAAGACCTGGAACCAAGGCCTAACCCAGGCGAGCGATCCTTTAGCTGCAAAGACCTGCTGCTGGTCACTGCGCAGAGGCAGCATGCAGTGGTCGAGGTTGGGCTTGGGTGCAGATTCATCAGTTAGTTACCATATCTGTGAACTCAGCCACTGCTCAGCGGTTTGGGAAATTCATCTCGGCTTCATTGTCAAAACATGCAGATCTTTGTCTGACATCTCTCTTACATCATCCAGAGTTCATGAACAGCCTCTTAGTCTCTGGATATCACGGTATGAGCCTCATAGTTTCTATCTCTCTCTTCGCATATATATGAACATCCTCCACTTGTAATAAGACGAAATGTCACTTAGGGAAAAAAAACAAACATCATCTGGTTGTTCTGCATATTTGAAGCCTTTGTTTGTTCTTTGTACGCACAAAATTTAGGATGAACTTGGGGGCTTCCATACGAGTTGAATAAGGTGCCCTTTCTACTTTGTACTTTTTAACCTACACCTTCCACTAGTAAGTCATGGCTATCAAAAGAAAATAATTTATGTATTAAAAATCCCACTCCTGCAAAATACAGTTGCAAAACCAAATCATTGCAATGTTCTGAATGGAAAAAATACTTTAAAATAATTAAATACTTGCAGTTGAATTATTATATATTGGTATTGCAAATTAACAATCATTTTTTATTTGCACAGTTACAGCAACATAGAAGATACAAAATATGCTATCAAGACCAGTTTCCTAGATCAGCAACCATACAACTTTCTTTTAAAAAGTTGTGGGTGTTTTCTTCAAGTTTAAAATTTTTGTGCCTATTACCTTCAGTGTTTCTATGCCTATATGCATAAAATACCGTTTCTCATTTACAAACAAATCTGAGCATTTTCTTCAGAGAAAAAAATGCGAAAGAGGTAGAATTACACCGGGAATATGTAATTTAAATGACCAAATTTGTTTTTAGTTTGTCTTTCAGGAATGCTTTTATTAAAAGTAAAACATAGTTTCTGTGCTCGTACTGCCCAGTTAGTATTTTCTTTGAATGTACAGGTGCACACCGAATTTCGTCTTCTTTAGGTAGATGTATCTGGCTACATGCATGCAAGTGCCCACTCTTTGGGCTAAGGGACAGGTGTTAGGCTGTTTGGACGTGCAAATTCATTGTCTGTGGGGAAAGGAATTTACAGGCTCTGGGCTCTGTATTAGTGCATCGGCGTGGGAAAGCCGAGCGCAGGGGGTGAATGACGCTTGTTCCAAGAGCCCGACTGCGGGGTGAAGTCGGATCCCCGCCGTGAGGCTGAAGGGTCGCACGGGCTCTTCCCCGCAAGAGCATCGCTTTCCAACATCCCCGGGTGACACCCGCTCAACACCAGCTCAAGGCGACCACATGAAAACTGCATGAGCCTGTCCCTTCCGCCCCGCTTTCACAGCGGCTCTTTCCCTTCTCCCAGTTCCCGGGGCGATACCCGGCCCCCTGCTTTTTGTGAGCCGCCCCCGGAGGAAGGGGTCGCAGTGAAGCAATATCGGCTATGAACAGGGTAAAATTCGCGATCGCTCGGGGTTTTATCACGTAGGAGAAGCCAGCTTTTTGAAAGAGAAGCTGTACACCGGGTAGTCTCATGTTGCCCACCCCATCCCTCACCTCCAGCTGGAACACCCCTCGGAAAGAGAGGTGCAGCGGGGGTGAGGCGTCGGGCCCATTCTACCTTGACACCACGCACCATGGTGAGGATGTTGCTTGTAGTGTCCTGCTCGGCTCCACGGGAGAAGAGAGCCCTGGCCCCGGCTGCCGGGGAGGTGAGAGAGCCTCCGGGCCGAGAAATGCCCCCGCTTTCTATCCCGGCGGTAAGGAGATCGGTATGCGACAGCCCTTTCCCATTGCACTATCCATGAATAGTTGCATATATACAATAGAGAGAGAGAGAGAGTTGTGTTTATAAATACATGCGTATGTGTGTGTGTGTGTGTTCAACATTAGTTGTGTTTTACACTAACCGGGACGTTTTCTGAGAGCGGGACGTGGTTCCTTTCCCGGGAGATTTGCCGGAATAACCAGCGCAGCCTTTACCCCGGCTCCTGAACTGGTGCTCCCCGACTGCGTGCTTAAACCCAACGTGTTTTTTCTTGCTCGTTTATTTTGCTCTCGGTATGCTTTTGGACTCTCTAAACAAGCTGCCGGTAATATCCTTAAATCCCTTCTGGCGTCAGAAGCAAACGTAGCAAACGCAGGCACTTCTCCCTGTTTTTTCCACCTCTCCTTGAATCTTTGAGGCGGATGGGAAAGGGGCGGGGGTAGACACCACGACAGTGTGGACAGAGCGGGCGAGAAAAACATATTTTCTTGAGTCTGGGGAGTGACACTTCTGCCGGCAAGAGCCTGAAGTCCGGGCAGGAGTGGGCGGGGGCTGCCGGGCCCGGCGGCGGGGAGCGCTTCCAGCTCCGCTCCCGTGCAGGCGCAGCCCCCGCCGGCTGGAGGGGCAACTACGCTCCGCCGGTTTGCCAAGATGTTTCTTGCATGGAGAGGCGATTGTGCTTCTTCTAGAATATTTCTACACACTGCACGGTAGGAAAAAGTGGTCTGCGAGAGAAATAGCTCTGCCCGCACCCGCGGTCTTTGGGGCTGTCTGAACTTGCCGGAAGGGGAGGCAGGAGCGCTACAACTTTGTTCCTTCGGGAAACCTAGTTTTATTCTCTTGTCAGGTTGATATTAAGAGTGATTAGCTATTTGTAGCAATACTCGTCTCTTCCTGTTTATCAGAGATCGCTCTGGGAGCAGCCACCACCCTCCAAAAAGTCCCATGTGTGCGTCTGACACTGGGGAGCCGGGAAAGAGCTCAGGGTCAGACCTCAATGTCCCCGGCCGTCCCGGAGTGGAGGTGTGACCCCCAGCTGCCGTGTGGTTTTTTTCACAGCCCTTGGGAAAGCACCCCTAGGGGAGAAGGAAACAGGTAATGGAAGCTCCTTCTGCAGGCATTGGATTACAGTCAGTGTGCCTGCCCCATCCAAACCATGATGCTGCAAGCCCTTGGCCCACCAGGCAGTCCCTGGGTCCTGCCCAGAGCTGGGACAAAGGGTGATCCCATTGTCTAGGGGTGACTGCAGCAAGGTCGGATCCCTACTGCTCCCGCAGCCACAGCTGCCTCATTTCCCCTTCTGTCTGCCAGCCATCCTCTTAAAGTGCGGCTTCACATTTAAAATCGAGAAGCATCTCGGCAGCCACTCTCAGATTGCTGCGAGCTGTGGTTAGAATAACCCTTGCCTGGTGAGTAGCTAGGGTCAAGGAAAGACTCTGAGCTTAACTGTGCTGGGAATTTTCCACTTTCATTTTAGTGACAGAAACTGAGTTTTTTCCCTTGGAAAATGTTTCAGGCCTGTGTGTGATTAAATTCATCGGCATCATTTGGGATAGCACATTGCAGTGACAGAGAGTGAGAATGTGACTCTCTGGTGGGTCATGGCAAGGCTTGCAGGCATTGTAATTTGGAGAGTATTCATACACCAGAGGGTTCTCTCTCACTCACCCCTGTCCTATCTCCCCTCTGATCATGAAGGTAATACTGTGCAAAGTGCATTTTTTGTATCCAGCTCCCTTCGATGCTGGAGTCAATCACACAATATTTGAGAATAACTAGTAAGTTATTAAAGACAGACTCAAGCCTTATTCGTCCAACATATAGTGCCATCTGCTTGAAAGAAGGTAAATACTGTGTTGATAGCGGTGATGATGATTCCCTTATTTGCTGTAACACAAGACCAGAGGAAGCAAGCTCAACACACTTTCAAGGAACAGGTTAGCTCTCGCTGACAGCAGGGTTCTCTTTTTCCATCCTTCCCTCTGCCAGTCGCAGGATTATAATTTTAACTTTGTGATATCCTTCTTTCTCTGGTATCAATATTGCCTTTGAATGAGATCACTTAAACGACAAAACAAGGGCTTCTCTGCTAATATTCTCTGTCCTTGAAGCCCATTTTTACTTCACCACTGCTTCAATACTATGGAAGTCCTGTAGTCCTTCCTGAGATACACCAAGTCACATCTTGAATCACTTAAGAAATCTTCTCTGTTTTTTTCTGTTCTTCCTCCAGGTCATTATATTTGTCTGCCTGCAAGGATGCAAACCTGAATACCTTTCTGCTGACTCATGGGACAACAGTCCCTTCAAGTGGATCAGAGTGCATGGAAAGAACAAGTCTTCTCAGACAAACCAGTGTGTTAAAGCCACCAAGGTGATCTGCTGTGCCCAGCTGTGGGCAGAATACAGCCTTGCCTGCGCTGCCATGAGAGTGTCGAAGCTGCCTGGCATTGGCATGCCTGGCATTTCATGCATGGTGCCTAACACTCGCACAGTCAAGCCCAGGTTTCCAGGTATGTTCTTTCTGGGCTTAATTCTACCATCATGTACCAGAGCAAGTAATATCTTATTCATCAGTGAATTTCACTCAGTCTTAGTCAAGGAGATGGAATTGGTCCTACACCAACAATAATAGCTTTTTACCTGTGTCCTTTCCAACACTGCCTACGTGGCCTCCCCACCACAAAAACAAACAGAAGCTACCAGAAAGCAGCAGCAAGTTCAGAGAGATCTGGCTCCTCACCAGTTTGAATTTTACCAGGAGGTGTTTCTTCTAAGACCTTGAGCTATAACATATCCTTTCTAGTGTTGAACTCCTGGGAAGACATAAACCCTTCTATGCAATGGAGAACTAAACACTTTTTAAATATACTTATCTAATGGATGACAGTACTGACTCTAACATGAACCTACCTAGCCTCTGCTTTCAGAAACCAAAGATTAAAACGACTTCATCTTCTAGACAAGAAGTCCCTATATTTGATAGCAGGAGTGTGTTACAATTCTTGATTCAACATCCCACTGTCCCTCCCTATTACCCTTCCCTCTGTTCCCGCACTTAAATCTGAACATATATGGACATTGGGGCAGAGGTGTTGTGCCTATCAGCAGCTACAAATACTTGAGTGAGTACTTCAGCCTGGTGCATGGTGATCAAGTCAGGACTTGGGTTAACAGCCGAATAACTGGGCACAACACCTCAGTGCCAGCTTGCTCTGTGTGCAGTGATTCATCTCAGGTATTTCTGAAATACTTTTCTGACTTTTTATTCTCTTTCATTTAGGTCACATCCAACTCCATGTTCCAAGGTGCTGAGTAACACCTTATGATTCCTATCAAGTAATGGCTCCAGGGTTTGTTTACCAACATCCACTGGAGACTCCAGCTTTTCTGTAGAAACAGAAACTGAGCCCAGGCTTATCCAGGTATCAAGCTGTCACATTCCTTGGGGCCTGTAGAGCAAACTGGCCTTTGTGAAGAATGTTTACCATGACTGTGAGGCAGCTGTGTTTAGAGAGTAATTTCAAGAAAGTCAAGAAATAACCAGTAGGATTTCCATAACAGATTTATACCTAGTTGTAAGGGAAGAACAACTGCTCATCAACTGGAGCTTTGCGTCCATCACAGGTAATACGATGAAACAGCAGTGATGACTCAAAGTCAGACAATGATGCAGGGAAGTCCTTGAGCTCAACTCTAGCTCAGGTTTTAATTTATCAATTATTTCAGGATCTGTTCCTGAAACATTAATAGATGATTGGTGTAGTCCTGATCTTTGTGCCTCTGCAAAGTATTCCCTCCTAGTGGGACCCACATTAGCTTTAGGTTCTTACCATGTGAACATTGTGCTTGCAGTCCTTTTGATTTTTTGCAGCTTTCAGCTCATTAGCTGTGGAAAGATATGCTGTCACATTTTGGATACTGGAGAGAGCTAGTCACAGAGGCTTATCGCAGCTTCAGAACAGGAGTAAATTTTGCTATAAACAGCATCCTGTGTCTAAGGAATTCTGTCCATTTTCTTCCAAACTGCAATGCCTTTCCATCCCCTTCTCCATGCCCCCCAGTACCTGACGGAACCAAGCATAGCACATAAAAGAGGATTGAATAAACCATGAGGAAGCTTGTGAAGGATGTGCCTCTACCAAGAAGTGATGGTGGAGTATATTGCTTTAACTCACTCAAATACTATTTCACACAGACAGAACAGACAAATAGATCTGTTGTACTTTTGTTTTGCTTGGAGGAGGAATTGTTTCCTACAAATACATTGTAGGAAAATGCCTCCTATAGTCTTTGGGGGAACACTTTAAAGCTCATATTAGTCACCTCCTTTCAGAGGTGAAACTTTTTTCATCTCCTGTAATTAACTCAAGATTTCAGAGTTTTCCAGATAAAAAGTTGCAGAAATGTTAAGGTGTGAATTCTTAATATTTCTACCAAATCCTTTGCTTGTTTCCTTACATTTTTAATTTAACAATGAAGATTCTTGTCTCCCTATAACCTTATTTTCTATTTTTGCTGTTGGCATTTATTTATGACTAAAACATGAGGTTATCATTACAGCAAAAGTGGTTAAACTGCAAAAATGATATTTAGTACCCAAATGAAATACCCAACTACAATGACAAATAAGTAACTCAGATAAAAGATTTATTTTCTCTGTATGAATGCAAAGTTTAATATTTTAGAAGCCATAGGGCCAAGTTTTGCCTCACAATTCACCTGCTGTGCTTTCCAGAGAGGGTGGGAGCTACCAAAAAGTGTGAAAGAGGGTTTATGCTGTATAACAGATTACAATTATCTTGTAAGCTCAAACTCTCACAGCTTATGCTTTCGCTCTGAAGTTCCTTGAGACAGTTATTTGATTTATGAAGGCCCAATTGGTAACTGGGAAACATGTACATGTAAAGAAACCACAGAAGCCAGCAGCAGCCAAACACAGGCGTCTGAAGGCAGAATTTTGTTTAGGAAGTAAAACTCCAAATAATACAATAATACTCCTGCACCCTCTCCCACAATGTCCCAGCATGCCCCTGCTGCTCTGTCCCGAACTGCAGTTCAGGATGTGGTGGAACCACTGGAAGGGAGGAAAATCAGTCCACAACTGTTTCTGCAGGGTTTCACTAGGAGGAGCCATACGATACATAATGAATGTGCAGAGCTGTTTGCAATTAGTATACATCTGAACTGCTCCCAGAGCAGCATTTTTGCTACTGCCATTTATCTTTTTAATAAAGACTTTTCAAATAGATCAGAAGGTAAAATTGACACAAATTACTGTGATCCTTTGGTTTTTCAGTATGCTATTTTTATAGACTTAGTTCTGCCACCAAGAGGACAGTAACTCTAATTACCACATCACATACACACCTTATGTAGGACTGTAATGTTTTGTGAAATGTTTCTGTATCTTCCTCTATATTTTGTACAACTTTGAGCACAACTGGGCATGATCCTACCTGATGCTTCACCTGCAGTAGAAACGATTATCAATAATAACTTTATGGGGAGTCAGGAGTGGGAGGGTGACTTATCACTTGAGTTCCACAGTTCATCCCCAGGGAAAGCACAGATGTAAATTTAAGGTACTGAAAATGGCACAGACCAACCCTGCTCCAGGTTGGAAAACACAGGGAGAGAAGGGTGAGTAATGAGAGGGTCTGCTTTTGGAAGGGCTTTTACCTTACTGTTACCACCATGTTCCTTCAGGAAGCCCAGAAGTCCACGTGGACATGTCCTTAGAGAAGACAGCCTCAGCTCAGCCTCCTGTTTTACCTCTTGGACTGCTGTCCCTCTGAGGTGAGTAATGCTGCATGTCTCCTTCTAGGTGCAGGGGTAAAGGTCCATAATTCCTTCCCACTTCTAATTAGAATTTTTTCCTCAGGCAATACTAATCACTTTTCCCAGCCAGTAAACTCCTGAGGGCTCATGGTAGATGGGTGGCAGTACCATATGCCAGAAGTACAGCTGTCAGTATCTCTAACCTGGTAAGGCACACATCTTCCAATGTCTGAGAGCCTCAAGGCACCTGCTATACCATTCAGAGAGTGGAGGGAAAATCTGCTGTTGTAGTGATTCACAGTGATGCTTAAGGGACATTTACTTCTGTGAGCTAGAACTGTGTGGGTAGCTGATCCTAGGCAGGACCAAGAGATATCAGCATCAGGAGCCCTTGCTGGGTCACCTTCACCAGCCATAAGGGACTTGAAAAGTCCAGTGAATTATCCACCAGTGTTGTTCTGCATTTTTTCTGTTATAGGAACCACAGCTGAACTGTTCAAAATCCCTGAAGTGTTTACTGTGTGAGGGGTCCAAACTACACTAATAAAGATGTAAGAGAACAGAAAACAAATATCTCATTTGCACATTTCCAATGTACACAAAGGCATAAAGTTTCTTGCACAATTAGAAAAAGTCACATATGTGATTCTCTGAGTATTTTTTTAAGGAAATTGCATTTATTTCAAAACTATCATTTAAACATTCTCTTTACAGTGTGTTCCTTGCAAATTCAGGCTGGGGGCTTAGATGTCTTCCTGCTTAAACCTACTATATTAATTCTGGTTTCAGACAGACTCCATTGAGATCTCTATGAAATGACTGATGTGACTGACCAGTATCAAACAAGCTGTTCCAAGAATATCAGCAAGGCTCTAGAATATGTCATGGGGACTCGAGACTTTCCTGACAAGGTTTTACCCAGTGATGGAAAATATATTTGTGTTATTAGTTTAGCACAAGTGTCTTCTATAATGCTAAGGTTTGCTTTCAAATAAAACATAAATTGCACATCTGGTTGGAAGAAATAAATGCAATAGTGCTTCAAAGACTGTCTGTCAGGCTTAAAAAGCAAAGAGATGAGGATTTATTGGTGTTTTTATTATTAACATAAAAGCCTTGGGATCTCAAAATAGACCAGGGTTATAGGTAAATATGGGTTCTATTTTCTTCTTTGTTCGCCTTAACATACTATTAACATCAAGCTAAAAAAGAATCATCTGAATGCTAATATGTTTACTGTGTGCACATGGATGTTAGCTTAATCAATACACAGGGGTAAAAGACCGTAGAGAAAAGTGTGCACTACTGGTATATTCATCATCCTAAACATTTCAGACAGTATCTTCGCTCTGGAGATACTATTTGCTTCAGGACTGCCAGTGTTGTACTTTCCCAGTCTTTCAAGACCTTTGAGAAGCAGCAGTGGGCTCCTTCTGTGCAAAGGCTTAGAATGGACATCTCTTTGCAAATGAACAAGCAATGAAAGATGTGGGATTTTCTAAAATAGATTACTTATAAAAGTATAATTTGAGGGAGCTGGGGTAAAAATGACATCTCCAAATTAGCAAATGTTGGGTGGCTTGAAGACAGACACATAAGATCTCCTGCCTGAGCTGCTGGCAACTTCAACCTCCTTTCCAGAAGAAAATTATCCTATGCAATAGTCCTTAGAGCCTTGCATGAGTCACTCAGAGGCGTTGGAGGGGGCTGTACAAATCCTGGTCCCCACTTTCTCCTAAAAATTGTGTGCAAGAGGTTCAATTTTGCTGTGTCAGGACTGGGTTGAATCTTACATGGGATTTAAATTAAATCTGTGGGAACCACTTTACCGATTTTATAACAAAATCTGACCTATGTGTTAAAGTGAGGACATTGTTTTGCTGGATTATTTCTTAATTACTAAATGAAGAAATATTAAGTAAAAATTTAATGACTCATGAAATATTTCCAAATGACATGTACTATAAAGTCCATTCACATCTACCACACTGGTGTTTAGCTCACTTTCCATTATTCCTGAGGCTATTAATGTCAGTAATTACAGGAGGTAACATGTCTAATATTGAGTGTATTGTGGAATAAAGCAATGTTGAGCTCCTAGAGTGTGTTTTATATTAAGTACAAAAAGCTTCTGATACAGTTAATGTAACTATAAATCTTAACTCAAATGCTTATATGTCTCGTTTATGACCTGAATAAACTCTGAGGCAGAAGCAGGGCAGCTGAATAGCCGTTCGCTGCCAAACCGCATATTCAGTGGAATATGCACTTACAATATCCTTTTCATATTGAATAATAACAAAAAGACAGAAAACAGGCTGTGTAGTTTTTCTAAATTAAGTTGGGTTTTTTTCCAGAACACTGAGTTTAATGGTAAAAAAATTCCCTAAATACACACAAACTTTAGAATCTTAAATATATAAATAGAACATAAAACAAAATATGTGTGGAGGGCTTTTTTCCAGTGGAAATCCAGCCTGTGCTTATGATAAGAGCTGGTCTACGGGTTTTGAAGTGTTGAATATTAACACCCTGCAGCTTGGAGAATGCACATCGCTCTGCCCCATTGGAGAGGCTGCTGGACTGGCCTGGGTGTGGAGGTGGCCAGAAGCCACAGTCACCTCAGGAAGAGATGGCATTCACTGCCTATGTGAGCTGCCAAAGGAAAACTGGGCTGTGAGAGCAAAGAACCTTTTGGAAGGCTGTGCCATATGCAACTGATAAGATGATTTGGTCTGACTTTGTGCTTGCTTGCACTCACTGTTACCACCCCTGGGCAGACAGCCTGAGCAGGAATAGTGTGTGCTGAGAACAAGGTAAGCACCACTTAAAGTCCTGTCCGGGCTCAGACTTCCAGTGTCAGCTCCTGTGTCCTGTGGCACCCGTGTGGCCCCAAACATCAGCACACACTTGATGAGGTTTCAGCCCAGGTGCCTGCAACGTGCGAGTGGCTGTGCCATGGGAGACTGCAGGATGAAACAGGGAGTGAAATCATTTGATCCACATAAAGTAAGATTTAGGTGCAAGTTGTACTGGAAATCACAAAATTTAGCTCAGAGAGAGATCAACTAGCAGAAAGCAGAAGCCCTACTTCAATCAATTTCCACTGAAATCAACTCCTTTGGATGGGAAGTTCTCCTTAAAGACCTTTGGTTCAGTATGACCCTGAAATATTAAGCATGTCAACATTTAAATTGATGATGCTACTTTTTTTAGAAACTATTTACAAGGGCTAGTATTTGTAATAAGTCATGTAAGATATCTTTTCATTCCATTCCCTTTAGAAAGAAATATTTGGTAGTTTAAAATATTTAATGTAGTGGAAAATCTAAAGGGAAAAATAAAGCATCAATAGACTATTTCAGCAGCAGAAACCATTTGAGACCTGCTTAACCACCTAAGCTCTTCTCCAAATTTATTTGGAAAGGGGCATATAAAGAGCTCATCACTTTCCATCTCCATTTTCGTATGTGCAGCATATGAAATAGTTTAGCTTTGTACTCACACTCCGAGCTGATCTTGATGGTGAGCTGAAGCAACCTGAGATCACTATTTCTTTCTCCTTATGACAGTTCTGGAACATTTGGTTGACTAATTACCTGTTACTAGTCAGCTTTCTTTTTTTTTGATATTTGACTTTATTTATGAACGCACATTCACATGAAGGGCAGGAGCCACACACACAGGATACCATTTTAAAACAGAGAGTTATTACACCACCATGCTTTCCCTGCACTTGTGATAGGAAAATTACACAGGCAAGATAAAATTTTACTCATGACCAGTACTTCACCCTGTCCATTGCTCAGTACAGACCAAACTGAAGAATGGCCATGAAGGTGTGTGAACAAGGTCTTCCTCAGTTAAGTGCAAATCTTCCCCTTATTTCAAGGGTTGATGGTCTAAACTTGAAAGCATGGAGATTATGAAGCATAACACCCATAGTATGGGCTGTGTCTGTTTCTGTATCAGTGTCTCTGTACAGATATTTCCATAAATATATAATATACACATATTTACTTACCTCTTGTGTTGAAGATAAAAGCTTTTTGCTGTACCCAAAATATTAAAGCATTACTTTTACAAGCTGAACCCCATAAAACAGCAGCATGTACTTTCTCCCCATACCCTTATTTCTATTTATTTTTGGCAATGTCTGGCTTAGCAGAGCCTTGCATTCTTCAGAGGTAGCTCAAAAAGAAATCCAGGCAGTGACCCCACCTCTCAGCCCCCTACTGCAAAGCCCTGGTGAAATCCTGGTAAAAAAGCTACAGAACAGTGAATCTCAGCATCAGTGTTAACATTACATACATACGCATTTATTCAGCCAGAGAAAATCATGTTCCCTAAAAAACTGATTGCTAGCTTCTATAGGGCTGAGTCACATTAATCTGACAGATTGCTTCCAGAAAGAGCGGCATAGCTATAAGGATGAAAAATGTCTCACTTATTTATAGTAAAAGTGTAAGTGGACATCCTGAAGGGATGTAATTAAAAAAAAAGTAGCTGTAGTAAGGAGGGGAGACATGCTAGATGATGACAGGTGGTTTTATCCCAGTGGAAGGTAATTTACTTCAGCACTTCCTGGGGGCTCTGTGGCTGCAGGAGGACTAAAGTAGAAGAGGATGATGACAGAGAGAATACAGACCAGGAATCAAAAGCGGCAACGAAACAGGGATAAGGCTTTGAAGCTTCACACATGGTCAAAAATGTGGAGCTAAGAAGCAGAATTCAGGAGGTGGAAAGATGAGTGTGGGGACCCAGGGGGACTGGGACTTAAAACCCAGATGGAAGGGACCAGCACCTTCAGCTAGGAGGCTGACAGAGAGAAAGAATGAGCAATTGAGACTGGCTGGGGGACAGGAACAGCAGTGGCTGAACCAAGGAGCCAGATATGAGGAAGGAGCAGGAATGGGACTACAGATGGCTAGAGGGGAGTAAGAGCTAGAGGAGGAAATATTTTTTAGACACTACAGTCCCTTCACTGGTCATTGCAGGGCAGAAAATCGATCATGAGAACCCTGGGTTGTGGCGCTGCTCTGGTCTCAGCCCCTAGAAAAGGTGTCCCCTGGTCCACAGAGAAGCTGGCAACTCATTATTGCTACAAATTACCCTGTTAACTCAGAGGGCAGAAGTCCATATGGAGAAACTAAGGGTTAACCCCAATAGCGTGAGGCATAGAGGTGTTAATATGATGCCACATAATAGGATTTTTGTTTTTCCACTTTGCTTCATTAAGAACCCAGGAAATTACCTACAAACACTCTCTTAAGAGAAGTCTGTGAGCTGCCAAAGCAAATACGCCAAGTTAGCAAGTGCCAGAGCTGAAGTTATCTGGGCAGCTTTTCCCCCTTTCACACCAATGCACTGGGAATAGAGGAAGCCACGCTCTTTTCCCACAGAGGATGTGTCAGGCCATATTCAGGCTGCTCAAGATAAGTTAGGACTGTGTAAAGAGAGATGCTCAGCCCCTTACTCATTTGTTTCAGAGGCAATGGTGTGTTTTGAATGAAGTTCAGGGATTGGGGAAAAAACAATGAACGCTATCTTGCTTAAAGTTATTGAATATCAGTCAGTAGAACTGGATGCATCCCTATCTGCTTGTGCCACATGTCTCTTGTACAACATCAGTAAGTTTTTACACCAAATTTTGCACCATGGTCACTAATTGCATGTTCCCAGTTATATGGATACCTGACTTGAGACTCCAGTGTCTGGTTTGGAAAAGAGCTGAGCTCACAGCTGCAGTAGGACTCAGTGGGAGCTCTGCTCTGAATATCTAAAAAAATTACATAATGTTAAGTACCCTGACAAATTAGGAGTCTTAAACTGAGCACAGACTCACTGCACTTCTCTGTTCTTCTACTTCCAGCTGCAAAATGGGGAAAATAATAAGGGTGATCTGAAAATAAATACACATTTGTGAACTGCTTAGAGGCTACAGTCATCAAAATCAAGGGCAACAAATTAAATTAAAACTCTCTCTTAAGATCAAGACTAACTGGTCAGTAGTTAATAGGGATTTAGGCCACATGTTAAACACCTGGAGAAAGCAAAATATCTAATGGCTTTTCAATAAATGAATGACACCCACCCCTGAGCAGTGAATGAGCTAGGGATCTGTGGGAAAGGCATGTAGTGGTCATGTGTGCAAAGATGGCATCACAAACATGTATGTGGCAAGAGCATATACAGACTCCTAAGGATGGCTATTCAAACTGCTGTGCAATTAATATCACAATAAAAATTATTAATATGATTTATGTGGAAGTGGGACTAGGGGTAATAGATGCTTTGCAATTGTCTTTCCTTTTAGGCAATTTTGTGATTGAAATCAAGCTAAATATCACATGTATGTGGTATTAGCCAACCCCTAATGCAGCTCAGAAAAAAAAACAACCAAACCCAACAGTATGTGTATATGCTGTTACCAAAAACTAATAGCAGCTGGGTGACTGCCATATATTACCTGGCACACTGAAACTGTAAAGTCTGCTTTCACCATCAGAGTGTGACTTATCATCTGGAAGTGATTTAGTTGTGTGGTTACCTTTGGACTGCTGGGGTTTTTTGGCTCTTTACTAGCAAGCAAATAACGACGGAGAATAAGATTTTAGCACTATCAAGTAAACAAATAATTGGGCTGGAGATTTCAAAACCAGAGGTGAGAAGTGATTTTGAAGCTAGTCAAACTCTGCAGTTTTTATCCTTCATGGTTTGTTATTAAATAGTTCTAAAATCCAGATCTCTGCTCTCCCTTGCTCCCCAGCCTCCTTTTCCCTTTACTACATGGTATGCAGGGAACATTGCTTGAAATATACTGCTGCTCAGCTCTGCACAGTCCATGTCCATAAACTGAGTTTGTTTTCTGAAGTAATTTGCACAGTATAGATCTGTATTCTCCTTTAAATGCACAACACTGTAATTTCCATCAGTATCACTAAGGGCTACTTGTATATAATGAAGGGAAAATATGTGCTACACTGGGCACTTCACAAGAGGATCTCCGAATGGGTTCATGTTACCTCCATCTGACTGAAAAACCATGAAAAGCACCTCCGATAAATTTCTTATGACTGGTTCACATGGCAGGTGGCCCTCCATTAGAAATAGAATAGCTATACCTGACTTCTCCAATATTTATGAACTGAGGACAGAAATTTCAAGAACATATCAGCCCAAAGGCATCATTGTGTGTGGGATCACAGCTTTCATATGTACTGCATCCCAAAATGCTTTTGCAGAGTTATCAGGCACTGTTAGTTTAGCAATAAGTAAATGCAGAAGAAAACAGAAATTAGAAAGTGATGACAACTGAGAAGATAGTTACTCATAGTAAAGGTTGAATTAAGTTGAAGCAGAGGAATACTGGAAAGCAGTTTCAGATGGAGAAGCTCCAGGGATTTCATACAATACCAACTGAGGTGAAAGCATAGAAAGGACCAAAGGGGATGCTTCAGCTACACTCACAGGAAGAAGGGAATGAAGAGGGGAGTGTGACAAACAGGTGAGGTTAGAGAGCTGAACTGATTTTTTTTACTATTTTTGTAACAAAATAATTACCAACAGGACCAGGGCAGTGATTGTCCCTCTGTATGCGGCACTGGTGAGGCCACGCCTCAATTCCTGTGTCCAGTTCTTGGCCTCTCACTACAAGAAGGCATTGAGGTTCTGGTGTGCATCCAGAGAAGGGCAATGGACATGGTGAAGGGTCTGGAGAGTATGTCATATGAGGAATGGCTGAGGGAGCTGGGGTTGTTCAGCCTGGAGAAAAGGAGACTCAGGGAGACTGTATTGATCTCTACAAGTACCTGAAAGGAGGCTGCAGCCAGGTGGAGGTCAGTCTCTTCTCCCAGGCAACTGATGACAGAATGAGAGGACAATAGCCTGAAGCTGCAAAATTTCTTCACAGAAAGGGTTGTTAAGGGCATTGCCAAGGACTGCCCAGGAAGGTGTTCAAGAATCACAATCACCACCCCGGAGGTGTTCAGGTAATGACTTGACCTGGCACTTGGTGCTATGGTCTAGTTGACAAGGTGGCGTTCGGTCAAAGGCTGGACTTGATGATCTTAGAGCTATTTTCCAACATAAATGATTCTGTGGTTATTCTAAATATGACAGCACATATTATTATTTAGTGACATTATAAACCCTCATTCTGATGTACTCTCTAGGAATTGTGTGGGATGAACTTCTTTGACTACTCTGGGGGGAAAAAACCCAAATAAGTAAAACTTGAAAGATGTTACAGACATACCATGCTGAGCTCACATTTTCTGAAAGTATTTTCAATTATTCAGTTGAAGAAAAAAGACATCTTTTGTTCAGATCATAATTTAAAAGAAAACTTTTCCTTAGGAGAGGGAGTAGGCACAGTGCTGGAAGTCATTACTCAGAGAGGTTACAATTCTTTGTCCAAGGAAGTTTTTAAGCTGAGCTAGAGACAATCATGGCTGACCTCATCTGCTGTTGGGAATGGTGGGAGTGCAGGCCAAATATTGCAGTCCCCTATTTCCCAAAACCCACCAGCAGCAAGGGAAAATGGGCACCCTGCATTCTTCTCAGTGGAGATACCTCTCTGTGACACCAGCAATCAATAGAAAAAATGACACTGAAATATTAGCTGTGAGAAAGCATCACAAGTCACAGGAGAAGAGTTCAATAAATTTTAGATAGTACATTTCATATTTTCTTTGAAAGGTATAACTTATGAGTGACATGAAGAATAGCTCCAAAACCATCAAACTGGTTCCATTTTGAAAAGTATTTCGAATAGGTATTGCATTGATGAGGGGTCCCTGAGAACGGCAGCCCTAGGAACAATAATGCTGCCTCATGCCTGAAAAAGGTCAGGGATGCCAGGAAAGACAGGGGAAAGGATGTTCTGTGAGTCCCATGAGATTTACATGGGAGTTGCTTCCTTACAGAAAAGATTTCACCTGCTGCTCACATGCCCAGCAAGAGAAGCATGGGTGTGCAGGGCAAGGAGTACTTTCAGGGTCAGCTACCAGCAGTGAGGAATGGAGCAGGGTGTTGTGAAAGTCAGTGGTATGGACTGCTGGACACCGGACTCACACGGGCAGAAATGCACTTACACACCTTCAGCGTCTTGTAAGTTCTGCTCCACATAGTTAATATTAAGTATTAACCTGTTCTGGGACAATTTTTCATAAGACTCTGCCATCCCTGTATGTGTTAATGCCTCCAACATCCTGGGAACACTCCTTCTTAACTAGCTGCTTCAATTCCTCTAGGGGGAATGGGTGTGGGACACAATCGCTCAGCAATTATGCAATTGATATCCATTTCCTAACCAACAATCAGACAATAGCTGAGATTATGCCTAGAATAACCAGACCAGGAGCAGATCCACCTTGTGTGGTGTGGTGTCCTGATCAATCCCATGCAGTTAGCAAAAGAATGAAACACAGCAATAGTGCATTCAGAACAGTTTCACAAAAGGACCAAGAGAATCAGTGGTATGGATTTCTTTTGCTTCTCTGGAGACTTTCAGAAGATTTACACTCCTTTTACTCCTGAACAGCTGGTCCCAATCCTCTGGCCATGGAGCCCAGTATGGTAGCACAGCCCTGCAGCCCCCTTCACCCTCTGACCTTTACTGTCCAACACAGTCCAGAGCAAGGGAGACATGGCATAATGAGCTCAGCATGTGCAGGGCTGTGGCAAACTGGTACAAGTTGAGCCCAACAATATTCACATCCAGAATGTGATCTCTACCCTGTGCATCCTGTGACTGTCCAGGACAAAGAGGCTTTTGCTTCCTTTTTTTCACTCTCTCCAAAACAGGAAAGACAGTAAGTCAGATTTATGACCAGTTTTGGATATAGGTAGTTGCACTGAGTAGCAAGTGACTTCCCCTCAGCCAGGCTGCCGTAGCTGGGTGTATGAGTGCTCTTTGCACCCTTCAGATGCAAGGGATGGTGTATTAGGTGTTAAAGCACCCTCATGGATATGTACAGGGCATCAGTAGAATACAAAGAGCCAGAAATTCTTCCACCCTTCTTCCCCACCTTAGAGAGAGGAGATTTGCAATTACAGTTATGACTAGCTCACTGATTGAATTATAATGGGATTTACTTTACCATGCAGATCAAGAGAAGAGTAAGGTGGTATAACATATCACACCCACCCTCAATTATAGCTCAAGAGCTGTAATTGACTCTTTGGTTAAGTGGCTTAACAGAGTTACAGAACTAGCAATATTGGGTTAGTTATTTCTTGGGGAAAAAAAATCCAAGCTTAGGGCAATGCAGACACTCTTAATTCTGTCATATTTCAGTGCTTCCAATGCCTATGTAAGATATTTGGCCAACATACCAAGAGAAACTTTTTGATGAAGACAATATATTTAAATATACAGAGTGATCAAAGAGGGCTCATGCCACAGATTCCCTTTGTCATATTAATATTTTAGGGCAAAGCCAGATACTTAAAATATTTAGCCTAATTTTCTTGAAGTAGCGTAACTACACAAAGAAGTGTGTAAGGTTATGTAGAAAACACCTCTTCAGAAACACTTCTAACACTAAAACAGTTCCCTGCTGCAAGCAGGCATTGGCTGATACCTCAAGAACCCTGTGTGTTGCCAGCTTCTGAACTTTTAGTGACCAGTGAAAGTTCCAGACATGTCCTTTCTGCACTTTTTTTATGGTTAAGTTCACAGAAACCCCACTTAATTATTGCGTAATGCCTTCATGAATCAAGTTTTTTACACTGTGCAATTCTAGTTGCTGTAAAATAAGTGTGCTTCATATGTTAACAATTACAAGCTAGATTTATAAAACATCCAGACCATGTTTGCATTGGCTTTTCTAACTGCTTTATTCACAAAACAGTCTAATACACCTAAAATAAATTCACCTTCCTTCTGAAACTCATTAAACTCTTATGTCTCTGCACAGAAACTCTTTAGTCTCCATGCACTCTAGGACATATCGTGTAAAATAAAGATGCTATGTTCCTGCTACTCTGTTTTCCTTTTCAGACAGCAGATGTGTTAGACATGGCTGGAGGCAGGTCTAAGCTGCATTTCACTGGGTTTGGAGTTACAGACAGGTCATCCATGATGAGCAAAAGGAATTACAGTGAGGATCTATTCTACTGTAAGAGGACACCAAGCAGAATTTTGCTTTGAAATTCTAACCTATGCTGCAAGTTCAAGTTGCTCTGCTTCCACTGGATTCAATGAATGTCACCTGTACTCCCACAGCTGTACAATGTTATTTATACCTACAAGTCTAGTGTAAGAGAAGAAGCCAGAGAGTTGCCTCACTGTAAGTGGAGGACTGTCCACAACACAAGGCAGGTTCCTAGCAACAGAATTTTGGTTTTGCAAATCATGTTTCATCTAGATAGAAACTCAAATTAGATTTATTTTGTAAGAAATATTTCTTTTCCTATTTAATACAATCTGACCTTTTTAAAGTAATTTCCAGTTTTATATTAAGAAGGCAAAATAATTTGCTTTCTAATTCCTTTTTTTTTCTGCAAAGTTTGGCTTGTTTCTGTTGTTTTGGTGTTTTGGTTTGGTTTTTTAATATGCACACACATATAAATTTATTTAGCATTTTGTGGAACATGATCTATAAAAGAGACAGCAAGGAAGAAATTGTGATGGAAAGGACTCTGCATAAGCAGGACATCACTGCTTTTTGTAGATCCTAGAAATCATAGCAGTTTTACCAAAAGCCAAGTGAACTTCCTGGTTGGAACATGTGATCAGCTTGGAAAAAGTGTGGGTTTGTGCAATCTGTTTTCCTGCCCAACTACAACTTTGCCTTTGGCTAAACTAGCACCACAAGTCATAATCAATTAAAGTTCTTGTTTTTCCTTTTGGAACTGAGCACTCAAGCTTTTTTTTGTGAAAGTCTTAATGGTGGGTATATGTGTAAGTGTGAATGTTTTCCTATGTCATTCATGTTAATGAAGGCTTGCAGGTGTATTTGTAACACATTTTCTGAAGTAACTTGCAGAAAATATTTTTTATTTTCCTTCTCTTTATGGAGACAGCCCCCCTCCAGCATCTGCATATAAAATCAAATTTTGTGGCAAATCTGACATTCCATACCCCCAATCAGACCATGAACTTGTACCAAGTTTAATCTCTGGAAAAATGGTCTAGGAAAAGCCTCAAACTATTCTCCATTACAGAAGAAATACACGACTAAATGAGGCATAGAAATACTCCTTCAGACTGACCTAATCAAAACAAATTTGTTTCTTCTTCCATCACTTGAGTAATAGATGTTGACAAAGTCACTGCATTATTTGGCTTCGAGTCTAGCTGAAATTTCTCTTAATGGTGAGTATGAGATAAATGTTACAGATGTGACTTGGCCTTGAGCAGCAAACTGAGAATTTCCTTCTAATAGGTGATGTAGCAGTCACTCTTGTTACCCCAGGTTTCTGAGGTTTTCTGAAATGAAAGCACAGAAATCTGCTAGGAAGATACAGGGTATTTGCCAGAATGTGTAATCCAGAGAACTCACCCAAACCTAATGAAATGTTTTCCTCTTTTCTCTGGGATTTGTGTCAGTGTTCACATTTCCCCACAAAAAGTGTAATCAAAGCCTAGAAGCATCTCTTCCTGGACTGCTAGGAAATCTTAGACCAGGAACTTGGAGGGAGGGAGCCCAAGGGTGCTCACGTAGTGAGGTTCTTCTGTAGAGCATTGATAATAATGATAATCAATAACCATAAAAGGATTCCCTGTGTTTAAAACCGAGAGATTAACAAGGAATGAAATTCCAGTCAGAAGCAAAACATCAAAATGAACCCCCCTCAGAAAAGGTGAGATTCAGTGGTGATTTAACATCATTTACAGGCTGTAGCCGTGACCTCAGTGAGCCAGGCACTCTGCAAACACAGCTTTCCTTAAGCCATTGCAGAAAGACTCTCATTTTAGACTGCCCAGGCTGCAGCACCGTGTCTGTATGTGCTCTCTTCTTCCTTCAGAGTTGACTTTGTTGGGACACATGACGGGCTCATGCTTCATCTCTTGATTCCAGTAGTATTTTAATGGCATTCATGATTTCTTGGCCTCAAAGTACACTGAGTCAGTACTGTGGCATTTACTGGAGTTTTAAAAACATAAGGAAGAACAATTCTGTATTAGACCAAAGGATCAACCACCCCAAAGTATCATGTCTTCAGCAGTGGCCCAACATAGGGGTGTGGGGGTGTGTGTAGGAGTAAGGGAAGAGAGAGCTGATGTGACATTTACCCGCAAGACTCTCCAGATCTTGAGCAATGTTTACAGTAGGAGCTCTCTTGCCTGAGGTGATGTCTTGTATTTATAATGACCATATTTTAGTACATAAGGAGGATTTTACAGATTCAGACATGAGCTTTTACTGATAAATTGTGTGGAAACAGCAGCACAAAGGACTCTTACCTCACATACACAGTGAACATATACAATGTTAGCACTGAAGAGATCCACAAGTGATGATAGTCAGATCCTCCCTCTTCTCTGGATACACGTTTGTCGTTGCAGTATTTTGCCTCAAAAATGTCTCATAGAGGTAAAAGCAGCATCAGCATTCTCTGTTCATCTTTACACTGCAACAGGAAATTCCATTTAAACATAAGGAAAAAGGAATTACTTTGAGCCTAGTCAAAAACGGGAACAAGTTGCCTGGAGAGAGTGTTGGTCCTCTTTATAATGGAGATATCCAAACCCAGACAGACACTGCCTTGAGTAGCTGACCCTGCTTTGAGGGGTGGGATTGGCCTAGGTTTGGACTAGATGATCCCCAGATGTGCCTTCCAACATCAACTACTCTCTAATTCTGTGGCCTCGCAAAACAAAACTGAAGAATGGGACATACACTGGAAGTTTATTACCTTCTCCCAGTTCATTTCAAACTTTCTGACCCGCATGAGAACAGGGCAGGTAAAACCCTCTGACCAATGCTCGCAGACCTACACATTTTGATTGCACATCCATAAAGAATTCCTGCATCAACACGGCAATAGGTATGATGTAACTGAAAACTTGCACCAGAAGATGTTCAAATGAGGTGAACCCTTGTACATTTGTGATTGCATACTTGCACTCTGAAAATCAATTTGCAGATGATACTCCTTCATTTAAAGCCTTTCTGTTCTTCCAGACAGAACATCCCTGTCTGTGTCCACCAAAATAATTCATGCCTTAACATCATAAACTGTGCTTATTTACTTCTTGTTATCCTGCTCTGAACATAAAGAAAACTCACCTTGACTTCTGAGGGAATAAGGGCTGCAGCAGCAGAACCTTCTGAAAAAATAAAACTCCCAAAAGCTTAAATTCAAGGCCATGGTGTCTTTTTCTGTATCACCTTTAATACAATAGTGTGATTTTTGCATTGCATAATTACATATGTTTCAGGGATGGTACATTTGCAGTTCCTCATGCCCAAAATGTTTTCCAGCCCACCATCTTCAGGTGAGCCAGATGGGTTTGCAAAAGTCGTGCAACATATTTCCACATCTATACTGGTTAATCTGATGTGTCTGTGCATAATAATTGTGATATCTGCAGGTTTCTGGGTCAGTCCAGGGTTCTACGAGCTGCTGTTTGGAAGGATAGAGCTCAGAGCAGGTCAGATACAGGGGCTCCACACATATATATGTGTGTGTGTGTGGGTGTGGGTGTGTGTGTGTGTGTGTGTAGATATATGTGTATGTATGTATGTGCTGCCTTTTTTAAGGGCTTAACAAAACTTAGCAGTCTTATGATTAACATGTAAAAACCCCAAATACAGTTATTCCTTTGAGACATGGGCAACGACTGTGAGATTTACACCGAATCAAAGAAGGGAAAATATTAAGAAATACTTAACCCCCCCACGATATGTGCTGGATTTTTTTTCCCTGTGCAGTAAACACTCAGTCAGAAAACTGATTTCTCTGCTACCTTTCACCATTTTTTATACCTGAGCAGACGTGTGTAATTTACAACCTCACTGAACTGGTGGTGGGTTTGTACCCACTTTGGACAGGCACACAGGGTTTCTATAGATGGGAAACGCTGGAGATGTGAGCATTCAAGCTCTGCAGCAAGAAATATAACCTGAATCATTAGGTACAGCAGTGGCGTGGCGGCCAGCAGAGCCTGAACTCCTGCAGCAACTTCCCTTCAGCTTTGCTCATGGAACCGATGCTCCGCGCTGCTGCCTCTAGAGGGGAGTAGATACCTGCGTACTGCTGCCTGCCGCGGCGAGCACGGCCCGGCTGCCTCTCCCTGCCTT
This sequence comes from Corvus moneduloides, assembly GCF_009650955.1. NCBI lineage: Eukaryota > Metazoa > Chordata > Aves > Passeriformes > Corvidae > Corvus > Corvus moneduloides. Next base: position 25,090,017 of record NC_045481.1, read on the forward strand.
CGTGTTTACTGTCAAATTCCCGGTAAAGGTCACCTAGAAAGGATCACCTAGAAAGCATCACTGTTGCTGGAGTTGGAGGCGCTGGCCTGTGGGAAGCCTTTAGCAACCCTTGCTCTGATACCAGATGGGAACTCTGTGGCATCACCTGATGTTCTGCTTAAAGCACCACTGCAGGCTGTGGAATTGGGCAGACATGAGCAGGGGCACAATGAGTTGTCCACATAACCTGCTCACTTATAATTGCTCCTGTGCTGTTTTCAGAGCCCTCCTCCACTGTGACACTATGAAGGCCTGAAGACATCTAGTCTGTCACGCCATGGAGGACAAGACAAAAAATTTAGGTTAAGACTTAATTAAGTTAAGACCTAAGGCGTGCCCCCTTGCCTCATGGGCACTCTGGGAGTGAAGTTTTGAGATAGAAGTTTGTTTGCTATAAGCAGAGGACATGTTGCTCCTGTGAAATGTCTGTCCTGTGGTTCCACGGAAATCCTGAGCATCAGTAATGCAAATACTGTAAATATGTGGAATATGAACAAAAGTAATGAATAGAAATAATTCCTCTTGCCCTCCTCACTCCTGCCTGTCATTCAAGAGATAAGGGAAAAGAATGACAGCTAGTGTGGATATTGCATATAAATGATCTCCAGAAGGAAAAGGAACGTAGCCGCTTACTTGGAGTTTCCAGTTGTTGAAAGCCCCAGCCACTCTCATGTGTACATTAACAGCACAGACCATGCATAAGGTGTCTGGAGAGGCTGTGCACCCCTGCTGTGCCCTTGCTTTGTGCACTTGTACTAAGCTGGATGCACCTGCAATGTGCTGAATGCACTGTGCACAGGGTGGCCATGGATGCACCAGATGCTCCATTTGGAGCTGCTCCACTCTGGAAGTGCAGGATTCAGGAGCCCCCGAGGCACAGCACAAGCATCCATGTTTAGGACCTGGATTCCCCCAGAAGAAGAAGAAGAGGTCTTCCCTTTGCAGACAATGGAACTAGAAGATCTTTTTGGGGCCTGTTTAGGCCTAAGGAAACATTTCCAGCTTGTATCTTCTTGAGATCCAAGCTGAAACACAGGTAATTGGTGATACTAGACAATACCCAAAACTAGAGATTTTCAGAAGATAAGATACCGAAAACAATTTTCACCTTTTCCTGTCCTGGGAAAAAAACCTAGAAATATTGAGAAAAAAATTTAAAAATTAAATTGGATATTTTTTGCCTCTTCAGCACTGAAAGGAGATTATATATAATTTAGTTAGAATTTAGAAACTCCTGCAAGACAATATTTCAAATAAATGAATATTACACAATATTAAACATCATAGTACCATGGCAAGACTATATGTGAAAGTACAACAAATTTTTTTGTAATGACACACCTTTACATTAAGGAAAATCTTACATTGCACAATAGAAAATTTAGACTCAATCTCTAAACCTTGTGAACTTACAAATACAATATTACACAATATATGTATTATTAAGTTCTGTAATACTATTTTGTAGAATAGAATTGCAGCAAAAGTACCAACATTTTAACTTTAAATTCCAAATTCAGTATCTGTGTAAAAAAAAGCCCTTTCCCTTTTTTCTTCTTTTTAAGAATCTTCAATGTTCATTGTATGTTGGACAATTTTAATATTCAGGTGGAGAGAATGCTGGGCCATCTTGTCTAGATTGTGCTTTTGACAAAAAAATTTGGGCCAGATGATGCTTGAGTTCCTCCTTCCAACTTGCTATTCTATGATTATATGAAACTCCATTTGCTTTCCATGGTCAGAGCAAGGTCCACTTTCTGGCAATCAAGGTTTCTGCCCACATGAGAATGTGAAGCTAGCACAACACATAGTCAGTTAGAATTATTATTTCATAGTTCCTTCTTTGGGGTATCTTCGTGCTTTTACGGATCCTCTTCCCACACAGTTTTTTCTGCTGGATCTTTTGGCATCAGTGAGGGAGTTTTACAGCTTTACACTGATTTCATTAAGCCATGAGCAGAACCAAGGAACTCTCAATTATTTTTCTAGTGAGAGTTTCATACTCAGTAGTTCTCTGACCTGTGCAATACCTTTGGCTGGTTTTTGGTTTCAAAGCAATGATTTTTATCCACAACATAAAGATTCCCCTCCTTAATCTCTGTACCTGACTCTTCAGCTGATTCCTCTTTCAAAGGTCATGAATTACCTTGCCTAAAACAGAGCAGACCTTTGGCTGTATTGACTCCCTTGGTCCTGATCTGCCATGCTGAAAATCTCAGTTACAGAGAATAAGATGGCTGTTGAGTAGCAAAAACTCACAATTATCCCTCTTGTATTTGCTTTTGTGATCTTGAAAGGCCAAGAAGACACATTGTAGTCAACAACAGCAAAATTCCTAGTCTTGTTAAAATTCTTCCTAGGAAAGCAAAATAATCACCAGCGTTTTTAAGTACTCTCCCAGGCTTACTTCAGAATTTCTGCTTTTTGACCATACACACTTGTTTGATGTGAAAAGTAAATTGAGGTAAACAGAAATCAAATAAAGATAAAGGTGGTCCAATTTATTATAATTGTTGCGGATTCCATAGAACCTATAATTGTAGTTAAGGTTTTAAAGTATTTTGCTTTATATAGTTTGTTGGAAGGAGTCGTAATGAAATTAGAAGAGGGTGGAACAGCTGAGGAAAACCATACACGTTTTTTTCACTCCAATGCAAAAGGGCTTTTCACCCTCTGAATGAGCTGCAGTCAACCTCTCATCTTCAGCCAATGGGTTCTCTTCAGTTACTAGTTGCTTGTTGGAGCAATTTAATTTTTTTCCAGAGAGAAAAGCCTAGAAAATGTTGGGGATGTTCAGCCTTTTTCTGAGCTGTAAGACAAGCTGGTGGCCTGCATGATTCGCCTATGTAGCTTTGCTCATTGAGGACAAAGACCAAATTAATACCTGCTTGGTTCTGAAGTAGTTTATGGAATACTGGAATGACGTAAGTTCCTTGCCAATGGCTAATTCCACATGAGTCAATTCCAACATCTAGACCCTTTTGGGATAGAAGTCACATCTCTGAATGAGGCTGGGTTTGACTCCTGAACATGCTCTTGAGTTCTGCATTTGTCCTGCTAATTAACAAAACCTTTTGGATGCCAGGCATGGTCTTCACAGCTTACCCAGTTGCCCAGTCTGCCTCTGTATGACCCCACCTGGGGCTTGGGAGGAGAGGTGATCTGGCAGGCTCACACACTGACCTCATGGCATGGAGAGCAGTGAGGGGCAGTGGACAATGTGATGGGAACAGGGCTAGAACAAAGGGGAAAGAACATTCTTTGTTCTGGGAGGTTTCCTGTGGTTTGGGGACCCTGTGGCCAGCTGAGAGGGGAGAGGAGCAATAAGACCCTAATATTTTAAACCCAAAAGAAATGTGGTGAGGCAAAAGAAAATGAAAATTTCCATGATGTTTAAAATTAAAGGTAAATTGACTATGGAGAACAGCTCTTCCACAGAAAACTGTCAATCTGAGTATCATGTTATGGTCAGTGATAATCAAAAGACTAAAATCTGGGGGAAGTAATCATATTTTTGGTATAAGTAATCAATGGTTGGACAATAACTATTTGTATTAGGATGGAAAAAAATTTGTAATTTCTGTTCCACACTTTTGGGGAAACTTCTTTCCCCTAAAAAAAAAAAATTCTTGCTTAAAATCAGCATAAAAATATCAAAATTTCTCATGACATGAAATACTTCAAAAAGACACCGACAACAAACCTCAATCTTTTTGTATTGGGTTCAGTGCATGCAGTTTAGGCTATTTTATTATTTTGCTAAAGTAAAAATATTACAGCTGTACTGAAGTGCTTCGACCATAGAAAGGCAGAGTACTCCAAGCTGATGAAAGGAAATATTCTGATGCTTTTTCACTGAGCAACTTAGGTAAACTGCTAGAATCTTAGTGAGCCTTCAGATAACAAAGAACTAGCAGTGGGCTACAAAAGGATGCAAGGAGGAAGATCACATTGTGGAGACAGAGTAATAAATGGAACGGAAGGTTGACAAAGAGCTTTTTACTTACCAGTCTTAAAGGACTTTGTGTGGAAGGAAAGACACTTTAAAAATAAGTATTGCTAGGATTCCCTTTCTGTGCTGTCTTTATGCTACCATGAAATATTTCAGGTTGTTACAAAGAAGGAAATGCAGGAAGGGGGAAAACAGACTGTTTTCTTCTCATGTGCAAGTCCCAGCAGCTTCCTTATCCTACTTACAAGCCTCTAACATCTATGTGATTTTTTACTCTTTATGCCAGTTGGCCTACCCTAGAGAAGGTAGCATAATACCTACACACAGAACATGTACATAAAAACCTGATGCATTTCCACAAGCTTCAGTTCTCTGAGGCCTTTACTGACTTCCAGTAAAGAGTATTAGTCAGTGGAATACAAGCTAGTGGCTCCAGCATGCACTGGGCCATTAATCCTCCTCTTGCTGGGGAAAGAACTGTTTCCATCCACTCGTTTTACTGCAGATCAAAAAAGTGTACTGTTTAGTTTGGAATTACTGTCAGAATGGACTGATCTCCTTCATCCCAGCTGCAATGGGACTGAGTATCAGAAGACTTCCAGACAGCTTCATTCCCTGAAGGATTTTAATGCTGCTGCTGTACATTTAAGCCTGCAGACCTAGCAAGGGTTGATATTTTTCTCAGCACATGGCTTTAAAGGCCTTTAAAAACACCAGCTCAGTTGTCTTTCTATATTTCTGAACAGGATCAAATGGCTATGTTGCAGGAAGACCTCTGCCAACTTTTTTTCTTCCTAAAGCCACATATTCCCATTAAAAATCACTGTCCCTCATGGCATTTAGGGCTTAATCAACATTTTTCATTCTCCACTACCCTTTAATTTGAGTCGCCTGAACAATGTTTATTCTTCAAGACTGCAATGTGATACATTATTACTGTAAAAGATAGAAGTGCAGATTGTTATTTAAACCAAGGGCCTCACTCTGCCAATAAACATCAAAGTATGTTAAAGTAGATACAAACACAATGCAGTTGCCTTGGAAAGGCATTTTGTATTGTCAGAGCAAAGGGATGAGGCCTTTGTAAGGCCTATGAGTCTCACAGATTTATAGTAATTTGATTTTTTCCTTCAAAGCCCCAAGTTCTGACATCATATGAATGTTAAAAGAACACAGCTTTCAAAGAAAATTGATTTCTAGCTTTTGTGTATGCAGGATATAATTTTTCAAAAGGATCTTAGAACCAGGTTGTCTATTACAATATGATTATAATTAGCTCATTTTAGGGGCAACATTGCAGCATGCATTTTCATATTATATCTGAAAAAAAACTGTGTTGAAAATACTTGAAAATATTTACTTGTTTAGTGATCTTAAGAAAGATTACAGTAATTGTTTCTGATGTAAATATAACTTTTACATGAACTGTATAACTCCTCTAGAATATTGATGCTGAATGCTAATTTTAGTGATTCTTTTTTGATAGGCCAATGTATATCTTGGATTATGTCCCATGAAAAAAGCTGGAGAGGAAGAGAAGTTCAAACCTAGAGACACAGAGACCAAGTTGCCTACTTGATGTTTACAGCTTTCTAGCAGAAAAGGGATGGCAAGCAATTTTGGAAGGCCAGAAAGTTGTCAGGAAAAAAGCAGAAGCTGTGGCACTGTCCTTTCCACTGGTTGAAGGGACATAGGCTAATGCCTGTACACCCTGGAAGTAAACTCCTACCAGCGGTGGCCAGACTGCAGCCTTTAGTATGTTGGTACAAATTCTGCCTGTGCCATCTCAAGTATATTCATAGCTGTTTAATAAGAAGTGTATCTTTAAACAGCTCTGTAGAAATGGACAAAGGAGGTAGATTTTCAATAAAAGTTTATGGACTTGTATTATGGCAGAATACAGAAGCTGTGCCAGCTGTCATTCTGTGGTATAGTTATATATGACACTCTAAGGAAGAAGAAGAAAAAAAATTTAAAAAATTTTAAAAAAGAAAGGAAAAACAAAAAGGAAACAAGGGAGTTTTCTGCACTCTGTATAAAATCTCTATTTAGTGCAATCCTTTCTCTAAAATGCTGTGGAGTCTGGAAGCTGTGCTGCCTGATTCTCTTCTCTGTTATTCCTATTTGTATGATGCAATTTTCTGGCCAGACAAGCCTGACTTGGGCATCCAGCTGGGCTGGGAGTGGACAGTCCGTGCTGGAGTGCTGCTGGGCGCAAAGGAATAAGCATTAGCTCTTACCTTCCCTGCTGTTTCTTGGCATGCAGCCAGTTCCCATGACATTATCTGAAGCTGGTTGTGGAGATTTATGGTTTATTTTTATAGCAATATTTTCAAGCAATTATCTTCCAACTTGTAGCTATAGACCTCTATACTCTCAGTCTAGCAAAGACTTGTTTCTGTAAATCCACTTGTTTAAGATTTCCCTTATGTGTGCACACTAAACACATTGTTAACCTTGACAAGCAGTTAAACACTTAACCAGCACTGCAAAATTTAAGCTCATTTTCAAGTGTTGTAAGCCTTCATTTCTCCTGTCTGTTCTGTAAGCCTGGAATGGTAAGGCAATAAAGGAAGGAGTAAAATAGCTAGAGCCAGCAACTTAACTGGTTTATGCCTAGGTAGCTCCACCAAGTCAGTGAGGCTGTAGAGATATACACACACTGAAAATGTGGCTTTATATAAAACAAAGTCTCAGTACTCACTGGTTTTCATAGGTCTACCTGTATTTTGTTTCTCTTTTATTGTTTTGATGAATGTGTGTTTATTTTAAAGACTACTGAGAGCTTATTAGTCAATATTGATTTGAATGTGTTTGAGTTGGCATAGCTGCCTTGAATAAATGAGAATATCTCAGACTAAGACTCATGTCAGTGAGTGTTACATCTTCACAATGGACTAAAAATCCATTTATTCTGTACTGATTCTGTATTGCACTACTATGTCTTATAGTTAGGGTAACTCAAATGATTGGATTAGAGATGTAGAAGAATAATCTGAAGGAGGTCTGAGCCAGGCCTCCCTTCACTGGGTGTGGTACACAAAATGTAACATGCATTTCACATGCTAGTCATAGGCAAATTCTGTAGCCTGATCTGGAAGAGGAAAAGGGAAAATGTTGCTGTAGTGGTTACTGCACAAGTGAAACACCAAAGAGAGCATATGAGGATCAAAAATGAGCAGGAAGAACACAAACTTAAACACTCTGTGTACAAAGATTAATTACATAAAATAAAAGCTGGAAAAAATAAAAGACCCAAACGAGGCAGTACAGGAAATTTCTAAAAATGTTACTGTTGACACTAAAGAAAGACAGAATATTTTGCCTGCAGCTGCAACACAGCTGTCACATCCAAACAAATTAAACCCTCTGAGGACCAAAACCCACAATAAACTGTAACATTATTTAAGTGAAGCAGTATCTTTCATCTGCATCCCAAGCCAAATACTTTTTTGAGGTGCAAAAAGGCATCCTGGGAGCCCCCAGCGGCACAAAAAACCATTCTACATCCAGGAAAGCTTAAGAACTGGTTTTGTGGATGTTAAAATACATCTCCTTGCTCTCTTGCTGGCGCTGTAAGAATGACATATTTTTCCATTTCCATTTCAAGACTCCTGACGGCAGATTCTGAGGCTGCTGATTTTGGTGACCTAAACAATCAGAACTGCAGATACACACTTTTAAACTGAGCATTGCAATACTGCCTAGTAGCCTGGCTTGTTTGCTGCGTGGTGCTTCAGACAGTACTGTACAAAAAAGAGCAGCCGGGGCTCTGCATGCTGCTAGAGGTTTGCTCCTAGGAATGCCCCAGCCTCCCAACCCCATCTCAGTTGCACTTGGTTACCGAGAAAGTTTTTGCATTCATTATAAGGTGCTTATGCTGATTTACAAAGCCATTAAAGAGCAGAGCCCAAGTTACCTTTCTGAGTTAGTGACTCTTTACACCACTGGTCACAGGCTGAGGTCAACTGATACAGGTCTCTGTGCATCCTCAATACTGAGCTGCCCCACTTTGGGTGGTCGCTCTTTCAGCCATTGTGCACGTGGCCCCTCCAGCTCCTGCAGCACCGGCGCTGTTACCTTCCCTGTGGTCAGAGTCCACAGGCAGGACACAGTTGGGCTCAGCAGCCCTTTGCTGGATGCTAATCATTGTGATTTCTGAAGAATCATTGCTAACACTGTTTTTTCAATCATTTCTCTTTAGTGTTTTGAGATGTGTCTGTGAGACAGACACTAAAAGGAGTGTTTGCTTTTTTCCCCCTCTGCCATTCCATTTTTATTTTCTGTTTGCAAATGTAATTCCCCCCCGTGGTACAGCAGGAAAGCATGCATAATGCAACTGTGTGAGCACAGCTGAACTTTTCCCTACTCTAAAGAAAACATTTATTATGGACCAAAGCACAGAATAGCTTTACAGAGCACCTCTTTGATTAAATACATAAAATAAACCAGCTGCTGCTGTAAAGAAACATAAAGTATTTATCAGATTAAATATGGATCATGCAATCTTATGTTGACTGTTTAACCTTAAATGCCTGCTAAATCAATGCAACCGATCTGAATTCACAGAAGAAGTCAGCCTTCTAAAGCCGTTATTATTAATCATTACTTTAAGTTTTGTGAATCTGTTTGATGTTGGCCATAATACATATGATTATGCGAGCTGGAATTTCAGCTGTATTGTTAATCAATAGACGTTTTTGCTGACTGGATAAAAAACAGGGAAAGGAAACACATTAGGGAAAAAAAAGAAAAATAAACTTTAAAAAAAAATTGAATATGTCTGCTTCAAAAACAGTAAAGTAGCTTTTTTTCACTGATGTAAGAAATTTCATAATGTGTAAACTATTATACAAAGGTCACTCATTATTAAAGGTATACCACAAAATGTCATGGCAATAGAGTGTTGTCATGGGACAAATATATCTTACTTTGAAATACTCTCCATAAATTCCACAGTCACCACAACTTTCATTTAGCTGCAGAGGGCTGGCAGGAATGTTTTGTTTTAAAATTAATCATCCACTGTTCTTCCTTCCTGTCAGTAGTCTTAAGCACTGCAATATGAGGAAGAAAATCTTGGAAATGCTTTTTATATTCATCCAATGCCCAAGACTGGAGGCAGACAGGGATATTCACAAACCTGATTTTGGGAATATCATAATTTTGAGAATTTCAGTAAAAGCTCTCACTTAGCTGCAGTACTCAAAAAGTAAACTGCTTTAACTCAAACAGAACTGACCACCAGGTATTTTAAGTGGTTAGTATTTGACCTGCAAAAATCTGCAAAAATATGATGACAAACAAGCACCCCAGCATTATTAATTCCAAGTATTTTAATTTAGGAAGGAAGTCAGCACACAATCAGTCACCAGAGAAGTTATCAGATGATTCAGTTGAGTTTAAAATTGTATGTGTGGAGCTGACTGCACACTCCTAAAGAAAACAGCTGATGTACAACCTTACTCTGGAATCAGCTTGAAAAGGAGGGCAGAGATGAGGAGGGTCAGCAGTCATTTATTCACTATTAGTTATTGTATGTTCTTTCAGCCCCTTGGCTTTTTGTACCCCTGTTTCACTGAGCCTGTGTGTTCAGGATTTGTCTGATGCCTCAGCTGGCTTCTTCTCTGACAAACCTGCCAGGGGATTTGCTGGCTGTTTTCGTAGGGCATGAAGTAGACTCAGATTCTGCCCTGTTTCTATATACACAAGGATTAAACTGCTCTCCAGTGCACACTGCCCCTGCCCACAGTAACCTCAAGGGGAGTACATAACTCGGAAACATCACGCAAGTCCACTCAAGGCCAAAAAAACCCAAAAAGTATATCTGTGAGTATTCATAAAGATTAACTTCTCACAAGGCAGCAGGTTGTGTGCTCAGCAGTTGAGCATTGCCATGAAGTTGTGCTGGGAGAGGAATGTGGTGACAAGCAGGGCTGAAGTGGTGTGAAAGCAAATTGGATTTATCTACATTGTTTATTGCTGCCCATAAGCAAAAATTACTTTTTCCTTTTTTAACAGTATTAGTGCCTGGCTGAAAACTTTATGAGCAATTGCTCCTGGATTTTTTTATGGGAGCTCCAGCAGTCACATTTTGGAAGCTGTTACTTAATATGATGTCACTGGCTCTGCAGGTGAGTAAAACACCCAAACCCTTTTCTTTTGAAATGTTCTTGCAGCAGCTGTTTCAACACATGAATCATAACTTCTCCGCCTTGAGAACTGCAGCCATTTGAATAGCTTCAGTGAACAAAAGCATGGCACACACACAGATCCAGAATGAAACACAAATGCTTCCCTGAATACAGACTCATACGAGTGATTATTCATAATTTTTACAGCATTTTATGTAGTTAACGCACTATATGGATACCCAATAATCACACCACATACAACTACAGCAGTTGTTAGAGAAAGCCAATTTAGTAGAATCCGACCCTACTTTAAAGGCAAGGAAATAGATCGAGGAAGCACAAAACCATATGGGATAAAAGTGGCAGAACCAAAACTACATTTCAGATCTTCCTCCATCCTCATCTAACACATCTCCTTTAGAGCATGTTACTTTACTACTCAAGTTAGATTTTGATAATTACTGTGCAAATGAACCTTTGAGAAAATAACTTGAGGGGATACTACATGCAAAGTCTCGTTACATGTAAAGTGGCTGCATAAACTGATTCTCTTGTTTCAAATAAATTACTACATTTCTGCATCTGACCCAAACTAGATCTGCCTCACTGGAGTCCTCACTGCCCTTTGGAGCCACATTTATGTAATATGACAGCAAAGTGAGGACCAGAACTTTTGATGCCTGGCTGCTCAGTTTTGATTATGGAATAATAGAATTATTTAGGTTGGAAAAGACCTCTAAGGTCATAGAGTCCAACCATTAACTCAGCACTGCCAAACCCACCTTTAAACCATGTCCCTAAGTGCCACATCTACACATCTTTTAAATACCTCCAGGGATGGTGACTCCAACACTTCCCCGGGCATCCTGTTCCATTGCTTGACAATTCTTTCATTGAAGTCGTTTTTCCTAATATCCAGTCTAAAACTCCTCTGGTGCAACTTGAGGCCATCTCCTCTTGTCCTGATACTTGTTACTTGTGGGAAGAGACAGATCTCCAGCTCACTATGACCTCCTTTCAGGTAGTTGTAGAGAGTGATAAGATTATCCGTTCCCTCAGCTGCTCCTCATCAGACTTGTGCTCCAGACCCTTCACCAGCTTTGTTGCCCTTCTCTGCACTCGTTCCAGCACTTCTATGTCCTTCTTGTTTAGTGAGGGACCCAAAACTGAACACAGGATTTGAGGTGTGGCCTCACCAGTGCCAAGTATAAGGGGAGGATCACTTCCCTAGTCCTGCTGACCACACTGTTTCTGGTACAAGCTGGGAAAATTATTAATGGCATTTAAGAAAGTGCAACAGGATAGAGAAATTACCACAGGTTGTCCTGGCTTCTTAATGCAACCTCTGATGATAGAGTATGTTCAGCACTTCATATTACTGTCAGAAAATAACTGCAAATAAGCTTTAAAATGTAAACTGTGGAGAGGGAAAAATAAGGGCAAAAAGAGCTAAATCATGGGTTGAGAGAAGAAAACAAAGTCAGCTGTGGAGACAGACATCAAGGAAGAAAAGAAGACTCATCAACTGTGAAATATAAAGAGCAATATCATATTAAATAATGGGTATCAAAAGTGTATGTATACATGTACATGTATAAAATACAGCAAATTATATGTGTGGAGTTTGTTGTAAGTGAAAATAAACTGTAGCTTCTTGCTGCACAAACCTGGAACAACCTTTTTTGCAACATACATTTGCAGGAGCAAAAAACCAGCTGAATATCAAGTCATAACAAAACCAAAAAAAGAATAATCTGAATTTAAATTACATGGAAAGGTAGACATTTACATCCGGGCTTTGGCTCATGTACAGTCAAATATAGAAGCCAATTTTATTGCTGTGCACTGGAAGTGACTCCCCTGTAAACTCCCTCATAGTAATTTGTACCGCCAAAACCTCTCTGTCACTCACTGTGTGGCATGCCCAAGCTGCCATGGCTTCACTCACCTAAATGCGCATTAACTCAGCAGAGTTATTTTACTCTGTATTTTAAAGGCTGCTGTAGTGAACAGTGTGTAAACAATAGGGAAAATTCAGCCTAAGAGTGATGAGAAACTGAAATTTTAAAATTGAATTTCAATACTCATATCTTTTTACCTGCAGCATCAGGAACAAATCTTTCAGTTCTGAAAACAGCCATGACATACCTTTTCCTAAACATTTTCAGTTGGGATCTACAAGTCCCTTTTAGCATAATTTCACAATGTGCGAGGCTCACACTATCTTATTTTCTGCCTGAAATCTGAAAAAAATAAAAAAAGCCTCAACCGAATTTGGTAGATGGTCAAAAGGCTCAAACCCAGTTATGGTCACAGAAGGTTTGTGTGTGTGGCTTGAGAAAAATCCCAGTTTATTGTCTCACTGACAGGAGACAGATTCTTGACTTTGCAGCAGCCTGCTCACAAGTCACTGTATGCGATGGCCAGTCCATTAGTGTGTACCCAGCCTTTTGGTGACTTGGCATGTCACAGAGGAAGAAAAGAAAGCCTTATGAAAATAATAAAGGGATCTTGTAGACTTCTGCAATTTTGGCTGCCAGTTTTATTCTAATAATTCAGTAGAATTTAATAAATTGAGGATGTTTATCAGAACTTAATGGCTACTTTAAAATGTAAGTGATATCAAATAGTGCAGAACAAGGAATTACACATTGAAATCACAAAATGCCTTTTGTCTTTATGAATGTCTGTTCAGTGTGATAGCGATGGTCAACAGGACAGCTTTTCCCAAGGAAACTTTGGTCCTCTACTGCAGTTTCTCAGCAACTGCTTAAGGACTTTCCTTCTATCTTACCACTCATCCCATTTTCCTAGCATCACCCACTTCACTTTTAGGGTCAGATTCTCAAGGGGCTTTAGGCACCCAATTTCCTTTGAAGTAAAGAGTGGTTAGATGCCCAAATGCCAGGTGTATCTGGGTGAGGGTCACTGCCTCTGCCTGAGCACAGCCCTTTTCAAGGTCATTGAAGCTACTGGCTGCCCCTGAGCTCCAGCTCCTGGAGCCTGAGTGTCTTGCACAGGTGTGTTATACAGGAAGGGAAAGAGGCCACATGCTCCATATACGAGCTGAATCTGGGCCCAAGGTAATGCCCTGTCTTGGGCATGCTTTGCCCCTCAGCTGCAACCTGCTCCTGCGTCTCTGTACATCCCATGAAGGCTGAGAATGTGGGATGAAAACTGGGCAAAGAGACAAATGGCATTGCAGTGGTGGTAGGTACAGAGCTTGTACTCCAGCCAGCTCTTAACAGAACAACTGCTGCAGTTTCATGAGCCAAATAACCCCAGTGGGAAGCAAAAGCCCCATCCCCTCATTCTTTCCTGAGAGCTGAGCTTCACGGAGCCCAGAGGAAGGAAAGCACAAGCAGCTGGCTAGCCCTGCTCACGTCTACACCAGTTTGGCTCTGCACAAACTAGTCCCAAACCAACTCACAGAGCAAGGGGGGGGTTTTTCCCTTGCTGCTTTGCTTTCAGTCAACTTGCAAAATAATTCCTCTGGGATGATCACACAGAGCAAATGAAAAACTCAACCCTGTATCCTCCACTGCTGTGAGGCATCCTTATTTCAAGGAGCTAAGTCTCTTGCTTAAATGCAGAATAGCAAATGGAGGGCTTCATAAAAACTGTAAGTCTTGGATAGCACACTTTGCACGCATCAGATTTAAAATTATTATTCATTTTAAATTAATGAGCTCTGCAAAAAAACCAAACCAAGCCAAAAAAAAACCCCCAACAAAATAAACTGATAGCAAAGGGGGTCGTGATTTGGATGGGATGGGAGTTGGTGCACCAGAGAAAAAGAATTTTCAAAATTGGCTGCAAAGAAAGAAGTTTATTTTTTTTGTTGAGGTCTTTAATAAGTTAAAGTCGATGTATTTAGGTACTGGAAATAAAGAATAGTCATTAAAAAAAAAAAGAAATAAAGGAGGTGCAGGTTGTTTCGATGCATCAGGAAATGTGCACAGCAAATTACGTTATTCTATGCGGAAAGAGAGACAAATACATCATACAGAAATACACAGAAACCAGTTTCCTATAAGGAATATTCCGTGCCTTCCACAGTCTTGCCCTAATTAGAAAGTGTGTTATAATGAGTATCAGTTGCAAAGCAAAAAGACAAATAAGGAGTTACAGTAATTTTCAAAGTCTAAAGCTGGTTTGTAGTTGAGAGGGAAAGATACTATTTTCAGATGATGAAGGAAAAGGGTGCAAAGTTATGGGAAAGTTCATTATTGAGAAAAATGAAGTAAAGAATTCTTTGGTTTTACATAAAAGGTGGAAATTTCCCTGTTTTAAAATAAATTCTAAAATTCACATTAATTTCTGTGAGGTTAGGTTTCATTTTAGTCAATTCAGTGTATTGCTTTCAACGGCCCTGCAGATGTAGAGACTTCCTCCTTAAAGCCGGGACTACACCAGTCAGAGACAGACGGACACTGTATCAATAATATTTTCTCTTTTTTCTTTTCTCTCCTCCTGTATCGAAGTGTAGGGACAATCAACTGGTTTAGGGAAATACTTGATTTCTGCATCTCACATAAATCGATTTGGTCAATCTGCTTTGCAATCCTCCACTGAGCACAGTAAATGAACCCATTCAAGTAGGGAAAAGAAAAAAAAAGAAAGAAAGAGAGAAAAAAAGAGTTATAGAAAAAGCCTCTATTTTCTCAGGTGGTCGGAGGTGTTTTTACAGCGGGGGCTGGTAAGGAGGGGTGCCGGGCAAGGGCGCGGCGAGAGCCCCGACGGGACGGTCCGACCCAGCCCCGGGATATCCTCAGCGGGCCGGGCAGCCTCTCGGGCAGGAAACCCCGCGGTCCCTCTGAGGTTCGCCGGGAGCAGCCCGGTCCCGGCTGCAGGGTTACCTCCACCTGCGTCCGCGGGTGGCGGAGCCGCCATACGGGGGCCACAGCCACGGCGCCCCCACTTGGCCCGCTCCAGCGGCTTCGGGGACACGGCCGGAGGCCCGGGCTCCTCACTCTCCTACCCCGTTTCACACGAGCCGTAGCCACGGGTGGTCGGCGGCCAATGAGCTGGAAAGCGCGCTGCGAACAGTGTGGAAACAAGCAAAGATTTTAAACTTTATTTCTTTACCCCCTTGGAAACGTGAAAATTCATTTAAACGGGCGAGGGGCTAGGGGGAGAGAAGTGTTTCTGTGGATTTATCTGGAGGGATGAGGTGGTCGGGCACACGCAGCCATCCCCTTCAGGCCCACGGAGGCCAACAAGTCTCACCCCACGGGCCCGCAGAGACGGGCTCACGGCGGGGTGGATCCTGCTATAGGTCCCCACCGTATCTGCGGGCGGAGCACACGCGTGGGCCCTGCCGCCTACTTGTAACAGCCCCGGCGAAACGATTGCCCCGGCTCTTCCCCGTGGACACAGTCGGGGAATAGGCGGCTCTCGGTGGGGTGCCAAGGACACCCGCCGCCGTAGCGGCCTGTACAGAGCGGTGAGCGGCAAACCCACCTCTCGGTCCAGGAATCCTTTCCCCAGGGGAACCGCAGGCCCAGGGTCCCGCGGGCAGACACGCAGGAGTCTGGCCGGAGAGAGTGAAATCCGAACCGGCAAACCCCGAAATGAGGCCGGGCAGCCAGAGCTGAAAAGCGTCCAAGTCTGTCTCAAGCAAACCAAGAGATGAAACATTTCAGGTTATTACGTTCTGCCTTTGAAGCAAACCGTTTCCCGCAGATAACAATGCGTAGGTATATTTAGACAGCTCGGCTCGTCCAAGGGGGAATGTGTCTTGCGCTATTTGAGAAAAACTCTAAGAGTAAGTGCAAATATTTGACGCTGGAGAGCTCTTAAGGCTTGAAGAGTACCATTTACTTATTTCTACACATCAGTGTGGGCTTAGGATGTTAAATAGATTAAAAGGCTAAGAGAGGTCACTGAAGTAGACTCTCTTTCTCTCATCCTGACTTTTTTTCCTTGCAAAGTTTTTTCACTTTCTTTAGAGTGTCCTTGGCAAACTCCTCTTAAGAGCCACCTCGGATACTGTATAAGTTTGTGGTGCTCTGAACACCGGCCCCTCTTCTCCTCTAGTCGACCCCCCCGAAACTCTTCTCCAGCGCGGGCATTCAGCAAATATTTGCCTGCGGGGTCAAGATATTAATAAGCACTTTTCGGCCGCCTTTTATACCCGGGGCGCTCGGGACCGCGGGGCAGCGGCGGCGCTGCCGGCCGGGCCTGGACAGGTGAGCGTGGCTGTACCTGGCAGCGGGGGGGCCGGGTCCCCCAGTCCCCTCGCCAGGCGTGGGCTGCCCCGGCGGTGACACGGGCAGTCGGGGCCGAAGGGGACACAGAGGCGACCGCGGTAGTAGCCGCTCCGCCGAGGACGGACACGTCGTTTCAATTTAATCTCATTTAAAAAGACGTAACTAATAAATTTGTATGGACGGGGCTGCCGGAGACGTAAAGCAGAGTCGATAGTGGTTCAATCCCATTGAACCCTATTGAAAACCATGACAACAAGGAACAAGCTCCGATTTATCCCGGAGAGTTAAAGCACATTGTGGGAAGGCGTCAATCACCTATTATTCCAGATCTGAACAAATGCAAAATCTTGACTGGAACAAATGCTTCCAACAGGTCCGGGACATAGGGCTACATTTCCCTTTTGTTCACGGCCTAGCAGTTGGCATGTATTTGTGCTCCCCTCGCTCCGACCACCCAGGACGGCTGGGAGGCTGTGCTCGGAGCTGGGAGATAACTACTGTCACCAGGCACGCTTGATAGGTGGCTGCAGTAATCACGGCCTGGGAATCGTTTATATGGAGCCTGTCCAGTCCCGAAGAAATATGCGGGAAGTTGGCCAAATGGAGCCTTGTGCCCCGTTAATTTCGCCCACAAATCTCGCCGATATAAATCTCACCTCTCCCTTGTCGTTACTGCTCTACTGACATTTTCCCCGAGAAGTGTAACTGCTCCCAGAAGCGACACCCGGACCCGGGCGGGGAGGGGCGGTGGCGGCCGGGGGCACGCGGGCAGCGGGTCTGGGGGGCGAGAGAGGGGCTGGATAGATATAATCTATACACAATAGCTTATAAATGCCTGTTTGGACAGGGAAATTGGAACCGACAAAGCGGCCGGAGAGAAGAGTATCTCCGCGTGTATCTGAGTTTCTCTCTCCAGGCGCGCAGTGCGTCGCCGCAGGGTTTCGCGCCGTTCCCCCGTCGGGGATGAGCTGATCTGCTCGGGCGAGGCTGGGTGTCTCCTTCCCTCCAGACTTTGCTCCATCCAGCCGGACTCGCCTCCCACTGCTTTCCGAGGCGGGCGCCGGTCCCTCCCGCGAAAGCGGCGGGGAGCTATGGGGAACGCCGCTGCGGCGGGCGGGTGGGGAGCGTGTCCCGCCTCCGCGCTCTGCGGACCCACGGCTTGAGCCACGCTGCGTGACCCGCGTGAAACATCGCCCCCATCGGCCACTTCTACCCCTGCCCTGCGGCTGGGGACCGAGCCCTGTCACTGCGGGTTTGCGTTTGAACGGCCTGCTGAACTGCTTGTTTCTGTACCGTATTTTCTTGTACGTCCTCGGCGGCCCCCGAGGCTGGGCAAAGCCCGACCGCGGCTTCGGGGGGGGGGACGCGGCGGCCCGCTGGAAGGCAGAGGGGAGGAGAAGCTGCCAGAAGGTGCTCGTGCCGCGGAGCTGCTGCCGGGCGTCCCCGAACCGTGCCCAGTGTCAGCACCCTCCTCCCGCGGGGCGCCGGTCCTCGGGTTCGTTTGCTGCCTCTTTCGGCAGATGAAGCGGCGGTCGGCAGGGACGGCGCGAATAAATAGACGCGCCGTGTTTGATCTTTTCTCCCTCACCCCATCTGGAGTCGTTTCAGTCACTCACACACCCCGCCAGAGAGGATATTCCCTGGGTTAGTACAACGCAAACCGGTGATTAAAAAAAAACCAAAAACCAAACCTCCACTACCCCCCACCCCGCCCCGACTCTTCCTTATGGACCGACTATGCCAAGCTCCCGCCATCATCTTTCTCGAGAAAAAGGTGTACCTTCCATGTACTATGCCCTGGACACGCAAAAAAACCCCATCCCAGAGATCCCCTTCCCTAACGCACACACCCTCCAGCCTTCCCCGCCGAGAGCTCAGCCGAGGTGTGAAAAATGCCCCGTTGAGGGTAGGAAACCTGCCAACAACAAGAGGGAGAATTTGAGGTAGCACTGCAAACAGCCCGGGCAAATAAAACAAATAGCGACGTAAATTCCTTCCAGAATTAAAGAAAGAGGCAAGAGGGGGGAAATAAAGAGGGAGAAGCGGGGAGGGGGCTCTCGGCAGGCTCTGCGGATGTCCTGGGAGGATTCACTTTGTCTGCGGATAGAAGGGACGCTGGTGGCTTCGGTAGCGGATGGAGGGGGGTGGTTGTTGGTCATCCACATGCCACCCAAGATGTTATTCACTGCTAACAATTACCATTATCTGTCCCCACTTTTGGCTAATCAGACAGAATATGTAATGATGAAGCCTGTTTCCTGCTGTCTTTGGGAGGTAACGGGTTATTCTCTCATGGGGGTGGCGGGAGGGGGGGGGGCTACACCTACTCCCATTAGGGCTTTAGCACTTGACTAATTCAGGTACTTAGCATCCTATAGACAGGGACGGTTTGAAAGCAGGCAGTGTTTGCAGTGGGGAGGACTGTTTATATAAACAGGACACCTCTGTAAACGACACTAATATTTGGGGTTAGGTGGCGATGGAAAGGAAGGTCCTCTTGAGCCAAGAGATTCCCCAGTAACTGGACGCAATCCTTTCCTCGCAGCTTTTAAGGAAGGGGGTTCGGTTTGGGGTGATATTTTTTTGAGGGGTGTGCACAACCTATCATGGCCACATCTGGCAGGATCAGTTTTACAGTGAGGAGCATTTTGGATTTACCAGAGCAGGATGCTAATAGCATAAAGCAAGCCTCTGACCATCACCACTCAGCGGAGAACTACACCGGCTCGCCGTACCGACGGTGGATAGAAACAGACAGAAATCACTACCCCTGTGAGTATAAAACGGACAGGAGTTCTCCATCTCCACACAAATATCTTTTGTTTATTTCCCCTCTTCCTTTGAGGAAGATGCGAGGCAGCGAATTGCCAGTGTACATAGCCTACAGGATCGGGGGAATCCAGGCTGGGAATTTTATAAAATATTACCGAATTGCAACAATGAAACAGCAGAAATGTCCCGACCACGATCTTAAGACAGAAAAGAGGGGGGGCTTTTTGTTGTTGTTTGTTTGTGTGTTTGTTTATTTGTTTGGTTTTTGTTATGGGGTCGGTGGGGTTTTTTTGGTTTGGTTTTTGGGGTTTTTTTGTAGGTCTGTGCATGTTCCCAGCTATGGCAGAAAGCAAAATCTCAGGCTGTGTCCACCTCTCTCTCTGATCTTATGGTTTAAGCCCACTTCCCGGATTATTTTTTTAACCCCCGTTTCACTGGTGCAAGAAATCCTGTCTTTTTGTGCTGGAGGGGTTTGAGGCCACCCCACGCTCGGCAGAGAAAAGCTGAGCACCCCCCGTGCCTCGCCTCCCCGCGCTGCCGCGGAGCGCCCTGCGCGCCACCGCCTAGATGCACGCACCTGCCACGGCGGCGGGCAGGCTCCAGCTCGCAAACCCAGCTGTGTAGCACCTCGCACGCATGAATTGTGCCGCAGATATCCGGCGTTCATTGTATACCTGTGTGCGCACAGGGGGACACCGTCCTTTGAATGGGTGCGGGAACACCACCGGGATAAGTTAAATATTTAGGTAATCGAGCGGCGGGTGAAAAGCAGATATGGAGGGACCGGCGGGCAGCCCCATATTCTGATACAGTGCGGAGGGCACACGGGGGCTGGCAGCCCGCAATCCCCGGGCTGTGCGCGACGGAGCGGCCGTGCTCCTGCGGGGATTACCGGCGGGGAAGAGACGGTCCCCCACGGGGAGACAGCCCGCTCCGTCCGGTGGGCTAGGTTTAGCTTATTCGTAGGGTTAGCTCACATCTCTTGTTGACTGTTGGGATTAATCCGGCCCGGTAAACAGCCGGGGCCCTCCCTGCGAGAGACGTTTCAGCTCTCGGCGGCCTCCTCGATGCCAGCCCCGCTCCCCGGCCCCGGCTGCTCCCTCTCTCTAACCCACTCGCTGTCCCCAGCTTCCGACGAGAGCGGCCCGGAGATGAGCCTGCCCGACTCCACCCAAAGGTCCCTCCCCGCCCGCGGCTCGGAGGCCGAGGAGAAGAAGAAGAAGCGGAGGGTGCTCTTCTCCAAGGCGCAGACGCTGGAGCTGGAGCGGCGGTTCCGGCAGCAGCGATACCTTTCGGCGCCGGAGCGGGAGCAGCTGGCCCGGCTGCTCAGCCTCACCCCCACACAGGTGAAGATCTGGTTCCAGAACCACCGCTACAAGATGAAGCGGGCGCGAAGCGAGGGTCCCGGCAGCCCCCAGCCACGCCCGCCCGCCCTGCTGCGCCGGGTGGTGGTGCCGGTCCTGGTGCGGGACGGGGAGCCCTGCCGCGCCTGCCCTGCCAGTCCTCCGCCGCCCACCGCACGCCCCAAGCTGGGCTGCGCGCTGGCGGGATGCAGCGCCCAGGCCGCCCTCGCCCTGCAGGGCTACCGAGCCTGCCCGCCCGCCGCCGCCCTCGGCGTCTTCCCCGCGTACCAGCACTTGGCGCACCCCGCCGTCGTCTCCTGGGGATGGTGACAGCGGCACTCAGCCCTCTGGGGCCGGACTCATCCCACGGGCGCGGGGCTGCCCGCCCCGGCCCCGGGCTCTAGCGCGGGGAAGGCGCCCGAGGCGCACCGGGGCACCGCGCGGCCGGGCCCGGGCGGGCCGAGCGGCGGAGCGCGGCTCCGGGGCGGCGGCAGGCCGGGACGAAGCTGGCCGGGGCCACGCTCCCCTCCGCTGGCCTCACCCGAGGGCAAGGATGCCGCGTGAGGCTCGAATTTTGTAAAACTTCTGCTCCTCCTCCTCCTGTTCGAGAGATTCCTTGTTAAACACTAATGATCAGCCTAGCGACCTAGTGTATTTTAAAATAGCTGAATCTTCCAGTGACTAATAAAATGATTTTTGGCAAATAAATTTTCCCCGGCGGAGAAGTGTAGTTTTGACGATTGGGACTATTTCGTAGGATTGCCTCCTGTTCTATAAAAACTTAAATACTTGTCTTGATAGCGCCAGTCGAATTTGACTTTCAAGTTCGTTTATTTTGCCCACATGCGCCGGTAAACGGCGAATAAAGTTTGCTGCAAGCGTCTTACTGTAAACGGGGCGATAATTCCTACAAGAAGCGTGAGCCCGGAGTCTCCCGTTCTCCCGCGCCCCACGACTTTGCATTTTAAGAGGCGATGTCATCCCTAGAGCCGGTAAGGCGGGATCCAGAATTAAGACAATCTTTCCGTTAGCCTGAAACCGGTCCAAATTTCGACTGGGGAAGGACAGCCAAGAAAATTATGTTTTAAAACTCTTTGATAAACTATCGATTTTATTACTTTGGGGTGAAAATAATAATATATATTTTCTGCCAACCGCCAATGGGGGAAAAGCCCTAAAACCCCCTACAAAGTTAAACCCAGGTCCCTGAAATATGGACTAGAGCGGCTGCTTCCGTCCCTCTGACGGCACCTGCGGACCACGAACGCAGAGGGAATATTTTGGGAGCAAAGATCCCAAGGGACTGATGCAGACAACTTGGCCGCCGAGGAAAGGCTGTCGAAGGAAAGGGCCTGGCAGACGATATTTGAGTGGGGTTTTTATTATATAATTTTTTATTTATTCTCTGGAAGGGGATAACTTTGGACGAGATATGCCCCTGGGATGTGCTGTGCTGCCTACACATCCCGGGGAGCCCACGGAGAGCGAAGCTGCGAGGTGTTGCCGTCGCGGATGAGGAGGCGACCAAAAGCGCACACCGGTTTCCGTGAGCGATTTTGGCCGCCTCCCCCGCCAGAATGGCCCCGCTCTCCTCCCAACCCTACCTTACCCAGGGCTGCGCACCCTCCACCCTGGCGGCTCGGTGTCGCATCTGTCCTCGGTGCGGGAGGATCAGACCCAGCTACAGTTCAGGATAGGCCGGGGAGAACTCCAGTCCTCCCACCTGCATCTCCTTCCCTGCTTGGACCCGGAGGCATGTGCCAAGACGGAGGAGCAGAGCGGATCAGACCTCTGGGCTGTGCGGGAAGGACCTGGGGAAACAGTTTCTGTGTCACCTGGGTTTGGTTCTATTGTTTGGTTGGTTGGTTGTTGGGTTTTGATTTTTTGTTGTTGTTGTCGTCTTTCCCCCACCCCTTTCCCTTTATTTTTCCTCCTGCCATCCGAAATCTTTTTTTTTTCGTCTCAGCTGCTGGCCACCTTGTCTCCCATATGGATGGGGTTATCTTAGAAGAATCTCCCAAAGAATCGCTCCTTAAACCTCCTTTTGTCTTGGGGGTTGAAAAGAGCATTGTTGTGCGTGAAAAGGACCTAGACAAAATCCGCACTGTTTCAATTCAGGACTGTTTAATCAGTCCCTAGTGACAATTTTATGGGTTTTAGGCGGTACAATAGTATCTTTTAAAACCTTGTGGCCTTCATGAAAACAAAGGGCTTGAATTTTATGGGCTTACAACTCCAATTAGAACAGTGCCAATGTGTATGGGAGATTATCAAATTTGTATCATAAAACCCCTTTATAATAAATGATTACTGGAAGCTGGGTAGGGGCGGGGGGGAGGAGAGAAGGGACCCAGACTTCAAGCAATGGACTTTGTCGCATGTAATTCTAAACGTACAGATGCTGGCCTCTATTTTAACCCTTTGTGACCCAAATATGCAGCAGGATCATCTGTGGAAAGAGTGTGATAACGTCATTAGAAAAGAAAACAAAGACAACGGGACAAGACTGCTCCTTCTCAGCACAAATCTACCCTTCGTCAGCTTGCCAAGTGTTTGCAGCATCCCACCTGGAAGGGTCCTTCCCTGGCTCCTCGCTCATCTGAGCTGCTCTCCTGTCCAGGAGCCCACACACCGTCATAGGAAAGCTCTGTAAAATACGAGGGCTTCCTTAAATTACTGCTTTTATGAGCTACTGTACATTCTGGTAATGACAGCAGATGTCCCTTCTCAGTTCCAGGTTGCAGTGATTTGCTCTGATCACCAGCTGCAATGTCACCTGATGAGGGTTTCTTCACACAAAATGTGAGATTTGTGAGCGTTACCTTTTACCAAGCCCAGGAAATGGGAAAGATGTGATTCCCAGGCACTGGCAAAGGCTAACGAGGTGCTCTTGCAGACTGAGACAAGTCATCTCAACAGGGGTGCAGGGAAGGTGGTAGAGTCATGTTCAAGCATGGAGAAAAGCAGCCCCCTTAATTTAATGCATCCATGTAGAAAGAAGAATGCATTAAATAATGAGACAATTCAATAGTCTATAGAGATTTACAGTAAAGAAAAAGTCTTGTGAAGAAGACAGGGTGGGACTGAAAATATTATGTTTTCCTGACTGAAACAAATTAATCTGTCTAAATTTTAAGTGCATTTAGCAAGGAAAATAGTTAATTTTACCAATGGTTAAGCTGTATCTAGGACATACTTCTTAACAAGCGCCATTGATAACAGCTTTAAGGCAAGAGAGACTTAGCACCTTTCAGTGTATTTTCTACTACTTTGGATTGTTTTTTGATAAGGCATGAAATCATCTCAGTTGTTGGTTTGGATTTTTTTGTCTCCTCCTCAAAGTGGTGAATTCTGCATTTTCTCTTTCTTTTTCCCCACCACGTCTCACTGCGGTGTAACTTTCACCCCGCAAACAGGCCTGCAAATTTCACTGAAACTAATGAATAAGCAAACCATGATCAAGATCTAAATGCCATCTCCAGCTAACGAAAAGCATTGCTAACATCTTCAAACATATTCCTGGGTGCTTTACTCTATAGTCAGTAAACAAACTATTGACTTTGCAAAAGCCCAGCCCTGTTTCAGTGGGAGCCCCTGGGCACACGTTTGTTAACTCAGAACTAAGACATTAAAACAAGTCACTAGATTGCCTCTAGTTTTGGACAATAGTTCTGAAAGAGCATATGAGCAAGCCTCTTTGTGATACTTCATGCACAAGTTGAGTGTGTCCCTGCCAATGCAAATCCATCGTTAGTCTTTGTATATACACTCACCATGCATTTTAAAAATTACAACAGATGAAAACAATTGCTTCTGAAGCTGAACTCTGCCATGCTCCAAATTCTCTTGTCACTGACTTAGGAAAGGCTCCTGGCAGCCTTGCAGTATGCATGTCTTCGTTAATGACCCATCTGGACTGTGTTGTTAACTAAGCGCAGGTCAGGTCTGTCGAAACTTTTGGAATTTCAGCCCCTTGTACCACCTAGCATTTGATAGGAATAAGCCTTCCACCCTTACTTAGAGCCCAGTTGATGCTCTACAATCACAGTGAGCTCACTTTGTTTTCAGATAAATGGTGGTGCCCAACTCTATCCTTGGATAAGCACAGTTCTCTCTCTCCCTGCACTCAGTGACCTTCACAAGTCGCAGTTCATTGTTGAAGATAGTGTCTTACTGGACTTGAGTGCCTGACAGCTTCTGCTTCTTGAGAAGATGGGAACAGCTAAGATACCAGGAACAGCACTTTCTCAGCTTTAGTAACGGTACTCAGCCTTTTCTTCAAAACCCTAGGTAGTGCAATTTCCTTTTCCTCAGCCAGTGCTTCCAGCCCTTGAGCATGGGACCAATTCCATACATATGGGCCGTCAGGTTACTACTCTGCCATGAGTTCATGGCGAATTCCTGCCATGAACAAAGAATTGCAAAACAAAGACTCCATTTCACCTACTAGACATTAAAAAAAATTAGACAAAAATTCAAGCACCACCAGTATCAGCAATGGCAGGAGGACCCCAGTCACCTCCTGTAAGTTTCAGGAGGCTTCTGACTCACCGTGCTGGTTTTGGCTGGGATAGAGTTAATTTCCTTACAGTAGTTAGTATGGGGCTGTGTTTTGAATTTGTGCTGAAAATGGTGTCAATAATATAGATTTCTGCATCACAGTCTTTTCTGGTTTTCATACTGCCCCACCAGCAAGAAGGCTGTGGGTGCACAAGAGTTTGAGAGGAGACACAGCTGGGACAGGTGACCCCCACTGATCAAAGGGGTATCCCATGTCATATGGCATCATGCTCAGCATACAAAGCTGGAGGAAGGAGGAAGAGAGGTTGTTCAGAGCTCTGGGATTTGTCTTTCCCCAGTAACTGTTATATGTGATGGAGCCCTGGTGAACACCTGCCTGCCCATGGGAAGTAGTGAATTAATTCCTCATTTTGCTTTGATTGTGTGAGTGACTTTTGCTTTCCCTCTTAAACTGCATTTATCTCAACCCATGAATTTTGTCACTTTTTTTCCTTTCAATTCTCTCCCCCATCCCATCAGTGGTGGAATGAGCAACTGGCTGTGTGGTGCTTAGTTGCTGGCTGGAGTTAAACCATGGCACTCAGTTTCCTGTGGGAAAGGAGGCAGTGGATGGAAAGCTGCCCATAGCAGAAAAGTTGCTTTATGCTCCTCAAGCATAGAGCTCAAGTAACACTTGGGAGCAGAGTAGCTCAGACTAACAGTAACACTATTAAAATGATTTTAAAAAATCACACATACACTAGGTGTAGCAAGCCTAAGATGTCTCTGCCACTAAGCACAGATTACTGAGCTATGGGATCAGTTTGCTTTTTATCATGTTCAGGCTTACAATTGGTGAAGGAAATCAGCTCTCTAGACCAAGGATGCTGGCAGTTGTGCCAGATTTAATCCTCTTTTCTCCAGTGCTTTTCTATTTAAAAGAGATCATAAAGTGTTCTGGAAAAAGCAAAAATCTCTCCAGAACACAGCTATAACTTTTTTAATATTCAGGACCAATAAGGAGAAAAGTCCATTTCTGACACCCACTGGTTTCAGGCTGCCTTCCTCAATAAAAGGAGACCTAATCACTTACTTCTTCACACGCTTTTGCTCAGTCTAATTCTTAAACTTCAGGGTTAGATATCCTCTTCAGAATCTGACAGAATTTGGTTCTGGATGAGGAATACTTTAAAAGAGAAAAGAAACAGAGACACTGGACAAAAACATAGGGAAACCAGTAGCAACAATGAAAAGACTAGATCTCCTCACCAATTTTGGTGCAACAGGGTGTATTTTCATCGGACTGCCCGCACTGCTTTTGAACAGTCAGCCAAATTCCTCAGGGGCATCTCCCATGCAGGACAATCCTGCTCATTAGTTCATAGTGAGGGCAAAAATGATTTATTGACATTCCCTACGGTTACAGTGTTTGATTTTGCAATATTTGTTGGCAGGAAGCATCTGACTTTTTACACTTGGAATACAGTTTTCCTCTTATGCCCTTATTTTCCTCTTTGAGTGAATGGGGGGATTTGGTATTAAGCTAATGGCTTTATGATATTCAACACTAATCATGATTTTACTAAATCATAAATATAGCCACTTAAAAATATACTAAAATATCAATCTGGAGAGAAAAAAATCCTTCTGTTGTTTGTGTGCATTCGTGCAGAGCTCCTAATTGGACACATTTGCTTTCTGCAAAATGCAGTATCATCCATGGTGCTTGCTTTGCCATCACACTTCAGAAAACGCCTCTTCTGCTACTAGCTAGGCACCAGTTGGGAGCTCCTCCTGATCCCTTCCATTTCACTGCTGCTTTCAGGGAGTTCATGTTGTCAGACATCCTTCTGTGCTATTTGTACACATGGTTAAAAAGTGTATGTGGCTGTTTTTACTCAGCTTTCCCCTTCTCCTACACTGGCCTCAGGATGCTATTGTTGGGATCTTTAATGTTGAAGCTCAGCCTTCATCATTACAAGTATTTCCTCTGTGCACGGTTTACCTGCTTTCTACTGGTGGCTGAGATTGTGTTAATATTCTTCTCTCCCTCATATTTTCTTTTTAAACCAGTAATTTAGCACTATTTTCTTCACACATGTCTAATATAATTATCTTGAGGAAATATTTTTACCACTGCATAACCTTCAGACTCAGTTATCCAACCAATTTTCACAGTACCAATGTGTAAATGTGTGAATACTTAAACATTTTTGTATTCAAATTTGGCTACTGAAAAATAACTTCATCTGTGCTTCAAAGAAACCTAGACTTTATTATTGTTTTTGGCTTTGAGTACTATAATTTAAATATTCCTTTGGCAACAGAGAGTTGAGTTTTGAGTGCACTGAAATTTCAAGACACTACAGGAATACTGTTCTGGTGTTTACATTTTAAAAAGGTGTTGAAGCATGCGAGAACCATTGTGGAAGAAATACAGGAAAGGTGAGAGTTTGGCCATCATCCTGTGGAGTGAAGGTTGGGGTAGGTGTCTTGTCTATTCTAGCTTACCAAAGAGACTGGTGAAGCAACCTGAGTTAAAGCACTCACACAGCAAACATAATCTTGGGCATAAAAGGCCTTTCTGTTCAGCTGGCAAAGTTTAATGAGGTCCAATAGTTAGACAAAACCTACTCTGAAACTTGCCACAGCTCCTAACCTGTAGAATAATAAGGCCTTTTTACCAGGATTTGGAGACAAAATCTCTGACTGAAAAAATTTAATGTGATATTTGAGCAAAAATGTTCTCATTTAGTCACAGATGTCGGCCTTGTGCTGAGAATGAATTCCAGGAATCCCCATGGTTCATAGTGTATTACAGATGACAGTGCTTGATCAGAATAAGCCCTTCTGACCTTTAGGTATGAATATTTATGTTAGCTACCTGATGGACTTCAGGAGCCAGAATAGCCTCTGTCATCAAACCATGCAAATTATCATCATCCTTGGGCTACTTTGCTTTCAGAGAGTCATGAAAGAACCCAATCAATCAGTATCAAAAAGAGGGTTTTGCACCAAGTATAGCTAGAAAGCTGTTCAATGCTACAGTTGTATATGTCAGGTAAATGGCTTGCCTAGAAGAATTGCTGAATTTGGGGTAAATGCAGCTCCGAGGGTAGTGGTGTGGCTGAGCAACAGCACAGGCTCTTATTTACTGCATGGCATGGCCCCACAGCCCACACTGCTGAGGGCAGGTGCTGGCTCTCCTGGGCTGCTTGAAAAACCTGCACTCTGCTGCACATAACATTCCATGTGTCTATTTCTAGCAGCACCCACCTGCCAGTTAGCAGATATCGTAAGGCAGTGATGATACGAGAAGGCCAGACCCTCACCCTTCTCCCCAGCACCTTTTCTCCTGTGCTGCGTCAGCGTGAAAATCGCCCACACTGTCTTAGGTCTTCTTTTGGTCAATGTCCTTTCTCCCTCTGGCACTGACTTCACAGAAAATGGGGGCCGCTAAGGACATCTTCAGACTAGGTTTCCAAGGGCACCTTGTAACAGCTGGGAAAAGAGTTGAAAAATCAGGAGGCTGAGGAAATGTATGTGTGACTCTCTTGCTTTTTCTTTCCTCTTCCCTTGCTCTCTCTCTCCACCATCAGGCTATGGAATCAGACCAGTAGTTGCTCCTAACAGCCTCACTTTGCATTTTTCACTATTGTCACTGTATCAGCCAATCATGTAAAAAAAATGACATATTGACTTGGCAGGTGCTTCTGTTTTGAACATGATTAAATAACTTTTTATTGTCATCTTCAAAGCATTTTTATGGTCATTTACTGAGTGAAAGGGGCTCTGATTTTGTGAGTATCTGCCAGAATATGTTTGATCCTGTCATCATTTCTTCAGAAAATCACGCGCCTGTAGCTAGAGCACAAGATATGGTAAGTGCATGAATTGTCCATTGCACTCTGCACTTACAACACTGCCTTCATTGTCAATGATAACAACAGCAGGGGAGAGATCTTGGGAGTTAAACCACCTGCTGTTTTCTCCTTGATGTTTGAGCTCTTGGATGCTGCATGAATCTCAGAGATGCAAGGAGTCACTTCTTTGTTGATGCCCTATTTTATGGGTTAGTTAAACATGGTATGCTGTTGTAATTAGACCTGACTAGAAAGGAGAATTTCCATTCCACAGGAGATGCTGGGTGTTTTGTTGTGCATCACCATGGCAGAATTACAGCACTGATGGAGACCTGAGCCATGCTCTGCTGCTGCTCTTGGAGCTGCTCTGCGGACTTCCCTTGGACACTCAATTTTAAGTTCCCATCAAGTTCCCACATATTGAACAGAATTCACATGTACTCCTCTAATTTTCCAATTCCACTGATTCTGCATTTTTCTGCAAAAAACCAGTTAGAGCACTCCCTGTCAGCATGATCTATCTATGCAACAGCCTTCATTGACCTTCATCTGGGCTTACAGTTTCTGTGCACATCAAAATAGAAGTACTTCTTGCTAGATGAGTTAGGCTAGTAATATTGTGTGCATGAAGCAAAGAGAGTTACAAGTAGCACATCTTTGTTTAAATTTAGCAGTAACCAGCTGGCCACATTCTGTAGGAAGCAGGAAGGGAGGAATCACAGGGAGGAAGGGATCTGATGAAAAATCAAACAGAGGCTATAAAAACATTTCTCTAAAATGGCAGCATAATGAAAAAGGGATGCCAAGCAAAGAGCTTACTGATCATCTGTGTATCACTCATAACATACTCCAGCTAGCTCAGCCCTTGGTTCAGAGGGGACATGCAGGTGTTGGGAAGGATCGCTTCCCACACATGGTGTTTTTTGCAGGATTCTTTTCCACAGACAAAACTTATTTGTACTTCATTAACACCCTTTGAGACAGGCTGTTAAAGTGCGAGGTGAAAAAGGCAGAAAGTTGAAGAAAATGAGTGTCAGCATTCCTGAGAACAACCAAAATGAGGCTGAAAGCAGAGGTTTGACTCTCCAAAAAAAGCTGTGGACTAAGTGGTTTCATCTTTCCCTCATTTTCATGCCCTTTAGTCCCCCAGGACTACTGCTCCTTAACTATTTCTCTGCCATCTCTGTTTCTTTCAATGCTGGTTGTGCCAGAACCTCCCTTTGACAGCCATTACTTTTCCTCTCATAAAATTATTAACACAGAAATGAAGCTCGTATAAAGTCAGTTCTTATGGAACAATTTGAAAAACGAAAGAGGCAGTTAATAATAACAATGACCTTTGATATTGCAACAAAACTGCTCCGCATATCAGGAAGGCAAAACCTTTTGCTTTCAGGATTTCTTTCCTTTGGTTGGGAATGTAAAAGGAAGGAGACTGTAAGAGATATCTAACACTCAAATGAATATCTCTAACTGTATTGGGTCTGGCTGAGCTGGAGTTAATGTTTCTCACAGCAGCCCTCACAGTGTTGTGCTTTGCATTGGTAGCTAGAAAGATGTGGGTAACACAAGAGTGTTTTGGCTACTGCTGGGCAGGGCTGGCACAGCATCAGCGCTGTCTCTTTAACATTCGCCCCCCAGCAAGGGGCTGGGAGTGAGAGAGATCCTGGGAGGGGGCACAAGCAGGCCAGATGATCCAAATTGACCAAAGGGATATTCCACACCATATGGCATCAGCTCAGATAAAACAGCGAAGGAAAGGAGGAGGAACAGGGGGGCGTTCATTATGTACAGTGTGTGCCTTCTGGAGCAACCACTAGAGGTGCTAAAGCCCTGTTTCTCAGGAAGTGGCTGAACATCACTTATTGGTGGGAAATAGAGAATAGATTTTTTTTTTTCTCTTTATGTATGAGCATACAAACTTTTTCTTTAGTAAACTGCCTTATCTCAACCTATGAGTTGTTTTCTGTCTTATTTTCTCTCTCCTGTCCAGCTGGGATGGGGAGTGGTAGAGCAGCTTGGTGGGCATCTGGTCAAGGTCAGCCCACCACACTAGTGAAGGAATATTTCTGGCTGTACTACTTTGTTTATGTTTATGAGCCTATGCCACATGTTCAAGACCATGCTACACAAATATTAAAAATCAATGAGTCAGATCTCAAAAATCATGAGGCCAATGTAAAGAATCATGAGATTTAAAGAAAAAGGGATAACCTTTTTGCATACCAGTTTCTGTTTGAAGAACAATTTTGTTACATTTTAAATGTTGTTTGATCTATTTTGCCTTTTTAGAAGAGATCTTTAAGCTCAGTGAGAACTAAAATGGAGCGTGTTTGCATGTGTTGTCACTTCATCATTTGACCTCAGGGACTGGGACAATGAAAATATTACAGTGGCAGACCTGTAAAAATCATGGATTGATGAATTCTACATTTTCAAAGGCCTGCTGTAAAATAATCTGCCCCTCATGTGGTTAGCTGTGGTGGAAAAGTCCCTTCAGCCTTAGTCCTACCTTTAAAAGCATCATGAATCAGCTATTCAGATGGTGCTCATCACTGTAGCAGCAGGAACATCATCCATCCATCCATCCATCCATCCATCCTCACCCAGCTGAGGGTTTCACCTGATTAATTTAATTATCTGACATTGATGTATCATATGTTTTCTCACCTTCAAATTTACAGAGCTCAAGTCCATAACCTTTGACGAATGGCTATCTTTATTTCTCAGAACAGTCCTTTGAGAGTGTCTGCACACCAAATTAGCAACAGGGCTTTTGAAGCAGTGACTCCCCATCCATATATTTCCCTTCAAAACCCAGCTTCAGGGTATTGACCCTCTGGATTGGTTGGAACAGCATCCATGAAGTTGCAGGCAGCCATGCCAGCAATGTGGAAAGATTCACAGGACTTTCACTGTGCACCTTTCACAGGCCAAAAGCCACATGGCATTCCCCAAGCCCTGTAACACCTAGTCCCCTAGGACACTTGTACATTATAACAAGTGTCAGGCTTCTTACATTAATAGCTAATGCCCTACCGTAAAAAAAAGAAGGAAATAAAGGTGAGAGAAAAAGTAAATGAAAGAGGGAAAGAAGAGAACATGCACACAGAAAGGGAGAAAGCAAGAGTGTATTGTCATGGGGTAGCCATGTACAGCTCTTGGGAGATCTGGAGTCAGATGTGACCACTGCAGGAACAGACAATGTGCAGGTGAAATGGCTGAAGTAGCAAAAGGAATGCAGCCATTGAGTGTGTGATTTTTGTGCGCTCTGTAACTGTGAGACAGTGCCATGGTACCAGCATTCTTCAAACACATCCTCTTGACCTGCTCCTCTGCTGCACTGCAGAGAAGGGCAGTCTGGACAGCACATCCACAGCTGACTAACCGGGTCTGGTTGGGAAGCTGGTTTTTACCTCATGAAACCTGCAGGTGATGGAGAGATTCACCCTGGCCTGTCAGGGTATGGTGTCTCCCATGCTTGCTAGATCACAGGACTATCCAAAATAGGTTTCCTCCTGTTTTTCTGGTCACCCTTCTGGGCGCCATTGTTATTTGATCTGACTTTGTGAAGCCAGAGCAGCATATATAGGGTAGGTCATGTGGAGGAAGAGTCTGACTTACTATATTTGCTGAAACTTCTTTCTTAACTGCTAAATACTGTACAGAGTAAAAGCAAAGGGTTCTTTCCACCTTGCTAATCAGGAAAGAGGTAGATCTTAGCAAAGAGACAATTATGAAAATCAGGAAGCAATTTAATTGTCTGAAAACAGCTTAATTAGGAAGAATATAATTTCCTTAAATGATAGTAATCATTTTCCTGGGGATTAAAGAACAGCAGATCTTAATTTCAATGAAAACAACTTTTGCTATCAGAAACAAAAGCGATTGAAAAAATAATGAAAAGAAGTAAGTCCATCTTATCTCAGGTTCTCTTAAGCCTTATACGTATTGGAATATTTTCCTCTTTTTGTTGTTGTTGTTGTTGTTGTTGTTGTTGTTGTTGTTGTTTTCTGTGTAGATATGGAACCAGTATTTATCTATAGCAGAATGTAGCATGAGAACGGTTCCACATTGCGGTGGGAGCTGTCTAAACGTATGGCAGTAAGCTGTCAGAACCTCCCACACAGGCCAAAAGAGAAGAAAAAATAGTACAGTAAGCAAGTAAATGCATTGAGGATGACGTGTTGCTGTACACTACACACTTCAGGAATCCACTACTTGACACTTGGAGGGATGTACTTGGAAGCCTAAGCATACAGCCTAAAAGCTCCTGCATCAACCTGTAGTTTTAGCGGGATAGTTAAGGCCTGTCTTGTTCAGGGAAACACTTAATCACCTGCTTCACTTTAATGAAAACCTCATGATCTGCCCCATGATTATCCAGACGCTACTTCCTAGGAGAAATAAATAACAACTGTTACATACACAAATGTATTTAGGTGTCTTTTTATTTACAAAGTTCACCCTTCAAATGCCAGGACATTCCAGAATTTAGGTAGCTGCTTGGGCTTATTTACTATAATATCCTCTTTAAGCAACTGATCATACTGAATTTCTCCTATGAAAAATCTGCCTTAGTGCACAACGTGGCTGGAACTCCTTAAGAAGGCAATTGCACAATGTTTTGTATTTTTCCAGCTCTTCACATTGTGTTTCCCAAGTTAAAACTTACGCACATGACAGAAGACCTTTTCTATCTCCTGTCAATAATATAGCAAGACACCGAAACTGGTTGCCCAGGGAAGCTGTGGATGCCTCAACCCTGGAAATGTTCAAGACCAGGTTGGATGGGGCCCTGAGCAACCCAGTCTAGTGGAAGATGCTCCTGCCCATGTCAGGGGGGTTGGAACTAGATGATCTTTAAGATCCTTTCCAGCCCAAATCATTCTATGATTCAATGATTCAATGGCAAGATGGCTGAGCTAATCCACCAGTTTGTTGAAGGGCCATCCATTTCCCTTCCCATCCCTGGCACCCAAAGTATAGCGGAGAATGTGAGTAAAAAGGGGCAACCAAAAAATGCAGCCCATGTTCCTTTGAGAAATGGGCCTTTAAAACCCCATTTCCATAGCGCCACAGCAAAGCAGTACAGCAAGGACTGAAAAATACCGGTCCTACAGAAGAAGTAGGGGAAAGATAGCTGGGAAGC
This sequence comes from Corvus moneduloides, assembly GCF_009650955.1. Classification (NCBI taxonomy): domain Eukaryota; kingdom Metazoa; phylum Chordata; class Aves; order Passeriformes; family Corvidae; genus Corvus; species Corvus moneduloides. The sequence goes on from NC_045481.1 coordinate 25,123,984, forward strand.
AGAGTCTGAAAGAGATCTAGTGAATCAGTTCAGTGGAAACTGACATACAAATACAGGGTAAAAAAAGCTAGTGTAATCCTTGGATTTTGAAGAACAAGTTGGAAAGCCAGAGGAAGGAAGTGATTTCACTCCACTTCTGTTTCTGATGAGAGCAGTGCTAGATCACTGTCTACTGGCTGTATCCGTATCTTCAAAGCACATTGCAGGAGAACATGCAAACAAGAGCTGCAAACTAATCCAAGTAAGATCAAAATAAAAAGCTAAAATACTTGAAAAATTATCTCTGCTGGGCTTAACAAAAACAAGACTGAAACATCATTTCATTGCAGCATAAAGATGTCTTCCCAGAGACACATAGGGTTATTATGCTGATAGTCATGTAAAGAGACATATGGGATTTTATTCCTGAACCCTCTGCAGTAATAGGGCTGATCCACTGGATCAGCTGTGCTCTAGTCTTCCTAGAGGAAACCCCTCTTCGGTCTAGGCAGAAAGGCAGAACAAAAATGCAGGCTGAAAGCCAGACAAACCCAATCTCGAAGCAGTGCATGCCATTGGAAACGTGCAAGTAATTAGCCAAGGTAAGGACTCCTTTAATGAAGACTGGAGGCCCCTGTGCAATGCACATTTAAATCACACTCAAGGCTCAAGGCAGAGTGACATGGAATGACTGGTGACATATGGGAGGCTGGGCAACACGATTCATTGCTTTCTGATTTTATTCTTGTCAGTGTAAATCAATGCACAAGCAGCACTACTGATAGGTCTGGGCTGAACACTGTGGCTCTGAGTCCAGTTTCCTCAGAGCAGGCAAGCAGGATGGCTTTGAGGAGAACTGCAGAAAAGACGATCTAACCCCACTTTCCAAGGTAAATTCTAACTCAAGCATTGCATCTTAAATCTTAACCTTCCCACTCAACCATTGTGATTAGAGAAGCTGTTGTTTTGGCTTGTATTTCTTGTTGTAAATCAGGTTCTTTTTTCAGGCTGAGTAGCACCTTTTACCAGCAGTGCTCAGGCTGAGACTAAAAATCCTACTTGTAGACTAAGTCTCTACTTAAGGCAAGAATGGTTTTGGCAGAATCTGGCTGCGGTGCTACTCTTGTGTTGAGGGGCACTTTAGTTGCCATCAGTCCCTGTTTGTTTTCATCAGACAATCACTTACAGAGTCAAGAAGTTCTTCGTGCAGGCATACAAGATCTAAGAAAATATATTATGTAAAATGTGTCTTAAGTTATGTTTAAAGGAGTTTTTTTAAGCCACACAGGTTCTTAACTGGTTATGTGAATGCTGAAGTTTAGTTTTTATCCTTCATGCCTTCCTCCTGCCTGGGGGCGGCAGACTGTGCTCATCAGCACAGAGTATGAAAAGCTCCTCCGACACCTGCTCAGCCTCGCTGAATTGTTTTTAAGATGCCAGTGCAAAAGCATTGCTTTGTTGTTTCAAACTGCAGTTGTGGAATTCTCACCATTTTTTTTTTCTTTTTTTTTCCCCCAGAGCATTTCTACTTGTTTAACGCTGTTTCTGAACTAGAACAGAGTTTCTGTTGTTATTTTGGATTTCCTTATAGAATATGGGTCCCCAAGCACAATAACTCATTGCCAAGAGGCTGCCTATGTGGAAATAGGAGGGAAGAGAAGTGTAGTCCATCAGTCTGGTTGCCCATGTCTTGAGCACTAGCTGAGAATAAATATAATTTCAAAAAGCAAACCTCTCCCCAAGCCAGTGCAGCTGCATTCTTACCTCACATAGGCTGAAAACCACAGTGGGAACTGACCTGCTTGTGGGATCCATAGGAGTGAAAAGGCATGATTAGTTGACAGAAAAACCAGACAACCTGGGACAATCTCTAGAGATGTGAAACTTCAACAAATAACTGCAGGAGCAAACCCTGGCCCTTTCCACTGTGCAGGGACTGGCACAGCCAAGGATGGAGGACACACATTTTTCCTGTGAGAGCACTTGTGTCAGCACCTTCAGATCTGCAAGGTCCCACAACCTGGGGAAAAGACAACCATTTTAGCAGGGGTTGAACTGTGCAGTCAAACAATGCAATTCTGACCAAATTATGGCATTTTTCAGTCTATAATCCCAGCGAGAACAGCAAATTGCTGGTAATCTGCAGAGAGGTGAGAAGGAACATATTCCACAAGTGTGAAAACTGTACACTGAGAAAAGCGTGAGAGTGAAAGCAATGGCTATAGCTACAGAGAAATAATAGAAACCAATAATAGAAAGGGAAATTTGGTGGATGACAAGTTAACCATGAAACAGCAGTGTGCTCTTGAGGCCAGGAGGGCCAATGGTATCCTAGGGTGCATGAAGAAGAGTGTGGCCAGCAGGTTGCTGGAGGTGATCCTCCCTCTCTACTCGGCCCTTGTTGAGAGGAAAAGGTTAAAACCAGAAGATTTGGGAAAGAGGAGGGAATAGTTTTGTGCAAAGTGACCTTGCAGCTGGAAATGCTGAGAATGTTGGTGTGGGAAATCTCCATTTATTATGCCTAGTGTAATCATCCTCTGCCTGTTTTGAGAAGTAGAATTCCTGTGTAGAGATAACACACTCTCACAGACAGGTTTGAGCCTCCTGCTGGGAGAGAGAGAGATCATAAAAGCACAGCCTTATGATAAACTGCACGTGGCAAAGCCCTTTGATATGTTGGGGCAGGCAGTGCCCCCCTGCCACTGCCCACTAGGGTGACCTAAGCCTAACAGAGCCTGTGTCCCTGTGTGTCTCATTTCTCTAGGATGAACTACACCTAACAGAGCCTGTGTCCCTGTGTGTCTCTTTTCTCTAGGATGAGCTACACCTAACAGAGCCTGTGTCCCTGTGTGTCTCTTTTCTCTAGGATGAGCTACACCTAACAGAGCCTGTGTCCCTGTGCGTCTCTTTTCTCTAGGATGATCTACACCTAGCAGAGCCTGTGTCCCTGTGTGTCTCATTTCTCTAGGATGAACTACACCTAACAGAGCCTGTGTCCCCGTGTGTCTCATTTCTCTAGGATGAACTACACCTAACAGAGCCTGTGTCCCCGTGTGTCTTGGCCACCCAGTGCTGTTAGGGAGGTAATGAAATAAATCTTTTTGTATTTCAGCTGTGGTATGGAGGTCACCCCTGTTACCTGTATGTGTTGATACATGCAGCCCTAGTAAGACCACCTCTGGGGTATTAGATTCAACACTGGTCTTCACAGTTTGAGAAAGACAAGGAGCTACTGGAAAGGGTCCAGCAGAGGCCAGAGAGATGATGAGGGGTCTGTAGCTTCTCTCTTATGAGGAAAGACTGCAGGAGCTGGACCTGTTTTGTCTGGAGAGGAGAAGACTGAGAGGGGAACTCATCAATGCATATAAATAACTCAAAGGCTGGTGCCAAGAGAATGGTGCCAGATTCTTTGCTTGTGCCCAGCAACAGGATGAGGAGTAACGGCCATAAACTAAACCTGGAAGGTCACCGAGTCTCCCTCTCTGGAGACACTCAAAACCCACCAGGATACATTCCTGTGTAACCTGCTATAGGTGACCCTGCTTTTGTAGGGAGGTTGGACTAACTGACCTCCAGAGGTTCTAACCCTAACTGTTCTGTGATTCTGTGAAATCTCTTCCTGTGGGCATGAGTAAAGTGCAAGACACTTCTGTTTGCCTTGCTGAAGTCAGGTCAGCACAGAAAGAGCTTATCCTACCCCTGCTGGAACAAGTAAGTGGAGCATCTACACAAACCCAGAGCAAACCAGAGAATCAACAGAGCACTGAAATGAATTTCCAGCCTAGCATAGGATACAGAATATTGCTCAAACAACCCAGACCAAACATTTCTCTAGTTTGTGACCCTAAGACAAAGCTCTGGCACATCAGCAGGTAGACAAGTCATCAAGCCACTGTACCACCTCAGGACAAGTACCATCAAATGTTCCTGTCAGTGGTTACTAGTATTTGTAAGTGGACCAAGGAAGCACAAGCTAATAAAGATATCCCTACTCCTAAATGGAAGATTGAAAAAGAGGCTATACACAGTTCTGGGCTTTTGATATGATGTGAGAATCAGCAGAGCCTCAGAAAATCTAGTTATTGTGGAGCTACTGAGCACAGCACAACACAGCTGGGCCACTAGAAGTGGAAGCAGAAACCATCAGCATGTCATGGACTACAATACAGGTTGTACAAGTCTGAATAAATGATAGGCCTATCCTGACCAAATAAAGAAATGCTTCAGAGATGAATCCCCACTCCTATGGCCATGCAAGGAAGCATGAAAGAGAGATTTTGCCTAGAAAGTCCCAGCAGTTTCTCCTTTCAGGTATAAGAGCAAATTTTACAAAATTGATAGACTTATTTGAAGTCTGTGGAGGCAGAAGCATGGCTGAATGAAACTAGTGGATGGGTAGATGAATCTCTCATGAACCATTAGCATGGAATAGTATTAAGTATGCTAAGATTGAAATGAGAAACCTAATCATTTGAAGCTGACAGCTTTAAAATCTCACAAAACCCCAGTGTGATGCTGAGAAGAGGCCAGGATAAACCGATTTTTTTTGTAGTTTTAGGAGGCCACAGTAGATGGGCCACTCACTTCACCATAAAATTAAAATAAATCAGGATCAAATGAGAATTGCCCACAATATCTGCGTTTAAATACTGGCAAGCAGGATGAGGGCAGCAACAGCCAAACCTCCTACAGCCAGACAAAAATCTAGATGAAGGACCCATTCTCAAAGCATCACAGATCAGTGATTTGTGAGCTGCTGGGCCAAGATACTCTTTCAACAGAACCCCAAAACTCTGCTTCTACATGACCTGGCTTCTTCAAAACAAAAATCCAAGCAGCAAAGTAGATATGGCTCCAGCTATCTAAGCAAAAATTGCAGTGATGGTCTGGTGAGGCAGCTCTAGTTCTGAATCTTTTTACTTAATTCAATCTGGCCAGCCAGCAGCTATTTTAGAATTATAATTGAATTAACAGAAGTCAGTGGCAGGAATCAGCAGGAAGGAACATCAGCGAGGAACAATGAAGAGGGCAAGATTTTTCATCATGGAGATAATTAGGCACCTATATGCCCGGCCTTTTAGCCTTTTGCAGAAGGCTACTCTCCTTGCTTAGCAAGTGTTGACATCACTGAAAAAGCCTGTGGGTTTCTTAGCCCACCTAACCACCAACTTTGTCAATAAATTTCTTTCTCTTTTCCCAAGCTTTACGTTCCTTCTTTTTACTTTTCCATCTAAATGCAGTCACAACTGTTGATATGGCGAGTTTGCTACTGTCTGTTCTATTTCAGACAGGTGCCGCTTTTTTATTTCTAAAAACACTGAATGAGAGTTTATGTCTGATGCACAAATATATATGTTCAGGGCATTTAAGTATGTAAGTTGTCTCATAACTTGCATGTAGTACCACCTGAACTCAAGAGGAAAGTTTCCCTGATTTTGCTGCAGTTGAATATCCTGTTCATGGAAGGTCAACACCACAACCAGAAAGCAGATTCAATGTTAATTTTTAAAGATACTTCCAAGAAAAGGAATGCAAGTCACACCTGGATTATTATGTTTTACTGCAGTACAAAGAGAGAGATGTTTTTTCCCTGTGAATTAAGGAAATGTTTGTATTATGCAAAACTCACTCGCTATCTGCCTAATCCCCTAGAGGGCAGTATGACCTAAAAATAAATTAAACTGAGCTAGGCAATTAGGATTTTTCAAAGGCTAGTTATGTTAAATAGGATTACATTTCCTCCTTCCTCTGGCAAATTTCCACAAAGGTAAAAGAAATAGGGAGATACTTAAAGTTTTCAAATTATATGAGAAAAAAACCAATATGATAATACTGGCAATATAATCCTATATTAATTTCTTTAGCTCATATAATACATATATTTAATTTTACAAACTGTCAAAGCCAAGTATGCTGTCCTTAAGCATCCTCTCAGGTGGTTTCCTAAGAAGGATTTTATGGCTGCAATTTTGGATAGTCTCTTTTCCCTGTGCTAGCCTTAAGGTTTTGCCTGTCTCTACCATTGATCCAAGGCTTGATCCAGAGGTATCCAAGCGCATGGGAGGTAGGGAGCAGTGGCTAATTAATCGGGCACTTACAGGACTTGGTGCTCTAAGCTAGTCCAAATGTTCATCAAATTACTATAATTGCCCTTTTGTTGTCTGAATGAGGGAGGGATGAGTGTCTTTATCAAAATGAGGAAGTCTATATCCTATAGGCATTGCTTTATATTACATAGTATATGATGATCACAAAACCCCTTTGTTTTCCAAGTGTGAGCATCATGTTTAACATTAATGGAAATAATGAAGAACAAGTTTAATCGTGTAGTGACTGATTGTCTAATATAAATATAGCTCCCATTAGTTTCAGGTCCCCATTCACTTCCCATCCAGAGCTACACTTTCTGGTTAACCAAAGTTTGATATCCTTAATTGTCTGAGCAGGGAGAATACAGACACACACACACACACACAGAGTCCAACAGAGCACATTTGGTACACACAGCTTTGGTACACACAGCTCAGCTAAAATTTCATTTAACAGTCATAGAATATGCTGAGTAGGAAGGGATCCATCAGGATCACTGAGTCTAATTCCTGTCCCTGTCCTGTCCAAGAATCACAGCACGTGCCAAAGAGTGTTGTCCAAACATTTCTTGAACTCAGACAGGCTTGGTGCTGAGACCACTTTCCCGGAGAACCTGTTCCAGTGCTCAACCACCCTTTGGGTGAAGAACCTTTTCTTCATACCCAACCTAAACTTCCCCTGACTCAGCTTCATGCCGTCATGAGAATGTTGGAGACCAAAATGAGGTCTCCCTTCAATCTCCTCTTCTCCAGGCTGAACAAACCAAGTGACCTCAGCCACTCCTCATACAGCTTCCTCTCCAGAGCCTTCACCATCCTTGTGGGCCTTCTTTGGATGTTCTCTAACAGCTTAATTTCTTTCTTATATTGTGGCACCCAAACTGTGCACCGGACTCAAGGTGAGGCTGCCCCAGTGCAGGGCAGAGTGGGACAATCCCCTCCCTTGCCTGGTGGGTGATGCTGTGCCTGATGCCCCCCAGAACATGCTTGGCCCTCCTGGCTGCCGGGGCACTGCTGGCTCTGATTCAACTTCCCATCAACCAGGATCCCCAGGTCCCTCTCTGCAGTGCTGTTCTCCAATCTCTCATTCCCCAGTCTATAGCAACAATCAGTATTGCCCCATCCCAAGTGCAGAAACCAGCACTCACCCTTGTTCATCTTCATTCGGTTGGTGTTTGCCCAGCTACCTAATTTGTTGAGGTCTCGCTGCAGGGTGTCTTGGCCCTTGAAGAAGTCAACAGTTCCTCCCAATTTAATGTTATTGGCAAACATAATATTCCTTCGAGTCCTGAGTCCAAGTCATTTATGAAGATATTGAAGAGCACAGGGCTGAGGATGGAGCCCTGTGGAGCCCCACTAGTGACAGTCTGATGTCACCTCATTCACTGTAACCCTTCATGCCCAACCCATGAGCCAGCTGCTCACCCATCCCAGGATATGTTTATCCAGCTGTGTGCTGGACATTTTGTCCAGAAGGATCCTGTGCAAGACAGTATCAAAAGATTTACTGAAATCCAAAAATATTACATCTACTGACTTTCCTAGATCAACTAGGTGGGTTACCCTTTCACAGGAGGAAATCAAGTTCGATAACCAGGACAATGGAGGGGGAAAAATCCAAATGAACATAACCATTGTAAGCAGCCCCTAAAAAATACCATCATCCTGCCAGAAGTCACAACTTCTCAGTTCACATGGACTCCCTGATGTCTTTTTGTCAGTGTTTTGGATGACAGTAGGTTTTCAAGGTCTGAAGGCTATCTTCTGAAGATAACACCTCTGTTTGGCTGTTTCTAGAAATTGCAGAAAGTGTAGCCAGATGACTAGTAACAGTCATGACGTTTTTAAGCAGCAGATCCCATTCAGTTAACAGCTCCACAGGAGCTTTTCCAGCCAGCTGAAAAACAAGCTGGAGAAGGAAGGATAATGGTTCATGATTTGATTTGAAGTTAAATTGATGGAAAAGAAAGTAAAGAATACTTCTAACGAAAAAGCTCTATCCAGGTGTGCACATTTTTATGCTGGTGTCATTGCAGAAACTAATTTTTCATTTACACTGGTCCCAGACATGTTTAAAGACAAATACAGAGATTCTTTGCATGAGAAAGAACAAAATAAATATGTGTGGGCAAATGAATAAAGCCCCCCCAGGGTTTGGTTGTAATTACCAAGGACAAGATTGATTAACTCAGTATATTTGGAACTACTTCACTCCCTCCTCTAATTCAATCAAAATATGGTTTCTGTCCTTTTTTACTGCATACAGAAACACTCTGATATAACAGCTACAAGGTTTCTGGAATACCCTTTGCATGTGAAGAAGCATTTCTGAAGAAGTAGCTGACATAAAAAATTACTTACATAAGTGTGACTGTTGAGTTTGATGACACGTTTTAGGTTAACTAGTTTACATTTCTTTTGAAGTGAATTTCCTAGTGACAATGTTTGCACTATTCACCTGCCTCATCAAGGCCTGTTTAGAATACAGTGCTTAATACAGTTTTTAACCCATTATAAAGCCATGCACAGATAATTTAAAATGATCATAACAACTAACAAACACGTAATCAAGGAGCTCTTAAAATGTATTAAAATTCAGGTCTCTCGCTATTAGCAAAACCGCTTCATTAACATATTAAGACAATGTTCATTCGATAATTAGCTTCTGTTTCTTTTGCGTCCTGGCAGTTAAATCCTTCCTATGAAGCTAGAGGGGAAAAGTTTATGCTTCTACAAGGTGTCTTTGATGAAGTTTAGGTTGCATCCTTACAATTTTAAATCAACTTTCATGTTTCCTTCTTGTACTCTGTTTTGGAAATGCTGCAGATTAAAGCCCACTTCATGGTGAATGTGGGACTTCAGGTTCAGAACAAGGAAAACAATGGATTCGTTTTCTCCTTTGGACTCATGCTGCTGTAGTAACACAGGGATCAAGGGAATTTGGGTAAGGGCATTCCTTGTGTACTCCCTCTGTGGCATGCTTGTGCCCCATGTAGAGCTCAGAGCCTGGCAGAGGAGAAAAACAAATGGGTCAAAGTCCACAGACTGAGAGTAGTGTCATTGCTCTCTGTCCTCCTAATCACCAGTTGTTCATTCCAAAAAGTATTTTTCAGGAGAAAAAAACCCCAAAGGATTGTTATTCAATCTAAAGAATGAGGTATTTGATTCCAGATTTTTTCTGACTTCAAATGTCAGCCAAATCTGCTGAGACACCTCTGAGCTGCACATGCAATATTGCATATGTTGCCACTGCAGCAACAGCCAAAAGAAGTAGCTTATTTATAGTGAAGGAAGAGAGCATGATTTGTTTACATGAGAGTGTTCCAGCTCATGCCCTGGATGCATCCCTCACACACAATCACGTCACCAGCTGTTTCCAGGGAAAGGTTCTTTTCTCATCCTCTCTCACAGATTTGCAATATACAAGTACTCTGGCATTATTGTATATACAAACTAGACCAGGCAGTTATAACTCTCCTATATATTTAACTTGAATATCTTCTTAAGCCTACATATTAATTACATACATTTTACTCTTTAAAATAACAGTTACTGGATGCCCCAGGTATAAGCAGTAGATTGGCTGAACTGTTAAGGAGGATCTTGCAAGGTGATGTGTCTGGGTTCTAAATAGAAATGGAATAAGTGTAGATGAACATTAAGTGATGCACATTAAACAATCCTATCATAACTTCACATATATTATTACGGGTTCAGAGATGACTACTCAGTAATGAAATTTTAAAACAGATGGTTATAAAAAGAAAATGCCATCTCAATGCTTAGTAATGGAAACAATGATAAAAATGCCAAGGAAAGGAAAAGAGAACAAACAGGAAAGCATATCAAATCATCTGTATCCTTAACACTATGTACTGTTTTGGCTGTCCTTCTCAAAAAGGACATAGAGAAGGTCAGCACAGGTATGATTTTTTATTCCCTACAAGGGGAGTTATCTTCAGCCTGAAAAGAATAACAGAGGAATGATATACTGGAGGTGTATAAAGTCCTGAATGCCAAGGAGAGGACAAATAGAAAGTGATGATTATCCTTCTCCCAGTGCAAGAGCAAGGGAGCATCCCATGACATTGGCAGGTATGAGATAATAAACAAAAAAAAAAGGAGGTGGTTCTTCACACAATATCATTAAGCAAAAGAAATTTTATCAAAACTGTGTACTAAAACTGTGCATGAATTCAGGAAAAGACTTGAAAAGGTCAAGTATCAGAAACTCATAAAATATTAAATACCCTATCTAGCTCAGGAGACTTCTGAGCCACAAGCTGCTGGACATTGGAAGGTTATTTTGGAGACGCATCACTACACGGTTTTTTTCTACCCCCCGAACTCCTTCATGTATCTACTGTTGACCATTATAGGATGTTGGCTCGATGGACCTTTGATCTGACTTAGCACTGAAGTTTCTATGCTCTCAAAATCTTATATGAGATTTTTGCACCAGGAAAGCCCTCACAGTAAGAATTTTGTCAGACATGCTGTCAGACAAATGACTGTGTGTGTCGAGCTTAACAGAAAGTAAATGGGGCCATGAGAGAGAGGAAACTGCACCAACCACCATTCAATCCTTTTTCTTTGTTCAAACCACTTTTTGTTACTGTTTCGGATACCTGCTGTAATGATGAAGAGATAGGGTAGTGTCACTGATGTGTTCTCACTATTGGTGATTTTTTGATTATATTTTTGTTCCAATTTTTTGTTGTTAAATTACATGCACTGAATTTCAGAAAAACCACAAAATTACTTTCACTTCCACCAGCACAGACACAGACTGAAATGAACAGGAAAGGGGCTGTATCTTTTCATATATATATGGACACAGAAGCCAGATGTCAAGCAGAGGTGTTAGATAACCAGTCTTTGCATCTTTTGTCTTTTTTATCTTAGAAAGTACTCATCTCTGCCTTGATATCAAGGGCAGCTGGAGAAGAATATCCTTTTCACCCATCCATTTGTTTCTGAGATGTATGGGAACAGCACTCACAGAAGACAACAACCAAGAAAAGAGCACCAAAAAAAATTTAAAAAGAGAAAACAAAATCTTTAACTTACGACGTTCCCTTCCTTTCTCCGGTCACATCACTAGAATTCCTAAGTGGAGATTTTCTTTCCTCTTCTACAAGGTTTTCCCAATGTTTTGTTCTGGGACTGCCACAATTCTTAGGGCATGGAAACAACCTTCCCTTTTCTGCTGTGAGGACCCCTTGTAAAGCCCAGCAGGAACCAGCCTGGTCACTCACTCTGGCCCAGGCCAGGCTGTCAAAGAATGACGTAAATCATCACAGAAAACACTCCTACCGTGGTGCCCATGACAGCCCACCCTCTTCTTTCTCCACATCTTGAGCATCTATTGCACAACTGTTTCTGTTTCTAAAGGAACATGGGCCTTTAGGCATGAGGACAAGAGGAATTGGATCAGGTGGCTCCTGGGTGTAGCGGAGGTGAATCTCTAAATGGGGAAAAGCACTTTGAGAAAGTGTTTTTTGAGGAAGCTGCAAAAACTCCAGTAAGTCTTTTCCTCCCATGGAATGCTGTCTGGCAGTGGGGTTTGGAAAACCTACTGCTCATACCTTTTTATTTAAACAACCGGGTCTTGGTTGCTTTCATGAATGTGAGGTCATGACATGGAGGTCTGGAACCACTGATATTGCCTTTGGAGACCAATTCGACTTCATCAGGTAGCAGCCATCAGCCCTGAGGAACTGATACAGCAAGTTTCAGGTAACTTTCAGTAATTTCAACTGGCACTGAGAATGCAGTAGCACAACAAAGACTTTCCTCCATCTAAAAATGCAATGTACTTGACCTTGGCACAAACAGAGCTTTGCCAGATGCTGTGATATATTTAACCTTCAGTTTCAGAGTTTCAAAAACTAAGTCTTGAGGTGTTGAAAGCCCTAAATGTTTTTTAGTGGAAAGTGAGAGAAAACAGCAAATCAGCCACTGAGAAGGCTCTGCCGAAAATTGCAGCTGCATCACTGTGACTGGGTAAAAAAAAAAAAAATGTTTTTAAAACAGAAACTGCTGATATGGCTTTTGGTGAAGCCTCTGCAGCAGCTGTGATGGCTTTTAACTTTGAGTTTTCAGTGAGGAAAACATGATATTTCTTGCATTGTCATTATTATGATTAACACAGGCAGATTTCAAAATGTGAGGCCAGGTTGAAGAGCAGATGTAAAGTTAGCTGTGCCTTGAACTGGACCAAATAGCAGGGGCTGAGCAGTTTGTTGGATGTGGTAAGTACAGGGAACACAGAGGTTGTCAGTCCACAGCTCGGTTTAACTTCAACACAACTTGATGTTGGTGTTGGGTGGCAGCAGTGGCACTCAGGATAATGTCTTTGAGCAGCTGCCTCCAAGGATGCCAAGGTACCACATGGTGAGAACAAAGCACAGAAGTACAAGCCAAATGTGAGAAGATGCCTGGTATCTCAGGGCATGTACGTCTCTTCCTTGCATGTAAGAACGTGTGCCCAGTCTCTCATCTGCTCTTCGTCCCATGGTAGAACTTATCAGCCTCTTGACATCCCACCCAGGAGATGGTGACTCTGGGGCAGAGTATCCCATGAAATCTCTGAAAAAAGGGAGATTACCCCTTCCAAATCGGACTCTCTTTCGTGCAAAAAAAAGACAATGAAGTAGTTGGTTTCAAGCCACATGTCTCTGTAATAATATCTGCTCTTGGGAGAACAGAGGGCTGAGAAATGCTTCTGCCAAAAGCTGGCTGAAGACAAAAGGTCTTTATGAAGAGTGCTGGTTTGATGAATGAACATTTTCAAAAATAAAGAAAAAATTTCTGATTTTCTGACTAGTTTTTCTTGAATTTCTCCTAAGAGGAAGGAAAGGATCTTGCAACTCATAGGTTGTTCATATTGATCTCTCAAGAAGACCCTCAATCTTCACCCTGGGAACACAAACGCTCCCAAGAGGGGACACTTCTGTGCTTGAATACCTATTTTCTGTCTGAGAGAGCTGGCAGTAGTAATTTCTTTCTCGAATATGTTAGTTAGCAAGAACTGCAATACAGATATACTACTGGAAAATACAATTCAGTTTTTCAGAGATGGCAACCTTGAACCCATTCTGATTCCCTGCTAAGATTTATTATATAAGTATGATTTGGGATTCGTTCATGCATGAGCCAGGGATCATTCTCCAAATAACATTTCATATTTCTTCCACCTCTTTCAAATTCCCTTCGTTACTCCCCATGCAAGATTCCTAGACCTGGAGGCAGCTGGTGGATGGAAGGAAGGGTGTGGCCATGTCAACAGTGCTTCATGCTAATAGCAAAGGGAAAGATTTGCCAGAGATTGGCAAATGCCAAGGACATACATCACCTATTGAAAAGTTGCAAAGGCAGCAAGTCTCCTTTGTCAGTTGTTGTGGGAATAGATGTTAATGCTTCCACTGCAGATCTGCTCTTTATTGGCAGCTTGTTGAAATAAGAGAATAGGTATATTGGAGCTGGAGTTTATCCTGATTAGAGTAAAACAAGATATGGGGACTAGGTCTCTTTCCTGTTTGGAGGACTCTGGAGGTAATTTTGTTCATTCCTGCATTTTGTGTCTGTAGGAATCGGAAAAACAATGCACCACTGAAGATCAATGGTTATGATATGAGACCACCAACTGACTAAAGCCACTGTCCCTGACACAGTGCTGAATCTTTGACACTAAATTAAGCATTATGCAGTGTAAGACACTTGCATTTATTGTCTTTATGCAGCATCCTCATTCAGACCATTTTTTTGGGGAGTCATTGAAGTGATCTCACCAGCGTCACTATTTAACCAGTAGGCAGCTAGGCACCAATATAGGCTGCCAAATACTGCATAGGCTGTCTGGCCTAATGCTTGTCTTTGAACTTTTAAAAAATGCATTTCTTGGAAACACAGGTGATGGAAAAGAGAAAATATTGAGAGAAAAATTGTCTCCTTTTTTATCCCTCCTCACTGAATGGTGTAGGAATTGAGCTATAAGGTTTTGGGAGCCTTTATTTCCCATGCCCTGTGCTACATTTCGAACGTGAAGCTGAATAAAATTCCACCCATGACTGCTTTTCCCAGCACACTTGGGAACAATATGAGGCCAGTATAATGGCATCCACCACAGCTTCGTGAGCACTGCAGCCCCATGAATGTGTTGTGATCCCCTCCCCTACAAAGGGCTTTAGTTCAGGCATAATGCAGCCCTAAATGGAGGAAATTATGGAAAAAATCCTTTAAATTTGGTATCTTATTTAATGATTTCACATAAAGCTGATGATAATGTGGTTAGAACCAAAGAAAATTATATAGGACAATGTCTTTCTCATATGGATTATCTTAGCTTGACTATGAAATTCTAAACTTAGTAGAAGACAAAGAAATCAGACGTATATGTGCACACTAATATTCATTCCCAGACTTTGAATTTTACAATCCAAACTAGAGATGGCAATGCATACACACACACATATAATGACAAAAAATGGCAGTAGTAACCCTAAACAGCCATTTTTACAGAAAGAGTCCTAAGTGAGGTCAGGATTTGTTTACTGAAACGTAAGGTTCGTATAATTAAACACAAAAAACAGTGCTTCAGATTTTTCTCTGACAAGAAAGCAATGACCTCTGGACACTGATGTGTATCAAGAAATAGTATTTAACACTGTAGGAACATTAGTGTGTTTTCTTTTATTGCAAAACCTGTTTGAATCATTTTGTAAAGCTGATATCATGAACTAAACATACAGAGAAATACTCTTTTTTTGAGGAAAATAAAATTTCTCTTCCTTCATATTATTACAAAAGATTTGAAAAACAACATGTTCTGGCCTGAAGTATCAGACTTACATTTTGTCTTTTGTTATCACTTACAATAGCACTGCTGCTTGAATACCCAGCCATATCAAATGTAAGTTATTTGTATATCTCTATCCTCTCAGGAAATCTTGACCTTGAAATAGAATAAATATGTAACATGGGTATTGGGTTTGTGTGCTCATAGCTAACATCACCAGTGCTAAAAACCATAGACATTGAACAAAAACGTGCAGAAGATGAGATTGTACAGTGCTATTTGACTCATTGTTACAAAATTAGAAATTACGGTTTAAATGTTTTGCTGTGTTTGAATGACCCTTCATTTGTAATTGATTCAGCTCAACAGACTGCAAGTCTCAAACCATCAAGATACAGAACTTATTTGTCCCATGTTTAAAGTATGCTTCAGTAACTCTACCAAAGTCAAACTGTACAGGATAGGACCTTCTCTGTTTGAGTGCTTTGATAATGTGCCACCTTAACTTAGGGTCTGAGATGACTGGTTATTCAGACCGAGATTTTTAGAAGCAAATAATATTTAGTATTTGTTGACCAGCTCCATTAAAGGAAGTGGATTACACAAAACCCAAAACCTATAAAGAAGTCCACAATGGGAAAATCGGCGGAAATCCTCTGAATGACTACTTCAGGCAACTATGAAAACTCCCTGTGAGTAGCCATACTTGCAGACCAATAAGTAAGCAATCCTTGAGATACATGCGTTGATAACCAAGGACATTATCAGCTGCAGTCAAACTGGTAAACCTGGAGGAATGGCACTTTTGCATGAAGACTTCAATGCCTGTGCTTCAGTAACTCCACAGCACAGACCTTTGATGGCAGGAGAGTGGGGTAAAAAACTATGGTACATGACATGGGTTCTCCTTTTTGCCAATAGCTCAGTGTAAAGCTGGGCCTGAGCCTTAAGGAGACCCAAAACAACAGATATCAACTTTAGACCTATGAAAGATGAAATAAGCAAGGTTTGGAGTCAAGGGATCATACCATAATAAGTTGGACTCCTAAAAGGTATAAAAAGCCTATAAAAATGCTTCCTGTTGTCACCCACAAAGAGGAAGACAATGTGTATTGAGGACTCAATAGTTTTTTCCTCTTCCCAGACACACACAGTTAGTCTTGGGGACATATGCACTATGGTTCTTGTAAGTATGTAAGTGCGAGAACACGAGCAAGTGAAGTCTGTAGGAGAAGGAGCATGAGGGACTGAAGTCAGTTTTCCTTAAAGCAAATAATCACCCTTGCTTTCAAAAGGTCTAGAATTGTGCTTTGTATATTAATTTTCTTCAAGAGCACTAACACATGAGTTATAAATTAGCTGTTGGACCAAAATGATAAACACTAATGTGACAAGCTGGGAAAGGTATCTAGAGACCAAAGATAGGTCTGATTTTTAATCTGTAGTGTGATTAGAAAAAAATATTGATGGCATTTGCAGAGGATTCTTCCCTGGGGAATGTTCCCATCCTTTGCTGGGGACATCATGTTATACAAATGTATAATATGAAGGGATTAAAGGAGTCTTGGGAGATAAAAATGAAACTACAAGACTGATGTAGGAAAAAATGAAAGGTGGAAGGAAGGGAGGAAAGCCCAGAACAAGGCTATTCAATGCTCTTCAATTGCCCTCTATTGATGATGCATATTGGTGATACAATAACAATACTCACTGAAACTTGCTGTCCACCAAATACTTCTTATGCTGTTACTAATGGAACACTGTAACTTTTTATTGATGCTATGAACAGCAGGAGAGCCATTTAAACTAGGAAAAAAACCATGCTAATTAAGCACAAATTCAGGAAAGGAATCTTATTTGTTAGTTTTGTGATTTTATTTCAAAGAATGGGCAAGAAAAGGGCAGGGCGAATGGATATGAACTTTTCACAGCAATATACTGTGCTCATGAATCTAATTTCAGAAGCTGCATTTCTCCTAGAAGGAAAAAAAAAGAAAAAAAAGTAAGGGAAGCTTTTAATAAAGGCATATGAAAAGAGAGGGTGAGATTCATTCTTGATCAAAGAGGTAGCAATGAGCAAGAAGAAAGGACCAAGGGGCTAGCACTTAACTCCCTGGGCAGTTCTACTGCGAGAAAGAGAATGCCAAAACACTGCTGTGGCCCTCGGCAGTCATTGTGTAAGGATGCTGGTGGTGGCTACAAGAACTAGGTTCAACATACCTAACTGGCAGTATCAGTGTGTAGATTTTTACACAGAGACAACTACATAAACTATATTTCACAGTCAAAACAGGGAAGCAAGTCTTTCTACAGTGAGTCAACTCCTCACAGTATAGGTATCTACAACAGGGCAAATGAGGGCATCTGTAGCACAAACGTGAGACACAGAGTATGCATGGCTAAAAGTGATGGAATAACAAAATATGTGAATAAAAGCAGGATCTTTCAATAGAAAGAAAAAAAAGTAAAATTAGAGGAAGGAGAAAAATCCTCTGGGAAAGCAATGAAAAACGCATCCAAGACAAGATAAAGCATAAGAGAAGGAATAATCAATCCCCCACTGTTGAAGCTATGCTACTGGGTGTAAACCAAGCAACTGAACCAGACATTTGGGTCACCCTGATTGTGCTGCCCAATGGAGGGTCTGCTGTGCTGGGCTCTGATTGCCCCTGCTCCAGCCTGCATTTCATCTTCAGCAGAGCAACAGTTGGAAAAGTGACAAAGGAAGAGGTGAGCTGCTGTCTAACAGGCACAGTGGGGTGAAGGCACTAGCCTTTGGGGCTACTAGTCTCATTTAGATTCCCACAGGAACCTTAGTCCCCTATTTTAATTAAAAAGGAGACAACCCGCTTACTTTGTCCGCCTAGTTCTGTTATTTTGTGCAATTTACATGGGGACAGTATAATGAAAACTGATACTGTATTTTCCAGCAAATTTTTTGCTCATTAAAATTACATATTTGGGCAAGTGGAAATGGTAGAGTTCAGGTTCGTTTTCTCTTATTCGTGATTCATCTATAAGTACGCAAATAAATTAGGCAGTCACAGGAAATCATCAAAGCTATAAGAAGCAATGATTCAGGAGAGTTTCCTAGCCTGGGCTAGTTTTCATTGCAAAACTAGGTGATGAGAAGGAGAAATCCCACAAAATATCTAAGTTCCCAGCTAGCAGGAGGTTGCAGACAATAAACCAGTATTCTCTAAAAATTAACATTGTCTGACAGATCCTATATTGTGTCACAAAGTTTTAAACAGTTGCAACAATAGGCTTTGCTTTGTTAAAAATAGCTTGTCCCTGACTTTCTACTTTTTCTCAAGCATTCCTGGAGTAACTCCTGAAGTCAATACAGTTATATTCCAGGCACCTACCCTTCAGAAACTAACCTTGAAAGAAACGTGAATATAGGTTATTTAAAAGTAAGAATCTTCCATCTTTCTCTCCCATACAATCACTTTGACAGGGATTTTATCACGTGTGTGGATACTGGAGATGGGGTTTTTTGATTCAAACACTCAGGGAAAGCTTCAGCCACACTGAGTCATCTCAGACAACAGAAAAGACATATTTTCTCCCAGTGCCCCATGAAAATCTTGTCTTGATAAACAACAACAAAAAGGAGCATTGTCCCCTAAGTCTCTGTGGAAGCCACTGTTTGCTACAAACTGTATTTAATCAGGCTGCTGGCTGAGAGTCAGCCACACCATCTTCTCACCTGGTCACTTGCCTCTTGGACAGTGTCAGAGGGACAATGAGCTGTTTATGACCAGCTTTCCAGGTTGTCTGAGGAGAGCTGAGTTGGAGTTTAGGTGAATGGACACAAATAGCAGCTACCTCACCTGGAGTGAATCTAAAAGCTCTCTATCAGATGTATACATTGGGGATACATGGGAAATACCCTGTGGAAGAGAGGGTGCCACAGAAACACATATTGCAATGCCCCGTTGTCTCGTCAGCATGTCTCAGCACACAGAGGCCTCCTAGCATGCTCCTTCCCCTGCACAAATGGCTGGAGAGAAATGTCCATACTTCCTACTTTCCAGACCATTTGGAGACCCTTTGAGCAACTCATGAGAGTATTTTCCACAACTTTCTGTTCCCCAGAAAGAAGCAGACTATTAGATATTCACATAGGCTTTTAGTTATTCAAAATGATTTTAAGAATTCAGATCAATTGTTTGTTTGGTTTTTTTAATTTGAGATGATTGCAAACTGAAATTTATCTCCCACAGAAGACTTATACACTCCTCCTGAATTCAGACTATTTATCTAAACAACATGAGTTCTGGTGAAATTTCTGTCTCTGAAAAAACCTTGACATCTGAGACTTGCTCCACTTCTGTATTGAAGCAAAGAAAAGAAGATTTGTGGGAGAGAAAATTCAGTTTTTATAACATCAGATTATAATCAACAATACAACTGGGCAATGATATCCACCTAAGGCACTGGAGGGCAGACAAAAATGTGGCAAGGAACACCCCTAAGGACTTTAAATTAGATTTACTCAAGAGAAAAAGATGGGAATTCAGAAAAAATATCAACTGAAAATTATATGGTTTAATCCAGGTTTACCCTTGTCATCTTCAGTTATAGCGTAATATCTATTGATGGCTCTTTATTTAGTTAAATGTAGATAACTTTTATTGGGTTTGCATGGTAAGGTTTTGGTAGCAGGGAGTGGGGGGCGGCTACAGAGAGACCTCCTGTGAGAAGCTGCTAAAAGCTCCAGCTATGTTCAACAGAGCCAGTGCTAGCCAGCTCTGAGAGAGACCCACCACTGGCCAAGGTCAAGCCCATCAGTGACAGTGGTAGCACCTTTGGAATATCGTGGTTAAGAAGGAAGGAAAAACAGTTAAGAAAAGGCAGAAGCAAATTGCACCCAGAGAACAGAGGAGTGAGAATATATGAAAGCAACAACTCCGCAGACCCCAAGGTCAGTGAAGAAGAAGGGGCAGGAGGTGTCCCCGGCACCAGAGCAGAGATTCCCTGCAGCCTGTGGTACAGACCATGGTGAGACAGGATGTGCCCCTGCAGCCCATGGGGGTTCATGATGGAATGGATATCCACCTGCAGCCCCAGAAGCAGCTCCATGCCAGAGCAGGTGGGTGCCCAAAGGAGGCTGTGGCTCCATGGGAAGTCCACACTGCAGCAGGATCCTGGGAGGGCCTGTGGAGAGAGGAGCCCACACTGGAGCAGGTTTGCTGGAAGGACTTGTGACCCAATGGGGGACCCATGCTGGAGCAGTTCATAAAGAACTGCAGCCTATGGGAGTCTTCTCCGCTTTGGAGAAGTTCATGGAGGACTGTCTCCTGTGGGAGGGACCCCATTCTGGAGCAGGGGAAGGGTGTGAAGGGTCCTTCTCCTGAGAAGGGAGCAGCAGCAGAAATGTGATGAACTGACTGCTAGCCCCATACCCATCCCTCTGCACTGCTGGAGGGGAGAAAATAGAGAACTTGGAAGTAAAGTTGAGCCTGTAAAGGAGGGAGGGGTAGGAATAAAGGGTTTTTTGAAGATTTGGTTTTACGTCTCATTATCCCGCTCTGATTTGCTTGGTAATAAATTCAGTTAATTTCCCCAAGGTGAGTCTGTTTTGCCCATGAACATAATTGGTGAGCGATCCCCTACTGTCCTTATCTTAACCCAAGAGCCTTTCATGGTATTTTTTCTCACCTGTGGCTGGATGAGGAGTGGTGTGATGGAGCAGCTTTTGTGGGTACCTGACATCCAGCCAGGGTTAGCCCATCACATAACTGTAGAAAATATAATTTACAGTGAAAACGTAGAAAGGTCAACAAAACTAGGTGAAAAAAATACAACTGGTGATTGAAGCTGGGCCCAGATATGATGCTTATTTGTAAGTTTGTCTGTATGAGCAATTACTCTGATTTTTCAGTAATGGTCACTGCATGTCCAACCCTTCTCCTCCAAACTTCTGGGCCACAGATTCCCCTGAGATGTGTGCCCTCATTTGTCTCCAAACCTACTCCACAACAGTTTATTCAAGGTCCATGATGGTGAAGTACAGGGCTGTTTGTCTCCAGCTTCTCTCACAAAGCCCCACCATGTGATTTCTTCCTCCTTTTATAGTCATTTTATATAAATAGTATTGAATGTTGATGGAGAAAAAAATCATGCACAAAAACATACTTCTTGTTTTAAAATCAGAGGTAAGAGACACTGTCTTATTAAAAAAGGAAGAAATACAGAAAATGAAGCATGCCCATGTAGAAGAGGGATCAGAACTGAATCTTACCTTCTAAGTAGCCAAGAAAACAAATCATATAAGCATTCAGACCTCTGACCACCTCTGAAGGGGAAAGCTAATGGAAACAGCACCTCACTGGGGACGTTACTGCATATCATCACCTAACAGTGACCCTGCGGGAAATGAAACTGAAGAGAAATGGAGCTGGATGTGAGGGAGGTGGAACTGTTCTCATTTCTGAATGCAGCAGAATAGTCTAATTGGATATACAGCACGGCAAAATGAATAAATACCAGAGGAAAAATATTTTTCAAGCTTTGTAAAGGAATAACATGCAGATTGAGAGAATGGCAAAGTCCTGTGTTTCTAGCCATTTTTGATAAATGCAGGATACATAATGACTTAGTCAGAAAACAAAAATTTAAAGAAGCCCAGCAACTGAAGGGGCTGCACATTCAGCAAAGTATTATGCCTTGCAAGGGCAAGGCCATGGAGAGATGAGCATCCAAAATTTATTGAAAAGTTTCTACAGAAACCAAAATTTTGCAGATGTACAGACATTTCAGACACTTTTTTTTGTTTTTTCTGGAGTGGTTGGTTGCTTTAATCCATAATTTTCCTGGACATGAAGATTCTGCAGCCTATGTAATACTGCTGGTACTCACACTGCTCTGTGTTACAAAGAAAGGTGCTCAGCTGTGAGGCTGGTACCTGTTTGCAAGCTGTCACATAGCCTCTGCCACCAAAGCCAGCTCTTGCCTGTACAGTGCCAGTGCTGGTCAGCTGTGAAAGGGGAATAGGAGGAAGAGGAGGAAATGCAGTGTGGCTGGGGAAAGATTAGGAAACTGATGGTTGTTAACCCAGTGCTGGGGGAGGGTTGATGAGTGGCTGAGGAGCAGCAGGTGGGATGAGACGTAGGTCTGGTACAAAGTCAGTGCTGGCAGCCACCATTGCTGTCAGGAGCCCTGACCACAACAAATGCCAAGAGCTCCAGCTGCCATCCCTGTCATCAGCAAGGGCTGCTACAGCAAACGGTATCCAAAGGAAGATCTGTTTGGAAACCCCTGCTTCATGTAATATGTATTTCTATTTGATGTTTCCAGGCTGCATTCAGGACCAAGTATTTTCACTGAAAAAGCACCAAAATTCTACAATGAAAAGCAAATACTCTTTGATAGGTTTTGCAGTACAAGCTTTAAGTGCTGTAAGTACCAGAGACCCTTCCCATTGAATCTAAATGCAATCCTTATTTCTCACTCTAGCGGAGTCCTGGGCCACAGGTGGCCAAAAGGCAGGGTGGACCCCTGCCTGCAGATGATGGCAGTGTACATGCTCCTGAGACACCACAGGCAGCCCTGCTTGCAGTTGCACAAGGAGGGACTGTGGAGCTGCTGGGCTACCATTGCAGTTTTCCTCTAAAAATTTTTTTAGCTGCTTTGTAGCCAGTGCAGGCACAGGGACCACTGAGGGCTTCATTTGTCTGCAGCACTGAGCTGCTCTGACTGTGCATTTACTTTTAACCAAAAGTTCTGCCTCTCAGTCTCAACAGCAAACCGTGCTAGTTTGCTACAGTGAGGTCAGTGTGGCCAGATAGGCAGTGTATGAATTTACATCCCTTCATTAGTCAGAAAAGATTTTTAGAAGATGATTTGGACCCATCTATTGCCCATATGACCATGGGCATACATCTTTTCCTCTTATAACATGTCATAATAGGCTCTCACCCTAAAACTTCTGATATTCACAGAGTGTTTTGAGCTCGCACAGACAAGATGGGACGGAAGTGCCACTTTTGTTCACCCTACAAAGCTTGTATCTCTCAACTGGACAAATCTGTGATGCTCTCTCTGCCCCCTGGTCCCTTCCCAGGGCATATAGAACCTGAAGCTGGTACCCCTGTGGAGTGACAGAGCTGGCACACTAGTTTTGTATGTAGGTGGCAAAAAGGCTTCCTCCTTAGTCCTGTGTTAAGTGCTTGATGAATGAATTTGACTCCAAAGACTCAAGGACAGCCAGCTCAGGTTGCTTCCTCCAACACTAATACGTAAACAAGTTACTCACTTGCTTTTTTCAGTTAATGTTATTCAGAGGGAGTAAAATGCTGTAGAGCATTCATTCTGGTTCCAGTTGTGGAAATGGAGCATGTATAATTACCAATGTGGGTAGCAGTCCATCTCATAGCCTTACTTACGCCAGTGAAGGATATTATCTCATTATATCAGCTTAGCAGTATTCTTTCCCTGGAATTCAAAATAAGCAAGGCTCATAAAGGAATGATAAAGCAACTAATTACAAGGGACATTATTTTAAAAACTGAATAGTAGTCAAAATCCATTAATGGAATATTTTACATGGTTAAACTACTTCCAAGAAAGTATCTAGGCTTTTTCAGCATAAACATTTCTACATTGAAAATGTAACTTGAACCTAATTCTATGGTCAGCTATTTTTTGAATAAGTATAATACATGCTTTCATTTATGACAGGGCAAAGATGAGCGAAATTTTTAACTTCATTATGTCTACCATCCAAAGTAATTTAGAAGATAGTCCGGCTACATGGAGACTCTTCTGTACTACAATGCGAATAATGGCTAATGTCTAGGAAAACAGAAAATAGAGATGCTAGCAAGGACTTGTTTCAGCATATGTTTTAGGATTTCTATTTGAATAAAGTCCTGTTCTAATTCAAAGATAAAGTACTTCTGGGCCTTCAGAGACTTGGGTGCATTTTTTAGGTTACAATATAAAGAAGCTTTGGTTTTGCTTCCCAGGTCTTGGTCCTTAAACCCAACTGAACCTCAAGCTGGATTTCTTTCTTTCCTTCTTGCTGATCAACTCCAGGAAGAAATGTTCTGCAAGGCTGAGCCCATCTTTTGTTAAATCTGTGAAACCGTTCAGTCAGCACTCAGTTGCAAGTGGAATTGTTCCACCCATCCCCTAGAAGTATGGGAGCCAAAGAATCCTGTCAATGGATAACCAAAGGGAAGAGAGGTTGCTGCTGGGACACAACAGAGGAAGATATGGACACCAGCCAATTACAGTAAGAGCCAGGTCATTTAGGAGCAGCTCTGTTCTTCACAAAGCTGCAAGGCTGAGAGATAAGTCCCTTTCCAATATTGTCATTTCTTTTCTGAGTTACTGGTTCTTCTTGGGAGAATGAAAAGGTGAAACATTTTGATGAACATTTTGATTTTACTTCACCTTTCTTGGCAAGAAAAACATCCCATATTTTTCATTGTGCAATTCATAAAAACAAACATATTTGGAAGAGTGAAAATTACAATGTTTGGGCAAAGATATAGGGTGCATGCCGTTACAGAAAACCACAGATGCCCATTCCTCCCAGTAGTAATTTGGTATTGCAAATAGTTGTAACTCTATCCCCCATCTCCATTTCTTGTATAAAATAGAGGAACTCTGCTATGTGTGACAATACAGGTGCCACTGCTGCTGGGCTGAGCAAGCCACATACTCTGCTTTTAGAGCAGAATTTGAAAGACAGAGTATTACAGGATAGTCCAGCTGGTGGGACCTGATCTGGTTCAAGATGTCTGACCTATAGACATAGAGGTGATGGGAGCCGTTGTCAGAGTTGTCAAATTCCTGGCACAGGTCTCATGGCTCAAGAAGAGCCTTTCCTGACACGTATGCCATGCATATACCTGTCCAACTGTACAACAAACTTTT
Source organism: Corvus moneduloides (assembly GCF_009650955.1). Lineage (NCBI taxonomy): Eukaryota > Metazoa > Chordata > Aves > Passeriformes > Corvidae > Corvus > Corvus moneduloides. The sequence continues at coordinate 25,148,743 of NC_045481.1, forward strand.
GAGACCCTATTTACAGCAGGAAACTCTTGAAAGACCAATATTTGAAAATGAACTAGCTGAAACTGGTAACTGAACTGAACCCTTTCCTGGCAAGAGGAATGTACCTGTTAAATCAGCGCTGTGAGCCATAGACGTACATCAGTAATTGGTTAACAAAACCCAGCCCCAGAAACAATGCTGCAGAGCGTGTAGCTTTGTTAATGGGTTTGGTAGCAGGACCAATAAAGTTCATTGTTGAGTTTAGCTACAAGTGGCTTCCTTTGTGCTGCAGCTTTTTGCAACAGCTTTTAACTAGACCTACCAGTTGTACTAACCAGACTGAGGGCATGATCTTCCCAGAGATGCTCGTTCCCATGAAATGAAAAATGGGCTTCTGAAACATCCCTAGATTTGCCCTTGGGCTTCTGAAATGCACCTCTTTGCTTAGGAGACTTCTGTGTCGTCTCTTCCCAAAAAGGAGCAGAAGAAAATCAAGGCAGAGTGAACATTGATTGGGTTTTTGTTGGTTGGTTGGTTGGTTGGCTTGTTGTGTTTAAGACTTGGGAAATGTTGATTTTTAAGGCTCACACGACAAATAGATAAACCACCTACCACTCTGAGTGGGCAGCTGGGTCACTCTGGTCCTACCAGGCCAGCTCACTGACTCATGTCAGTTCTACCTCTGAGGGATTCAGCCCTGGATGGCACTTGCATCTTCACTTCCCACACTCAGAGAAGAGCACGGGGGAATTGGGCTGATCCTGAGAGCAGGACTCATGGGTTGGATTCATGAGCTACAAGCTCAGAAGGTAGGAAGCAGCTGGGGAAGAGGCAGAGTCACTGCCAAAAGGCAGTTTTTGAGTGAGAAACTTTTGTGTATATGACCATCAACTAGTAAGAGTACTGTTTTGAAACAGTTTGACTGTGCTGCTCTACAGCAACCTCTTGGAATGGGCACAAATTATTAAACACTTCCTCTTGATCCAGGAACAGAAAAATTGCACTCTCCCCAGCGAGAGGGAAGAATCTTGCCCAGAGGCAGAGCTACCTCTATGGGAGGGTCTTGAGGAGGTGCTGCAGCAACCTAAGAAGCTAATCCTTCCCTCTAGATTTGGAGAAACGCACAGTGAAAACAGAGAAATATCCATGTAATTACAGCCCAAGGCCGACTGAGCAAATTCCTGTTCTGCTCCCTCATTTATAAGATTTTGCCTTGGCTAGGGTGAAATTTCAACAGCAACATCAGCAAGTCTACAGGCCCAGGCGAGCGCCAGCCCTCGCGGCCCGAGCCCGGGCCCGGCGCTGCGCTTTCCCCGGCGGCCAGCGGAGGGAGGCTGCTGCAGGTCCCTCCGTCCCGGCGGACCGCGGGCTCCGGTCCCTCCGCACGGCTGCCAACGTGTGCAGCGCCCCACCTTGCACTGATGGCCCCTGCCCAGATAAAAAAGCCAATGGCACAATGGGACAGATGGCAGCTTCCTTCCCAATTAAAGCTACTGGGGGAGCTTAGGTCAAGCCACACACTGGGGAGCAGAGGAGAGGCAGAAAAGGATTTGGGGGCAATAACCGGAGCACTCGGTCACTCCAAAGTCGGTGACAGCAGGGCATCCGCGGACAGATCCGCCCGAAGCCGCGACGTTTGCGCGGGTTCCCGGGCTGCCGTGGTCATATACCGGATGCGTCGGCCCTCGGCTGGGTGGCCCTGCTGGGCACCCAGGGGCAACGACGAAGGGCCGCGGCTCCTATCAGCCCTCCTGTAACTTGCCCTCGAGTTTTGCTGTGAAAACAAAAGCAAAACAAACAATTCCATTATCCCCGGCACGAAAATAAAGCACGGGCACCACACGGGCTGGTCGAAAGGACTCCATTGTCGTTTTTAAATGAGATATCTTCGAAACTGCTAGCCCTTCCCCGAGCCAGCGGGGAGCCGCCCGTACCCCTGGAAGCGAGAGGTAGCAGGGAACAAAAGGCAAACTCCGAAGTGACATTGAAAATAAAAGGGAGCTTTGGTTACCCCCAGGGTAAGGTCGAGGGGGAAAGATCGCCTGTCCACCAGCGCGCATACTCCGGCGGGCGCGGGGGAGCGCCCCCGGGCTCGGCCCTGTGCTCCGTCCGCGCAGCCCCGAGGGCGCGGGAGGGCGCGGGAAGGCGCGGAGCCCCCGCCCCGCAGCACGCACAGGGCAGGCTGCAGCTCCCCGAGGCCCTCGGCGGGGCGGTCCGGAGGCACGGGGAGGGCTTCGAGACCAAACCAGGGGACAGTGAGCAACGAGCCCCCCGCACCGCCCGCCGCAGCCAGCCACGCTGAAACAGAAAAGGTCTGCGGTAAATCAAACTGCCGGGGACGACCCCCAGCCTGCCCCTTCACTCTGCACACACAGGCACGTCGGTGTCCGTCGCCTCGGCGTCCAACCCCACCCGGGAGCCGAGAGCCCCTTTTCCCGGCGCCGGCGCGGCCGCAGGCCTGGGCGAGGAAAGAGGAAGGGAGGGAGGCAAGGTGACCCACTTAAAAGCTGAGTTCCTTTTTGAAACACTTAAGAGACGACAGGGTTGAGGACTGTGAATGTATGCGTAAACATATACTCATGCATACCCACTGCCGGTGGTATGCACCCCCACGCTTGTAGGTGTGTGTGTAGGCATGTCTGGGAACACACACAAAAGCACATAACTCCTAAGATAACTAATGTAATATACTGATAGCTATACCTAAAAGAAGATAAATAGATAGATCCCGGCAGGATTCTGTTTGTAGGTATATACCGATAAAAAAAGTATTTTTACATGAGTTTATATCTAAATAAAACGTGCTTATATTTTTAACTATCTCTACAGGCTAACTTCTCGCAAATTGTCTCAGCAAACAGCTTCAAGTAATCCTCTGCATAATCACCTCTGTCTTGGGTGTATCAAAAACGCTTCAGACAATAAGTCTTGTGTGTATGTACTGACAGTGTCGCGGCAGTGACAGTCTACTGACACTGAGAAAGCCAGATGTGGAAGGCATATATTAACTGCTCGTAATATCGGACGAGGCTTTCAGACAGTGGTTCGCACATCGGGGCGAGTGCTGCTGCTATCCACCCGAGACTACCGGGACACCCATGCCTAAAAACAGTCCTTTCCCGCTGATCCCCACGCCGGGCAGCCGCGGAGGGGCGCGGTGTGGCTGGTGGGCCGAGGCGTGCCCCGGGGCCCCGCCGCCCCCGCCCTGGCACGGCGGCCCTCCGCCCGCCGCCGCGGCCCCGGGAGCCCTGCCCTGACACCCCGTACCTGGCCCCACCCTGGCCCTCTTGGCCGGGAACGGCCCGGCGAAGGAAGGACGGGGAGTGTGTCGAGGACTAGGGCAGGAAGGCTCAGCCGTCCGCCAGGAACTGGGGAAGGAGGGAAAAGAGCTGAGCGGAGGCAGCGCTGCCCTCGCTCTCACAGAGCGACTGGGGCCGCCAGGGACTGGTGGCGAAGGGGCCCCGAGAACCCCCAGCTGCGAGATGCTCCACGCCCTGGGCAGCTGGAGGAGCAACTGTGCGTGCGCTGCGGAGGGGTGAGGAATTTTGCTTTAGCCTTTGGTGGTCTCGCTGGTTGCCTTAGATTCCCACGCCAGGAGAAGAGGTTTCGACCCGTGTATTGAGGGGCTTCTCCCATCCGAACGAGATAACCAGGGCAGAGGGGCTTTCCCACGGGAAGGAATTGTCCCCATGAACCACAGCAGGCGTTTCCCCCCACACACACCCAGAGCGCTCCGTGCCTAGGTAGCGCTCGCAGGGTGCGTCTCTAGGAGGACTCCTGCCTTCTTACGCGCCCAAGCATGTGCTTTCCAGGCGGGGAGCGGCTCCCAGCGCCCTGTCCGCGGCCGGCAGAGACACAAGTCCACCCTACCCGATCACTACGGAAACCTCCGCTCCCGGCGTAGGTGTGCTAGGCACATCTTCCATTCTGGGGAGCATGGGGAAACAGAGGGTGTATTACACCGGCATGCATAAGCAATCAGATGAAGTTTCTATGAGCTCGCTCGGGGTAGGTCGAGAGGGGAAAGTTGAGGCAAGCTACCTCGGTGGTGCCACTTTTCCAGGTGGTCATTTACATGTCTCTATGGATGTGTTAGGCTTGCACTGATGACCAGGAGCGAAGAAAGAGCTCTGTCACAGGTCTGCTCTTGCCACATCTAACTCGGAGCTCTCTAGGAGCGTCTGGCCCCGCCGCAGAGCGCTGTTCCCGCGACAGGGCGGGCTGTACGGCTGCGAGCAGGGCAGCGGGCAGGGCCGCCTCCTCGGCGCTGGGAGCGGGGGCGGCAGGGCTGGGCAGGGGGTGCAGCCAGACGTGCACCCGTGAACTGACCCAGAGGGAGCACGGAGCACCCCATGGCTTTGTATCAAAAAGTTACACCTAGAAAGCGTCTTTCTTGTTGAGAAAGAATTTGCGTGCGGTTTGCGTGGGACCCTTACCCTCTGCCCTCCGAGCCCTCCGAGCTCTGGCTGGCCGAACATATTTGATTCCCCTTGGGGAGGCACAGCAGCTCGTATAAAAAAGACATTGTTGTCTTTGGAGAGCCCTGTGCGCACTTTCAAAAGCTGATCCTTGAGTTCCCAGCCCCCGCAATCCAGTTGATGAGGAAACGCTCTGCGGTCTTGGTGGCACCGTTTCCATTGGGATTGGCACCATTTGATTGACAAAGTCTCCCATTCTTCCACCTCTCGAGTGTTATCAAAAGGATTGTGTGGGGTCAGAAGCTATTGAAGGGAAGTCCGTGTAGCCGCATTTCTGCAAACACGGGGTGAAAACCGTGCCTTTCTCATGAAAATGCTTCCATCAGGCAAAACGCATCTCATCTTCCTTGCTCTCCTCCTTTGCATTTCTTTTTCACTCGAGTGTTTTACTAAGCAGCATCACCAGGTAAACGAACATATCGCTAAATGCAGCCTAGGCAGGATCCTGTTGGGACGGCCACCCTCCCCGGACGCTGGGAGCAGCCATCTCTGGCAGACGAAAACTCCGGTGGAAGGTTTGAAAGAAAAGCGAGAGTGAAGGGACACGGCACCAGAGAAGAAGTTTTCTCACCCCTTGTCCACGGTGTGACTCGCCTCGTTATAGCGCATTTGGGGCAGGAAAGCAGGTGCAGAGGCTGACCTGTTTCCTTTACACCGCGTCCATCTAGCCGGACTAAAAAGTAGCTAGACGTCGGTGTGCCTGTATGCGCGCCGGTGTACTCCTAAGTCGGCGGTCAGACCCGCACAAGAGAATTTTTCACCCGCTTCCCAGCGAAGGTGAACGAAGCGCTCTCTCATTAGCTTCCCAGTACCAAACCCCGCGCAGAGCCAAGGCCCGACTCGCTCGGGATAACCTAACCGAGCAATGTTTCGGAGGCTATTTAACCTGCGCTCATTCAAGTGAGAGGATAAATAAGCTCCGCCAGGCGCAGCCGACGGCCAAAGGGGTCGTTCGGGCGGTGCTCCGGGGCCGGCGGGGGGCGGCGGGGCATCTCGGCCGCCTGCGTGTCCAGCGCCCCGCTCCCGCCGCCGGAGCCGCTGCTGGGGCCTAGCCAGCTGCCCCACCTCGCACTCTCTGGATGGGGACGGAGTCGCTGCTCCTGCCCCACAAATTGCAAGGTCACTTGCCGCCTTTCGTCTCTGGTTAAAGCCGACCAAGCCGTCATTGTGGTGGATCCTGTGGTATTTAATTTTTTTTCCCTTCCCTCCACCCCCTTCTTTATAGGGTTCATGAAACAGTCATGGAGATGGTGTGTCTGAGAAAATCGGGGGGAAAAAACCAACCACAAACCCCAAACAACCAAACCACTAAGGCAAGGTCGAGTGTCTCTCTCCGTAGGAATAAAACCAAAGACCGTACTGAAAAACACGCGCAGAAAGAGGAAAAACCGTGGCGGGGGGGGGGGGGGGGGGGGGGGTGGGGGGGTGGAAGGGGTAAATAAATGTTCCAGAGATCTGGAAAGACAAAATTGAAAGGTTTTGAATGTAAAGAGGGAAAAGAAGAGGCAAAAACCAAACGCCTTTCTAGCCCAAAGTCGCCCTTCCCTGCCTTTTGGTGACCTAGCAGACTCACAACCAGCCCACTTCGGGATATTCAGCCTTGAGGGAGCTAGCGCCGAAAGAAGCAGCTGAGATGATGTAAGAGAGCTGGAGGCCTGATTGAAGGAAAGTTCCCCCGATTATATTTGTGTGGAAAAGCTCACCTCTTGCAGAGCTCTAAAGTGTAATCAAGACTGAGGCTTACACTTGAAGGATGTTAACTCTCATACGGGAACCTACTTTCTCCTAAACGGTTTCTTGCCTAGTGAATGAGAGCCTCCCAATTGAAGCAAAATGATCCTTATGCACTAATATCAAGCACAGCCACAAAGCGACCGGCTATTTATGCTGCCACTTTAGACAAAGATATTTAGTTATTCCCGGGTAGCAAGTGCACTTTTGCATTTTTAAGCACGAACCAGCCGAGCACAAACATATTTACAAGTGCAATTACTAAATAGTTACTTGACACTTCAAAGTCCCTGGGTTAACTGTACCTTCGCTGTAATTTTCTTAATATTCAGGTAATCGCTGTATTAAATTGTGTTTGCCAGGGCAGTAGGCCGGGGTGTGAAACACTCAGGGAAGGTTTCTCTCCTCCGCCCGGATCACCCCGAAATATAAGCTTTGGAGACACTAGGCTCTGGAAGATTTCTTCAAAGACCCGAGTGACATTAGCTACTGGCTGCCTGTACGTGTGCGTGTGGCTGTGAATGGATCGCTTTTGTTTTCACACCGGATCCGAGAACAGATCCGAAAGTGCCAGAAATTGCAGTTTATTGGAAACTACAGGGAATTCATTGGCAAGGTCGTGTAGCAGATGACCTGAGAAGTCTTCTCCATCCAGCTCCCGTGCTGTATAAATAACCTTAGAAAGCAGCTTCAGCTTCAGAGGGACCACGAGAGACTGTGAAAGTCTCTGCCTTTGAGAATAACAAGCAACATTTTGCGCTAAACTATTTTTCATCGGTCTCTCGCCCCAGGCAATTAAATTACTGCTTGATTTTGCAAACTTGCGTCTTTCACCTCTCTCTGAGATATTGTAAAAAATATAAATCCCTAGTTGAAAGGAATTTATCGGTTTAGGGAGAGAAATGATCCTTGCACTGAGTGTCTTAGGAGACATAGAGAGTGTTCCCGAGATGCGAAACCCCAAGCGCTTGTTCAGCCCCAGGCGACCGGGGCATCTGACAAGCCAGTGCGGGGAATGCGGGGCACAGGAAGCTGTGTCCCGGAGAGAATGGTCTGCCCTCCGGAGAGTTGTCCTCCCGGCGGCGGGGCTCCTTCCGGACCAAACTTAGCGGGGGAAGAGAGAGATTCTGTCGTTTAGCTTACTGGCATTCCACCCCGTTTCCCCAGCTCTCACAAAGGCTGGGCTGACAGCCTTGCCACCCGGGAGCTGTTTTTAAATCCTTTTACCCAGTCAAATGGTGGTCTTTTTGCTTTGCCTTCCATTTGCCGTCCACGATATTGCCATCCCCGAGAAAAAAAAGAGTTGTGCTCACGGGGTCTTTCTTTCTTTTTTTCCTCTCTCTCCCGTCCTCTCTGTCTCTCCCTCTTTTTTTTTTTTTTTTCCTAAAGACATAAAAAGATTCTGACAAGTAAAACTTAAAGGTGTTTACCTTGTCATCAGCATGTAAGCTAATTATCTTGGGCAAGATGTAGGCTTCTATTGTCTTGTTGCTTTAGTGCCTATGCCCCGCCTCTGGTGGCAGCCTAAAACCTGGCGTCTGGCTAAAACAAACGAAAGGCAGCCCTGAGCCTCCACTCAATCCAATTAAGGCGGACTTCGTCCACTCGGTTACGTGTACATCCAACAAGATCGGCGTTAAGGCAACACCAGAATATTTGGCAAAAAAAAAAAAAAAAAAATTTGCCTCCCCTTCCTTTTTTTTTTTTTTTCCCCAGCCGCCGAATCATGTCGATGAGCCCAAAGCATACGACTCCTTTCTCAGTGTCTGACATCTTGAGTCCTTTGGAGGAAAGCTACAAGAAAGTGGGCATGGAGGGCAGTAACTTGGGGGCTCCCCTGTCAGCCTACAGACAGTCTCAGGTTTCTCAGCCGGCCATGCAGCAGCACCCCATGGGCCACAACGGAACAGTGACTGCCGCCTACCATATGACAGCGGCAGGGGTCCCCCAGCTCTCCCATGCTACGATGGGGGGCTATTGCAATGGGAACCTGGGCAACATGAGCGAGCTGCCGCCTTACCAGGACACCATGAGGAACAGCGCTTCGGCGACAGGATGGTACGGTACCAACCCGGATCCCCGCTTTTCCTCAAGTAAGTCAGCCCGGGGCTGGGCAGCCGGTGGGGGGTTACTGAGCTACTGCCCCGACACACCGCGGGCGGAAGGCACGGGGGGTCCGCGGCCGGGCAAAAGTCGGTCTAAATCCCAGACGCGCCCCCCAAACCCCAAATTCCTCCTCCTGCCCGAGGATCGTTCCCGGTCCTTCCACCCCGGCTGGTTGCCTGTCAGCCTCCCGCGGCTGTTTTTGCGGGGCAAGGGGGTCGGAAGCCCCGCGGTGGCGGGGACCGGGAGCCTGGCTCTCGCCGTCCAGCGGGGCGGGAGCGTCGCGGTCCGGGGGCCCAAAGGGAACCGGCGGTGCTCGCCCGCCTGCGCGCCGCCCGGCACCGGGCGGGCGACGGGGAAAGCTGGAGGCGCCGGGGCCGCGTCCCGGGAAGCGGCGGGGGAGCGGGAGAGTCCTCTTCGGCCGGCGCCAGCGGAGCCGCTGTCCGCGGCCGCTGCCGCCGCGGCTGTCACATCAGGTACTTGCTTGGCTGTCCCCCCCGGGCAGGACGAGGGGCGAGTGGTCGCCCTTATTCACCGGGGCTGGGCCGGGCGAGAAGGGGGCCACCGCTCGCCTCAGGGACGTGAGTCGTTGTTTAGAAGCGCGGGCGCCCCGAGGCCGCGGCCGGGGCTGGGCTGCCGGGGGGCTGCGGAGCTCCGCTGGGGGCAGGCGGCGGCGGGGGCTGCCGGAGCGCGGGGCCCTACTCGGGCCGGGCCGGGCCAAGCCGAGCCGCCTAAAACGTGCCGCCTTCTCCCTTGCAGTCTCCCGCTTCATGGCGCCGTCCTCGGGCATGAACATGGGAGGCATGGGCAGCCTCGGCTCCCTGGGAGACGTGAGCAAGAGCATGGCCCCGCTCCAGAGCACGCCGCGGAGGAAACGGAGGGTCCTTTTTTCGCAGGCCCAGGTTTACGAGCTGGAGAGACGTTTCAAGCAGCAAAAATACCTCTCCGCCCCGGAGAGGGAACATTTAGCCAGCATGATACATCTCACCCCGACTCAGGTCAAAATCTGGTTCCAGAACCACCGCTACAAGATGAAACGCCAGGCCAAAGACAAGGCTGCGCAGCAGCAGATGCAACAGGAGAACGGCTCCTGCCAGCAGCAGCAGTCTCCCAGAAGGGTGGCAGTGCCAGTGCTTGTGAAGGATGGCAAGCCCTGCCAAGCAGGCTCCAACACACCCACAGCAGCTATCCAGAGCCATCAGCAGCAGGCAGCTACAACGATCACAGTGGCTACCAATGGCAACAGCCTCGGACAGCATCAGAGCCACCAGACAAACAGTGCGGGGCAGTCTCCAGACATGGGACAGCACTCGGCCAGCCCTTCCTCTCTGCAGAGCCAAGTCTCCAGTTTGTCTCACCTGAACTCTTCTACTTCTGACTATGGCACTGCCATGTCTTGCTCCACCTTGCTATACGGTAGGACCTGGTAAAAGGATTAAACAAAACAAAAATAAAAAAAAAAAAAGCAAAAAGAAAAAAGACAAAAAAAAAGCAGATTTTCCCAGTTACACAAATCTCTGTCCTCTCCAAACTACTGTGTGCTTTTCTTCTTCTTCTTTTTTTTTCTTTTTTTTTTTTTTTTTTTTAAATGTTCTTCTCCCTTTCCCTCGTTTTACTGAGTGGTCTCTGCGGACCCCTAAGAGAGAGAGAGACACTTTTTTGTTCCATTTTGTTGTTACTGTTGATGGGTTTGGGTCTTTATTCCCCCCCCCCCCCAAAGTTGTCCTGTGGGGTGTATAAAATTATTCTGACTAATAACCATGGAGCAGTCTGCAGAAAGGGGACCATCTTTAGGCATGGTCTGAAGACTTGGATATCAGATGTACACTTTGCCAGCGTCTAGGACTTGCATGTAAATACAGAGATTTTGGGGGATGGGGTGGTTTTCCCCCCCAAAAAAAACGCATTCGCGTCACCCAGACACAAGAAGCAGCTTCCCCCTCCCCGGTCTCTCCCAGCCCACTGCCAGGGCCAGCGGATGGAGACGTGGAGTCATCAAAGGCTTGGCTTTTATTTTCCTCCTTACGTTTGATGTGAACCTGTAGCTGTATAATGCTGTCAAAAGTTGGACTAAACCCATAGTTTTTAGTAGCCTGTATATTTTGTTGTAAAAAGAAAAGGAAAAAAATACAATCAACCAAACCAACCCCCACCTTTTTTATGGACTCTGATCGCCCCGTCGTAAATCCTCTGGCAGTTTGTTATTTGCGCACGCCGCCTTTTCCTGTTGTAACTTATGTAGATATTTGGCTTAAATATAGTCCTCAGAAGCTTCTAATAAATTATACACATTACGAATATTCTTTTGTATTTCCCCCTTTGGTCCCCCCCCCTCCCCCCGACGCTCCTTTCCTTGCATCTCTCCTTTTTTTTTCCTTTTTTTTCCGCCTTTTTTTTTCTTCTTGGTGGAAAAACAACCCGGGATGTTGCCAGACCCCGGAAGGCCCCTGCCCCTCTCAGGGCCCGGACCCTGTTCCCAGAGGGGAGCTGCGCCAGAGGGTTAACGGGATACAGGATCAGTCCTCAGTGTGCAAACAGGACAAGCAAACGCGCGGGATTCACGAACTCGAGTGAAGGAATCGAGTCCAAATTCATTAGCCCGATTATTTTTTGGGGGGTAGGGGTGGGGCGGGGGGCACCTCAGCGACTTCTTGCTGGAGAAAGGAAAGTATTCCGGAACTAGAAATTCAAATGCCAAAGGCACGGAGGAGAAAGAAGGTAAAAGTCTAACGCCATTAGAAAAAAAATAAAATAACGAAGAACCTGCTGTCAGTATAGAACGTGAGTCTAATTTAAAGTGTCCAGTTTTAATACCTTGTAAAAAAAAAAAAAAGATAATTTCTACCAGGTTTTCCTATGTACTTGTATTTTAAGGGAAGTACAGTCACCTTATTTATAATCAAAATAAAAAGATAGTTTATTGTGTACAACGTGTAGTTTGAATTAACTTTCTTTATCAGGCTGTGTTTAATCTTCTACACGTACCCAATCCCCGCAAGCACACGCCCGCACACGACCACGCAGGTTCCCCTGCACAGCCCACCCCGTTACTCAGGCGGGTCAGCCGCAGGCTGCGTCTTGGTGGAACACAGACGGGCTTCGGTTGGTTTGGGTGCTGTTTTTTGTGTCGCTTTGTTTTCCTAACAGGGTTTTGTTTGTTGCGGGTTATTTTGTGTAGCCATTTGGGAAGTTTGTAAAGAAGGAGATGAGGAGAAAGTGCGTGCGCGCACGTGGGTGGGTGTGCATAGGTGCGCGCCGGACTGAGACACAGAGGGGCGTTTGGTAGGAAGGTAAATACTATCGGTAACGCAAGGCGGTTAGATGCTAACTTTTCTGTAAATATACAGAGCATATGAAGCTAAACAGCTCGTATCTGACGAGTCCGAAATCCCTGTAATTCTCTCTCTTTCAGATCCCAAACATCCCTTTTGCGAGTGTAACAAAATAAGAAGTATCCCCATTCTAAAGACCTCATAGCGTGTTTTCCTTTGCATCTGCTTCTCGGTTTCGGTTTTTTCCCAAATCGATGGAAAGTGGATCTCAGTCATTGAAACACCTCTGAATTACAGAGGTGTTATGAAATACTCATATTTTTGAAGTGAAAGAAAACAGGTTGACTGGGATGGAAACAACCCAACCTCCAATTTAAGTAGCAGCTTTCAAAAGCTCCAGTTCTTTATTTATACAAGATAGCCGGTGTTAGTCGGACACCAAGTGCTAGTCTGGATGGAGAAAAAGGGAAGTACACGGAAGAAAAAAAAAGTATCGGATTCTTTCTGACCCCCTCCCCCTTATTTCTAACTGGAGGACATCACGTGTGTCAACAGGAATTTCGAGACCTTTCATTCTTATGTTATGTCCTGCTTTATACAGAGACATTCTTAACTAACCCAAAGATTATTCACTTTTTTTTGTTCTTCTTCTTCTACGCAAAATATTCCTTTCAGATCTATAGCATCATGTTAAGCATGGCGGGGGGATGGGTGGGAGGGCGGCAGATTGTCTGGAACTTAGTGCTATTATTTCTGCTAACAGAAAAAAGTGTTGGGGATGCCTGGTCCGTGCTGCAGAGCTGCCAGCCTCCGCGGAGGAAGCGAGAGCAGGGTTAACTTTAAGTATTTTTTTAAAATTAGGGTTAGTTTCCTCCCGGAGTTTATACGCAAGACCGAGGGGAAAGTGCTCCGATTAAGTCGACATTTCCCCTTCATATGTAATTAATGTGGGCTCTTTCAAACCCAGGAACGTTCAAAAGTGAGTAGCACGGAAAGGCATTAATCCAGACGAGAAATATTATAGCCCACGCCCCCGAATATTGGAGCTAGCATGTCTCATAGAGATCCAGCCAGTGACTTTTCATTATAGACTTCGGGGGAAATAAATTAATTTTATTGTGTCTCGACAACCTCATAAACACATATTTGGTGGTGGGTGTAATTACTGTAATGGATTATTATGTACACTGACTTATCTTTCTTAAACTAGATTTAGTTTCGATTAAATAAACTCGTTTCCACTTTGTCTGATGTCGGCTTAGTTTAAAGTCTGTTTACTTGTTCCACAGAAAGGTGAATTCATCTCTTTATTAAGCACTAGAGACCGAGCAAACACAGTTCAAACTGTATTTACATATCAATCAGGAGAAATGCAAACAAACTGCTCTTTAACAAATTTTATAGAGTTTTTTATGACATTGTGATACTGCCTTTTATCATATTTTTTTTAGTAAACTAGTTATGCCTTGATTAGGATGAAGATATTTGGAGGGAGGGGTGTAAATACAGTTTAGCCTCTAGTCTCCCTTGAGAACACTCATGAGAACTTAGTTATTGTATAGATTTTTAAAATTAAAATATGTTCCTCCGTCTAAACTCCTGCTTCTTCCAATATGCTGATTTCCAGTCTTCCGGTAATCAATGCAGAACTTGGATAATGGGATGGCAAAGGGGAGGGGCAGCATGATTCAAATCTGAAATGATGGAAGAGATGCACGTTTCCCAATATAACTGCTTTATCCACGCTAGACCGTGGGCACCCCGTATTTTGAGAGATGAAAGGATCTAGTGAAGAATGGCTATCCGTTCCCACTCCCCCACTGCCTGGCACTGCTTGTAAGTGTAGGAGAACCGCGGAGGGCATTTTTTTCTGCTGTAAATAGGAGTTCATGCTTAAGTGCCATGAAGTGTGCGCGCAGTGGCACAGCAGGCTGTGAGAAAAAAAAGAAAAAAAGAAAAAAAGAGAGAAAAAACAGAACCCCAAACGAAACACAAACCCAAAACAAAACAAAACAAAGCAAAATAAATTCCCAAACCCTAACAAAACCGCATCACTAGTACGGCCACAACAGCAACAATAGCAAAAGCCTTTTTCATCTGTGCTGCTTCATATCAAAACGGTCTGTGGGTTATTGGCTTTTTTGTTTGTTTCACAGCAGTCTGTTAGCAAAAAGGATGCTCGGGAGGAAGGGCTCAGGGGAGCCGGGGGCGGCAGGGCTTGCCCCGGGCTCTGCTGTGGCCCCGGTAGCAGCGGACGGGCGCGGTGCGGTGTCACGGTACCTACAGGAAGGCGAGGGATAAGGAGCTGATCGGAAAGTACATTGCCTGCATCTCGGTTTAAAAGGCAGTGCAGAGCCTTAAGACGGTGTTCAAAGTGCGGATCCCAAACAATGTAATCTGAGACAGCCTTGAGATGACACCAAGAGAAGTTGCCACGGCTGGGAGGGGAGGGAAAAAAAGTATTTTAGGAGTTTTGTAGCGCAGCGCAGGTAAAGGGGCCTCGACGGAAAGGCAGCCCCCGTTCAACTTTTCGTGACCGCTCCCTTTAGCCTTTACAAAGGAGATCTAGAGTTAAAGACTGAGTGAGTTCTGAAGAATTTAAGTCCTTTCATGGCCGTGTCGGGAGCAAAGCTGAGATTTTTTTTTCTTCTGTCTGACCCGCTGTTCCTCTCATGATTCCCATCGGGGGGATAAACCCCTCAAAACTCTAAGTTAACGATAATACTGTTTATATGTATCAAATGTGTACAGACATCTGACCCAGTGCGGCTGTTCCTATGAGGTAGAGAGACGACTGTCCCTGGCAAAATGGTGAATAATATGAAATTACTTTTTTTCCCCCCCTCTCTTTTCTGCCTGCAAGCACTTTAGGGAGCAGGTAAGGTCAAAGTTTTCTATATCCTATGTCTTTCTCTCAAAGGCTTCTGGTCAGCTTTATAAATAAGATGGTGTATAAAATGTGTTGATGTAGGAAGAAATTGAAATTCGTTTTGAAGCTTAAAACAACTTACTACACAGAAAAATTCTTGGGAAACCTATAGATGAAAATGTAAAATATGACATTTAATCTTCGATGTAAAGGTTTTTGTTAGAGGGAGGGCGAAGAGGGAAATCGGTTTTTTTTTTTTTTTTTTTTTACTGTGACATAGATATTGTGAAGGAAAAACATTTACAAATGGCTGAATGCATTACCTCCGAAAGACAGTGTAAATCTACTATCCTGAGCTGGCATATAGAAACGGAAAAAGGTTGAAAACGTATATTCGAAAAATATTTACCAAGATACTTAAGTCTGTTTCTACTGGCTAGCTCCATATCTCGTGCTAACAACTATATCTGAATGAGATGACAACTGTTTTCTCAAAAATATTTCTTTTCACTAAACACAGCAGGAGTTTCGGGGTAATTTTAAATTACTTTGTAGGTTGCGCTTCTTTAGCAAGTGAATTTACATGGCAGGTTTTAGTGAACGTACACGACTTATTGAATTGATTTAATGAGAACTCCCCATATCATTCTGAGCAGCGCTTCATCAATACAGGGGCTCCTTAAAGTGTACAGGAAAAGAATAAAGCGCATGTACACGAGGTGGGTTGGTTTGGGGGTTTTCTTGGGGGGGAAGGGGTTTTGTTTGTTTGGGTTTGTGATTGGATTTGTGTTTGGGGTTTTTTTGTTTTGTTTTTGCTTTTTGTTTTTTTTTTTTTTTTAATAAAAGAATAGTTGCATTGCTTAGAAAACTAAACAAAGTATGAGATCGTCACTTCCATTTGTACTGGTGGATTTCACCGGGGTTCTTCTCGATCAAGCATATTTGGGCAAGTAATAACGTCCTAGAAGGCGACAAACTTACAGACACCTGGGATCTTAAGGGGAGCAGACTTTTTGTTTCATATCAAAGGTGTTGCTGAAGTGGCTGAATAATTTCAGCGTGTTACTGACCTAATAATGTGACTCTAGGACACCATTTTCTTTCGAAGTTCCTCTCACTGCATTTGTTAGTTAAACTTTTTGTTTTCGGTGCTGCTGTTTCTCAGAGAAGCTCTTAAAATATTATCTTTAACTTCAGCACCTTCTTGGTCTCTGCTTTTGTTCTTAAACTAGGCGTTAAACTAGCTCTCGTCCTCTGCACCTCTATCTGCTTTAGCTCACTTCTGAGAGAAAAAAACATACTGGATGACCGATGCGGAGGGCTTAGTCTACACATATGCGTCTATATACGCATTGTATCTATAGATGTGTGCGTCTGATGGTGCATCTAGGGGCTGATGTGCACGGCAGTAACTGCGGAGTCTGGGGAGCAGAGGCGGGCGGGAAAACTCTTACTTTGAAGAAGCACTGCCCGCCGGCCTGTGTCTCCCCTCTGCTCTTAACTTCACAGCGCGGAAACCCTCCCGCAACTTTCCGCCTTGGCCCACGGGGGCTGCCCCGCCGGTGGGAACGGAGCCGCAGCGCCTGAGCGGGGCCGGCTCCCCCCAGGCCCTGAGTGGAGCCCAGCGGGGCGCCCGCCGCGCGTCCCCTCTGCCCGCGCCGCCTGCCAGAAATACCCAGCACGGTCACAGTTGCCGCCGGTGCTCAGGTCTCGGTTCCCCGTCGAGGAGAACGGGGCCGATCCTGCCCTTTGCCAGCGGGCTCTGCACCCCGGCCGCGGGGTCCCTTGCGTGCCGAGGGCAGGCTCTCACACAGCCCCGGAGGCTTTGCTGCCCTCGGGAGCCGGCAGCAACCCAGCGGGGCTCCTCGCCCGGGGGCTACAGTCAGTTGAGAGCAGCGATTGTCTCCCTCTGTGTTCTCTTAATTCCGACTATGGCAGGCTCTGCCTGCACTGCCAGACTGCCAGGCTGCAGGTGCTGTCGGGCAGACCCAGCTGTGCGCACCCACCGCCCCTCTCGTCCTTGGCACTGGGGCGATGCCCAGGCGGGAGGGCTGCAAACGTCGGGCCAGGAACCCCTTTGACTTTCGTCCAAGCGCTGCTCCCAAACGCCCTGACAAGATGTTGACCGTCTATGGCGCTTTGCCATAGCTAGGGCGAGTGGCATGGGGCTCGGGGACCCGCCACTGCAACACACACCACACTTGCCTAGCGGGGTAAATGGCAGGGAAGTGCGTGGCACCTCCGCGGTAACCCAAAAAAGATCGAGGACGGGATGCGGCGGACGAATTTACGTCTTCGCAAAGGTACTGTGCGAGTGCGGCAAGGACGGAGGATAGGTCCCAGCACTATCATCTTCTCCGCTGCCAAGAATGTCCTGTGGCAGCCACTTTCGAGGGACTCTGCTGGGTGGTACCGGGCAGCCGCTGCCTTCGCGGTGCTCGACGGATGGGCGGCCCCGACCCCTGTGCGCCCGGCCAGCCCGGCCGCGGGGGCTCCCCGCGCTCCGCCGGGCACGCAGGACTGGGCACCCCCAGCCCATCCCAGCTCGGGTTTCGTTTGGCTGGTTTAGCTGGGGGAAAGCAACTTCCGAGGAAGCACCTGAGAAAGTTTGGGCGACCAGAGGCGGGACGATGGTGGGTGGGAGAAGGGCAGCGCGGACGTGCAGGGCTGCTCCCCTCCCCCCACGGGGGGCGCGGCGGGCGAACCCCGCTTCCTGCCACCGATTTTTCTCCCCTGGGCGAGGGGAGCTGCCCGCTTTCTGCTCTGTCCAGAACCCCCTTTTCTCTCATCGCTTTTTAATTACTCTTTTGAATTCGAATGGATATTCTTCGGGAGATATGACAGGGTTTAAAGCTCTCATTACATATCAATAGGCGAAACCTTTGCATGGAGGTTGTCCTCGTTCTTTAGTGTGTGAGCAATAGCTGTTGCTCCCTGGCTCTGACTTTTCCATGGACACACACACATACACGGTCTGCTTGTCTCTAAATAGTGGCTCATGAAGTGGAACCCAGAGCTGGGACCGTGTTGTCCCGTGGGGCTCGGGAGGGTGCTGGTGGATCGTGCATTTTGTGCGCGGTGTCACGGGGAGGCTGTGCGTGGCGGTGGCGGAGCGCTGAGACACGTCGTGCTTGTGTGGCAGTGGCGAGGCGCTGGAGCTGCGCTGCCGTGGGGAGGCCGGGCGCGTTCCTGTCGTGGAAGTCTGGGCACGGCGTGGGCTCTGCACAGAGTAGGCTCCGGGGTGGTGGCTGTGTCTGTGTGTCTGTGTGCGTGTAGGGGAGTGTATGTGTGTGTGTTTGTGTCAGTGCATCGCCTTTCCACAATGGTAGCGTAATTATCTAACTGAAACATTCACAAATGGCAAAAAGTTGCAAAATAGATCGACCTCCCTGAGATGAGAAGGAGCCAGTTTCAGAGCTGTGCAACCATCATGGTTTTTTCAATACATTTTATACAAGAGGATCTAGCGAGTGATTCCGATTCAATACACATAATCAGTTTGGAAGTCCTATTTCCATTTGAAAACAGGCCTATTTGCAATCATGAGGGCCGGACACGCTGTAAAGATACAGGACGCATTCAGAGTAGGTGGTAGGTGAGAGAATCTACAGACAAGCACCAAATATTTTCTTCCTGCTGCAGACCTTTATTTTTATACGATGGTATTAATCACGACATATTTTTAATCTAACATTATTTTTAAAAATCATTTAATTGCCTTAGAAAGCAAGGTTTTGACCTACAGGGAGAGTCCCCGTGGAAAAACACACACACACACACAAACAAAACAAAAGCCCACCAAGCAAAAGTGGTGATTGGAAAAGCCTGTTGATTGTCCTATCAATCGCTTAAGGTTAACAGTCATTTAATCAAAAATGCACCGGGTAAATGATCACTAGAAAATGGTAATTTATTTTTTTAAATAAGGCCCAGAGAAGGGACAGGTGCAGGGGGTCTTAAGAGAAGCTATCACCCGCCGAACCCAGAGCCCGGCACCCAAGCCGGCTCTACTCCAGAGGAGCCCCATCCACTGGAGCCGAGACCCAGGGCAGCACACACTCCCCGCCCACGGGTGTCGAAGCAAACCGAGACTCCTTGCGGTCCTGACCCGCGAGAGCCGCGACCTGTCCTGCTGAGAGGGTGGGGGAAAGGATGCACAAAAGACAGACCACAAAGCTTTGGGAGTGATATGGCATCAGGGAGGGCAGACCCCCTCTCTCGCCTCGTCCCCCCCACCCCTCTCGCAGCCATCCCTACTCCAAGCAGGCACCGCACTTCCCCGCCTCTTCTTGCTCCAGAGCATTTTTTCTTATTCCTCAAGTACCCGAAGCCTGGAGAAAGCCAGAAGGCCTGCGCGTCCTCTACCATAATTATCCTGCCGGATAGGAGCGGGCAGGGAAGCCGAGGCTCGCCTGTGGGTACCCAAAGCCGGAACAGAAGCACTCCGAGCCCGGCGCACAGTGAATTAATTGGCATTTCCCGTTTCCCTCATTTACGTGTTTATGCGGCGGTGCGCACCGCTGACAGCGCGCCGGAGCTGAAGGCAGCGGCCCGGCCCGGCCCGGCCCGGCTTCCCGCCCTGTTCTCTGCTTGGATTTTGAAGGCAGACACTTTCTTCTCATAGTTAAATAGCGTTCCCACCCCAGTCACAGCAGTCCTGTTTTTCCGGGCTCCCACCCTCCGCCACACTCTTTTATTCTCTTCCATTTTAAAAGACCAAATCAGCTGTCTGGAAGGGCGGGAGGGGGGGGGGGGGCGGATATGGTAAATAAATAAATATTTGAATAAATAAGGCAATGTCGTAGAAATCTGAATTAGCCCCACAAGATGCACAAACTGTTACTACTGACTCGCAAGCCACACACACACTGACGAGGACGACAGGTGGATTTGTGCAGAGCACCAGCCTGTCCCGGGGCGCGGCGGGCCCGGCGCTCTCCCGCTCGCTGGCTCCGCGGGAGGGGCAGCTCCGGACAGAGCTCCGGGCCCCGCTGCTCATCCAGCCCCTTCTTCTCACTCCGTTTCCCGCGACCTGCAGCCCCTCCTTCCCCCGTGCAAGAAAGAGCCGGGAAACTTCTCTCCACTCGGATTTTTACTTCGCTTACCCCAGGCCGCCAAGGAAGACCCACATTCCTCCCTCCGCGCCAGCTCTTTAGGTCTGAGCCCTAATTAGGGCTCGGGCAAGACGGCCCGGCAAGGGGCCGGGTGCTGGAGGCCCCGAAAGGCTGCTCTCGGTGCTTTGAAGAGCGTCCTCCCCGGCCCAAGGTTTCACAGGGACAAACCTGTTCTGTCCTGTACCTCTTCCAAAAAAAGACTGGGAGACTGGGAGACTGGGAGACTGGGAGACTGGGCACTGATCACTCGTGGGACGCTTCCCATGACCAGCTGAGCGCCGGGGACAGGGAGCTCCTCCGGGCTGGTTCCACATTCATGATAGAAATTTGGGCGTGGGGGGAAGCTGCTGGACAATTCTTAGAAGGAAGCCAGCGAGTGAGGGGCGCCGCGGGCTGTGGGCTCCGACCTGCAGCAGTCTGCACTGCTCGGCGGGGATTACCACTTGCTGTGCCCAAGCAGGGCTTCGCGGTCGCCGCTGTTCCCGAGGGAGAACTGCTTTCCTCCTGCCCAGTGGCTGGAGCTGATTCACCCACGAAGACCACGGTGTGGGGAAGTGGGTATGGGGTGCGAAAAAAGAGAAAGAAAAAGGACCAATTCTTCTCAGGAAAAGTTATTTCCCAGCACAAATACCGATGGTTTTATTCACGCGAGTTGTCCCACCAAAATATAGGTGATAATCAGAGGGAGCCAGGAGCAGGTTTTGGCCTCACATGTTTTTCTCCTCTCCTCAAGCCACCCAGCTCAATCCCGCCGAATTTCTCGTCACCTGGGAAAAACATCCCAGGGCTCTCAGCAGAACAAGGAAACAACTCCGACCAGATTTCCTTTTTTACGTATTTCCTAAAGAACAGTCTAGTTCTTTGTGTGTGTATGTGTGTGTATGTGTGTGTGACCAAGATACAGGGATACATCACCTGGTTTCGGCGGTCAAAACTTTACCCACATAACAGTCCTGAACTAGAAAGACACGTTATCCCCAGAAGCATCGTGCGTTTTCACGGACTCTGGGTCCAGTTGTAATTTAAGAACTACCCCCACCCCCATGCCCACTGCGCTTCAGCAAAAGGAACAGGCGAACGTTTTAGGAACAGAAGTGACCTAAAAATCAGTAGTCCTATGAATGTATGTGTGTGTCCCGTGTTAATACAGTGTTTTGCTTCTGCAAAAGCATGGTGTATGCATATACATTAAGGTGTGCGTAGATGCATGTTAGCAAGAGTGTGTTCATGTAGAAAAGCATTTATTTTCGTCTTGAGTTATTCAAATGTACAATAGAGAGCCACACTAAATCAGGATGAGGGTTGCCGGGAGATAGAGTTAATTCAGTATACAGACAATTATGAGGGGAAAAAAAGGTCATTAAACCCAAAACTTATCAGAGGATCCTAGAAAAGGCTGGCTATTTCTGTGTATTGTTTGCCAAAGCCCAGGCAGACTTTTTATTCTTCTTTATTCAGATATTCGTTTGATTTAAATATTCACTCCTGGACAGTGGTCAAACTATCGATGGGATGGAGTTATTTCAAGGTATTTTTAAAAGATACCAACCGCTGCTCTAAGGTCCTTCCACGGGTTTTTAAATTAGGGAACCGGGGGAAAAAGAAAAAAAAAAAGCAAAACGGCACTCGTCCAAATGACTAACATTAAAAGAAAAAAATCTGTTGCTAATATTTCAAAGAACAAAGGGATGGATAATTCTTTTGCTCAATGAATACAAACTAAATACCAAAGCATCTTTAGGAATAAAAGAGAGCAGATGATGGATTTCATTAAATATTTCACATTTTAAAAAATTATACCTTTTATATGTGCTTGTCCTTAACCTTTAAAAGCAACTGCTGTAAATACAAGATCCGTACTTTCTCTAATAGATTTTAGTAGGAGCTGGTGACAGAGAACTGATTTCTTTTCTATTAGGCTTTAGTACATCTTTGTTGAAGGCCTGCAGAATGACCAGGGATTAGATTTGCATCTCTTAGACTCCCTGTGTGGTCTTTGTAAGGAGCTTGTAACTGTTAAAAATGACTTGTTAGGAAGCGTGTGGGCTCTCATCTCTTTGCTTTTGACAGAATGATTGTGAAATTCAGATTGTTCTTATAGGCTTTAGCCTGCAGATTCCACCTGAGCCTTAAGCAATTAGAGCTTAATCTCAGTGCAATCATATTTGAGTTAGAATTTATTGCACTTTGTTTACTTCAATTAAAGAGCTACAGAATATTTCGGAGCAGTTTTTAAGTGATATTCTCCAGGCAATAGCTAATTTTTTCAGCCCCTGAATGTTATCCTTACCACCCCATCGCTCGGCGGTTTGGAGTGCAAAGCACTCTTCGGGTTTCCCGGGCGAAAATGAATAGGAAACAGCAGGAAAGAAAAAACAAGCTGAAATTCCTTGCGACGCGGAGGGGAGAAGATGCCTGCTGCATCCCTTTCTTCTCGGAGCCGGCGGGAATAGTGGCGTGCCCCTGGGCCGGACCCCTCTGCCTACGAACAGGAAAACCTCGGGGCGGGAGGGGGGTGAACCATCCCCGGGATTGGGCCCAGGGCTAGCTGGCTTTAAAGCGGTCGCGGCCGTGGCTGTCGGCGTTTGCGGAGCTTGGGATGGGTCGGTTCCCGAGGGGAGACTCCCGCTCCCCACCCCCGCCCCGCCGTGGCAGCACGCTGGCATGGACACCGGCGGGCAGCCCGAGCACATCCCCTGCAACGCGGCTTCCCTAAAGCACCCCAGCAAAGCGACACCTAACCACGCCACCTGCCTGCCGCTGTCCGAGACTTTTATAGTCAGGCTATAAATTGGGGAAAAGGGGAAAATACACACTCAGAGGGGTTCTTTCCTCGCTCGTATGATAAGTTTCTATTTGTGTTCGGGTTTCACATGGACAGCCTGAGAAGGATGCTTTTACTACTGACATTCACATAATTATGGTTTTTCAAGTGCATCCTCTCACACCAGAACTATTTTCTTTAAACTGGAATGCTTCCTTTCTTCTTATTTTTTTCTCTTTTCTTCCCTCCCCCCCCCCCCCCCCCCCACCCCCCCCCCCCCCCCCCCCCCCCCCCCCCCGAACTCCCCAATCATTAGGACTTCTCGAAAAGTCTATATCAAATCTTTGTGAATTAAACTCAAAACTTTTCAAAAGGCTTTAAAATTCGGGGTTATTCTGTTTAAAATTTGGGGACAATTTTTTTCTCCCCATGTGAGAGAAATATTTGCCATGGGTATACTGTCTGGGCCCGATCCTTTTCCCACCAAAGTTACGATGAGAGACCTCCTCCAGTTCTCAGCAGAATAGGATCAAGCCCTTCCATGCTAATAGAGGTTTAATAGCATCAGCACATGCCCAACAACCACCATTATAACCTTGACCCGGTCAGGTGCAATGATATTACTCCTCCTAAATTTATCCCGCATTTCCTTAGTGACAGCAAACAGCTTTCTATCACCTCTCACAACTCACAATAACCCAGAGGCAGTGATACCAATAACCCACTGCTCTTTTGTCATTCTTTTCCCTCGGAAGTCTAATAAGTAATAACAGTAAAAAATGATCACACTGTCTGCATCTTTCAGCCCCATCAGCCTATACTGCTCAGAACGTTTCAGCACGATGGTGACTGCTGAAGTAAATTGTCATCTTTTTAAAAATGAGTGAATTACCCTCTGAGTAGCCTTTGCCGTGATGTTGAGGGTGGAACAAAGTGCTGGAGTGCAAGAGTTCCCATGTGTACCCTGCTTCATAACTGTGCTGCTAGGCTTGCTCCACTTGCCCTGAAAATTTCTTTATAGGGAGCATTGGGGTAGTGTGGCACTATCACTTCAAAAACTTGGTTTCAGGGCTGTTAGAGGGACAGCAGCCTGACCTTTTTTTCTTGCAGTATTATTTTTAAACCTCAGATTTTCACTACTTCCTTGGACTTGCTGTGATTTACAGTTTGTCTTTTGCTTTCAGTTCAATAGCCACAGACACAGTTTTCCCTAACAAAACTTGATATTTAGTTGAAAGGATATATCTATATTTTTGCAAAATAAAGTGCTCTTCAGACCTTTCCTATAATGTGGAGATACATTCACCAAATAATCAATACTTTAAGAAAATAAAATAGTAAAATCTAGCAATACTCTCTGCAGATTGTAGGATGCTCCAAACCAACTGATTTTAATGCTAAAAAAATATTCTTATTACAGTGGTGTCATGCAGGCAAAAGCATTTTCTTCCTGAAACAATGAGCAATTCTTGCCTTAAAAGATCGTTAAACAGATGAAAGCAACTCATGCCACATCTTAGGCTTGAACAGAGCTGAATGAGTTCGAATGACAAGATTGTTTCGGGTATCAGTCCAAGATATCTCTCTATCTCTGCTGCCCCTCCTCTTTCCTCTGCTTGCAGCACCTGTAATTGTGTGTGTGTGGCTTATTCACACAGAAGGCAGAAAGATCTGGACTTACAGCAAAGTTAATACAGCAAAGGTTCTACTTTGACAAAAGAAACTGACAGTTTCAGTACTATTCTTGCTTGAGACAGAACCAAGAACTAGAGAAGCAATAAAGGAGAGACTAAAGCTAGGAGGTAAAGGTGACACTTTTCTCAACATGCATGTATTGAAAAATGCTTATAGAAAAGGAAAAAACCAGAGAGAATCAAGCATTTTCTTCTAGCATTATCTCACACAGGATTAGGATAATGAGAGAGGCTGCTGTAAGAATGGAGAGCAAGCATGAAGAAACAAGCAAGAGCAATGCTAACATGTGCAAAGCTCTGCAAAACCAGCACGGAATCCTGTTCTCCAAAAGACTCCAGACTTTATTAGAAACAGGAGGCAGCTGATTGGACTGTAGGCAAGTGAGCTCAGTTCAGTCTATTTGGATGATTTGGACAGTTCACTGAGGAGGAACAGGTTTTACAACACAGTAACGCAGTAAAGTTACATTCTGAAATTGAGGAGGAAGCAAAGGGGTCTTAAGTGATAAGTCTCTGAGTTATGCTAAGAGGCATACCAGCAGGCTCTTTTGATATGGAAAGTGAAATACGACCTGCAACCAACAACTTCCTAGGATGTGGAGAAAGTCTTTCCAACTAGAGAAAGGGTGGACCCAGTGTTATCAAAAACAGATCTGTAGAGAAGTTCGAGGTAGGCCTTCAAAACATGCAGAAGTGGCCTTGTTATCCTTGTGCTGAAATTAATGCAAAAGCTTTCTTGGCTTCTAAAGATGTAATTATGTCATTCCTCCAGTGAGTGTTTTTGGGAAGCTCAGAGGTGAGAATAGATTTGGCTGCAGAAGCCAGTAACAGCCAGTCAAAACCCCTCAACACAACTGCACTGAAAACCACTTTTTAATGGAGTTTTTTTAAAATTTTTTTAAAATTCGGTTTTATTGTGAAGTCCTCTGTGTTACAGGTATATTTAAGTGAAGAAGCCAAATTATGAGTTTTCCTGCTTTTTTTTTTTTTTTTTTTTGTTACAGCTGCTGTCACTTGGACAGATCTATTCTGGAGTAAAACCTGATGCATCTAATTCAGGCTTACAGATTCAATGCACTGGGATTTCTTACAAAACAGTGGGGGATTTTTCTATAGAAAGGAAAACCTCAGTGACAAAAGCATTTCAGTAATTTCTCCTGTTTCTCTTATCTAACAATTCAGTTAAGTGAAACCCAGGTGATAAGACTGCTTTGTAAGACATAAGCTGCAGGACAAGCATGTCCTCTAGCAATACAAATAATGGAAACACATTATTTGTAATCCTTGACTTTTCAATATGCAATCTAAGCAATCTTTATTATTGATTGGTTTAAGATAATGTGCCCAGAACAATGAAATTGGTCTATTTTTTTCACATTTTTGAGTAGAAAAAATATGCCTTGGTCACAATCTGAATTTTGTCAAGAACTGTTAAAGGTAGGTGTCTCTAAAGAGGATGACAGGTTTCAAAAATGTCTTTGCAGTCATATTCCTTCTGGGTGCCTTGTCTCATCCAGGCAAGCCTACTCCAAAACAGTCAAGAACAAAAGTGAATGATCCAGAGTCTGCTTGGCAATAAAGAACTTGCACTGTAATGTACACTAGTCCCAAAGCTTGGAGGAATAATGAAAGTGAGATGGTGTATTCTGGAAGTTGTCTGCTAATCTTCACTGATTGAAGTGAGGAAAACTTTGGCCACTCATTTCCAGTAGTGTGCCACAGCAATAAAACCCAGGCTCTAATGAAGGGGTAAGGCTCATGGAGGTGTATGAGGCTATTACAGCTTAGACAAAAGTCCTGGTATTAGTGCAGGGACAGGAAAGAAATGGGGATGGTGTGAATATTACAAATTTCATAGATACTAGAACATTATTCATAAAGCAATGGCTAGGCTTAGAGAAAAGATTATATAAAAAGGCAAAGTCAAATCAGACCAGTAACTCATATAACTCAGTACCCTTTCCTCTGATGACTGTGCTCCCTATTGCTTCCAAAACAAGGTGCTCCAAGTGGCTAAGTATAGAACAATTGGCTTCAAAGAGTGCTATCAGAATCATGTCTGGAAGCTTTCTGAACTTCATTATTTCTTGGACTTTCCCTGGTGTGTCTGGGTGTATCAGGTGTATCAACACCTTTGAACCATGACATGATTCCCATTTGGCTGTTCAAGGTCCCTCTTTTCCTGAGCTCTTAAAGAGGCAGACTACATAGGGCAACTTCCTTTGTGCTGTTATATTAAAGTTAGGGTTCCTCTTTCTCCCACTACTTTGTATCTTGGAATCAGTTCCACCATGATGTTCCCATGCAGTGTGTAACACAACCTTTTTCCCAGAAGCTGCAGAAATCGGAGCAACCTGGAGAAACCATGTTTCTACCTGTTGACTCAGGAAGCAATGTTGTAAGATCCAAAGGTCTTCTTTTATTTCTAATGTCCTCTTTGGTGTTATCTAGTTTAGAGCATGAGCTATATACATCACTATTTTGACCAGTAAAAATGTTATTCTGAATAGTTGGTATGTCCTTTGAAGAAAAAGAACCACAAGATTTTATGAGCCTTTTCATAATGTGAGGAATCACCACTTGCTTGTTTAATTGACATAACAACTGGAAACAAAAATATGTGCCGCAATCCAAACTCTTTTCCTGTATGATACTTTTAGGAGTATTGGGGTTTTTAAAAATTCTTTTCTAATAAGAGCAGTATCTTCCTTTTTGTTCTCGCTTTTGCACTCCGTTTCCACCCCAGTTCAAAAGTGACATTTTAGTTATATTTATTTATGGAATACAAGTGGCTTTTTCTGTATATGAAATCAATGAAGTGTGTTTTTTCTAGGGCAGTAGCAAAGAGGTTGAGTGGCACAGAGACAGTTTACATGTAACTAGGAAAAGATTTCCTATACTAGATGTTATTTTAATTAAGTAGAAAGAAACATGACACTTTAGAGCTGAAAGCTTAGGCTAGGCAAATTCCAGCTGAAATAAGGCGCAGATCTTTAATAGTGAAGGTGTAAGTGATAGATCCTCTACCACTTTAAACTGAAGGTGTATGTCTTCCTGCAGCATGCACAGAACCCTGATGTAGAAATTACTGGGTGACATGTGGTCACCTGCTGTATGCAGGCAGTAAGACAGAAGATACACACTGGCTCTTTCTCATCTCAGTTTCAGTAACTCTGAGGAATCCTATACCAACAAAGCCTCTTTGTCTGAAATGTCTCAATACTCTCTTTTTCAGAAAGGGTATTACTGGAGATCAAGAACATTAACCACTCAATTACAAAGGTAACACTGAAAACCTGACATCTACATTTATGTTACACCCAATCTGAATTCCATATATAGAGAAGTTTGCAAAGCTTTTACTCTTATAAAACTCTGGAAGAGTGAATAGGAACAAATGTTACAGTTGGAGAAAAGAACTTCTGTCTCTATGTTAATGTTCAATCTACATGGAAACACTGTTTCTCTGTACTTACTGTGTCATCCATCACATGTGTAGCATTGACAAGCCAGTGAACCAATCCCAGCCACCCCCTTCCCAGGGAGTGGCATTACTTACTCATCTCAGCTGTCGACAAGTCCATCATTACCATATACCTGTACTTCACAGCACGCGAAGTCCTGGGGTCTCGGGAACACGGGTTTCTTAACAAAACAAGACAAACTACCATCATACAGGCACATGAATGTACTGAAATCTTAATTTCCACTGAAAACTCCACATTAAACGCCCCACAAATCCATAGTGCCTGGTATGATCAGCTGTTACAGGGCTCCAGTACTCAGTCCTGAGACAAGTCCCCTGATGGTCTCGGTCTGTCTGGAGAAAGCAGACACGTGATGGAAACACAAGGCAACCCATTTTTCATTGTCTCTATTCAAGCTACAGTTAGTTTGGGCTCCTTGGGAATGTGATCCAACAGGGAGAGGCCTGCAGAAAGCTTTTACCACCTGTCTTTCACTAGATTTAATACTTCTCTTTCTCACTGCCATAACCTGACTTTTCTGCTCCCTATGTATCTTCTGTGTTTCCAATCTAAGTGTTTCTGCAGGGAAAGAGGGAGGGAGAGGGCATAGGAGTCAGCTCTGCTACCAGTTCGTGCTGGTGTACCAGGAGCTAACTGGGGCTAAAGAATTTACTTTGACAGGCTGCTGCAATAAGCCTTTAACACCTCAAGTAAAAGGGCTTCTTCAAACCCAACACAGTCAGGAAAAGGAGATATCTCAATTAATCTGAAACATGGTTTTCACTTTTATGCTAAGAATCAGATTACCTTTTCAATTCTAGCTTCATGTCCAGATCAATATAATTGAAATAAGATTTGAAGGTTGCTTTTGGAAGTCTTTGCTCCACCAAAATACTTGCAATAAGGGGACTTTCAGAAAAAAACAGCATGGTACTTTCTAATGGAAAGGTATGATCTGCCCTCAATGTGAAGCACTACTAGACCAATGTTATTTTTAAAAAATGCACATGGTTTGGAGAACTGAGATGTTAGAGATATGGCCTGTGTAATATATCTCAATGACCCAGAAGATATATTCAGATTGCACAGGAGTTACAGTCAGATGCCTCTAACTCTCAGAATTAACCAAGTATAAACATAACAATGAAGCCTCAGTTAAGGCCTTTAGAAAACATTTCTATTTTAGCTACTTTGTTTTCAAAATCTTAGTAGGTAACAAGAGGAAGGAGACAAGGGGGGAAAAATGCAGTTGGTAATAATGGGAACTCAAATGGCCGCACAGAAATAGGAAGATAAGAAACCCAAAGGAAGATCATAAAGCCAGAGGAAACAGAGAGGAGACAGGAGGATATGGAAGAATTGGAATATATAGCAGCTGTACTGAAGGAGAGAATACTTTTTTTTGAACACTTAACTCCATAGAAAGGCATTTAATGGAAATAGGTGATTGAATACTGATTTATTACAAGCAGTACCTATTTTCTTCTTAAGCCCTGTGGAAACCTACCACAAGTTGCAATTTCAGTATGTATTTTTCTGCAAATGAAAAAGACTGAAAAACTGTCTGTGCTCTGAACTGTCACAGATTTCTGCTTTCTCTATTGCGTGGATGACCACGGTCACACGTAGGGCCTTTGACGATTCTTACTTTCTGGTGCAAAGGTGACGCTGATGTATAGATTAAGGGAAGCTTAATCATCTGACTGCCGTGGCTAAACCCCAGAAATAGGCCCAGCTTCAACCAGAGAAAAAGAGTTAGAAAAGAGTTTTACCCAAATGAACAAAACAGGTTAGAGAGAGCTGAAGAAACAGGCCCAAAGATATTCTAGAACTTTGTAGCATGAGGGGGAACAAGAAAATAGCCTGCTGAACTGTGCAGCTAACATCTCAGTCACAAGTCTCTCCTTATTCTCTTTGCTCTCAAATCGCTAGAAGCAGCAGGAGCAGCGTAACAGAAACAAAAGATGTAGTACACTCTCACTGACCCTGAGCCTGAAGAGGCCTCTCAGCTCCAATTCCACTTTATAGAAGTGTGATTTCATAGGGGTCCAAGAATATGTCATGGTTGTCTGAGGGGCATAACAGTGGATGGAGAGAAAGGGTAGGTCCTACCTACTGTCAGCATAAAATATACACCGTATTTCAGTTGGGATTGATTTCTTCTGCAATCCAACAGCTGACAGACTTCACTCTGGTGTTTGCACTCAGGAGTTTGTTTTTGCATATTTTAGCCAACTATCCGTTCCTACTGTCCCTGCAGCCCTCCTTAGCATAACGAGAATCTGATGCCCCAGAGAGTCAGTGAAAGCAGTGAGCACAGACTGATCGCAAGGTTTGGCTTCAAAAGATGCAGATTCCAAGTGGGAAATAGAGCTCCCATTGCAGACTGGGGACAGGCTCCTGTGTGATGCAGAGTTGGAGTTCTTGAACCTGAAATCTTCAAATGACTAGTTTTAGACCTTCTGTGTTTAGATTAATCTCTTGTTCTGACTCTGCTTCTTAGAGTCAGTATGGGCAGAAATGAAGAAACTTTCTAGAAAAAATAAAACAGCACTTTTGAAACAAGGATAAAGGATTTGAAAAGTGGCATGAAGAGGTGATGGGTAAATTAGCAGTCAGATGAAAATTACAGAGATTTCTTTTGTGTGTGTGTGTAACAGGAAACATGAGATGTTTAAAAGCAAATTATTTAGAAGAGGTGGTTTGTTTTAATATTAAATAAAATTCATTGCACTGCATATCTCTAGATATTAAAATTTCAGAGGCACCAAGTAAAGTCAGATGATAAATTCTTACACATTCCATGCGTCTTTAATATTTATACCATCTGATTTGCAAAATAAGAAAATGCCTGCTTTTACAGCACTGAAATAGCTTTTTAGTATTCCAGCTTTTAACTCCCTGAATGCATGTACCTCCACAGATAAACAGAAGTAAAGGTAGGATGTAGAGTGTAGCATCATTTACTTCTAATTCAAAGTTAGCTTGTGTATTAGAGAAGGGGAAATAAATAATTTATTTTCTTTCAGTTTTCTCTATATCTGGACTTGTTTTCTTTGTATACCTATCTTAAAAAATGTAGCTCTGATTTAGAAATGCAATCACAAAGCAGTATGTTTCACATATACACTGTACTTAGAGAGGGGCACAAATTCATCGAATTTTATTTTACTTTAAAAAATAAAAAGCCGGTGGATATATTTCTAGTGTATCTACCAAGAATATTTTAAGAAAAAACCTGGTTAATATTGTAAGGATATTGAATTTATCTGGTTTTAAGCAAAAATCTATTGAACAGAAAAATAAAAGGTATTGTACTGTGTATTCCTGCTTAAAATCGAGAACAACACTGGAGCATCGCTGTTAATTAGCTCCAGTCAACATGAAATGCTTTACAACATTTCTCACACCAGTGCTTCATATGGGCTTTAGAATAAACATTTCCCACACTCTACATGAAGAAAATAAACAGAAAATATATAGCTTTTTCATTCAAATTGTGGAGTTATTTCAGGCAGTATTCCTGCACCAGAGAAGATGTATTAAAAATTTCCATAAAAACAGAGATTAAACCACTGAACAGGGTGGTTTATAATTCTATTTGCGTGTGTTAATATCTGTTCTTAATTATCAAATCATATATATTGCTTTTTAAAAGACCTTTTAGCCTTTCTGTATTTATTTTAATTTTTGTGTACTTCAATTATCTGTTATGCAAGAGAACTGTTTGTAAAGGCGTCATACAAAAATCTCCATTTAATGCATTATAAATAATGAAGTGCTACATTATAATAATTATTTCCATATTAACTGAATGCAAAGCTGAGTCACCTGTATTAAGCATCTACACTTTGCTTAATGCCTTTAAATAGCATCTGATCTTTCTTCTTATTGCAACTATTCAACTAATATTCTGGCCCAGAGGAGGGTGCAGCATTTACTTGTATAAGGCCAACAACTTTCCAAGGAGAAGCACCCTATTTAATGCATTATATCTATGTCATTTAATTTTGATTGTGCAATGTATGTATTTAAAAGGCTAAGACCCTTTGCATCATGCATTTCAAAAAGGCACTTAATGGCTTCCCATTTTACATAACAGCTGAGATGAAATGTCTAAAATGTTTTCTTTCCAGAAAAGTGACTGTAACTTCAGAGTGAAGAATGCCAAAGCTTGTCTATGGATTAACATCAGTTAAAACATCAGAATACAGTATTTGCTTTAAAAGGTATTATTTTAAAATCTGGGATTTAGTATTCACAGTGTACATATTTATAAACACGTACTATTGTTGAGATCAGAGTCAATGCTTCCAAACTCAGAATCCCATTTTTAAACAAGGATACAAACTAAAGAATAGAGAAGACAAAAAAATATTTTGTCTAAAAAGACATACAGACCGAGACAGCTCTTTTTGTGAACTTTCTGAATCCTAGCAACATGTTTTCCTCAGAGATTATTTATTATTTGTTCACTGTTGCTCTTCATGTTGTAACAACAAGTAAGTAGTACTAAGACATTTTCTGCGCCTCAGTTGTAAATACCAGACCCAACCGAAAAGGGGCCACCTTTATTACAAAATTGAATGGGGTTTGGCAATGGGATTAATTAGCAAGAGGGAATGCAAGGATTCACACTTAAAAAGGCAACTACCTTGTATCATTAGTTTGATTGCTTTTGGGGAAAAAAAAACCAAAAAAAAACCAAACAAAAAAACCCAGTAAAAAACAATCCCAAACCCCTTTCAATAAGAATTGAAAGCAGAAGTAAATGCAATTTCAAAGACTGCTCTTAAGCCTCTCTGAAGTCTCACTTGTATTTAATAAAATACTGCAATAGAGCATATGCCTTCAAATTATTTAATGCTTCTATTACAGGACATGTTCAAAACTGACCAGCAGGAAAATTGTGCCATTCATGTTCATGTTTCAATTAAACATTTGTGAATGAGACACTGTTTGCTTGTAAAGACTGCAATGTTCTTAACACACTGGAAATTTTATGATCAGAGGCTAATGAAAAATTACATGGCTGATCCCATTTTTTTGGTAAATACAAAGTCAGTGCCTCAATGCCAACTTTGAATATTAAAGTAGTCACAGAATTGTGTCTGAACTCATTGTTTCTTAAAGCAGATATATCTCAGGGAAAGGTCAAATGGTTTAGGTAAAAATATTTGAATTCTTTTGATAGACAAAGTTGTAAAGGGAATTATACGGAGTTACAGAAAGTTGATACTGGACTTTGGGTAAATAGGAGGATATACTGTAGGAGAAAATTTTAAACAGAAAATTCAGTCACTTAGTTTGTCATAATGTTCAACAGTAAAATTGTCTTCTGCTAGTATGGAGAGAATCTGGTGTGGTGTGTACAAGTGAAAAAAAAAAGAATTGAAGATTAAAAAAGAAATCACAAGCACAGAACAGTCTATCAAACACTTCTATCTAAAAAATACTGGTAGTTAATTCTGGTCTTCTTCATGTTCCTTGGCTGAGGATCAAAATTCTTATCTGGAAAAAACTCTCACAGCTGTCCTTCTCTAGATTTTTGCCTAAGCAGAAGTGACAAGAATTTGCCATTTTGTACACCAGCCTGGTTTTTGCACTCTCGTACACATTTTAAGCCACTGGCTTCAGCTGAATTATTTTTGGTATACATTATTGAATGAGAAAGAGCTGATCCCTTGGATTATACATTTTATTTACACAATGTAAATGTAATTCTAAGTCTTTTCAAGAAATTACAGGTAATGAAGCCTAGGAAATTTATTGATGGACTGGGGAAATCTTTCTGTCCTAATCTTCTCTTTTGTGTGTTACTTATTGTAATAGAATCAATAAAAACAACAGTACTGAGAAAGGAAGTAGAAGAAAGAAAACTACTTGGTGGCTAAGCACACAGGCACAAAGGCACAGAAGACAGCAGCACAGGGATGAAATATTCTTTACAGAGTGCTACTAGTCAAAATGAAATGAATGAGCCATATGAAATCCTGCTTCAACTTTTATACCAGTATAAAGAAAACAGATTTTTAAAGTGTGCTGCATTCAATTGTGACAAAGATTGAAGCCACATATATTTTAGAGTTAAAAGTAAACAAACAATAAATGAATGAATGAACATTACACAGTAATCTATTTAGAAAATCTATCTAACCAGGCCTGATCCTGAAACGTGTTTTCGGAAAGAATTCCATAAACATGGTATTCAGCTGCAAGAACTGCAGGACTTGGATCCAACAGCTATGCCTTCAAGTCCTTAATAAAAATGAATATATTTAACTTCTATCTTTCTTAAGTAAAATAAATATTTTCCATAATAAACGATTTCTTTTTCTGGAGGAAATGTCTATCATTTTTAAGACCACGCCCATTAAACTTCTAAGGTCTTAAAAAGGTTTCTTATGCAACCTCATGAACAGATGCCTAAATAGGGTGGAGAACCAAAGAGAAAGTGCTGATAAAACACAAAGCTCATCTATCATATTTGTAGTTATTAACAAGAAACATAAGGTACAGAAAAATGCTCCAAACCCTCTTTATTTGGCCAACCAGTTCAATGGAACTACCTGCACCAGGAGAGCAGATTTTCGGCCAAATACGGGTTCAGATGCATCTTTAAAAGGAGTACAGAAAGGGAGAAGACTCTAGAAGAATATTTCCTCTGGGATGAGTGCTTTATTGCAAAAGCAGAAACATAAAAATTGAATCTGAAAGAAACAGTTCTTATGGAATCGGCTGAAGTCAAAGAAGTTCGGGCACACTGTGTAAACTCACATTTATGCTGTATTGGGTTGGGGAGAGCAGGATATAAAGCTTTCTCTCAGACTTGGCAGCAGGCGGAAAACATTCTGAAGGACCTTTTGTTTGATCTCTGGTGACTGAGTATCCACCTTGGGCTTTCTCCTTACATATGGATCTACTGAGACGTGCTGCTGCTGAATTCAACAGAATTGAGCCCTAACTGTGATTGGGATATGAGGACACATAATTAGCTGTGTTAGAAAACTGACCCTCAGTCTTTCATTAAGATGGAATTTTACCCTGTAAAATTTGAATTAGTAAAGACATTTTAATCAGGAAAATAAAATAACCAAATGATTCTCCTCTGTTGTTATTTTTACACCACAGTGAGACAATGGTAGGGAAACTCACTTTAGGTGATATCACTTAATTAGGAAAAGCATCCTAATCAGATCCCCCTCCAATTGCAATAACTGTAGGGAGTCAAGTACATTTCTCTATCAAAGTAGGAAGCTGCAGTGAAGTATAGATATTGATAATTTAAACTGTGATACAAGAGCAATAGAAGAGAAGGCACAAACACTAAGAAAGCAACCTCCTATTTTCTATACCCCAATTTCAGGACTGCTTCTAAAAGATAAATGCTACAGCTCTTATGACATTTCTGCATCTCCACTTAATAAAATAATGTCAGGATCAGTACTTTCATATTCAGGACTCAATGGCTAACGAGCGTCATGGCACATAGACTACTCTCATTGGAGATTCAGTAAGAGTAACTGAGACCACCTCACTCCTTGTATTTTCCTGATATTTCTGTCCACCTTACTTAGTATTGCACATTATATATGGGAAACCTGGAGCCTGATATGGCCACAGAGAATCTCTTGCTGGAAGGTTTCTGTGGTTAGCAGCTATATTGCCTGGTACTTTTGGAAGCACAGTAACCCCACATCCTCTGATTTAATTTAGGCAACTGTGGATAAATGGTACAGTTAAGCCTTCTGTATTTGTAAGTATGCTTGCAGTTTCCCTCTTTACATCTATCTCCAGTACTATGAGTGCCTATTAATGATAGCATTTTACACCATTCAGTTTTTTGCATAGGAAAAGTGGCTTTGGCTTACTGGCCCTGATACTCTGCCTTCTGCACCACACTAATGCAAAGCTTAGGAACTCCAGAAATCCCCTTCAGTTTCAGAGTAAATCTTAGGGTTTATTTCAGTAAATCAGGTTTTTAGCGAGGCACCTCCTCCCTAACTACAAGTAGCCATGCATAATAAAAGCCATACAGAAAGGAAAGGGAAATAAATAGTAAAGTACTACCAATTACATGCAATTAGTTGCATTGCCAACACCAATCATTGAAAAGTTACAAAACAGGCTTTAAGATAACAATTTTTAATACATGTGTAGAATCCTGTTTATGCACTTACCAAATTTGAGTGTTTGGTTTCCCCCAGAGTTTTCCTAAGCAAACAGCTGTCAGCAACTTCAGCACTAATTTGGGGAAAAAAAAAAAAATCAATGCTTATATATTGACTACACAGTGTATAGCAGATTTTAAAAAAAAGTTTTTGATAAAGTTCTTCATCAAAGATTCTGAAATTAAACTGTTCTGGCATAAGATGGTAGGTTCTCTGCTTAGAGGAAGGAATAAATGTCTAGGTTTTACCATGTTGATGAAAAATATAGAAATAGGTTACCAGTACACTCTAGCTAAACTCTGTCCAGAATACTTATAAATTATAAGAAAATGGGGGGTGCCATGAGTAAAGAGAGACTGTTGCTGATACTCAAGCTCTTCAAAACTAGAGCTGATTATGGAGAATTTTAGAAAGATCTCAAGATCCCACATGTAGTAAGTGTCCACTAAAATGGCTATTAAACCTAATGTTGATATATGCAAAGTAATAAACCTGAAGAAAAACAATCCCTTTACATACAGCTCTACATACACGGAGATAGGCTCTAAATTAACTAGCAGGAAGGAGCTTTTGGCAACCTTTTTGTATAGTCCTCTGAAAATATCAATGGTCAGTAATGACCATTGAATGGCTGATACATGACATGTTAGAAGCTACTGGGGGAGATAGAGAAGAAAACAGAAACAAATGAACAAATTCATACTGCAGCCACACATTAGACTATAGCCCTACAGTGAACCCGCCACAAAGGAATATAAGGTTACAATGGACTCAGGGGAAAAAAAAAGAAGAACAGATCAGAATTATCAGTAAGATAACATAGTTTCTTACCAAGTCTTAGTTTATTACACTAAGACTCTTCAGCTTGGAAACCAAGACCTGTAAAGAATGACAAGAAGAAGGTGAATAAGGAAGAACAAGAGGGCATCTAGTGAAAGGATGAAGGTTTAAAAGTAACAAAAATAAATGCTGCATAATCTTTTTGTGAAATTCATTGATGCAGGGGTTTATGGGGCCAGAAGTGCAAGGGGGTTAAAACACCTTAGACAAATTTATG
Organism: Corvus moneduloides; assembly: GCF_009650955.1. Taxonomy (NCBI): domain Eukaryota; kingdom Metazoa; phylum Chordata; class Aves; order Passeriformes; family Corvidae; genus Corvus; species Corvus moneduloides. Next base: position 25,185,442 of record NC_045481.1, read on the forward strand.
GAATTAAACTCTTCATCTCTAGCCACAACATGACCTCAGTGCAAGTTTCTGCTCAGGAAATCATTAAATCACTGATTTCTTAGATGTCTAAGGGAAAACACGGTAGTATCATGCTGTATTTCCCCTATCTATTAGAGTCTGAGAGTTTGCCATTGAACGCTGTCAGACAGTGCATCCTGGATCATTTAGATCTAATCCAACAAAGCCATTCTCTGGTTATGTTCATATAAGAATTTCCTGAAGAAAAGAAAACTTATATTTTCATGTAGCCACGTGATTCCAGGAAACTGAAATTTTGAATAAACCTAAATATTTGGAGTTTCCTCATAAAATCACAAGATGTGAAAACGTCCATGCGATCACCTGGAGAATCTGTATATAATGAAAAATTCCGATTAATTTTATTAAACTACTATACAATTGTTTTATCTTAAAAGATTCCAAATTGGCTATTTTTTGTCATGGCTCTGCCATGTATCCAGCTAATGAGAAACAATCAAAACTAATTTTCAAGCAATGGAACGGCTGAAATCACTTATTTCCAGCCTTTCTGAAGGATTTGAAAGAGAAGAGGAGCTAACAGGACTGCTTTTAAACCACACAGTTTGAAAGACTGCAGGGTCACTCGAAGGTAACTTGCAGACAGACAAAGGATGCTGGGGCAGAACAGATGGGCATACTTCCAAAGCAGAATGGTTTTGTTTAACTGCAAGATCAGATGAAAGAAACAAAACTAGATACATGGAAGGAAAATTCCACAATTCAGGGAAAAGCTTATGATGGCAGGATAGGAAAGACAAAGATTTCTGCAGATTCTGTACTCATCTGAATGTGGAGGACAAACAAGATTGAGGAGATAAAGAAACACCTGTAAAAGTTTGTTATTGTTGTCTGTCCAGGTACAGAGTGACTGACTTCAAAATCTTCACAAACTTTGTGTTGTCTTGCTGCTACATGTGCCCAGGAAATGATAAACTGGAGCCTGGAAAGCTGGAGCTTGAGGTACTCACTTTAATGAGAAGCCTGGCAAGCCAAAGCTGCTCTTGCTGTCTTATGGCAGGTGGCCATCAAGAACACATTTTTGTAAAGGGATTAAAGATGAAAAGCAGACACCTAGGATACATGTCAGAGATGTCAAGGAAAGAAGCAGTGCTGTAGGTTACTCAGATTGAGGAAAGTTTAAGAGCAAACTGATCCATAAGGCTAGGACTCAACCACGAAGTGTGTAACAGGATGAGCTTTAGTAGGACTGAATCAGTGAAATAAAGATTTGAACACAGGAGAGCAGAAAGCTTGGAGGACTGAAATTCGACTGCCAGTTTGTATGGAGCCTGATACACTACAGTGCTGATCTCCTCGAGCCTACAGATAGAAAGAGAAAATCCCAGCCTCTACTGACTCTTCCTGTGGTCACCTTGGGTGTGCATGACCAAAGGCTAGAGCATCCTTCCTTCTGGCTTCCACTAGGCATGGAGTGACTGCTGTAGAGCATTCACTTTGCTCACGCTCACTGTACATCTCCACTTTCAAGTTAATGCAGGAAAAACTCCCTTTGCAGGCCCTCTGCTCTACAATGAATTTTACCTTGGGGTAAACAAATGTGGTTTTACTGCTCTAACATTTAAAATTCTGTAAAGTATACATGTTCTGTGACTTGTATAGTACCCATACATTTTACCCGTAGTATGAACTGAATAACTGATGCTTTGGGGGAAAGATCTACAACTCAATCCAAATCTGCTACTTCAATTGACCAAAGGTTTTTTGTCAGATTTTCTAGCCTGAAGCATCTTCTGAATAAGCTGATACTCTAGAATATCTTTGAAGCTTCATTTCTAAACAGACTATCATTTCCACATGCTTATGTACCAGATCATCTCAGTTTGGTCCTCTGTGTATTCTAGGTCAACATGAACCTATAAAGTTGTAGCAGTGATGGTCTAAGGGTGCAAGCAAGAGCTGACAAACCTGGAAGAAGCAGAGACCTTCCAAGCACAAAAACTTGAATTGTCTGTATTTTTCTAAATAGTGGGTCTAATCAAAGATGTTATCTCTGCAAATCTCACTTCACATACCATAGACATCCACACTGTTACTTTTAGAAAGTAATACTGCCTAGATAAAACACTTATGTATTTTCATGCTCCTTTTCAGTGTTAGAAAAAGATGAAGCCATAAATAATATTTTAGATCTATGCTAATCTCAGTAAATATATTTACTTCATTTTATGAAGTTACTAGAAAGTCTTTATTTGATTTTATCTAATTATCACATAAATGCAGGAACATTAAGTGGGCTGATGTCAGCAATCAGGACTGCTTGTTACACAACATCAGTAACAGGGGCTCAGGTATGAAACAACTGTAATTATAGGTATTTAGCCAAAATGTATTTCAGTTCTAACTGATTAGCTGTGTAATTCTTTATAAGCAATTGAAATACTTTATAAATAAAAATTGCAAACTTAGCAACCAACAATATAGACATAATATAGAAGTTTAATTAATTATACAATGATACTTAATTATCTACATTTTTCTTTACTTTTGCTGATCATTGCAAGCTTCTTCCTTCTTAGAATTCCCTTACTGGATATTTTTGTCTTCCTCTTTTTTTGTTTTAGTTTGTTTGATTTGAGATTGACATAGTGGCTGAAGAAAGATAAGTCTTCATTCAGCATACATCTATTTTGCATCTATTTAAAACTTGATTCTACCATGGCAGACACAAAAAAGTGTCTCAAAAATATTTCATCATGGTTTCATCAAGCTGGTACAATTTTCATCAAGATGGTACAATTAAGCAGTACTTTTCACTGGACTAATCAACACGTGCATCATTCTGTCAAGTGTTGTGTCATTGGGGCATTTATCCATTCAACACCATGTTGTGGCTATTGCAGCTGACTTAGCTAGCTTGTCATAGTGACAACCAACCTTTACCAATATTTAAGTGATTCTTCTTTTTCTTATATCAACTGTTGCTTTAAAATAAAAGATACAAAAGTACAGACAAGGTGCAATGAGATATAGGCTGTACCAGAGTGACTTAGGCATACTGATGTAGTACCAAATACTGACTTCCACAAAAACCAGAACACGTATCATCAGCTATGAGGTTGCATTAACTGCTTTTCTCTGGAAGGCACATGAAAAACCTGTTTTGGTTAATGCCAACTATGTCACATTTTATAAACCCCACTGAATTACTGCATGTCACATAGACCTCCCAACAAGGATCCTGCAGCAGGTCTCTGCAAGTACCTATTTTGTTCCGTACATAAAACCCTCAAACATAAAGCCCAGTTTGCCGCACTGTGGGTTATTTCTGCATGTGCAGCAGAGCAGATTTTTACTTTCAGGATCTTTGGCCGCTGAAACACATAACTGCTGTGCACTTGCAATAGTCTACCTAACATTACACTAAGAAGAATGAGTTAAACCAGCTTCAGTCTGTGACCATAGTGAATATCACTAATTTGTACTTAATTTGTAATTCAGCAGAGTAACTGCTCCTCCACATCATCACTTACTATCATTTGCCCAAAGAGAAAGGACTTTTCAGCCAGACTTGTAGGTTTGGTTCTTTATATTTGTTTATAACTTGTTCAAAATATTTAATTTAGAGTTAAGACAGGTAGGGCCATTTGCAGGTGCTGAAAGTTTGCTGTCAGAGGCTACTGGCACAGCCAAAACTGAACCACACAGACCATTCATGTGAAAGCATTAAGTTGCCTGACCTGAAGTGAGCTGTCACAAATTTAAGTATGACAAAAAAAGCATGACTCACTGCTATGTGCAGTTCCGAAAAGCCCTTACTAGAGGAAAACATGTGACTTTGCACTTGCTAAAGCAGGGCCACTACAGTTTACAGCTGCTGTCAGCCCTTGAAGCTCTTGCTCTTCACAAACAACAGTGCTTTATGCATGAAGACTGTCTCAAGAGCAAGACAGAGGAGCTCTGATGGAACCATATTCCATTGAAATGTGCTATTTTATCAGTTCACTTCAGAGGAAACATGCTGCTTTATCATTTACAGGACTTCTCTTAAGCACATGAAGCAGCAGGAGCTGGGATTGCAGGAGGATGGATAGTGCTGCCCAGACATGCATCCAACAGCTTCCTGCCCCCAGCAGTCCCCTCCCTCCCCATCATTTAGCTTTAGTTGCCTGCTGTTACTAGTCCTCCTCCCTCATACCATGATCTTAGCACCACTTGTGTTGCCAGGATAGTGCTAAAGACCTGATGCCAGGCTTTGAGGAAAAGGAGAAAGGAAAAGAATATATGGATTGAGAAAAGCCAACAGAAGAGGCATTAGATGTGTTGCAACTCTGCGTTGCCTTCCTTTACAGCAGGCTTTGTTGCTCCTCTTGAGGGCATGTATTTTCGCAGGGGCACAGCCTGAGGTACCCATTCACTATCTTTTCAGGAAGGCACAGTGAAAATCTTCTCTCCATCAGTTGTGTTGACACTGGACTTCACCCTTTCATCGCTGGCTGCAAAGGAGGCAGGAGCAGACTATTGTGAACGTGGACTGAAGAAAAGGCAGGAGATACACTGTGTACCCCAGTAAAAACCTCGCTCCGGGTGTATTAAGGGGAGTTTAATTATGTTACACCTGAGTTTTCTCTCTCTCCTGTTTTTAAATTCCATCAAATAGGAAGAGATTCATGGGTCAGAAATACCCTGGTAAACCTTAGAAATGGTCTGGTTAGTAAATCGTGTAGCTACAGTAACAATGTGCCTTTCTCACAGGCCAAAGGCAGGTTCACTGCAGGGTTGGCCCCGAGGATGCTCTCCTGGCACCTCCAGGTGCAGAGTAGTACAGGGCTGAATGGAGGGAAATTCGTATGACTGCACATACCCTCCCAGCAGCTCAGTCCAAAAGTGAGCATCCCAGGGAACACTGAACTAGAATGATATTTAGTCTCCTCCAGCGCTCTCTTCTAGCCCTGGACAGTGATTCAAGCTCACAGTGCACACTCAGTTAAGTAAGCGATAAGGGTATGTTGGAAGGGGCACTCTTCTGTGCAGGACACTGGAAGTCTGGGGCTCTGTTAATCAGCTTGATCAGCCCAAAGATGGCTGGAACCTCTACACATGTCCCTCATCCTCCTCAAGGCTTGGTAATGGTGCCCCCAAAGGCAGTCACCCTTGCCGGAGGTAGTAAATTGGTCACTGTGAGGTGCTGCTCTGCCTGAGACAGGGCCACGGTGGCCTGCAGGTACGTGCCGTGCCTCAGGCAGCAAAATGGCTGCTGTGTGGCACTGGTCTGCCCGAGGCAGGGCCGTGGCAGCCGAGAGGCCCTGCGGCGATAGAGTGCCACCTATGCGGGGGAAGTAAAATGGTGGCCGTGAGGTGTTGCCCTGGCTCAGCCATCAGAATGGCGCCTGTGGGGCCCCCACCCGCCCGCACTAAGGTGACAACGCCGTCCCCGTTGAGGAGCGCGCCCGGGGCAGGGCGGAGGCCCGGCGGTGGCAGCGGCGGCGGCGACGGGAGAGCGCGGTGGTACCGCAGCCGGGGCACCGCACGGGGCTGCTGGGCTGCCCGCGCTCCCCGGCTGCGCTTTCCGTTTCTTCATAGTTAAAAAATAATAAAATAAAATAAAATAAAATAAAATAAAATAAAATAAAATAAAATAAAATATTGTCTGCCAGCGCGACCAGTGACTTTTACAGGCCCCGGCGGATCGCCTTTTACCGGGACGGTGGGGCCGCGCGGGCGCGACCACGAAGCGCCCGGTGAGCGGCGCGGGGGTGCCCACAGCGGGAGGCGGCGCCACGCAAGGGCGGCGGAGGCGGCGGGGAGTGGGCCCGCCTCGGCTTCCCCAAAGCACTCGAAAGATACTTTAAAAGGCGGTGAAGAGACACTTCGCGGAGCTGATCCATTAATGTCGCTTTATTAGCAGCTTGACACGAGAAATACAAAATTTTCGGGGCGATAAGTTTATGTTTGTTTGTTTTCTGCTCACAATGAACCAAAAGAAATTGCCGCTCTCGGGAAGTGCCAGGCGGGGGGGTTGGGGGGGGGGATTGGGGGCTGGAAGCGGGAGGCACGGGGACGCGCCGAGCCGCCGGCGGTAATGGAGGGTTCTGTTTGTTTCCATGATTACAGCTATAAATAATAATAGTTTAAAAAGAAAAAATCCCGACAATTTCGGGTGCTTTCATTCTCCGTGCCCTGGGGGTTTCCCCGGCGGCGCGCTGCCCCCAGCCGCACTCCCCTGCGCGCCGCTGCCGCCGTTGTATTTCAGGAGGCTCTGGCGCCAAAGCCCGGCTCTGCATCCCGTGCCAAGCCCCGCACTGCATCCCGTGCCAAAGCCCGCCACTGCATCCCGTGCCAAGCCCCGCACTGCATCCCACGCCTCCCGCTCCCACCCGGGGCCGCGGCCGGGCCGGGGCTCCATGCCCCCGAGGCGGGCGCACCTGGCGCTGCTCCCGCAGTCGGCCACCGCCCTCCTCCTCCTCCCTAAGCATCCCCCTCTCCAGAGTTGCAGCTCCGTCACTTTTTTAAGCCGTGTCCTACTTTGTTTGGCAGGTGAACAAGCCTGAAAATGGATATTACAGCTTTTTATGATATAATATCTCTCTAATTGGTGCTTCATAGGGCCGTGTCTGAATTCTTTTCAATTAAGCCCTAAACTACAGTAACTGTTTCTCTCCGTACATGCTGGAAAAGCCATTCACGAGAGAGGCGACTGGTACTGCACAATTTCAAAGTACCTTTAATGTGTCAAAAATGTTTTGTGAAGAAAGCAACACTGTAAATGCAATCACCTACATTGGTGTCCCCATTGTTAAGTGTGAGCCAAAGTATTGCTAATTGTCCTGCGTTTTAGCTGGGTTTTTAGAGCATTATGTAGTAAGTACACCGAAGGGTCAATTTGTGAAGTGAAATACTTAGCATGCAAAGCGTAATACAAGATGCTGTGTAATACTTGACCTCTCAGCATAATAAATGTAGCAGTGAAACGCTGTGCATTCAGGATTCGCTGAATAGAGCCTCCGCCGAGGAACAAAACCAGAAAATGTTCTCTTCATTCCTCTTTTTTTTTTTTTTCACTAAGCGAAAATTATTCTTTATAATGGCCATTGCAGCAATTAGCCAGCATTTGGGGAGAATAAATGTGCAGAAATAGCAATTTCTTATTTTAAATGAGATTTTTGTATGGAGCCTGCAAATTACTTGGAGGTATATGAATAATTGTTGCCTTAGTTTTATGTTACAGAATAGGGTGTGGGTGGGTATAAAGATTTCCTATTTGCAGTTAAATGTTTAGACATTTTATTATTTTAATTTCACTCTCAGTCTGTCTCGATTGACCCTGCTTTCCCCACTGATCATTTCACGTATGCCAGGAAGCAAGTACTCAGATGATGGAAGCTTTCCAATTAGAGCTTTATGGTTTGTGTGTGTGTGTATGTGTGTGTTGGGGAGGTGGGGGGTGTCTATCCTTTTTTTTTTTTTTTTTTTTTTTGGTTGCTTTTTTGTGAGTGTGACATGCAAGTGCAATCAGGTTTTACTCTGGAAGCTACTACGGTGGTTTGAATTTTGCCTGCTAAATCAAAACATTTTAAGAATGTAGCATATTTGATGGGCACTTCTCATTATCCTCTAGAATGGTAAACCTAATTGGAGCTTTATTTACACATTTTAAAGGTTTTGTGCTCTGAAAAGGGAGATGCAAAATTCTTTCTCTCTGGCCTTCCAGATTCCTGCATTGAGTTTTAAGTGGATTGAAATTTTTGTGCTTCACTTGCTAACGTGGGAGAAGTCTTGTGAATATGAAATTAAAACACTTTCAGAGAAAGCATGGGAAGTTCTGACAGCTAGAACCTATTAGGAACAGTTTGTTTCGGAAGAATTAATAAGCTTCAGCATGCATTTCCCTAGAGCTGTGCTGGAAGTTTATACCCTGAATATTGGAACTTCCAGTCTAACTCTCTAAACACTTGACCAAGAGAAGAGCTTGGATAATTAATTTAGATTATGTGACTTCTGCTTACTTGATCTAAAACTTTCCTCTGCTGTGTGAGTTCTCTCCCTACACACTTATTTCCTCCTAGCCACTTATTCTTCCTTCTCTAAAGTACACATTAGCAGGATTGCAACTGGAAAGTCTGAATTCTTGGGCAGTGAAATGTCGTTGTCTGAAGACAAGCATGGTTCTTTTACCTAGTCCATATAACTGAATGGCCTCAGAAAATAAGGATTCTTTCACAGAACTTAAGTTAATAGCAAGTATTTTCTACAACTTTTACATTGTAATAGTGTTTGGGGCTTTTTTGAAACATTTTTTTGGTAATAAATATAATTTCTTTTGGATGATATGCAACAACGGGTTAAAATTAAATATGTGATCCTTGTATCTCGTTTAGGCCTGATCCTGCAGTCAGTATGTGTTTCAAAACTCCTTCCACTTCATTAAGGTGTCTTGTGTCCAAGGATTTTTGGCTGCAGTCCTGAGCTCAATGCAGTTAGTTTGCATTTCATATAACTTTAGAAGGAATTACTGTTAAATAAATTTGCTGGTGACCATAAGAAACACACCCACATCATATTCTATATAAAGGGGTAATTCTCTTTTTATTAACCTTTCTTTTTTCTTATCTTCTAGCATGTCTTTTTAATGGATCTCTTTGATAGAAGATGAACAACTAGCCCACAAATTGAGTAGAACAAATGTAGAAATTGCCAATGAGCAAAAACATGGCTTCTAGAATGAATATTCAGTAAACCAAAAGCATTGTTATTAATGCTGTATACAGAATTTTTCCTCTTAATTTACTCAGTGATATATTAGAAACAGATTCCATGAGTTTATGCACTGGTAAAAGCATAGGCTCTACATCAATGATGGTAATAATGTACTACACTGCAATGTCATATTTGCCATGTAATTTTGGCAGCCTGACATGCTCTCTGTCTACCACAATTTTTTCTGTGAAAGTTCAGATTATTTTTTTACTTTTGAATGAAGCTTATCTACCACAGAAAACATCCATTCTAATTCAAACTTTGTACTTGTTTTGAGTATCAACGTGTTCTCATTTGAGTTGGAAAGTGGTCACTCCTCTAAGTTTGCAGTTCTCACATTGCATGAAAGCTAAAAAAATCTTTGCCTGGGTTCTCTGCTGAACTATATTCTCTGAAGCCAGTTACTTTGCACGAGCAAACTGTTTGTGCCCCAGAGATATACATTACTCTGCAAATAAAAATTCTGTCTGTCTCAATGAGTGGAATCCATGGGACTAGCTTCTAGCTTTCAACCATCCCAGGATATTAGATGAAATCAATAGTTATTTGCTATGTGAGCAATATGTCCTTCAATTTTTTCAAGGTATAGATAATTATATTCACAGTATAAAGTAAGCTTGTCTTAGCAGAAGATAGAGAAGATACCAGACTCAGTAAATTATTAAAAATTTCCCAGCACGCTTAAAACTTCCACAATTCAAAATGTGAATTCCAAAGATCAAACAATAATTATTGCACACATTACAAAATATGCAGCATATCTCCTAAATTTACTTTTGTCTTTGCCAGTTGCTGGGAGTGTGATGATGGCTGGGTATATTAGAGTACTCTTGGGTAGCCTGTTACATGTAAATAAAAAGGTCAACTCATTTTTCATTACCCAGTCATGACTAGTGTCTTCATAATAATAGTTATAAGCAAGAAAATCTGTATTTTGTGATAGTTCCACACAAAATGTTCCCATGTAACATGCTTTCAATATATATTACAAAAGCTCCAGTATGACGAGGAAATTTGTAATGGATTTATTTTTGTTTCTGCCAACTTTGGAAAAGCACAGTCAGTGGAGCAATAGAGAACACATTGCTTCTTCAGCATCTTGGCTCTCTTGTGCCTCTTAGTCTTTAATGTGGTAGATAAGGAAAAGTAAAGGACTATTAAAATCACATATCTTCAAACCAGTCTGTGTATCTAGGAAAGCTAGGACTTAGGACTAAGTCTAAGGACTTAGCCAAAGCAAAGCTAAAGCCCTGACAGTCATCAGTAGTATTGTTCAGCCAAAAAAACATAAATGAAGGAAATACTTTTTTTCCTGCCTCAGTTTGTCCTGCCTTAGCTACCTTTATGACAATATTACTTACACCTTTCAGTGCTTAAATGGTTAATTCTCTTATTTAAATAGTTAAAGAACCCAAACTAATCTAAACAATAACCAGTAGAAGTCCTTAGATTTGGTAGGTGCTTCCAGATATGATGTCGCTAATAATTTATGGATCCAAAACCAACCCAAAATTAAATTCTGTATCTTTGCTGCTTCTTATATAACAGTTATAATCTTCAGAGATACAGGAATATTGAACTGATGTGGGAGCAGCCAATAGCCTGACATGATATTTAGCAACACCTATACAATGAGAAATGGTCACCTAATGCACTGTATAGACCTGATTTTCAAAGTAAACACACATTTCTTACTGCTTGAGAAAAACTTAATTTACTGCCACATATATATAGGTGTCTCATTTTAGGCAACTATTCATCTACTTGTATATGCTTAGCCATTTCTAGAAGGAGGGAACAAATTCCTCTCTTGAGGTCAAATTATTTGCTGGGAAAAAAACCCAAAAAACTCTTCATCTGTGATAAGACATATCTATCTATCTGGTAAATCAAATTCAGCTTCTTTACAAAGATGATCAACGATGAATGTGGTTAAGCATTCCCTGGTAATATGTATGTTTACAAAATGTCTTAGAAAACAGACATAAACAGAAATAGTTTTCCTTATCTTCCTTCTAGTGATTTTTTTACACAGAGAAAAATTATTTAATTCAATATGCTCTATTCATTAGTGGCTCCTGCTTCTGTAAAACAGAATTATGACTGGTAGGCAAGAGGGTGTTCTTTTGGTTCGTTAACTTCCTGCTAGATGTTAATGAGGAATTTTAAACTTAGAGAGAGAAAAAGGCAGCTTTGTAAATGCTGTCCATAACTGCCTCCCTTCAGTGTTCTTGCAGATTCACCCTCAGGTATAACTCTTCCCCACAAGTAGACATCATGCACATGGTCAATTAAGAGACTGAATCAAATATTCCATTCACAAAAATAAGCCATATGCTGTGACCTCCTAACTCTTTCACTTAAGCAGATCCATAGTGTAAAGAAGCATAATTGATGGTGTACTTAACAGATTCGATTCAAATTTGTCAGAGAAAAAAGTGTCTAAACAGGTGTTGGAAAATAGCTTATCAGAGCATTAACCTGGCCTTCAGAGGTAACCAAAGGATGTGTATTTTATAAGACAGGATGGAGGCTTGGGAAGATATCAGGATGAAACAAGTTAAGGAAGATCTACAGGGCTTGTCTTGTGGCTTCTACCAATTGTTTTCCTTCCTGCAATTTCTTCTAAACTTTTTAAAACTGTTGTACTGTTAAATTTATTATTTTTTCACAAATTTTTGAATACTCTTATCAATGTGGGTTATTTTACCTCTTAGTCTTACTTTCTGATCTATTAATACCACGAGATATTTTCTTCAAGATTTCCATCAACTCTAAACATAGGCTAGATAGTTCTATGAGAAATATGCTTACTTATACAAGAGATCAACTTTGTTTCCAATTTTATGTTGCCAACTCTGTATGAAACCAGCAGGAGGTATATCTGTATGGCAGAGAAAGGAGTTAGCTCTGAGACTGGATATGTCTGCTTAAAGGACAAAAGTCCTTCAGATGTCAATGTTTATAAGAAAAAAGAAGACAACGTATATGTGTGTGTATATATAAGTATATAAGGAATAACATTAGCCTTAAACTAAGATTGTCAGTAAGATGAAAAAATAAGCAACAACTATAGAGCAGTAGAGGAGCCAATACATGAAATCCAATACATGCAATAAATGAAATAGGAAAGACGTCAAAGGCACTCAAAGATGATGTTATAAAATGGCTCAAGATAAACAGAATAAAACTAAAAATTGGGGTAGCTCTATTTGCCATGTCACAATAAGCATAAGATGTGTGAAAGTTGTCCCTTTCAAACTTCTTGTTTCTTTGTGTGGAGCATCATAAAGGTGTTTATCCAGGCTTTTTTTGTGAGTTTGCTGATGAATCCTAAAATTGCAAATGAATGAGTTCTGATTTTTGAATGAGATCTGGCTCTGGGTTGAGATCAAGTGAAACCATTGATTTACCATAATTCAGTATAAACATATAAATAAGGACAGGTTCATCCACTAGAATCTTTGTATTTATGAATCTTGACAAACTATTAAGGACTATTGAGTTTTTCATGAGATCAAATCTGAGCAAGTTTCCTTTGGCTGTACTATTAACTCTGAATATTTCATATAACTCCAAAACACGATTATGTTTCTCCATATATAAGGATAGATAGATAGATGATAGATACATAGAAAGATAGATAGATAGATAGATAGATAGATGGATGTGTGTATGCATATGTGCATTTATTCAAGACTTCTATTATTAAAATATTTTCTTCATGCAGTGATAACTCTGAATCTCTGAAGAGGGCTATATGTTACATAGCACTCATTATATGTAAATGGAAAAAATCCAAAAAAGATAATGACTATGTATGTAAGACTATGTTTCAATATATTAATTCACATACTGTAATTCATCAATAGACATGAAGCGAAACTGAAGTCTGGGATATTGGTTATGCAATTAAAAAAAAATTTTAAAATAATGAATAATCTGTTAGATTGAAGTGGAGCTTTGACCTAGTATAATAGGATTCAAAGCTGTGTTTTACTTTTTTTAACTAGTAAAAACCCTGAACTTTAGTATAAGTGTTTTTGCTATGAAACAGTAAGCATTGCATGGGTTAATTAGCTGTAGACTTCATTTTCCTCACATATTTCATTTGGAAAGCAAAAATTAAGGATCAAGAATTAATTAGCTATGTACAAACTATGAAAAAATTGTTGAGGCAAGTGCTGTCTTGGTAATTCATTACTATATTTAGACATTGTAATGATTAGATTTTAAAAGAAACAAGCTAATTAGAACATTTTTCCAAAGTCACACAGAGGTCAGAGATGACAGCGACCTTATGTAAAATGGAGACTAAATATCTGCTATTCTGCACATTGTATAGAACTGGTACAGTAAGGCTAAAGCCTTTTCCTGTTCAATGAGTTGGAATTAAACATGCTAATTTGAGATCTCCTTCAAGTATTTTATTTAACTACTTTGGCCTTTAATTCCTTTATGTTGCATCATTTAATGTAATGTTATTTATATATACGAAGCACGTTATACTTATTAACCAATGTGCAAAAATCTAAAGTACAGATTTTATGTAATGGGCTAATTACAGGACTTTAAAGCCACCTACTGAGTTTTGCTAAGCTTAACAACAGGTTCACTGAACTGGATAAATTTATTCAAACTTGTGGAAATGAACCCCATTCTATGTACAACCGTACTGGGAAAACACACAAATTATACCTCAATACCAGTTTAATGGGTCAAACAGTGAACCTGAATACCAAACTTATCTACAATCTTGCAACAGCAGAGAAGCTATAGGCCCTGGGTGAGAAGAGGAAGTGCTCATTCATAGTTTCTTCCTCAAGTTTGTAAATAACTCACACTTGGTATATGGGATGACCCAGATTTTCAGTGTATGTAGAGTTGGTTTAATTTTTCTTATGGTGATCTTTGAAGCTGCAATTTTAAAATGCAGCAAGTTTGTCATATGCAATTGTAGAAGACATATAAAAGATATGATCCTTTGCTCTGTCTTCCTATTACACCTATTATATGTGTGCTTTATTTATTTATTTATTTATTTATTTGAATATGCTTTTTAAACTGAGTTTGCTTCAGTCAGTCATTTCATATGCACCCATTAGGCCTGAATTTCATCTAAATTGTGTGTTTATAAATTGAGTCAAATATAATCAAAGGTCATCAACTGCATCTTTGTCAAAATGGAATTATATCAGTCACGCAAAAAAAAATTGTTATTACTATAGTCCAAGATAGCATTAAACTTTTGACTTCACTATCTGAAGAGTCTAGAAGATGCTTAGGCTTCCCACTTATTATTTAAACTTTGAAAGACATTCACCAGACTTCTACTTTCCATGGATATCCAAACTTACTTGATTGTTTTCCATCAAGTTAGTCTGGATTTACCTCAGTGGAATTCAGCAAACAAGGTCCCCTAGTATTCCTCTTTTTCCTCAGCTTTGAACAGTATTCAAATAAAAGCAAAATGAAAAGGCCAGCTTTCTTATTCTAGCCATAATCTGTCCTTCAAAAATGACAAAGTAGTTTGCTCTTTTAAACACCACTATAGTCTAAGGTTCATATGTGATTTTTTCATTTGCATTGTTCTTCAAAGTATCACACAGATTATCTAATAAAAATCTTTCCTCAGAAATTGAGTATTCTGTTGCTGATATTTTATGTATCTATATTCTGTTTTGGATAACTATGCATAATCTATTCAGTAGCTGACATTTGGGCCTTGATAGATACATTCAAGCATGTACTTTCAGGAATAATAACGTCAGTGCACTGTGTTCTACAATGTGTGCAATGAAAATGTGCCTCATAAAGCCCATAATTGTTGCTTAAGTTACAAAGATGATTTTTTTCCCAGTAAATGAGGAACAAGCCACATAATCTTGCTAACACTATATGCCCAGGAAAGAAGAGTTTAAATAAGAAATGCATAAATTTAGCAGACTGCTGTAACAAATGAAATGGTGTAGCATTGAAAACATTTGAGGCAATTAATCAATGCTGTGTTTGCACATATCATTAAATATATTATACTAAGTTTAGATTTGATTTCTATGCTTCTTTTATAAAGAGTTAAAAGAAAATACATTTGAATTCATGCTGATACTGAAAACATGCTCCTAGCTCCTAGTTTCTTGGATTTCGAATCATTTCCATTAACAAACAGCTATTTGCCCTCTAATAAAATATGTCATTATGCGTCATTCACATCACACAAAAGAATCACTGAAAAATCGCCCCAATGATGGCCAATAATTACACATTTTGCTCCTGCACGAGCAATGAAGAAATCTGTTCATTGGAGAAAGCAGGTGCTGGGGCATCATGCTAATAGTCAATGTGTGCCACAGTAATTAGCCATTGCAATTGCTAAAATTAACAATTAGCTAACATGCAATTCTCTTTTTGCAGGCTGCAGTTTACTTTGTATAATCCTTGTATGTTCTTAGTAATTATTCTGACAGCTTATTATTTTTATTTTTTCTGGTTTGAACACAGCTTTAACATTTGAATCAGTCTACCCAAATGTTCAACAGGCAGTATGAAACAACTGCTTCACTAGGCAATTTCTAAGGAACAAATTTGTTTTTATTCTCAACTTTGTATTGTTCAAGAAATACACAATTCTTTTGTAGAGTAAGAACTTCTCATCTTATTTGAGAGCTTGGGACCACAGTGAAGGTCTTAAGTCCTTTTTACACTGGTAGAACATAGCAGATCATCCCTACTTTTCAGAAAAACTAGTACGAATTATTCTCTACAGTTTGGTTTCCAACCCTTGCTTCGTGACCAACCATGACATTGCTTCATGGTTGTCTGTGGAGCTGTTGGAGACAGTCCATAGAAACTTGGCAGGTCACAAAGTTCTAATTCTCTTAGTTACTACTATCAGCTAAATAACACAAAATAATCATGGGATTTACCAACCTCTCAATGATTTTTGTGTGAAAATGTGGTTGTGTTATCCCTGCAGCTCTTTGATTTACAAATGTCTTCACAGTTCTACTAGGAATTATGTCCTCATCTTGAATACTGTATATTGGTCTTATAAGCCATCTCAAAAGAGAGTAACAATAGATATAGAAAATAAATTCAAGAAGGATGAGCTACGGTGTGGAATGGCATTTGAATTGGAAAAACTAAACAGATTGGAAAAGCAGTATGAAAAATATTCCTGACTGGGATATAGTAGTGGCTTACAGTTTTTCAGGTGGCATGGAGAAAGTGAGTGAAGAAAACTAATTTCATCTTCTTAAAAAATAGTTGAGGCACCAACCAAATTGAGGGGCAGTAAATAAAATCACCCAGTTTAAAAGGCTGAAGCAATAACTTTTTCTTATGATGCATAATTAAGTTGTGGAACTCCTTGCTACAGGAAGGCATTGGGGTAAATAACTGAAAGAACAAATGTCCGAACTCACAGTAGGTAGGTCCCAAGCAATAGCCACGATTTACTCAAAAGTCTCTGAAACTGTCAGGATATGCAACTGTATTGCAGTGAAAGCTTCATCCACACATGAAGCTTTTCCTTGAACATCTTACACCTCATTCTGAACCATTGTTACAGAAAGGCTTCCAGAGCTAGACTGAACTTTGGGTTGACCTGCTCTAGTCATCTCTTGTTTCACAAATTGTATGAAAATCTCAGTAATGTGCTACAACAAAGATGCTGAAGAGTTGGATTTTTTCCCTACATATTCAGGTCAAAATTTAGCTTACATATAAATCTGTGCAACTCAGTTGAAATCAATGAAGGTTGAAGTATTTGTGTAGACGGATCATACTCTGTTTTGCTTTGCGATTTTTTTAGTATTAGTAGACAGGTAGAGATAACTGGATCCACTAAAAACACCGATAGCTTGCTAACCAGAAGGGATGTATTCTTCTCCAGAACTTGCGTAATTCCAGGGACTCCAGTGGAATTCTTCCCAGTTTTATAGGTGTAAGTGAGAGGATAATAAGGCTTGGGGAATTTATATAATCTTCTGTAATCAGTGTGGCATCTGTATCTGGCACCAAACCAAGAGCAGCTTCTTAAACAGTTCTTTAAAGCTCTTCCATGTTTTAAAAATATTTCAAAATGTGATTTGCTCCTGTGCATGCTAACCAGCAAAGCCATATATTAGACAGAAGTAATATGTCTCAGAAAATGTAGTTTTTTGCTTTCGTTTTTAGTAAAAAAGCTCAACACAGATGCAGTCAGAAAGCAGCAACAAAAACGTTCTCCAAGATCAGTGTGATTTTCCCAAAGAAGACAGTGAGGTAGGAGAGAAAAACTAAACTATGGAGTTCAAGCTTTTAGTTAAGGCAATAAAGGCAGAAAGATCAGTTACAAGAGTGTGGATGTCAGTCAGTCATGTTTCGGCTCCACCCAGCACACCAGGCTCAGTAGTTTTGTGACTTCCATGCAATATTACAATCAGTGTTAGAAAACAACTAATGAAAATGAGAATGGAAAATGCATACCATTTCTGAGGAGCTATCTGTTATTGAAGGTAATATTCTTGATGATCATAACCTCTGTGGACTTCAGTGAAAATATTTTCATATATTTCAGATGAGAAACAAAACTCTAGAGTCTCAGAAAGAATTAGCCACTCATGGGTGGTTTAAGTATCTACGTCAAAGGGGGCAATCCTCCAGGTTTGTATCCTAAAGCTGCAGGCACTCCATGCCTAAAGAGACTTAAATTTTAACTGGGAAAAAAGTCTGTGCATATATAGATCACTGTTTGTATCATGCTAAGAATCTTCCTGCTGTCAATGATAAGCAGTAGTAGTAATCTGAGCTTCACAGTGGCCCTTGAGGTAGATATATCCTGCCTGCATCCTCTGTGGGGGAAAGGGCAGCACACAGGAGGTGTGATTTTAACTCTGCTAATCAGGGCTGATGAAAGTTCACAAACTTACATTACAGTTTTGTCTACAAAAGAAGAAGGACTTTTATTAACATGCTGAGTGATGTGTTGGGTAGCTGAGGAATTGATACACATCTGTTTTTGCTGCTTCTGATACCAAAGTAGAAGACTGTCTCAAACTGATTTTCTCCTTGGTACAATTTTTCCCAGTCTAGTTCAACAGGAGATGTGTGTCAGAGACAAAAGGTTTCAAATAGATTATGGCCCTTGAATTTGGTCCCCATAGGTAAAAGTTTATTGTTTGTACATTTTTCACAGGTTCTTCTAAAGATTAGGAAACTTAGATAACTAGAAAAGATAAGATTTTTATTTCTTTAGTGAGTTGTACCTGTTGGATAAACTACAAAACGACTGTAGTGGAGAGAGGACTTTGGACTTCTTCAGCCTGTGCAATTATTCTGAGTGCTAGGCTCAACTATCATGCATCTCACCTTCCTTCTCTCTGTCCTAGCACATTTTCAATTCTTTTCTAAAAAGTGGAACACTCTCCATGGGGACATTGGCGCTGCTTCTTTTGTTGGGCTCGATGCCTTCCCTGGGTACATGGAAATCTGAGTACATGCAGCTGCCTTTTGTACAGAGGCCTTCATATGGTCAGAAGGGAGGTGTGGCCCTTGGCAGGTTCTTTAATGGATGAGAAGAGGCCAGAATCCCAGACCATCCTGCAGTATATACAACTTTGTGGACCTAAAGCAAAAAATTTGATTATTTGAACCCAAGAGAATAGGATTTAGAAGAAAATTCAGGAAACTATTTTCTCCGTAAGTCCCCCAAGTAAGCAGAAAAGAAGATTTCACTGGAACGCTCTATCTACATAATCACTTTACTGACAACAGCATGCTGGGTCTTGAATTCAATAGTGAAGTATCTGTTAGCTGTGATGCATCCAATGGAATTTGTTTCACAGCAAGCCCTGTAACTAAAGGCCCTGTAACTAGAATCACTCCTGATCATTGCTTCCTTGTCATCTTTCACATAATTTTGTTGAGAATAAAATGCTGTATCTCAGTCTTGGTGGAGACAAAGAAGAGGAAATGAAAAGCTTAAGCTTGCATAGCAATAATACACACACATAGCAAGAATTAGCTATTAGAATTAGAAGATTTCTCTGAATTGGGGAAAATTCATCATTTTAACATAGCAATCTACCTTTATGTGTATACGTTATTGATATAGATCAGATCAGTTCATCCCCAGCATTAAAGCCATCTCAAGTTTCTTCAATAGCACACAGGGGCCCAAGTGATGGAAGTGAAGGAAGGTTCAAGTCATATCATATTAGAATACTTGTTTCTATACTACTGACATTTAGTCTAATCTGATATAATTATTGTAATTGGAGTATGATCAGACTCTAATCTTCTCAGTAGCTACTGATATCTTTTCCTGTGAGCATTCCTGCTTTAAAATGTTCCTTTTGAGTTGGTTTTTTTTCATTGTTTTTTTCTTGAATCAAAGGCTGGGAAAGAGAGGCATGTTAATGTCTCGACTCTCCTGCATTATCTTTGCGAGATCCTCAAATCCCTAGCCTCAAGCCTGGGATCCCACCATAACTGGTGAATGATTGCACCATCTGGCTCACATCCCAAACTTCCCCCACCACATAAAAAGGAAATTAGAATATTATGGTTTCTCTTATTTTACAATTACATTAGGTCACCCACGTGGAATAAACTACCTTTAATAACCAATTTAATATATACTGAACTCTGACTTGAGCATCTGGATGTTTTAAGATTATTGAATATAGAAGGAAATAGATTATGATCTGCTAAGTTATAGAAACTATTTTGGTATATGTCTGGTATTTGGTGTCTACATTTAGTACACAATGATTCATCATTTTTGAACAGGATAACAAAAATGAACTCCATATGGCACCCCAAAACAGCAGTGACAATTTTTGTATGTGTTATATACCAAATGGTTGTCAAACATGATAACAAAGTGGTTTTTTGGCTGTTGTTTTGTTTCCATTATAGAGATGATTTATTTTGTTTCTGTCTGTAAGACCAAGGACTTCATTAAATTCAGTCTAACAGGGATTTGAAAGTGTGCAGCTGATTTAGTTAAGACATTTGGGATGACCTGAAATTCATGATGAATTAAAGATAAGTCACAGCTGTTCTATATCCCACTGCAAAGACTTTGAAATCAACAATTTCTAGATCATGAAAGATCATGAGCTACTGAGTTTAAAATTGATGAACATGACCAATGTTGTATCATAATCCCTTTTAGAAAAAAAACCAAAACATCATATTCAGGAAATTTACTCATAATTACTAATAGTCATCTTTATAATAAGTCATCAAAAAATACCAGTCCGGCATTAGAAATTTCAAATCCTGGCACATGGGACAAAGCATAGATTTTTGAGATCGCTCATTTGGTGCCACTGGTACAATGTAAAGCTTCAGGACACTTGGATCACAGCGTGGTGGCTCACCTGGCAATGAAATTTTGGTTTCTTGTTGAAATAAAGTATAGGTTCTCAAGAGAGGAATCAAGAAAGTTGATGGACTCATAGGGGAAAGCTTCTGAAAATCGGTAAGAGTTTTACTGTTGAGTTCAACAGGCTTTGGATCAGGCTTAGGTCAAGATCTTCTGTTATATGAATGATACATGGCTGATCCCTTTGAAAAAGAAACATAGCAAGGACACAAAATTATGATTCCTTAGGCCCTGCAAGTAATATAAATGCCTATATTTAATTTCATTTGTACTGGATCTCAATACAGGGGCACAAAATACAAAGCTAAATAATCTCCAGAACAAAGACCAGTTATAGAACAATGAAGCCTATTTTATTTTACCATCATATCTGTTAAAGACATGCTAAGGATAACATTTTTGAGCTAAGAATATTAAGAATTTTGAAATAAATTATAATTTAGTAACATCAACTATGTTACAGAAAGTTGTCCTTTGAGAAGAACAACACTGGTAATTAAATGGATTCACTTTTTTGCAAGCCAAGGTAGATGTAAAATAAAAAATGGCTTGCTCTCCAGAATGTGTATAGTATGGGGTAAATCTTTTGCAGCAAAAGGACAAATATATTGTAAGCTTTCTTATTTAAGATGCTGCTGTATATAAACCAAGGCATATAAAACTATACTATGTTTCCCTATATAGAGACATTTAATCAAACGAGCAAATCTACTGCCAATCACTTCATACTGTTTTGTGCTTTGATAGTAAAGGAAAGCCAAGTTTTTAGCCTGGGTCTAGCCTGACTCAGGCCGTAACTTGTGAGTCCTGCTATTCTAACCCTTTCTCTTGATCTGCTTTTCAGCATGTCTTAGAGTACACAGCTCAAAGCAGCAGGGGAGTTTCTCAGCAAAGGGCCACCCACTTGCATATTATTCCTTCCTTGCCTGTGACATGACACAAGAACAAAGTAGACATTAACTGCTACATTAAACCCAGAAGGAAAGTAATCAGTAACCTGTTATTCCCTTAATAAAGGGAAACACATGCAGTGTGAAATCCAGAAGACTAATCAATAGCCCCAGACAATGCAATGTGCCAAACAAATTGCAAATCAATTAGAATCCTTGTTTTCTTTGAAATGGTTCACTATACCTAAAGCAATTACTCGTTCATTAGACCTAATTTAACAGCATGACTGCCCTAGCAACAACTGGCAGCGTCTGGCTATCAAATGGAAGAATGGCAGCTTATTTCTGTCTGTCTGTGAGTCTAACGCCAATCAAAAAAAATTGAATTCCTTTATATAAGAAAACTTCTCATTAATGGGTAAAATATTTTCTGTGAAGGAAGAATCAAGTATCCTATTTGATTTGGTTGAGTTTGGTATTATTAACTAAGTAAGGGAATAGATGTAGACTTTGTATGAAGAAATTCTGGAATTCTTAAGTTTCAGTAAGTTCCAGTGCTAAGATAGGCAAAAAGGAGGGGAAGTTTTATATCTGCTTCAATAAATCCTTTGGGATTTGGAAAAAAAGTAAGTCCTAGATATGTTTGCATCAGCGGTATGTTTACCACAATTGCAATGGCACAATAAGATTAGCATGGTCCAGCACAGGATGATACACATTCGCCAAATGGTCCATAATCCCTTTGATGGGCTCAGAGGGCATTCAGCATTTGATACAAACCCTCCCTATTGTCTTCCCTTGGCATTGGATCAGGCCCCTAATACCCTAACTACAGGTTTAGAGTGACATTTTGATATTTTGTTTCCTGCTCTATTCAGTGTTATATGGTAATAGCACAGACATACGGGCCTTATAAGAGATTTTTAAAAAGCCTTTAAGTTTTTCATATGTGTTCCTTTCCCTCCCCACAAATCTGAAACTCATGAAACCAAGTTTTTCCTCTTCCTCTGCTGTGGTGCACACAAATCTTGAGATGAAAGGGATGTACCCAAAATGGGGTCAGTTGGCAGGAAACCACCTCCAGGAAAGGGAACTAGATGCCTTGCCACCCTTGTAGCACAGATATGTCTAACCCTTACAGTGAATAAAGGCAAATAGGAACGTTACATACCTTTAGTATGTAGTAGTATGAAAACCAGGGGTATTTTCAGGACCTAAAGAAAGGTCCAGAGTTAGCTGTGACTTCCTCTTTTTTACTGCTATTATTAGTGCACTGTCAAGTACTCTTAGGGTTAAGACAGTGCGGTAACAACATGTTCGGGATTAAACCCCCTACAATTTTAGCCTGTAAATTTTAACCACTGTGGAAAAAGAAATGCTTGCCAAGAAGGTTATTTTTAATGGTCACGATTTGAAACCTTTATATTGTTTGTTGACCTTTAAGGATGTGACATTTTTCTATAAAAATCCTTGTAAACTCTTCAGTGTATATATATGCGCATATATAAAAATATACATAGCCTAAATATATATAGCCTATACATATATAGCCTAAATATATATGTATATATTTATAGCCTCAGTTGGAGTATATTTTTGTATTAATTGAAGTAATTTCTAATTTCCCGCAGATAAAAAAACGCTTCAAAATTATTTTAGAAAGCCTTTAAACATTTTGGGTCTATATTTAGCGTTCAGTTGATTTAATTACTTTTAGAACAGCTGCTGTTGGAGGGAGCTGGAGCTGTTAAAACTGACCATAAGTATTTATCTAAAGATACTCAACTTCAGTGTTCAGTCTTGTAGGCCTGCTAGACTTTATTCTCCTGGGTCTTGCCATCCTTTCTGGTAGTGTAATACTCTCCCCCACTGCAGAGAGTATTAGTGAGAGGATATTTTAATGTTGAGAGGATAATGTTTTTCTGGAAGTTTGTCTCTTATTTTTGGGGCAATCAAGGGCTGCTCAGGAGATGGAAATGTAATAGGTAAGTGCAATAATCATAGAAATATAATAAATAATCACAGTTCCATATTTTGCCATATATACTTTGCATCTGCATGTATATGCATATTTGATGTTTTGCTGTAAATTCAGAGATAACTCACTGTTCCTAACATCTTACACAGACCCAAAGTAGTTGAGCTTTGTCTACTGGAGCTTAATCTGGTATTACAAACTCAAGCAATGCTTAGGGTTGCAACTTGGCTAGCAAGCACAGATATTGAGATGCTATCTGAAAGACTTGGGACCACTGCATCCAAGTATTCCTGAACCTTCTGGGATTTCTGAAGGCCAGTCTTTTCCATGGAGCACAGACTAGAGAGTCATGAAAGGCACCTTGAATTTAAGTAATATGAAATTAACCACCAATTACCTATTAATTTATGTCCTTAATATTTTCAATAAAACTAGGACAGTTGTTCATGCCCTCACTTTGATGGGAACCTTGAGCATATGTTCACGTACTTTTTTTTCAAAACAAAAGTAGCCACTAAGTAATAGACCTATTGTTCATATTCTTGTATCTTCTTACAGCCTACGTGACTTAAGACTATGTACCAGCACTCTAGTGTGCAGGTATGGCAGCCTGAAACAGGTCTTAAACTGTTTCTTCTTGTTTTGCCAGCATTTGGAACACAACAGAATCTGAAACTAGCCAAAGGACATCTTAACACTTGTAACTGAGATACAATCACTATGTGGCTGTTGCAAAATAACCTCTTGACATACAGTAAATTGTGTCTTTTCATTTTGTGGGACCCCTCACAGGTTAACTCCATATTTTTTGTGTTTATCAGATTTGAGACATTTGTTAGATTTTATCACTGCTCTGATTTGGAATTGAAGTCTTCTGTAGGTAGCTCTGTCACTTTCTCAATTTGGCACAGATTTTGAGGTAAGGCCTGAGAATATCTGCCAGCTGTCTCCGTGCCATGGCATCGGGGTGAGGGACCTGCTTGTTGGCACGTCTGGTCCTGAGTTCCTTCACCTTTCCTGAGTTCCATGACCTGGTTGGTGGGAAACTCCAGACAAAGGAAGTGTAGACCAGGGAAACGCACTGTGTATTTGATCTTGTGAGGATGTTTCTGTGTGCAGTGCCCTGACACCTAGTGGATTACATTTAGACCTTTCAAAAAACTCTGAGCAGATGACACTTTGGAGTCTCTGTATGTCACATAAAAGGGCAGAGCCATATATTGGTAAAGGTCATGAACATACTGTAAATGGAAAGCACCCACAAACAAACATTAAGGGTAATTACTGCTGTTTCATCTTATTCTTTTAATAATATGTTATACCAATTTTACAAACTTGAGTAGGAATTAGTACTTTTTGCTCTGCAATTACAAGTGCATTATTAAGAGCTGTGAAAGACAAGTTGAAATGACTGCAGTATATTTAGTGTTGCTTCACGCTCTCTGGGCTATACATATAGGTACTCCACTTCCCATGCCAGAGATAACCATCCCTTCATCAGATGTTTCAGAACTTAATATATATTTTTGCCTCAGACCATCTTATCTTATCTTATCTTATCTTATCTTATCCTATCTTTCAGCATCTCAGCTTCGAACTCCACATTATTGCTAAAGACAAGATTAATTCCACCACAATTTAACTGCCTAAAAGTGACACACCTGATCTGCCAGTCATTTAGGGTCCTTTTGCAGCTACAGAAGACAGTCAAGGAATTCCAGAGACTGTAATATAATTGACATTAATTAGTAGCAGATAATGCTCATGATATCCACAAATTATCCATACATTTATGATATATAATGTCTAGTTAGACTCAAACATTTGATATTAGATTACAGCTTCCCTGGAAACGTAATACATCCCTGCTTGAATTGAAAACTTTTTTTTTTTTTTGTTAAGAGTGTGGCTGGGGAGGATATAACCGGAATATCTTTTTATCTTTCAAAATAAAAATTTTCTCTAGAGGACTTAAGAGTAACTGAGGACATTATTTTCAAATAACAAAGCATTTGTCATCTTTGTCTGACTTTACTTGTATAGTTTAAGACAAGTCCTCAGTAGTCACAGCTAAGTATCACTTTTCTCATTCATGGTTGGCAATGCACACATAGGTGGCAGTTGGATTTCTTTGTTGTCTGTTTGTTACAAGGGTAATAGGACTAGAAGGGATCTCAAGATGTCCTCACACTGATCTTCAAGCCCCAAGGCAGAATCCACTCTATCTTGAAGCTGATTAGGGAAGGAAATATAATCTGTGTTTTGTGTTCTGGTAATTAAGCATTTTACAAAGATGTGGCTGTGGCTAATCTGAAGAATGACTATGCATATACATATGTATGCCGTGATGAGGCATCTCTCAGTGCAAGAAAGAACTGGTCCTAATAGAGGTGCACATGTTCCAGTCAATGCATACCTAACAGTTATATTGATAATGTATGAGTAAAAAGGGGATGGGATTCATCCTCTCATAGTGGCACTGGTTCAATAGTGAAAAAAACTTACTTCAGTGTCTCAAAGGACATATGTAAAGAAGAATCCAGAGAGACAGAATAAAGAGCATTCAGAAAGAGACTTTACTCTTTAACACTTTTCATATAATTCCACTCTTTATAAAAGGCTGTTTCAGGCTATTGAAAGGGCTTCTTCCAGGCTATTGACAAGGTGATGACAATCACCCAAATTGTCCTGTTGAATTAATTCCCTACACTGAAACTATTTATTATTTCCTAGTATGTAAATGGGAATTGAATATCAAAAAAGTTCATATTTTTTCAAAGCTTTTAGGGCATGATTCCTCATCTCTGTTGGAATCTTTATTATACTCACCATCATAGTGAGGCCACTTTGTCATCTTTGAAAGGTCATAGAGATCAGGGGGATGTCCATGATAACTGGAGAAGGGCAAATGCTGAATCCATCTTCAAAACAGGCTGAAGGGGCAATCTGAGAAAGTACAGGCCTCATTTTGGTCACCAGGACAATTACAGAATGAGTCCTCCTTGAATGAATATATGGATGTAGGAAGACAGTGGTTATTGGAAAGTCAGCAGTTAAAATCATGCTTTTCCAAATTGCTTTTGATGACGAAATGACTGGATCTGTTGATGAGGGAAGTGCAGTGGATGTCATTTATCTTGTCTTTATCAGGACCTTGGGCAATCCCTCCAACATTCCCTGTATCTGAGGTGGAATGTTAGGGTCTAGATTGTTGAACAAATGGCTGAGTAAATAACAGTTTGGGTGATCAGGTTCGGCAGGTAGTGATTAGTGAGTCATGCTCCCTCTGGAGTCTGGTTACAAATGGAGTGCAACAGGGATCTCTCATGGGACCGGTCCTGTTAACCACTTCTATCAATGATCTGAAGCAGATGGCAGAGTGCTCTCTCATTAGGTGTGTGGTGACACCAAGCCAGCAGGACCACTTGATGATGCTCTTGAGGGCAGGGCTGCCACCTGAAGAGACACAAGATAGGCTGGAAGAAGAAGCCAATGGGAATGTTACAAAATTCAACACAGACAGATGTAAAGTCCTGCCCCAGGAAGAAAGAGTCCCTTGAAGCAGTCCCTCTGCTCTCCAGGTGAGCTGGTGCACAGTGCACTGTGGGCATGAGCTGAACATGAGCCCTCAGTGTGTGACCCTGTGCAAGAGCGTCCAAGGCAATAGTCAGGAGCACAGCCAGGAGTGTGATTATTCCCCTCTACTCAGCCCCCAGAGGCCACATCTAGACACTTTGTCCAGTTAAGGGAGCACCAGTAACAAGAAAAGTAATGATCAGCTGGAGGGAGTTCAGCAAAGTGCCACAGAAATGGTCAGGGGTTGGAGCATTTGCCCTGTAAGGAGCGGCTGTGGCACTGGGGCTTGTTCAACCTGGAAAAGACACCGCTTTGGAGGGACCTAAGAGCAGGCCCCCATATCTGCAGGGAGGGCATTGTTTCTCTGGACTGACCTACCGGCCTCACATCAACAGCCTCTGGTATCAGCTTTGGGAAGAACAGCTGTCGGACACGATGATGGCACTGGGAAGGTCATGCAACTCTGTATAGACGAGGTGAAATTTGGATAGTGCTGCCACACAACCAAAATAACATCCTATAGCAAAAGCAATCAATTAAACAGATCTGATTGAAGAAAAAAAATCAAGACAGTAAACGACAAAGAGAAGGCATTGATCAGTGATTGGAGTAAAACAGCATTTTAGAATTAAAAAAGGGTATTTTGAATTAACAAGCAATGAAGAAAATTTTGAACTAGTACACAGGGGAAAAAATGCTCCCACAAACATTAAAGTAAATTAGCTCATAACAAATCCAAAGTGGTCACCAATTTAGAACATCAAATCATCACTTTGAAAGACTTCATATGTATCCTGAAGTCTTCAGTTTTATTTGTTTTGAATTTTCCCCTGTTCACTGCAATCAATAGAAATGAAGGGTACTTAGTAATTCACAGAAGTTCCCCAGTAATTTGAAGGATTGACACTACCACAAACTTTTTGAGAGATTTTGGGCATCTGGGCAAAGATTCTTGTTTGAACATCTCTCAAAGTTGTGGTCTCTTGCCCAGGGCAGGAGTAATTTGAAAGCTCTGGAAATTGATAATCCATATTACAGGATATGACCGTCCACCATAAAAAATACTGCACTCTAAGAAAAGGTAAAATATCTTCCTGCGACAAAAGCAAGATCATATTTTGTTCTGATTTCAGAGTATCTGAGCCCTAAATACATACGTGTCGTCTTCATCACTATTGCAACAAAAATTATAACAATATAAGGCAATTGACTCCAGATTCCCAAATAAGAAGTGAACAGTACTTTAAAACTAAATACAACAATTTGAGATAATGCAGATTACATCTGAGAACCACAGATAAAAAAATCTACTCACACAAATAAAAATCACTTTAGAATAGCCATTGCATTTTATATGCTTACTAGTAAAGAATTTTACTGTTATCACAAAAATGTGCACGTACGTACATGCATAGGTGTATGAAAATATTATATATTTTGAATATATAATATGTTCAAGTTTTTGAATGCACCTAACATTTTTGCAAAATGGTGCATAGAGAAGTTAAGGCAAGAAACTTCTTCACCACTATTTTTAATAACATTGTTCTATCATTGGTTATTATGAGAAAGTTCATTATGAATTTTTTAACTTGGTTTTGTGTATTTTCCTGTAACAGTAATATTTCATGAAAAACCTAAAATCACTGTGAAAAAATTCATGGTGATTTAAAACAACTCTCTTGTAGCAGACCATGACTTTTGAGGATCAGTCTATGCATTAAAAGGGAGGAAAAGTTCAGCCTAAGCATTATAGTGAAAACTAAGAAGTAGGGAGGTTGCAACATTTCAGTGAAGATGGAAGCAATGAGGTTTTATGTATATGAATCCTATTTGTTTCCCTCTTAAGGGAATTATTCAAATTGTCCCCCAGCTTTCCAATAGAAAGAAATAAAATTAACTATTATAATAAAAAACTTAAAGAGGTGCTCTCTCATTCTAATTTTTCCCATACTGCCACAACCAGTCAGTCAATATTTATGGCAGATAGCATTTATGGCACCTATCACAATAGTTTAAATAGCTTTTTCTAGCAAGAGACCACCAAAAATGATTAGGGAGATTTTCTACATGTGATGTATTTCTCTTTATTACAGCCTATGCTTCAGAGACCTGATTACTGGTAAAGCACAGATAAAAGCTATAACAGAATGGTGGTCAAACAAGTGGAGCCTATAAAGTATGCACTCCTCTTTTGTTTGCTGCTATACAAAAAGTGAATAGACAAGCTCTTTTGCAAACTTGCAGAGGACCAACTTTTTCCCTACCCCCCACTCCTGGGAATAAGCCATTTTAATTATTGAAGTTTTTTTTGTTTAATCTTCCACCAACAAGTAATATGAATATTTTATACAACACTGATGAATGCTTAACTAATACAGTTCTTCATACAAATGCAAACTTCCTTTTTACTGGCCTCTGGTGACTATGCATCTAGTGCCAGAGTGGCATCATTCAGCTCCAGTTGCTATAGCATTTTCAAGAACCTCTCTGTTCTTGTCATAAATTATCTTTAAGTGAAAAAAGCTCCAAGGAGGTCTGCAGCAAACTGTATCATATAATGGGTTTCTAAACTGTGGTAGAAAACACTCATCTTACTTATATTCTTCTACCATCAATTGTTTAGTGACCCTTCTTTGGGATACAGATGAGCATAACCCTGAAAAATGTTTGTGTTGTCTTTCTCTTGTTGGCAGCCTGCAGCCTGCATGATCTAATAAATATTGGCAGGACCAAATGAAATAATATAGAAGAGCTTCTCTTCTTTAAAGTCCATAGACCAAGAGACTCTTGTCACTTGTTAATATCTCCATCAAACAGTGAAGTGTTAACATATGTGATACGACCACGCAATCAAGTAAGGACCGATTTGTTGACTAATTAAACCAACACAACAAGCTCTTTAGCACCTACAAGTGACAAGTTTAGAGCAGGCAAGTGGAAACTCTCAATTGAGTCCCCTTTTATGAGACTATCATGCCAAATTCAATTCTGACTGAGTAGTATTTGAATGTACTTGACTTCCACTATGTGCTGACATGCTTACAATAATTCATCATGTGTGACAATAGCCCAATATTAGAGATTTATGATATATACAAAACAGTTACAAATGAAATGTAGCCCTAACATGTGTCTGCTTTACTTATCCACAGCCTATTGATATTATAATTAATGGTCAATTACTTAGGGATAGAGAATAGAAAATAGTCATTACCAGTTTCAGTCATCATCTGTTTTTGGCAAATTCTGGAAGTAAATGAAACCATTTTCATAGTGTTTGGCGGTTGCTGGAAAGTACACTGTTGCTCACTGTTGCAAGAAGGAATGGGTTTGCTATCTGTTTTACAGTTGAAGAGTTATTTTAGGAACATAGTATTTATTTTATTATTACCATAATGTAGGTAAGTTTTGAAAAGTGTATCTGGGAAGATGAAAATATAGTGAACACTGCATGTGATTATTTTACAAAGATTGCTAGCACTGGCCAATTTTACACACACACTCAAAGCCAACCCCCAAAGCAATTTAAAAATGTAAATTCAAATTCTTTTCATTGGAAAAGAAGAACTTTCTGTTTATCTTTCACAGTTTTAGGTCCTGCCTTAATAATGACGAGATTACTGTGAGTCTAATAGTCCAGTTTATGGGGGAATTCAAACCACAAGGAAAAAGAGATCTGAATCACTTTTGGGTCACGGATTGTGCAAATGTTTATAAATACTCTCCTTTTAAACTTTAATAGCTCTACTGAAATCACTGAGGTTATTGATATGCTATTGATATGTGTTGTGGTATTGATGTGTTGCAGTATGTGGACCCTTGTCTTTAACAAGCAGCAACCAAAAGCCCAGACCCTTCCAGGTTCTTGGAGTGCTCATTCAAAGGTTCAATCTACTCCTCACTAAACTTTCATCCTTGAGGGAAATGGGGGCTTTCCATGGTCAGGAGAGATTCAGATACCGAGGAAAGTATTTCCAGGGATGAATCAGCTGGTAGTCCCCTTCTTAAGTTCCCAAGGAGACAAATGTGAAGAAGAGGCACTTTCCTGGCTCACCTGTTGAATCTAGTTAGTGGGCCAGAGAAAAAGTCTCCCTTAGCTCGAGATCCTCAGTTATGAAACTTCCCTGGAGTACACTCAAAAATGAAGTACACTTAGGGGGTCTGGTCTAGAGGAAACCACATCTTCAATACATACTTTTTGATAATTGCTCAAGTATGGAAATGAAGTCAGGAAGATAAAAAAAGGAACACAGAACAAGTAGAAGTAACCTGACTAATGTTGCCATTTTAAAGACATGTTTTAACCACTGACCTGGTGTGGAATGAACCCTGTAAACTGATGGTTGTAGCAATGCAAGAGTGATATAGGCAGTCTCTTGCTTTGGGTATTGGCATGCCTGTGCTTGAAAGAAAAGACAAAAATTGAGAAATAACCTTGGATTTATATCTAGAAAATTGCTCTAACTGTTAATTTCAGCACTGATGTTTGCAGAGTGCTTTGACATCATCAGCTGGAAGAACTGCAGAATATTTTTTTTCTGCCTCAGAAGCTGGCAGGGACAAAAGGACTTCTTTCCAACCCCAGGGGATAATAATTTTAGTTATCCCATTTATACATTGCTGCTAAGCATCTATTACCAACTAAACTTTTAAAATGAGTTTTTAAATGTCTTTAAAAATGTCAGGTTTGTCCCTAGATGTAACCACATTATTTTTCAGTATTCCCAATTCACTTTAAAATTACATCCAAATAACTAAAAAACCCTAATCCATCAAACATATAAAAATAAATTGTCAGAATTTTATACACTACTGATCTGGAATCTAGATAAGTATACTTTATTTCAGAAGTACAGTCATTTATATTTGGTAAAGAAAAGCGTTGATTCAGTTCTCATTAATACTATTACAAACAGAGCAATAATATAACACTGAACTCATACAATCCAACTCCAAATTTAACATACGAATTCATTTAGGTATTTTATTACCTAAAAGCCTAAAAGCATTAAGTGAAAATGCAATTATTTTAGTAACCTTAAAGAAGATGAGATCTTCCAGACTTGTGTTGATACCTGTATCTCCAGAGGAATCAAGGCAATTTCAACAAAAGGATTGTATCACATTGAGTTGTTTCATATAATTTCATTGAAATGTAAGAGGTTCACAAAGGGTTGATTAAATCTAAGTGGAAGAAACACAATGAGCAAAATTCATCACTGGTGTAATTCTGTTGTCTCCTGCAGTCCCACCATGAATGGATAGGACCCATGACAGTCGGAGCTTTTTCTGCACTGTGACAACCGAGTTAGCTAAATTAAAATCCTTTAAATTCTTAAAAATCCCAACAATCAAAAATCCACTCCCTGCCCCCACATTACACAAACCAAATTGAATTAAAGAAAAATACATTGAAATGATGTTAAGAATTTGATTTGCTAAGATAAGAACATATAGAGAGGAAGCTCCATCACTAACATCCACTGAAATTATTATGATCTTGTAGGTCACATCAAAAGTGTTTCAAATCTGTCTAAAGATACCAGGTGCATGATAAAACTACTGATATTATTGAGACAAACCCACCTTCTCTTTTTCCTTCTTTTTCTTAGGGAAGAAGAGAACAGGGGTTCATGACAGATTTTTAACTGAATTCTTAAAAAATATTTCTAAAAGAGAAGTCAGCAGAAATTACAGATAGTCATTATCTGACAGACCTGGGCATTTAACTTCTTTTCACAATTTATCATGTGTAAGATCCATCAGTTGCAGTAGCAATTACAGAGATGGATCAGTAAAGAATATCTAAGTACATTCTATAGGGTTTATGTTTACAGTTGCACGCATGTGTTTATTAAGTGAAGCTATTTTAAAATGCAGCTAACACTAGAGCTTCTTGCACCCAGCCTATATTTATTATGAAAATGAATATGCAGTTCCCCTCCCAGGTACCTCAGAATTGTTCGAAATTTTATTTCTACAGAGAGTTACCCACTGCTGAAATTCATCTAACTACATCTTTCTTTTTCATACAAAAGGCATAACCTACTTTTATTGGAATAGAATTTGCATACTAGCTCCATCAGCATGGCTTTGGTAATCATACAAATAGCTGCATTCAGTTATTTATTCATTTAGACACTATAATTGGGAGACCAGAAAAGCTTCCAAAAGGAGAGAGAAGATACTAGGAAAAAGCCCCTTGAATTTCTTTTAAAATGAAGTCAGCAGATCTCTTAGTTTGTAGATAAATTATTGGATTTGAATGTAAAAGCCTCAGAGAAAAATAGTTCTGTGAATGTCAGAATTAGGAAACCTGGTTCTATGGTCTCTCTCCTGTGTTAGCCTTGATGTCTTGTGGCTTGATGGCTGGTGCCGTCCCACAGTCTTATTGGCAATGAGGACACTTATTTTGCATCCCCGCTCAGCTGCCTGCTTTCATGTATCTCCTACTCAGCTTGAATCTGAAATTGCTCTTTTAAGAATTCCAACCTTTCTGTATAATTTCATTGAAATTAGACTACATATTGAGGAATTACTAAGGAGAGTGGGGAGCAGCAGGAGGAGAGGCAGAGCAATTACACAAACCTTTTTCACCTTTAGAAAAAAAGCTAAAAGTCCCTCATATTATTTGGGCTTCCATGACCTCAAAAAGTCCATTTCTTTCACTTCTAATCAATACAGTTGAATCAATATTGGCATATTTTAGGATTATTTTCAATCCATTATTTAAAAAGAACTAAATATTGAAGAAATTATATAACCCATTTTCAGTAGCTGCACAGAGTTGTCCTGTGGAGTAGAAAAGTCATAAAACCAGAGCACATACAAGATGTCTTGGGTTTTTTTCCTGGAATTTTATGTTAAGATTTTTTTGGGATTTGGGGATAATCTTGGGGCATATCTCAATAAGAAGTGAGAAACTCTATCAATAGGATCATGGCTGAAAGGGTATACTTGGCCACAGTTTTGCAAGTACAATGATCTTTACTTTTAAGAGACAGAATTGTAGTGTGATCTTATTTGAGTAAGCTCATATTAGATCTGGACCAGACTTTGTATTTCTGCTCCCAACCTGACTCAAAAAAATTGCGTAGTTTGTTTAACATCTGTATAAAACAAAGAATATGTCAGACACTGAATTTTTCACATTATTTTAGATACATAGTGCCTTGTAGAATTTCCTTATTCCATTTACAGCAGATTTGTACCTGGATAGTGTATCAATTTCAGTGAAACTATACCTAATTTTAATTGATAAAGATTAACTTCTGACAGCCTATGTTGGCAAATGTCACCAGGAGTACCCACAAGTCAATGGGTAAAACTAAAGGTGTCAGATCAAACTACTAATAATTTCTGTTACTTACGACATGTCAGTCTGAGGATGTGAACTTTTCACTGGCAGATTTATGAGCATATTGGACAGCTCTGTCTTGGAGAGTGGCAAGACCTGGTAGAGGAGTTTTAGCTGTCTAATTTTAATGTGACATCAACATCTCTGTCACAGCCCTAAATATCTTGGATATCTGCCTACATTCCCACCTTGCTCTCTCTCTCTCCTTCACCGCATTCTTATTTTCCTTTATTATACTGCCACATAGCAGCACTGGACTTGGATCAAAATGGAGCAGTTTTAAAAGTCAGGTTTGCATTTGTGATAAGGAAAGGAAGAATTAAGAGAAATGGTAGCTAAGAAAGATACAGTTCAATGGCTCCATTAAATTCACTTTCTCTTAATAAAGGTTGAGTAGTTTTGCTATGAACTGATTGAAATAGGTCTATATGCACATGGGCAGTTCCAGCAGTACGGTGAACCCTGGCATTCAGACCACATATTTTCTGTGCCCTTGGGTAGTGTTATACACCATGGTGTATATCCATTAATGCCACTGACACTATATGGGAATGCTCTAGTGTGAAGCCTTGCCTGCCTTGAAGTCAAAAGGAAAAACATGACTGACCTAAATGGTGGCTACAGTCGCTCATCAGCTTAGCTCCACTCATTAAGATCATAATCCACTGCAAGTCATGGGAGTCCTGTTGATTGGAATGGAGTTCGTGTCAGCTGTGGATCTGGCCTAGTGATGTCAGTGGGCCACCTGCAATGCACAAGCTATGTGCGGAAGCTTTGAAGGAGTACCAGCTGGGAAGAAATATTCTTCAGATATTAGAATAGGTCTTGATCTGCTTTAGTTCTTATCAAAACAACAGTTGTTTCATTTACATAAATAAAGTGAAAACAATAACTGTGGGTGCCAAACACCATGACTGTGACAATCTCAGTTCCTAAGGTGTCGTCTCCATTGCTCTGTTTGGACTTATCACTGCCACAGGAAAGGAGGACAAAGATAGCATTTCAGACAATGAACTAAAGATGTATGCACATGATCTCCCTGCTTCTTTGTTACAGCAGCAATAACCTTTGTCAGCAAGGATAAGGAACATCCGTGTATGGTTGCACTTGAAAACAGATCAGTAAGATTTGCCAGTGACATTGCCCAGTACCTGCAGAGATGCTTGCTTCCTTAACTGGGCTTCAGCTCAATCCTGCTCCTGAAAAATAAATAATGCTTATGTAAATAACAACAAGAATGTTGTAAATAACAACAAGAATGATATTCTATGGGCTTGGGGTTTTCTTTATTAACTGGACCTTGAAATTCAATCACAGAATTCCTACAGCCAAATATATTTTTTTTTAGTGGAGCTGAACTCAAGTTTAAAACCCCCCACCTCTGGAATCTTGAGCTGGAATATTATTTATGTCAAAAGTGAAAATGAGTACAGCGACATGAACCTACTAACATGAGCCTTCCATCTCTTCAGTAGGATTATTGGTTTCTGTTTAAGTGAAGGCCAGAGACTTGAACAGTAGGGATATTTGAGCCCAGGACTCAGGTGCATTAGAATAAGCAGAGGATACTCAACAGTTTCCATTTCTAAAATATTATATTAGATTTTGTGAGACAAAGAAACCAATGTAGGACTCCAATCTGCAAATCAATTAACATTCATATAGCAAAACACTTAAATATATGCTGCTACTGTGAGAAGAAATCCAGGATATTAATGTGGACTTAATTGCTCCTGTCCATTTGAATGTACCCAGCACTCTCTTACCATTTTGTAAATGGAAAGAGAGACAGAGGCTGAGTGATCCACTTCTGCACACAACAGTAAACAACTATGTTAGTTTAAGACATTTCTTGTTCCATCTGTTCTCCCTTTTCCTTTGACAGAGGTTGCTGCCACCATTGCAGGAAGAGAGGTTTGCTCATTCCCCAGCTGCTGCACTTTCTATTTCAGCCTCAGTACAAACTTCAACAGCCATGAATAGCCAGAGTTGGAAATTAGAACGGCTGAAGTATAGTCACATATTCTTTTTGCCATTATTGAGACAGGGTTAGTTACCTGCAGGAGAGAGGTGAGGCAGGCAACTCACAGTAGTGATGTGCAAAACTACCGCAGCAACAATAACCAAAACTAACTCTCGGAGCTTGACAATCTAACTCTACAAAAGGACAACTATGAGTTCCTCAAAGCCCAGGATTAAACTCCTCAAAATCCTTGTTTGTCCATGAATGTGTTCCTAAGAAACACCTAATTTTCTATTTTCCTGGGTTTATAAGTGCTGGGCTGCCCAGTTTATCCATCTTGATACTGGCAAACTACCCCATTATCCTAAGACTTATCAGGATCTATGAAGTGTTCCTCTGTCCTGCCTGGATCTCATTCATATAGATCTCATAGAACACACTTAATAGACTAAGGTCTGCATAAACATAGGCAGAAAAGAATACAGTGCCTTTCGTAACACAGAGAAATAGGTAGAGGATTTTGATATATTATTGAAGATTTTTATTCATGTTCTTTCCAAGATGAAGACTTCAAAGTCCATCTCAAAGTACCAGAAAGCCATAACTTGTTCTGGGCTTGGTGGTGTCTCTTTGTGCTACAGAGCTGTGATGGATGGCCACCAGTTGAAAGCAGCACATAAAAAGACGGGATGCAATTCTTGAGCTCAGTTGACAGGGCAACACAAATGGTGGAGGGAAGCAGGTAGCTGGGCTTTAATGCCTCCTCTGTTGGCTAGGTATGTATTTTATTCTAGGAATTTACTGAAAATAAGTGCATTTTGTGAATAGAGTTCTGGTGAAGTCACAAGGGAAATCTATGGTGTACCTCAACAGCAAGTTTCCCAGCTCAGCTACAGCCCCAACCACTGGATTGTGGGTTTTTTCTGAGCAAGATTTTTACATCAAGACTATTCAGTAACCTCAGTATTTCCCCAGATCATGGTCAGCATCTTTCAAGACAAAGATTTTAATTCCTGAAGTGTAGCTCGAAAAGCAGAAGAAACCTAGCATGCTGTTAGTCTTTACTAAATTAGTATCACAGCTGGCAGAAGACACAGACTGTACTCTCAAGCCAGCAAAGTTATTTGTCCATCTGCAATATTGGGGGTTAAATTTCCAGTTGTTGAGAATCAGTCTGTCCTAAGAAAAAAGAAAAAGTAGGATTTCTTACTTGTAAGGAGAAAATTATAGAGCAAACTGAAATGAAGGGGTGCAATTTTGAGTTAGGCAAGGGGAACCAACCAACAGAGATTGTTTCATTCTGGGAAGTAATACCAAGACTATTTTTGGTATTTTGAGATCCTGCCTAAACTCATGTGGGAAGACTGCTGTATGCCTATGCATATGCATATTCCATTTGGCAATACACTCAATACGGCACTCAGCCACCTACTAAATAATAGAACTTAAAAATGGAAAATCAAATGACAGAAAAAGCTATTTCCAGGTATTTAATCAAAGGGAGGATCAGAGTACAAAGCTCAAGACAGGCCCAGCACACAACTCTGGCTGAACTGTCACTCTACAGCGGGCTTCAAACATCTGCATTACTTTGACTGAAATACCATGAATAATTTATAATAGAATACAGAATTTAAGAAAAATAGATTTTAGAAAAATTAATACCCCACAGTAATCACCTGGCTTCATGTTTATTAGCGAGGTGCTCTGGGGTAGAAAACATCATTGATTTTATCAACCTTTGGGGATGTTTCTTTTTAAAAATTAACATTTCAGCTTGATATTATTTTAGTATTTACCACTCGGTATTGTCTTAGATGTCATCTTGGCAAAGGGCTCCTAAACAACTGCCACTTTTAGCACTGCTGCCAAAAGGCCCCCTTTCACAATAAAGCATGCTGTGCTTTGGCAGGAAATCAATAAAGTGAAAATCTGTTCTCATCATCCATACATTTACCATCACAATCAACAATCAAAGGCAAGACCTGGGTTCTTTATCCACAGGCTCCAGCCTCCCAATTTTCTGCTATGAAAGGCAGCATAAATTAGAACCCTTGGTTCCTGTTAGCTGGGCTTAATGGGTATGATTTATGAACCATTAAATGAGGTTATGTAAATTGATCCTTAGCAGAATGCTAGCACACAGGTGACAGGTGCAGTACATTTGAATGATGAGTCCACAAGGGTTCTGTACAAATCAGATTTCAGTGACATTCAGTTTTAGGAAGGAGAAATATGTTGTCAACAAGGAAGTGATTTAAATAGTGCCCTGGGTTTGTCAGCAATTATGCTTTTCTTCTTAATTGCTGCAAACTATATAAATTCTAATAGGAAATAAATTACTGATTTACCAGTTAATGACAAGGGGGTATAGACAAGAACGGTTTAAACATTAAAAAAAAAAATTGCCTTGTGAGGCCATATTCAGCAATGATTTCATTTATCATATTAAAGTTAACAGCTGCTTTAAAGTCACACTGTAAACTTTGACACAAGCTAAGTTATATTGTTTTTATTGCTAAGCTGAAGGGAACTGGTTTTGTGTTACAGCTATGGATGTTCTTAAAAGGATGAAATCATGTATATGCATAGAAATGAGGATAAATTTTGCTTGCTATTTTTGCTTGGGTTTTTTAAATCTTAACCTTGTCAAAAATTAGATCACATTAACTATGTTTAAAGTATTCTATCTTACCCTGGCAGGATTTTTATATTAATGATAAAATGATCAAAACTAATGATCTGATGTTTGGCTTATTTCCTTCTCATTTCTACTCAAAGTGACCATAAGATTGATTGACTGCCTTATAATGAAGTTTTGATAGGAAAAAATGGAATTGCTCTTGTGCTATATTTAAATCAGTGTCATCACTGTTCCAGCTAC
Source organism: Corvus moneduloides (assembly GCF_009650955.1). Lineage (NCBI taxonomy): Eukaryota > Metazoa > Chordata > Aves > Passeriformes > Corvidae > Corvus > Corvus moneduloides. Next base: position 25,224,224 of record NC_045481.1, read on the forward strand.
TTTGGTGTAGGTAGGTGGGCTCTTGGAGAACTGGACATATTTATGTGATTTTAAGCCCTGCTTTTCCCTAGTCTGGTTAATAAGATGTTCCAACTAGTGGCGTGGCACACCTCCGCTTAATGAGTGTTTGCATCTTTCTTTGAAATTGAATGGAATGAAATAGCAATAGGAATGAAATAGAATGGATAAATCTGTATGTAACTCAAGGCTTTGAGGGCAGTAGGTCTAGAGGAACAGGCAGGTACTTGAAATATATAGGATAGTAGGATGATGTGAAAATATTTTCAGAGGCTTAGCCATGTCAGATAATTTTCATCTATGGAAGAAAATATACAAGATGAGAGAGAACCAGATAAAATCCAAAACATCAGTTAACTGGGAAGCCTACTAAGATCTAAGAAAAACTGAAAAACCTCAAGATATTTACTTGTGTCTGTCTATTTTTGCCAACATGTTCATTGGTTGTGTATTTCCTGGTTTTTTTCAAAATTCAGTGAAGTTTGTTCAAGCAACAAGCATCAGTTGCTAATTGAATTAGCCTCTCCTTTTGTGTTTTTCTTCAATGGAGATTCCCTTCAAGGTTCAGCTGCTTACTCACTGCATTGTTCTGCTCAACACTCATATGTTCCTGGCTGCAATACTTCCCCTTTCACAGAAGCTGTCACTTTTATTTTTGTGAAGAGGATCATCAGGAGTGAGTCCAGAGTGTGCAGTGCTTTTGGGGGTGTGGAATGCAAATTAAAAGGATCACAAGGTTGCAATGTGGGTAATGCAGAAAAAGCATGATGCAGTTTCATCTGTGAGGAGAAGAAGTATTGGGTTTTATTCCGGGTATTAAGGAAGAATTCCATAGCCATCAATCAACAACATACAACAAAGCTACATTGGAAGAATGAAAAAAAGCCTTAAAAAGCTAAGGAAAACTGCATTGCACTTGTCTATGTTAACCTCATTCAGCATCTGTGACTGCATTGCCAAACAGCCTTCATCATACAGGACCTGCTGGTGATTTGGAAGATCCTGCTTCTGTTTCACTCTTACAGAAGGGACTGTGTACACTAAGACAAGCCAGTTATTTTTAAAGCTATTAGCCTGATCTAATCAAAGATATCCTTTCCCACCACATAGCTTGCTTTAAGTTACCACCTTTAAATCATCATCGCAAACACAACCCGATAACTCCAGATACAAAAAACCTCTTTTTTTTTCTCATGTGGCAGCGTATCACTCAATATATGAGATGGTTGATCTTCATGGGATGGATTACTGCTGAATTTTTCTCTTTGTCCACCCTGCATGCTGCATATCCCATGTTCTCTGGCAGTTCCCTTCTTTTCTGACAGGGGCAAAGAGCAGATGCGGCAGAAACAGTACAAGAGGAGAAAAGATGTAGAGTACTTCTGAGCCCTCCTCCAGCCTGTAGTCATTGTCCACTTAGATAATTCCAGAGTTGCATGCAATTTCTCTATGTTTGTTAACTTCTGATGCATTTGTTTTCCATATAGTTGTGCCATCTTCTCTTGAACCCACATTAACTTTAGCAAGACATTCCAGATGTCAGCTCCTCTCCTTTTACTTCTTTTTAACCTGCACTCCTGTGCAGAAAATCAAGTCTTAGGACTTGAAGCATGATTAATGCTGAAGAACTGGTCTAGAATGAGGAGTTTCTGGTACCTCGTATTTTTACATTTTAATACAATACAATTTCTGTATTTGGGACAGAGGTAGTCCCAACCATATATAGAATATATCTATCAAGGCATAAGTAAATGTCTGACATCTTCTTCTATAAAATGTCGTATGGGGATTCCAACTGTATTCACTCTGGGTTTCATTAATGAAGGAACATAGCTCCAAAAACTGCCTATTGTAAGAAAGGGGGCAGCATCTCATCATTTTCCTGCTGAAAATTGAAAGAAAATGGTGCCCCAAATAGCATTTTGTAGAGATCTCTAATCAGCTTTGGGTAGAATGGAGCTCTCGATATTTCCTGGAAGCATGTTTTATCCTGGAGTGCATTTCAATATAAAGAAGCCTAAGGTAGCCAATATTGGCCTGAACTGGTGCAACCACACAGTGCAGAACAGCTTTAGAGAGTCAGAAGCTTGGGTTTGAAAGTAGTCTGGTTGTACGAATTCAACACAGTGATGCAGGGAAGCCAAAACTCATGAATTACAAAAGTACAAGCATGAAAGTTCAGCTCAGAGGTCTTTGCATGATAGTGCAAGAAGCACGTGATTTAAGTGCCTTTTAGACCTAGTTTTAAGTTCTTCATAAGCACTAGGACCTGTTCTGCTCCTTCCCTGAGGGGTGACATTATCCTTCCTGTGTTCCAGATGGGCAAGCAAAAGTCAGGGAAAGTGCATCCAATAGGCACAGCCTGGTTGCCCAGGAAAGGGAACATGGCAAACACTCTGCTTACTGAAGTTCCCTTTTGCACCAGATTTATGGGTTTATTTTGAAAGAAACCAGGTTAGGGGAAAGGGATTTATGCACACCCCTACCTCATGCCCTTCTGCAAAAAGTTCTCCAGTATACAGGCACTTTGAAATTCTATAATGCAGACTTAGGCACTGCCATTAAAGCCCAAATTGACAATGACAAGTAAATATATGTGTCTGGTTTGAAGGACGAAGGACCTAATTTTGTTTTATGTTAACTTCTCAAGGCACTTCATTTTCACAGTAGGGTTTCCAAGGGCTCTAAAATGCAGAGGTCAAAGCTTGGTACAGCAGTGAAGCATGAACATGAGATTTGAAAAAAGTGACAAAATAAAAATAGCGTCCTTTTGTGAAAATGGTTGCTTGTGACTTCTCAGCATCACACAGGAACTCCATAGAAGAATTTGGGATAAGAAGCAATTAATTAGGACAGCATCTCATTGCCTTAGTCATCAGGGCTCTGAGTTCCTTCCTACAATTCCTTTTGTCACCAACTGCATGCTTTCTCAGGCTTTAGCAATTAATGAGATCGGGTTACTGAAGGGGGCAATATCCTGAAACATACAAAATGCATTCATCTTCAGAGTAGTCCCTAGGTACAGTGAACTAAGATTAGGTGTTGCATGCTGGAAAAGCTTATGAAATCATGAAATTAAACAGTATATTACCATATTTTTAATAATACAGGAAGTCTTAATTCTGGTAATCCTTATTTTGAGCATTTGAATATTTCTTTTCTATGTGGATTTTTTTAAACTTTCGGCTTTTATACTTTCCCAAATTATAAAATATTAGCATTTGGAAGAACAAACTTTTCATTGGGTGTCATTCCATGACCCCACAAGGAATAGATTCTTTAGCTGGACCAAAATATTTAGGGCCACAGAATCTTTTGCAGCTTATTGAAAAATGAATGAGAAGGTCATCTGAAGTTCTGGTCCGTCAGGATCCCATCTCATTCAGACAGCTTCTTTCTCATGTCTCTTCCTCCTTTGCTGTCTGCACTGTGTCATTTTGACTGTTTGAGCCCACTGCACCCATCCTCCCACCTCCAGTTTCTGTCCTGCTCCTAACTTCTTTTCGTCCTCCAGTTCCTCTCCCTTTACTCATCCTACTTTATTCTTCATGTAACCACATCACACCTGCTCTGCAACACCCTGAAAGTCCTGGGGCTTCCTGCCCTCAGCTAAAGCACCAACCATTGCAACACACATCTCTCCCAGCCTCCACCAGAGAACATCTAGATCAGTACAGTTTATAAAGGCTCCAAAAGTCACAGAGCAATTTCACTATGAGGCAGAGTACAGAAGTCCTAGTGCCCGATCCTCAACTCAATTTTACCAAGTGTAGAAGATTACTGTCACAGAGTTGGTGTCCTAGATCCTAGGCATTTCTGCTGGAGCCAAGACTCCAAGATGACCTCACCAGGAAACCCCCATTTTGTTGGTTAGAGATACTGCAGAAGAGTTCCTTTTCCAGCAAAGAGCCTGGAAAACTGACACATTTTGTCAAAATTGCTAAATGAATACATAAAAGAAAAAAAAATCTCAACAAATTTAATTACCTAAAATGCCTTTGGCTTTGTCTTCTGAATTATTTAATTTCCATGTACACATGTCACAACATAATCTTCCATGGGAAAACCCACAGACTTCATCCCCACAAAGGATGAAAGGCTGAGGCAGAAACCAGGCTGCTATGAAACCGCTCCACTGGGAGCATTTCGGTGTGGTTATGGAAGAGCAGGAGATCAGGCCATTGTCTCAAGTATCATTAACTGGCTTTTCTTGAGAAGTGATTGTAGTCCAGAGTGAGTATCCATTTAGCTTGTCACTGACTTCTGTCTCCTCATATCAGTTTCTTTTCTTATTCCAAATGATTAATGGAAGAACCTATTTGGAGAGAAGAGGTTCAGGTAGGAAGGGAAAAAGATCCTTCAAAAATCACTTTCTCAACTACTTGCCCCCATCTTGTCTTTTTCAACAGATTTTTCCCTCTTCTGCTCAATGAAGCAGTAGAAGATGAGGAAGTATATTCACATTGGTTATTGGCATGTGTTTAACAACTGCTAGCATTCACGAAAGGATTTCAGGCCCAATTCCATGAATTTTACAATTACATCATCTAGATATATTCCTGTTATGTATATTTTTAGCAAGATGCTTCATACAGGATAAATCCTTATATGAGAAAATGGTATCAGATGTTAGTGTAATTGGCTGAACTTTTATTTTTCATCCTACTAAAAATCATCATATGGTCACAAGAATTTCCTTTAGGTATATATATATTTTATTTATATTATTAAGTTTTATCAGTTTCCTGAATTTTGCGTCTAATGTCAAGTATTACATAAAGCAACATAATTATGTTGCTTCTTTTCCTTATGAATAAAAGTGCTAAAAGGGCAAAGCTGTTTTTTTGCTTGAATGCTAAGAGTTCCTGGTAATGAATTCGTTGCTGTGAGCTTACTCAATTATTAAAAATAAAACCAAAAAACTTCCCACAAAATGAATGACAACAGCAACAACAACAAAACTTTGCCATGAAAAGTGATGCTTTTCTGGTATCTAAGGTAGCCTGTTGGAACTATATATTCACACAATATGCACATGGTATTCCCAGCAGTGTGCATTGTGCCCACGCTGTGATTTCTACACTTCCATGCTCCATAGTCAGTCGTTTTTCTTCTCCTTTGGAGACCAGATAAAGAGGGTGATATGCTCTGCTCTGGGTCTCTTTACTCCTCATCCCATGCCTTGGCAAAAATCCCTCAGTTTTTCTTAAATTTTCCTTTTGACATGAAACACAAGTTTGTCAGTTATTGGTGACGTGCATCCCACACTCTTTCTCAGTAAAGGCTACAGCAGAAGAAGAAAGCAATAGCTGCCATGGAGAACATGAACATGGTCTGCCATTCATATCCTCCTTGGCACAGCACCAAATAACAATCCTTCATTACTAGTGAAATTAGGACTACTAGGGCACCAAAACAAACCAAGGGCAACGTCGGGGGAAAGACCAGTCTTCATCTTTTGCGCAGTGAGGAAGTCTTTGCTTCTTAGAAGACGTTCAGTAACAGATCCTCTCAGTAACAGCCATGATCCTTTCAACTTTTCTGCAAATGCAGAAAATGCAAATTTCACTGCTATTTGGGTTTGTACTGACAAGTTCTGAAAAGACCGGAAAGTCAAACTCAGAATAATTTATTGTAAAGCCTGTGTTATGAGTTTAATTTTATAAAGTAAAAATAGTGATCTCAAAATGCTGGGAGCATTTTTGATGAAAGAGCTTTTTACTTCTGCACTTTTAACCAGACTCTTTTTGTAATTTCTTCTCAGATTTATTACTGCATGTGCTAATTTCTTTCTCCATTTATGATTGGTTTGACAGCCATTTCTCACTTGCGTTTGGCTTGATACTTTCTACTTTGGCAAAATTTTAGCAATTTATTTGCACTAACATTAGTAGAATAGCACCTACCTTGTGCTTGTCCCAGTCAAGAAGGTTTTGGCTTTATATTCTAGGACTTTTGTAAGTGACAACTTTTTGTGCTATTTGCTTGAAACTCTAGCAAGGATAATACTGAAGGAAAACTATTCTTTTACAGCTTTATATTAGGAAACAATGGCCTCTGTGAAAGGATTAAAGTTGATCAGCAGGAAAATAACTTCCACCTAGTGGCTTTCCAGAAAACTGCCATAATAGTGAATTTCCTGAGAAATCCAAATTTCTATTTTTACATAATTTGGAGGTAATTCTGCCACCACAACCCATATTCAGTTTTCAGTGAACTCAAATACACTACCTACACACATATAGTGCTTAATATGTAGTTCATGGTAATTTTAGTATTACCATGCTTTTGGATTTATCATATCATCATCATCATTCTGAAAAACTTTAGACTAGAACTTCTTATGATTACTCGTGTCAGACTGATTTTATTCTAGCTTTTCTATTTCATATTGATAACATATTTAAACACCAACTATACTAATATCCCCATACCCACTTCAGAAAAAGCTCTCTGTATTATCTCTGTACTTAAACTACCAGTTCATCAAAATTGTATACACAACCATTTGGGTAGTGTGGCTCACTGGAATATAAATGACTCATAAATCTGGTAAGATATGAATCTACTGTTTAATTTAAAAAGGAATTATTCAAGAGTTTAGTATTATACACCTACCAGAGCTGAATAAAGAAAAACTCCTGGAAATGAAAAGTCAATACAGTATTTCCCATGCCATTGAAACAATAACTATTCTGGATCAGTGATTTTAATATTAATTTGCATGAGCTGAAAATCTGCCCCTAGGCTACTCTGAACATATTTTTTTCTCTGTAATGCAAGTAGTAAGAAATTATCTAGGCAGATAAAGGTAAGCTTCTGTGCTTACCTCTGTGCAATTAGTGTCATATAAAATTCATGTTGATTATCAAGGATATATGTATTGGTTGAAAAAGGACATGGATAAGTGGCATTGCCTCATAATTAATTTTTATTCAATTCAATATATTTATATCTTTGGGCTAAATTCCAAAACATAATCCAAACTTGTGATTTTGTAATGGTAAATATTTTCCAAACAAAATAAGAAGTAGAAATAGTACAGTAAAATGTATTTTTTTAAATCTAGGAAGCAAATAGAGAAGCTCATAATAAGATGCAGTGAAATTAATTCAATAATTCTTAAATGTCTAAGATAAGATAAATGCAAAAACTAAACAAGTAGAAAAAAATCATAACAATTACAATGAATTTCAAATTTTTTCCCTTTCCAGTAATCTAAATACTAATGTATTTAGTAATATAAACAAGGGAAGTAACCATTTTCCTGCTGCTGTCTTTTCCTTTATATAGTCACATGTGTTTTATATAGCCACTTTTTTTTTTTCAATATTATTAGAAGGTGACCATGGCATATTCTTTGAATACCGTGGGAAATTATGCAAGATGCAGAAAAATGAGATTGTTCTTTTTAAGTTAACAACAATTCTCAAAACTATCAACCCACATATTTAACTAATTTACTATTGTTTTCCTGCCAAGCAAATGCAGAAATATTAACCTCTTAATATTATCGATATACAGGCACTTGTATTTGCAGTATTATCTTAAGCTAGCTGGCCACCCTGTACATATCTACTATAAACTCTGATTACATACACTGTACCTGGGGTTTTGCCAAAAGAAAAAAGAAGGAGCAGAGTCAGAGCAGTCGAGTGTGGTTAAAATGTTTCAATTGCCATTTAAAAAATCCTATTGTATTTTGTGCTCACAATGCTTATCCTAGATAGAAAAAGATAGGCCTGTATTTAATTTTGTGTGAAATGGGTAAAAAACGAGTTCAGAATCAACCAACCCAATGGAAACTTTGATTGACAAATCTAATTTATTGCTTGGGAGTCGGGGGGATGGAAATATTTTTTAAAAGTTAGTTAACTTAGTTTGAACATTTTTTGAATCAGATAATTACTATATGGCAATTTTCATTACTATGGGACTTATCAATGGAGTTTTTAGTAATTTTTTCTTGCTCCATCCCTCACGATGTATAATACTTAAGCCATTATCAGCCAAGCTGTGCACTATGTGGACTCAGTCAAACTCGTTACAAGAAGTATAACAGTATGATGTGATGAGAATGAGGTTTTAAGTGTATGATGGAAAATCCACAAAGCCAGGCACCTTCCTGAACCCTGACTGTGGCTTCTTTGAACCTGAATGCCCTCTAAATGTAGTAGGAATTCTTCTTACTTTGAAGGGTGGTGAGATCCTATTACTCTCTTTCAAACTGGCAAGAAAGAGGAAGTCATATCAGTAGACCCAGGAGTGATGGGAGAGGAGATGCAGGCCTCTAAAACAGTGCCTCCCTGTCATCTTCTTGCCTAACCTGGGTGTACAGCTATGCAATAATCTTTTCAAAATCTTCCATTTTTATTCTGATGGTGTGTAATGAGATGTCAGGAACAGTTCGAGGACTGCAGTGCATCCATTCCTATCTGTCTTAAGTTTTCATTACAGCTCAGAAGTAGACTGTCAGTACTTGCTTATTTACTATAATGGGTATATATTTATTCAGGCTAGTGAATTGCAATTAATCTTGTTTGTGGAAGGAAAAATTAAACAATTAAGCAATCAAACATACTGTACAAATTAATCAGAAAAGATTACAAGAAAAAAAATAAATAAAAGGCATATGACTCCTTGACTTTGTTCCAAAGATTTTAAATTCTATTTTGGAATAAGGAAAATCCAAACAACCAGAACACATAAAAGTTTTTAGACCAATAATTTTATAATTGCAGACTTTCACATCATAAAATAGAATTAAATCTCTTTTATTTACAGGAAATTCTCAGTAGTGTGAACTGATAGATTTGATATTATAATTCTGGAGGACTTCAGTGAAAATAAAACCTGCACATTCCCACATCCTCCAAATTAGGCAAATAAAACAGTCTATAATCCATGAAAATCCTATTAAGGTTGTCAAAAAATGCATCTGGAAACATCTGGCTATAAAGCAGGAAATGACAAAGGTTGAATGCAAACAATATCAGCAGTGAGAGAAATACATGACTGTGATAGTCTGACACCCAGGTGAGTCCTGCTACCCAGCACTAATCTTAGCCAAGTCCTGAATCTGGTCCAGGAAGACAGGCAATATATAAAGAGCTAAGAGAAGAATATTTTTAAATATTTCTGGGATGATTATTTTCACAATAGATATTGAGGGAAGATGATATTTGTTCCAATGGGAAAAGTGATGGAACTTGTAAGGTTTTTGTTGCTCTAAAAATGAATAAATTTTCATAAGTTTTTTGCATTTTATCAAATGACACATCCATCATCTTTATTTCCTCTCTTTTCTGACAATAAAATACTAACATTTGTTGAGTTTGGATAAAAAGAAAGAATTTTATTACTAACTGCCCAAAAAAGAGTTAAGCTTTCCATTTCTTTGAAAGAATCGCTGCTACTAACGTTTTTCAGAAAGGCTATGTTTTAACAACAAACAAACTACAAAATAATTTCAATTGAAAAAATTTGACATGAAACCTAAATATGCTTAGTTATCCCTTTTCATCTGATGTAAATAAATACCAACATCTCTGCTAACCCAAAATCTGAATTTTACTGATCACCTCAATGGAGGGGAAAGGGGTGTGTGCATGTGTGGTACACTAGTGTGTGAGTGTGCGTGTGTACACAGCTGTGCATGTGTCTGGTGGGACTGATCCGTACATACACGAATGAGTATAAATGGTTTATGGTATATTTTACAAAGGGGAGATGTAGATGTTCTATAATTAATTACCAAAAGTATCTAACAGCCACTACAGCACTCCACTACGTGGTACCACCAGCCAGACTATGGAATGGATTTATTAATCCACCGCAGAAAGTACACAAACAGGGACAGATGGCCTTCAAGAACCATGTAATAGGAATGCCAGACATAATGCTTGCTCTTTTCTTCAAAACCCAGTTTCTCTTGTTGTCACCAGTCAGGCTGAAGTACTTTATATTTACAGCTTAAAGCTGTAAAATGGATTATTTTATTACAGCATAATATCATGACACTAGGATATGAAGGCTAGAAGATTTATTCACTTTGATGCAAGTAAGGAAAGCTTTTATTTTTAAATTTCTACCACTCAGTGCAGTGCGTCAAACAATCAGTTTTAATATCTTTAGGGTTAAGTGCACTCTTGTAATTTAGAATTAAATGATTTTTATTAAGCACTTTTGCTGAATATCTACAAGCTTTACAACTCTGCTGATTAAGGATCTGACAGTGACTGGTAAAGCAGCCACCTCCATGAATTAGGGAAGCATTAAGGAATGCATTCTGTCTATGTTCCTTAGTGCTTAGGGAGTATTTCAAAATAAGTGCAATTTCTGTAAAATGTAGTCATAAAACTACAAGTGAATCAATGTATGTGAAACCTAGTGCTTGCATTGCATAGCAACATTTTTAACAGGTTAAAGGTATTTTTGTCTAGAGTGAGGACAGATAAAATACCCCAGGGGTGAAATGTAAAGTGCAGAGTTTCTGAAATATTCCCGTGACACTGAAACAACTAAATGCAAAGCTACCTTTGAATAGGCAAGGTCTAAGGGCCAGCTTGCCAGTGACAACCCAGATTTGTGGGAGACCTGGCCCAACAGGCTGGGAACAGGTCTGGGACCAAGGAATGCCCACCGCATGCTGATATTAACCTCCTCTGCAAGGTTGCACAAGCTCCTTTATTTTCAGAGATGTTGCTCCCTCTGCACTCTCATTAACTTCAATGGGAGCCAAGAATGCGCAGCACCTTTGAAAATCAAGCGGCTAAACTCACAGCTTCAGTTACCCATCTATAAAATGAGGCTAAACCTTTCTTACCAGTCTCAAAAAGCTGTTGTGAAGATTAATTAGATAATGACTGCAAAGCCCTTTGAACATGAAAAGTGCTAAGAATTGTTGTTACCAAATGATGGCAAAGATTGGGCTATTCTTCATTGCTGTCAAATAATAATAAAGAGATGTGCTAGTCTAAGAAAAGGAGAGGTGGGAAATAAAGGGCAATAATGGCTGCTGTTGTTTGCGCATATGGTACTGAATAATCTTTGCAAGAAGAAGCCAATCTTGTGAAAAGCTATCTACTGTAATGGTGCTAAGGTTATTGACAGGTCTGGCTATAAGTGCAGGTTCCATTAGATACATCAGCCACAATGTATTCGCGGCAAATCTCACTGATGATTGCCCTCCTGCAGAGGGAGAGATAAGACAAACTATGATTGAAGTAAAAATGTAAACAGTTAAAAAAAGAAATAAAAGTCAACCATCGCTCTCCCACAGGGGCAAGGACCAAGGATTGTTGCACCTGTGAAGCAGTAATAACATCAAATGTTAATGTGATATATGATTGTAGCACAGATACTGCTTCAAGCTCTTGCTGAAGAATTTATGTTGTTTAGTATTTTTATATGTATATTAAGTGAAGTGCACTTTCCTAGTCTGGGGCAGTTCAGGGCACAATACTGGCAAACTGAAGGGGTTTCACATGAGTCAAGTTAACAAGAGCATTCTTCAGCAGCACAAGTTATAGCTTGTGGTTTTTACAGGTCTGCAGCAAAAGGCTCTGAACTAATACAGACCCTCTTAATCTCACGGTTATGTTATGAAGTATATGTGCTATTGTTTTCTCTTTTGTGTTTGAAGTTGATATTAGACCCAGTACTGTAAAAATACATTATTAATTCATATCAATGCATGATATAAATTCTTCTTTTTGGCAACTGGAAAGAAACTGAGTGATATCTCAGTGCTAAAAAAGTACCTCCTATTTTCCCAATGATAGGGAATGTTTACAGTAAACACTGACATTGAATAATGTTCAGATCTGAAGAGTGGCATAATATTAACCCCAGAGTTTTAAAGCACTTGGTCAAAGAGGCATTCTAAGGTTGATTTATGTGTGTGGCTTAAGAAATAATGCAGTTTGTATGGCTGCCCTTTCATCTGGCCATTAGTTCTCTTTTCCATTCCCACATTTTCCCCCACGCCCAAATAATTTTCACCCTTTGGGTTAGTTGCTGTCACATTCAGCAGAGGCACAGAAGTGGCAAAGAGAATTAATTTCCTCCACATTTAATTAAAATAAAATACTGTCTGGGTAGAACAGAAAGCCTATTCATGGCACAGAGGAGAATTCATTGTCCCTTATACTTAGGAGCAGCCAGCTTATTCAGTGATCACACATGTACTAGCCAGCCAGCCAGCATGTCTGTGCCAGATGTGCTGGCTTTTCCCCAGCTGGCAGGATAAAATACAGAGGTAGAGAACATGGAAAGAAGAATACGGAGAGCATGGAGTACATGGAGCTTTTGTTGTATTGGACATGTTGCACTGGAGATGGAAGGGAGCTGGGGAGAAGGATGACTATATCAGAAATCAAAGACACTGGAAGGAATGCACAGCAGTGGTGTGATGAGCTGAGTGATGTGATGGAGGACAGCTACAAACACAGAGGGAATGACATGGCAGAACTGTATTGGGAAAGATTTAAAGGATGTGAAGAGAGCTGGCATGACAACAGTGAGTGGGTGGAGGAAATAACTCCAAAGAAAACATTGTTTAATTCTTTCTACTCTTCATGGAACAAACTTTAAAAAATACTGTAATGTTCTCAAAGTTTCAGTGATCTGGAAAACATCTAACACATTACCATTTTTCAAAAATGCCTACACATTACCAAAGTAAGTAAAAATCTAGTGACCTTGTATCTGTTCCAGACAAAATACTGGGATATATAATAGAATGAGATCTAATCAGTAAGGTTACAAAGACAGTAGCATAATACATTTCAGTGAATGAGTTTTCATGGAAAATTAGTGATAGAACTGATTACATCCTTAGATGAAATGAGAAGGTTCTGTTGCTAAAGGAAGTCACTCAGTATAACTGAGCTGAGATATTTTACCTTGTACTCTGACCTTCTGGTTAAATGTGACACTAAATAAAATCTGTGTAGCAAATTTTAACTGGCGTGAAAAGGCTGATACAGCCAGAAAGTAATTGCACAGAGGGCATCATTATATAACGGGGTTCCACATAGATCTATTCTTAGCTCACTGCTATTCAATATCTTTATCAATGAGATGGAAGAAAATAGAAACTTGTTGTTGGTAAAGGCTGCAGATGCCATATTCATACATAAGAAGTTAGTACGTGACCTGATTTTTAGACACACTAAACATATTTAGGCAATGAAAAAGGAAGATTTTGGCTTAGAAGCTAAAGCCACAAAATATGTGGCTATTGCAGTGCCAAGCTTTACAGCACCTTTTGGGCTCAACTCATCTCAAAATGAGCTTCATAACAGATGGTAAGAAAGAAATGCCCAAACTAGCCAGTACAGAATGACCCTGTTCTCCAGTGCTTAGCTACCTGTTTCTGATCTGTCAGATCAGAAGGAAACTGCTTCATCTTAAAACCCTCACACAGAATTAAGCACTTAATTGCTATTTCATACAGCCAAGCTGTCTAGAAGTGAGGGTGCTCATTTGGCCATGTGGGTTACCAGGGCTTTGGTGTCAGCAAGTTGACAGACACACTTCTCAGACTCTGGAAAGACGTCTTTCCCTACAGGTTCATTTGGATGGAGGCACTTTCCAACCCTCTTATTTAAGCTCAGGCATTATATAGAAGTGCCAGAAAAACACCACATATGCTCAGACAAGCATTAGATAATGTAATAGCTACTGCCTCTTCTGCCCTCATCAGTTGATGGTGAGAAACAGATTACCCCAGTTGTAAAATAAAATTATTCCATGCCATCACACCTGTTTTTGAGACAAAATCTGGTGCAAGAGAACAAATGTGAATAGAGAAGCAGATGCTGGTGGTTTCTCTCTTTCTATGTATCTATAAGTATAAAAAAAAAAAAGTGTCAGGATCCTGCACATTTGTGGTCTACATAGGAACATGACTAGAGTATGCTACCAGCACTGTTGGTTTTTACATAAAACTTCATTTTCCATGGAGATCAACATAAAGCAGAGGATAGACAGAGATGGTATGTCTCCACCTCAGAGACATCCCATACCTGGATCAGAAGATAGAGAAATATAACCAGATCTTGCAGTTAAAACATGGCCTCAGAGAACAGTTGTTTTTCCTCAATCTTCACTGCCTCTCGTTATCTTACATGTTCTTCTTTGTCCCTCTTATTAATTTCCTCTCTCGGGTAATGACTTTTCTATCTCTCTTCATAAAACTTTCTTTAGGCCTAGGAGTAAAGCAAAGGCCTGGCATAGTCATTGCTGAAGACAGCAGATATAAACGTACTGGAGGAAGAGAATTAAAAAAAAAATCCCAAAGCATTTTTATTAGTTCTGACAATTAAATTGGTGATAATAGCAAAGCATGCTAACCCCTTTGTCCAAACTACAAGTAGCTAGGGACAGAGGCTGTGCAGACCTTCCCTAGACACAGGTTTATTACAGTGATCCTGGGCAGCTCACTCTCCAGACGCACACCATTTTTGCACTGCTGGAAGTACTAACAAGAGTGCCACATGCAGGTGTATTTTCTATAAAGTAGACCATTACCAGCAAAAAATAAAGTGAAACTATCAATTCACTTAATGCTGAATACCTGTGAGCATTCAGTTGCTGCCACTTCTGGGCACTGATGGCTACATTTGAATATCTGTAGATGCTTATGACCTGCATTCTGGGTTATGACTACCTGAGGAGCTGGCCACCAAAGAGCTGGCTAAGCTCCTCCGTGGGCATTGCTGCAGTGCAGGACAGGGAGCCTCTGTGCTCTTTGAGTGAGCCACCAAGAGCTGCATCTTATCCTGTCTCTTGGCTTGTGTAGAAGTTTTGGAATTTATGAAGTGATTTTGGATGTTGTTTTCAGGGCCATTTTATAGCCCTGCTGTACTGCAAGAGCAAAAAGACCATCTCCACGTTCAGAGTATGTTCCTTTATTTATACTTGTCTTTATTTTTAATAACTTCTGAACAAAATTGTCTTAATGTCCTTCAGTAACAAAATCCCACAGTAACTGTTCAGTGAAAGTGTGCCTGCCTTGCACAGGGGCTGCTATGTCTGGGCTGCTGTGCTGGGCAAGATACCCGCACTGGCCTTAAACGACTTAGCTGCAGTCTAGCCTTCCAGCACAGCTGTCAGCTTGGATCAATTTTCCCTTCCAAAAAAATGCTGCCATCAGGAGGAGTGCTTTGTGGCTGAGCTATCTTGATCCCCCACTACATTTGCAGCAGGGATCTAGACTATTTATATTCTTCAGAAAACAGCAAGGAAAGAG
Organism: Corvus moneduloides; assembly: GCF_009650955.1. Taxonomy (NCBI): domain Eukaryota; kingdom Metazoa; phylum Chordata; class Aves; order Passeriformes; family Corvidae; genus Corvus; species Corvus moneduloides. The sequence goes on from NC_045481.1 coordinate 25,239,498, forward strand.
CACTCCTGAACTGGGAACCAATGTGCACCCCATTCCTGTTGCAACTCTAATGTCAGGAGGAGCTGGGTAGTCCTCTGAAAAAGTTCCTCATCTAGATGATGGGCATGGATGCACTGTGGCAAACAGCTGCAGTCTGGTGACCTGTAAAGCTCCAACAAAAGTCAGATATCTTATTAGAAATTGTGGAGTTTGAAATAAAATTGAAATCATTTTACCTAACATGATTTTCTGCCAGTTTATGTATTTAAATACTTCTTCAATATAGGATGGAGTTCTCCCCAGCAAAGGTAATTAGTAGCTATCAGCATGCAATACAGAAATGTTTTTCTCATTTTGCTCCTACAAAGAGCACCACTGTGTATCACATTAACACTGATAGCAACAGATGACAGCTATAAAAAATCCAACAAGAAAATTAACAGTAATGCTAAAAAATCATCACTAAGGACCTGATTTTTTTAATTGATGTTTAGGATGAGCCATCAAATTAGTTCTTGGAAATAGGACTGGCTGCTGTTCTTACGTTATTGAGATAGTTACATTGTAGACCTGTGATGGTATCAAGCAGTCAATAAATGCAAATTAATGACCATTGACACACAGATGCAGAAACAATTACACCTATGTTATCTTGCATCACATCCCCAGGAGTGTCCTTAGCATCTACACTGCCTAGTCACCATCCATCACTCAGGGTGCACTTTGAGCTTTTCAACTGATAGCAGGTGGGGAACCTCACAGAACCCACCCTTCAGAGTATTATGGAAAGCTCAAGGGTACATGGAAGCCTGACTTCATCCTGTCCTATGAATCCACAAGTTTGGCCCAAACTGCAGTTCACACTCTACTTCAGAGTGACTCTACCTCAATATGGAAAACAACACAGCACAAATGCTTCATCTTAATAGCGTCAAATGACTGAGATAGGGACACACAACTTCTCATCCCAGCAGGAGGCTCATCTGCTTCTTTTCAAATGGAAATTGGATGGAAGAGACTATTCATTTAAAACAGTTACATCTGTGCAGAGATCATTGCCTGTTCTGGCAAGCTAGTGTGCAGGCCAGCCAGGGAAAATGCTGAGACATGCTTCAAGCAAGGCTAAAGATGGACAGTTTGTAGTTATGTACAAGAAGGCACAGCATCACTCACTGACGAAAGAGGAAAGCATCAAAGACTCTGAACACAGGCATACTCTCAAAACAGCTGCAAATGAAATATTCAGCCTAATCATCCAGTGCAGGCCTTATTATGGAGGGACTCACAGAAACCACCACTGTCAAGTGTCACCACATAGTTTCAGTAAGACATCTCATGCCAGGGACAGAGTGAGACCACTGCCAACAAGGGGTGACTATCCAGCACTTGATAGCCAAGGCCAAGAGCCTCTCTGTCCCTAAAAAAGGTGGAAGAACAATATTGAGTGGGGCCATGAGACCAAACTCAGGGAAGAAGGATGAAAGCAGACAGGAAACTAAGAAAAAATTGTTTTCCGGAGAGATGCTGGAAGCTCTCTGGCAGGTGGGGGGCAGGCAGTTGCATGCTTCCCCATACAATTTCTTTGTGCTCATGTGAAGTGAATGACATGTGAAGTGAATGACTGTTGCTTTAAATCCTATTTGCTGTCTGTCTTCAAAAAAAGAATTGAGAAGAAATGTGTATAATTATACACAGAATATTAATCTTCTTCCTGGTGATCTACAACTCTAGCATATTCATCACACTGGAACTGTGCTCAAAAGTATTTTCATCTGATTAAAACCGCTGATTCATCGATGCATGTAATCCTTTCCGAAAAGTATGTATATAAATGGCTCTTAACAATTTGCATATCAGTTTTTTCTCATTTTTCATTGTTATGTGATTTTTCTTAAACACTGAGTGCAATTCTGAACTTTTATGTTTCCATTAAACTTTCTGGAGAAGGTGCAGTGATCTAGGCCACAGACTGAAGAAGCTTGAAAACCTAACATCTGATTTTAGCTCTGGCCACAAATTCTCTTTGTAGTTTTGGATAATTCCATCTAGTCTTGCCTGCTCTGGGGTGAATTTTACAGTCACCTTCAATCCTGGACCCACAATTTTTTTAGGAATTGTGAATACTTAAACTGGATCACCAACCATGTAACTCACTCCTGCAAACTGCCACAGTTCAGAGTATGGAGCTCACTCTGACACCCACTATACCATGTCTTTCTACACTTCCGCAGAAATTCACATCGGAAGATACTTATACACTCTCACCACAAATGCAGCCATTTGCCATTCTTTGCTTCTGAGTCCTTCTGTACCTCCTTCCTTTCTTTACTATTTATAGGTGGCAGCTTGCCTAGAAGATGAGACAAGGCTGCCAAATGATTCACAGCAGTGTCCCATAAGGAAACTTGGGATTAATCTTACCTCTATGCCCACGAAATAGAAATCCAATGCTAACAACTTTTGTTTACACGAAACAGCCCACAGATTTATGATGCAAACAAGGAATGAGACTTCAAATATTTGAGGACTATCATAGACATACCCTTAGGGTGCATGTTTGTAGCAGTCTCACCACCACTCTCATCAAACTCTTCAAAGCTGGTACCCAGTCCTATAGGCCAGAGATACCACCAGTTAAACTTCCCACTACTTAAACACCTCTTTCCACACATGTTCACAAATTCTCAGCAGCAGCCCACTTTCAGCAGCAGCATGAGGCCCTCTCACGCCCACTTTCTCCTGTTCATAGCAAGAACCTGTGTGCATCCCATCTATGCTTTTGAGAAATCTGAAATAGTAGCTGTGTTCAGAGCATGGGAAGTGTGTGCCTAGGAGACTGATTCTGTGTGAAAATTAATGTTAGATATTTATTTCATTAAAAACAAAGACACGTACTGACCTGCTTTTTGTACCTTACTCTGGTGATCAGAGCATTTCTCCCAAGTTCAGCTCTCTCCTTAGACTGAGAGACAAAGCAAGGTCTTTGTCCACAAACCACAGCTCCCAAGAGCTTTACTTTGGCTGAAATTTCTTCTTGGGACATAAATTCCACATTGGTTGTTGGAGCTGTTAAATGGCAGTCCTAAAATGCGCACAGTCTTGTGAGTACTTGAGGAAATAGATCATTCTCCAATCCCCAGTTATCTCCATCTCTTTCTTCTTCAGAAATTACTTAAGCAGTTCATGCCAGGAAAGGATGCAGAGTTCTTCAGCCCACGTGGAAAGAAGTTTGTAAAGGGTTATTTATACAGCTGGAATTGTGAGAATCTGGAAATCAGTCTTTCTCTTGTGTTAGCTCAGGCAGCTTTGTGCTCACCTGCTGCAAACATTCGGAGTTAATGAACTCCTCCCATATCTTGATCCCGAGTAGTTAAAAACTTGTAATGCTCAGTAATATGATATCCAAGAGTCTTTATGAATTTAACTACTAGGACAAAAGTTTCCATTCTGAATATGCAAATGTCTTCAGTGCCTCTGAAAATTAGATCAAGTCTCTATGTAGTCAGTGCCTAATTTTACAGTTGATGTTCTGAAATGTTTGCCCAACCTCTGTATTTTCTGGGTTTTGTTTGTAAAAATGGAACATTAATACTTAATTGCTTCTCAAAACTTTGTGGGAATTAATGCTTCTAAAGCATTTCAAGAATGAAAAGGACCACATAAACTGACAACTACTGTAATTAAGTATGAATTATTTAAAATGAAAAATTTGTATTGCAAATGAAGTACTGGAGGAATGTATTGAACAAACCACCAAAAACTTCACAAAAATTACTAATCAAAACACAAGGCTTACACATCTTGCAGTACCACCTCTTAACAAAGTACTGAACATCAACCAAGCTGTAGCAATTGACCATATATGCATACGGCCTTATTTTGATGGAAAGCAGTTTCATGTGAAATATTTTACCTTCTATTTGGTTCAGCCAGGAGGATGCTCATGGTCACTCAGTTAGCACTGACTTAATGAGGAGCTCTCAAAAGTAGTTTCATAGCAACTGCTAGTGACTGACAGCTAGCTACTGTCTTGTGTCCTCTTTTTGCAGTACCCAGACTTTTCCCCCTTCCAGTATTCCAAAAAATAGTTTTTGTGGGGCAGTAACTACTGTTTTATTATATGGACATAGAGCAGTTAAGTTTAAACCCCTGTACGGACATATGATCCAGTACAGACAAATGTCAGCGACAGCACTACTACTACTACTACTAAACTTACTTGAAAAGGAATGTAACACTTCAGGGGAGGAGCTACCATGCTATTGGCTTTTCTCCTATATACAGAGAGCATACAGACCATGGCACCTACAAGTGTACTAGAAGCATTGTTAATACCCATCTTTTTAAGCAGCGTTGTTGTACGTGTCCTACACCTAATTTTTTTTCCCTGTTTGTTTTGTATCTTAGTTTTGAAGCACTTAAAATGAAAGGGATATATATTAAATAGCAAGGATATCTCCTAAACTTTCTGATAGTTTTCTTCCAAAATCTGTTCCATGAACACTGTCTTTTAGTTTAAAAGACAATGCAGTAAACAAAGTGATTTAGCTCTTTTTCATTATTGTTAATTTTCTTATTGAATTTTTTTATAGCTCTTTTGCTATTTGTAAAACAATACCTCTTTTTAAGGACATTTACTGTATGCATATATGATTTACATTAAATAGCTCAAATTAGTATTTTCTAGGTGAAACATAGATGGTTTTGGGAAAGGGAAATGAATAATTAGTCTATAATATGGTATAATTATATATTCACATTGAATAACAACATTCCACTAATAAACAGCTAACAATATTCAATATTTCTGAACTCTCCACTCCCAAACAGGAGTGTTATTATTTCAAGTTTTGCAGACATTTTACAAAGTTGTTCTAGTCAGAAAAGGGCCTGATGGCTGGAAAATACCCAACATAATGTCATTATTGAAGATGGACTCAGGGAACACTTCAGGAAATTATAGACCATTTAGTTTTGATGCCTTTTGGGAGGAGGGAATCTTAAAAAGCATTTTTGGACATTAAATGGGAACCATTTAGAAAAGCACATCTTGATGAAGGACAGCTAATATTGCCTCAGGAATGAAAGGTCATGCTTCACTATATTCTGAATTTCTTTCAGGTTATACATAATCAGGGGACAAATAGATACCATGCAATTTGTTTTCATTTTCAGAAAGCATTCAGGAAAATTTTAAATCAAGGACTAATATATTGTACCATGATGTTGGTAAGGGAATAAAATAAGTAATTTTTCTGAGAGGAAAACTTTATTATTCTAAAACAAATAGGAGTAGAGCAACACAGGTATTAATGATAGGGGTTTGCACTTTCATTTTATGTATATTTGGTGACAATAGAAATAACAACATTAGGCTATCCAAACCCACATCATTTAAGTCCCAACAGAGTACTTAAGCATGTATATAACTCTAAGCAGATGCTGAAGCAGTACTGTTAATGTAAGTGGAATTACTCCGGTGCTTAAATGACTGACAGAGGTTCAGCCCCTTCTAATATAAAGTCCTAGAATCCATATTAAAAAATAATATTTGCATGATTGCAAAAATCAATAATTTCTGCAACATGTTCACCAGGAAGCTAATCTGATAATTATGGGACACAGTTTCTTAACCTCTCCCTTCTTTACCACTAAGAATTCATTTACAGGTTTCTGATCCATCCAGCATCATGATGCCACCCTCTACAATTTGTTGTACCTCAGCTCAGAAAATTTTGTGTCCTTTAAAATATAAACATGTGGTATCATCAAGATTTTTCAAAAACAACTGAAAATGTTGAATATCTATATGCTTGAACACCAGAGAAAGAAACCTTTGAAATATGTGCCCTACAAAAACCAGGTGCGTACTTCCACATCTGAAAATCAATCCCATTTTAAAGAAGTCCCAAATTTAACTTGAAAAAATGGAGACACCCAAGACTGTGAGAAGTAACCTTTCTTGAAATCCTTAACTAATATAAATGAATTAAAGTACCTAAGTTTGATTGTGCAGCACACCTGACAGATATATATTTTTATGATGTGAAATTATGAAATTTAGAATATTATAATATCTGTTCAGTAAGTTTCATTATTACAACACTTTGCATTAGACATATTACTATCACAAGACACAACTACATAATGTACAGTGGAGCAGATTTATCTAAAAAATTCTCTGCTGTTTCTTTCTCTAATCTTTTTCTATTTCCCCTCCAATATCAGTAGCAGTTTGAGATTTCAATTTGAGTGTCAAGCTTCATGTTGAAAATTTATAGCTGGCTGCAATTCTGGAAATATTATGACAAAACAGAATTAGTTTCCACAGAAGCATTTTGCTTTTCATTTCTTCCAAGACGAATGCAGACGTTTGAGGCCCAAATGCTACAGCTAATATATTATAAACGTGTTAATACCACATTACCCCTCAAACTCTTACCTTCTTTTGAGTATCAGATGAGAGAAATCCTAACCAGGATAAACAAGGGGAAGACTGACAGAATTAAAAGAATGTCAATATTCAGGAAGATTTTAAACAATTCTCTTGACATAGCCTTAATCTGAGAACTCAAACAATCACCAAATCATGTGCAGTGCTCTGAAAATAAAGCTCAAGAAGAATACCAGATAGATCTCTGTCTCAAAAAAATCAGAGGAGGTGTTGCCCTTACAGGATGGAGTGGAAGAGGAAACAAATGAGCACTTACATAGTACAAAACACAGAGATGTTGAGAACATAGAGATGTTGAGAACAGGATCAAGATTATGAAGAGGATGAAGAGAAAAAATTACGGAATTTCCAAGGCACCACTGCTAGAAGCCCAGCTAAAAAAAAATAGGGGTGGGGGGGAAGACTGAAATAGCTCATTTGTGAGCCTAAAATCAACCTCATTGGTAAAAGCACCTGAGAAGAAACCAGACACTGAGTCATCTGCATTGTTTGATAATGGGGTTCAAGCAAACAACATATGGTTTTACATGGTTTTGTCATAGGAACATGGAAGCTGACAGAAGTTCTCTTCATAGGAGGCCCAGAATCAAAAATCTGTGATGTTGTCAATAACCCAGAGGACATGGCAGAAATTCAGATTAAATTTCTCCCTGAAGCAGTGTGCTCAATCTTATCCTGTAGTACTAACAGCTCTTCAGGTTCTCAGTTTCAAGCGTTTTCTAAAAAAGATGCCTTAAATTCAGATCAGGAGTTACATCAAGCTACTGATGTAATTGATATTTTTAGCTAAATGATTCAAAACCATAGTCAAACATGTATTTTCCACCTTTAACAATGCCTTTCTCAGGAACAGCATATCTAGCTCAGCAGGGACCCAATGACACACCACCTGTAATTCATTTCAGCATTGCTTTGGATAGACTTCTGAAATACTATGATCATGCTGGTAACACCAGCTGCCCAAATCAATATTTTACAAAATTGACTTATTGAATCTTTCTAAAGGTCTGTTTCTTTGGGGCATCCGGCCCTCATCATCTCTGCTCTTCAGCAATAGAATACAGATTTTCAGTGTGGGACTACGAGCTCTCCTCATCTTGCAATTCCATTCAGTCACATGCCTGTCAGTAGTTCTACAGGCCAGATCCATAACCAGACTACTAATTCTGTGCAACATGTCCCAAGAGACAAAATGATAGCAAGATTCCCTTGACATTCTGCTGTACCTATATCTCTGCAACCTTTTTCTAGCCTCTAATCATGATTTCCTTGAATATGAAGATTCCATTGATGTCTTTCTATTAATAATGAAATGAAAAAGAGGTTGGCATCAATCGTTTTCCTTCCCTGACAACTTTTTCATCCACCTTAATTCATTTGAAGGCAATACATGAGCTTTAGGAACAAAATGAACTATAGCTACAGCATATGTGCAATGCAGACTGTAACCCAAATGACATAATTCTGCTTCCTGACCAGACCAGATGGAAGTATAAACATACTGAACATTTCTGAGAATATAAGGTTTAGCCTGGCCTGATGTATATATGACAATTACAACTGTGGCCTCATGCGATCTGTATGCAGATGTATACAGGAGTATTGAATAATAGGAGAGAGTTTTTTCCCATGCTACTGTTTCAACCTTTTTTAGACGCAGTTTGTTTAATTTCAAAGTTAAATTAAAAAATCTCAAGTGTATAACATTAAACTTGTCTTTAAGGTGAGGTAGTTAGTGGCTTGGCTATTTACAAATGATCAGATGGGTATGCCTGGCAAGCCAGAGATCATAAGTTCAAGCACCGTAAACTCATATGCTTCTCTGTACACTACCTTCTTTCAGTAAAGAAGCCCAGAAAGCAAGTTAAGGAATGATTTGTCCAAGTTCTATAAGGTTTTTACCAGAGAAAGGTGAAGGTTGATCAATGCCTCCATTTGGGGCAAATCAATCTGTAACAAGACCCAGAGGTTTAAACTAAAGTCTACATAAATTCAAACTAGAGGACACATTTTTTTAATTTTTATGATAATAACTGAAACATCATACTCAGCATTTTGGTAGATTTTTTATCTCTGGAAATTTCATAATCAAGACTAGCTTTTTTTCTCAAACATACACTCTAATTCCCAAAGGAAATAATTCCAGGAAAATCTTAGATATATGTTATGTGGGAGGTCCAGCTAAAGAATTGCAATGGTTTCTACCGGCTTTATACTATACAAACAAGCTAAGAACCTGTGACTGAATAGTTGTTGCTACACCACTCCTGTTTGGGGAACAAGCATTATGGTCACAATGCTCTTTCAGTGGCAAAGCTCTTTTTAACTGCAGGCTAAAGTATCAGAGCTTAGAAAAAGATTTCTAATTTGTCAGTATCACCCATTCTGACTCTATTTCTTTAAAAATTTCACATTTCTTTCTCATTTTACTATATCCATGTCACTGAATAAAATCACAAAAAATTACCAGCACTTTAGTAAATTCACCCATTTATTCATGATTGAATATACTGATCTGTCATGTATAAATCGAGCATTAAAAGCTAGTAGTTCAGTGATCAATATATGGCTCATATGTTTGTCCAGGTAGTAAAACTGAAAAATAAGCATTCAATAATAGATTTTGCCCAGTATTAAAATTTGAAATAATAGTTAGAAGCCCATAGGGTGAAGAAGATTGACTATCACCTAAGACACAAATCAGGTGTCTTAGGTGTCTTTTGATCACAGAAAAGTCATATTTAAAGCTAAGTTTCAGTAGTCAAAAACTGGAAAATAAAGCTATTAGAGCATTTTCTGGCTATAGAATAAGAAAGAGTGCTCAAGTATATCACTGTATGTAGTTTAAATATCAGTCTTCCACTTTTTATTCCAAGGCTGGTGCAATTTCACCTTGGAGACAGCTTTAGGATAGGGTTTATGCATTAAATCAGCTTTCCTACTTTTCAAAAGCACAGATGTGTCAGGATCTGTCACCCTTTTATCTTTGTGAAGAATGCTAGGCTAAACTGAATCTGATTCTTGGGCAAATGTAAAAACTGTTGAGGATGCAAGGGATCCCAACCTTTGTAAACACTGGCATAATCTGCAGAGGGACAAAGAGAGAGAGAAAGAGAATGTGAGACACTGGTGAAAGAATTCACAGTGCTTAGAAGCCCCAATTATGGACCAAGATCCTGTTTGCATTGTTTAATAACAAAAGACGGTTCTTGCCCCAAGGCACTTACAATAAATGTGGATTTGAAATTAATTTTCAAGGAATGCTAAGGTAATTGTGTGTGCAATGTGTTTAACATATAAGGCAACACACTTTTGGAAATGGCATGTATTAGTGAAATAAAGCCAGCCTGAGCCTGTGTATTGTTAAACTCCATTCGGAAGATAAAAATTATTGTATGATATTAGGCAAAGACACAATCTCTCCATTAATAAATTCCAATTTTTAAATGCCTTTCTATATTAGCTATAGAATTTATGCACCTAACAGTATCTGAATGAGAAAAATAAAAGATTTTGCATTCTGTCACTGAATGACCTTGAAAACCATAAGAGAAATTAGAAAACATGTTCTAAATTTGTTACAGCAAATGTATTTTCTAAAGTATTACAGTAATCATTTTTAAGATCACAGTAATTTAACAGTTCCTCAGTTCTTCAAGTGCTTTGGCCTTGGATGATTGCTTGAACCTTCACATACACATCACCTGAAAAGTCTTTTTAAACGTTTTTAATACTTCAAACTCTTTATTTTCCTTGATATATATTTAAAGGTAGTGTGGTTTAATGAAAGGCCAGATGAAGATACTTCATGGTCTTTCACACCACAACTGAAGTAAAATTAAACGATGTCCACAGACAGAGTGTTTACTCTTCATTTTTACAAAAATGTTTTTATTTTCTTCTTCACCTAAAGAAAAAAGTAAGCTCTTCAAGAAGAGACATCTTTCCCATCAAGCAGCAAGAACCATTGTTTCACTCTCACAGGCTTGGATCTAGGAAATAAATTCTCCACCATTAGACCCCATAACTCAATTCTTATCAGTGCTGGTAATGATGAACTTGTCTCTGTATCTCACTACAAAATCATTACAAATAGTGTACATCACTTCTGGCACCCTTGGAATACTGCCATTCCCTTATGAACTTCCTGATAGCTGTAATGTTTGGCAGAACGCTTTGGGAATTTTCAGTTCTTCTTTCCCATGTGTTTTTTTCCTCCTACTCTCCACCCCTTTCTGTAAGCTGATCCTGTGAAGCTACTCAAGGAAACCACATTCCTCCCCAAATCTCCCCAGCTTCTTTGACCTACAGCATTGTAATCAGCTCCAATGTTTCATACAAAAAATGAAATAATGTTACCTAAAAAAACACTTATAAAGCACAAAGTCTTCTCAGACATAAGGCTTTGGCTCCATTTCTGGTCCCTGAAAGTGTCAGTCACAGTAGACACTATGCCCAGAACTGCCTCTCACATTCCTACCTTCCTTTGTTCCCTGAGCTATTTGAAGTATTTGAAGCAAACCTCTTCTTTCCCAAACTCCTTCCTATGTAAGCCATCACCTGGTTTTTTCTTCCTCAGATTTCTTTCTCCTCTTCAAGTCAAGGTTCCCAGTCTTCCACCTCTTGCATCTGTTTGCACATGGACACCAGCAGCATTAGACTGGAAGGACTTTATCTGCACTGCTTACTGGTGCATAACAGAACAGTATACAGTCACAGGATGGTGCATACACTGGATCACACCACTTCTCTCCTCATGAGACCTAATTTGTGAACCTCAGCTATGAGAAAGGAGCTGTTGAACATATCTGAGCCCTATCACGAGGAAGACAGTTTCACAGAGCTCAGAATGACATAATGCTGCACTCCCAAACTACAAAAACCAGTTCTTCTCTCCTAGTTATTACAGGACTACAGGATTTCCTCCTTGGCCCTAAAGATTCATCTTCCTTTCTCTGCTGGAGTCTGTCAGCAAAATTGAGCAGATCTCCCACAGACTTTCTCTGAGTATAGGTGATTATTTATATATGTTTATAGGTGATACATTTATATAGAGTCTACACTTTCCCAGTGTTTTACATCATTAAGCCCATCCTTAGCATCCACAGCAGAAAATGCATGAAGTACTTCTTTCTTCTGAGCATTCACAATGAATTCAGAGCAAGACTTCCTCTGATTTCTGCCTGCCAAAGTATTGTGTACTTGAGAACCCTCTAAAATTTCCCAGAGGTACTTCCAAAGGTTGTGCAAGGCTATGATTCAGAGAAATGGTGCTGAACATCTCTGTCAGAAAGTGAGCTGTACTCAGCTGTGTACATTGACTCAGCTGTTATGCAGACACCTGGCAGATAGAGACCTTCAGCTGCCATCTGTGCTGCTTGTATTGTGCAATCACATCTCTGTAATCTAAGAGTAAAAATGGAGGGGAAGAAGTAGCAATAACTGTGGAGAAAGGAAAGTGCAGTAAGTTTCATATAACCTCTAATATCAAGAAGAGTAGGTCACGGAGTAGTTGATTTTGCTTGCCACAAAAGCAATTTTCACAGTAGGTGATATACAAAATTATCCTAGACACATTCATTTTTTTAGAATAATCGAGGAGAATTACACACACATAAAACTCTTGTCATATATAGGGCAGTAACAGTCATTACCACAGGAACTGCTAGAAGCCTTCTTCCAAAGAATCTTTAAGAGATATCACAAGGAGAAGTCATTAGGTTTTTGTAATCTGCAGAGGGTAATAAATTTTGAGTGACACTATTGGTAGCTACTTTTTACAGTAGCACCTCTACTTGCTGATAGGTATCCCTTACCTTCTCCCCTAAAATGAAAAAAAAAAAAAAAATTTAGAATGTCTGCTAGGAAGAGGAGGCTTTATTCTTTAATACCTAGCTCTGTATCACATGGACAGGAGAAAATCCCAATACCAGAAATTTAAGACATGGGAAAGCAATAGTACAGAAGCAATGTAGTACAGTGGTGGTCTCCTCATGCTTTTTGGGCTAAAAGGGAGAAAACCAAAGGACCAACTAGGTTGACAGTTCTTGCAGTTAACTTAACCTCTTGTTTACCTCCCCAGCCTCTCACAGAACTCCTCAGAGCTTTCCAAGTTGAGCTGGGCTTCTCTCAATATTAAAAGGTTTCAGAAAGGGGCTATGCGGAATAAATGGGGTAAATTAGTAAATTCATTTATACAATGGCAATCACGCCTTCAGCTTTTGTAACTGAGCTTTTGTTACCAGGCCTTTTCATATGTCTTTTCCTTAGAAGTAACCTCATGTGCGAGAGCTGAAGCAGTTCTCCTACAGACAGCCCTCTGCTCCCCAGATGCCAGGTACAGATTAGCTAAGAAATTATTTCTCCCTTAATTTTCATCTCTGTACCTCTGTGTTTGGTTTCTGTACCTGTTTTTGACCAGGTTTAGATGAATTATATATGTTTATTCTTGTATTTAGAAACTTTTTAAACAATATGTGTATACTAATCCAGAAATGCATGTATCCTTAATATGAATATATTATTCTAATTTACTTTCACTTATTTTTTACAAATTACTTATTGCATCTAGTCTTCAGACCAAAACCAAGCTCTTCCTACATGTTAGTACATTGAGTATGTAATGCAGTAAGATTATACTTCAAACTATTCTGCAGTTCTAAAAACCATTAAATAATATTTCATAATCTGTGATTTTTTTTTTTTTTTACAGAGTTGCTAAGGTAACATGCTGGAGCTTGTGATTCAGTTTTATTCAGCTGACTATTTATTACATTTTAAAAATAAAAGACTTATAACATTAAGTTGTATTTATTATTTCTATAACCTCTGCAATTCTCCATGGACTTTTGTGTAAGAGAGAAAGGCAGCCTGGTGTTTTGGACTACCTTTTGTCAGAGGAGATGATGTAGGGGAAGGTGGGTAGCACAGACAGTAGTTCATTAAGTGGCTTGCTGCTCTTCCAGAAGACTCAGATGTTGGGGGATTTTATCATCTGTCAAATTTCCTTTGTTTTGCTAGTACATGCATGTCCCTCCTACATAACTAGCCCAACATTTGGCATCATTCTTTGTTGAAATCCTTCTCCTCGTCCATGTCAGGACCAGGTACATCCTATCCCCATCAGGAGAAGCAGCAAGCTCCCCATGGCCTGACCCTGCTGTTGTTTACTGAAGCATCTCCTATCTTACTGTTTCTCAGGATACATGGCAAGCTTGGGAAGCATCTCTATTGCATGTTTGGCCAAGGTTCGGCTGGGAAGGTTTTGCTGCCTGTGCTTTTCACCCTGCCATTTGTGCCTGCAATTCCACTTCAGTGTCATCACAGTTCCTTGTATTCAAGGGTTTCTGTGTATGCAACACACTTCAGCATTTATTTTAATGATTCATTACTATTTTAAAACCCAAACCTCTTGTAATCATAGAATTCCATCATTTATTTAGGAAGTCAGGCGAACACCAAATGTCTACAGATTGTACTTTCACCACATGCAGGCTATTCAGAAGATACAATTTTTAGGGTACCTCAGTTTTGAGGCTTAGGAAAGACCTTTCTCACCAATCACTTCAGTAACTCAAACTTGCTGCTTCCATTGGATTGGGAAAATAGTATGAAAGCATGAAGTGCTTATTAAGTTTAATGTTTTCATTCACCTAGTTTACTGCTTTCCCATCTACCCTTTACTTGCAGAGGACTTAAAATAAGATAGAAGCTAAAGGAAGCACACTTATCCTGCTGTTGTCTATTTAGCTTTCATTAAGTAAGTTGGTGCACAGTTCACACTCATTCTCAAAACCAGCCCATCATCTAAAAGTATTTACATAAGACTCTTTGCATTATATATCAACCTCTGCAACACTAGTATTAACTACTGACATCTGCCAAGGCTGACTAGTAAGTGCTTTACAGTATCAATTCATCCCAAGCAAAAAGCATGTTTGAGTGCTGCAGTGCTCTTGTTAACACCAATAAGAAGTATCAGAGCTCATATGACACCTAGCAGAAATTAGTACCCACATTCAGAGAAAAGCTTTTGTTATTTTCCAGAGTATTATGTGGACTTTATTGAGATGACTGCATCTGACACCTGCTGTAATATAAAATGCAGCTATAATTAGCCAACTGATGCTCTCCACAGTTTAGGTCGAATCCCTTCTGTGGGAATTATGCTTTAAAATATTCAGAACTCCAAGTGGCTCTCATTACATTTAATTTTTACTTAGAATTAGGTGGTCTAGAAAAAAAATTTAGGATTGTAATAGCCCCCTGCTGAATGCCACACAGCAACGTGAAAACCCATAGATTTTTTCCAAATAAAAAAATGAGAACAAGCAGACTACACTACAGCCTTCAATTGAAGTCTGGCTTCGCTTAATTGTACTTTTTGCACTCATCAGTCTCTCCTCTTCAGAGCAAGCTACAAAAATTGCCTGAATAGCCAAAGAAAAGTTTCCCACAGTCACTGGTCACAGAAAAACACCATTGTCCTTCCTCACAGTTTGATGGACAACATTTCTATAAATGGGTAGCCAGTCTGTCAATGGTACCCTTGCTGAAAAGGCAAAAGAAGAGAA
The DNA here is from genome assembly GCF_009650955.1 of Corvus moneduloides. Taxonomy (NCBI): domain Eukaryota; kingdom Metazoa; phylum Chordata; class Aves; order Passeriformes; family Corvidae; genus Corvus; species Corvus moneduloides. The sequence continues at coordinate 25,254,504 of NC_045481.1, forward strand.
CAGATTCTGCCAATATCTGACAAAGCATGTTAACACATAATCAGGCATTCACTAGTCAGGCAGCTGCCCCTGGGACCTTCATAACACAGGTGCCTTTAAGCCATTTCCTATTCACAGATAAAGGAAACAAGCAGGAGATACCTGGGAAAGGAGCAGTCTATTGTCGCCTGTGAAATGTCCATCTTCTAGGCTGCCTGTATAAAACCAGAAAGAACACAAAAGAAACTTCAGCCTGAACTGCTAAATTATAAAACAGCAAAACACTCTCCAACTCCATAAATTTAATCTTCATTTAAATAATAATTTAAAAGGTTAGTTAAGGAGCACCAGGCCTTGTAAGCTGTACCTTCTTCATTCTTTTTCTTGCATCAAACTGAGCAAAAGATCAGTCATGTCCCCAAGGCCAACAACTAGAATAAAGTCAGCAGTGGCTGTCCCTGGACTGTCACCTTCACTCTCTGCAGCTTTGGTATGGTTTGTTCATGCCTAATCTGCTCTCTTCTTCACCTAACTGAGATTATTAAATTAATCTTTAACCCGAGGAAACTGGAATTTTCTGAGGGACCAGTTTAGTGCGAATAAAAGTTGATTAAGCTGGAGAAAAAGACTCTTTCCTTTTTTTTAACAACTTTAACTTTGTGAGCCTAACAAACAAGTGAGATTTCATAGCCAATGTTACCTACAGGCCATTAAATAGAGTGACCATTTTAGCAGTGAATAGATAATGATAAGACAACTATTAGCTTTAAGTAAAGGAAAATATTTGTCTTTTGTGATGGTGCATAAAGATACCTATTCATACACTCAGCATACTAAATGCTAAAAACTGTAGTCCCAAGCAGGAACTCAGTTTATATTTAAGTAATTTCATTTCTTTTTCATGGTAATTTTAGTAGCACTGCCTGTGTGTTTAATGTTAAACACATGAAGCAGCTTTATCTAATTCTATGGAAGTTCTTGATGGAAGCAATTCATGGAAGCAATACCTAGAAAATTATTTCAGGAGATGCATCACAACAACTGGAATTGTCCTGATTTTGCTGGCAGGCTCCTGCAGGTAATGCACTGTCTCTGAGAACATAAACTGCTGCAGTGGGGCACAAAACACTCGAAGCAGAAGATGGAATATTGCATGGTATGAACAAATAAGCGTGCAAAACTCTTCTGTACACTTCCATATGAAACAGTGTTGGTGTCTTGCCTTTTCCTCAAGCAAGTTTCCCAAAGAGCCTAGTTATGATTTCTCACAACTACAATTCCCTAAGCAGATCTACTTTTTCATACAGGCTATATTTATGTATCTATATCTATATATCTATATATCTATATATATATATATATACACACACCTGAAATTTAAACAGGAAAGTGTCTAAGCACCTGCAATAAAGTTATTCAAATGGAATTCATAGCCATAATGAAATTAAGAGGAAGCCAAAAATTAATAAGATTAAGGTAAAATGGAGTATTATAAAATGTAAGTGAAAAAAAGATTTATTATATATTTTGCTTGGTCAGTTTTCTGAGTTTTGTACTATGAGGTCTCCTAGCACTGCTCATACCTGTTCGGCTTAGCTACAGTTACACTTCTCAACTTTTTAGAAGGCCTGCTTTTTCCCTGTTGAATCTGTTTCAGGTCATTATCAAATTTACAACCTAGGCCCAGTCTTGCAAAGGCTTTTACACACAGGCTTAGCTTTATGCACATGAATAGTCCTTTAGAATTCATTAGAATGATTTGCGCACAAAGTAAGCAGGTGCATGACCAGCTTCACTGAAAGTTTGGGACCCAAACTTCATATTCCCTATTAACAAATGCCTCTTCTGCTTTAGAAAAATATTGACAGCGTAAAGATGAGTGTGATTCTTTGTTCATTTACTACAACACAAATAACTTTATAGTTACTTTATATTCAAAAAGGGCATTATGTATTTATTTCTAGAGGTATGGAAGTTGAAGAATACTGGAGGTAGTATAAACACAGAGGGACATATCCAGAGAAGCTTACAGGATTCAGGTACCTATCTTACTTTGTCATATGAATATATGAATTCCTTAAGGCTAGTTTAAGAGGCTCAAAACAATTACGTAATACAGGTCCCTAATTTCAACTATTAGTCCACAAACGTCATATTTAAACTGGTTTTTGAAGTCTGACAGGAGGCTGCCAGAATATGGAATGATTGATCAGACCAATAATGACAGATGTGGTCTATTCGGTGATAACTGTCTAGCTACTGGGGTATAGAAATTTATAACTTGAACTGTTGAAGCAGGAGATAAATTTAAATTTGAGCAATGTGACTGTTCCACAGAAAAGGCTAAGAAGACTGTAATGTTTAGAAAAGGACTTTGCTCTGAGCTATGTGAAAAACTTGTACATAGCACAACTGAAGAATCCTATTTAAAATATTCCTAAGCATCCATCACTATTATTTATTTTAAAATAATAGTCAAATTATACTAATAAAGATGTAAGCTACAGCTTTTAAAATCAAGCACTCAGTAATCAAAGAACCCCAACAGATAAATTTTCTCAGAAATAAATATGCTATATTCCTATTTCCCTGTTAAATATAGATTTTCAAGTGTCCCGTTAAACTTGAGTTAAATATATAATGTGTACAGCATGTACATATTAATGCAATGGAAAATTATTAATTTTTAGTCTGTCTTCAGGTATGAATGCTTAATTTCACAATGCTTGTGTCAAATTACTGACAGTTTGCAAAGAGGGGAAACACTGTGAGCATAGATACCTACTCTGCAAGGCACCTTCTACACTTTTATGTGATAGTCTCACAAGAAAATGACAGGAAGGAGATTTATAATCAAATCTTTCAAAGTAGCTACAGAAGTCTAGAATTTGTGAACACAGAATAATTATAATAATGGTTCATTGACTTGCTAAGAAGAGCTGTTGAGCTAGGACTTGCAGGGGTCAGTTCTCAATCCCAAATTATATAACTGAGCTGAAGGATTTTGTGGAGAGTGCTAATCATATTTGTGGATGGCAGCAAGTAAGGGGGCAGGCAGGTATATAAAATTTAAATAGGTTGTAAAATTACTAAACAAAGACAATGAAAAGAAGACCAAAGTAAGGAAGAGCATGGAGAAGTATCAGAAAATCACAAGGGTAAAAAAATTCAGAAAGGAGGAGTCATGGGTATATGTGCCTGCCAGGATAAGGACACTAAACAGAATGCAGGCAACAGCACCATGAATGTTAGGAATTATCAAATTACTGCAAGTCATAAATATAAGATACTTATAGGTTTGTTGGATTTTTTCTCTAACAGCAAATACATCACGACTGTATTTCCCACAAGACATTTTGTACAAATCCCATTCCGATCCTATCTGAACAGGGCTTTCTAAACTTTGATAGAGTGAGAGAAAAACCAAAAGGTCAGCAGAGACATTTGCTTTGAAGGAACACAGCTTCTATTGGAAAATCAGATTTGCAATTCAGAGCCTTATTTGATGAAGTTAATAAGCACATGACTACATTTTAGGGAAGCAGGCTGAAGTTTTTTCAGCTAGGCTAGTGCTTAAAATTAGACACCAGCTTAAGTATCTTGTTGAATCAGGATCTATAAACTTGGAGTGATGCCTTTTCCTGGGTACTTGGGAAGCAACAGAAGTTATGTGCTCTTAATTCTGAAATTAATGCTTGGAAAAATAAATAAAAGCTTTTATTTTGGAGGAACTTGGTCATGTCCTATTTTAATCCAATGAGTAGGACACTATCAATTTTCTTTTTATACACTGAGATAATTTAGAGCAGCACTGCTAATCTGAATATTAGGAAAAACATCTTTTACAGCAGTTAGGGTCAAACTGCACCATTTTCCTGGGGCTCTGGGCAGAACTTAGAGTATTGTCTTTATCTTTGAAGCCCTAAATTGTTTCAATTTAATTTTTGTTTTCTGAAGCGTTGCCTCTTTTGCCTTTCTCTGTGCTACAGCTGACATAAGCAGAAGTACACAGCATGAGCTTTTCAACTCAGGAGAAAAATCTGCTTCTACATTACACAGCCTCCTTAGCTCAGCACTTTACTCTTTGGCACAACAAACCTCAATGACTGGTACATCCTGCCAAGCACCCACCTTCCTTTGGGTATTAGTTAGGGACAAAATTAGAGTGTGAGTTCAGAAATTATGGTACTGTAATATTCAGCAGAAGAACTAGTGCTAGCAATTATGACAGTGGTGACCAACAAAGAGAACTTGTGTCAAGTTACTGAGATTTACTGTGATTTTAAAATGCTTAAAGGCACGTAGACTTGGAAAGAGGTGAATACGTCTATCATTTTAAAAACAAAATAAAAAGAAGCAATAGTCCACAATCAAAAGAAAATTCTTTTCTATTTCAAAATTATTTTACTCCAACCACAATATTTGCTATTTAAGAACTTAGTGGATTTGTGCTTATATTTTTCAAGGTGGTTTCAGTGGGAGAGGCTTTTATATGCCTTGATGATCCATTCAGGGATCAAAGCTGCAGAAGATTTAGTATTATCATAAGTCTATCCCTGAATGTTGAAATTAACTCCAGACTATTCCCTCCCTTGGTTGTCATATTATTAAAATATCTGGACATTACTGCCAAGTTAGACATATTTAAATCTTCTGATTCCTCTTTCTAAACAAGTATCTCTATCTCTGGCAATCCACTTCTTGCCAGTTTTCTATAAATTTATTCCAAATCACCAGTATCTTTCCAGCAATGAGAGTTTCCAATATTTTATTGTTTCAACAGCTATAGTGAGCACACTATGTAATTTCCTCTGTCTTTATGGAGGCCTGGATTTACTGTGGCCGGGTTTACTGCCAGAGGCGATTGCAAGTGCATTCATTTTTACTGTGCACTACATGCAGTGAGCATATAATGATCTTCTGGAACCATTCTGCTCTGGTCTGTCTCTTCCATTAGATATAAAAGTTTAACATCTTTGCCTTAGCTGTATTTGCACATCCCCTCCCCTATGCTCATTATCTCACATGCTCTCATTTTCCTAATCTCTTAAATCACTTTGGATAATTTCTGTTCTGTTCATGTTTGTATAATGCATTGCATAATTTAATCTGTGAACCTCCAGATGATACCAAATTTATTCAACTAGCAGCTGCCACACAGATCAAGGTTCTTCCGAGACAGAGAAAGCAGGAAGAAAATCTTTCCCCATAGGAATCATTACCGTTTCTCTAAGAGAAGACATTTGCAAACAACAGGAAGAAGTCCAGGATCCAGTTTCTGCTTAGTAAATAAAAGGTGGGTATCAACAACTCTACAGACTACTTTATGGTCTTTTGCCTACTTTTCTTGTAATGATCACTGAATAAATAATGGTGTATCAACCCCACTGTCTCTTGAAATCCTCCACATTCATTAAGTCTTTCTTATATTTCCATGTATCTTTCTGATATTTATATTCTTATCTATCAATTTCTCATTTGAAGTGGTTTTTTACCCCAAGACAATCTCTGGCTACAGGTAAAGATGACATGCTCAAAAGCAAAGGCAAGATCTTAGGTCTCTCAGCTAAGTAAGCTATACATACCCACTGCTAAAGTAGGCACACATTGCTCCATCTCTCCAGGAAAGCTGGATTTTTCCAAACTGAAATCTATTAGGTAGCTGAGCTTTCATTGCTTGAAGTTAACAGTTGGTTCAAATGCCTGGACTTGATCTGTCTTTTCAGGTCATTAGGAATTCAGTCAGGACAAACTGTCTCCTCCGACACCGAGAAGCAACAAGCAATGCCAGGGCGTTATATCTGTGCTCCATATCCTTCTCTGGCCAGCAGATCACTTATGTGTTAATTCAGTGTTGTAGTGCTGGAGGGGGAAGGGGAAAGGACAATGTATTTTCCTTTATTCTTGAAAGCTTCCTGATTTGATCCAAATGACATGATTACATTTTGCAGGGTTGCTGCAGCTGCCTGTCCAGAGACAAAACTGCAAGAGGCAAGGCAGGCTGAAGCAGCCCTAGATCACGAGCTGGAATTAGTACTGTTGCACAGAAATGCAAAACAAAATTTCACAAATTTTCTTAATTGACTACCATACTCTGTGCGTGTGTTCAAAATGTTATTTGATAAAAACAGTGTCTTTTCAGGAATTAAGTAAATTTCTACGTGCTTCAGAGCTTCTGTACCATGAACACATTCTGCCATAAGTATTTCTGAATCCAAAGAACAGTCCTCATCAACTGAATCCAAGCAAATGCCATCTAGTTCACCCTAGGTAAGATATTCTTGCAAAATGTAGATCTCCATGAAATATATGTAATCATTAACACTGAAGTCCTCTTTGGAACTAATTTTTCTCTGGAACTGAGCAGAGCTTTCTTTGCTTGAGTCTCCTCAAATGTAGGTTGCTGGTGCTGAAAGCCTTTAGTAGGATTTATTTTCACTAAATCAAGGTATGTCTTATCTGGAAAGTAACCCTCAAAATATTAGTCAGATAAATTCATCTGCCTTTTCAAAATTTTTATTTAAGAATGTTTTCACACTTGTATATACAACTGCACTCACCACTTCTCAATGGAATAAAAAATATTGGGGGTGGAGGGTCGGGGAACAGAAAGAAGAGTGAAAATCAAAATTAGGGTATCAAAAGAAACATCAGGTAGGAAACCTTAGTAAGCACTTATACTGTTTTAGGAAAGAAATTGACAAGTAAACTGTCTTACAGGGACAATTTTGCAAACCCTATAAACAAGAGTACTCTGACAAACCTCGTAGTTTGATTTAACAAAAACCCTGCTGCAACCAGAAGAGTCAAATCTTCGAACAACATATAGAAATGTAAAAAGGTGAAGGCGCAACCAGAAAAGCCCAGCTGAACCAAGGGCGGTAATCCGATGCACTGAAATAAACACTGGGGTGCTTCCCCTCATGAAGGAGCACACAGAGCAGCCGCTTCCGTAAGAGCGCCGGCCACGCGCCCGCGCGGGCAGCCCCGGGACAGGACCGCCCCGGGACAGGGCCGCCTCGGGACAGGGCCGCCTCGGGACAGGGCCGCCTCGGGACAGGGCAGCCCCGGGACAAGCCCGCCCCGGGACAAGCCCGCCCCGGGACAGGACAGCCCCGAAACAGCGCAGCCCCGGGACAGGCCCTCCCGGGGCACGGCCGAGGCTGAGGGAGCGCCGTGCCCGGCCGGGACCGCGCGCCCCCACATTGGCTGCCATTGGCTGCCGCGCCTGTCCATCAGCGGGCGAGGCGGGGCCAGCGCCAGGCGTTCGTCATCGCGGGGCGACGGCGCGGCCGTGGCCAGGCCTGGCGTCATGGCGGCGGCGGTGCCCGGCCCGCTCCTGCCCGGCGGCCGCGCTCCGGAGGTCGACCCTGCGGCCTCTGAGGTAGCGAGCAGCGCCCTGCGCTGTCTGGTCGGGCTGGCGGGGCAGGTGAGTGAGGGGCGGGCGGAGGGAGAGGCCCAGGGCGGAGCTGGCTTGGGCGCCGCGCCCGCTTCACATCACCTCGCCTCGGGGGTCCGCGCAGAGCTGGCTCCTGCTTCTTCCCGGCTTGCGGGGCCCTTGTGGGCTCCAGGAACGGAGCTGCAGAGGACATAAGTTTGCCACAAACAAGGGAGCTGCCTCGCTTCTGGAGGTTGTTCGCTCCCGCCTGGCTTCTGCCAAGGCTGGAGCAGCGGTGCCGTCTGCCTCTCCCTCCGGCCGGGGCAGCCCCAGGGTGCGTGGCTGCTGCTGCTGCTCCTGCTGCTGCTGCTTCTCCTGCTTCTCTCCCGCAGCCGGCACCGTCCCTTTGCCTCGGAGTGACGGGACGTCGCGTGTCACTTTATAGTTTAACAGATGATCTCTTCCATAGGAAATGCAATTTGCTTAATTGCTGTATCTTAATTAATTACTCGGAATTGAAAAGCTACTGAAAGCTTACAGTGCATTAAGCCAAAATAAATTATCAGGAGCTTGAAGTTAGCCCTGCCTTGGTAATAATGTACTATGAAACCCACAGTGTATCTGAGCGTCAGAATTTTTAGAGGTGCTTTGCTTTGTGGTACTTAAGTTGAAGCACATACTTCATGTTTAGTAATGTCTATGAATTGTGTAACAGATATTATGGTAGGCCTTTGTCAGGAGAAGGTTTTAGTAATAATTTAATTATTGCTACAAATAATTTACAGATTAATTTTCCACTATGGAAACATATATGTAGTTCTGTGAAGGCAGTAGAAGCACACTCTTACTTCAAAAGTTAGCAGTTGGAAGGTTTGGGGCCAGATGATGAGCAATATCTGCAGGAGCTAGTGTAACTTAATGTATGTTTGGTACAGAAATGGGCTCTTAGATGCCGAGGCAGTTTAGGAGTAGCTGCTGGCTGATCTGAAATTATTTTTTAGAGTGTTTCACCTCTCATCTATGTAGAACTCTTATTATATTTGCTTCTCACCTCCAAGTCTGCTAACAAATGTCTCTGTTTTCAAACAAAAGGCAAGCAAAATTAAGGGCATGATAATTCAGGCACTTACTTAAGAGTTCAGTTTTCCTATCTCTATAAAGTGATTAAAAACTACAGTGCCTTTTGGACAGGAGCACAGTGCTAAACAGTGTAATGTTCAGACACAGCTGACTCAGGATTACTGAGGCATGAAAACTATCTATTGAGGTTTAAAGGCCCCGTAATTCTTCCTGGTGAAAATTCTGAATGTGATCAATGAAGAGCTAGTGACTGTCAGCTTATCTAGATGTAAGGACAACGCTATGAATGACAGTATTACAACACGTCAGAGAAAAGCTGAAACTTCTGTATTTATGAAAAACACAAAGGAGACTAAAGGGAAAGTTTCCTAAGCTCTTAACTAGGGCATTCATCACAAGTTTAATTAATTGTTTCTAAACCTACATTAAAATTTATTTTTCTGTCTTGTTTTCAGTAGCTTAATTTTTTTCCAAAGCTGTCTCTACAACTAGCCTCTCACTGGACAGATCCAAGTGATTTTTAAAAATGACTGGGTGTGCACAGACAGTTGTGAGAAAACCGTTTAGAGTTGCCACATCCCCTCAGTAGAGTTACAGTACCTATGGTGCAGAGTATAATTCTCTTGATTGGTGTTTGGAGTGTCTTCTTTCCATGACAACAGACCCATTTTACTGTCCAGTGCAATGAGCTAGAAGGATCTGGTTGCTCCATCTTAGCTGTGAAAGTCCTCTTCATTGCTCAGTTATGATCCTTTCCAGTTAAGTTACACACTTGTCTGCCAGTGCTTGAGTTCTGACAGATTTAACTTCTGTGTTTTACCCCCTTACTGATTCTAGCAAACTATCTTGCATTTTTGACTGAAACTACTGATTCCCCGTTTCCCTTTTACAGAGATGAGTGAACATGTGGCAGATTGCTAGCAGTCACAGTTTGTGATTCATCATAGTAGTTTAAGTTGGATTTATGCTAGTAAGTTGGGCTGTAAGCAGGAATATTTCTGACACAGGAGTTTTTTTACTGGAGCAATCAATGGCGTGACCAGGAGGACATCTGACAATGGCAACTCTTAAAACCAATATAGCTGATCCTGAAAAGTTCTTTAAGATTCAAGTAATAGGCAGTGTTAACATAAAACTAATTTTAAAGGGCTGAAATTACTTATGATCCTGTAAATTGCTGCAGAATAGGCTGTGGACTTGTAATCAGACAAAGGCTTTGAAGTTATCAAAACACTAAATTTATAAATCTCTTTGTCACAGTTTTACTAAGTAATAGATGTGAAAGACTGAGAACTTACTCTCTTGTATTAGAAACCTTTGTTGATGCAAGAGGGGTTTATTCTTTTATTTAAAAGCAGTGTCTGTGAGTTAAAGTATCACTGGCTTCTAAGTTAGAAGTTCTGTTGCTTTTTGTGCATTGAACCACCTGGACAGGAGTTGTCCATTATGATACGAAGGCACACATAAGCTTATTCTTTTTGAAAAAGGAGGATTATTAGGAAATTGCAGTAGCACTTCTATTTTGTTTCATTCGGGTTGCTTAATCTACACCTTTCTTACACTGTCAGTAAACTGTAATATAGGAGATGTTGCTCTAGAAACTTTGGGCAGAAATGCGTGCTTCAGATGATCACATATGCACAGTGGCTTAATTCCTAAAGTAAATTTTATTCCTACTAAATTCTAAATACATTCTTTAGTCTTGTACAAGACTAGTATATCCTAGAACATTACTTTTCCTACGTCCTGTGTACTTAGCGTAACTACTAAACAGGCATAACTGTGTGAAAATGAGCTAAAATACGTTATATATCTAGTTAGACTGTCTCCTTTGCTATGTAATTTGGGAATTAACCCTGAATGTAACAAGGCTGATCTTCAACTAGAGAAGGAAGGTTCAGGTTTATAGCTCTTTACAAAACTCTGTTAATGCTGGGATTTGAAACTAACATGGGGACAGCTTGTCATCCACTGCTTTGTCTTCAGAGTGATGGAGGCATTCTTGTGTTCAGTTCTCAGTGTTTCCTCATACACTTCGTGGTGGCTTCAGGACACAAGTGCATATGCATTTGTGTTCTTGTTCATAATACTTGATGCTGGTATGAAGTTAAATATCTTTAGACCGTGACTTAAAGGTCACCTTTGGTCATCTTCCTGAGGTACCTTTTTCTATTTCCACCCCCACTTTTTTTTTTTTTTTAAATGGAAGGAGTGAGGGATAGATGTGGCAAATATACATATGAATTGGGAATTCAGTGTTGCAAGCAGAGTACATGTAGGTCCTCTTGATTTCAAACAAGAATTTATCTGTATTTAGAGTTTGGGGTATCACTTGCAGGATGTTTGGTTGGAGAACAACCTACTTAACTTGGGAGATGAAAGTGAGCACTACTTTAAGATCTTGAGAAGAGCTTTAGTGTAACAAAAAGGGCAAAGTTAGGTGTGAAAGTGTGTTAGTTCATCAGAGATTATTGACAATCAGCTTTGTATTAGTGTATTTTTAGCTTATAGAAGATACATAGTTCTTTTAAATAATACTTCAAATTCATTATGTATGTTTTTCTTTATTGCCTTGGGAGTTAAATATTGCAATTCCTTGGCAGTGAAAATAGACTGTGGCAATTGTTAATTTCAATACAAATGTATATACAGGAAAATAGTGTGATTTGAAAATAGGTTTAATAGTGGTGCTGTGTAATCTAGAGTTTGTTAAATCTTGAGATTTTCAAAAATGTTTATTTTTATGCACTTATTTTTAAAATAAAGCTTCCTTTGGATTAGCAGCAAGTAAAAATTCAAGAATGTGGCATGGTGTTACATCAGACATGGGTCATGAAGGCATAGATAGTCTTGCAATCTTGGAATAAAATACATGAACTTAAAGGAGACTGCTATCCTGGGTCATGTTTCTTCGTACTGGTGGTTCTAGTATCCACTAAAAGAAAAGATGGTGTGAGCGATTAACATGAACAATATGCTTTCATACAAGAATTAATGTAATAAATCCAAGGACTGAATTAATACAATGAAAGCATGATGAGTTAGTAAGGAAATTTTAGTTTTAGAATATATTCTACAAATACTAATTTACTGAGAATATGATAGCTGCTTGCACTATAATTGATAGCAAATCTTTCCAATGTTCTCATCTAAAAGTGGGGTGGATCTATATGAGACTGAGCATAATTGTTGTCTTGTAGAAGTCTTGTATACTTTTTGATGTTAATACAGATAATATAATTTTTATTGTGTTTGTTTTGCCCTGTTGAAGCTTAATCTTGGAGACGATATTGTGAAAGTTGTAATCGATTGAGCAAAGCTTCAGAGCACATCAGCCCTTCAGCCAGCGTTGCTGTTTAGTGCACTTCAGCAGCATATTTTATGTTTACAGGTAAATATTTCATGGGACACATTTGACTTCAAAAAAGTGATCAACAACTAAAAGTAGTTATCTCTGCTGTAAAATTTCAGTAATTTTGATCTTATGTTGCTGTGTTCAACAAAAAAGGAATGCAGAAGTGTTAAATGCTTGGGATTCCACTATGCTCCATAGGTACTCACACTTACGGATTTTTCAGATTAGTGGTGGGAATAGCCACTGTAGGTGAGCAGGCTGAATAAATGCAGCCTCATTGATTTCTAGACTTGCATTGTAAATGTGATACATTTCCATCTATGGTGGGTTATAATTAAGCAATAAGACACGGCAGGTGTGTGTCATGCTACGATAATGATTCCATGCGTTGGGTGAGTTTTGAGGCTCATAGAGTGCTTTTCAGTGGTTCAAGAAGTGGCTTATCCCAGCATGACACATCCTGGAGTGTCTTACTGCAATTAAATATATTTTCAGCGTAGGTTTTTTTTTTAAAAGAGTAATTTCTTTGACATTAATGTCTCATCTTGCCAAGTAGCCAGTCACCATTACTGTCATTTCTTTTAACTATTTGAAACTTTCCAACCCTGCCAAAAGTAATTTAGTTGCATGGCAGGGAGGGTGAGCAGTTTGTCAGCTGGTAACTGAACAGTGTTTTGACCTTGATAGTTCATATGTAAAAGATGGGGGTTTGAGTACTACTATTTTGCTTCAGCTAGTCAGTGAATTATTGGAGGTGCATAGTACTGAGAGGATGAAAAAGGAAGTTTCTGTATTTTCTTGTCTGTAGGTAAAAGAAAGACCCTTTGTTTTCCAGAAATCCGCCAAATCTTTGGTGTGATGAACAGAAAGAGAAAATATGCAAGATAAAAGCGAATAAAATTTACGTCTAATATGTAAGAACACTGCAAGTAGGAATTTGATTCCATTTCAGAAAATGCTAAAAATCATGTTGTCTTTTAAAAAATTAAAGTTATTTATAGAGAGAAATACGCCTTGAAATTCAGACTAGATAAAACTGATAGAAATTAAAAAGAGACAGGGACATGTACCAAGGTTTAGATGTTACATCGTACATAAGAGTTATTGCAGTAAAATAAGCATTTTTCCTGCTACAAATGTCAGTGCCTTTTCTCATTTAATTTCATGACCTAAGTAGGTAATCAACCGTGTCAAGCAAAGCATGTGTTCATGATAATGCCTATGTATTTCATGTCTGTGTTCTCTCATTCACTTGGGCAACTACGGTTTCAAGTGGAGAATGTAGTGCTGTGGTGATAAAGTAAAGGCTTTACAGTGTAAGAGCACTGGATTTCATGTTAAGGAGGAAAAATACTAAGCCTTACTGTTCTGAGTAGGCATTTGAATGACATGTTAATTAAGTGGCATTGATGCCAGTGACTGAAGCTTTGATTTAGCTAGTAACACAGGACTATGGGCAGATTTTCACAGAAATTTGGGAGTTTTCAAACTTCTAAAAGACACAGGTCAAAAAGGTCAGAACTGTGGTGTGCACAATATTTGGAACTTCTTTTTAATCTTATTACTGTGTTCTGTCAGAGGAAGATGTTGTAATTCCCAAAATTATTTCCATTGGTCTGGTTGGAAATTGTAATAGTGCTTGTCTTCTTGGCTTTGAGACTTTGGGACTTTATTTTTTTAACCCTAACATACTGTTTTCTTTGTTCAGCCTCTCTTAGAAAAACTACAGTCATTGATCAAAGAGGAAAATATAGGCCATGTTGAACCTGCAGGTAAAACAGAAAGTCAAACAAGTTTAGATGTTTATGATGGTAACAGTCAGACTGAAGAAAAGTATGGAAGTTATGACTTGAGAGATCTGAAGGATGCTCATTTTCATTTTGATCCAGAAGTGGTCCAAATAAAAGCTGGAAAAGCAGAAGTAAGTGATTTACGTGAATTTGAAAACAGAAAAATGAAAGACCTTTCTAAATTTTAAATTTAAAGAATGAAATAGATACATGCCATCATGTTTGTTACCTGCAGATTGACAGGCGGATATCAGCTTTCATCGAGAGGAAACAAGCCGAGATCAATGAAAATAATGTCAGGGAATTTTGCAATGTTATTGATTGTAATCAAGGTAACTGGCTAGCCAGACTTTAATCTTCATAGGAATTTAAGTTGTGTGGGGGTTTTTTGTTTAATTTTTTTTATTTTCCAAAAGCACTAATCTGTATTTAAAACTGAACTTTCTCTTAAGAGTAACTTTATTTTAAAATTTAGAACTTGAATGTGTACTTCAGATGTCAGATAGAAAAACAAAGTAGTCACTGTATGACAACGTTTAAGGCATTCCATACAGAAAAATTGTATCTCTTACTGTGTTAATTTTAAGAGCTGCTATCTTAGTTCATATGGTTTTGTAGCTATTGTTCCCTGTGTTTTAACTAGATATTCCTCCAAAGTAAATGGAATTGCAGTTCAGAAATGTCTTGTAAATTGCATATTCAAATTGAAGTTAATTTAATGCTAGTTAAATTACAAAGAAGTATTTTTACAATGAATTTGAATTACTAGCTACTTGAAATGACCTTTTTTTTTTTTTTTAACATTGCTCACATTGTTGGTGTTTTTCATACACCAACTAGTACAATTGGCTGTATCTGTAACCAATCTTAAATCCATCTGGTAGACTGGATCCCCTTTACAGGATCAGTAACTGTAGCCAAATGGATTTTTGAAGTTAAGACAGTTTTATATATGTAAACTACATAAGTAGTATAGAGATACCTTCTAAGTACCTGTGAGCCCACATGTGCATTGTCCCTGTGAGGTACTTACGCTCTTAGAGATCAAAGCTTATTGTTCAGTAAGCTTCTTAGAGAGTTTAACTGCTTGAATGTTAGTTGGAATGTAAGGATATATGAAGTTTAGTAGAATATGCTAGAAAGTAAAACACTGTTTCCCAAAATTGTTAATTAAGTACAGAAGAAATGATGATAAGACCTGTCTCATTGTTCAGGCATAATAAAATATATGTAAAGCTTTGGTGTATATGAACAGAGATTAATATAAACATTAGAATAAATTAAGGTGGTCCATACTATAGGTTTCTATGGTTAAGCAAATGGAAGAATTCACATGGATCAGAATAAATGCAGGAAGGTTTAGGAAAGAGTGCTGATGAGTAAACTAGATCAGTCAAAAATAGAAGAGTTTCAGAAAAGGACATAAAACCAGAATAACAATGGTAAGCAGGAAAAAAGCTTCTGTACAGGAAGAAAGAAATAAGTTACAGAGAAATGCAGTGAAAAGTAAGAACCAAATAAATTTGGTCCTGACCCAGTAAATTTCTCTATACATACGTGCGCACATTAATACGAGTGACTTATCCAATTAAAACTAGTAGGTCCATGCAAGTGTGTGAAACTATTAGTGGGCAAGTGTTTATAGAATGAATTAAGTATTTCTGATTTTTTTTTTATTGTTTGAAGCATTTTAATTAGATTTGTTAAAAGCATCAAGGCTGATGGTGGTTAGAATATTTTCAATTATAAATACATAATTAGGACCTCACTTGTTATGTCATTATTTATTTAGAAAATAGCTGTGCCAGAACAGACGCAATTTTCACACCCTATCCTGGATTTAAAAGTCATATAAAGGGTAAGCAACTCTTTTAATACCCATTTAAGTGTCCAGATATGACTGCACTGATAAGTTTTTGATATCAAAACTTTTTATAGAATGCTCAAAAATGCAAACTTAACGTACTGATTTTTGACTCTAGTGAATACTTTTACATCTTCATTTATGTCTCCAAGGTTTTAAATCTAAATTAATGGTTAGGCACTAAAGACCAAAACAAAATAGCCTATTTTCATTGTCTGAAACGAAATGTGGAAAAGATAAAGGAGGACAGAGAAGCTGAACAATTCTTAGTTTTTCTTTAAGGTGAAGCCATCAATAAGGAAATGAGATTGAATAGGATTATCTTCTATTTTTCATTAATTGGAGTAAGTGTATTGAAATAGAATATAATTTGGGGACAGTGGAAGTTCTAAGACAGATTTATAAGAAGTGACATGCTGGGGAACGAGTTTATCACTGCACTAACTTTTGGAAAGGCATAAATAATATGGAAGCGATTGTCTAACAGAAGCTGTGTGTAAAATAGTGCTTGTTCATCTGCTACTCTCTAGGTATATGCAAGTTACCCTTCTTTAAAAACAAATTAAATACCCAAAATGAGAATGAAAGTAACCCTCTTCTCCATTTTTGAGAGTGATAATATTCAGTTATCCACTTAATATTGGTCCTAGAAACCAATAATTATTTTGAATTCTGTAATTCAGAATAATACTGTAAAGCACAATAATAAGTATTGGAAGGTATGGCGAGCTAAGAAGGAGATGGGGAAGTGAGTTCAATTTTAGAATCTTTCACACAGAACCTCTTTGAATAAGTCAGTGTTTTAAACTGAGTGTTAATTTGTAAGTTGGCAGCATGATACAGGAAAAAAGGGAAGTTTGCACTTCAAGGAACAGTTCATAACTGAAATGTGAAAAACACTTAGAAAGGAATTGGAAGTAAAACCAGCATAAATTAAAACAAGAATGTAGCATGTGGCCTTCATGAAGTATTGAGTAGGAAGGGTGTGTGTGTGTGTGTGTGCTTCAGCATCTGGAGTTGCCAGTATAGTCTTTAAATCTGCAGTACACTGCAGTAATTCTGTGAGGAGAACTTAAGAAATGACTGTGATTTAACAAGAAGTGATCAAAATCTCCTGATGAAGACATGGTCAGCACGGGTAAAAGATAGTCCCAAATGCAGCTGAAGAGTCACTAAAGCTTTTACTCAAATGACAAAAATTAGAAGTGAACTTCCTTGCTGAGGTTTGTATTGGTTCTTCCAGTTGTGTACCTCCCCTCATCTTCATATATTTATGATGCTTCCTGTAATATGAGGTCTGGCCTCTTCTTTGTGTTCACAAAAGCTCACATGTACAACTGCTGACATAGATACCTAGGTTTCTGCTGTTTATCAGCAGCTGATGACAAATTCTTGACACTGCCATTCTACATGAATGTATGAGTAATTCTTTTACTTTGCATATGTAAAATCCTAGGTTTTTGCTAGGTTTAGTTACTCCTGCAAAAAAATAGGAAAATGCTTTTACTTGAGCTTTTGATCTTAATGTTATGTGGAACCCTTCATATGCAAGACTTTCATGAAACTGATTTAACACAGGTTTTCATGCTTGAATACTTTGATTCTTTTAGTTAGATCTGCTTTGTGCGTCATGTGCATATATGTGAAATTTATTTTGTCTTTAAACAGTTTCTAGGGTAGTAAATACATATGGGCCTCAGACTAGATCTGAAGGAACGCATGGGCCCAGTCACAAAGCCAGTGTACCCGTGCATGATTGTGGAAACCAAGCTGTTGAGGAGAGATTGCAAAACATTGAAGCACACTTACGGTTACAAACAGGTTTGTATCGTGTTTTAATTTTGACATTGGTGTGCCATTTTATACTACAGTTATCATTACTGGGGTGGAACAGGGCAAGTCTATAAAAAATGATACTGTAAAAACAGTGGATAGATCCACTGAAGGGTTTAGTCACCCCAAGTACGACGGTCTGCTGTTTAGGGTTTTATGCCCAAAAACTAACCCAGATTTATGCCAAATTTGAGATGCTGAGTTAGTAAGTGTACCCATTATGTGGTGGCAAATAAGAGAGAGGCACATCAGAACAGGATTTAAAATAATACGGAGTATCTGGAGGTGGGGGTTCTCCGTAGCCACTGGAGTCCTGCCTTGAACCGCTGAACAGGAAAAGCTGAGCTTAGGTTGAAGGGCTGCTTCATGGACAACTTGTGGGCTGGTGGTAGAATCAACACAAAGGATGACCTGAAACCTTTTCCTAAAGATGGATGTTTCTTGAAATACATTTAGATGAAAAGCTTATTTCCCAGAATGTGGGAAGCTTGTTGTCACTACTTCCCTTTAGGCATGCAAACATGAGTCCATACCTTTCACTAAAATACATGCCATAGCCATCAGCCTAGTGACATTTTTTTAGGTAGTTGCTTTCCTCACCCCAACCCTAGTTTTCTATAATATAAATCAATGAGGAACTTAGGAATGAGAAATTAGTATTTTTTTTGAAAATTCTTTTCAAAGTAGAACAGAAACCTGATCTCCATCTGGTAAAGTGAATTTTCTACGCATGACACTATGGACACACTTGACTTTTTTGTCTTTTGAATACTGAATAGATGCCAATCCATTCTCTTAAAAATACTTGGAACATTGACTAGATTACTAGATTCCTGTGACTGTGTAGTGGATTAAAGTTCTCTGGCAGGAAGGAGAGTAAGATATGTGCAGATACTCGGAGGCAGCAGTCAGAGCTTGATGCTTAGCTGTGTAGCTGTCTCAAAAATAAGCTGGCTTTTGTGCATGGAAATAGAATTTGGAAGTGGCTGGTCAGCATTAGGGTTACAATGTGTAGTAGCTTTGGAGTTTGTGCATATGAGGGATAGTGATTGGAGGTAGCTAAGGAGGGGTCCTTGCTTCCAGGTTGTGCCTATAATAGGTGACATTATTTTGTTTGAAGGAATGGGTCAGCTAAACTATAATATAGGTTAAGAAGATGGAAGCATGCGACACCAGCTTAACTCCTGTTCAAATCAGCATTCATGGGGAACATCTCTGTATTATTTGATGCATACCCCAGCAGCTGTGCAAAAAATACTCATCTGAGCAGGTAACATGCCTCAGCTACCTGTTCCACCAGTTTTTGTTTCTGGCAACAGAAAGAGTTAATCTTGATTCACTGGCTGTTTTTCAGAACAGCTTCTAGTGCAGTATTGCTCTTTTCCCTTTACATTAAGAGAAAGCAATATTAAGAGTGAGAGGTGAGCCAATTTAATTAGTAGGTGCTGAGTGATGAGTAGAAAGCAGAACTGAAGGAGGGAAGCTACCTGCAAAATTGTTTCTTTGAAGGGATGAAATAGATGAATGGAAAAATACCTCCAAAACCCCACATTAGTGCTTATTTTGGTAGTTAGCAGAATAGAATTGTCTTGTTTAACAGACCCGGAAATAAAAGGAAATGGGTGTCAAAAAGGAAAAGCTTGCCAAGGCCTTGGTTGTCAACATGGTTCAGAACCAGACTATCATTTTAATTGGAATAGCCAGTACTTAGTTGTGATAGTTGTTTTATATAGTTATTTCATTATAGAATACTATGGAGTGCAAATAAGATGCTTGCTAAGGCTGATCTTTTGATCAGTTCTGTTTTTACATGGGGAAATGAGCCCAAGCTGCTGTAGTATAGATGAAAACAGCAAGTGGGTTGAGGTGGGATTTTTTTGGTGCTGTTGTTTCTGTGGTGTGAGTTGGTTTTGCTGTGGGCTTTTTTGTGAGGGTGGTTCTTGGGGGAGCTTTTTTGTTTGGTTATGGTTTTGATTTTTTTTTTTTCCAGAGCTCTGTTATTCAGTTCAATGCACACATTCCCCACTCCTGTTCTCCCATCTATGGTCAGGCAAATGCTGTTCTTTGTCAAGCACAACTCATACTTGTCCTCTAACCTCTGATGCTCAGTGGAGATTGTTCTGAAAGAAACCTATCTTAGATATCAAAGCTGAATTCATGTGTGGTCTGCCATCCCATCTGCTCTCTCCTAATGCTGGTGTCAGCTTTGAAGTGATAGCGTTTCATTTATGACCAATGTATTGTAAGAGTGATCATTAGTTGTTTCAGGGACCTTGTCTGACATATTTCAGCCAACTACATGAAGTTGTCTTACTGCTTTCATTGACTGCACTGGCTTATCAATCAGGTTTTATCCTGAATCATATTAATTATCCTTCCTTTTTATTATCCCATCCATTTATTTTGTTTCAGCTACTGGTTGATAGCTAATCTTGAAGAATGCAAATTTGAAACTTGCAATCTTCAGTTAAATAAGTTATTCAAGCACTTTTCCTGATTTCTTTGCATTACTACTGGTGTATTTAGGTGGTCCAGTACCAAGAGACATTTATCAGAGAATTAAGAAGCTTGAAGATAAAATCCTTGAGCTGGAAGGACTGTCTCCTGAATATTTTCAATCTGTAGTAAGAAATTTTCTCACCTTCTTTTGCCATACCTAAATGCGTTTTGGCCTTTTGTGCTTGAATCTTTGATGTACAGAGAAAAACTTAGAGGGCAGACACTTTTAATAAACAACTCTGGCTTGGTTAGTGGTTATATTACATGTGGATCATCTAACCAAGTTCATATTTACCTAATTTCTCACTCAAAAGAAGGATGTATCTGTTAGGAGAAAAACACTGCTGCCACCCAAGCTTAACTAATTTGTAAGAAATGTATAAGAGAGGTTGTATTTCTCCTCCCTGCCTTAAAATCTGAAGTGCTTCTTATGTCAAGAAAATTGACTGAAGCTTTGATTTTTGATAGAAATCATTAATGTCTTAAAACAACTAAAATCATTTGGTCTTCTGTACATGATCCGATTGATAATGCTATGCGAATACCTTCTAAATAGATGAGAGAGTAAACCCCTTAAAAATTCATTCATGTGATTCTGTGGCTTAGTTTTCTTAGTTTCTGGTTTTCAGGCAGAGCTCTGTCTCTGAATAGTACACCTTAACCTTAACTCACCAAAGGGTATTAGGACAAAGAAACATTAGTTGTTACTATATTAGGCTCTACTTGACTGTAGGAATTTCTTGTGTGTTATCTTGCTCTTCTTTCCCTATGTAACAGTAAGAATGTCTCTTTTATTGTTGAATGCATTTTAATTTGTATCTTCTTGCTTGAGAAGAGTCAGTAATCAAAAATCAATAGCAATATTACACATTTTTGTTTAATTTTTTAAATTTGTGTTGGAGACCAATAAAGTTCTTTATTTGTGAGGGTATTCCTTTAAGTGGCTGAAAACCAGAAGTTAAAACATACAATTTCATAAGCTGAAATTTCTATTGAAAGTGCTTTAGGTTCTCTAGAAGGAGGATCAGGGAAAAAATTGTGATGGTGGCAATAGTAGTATTGCACAGTAATTAGCACATTTTATCCAAAGTTTTGCATAAATATTGGTGTGGATATAGGCAAATTTTAGGGAGAAAAATATTGACAGTTTCAAAAGCTTAATTCTGTCTGAAGGAAGCTTCAGTTAAATTGATAGTTGTTGACTGCCAAGTGTGGAGAAGCTTCAACAGCTTCTGACTGCTCTCCAGTAGTATTTCTCATGATCCAAAGTACTTAATTATAAAAAAGGTTTCTTTAATCCATGGAATGGCAGTCAGTGTTTTTTTCTATACTTTAAAGACTCTTGACAATGTTGTTATAGAATTGTTTGTGGTCCTCTGTCAGTGCAACATTAAGTCTATTTTGATTATGTCTTTTCTTCAGAGCTGTTCTGGCAAGAGGAGAAAGATTCAATCTCCCCATGTAAGTGCTATTAATTCTTGTTCGTCTTAAGTTTAGGATGTTTTGAGTGGAAAGTTCTACGAAGCAAATATCTAAGTTCTCAGAAATAGCTGCATCAGTATTGGATAGCTTGCTGGTGAAGAGAGAGAGAAGGAGACAGAAAGCTAGTGGGTGTTACCATGAATCACATGGTCTTCTAAGAATATATACTAGGGTAAGTTAGTGTTTTCACCAGTTAGAAGGATGATAGAATAAAACAAATCAATAATTTTGTTAATCAAGCTGAAAGTAACAGGCAATTTCTGTATTCTGATCAGCCCTCTATTAATGTCATTCTGTTTTGTGGCTTAGTGGTTTTTGTTGATGTAAAAATTATTTTTCAATTTGCTTTACTGGTTTCTGAAAAGGCAAAATTAGAAATGGCTGGCTTGGCAAAAGTATTGCAGAAGGACCCAACATTATAGCAGGTAATATAGCAACAATATAGCAGATTCCTGTAATGACTTGCCATTTTCACAACACCATCACATAAGGGAATGCATTAGCCATGTACCTTAGCCACAAGAGAGAAGTTTTCATTGGTACAAGTGGGACCATGGCTGGAACCTTGTCTGCTCCTAGCTATCACCCTTGGAGACAGATGAACTGGGGAGAATGCTTAGGATGGGATGTGGGCCATCTGAGACTTGAGAAAGTAGGATCGTTTAGGAAAAGAAAGTCCTGCATAGGGTGAAATATTCTTATAAAAACCTGTCAGGTTAAGTGGCACAGAGGAGCTTGATGTTGGGCAGTAGGGAAAGAAAACCCTTCAGCTGTAAACTGAAGTCCTACAGAATCTAGGTAGTCTTATCCAGTGTTTTAACATAAAGGGATTTCTTAGGGTTTTTCATGAGCAGGCTAAACAAACATTTAATAGAAGTAGCACCAATATATTGATCCATGGTTAGGACTGTCTTTCTTGCAAGTTTATGTTCTTTTTCCTTTAAATATAAGTAGGCAAAGACTAGATTCAGACAATTCTGCAGAAGTAGATCTGTCACTTAGTGCAGTATGCAGTGACCTCAAGTATCAAGTGATAAGCCACTTCTCTAGCAATTACAAGATGTAAATTATTGTAATTTTTATTTTGTTCTTTTAGCAGAGCTATTCATTGGCTGAACTTGATGAAAAGATCAATGCTATAAAACAGGCATTACTGAGGAAAACAAAAGAAAGCAAGTCCAAGGAGTCTGAGCAACTTCTTCGATAAAAGTGTTTTCAGAATCCTCATCATGCTTTACACATGCCTAAACCATAGACCTGCGTAGTGTTCATCAGAGATGACTAGCAATGAAAACAAAGCATACATATATGCTCCTTTTGGATGATCTTGAAAGCTTTCTTTCCGAGTAACTTGTTTAAAAGCAGCCTTATTAATGAAATACTTGCTTTAAAATGAAGAACTTTTCAGGAATGTCATTCTAATAATCCATTCCCTTCTGTTATAAAGGAGGACTGCAGCATTGTTTGTATGTCAAAAGTCTTAACCTGCACACAAAACTACATCTCGTGTAATTCTTGGTGACTAAGTATTCCAAAGGACTATCTTTTGAATACTGTTCATGTAAGTAGTTTGCATAGACTTGTGAAATTAAATACTTCCTCAGAAATAAACTGACATGCAGAAAAAAATTACCAAAACCTTACAGAATGCATGCTTACCTGTGGGTTTTTTTCTGTGTTTGTCACTGTTTTCACAGCTGTTAGAAATGCAGCAAATTGCACTTCTGTGTGACAGGTGATTATGGAAATCCTGTATGTGTAAATATAAACAACCTTTCTTCACTTTCTCAGTGTCTTGTGGGAATTCACATTTCATAACCTGCTCAAAAACAAAGTATTCTAAAAACCATCCCAGGGGAGATTTTGAGGAGCATGCCAGCAAGGCACCAATTTCCTTTCCATATGCATGCTTACATGACTTTTGAAGCATGGATGCCAGCTGTGTAGTTTAAATTAAAGTCAGACCTTTGGCCACAAAGTGAAGTGAGATTGTGTTGTGACTTTTTGTTTGGTTTTGTTTGTTTGTTTTTTAATAAACTATTTTCTATTTATACAAGTTCTTTTATTTACTGTCTGTCATTATTTCAGTTTAGAAGAAAAGTAGCTGTTACAGAGGGAGTTTTAAATGCACTGCTCTGCTTACAGCAGTCATATTGTTGATGTCCCTGTATCAGTCTCTGTGACAGGTGTTATGAACAGTACTGACTGGACACAGCCTTTGAGTAATAGTAGACGTTTTCTGTGAACTCATCTTTTTATCCAGAATAACATTTGTTATAACAACTGCAGCTAATGTTTCTCTGCAGGTGAACCAGCAGAGATGAGAGGTAAAGCTGCTTGAGGTCTTGTCCTGGCTCCCGGAAGGACAACAGTATGGTAGTTGCCTCTAAGGTGCTTGTTGTCCTTCCCGGAAGAGATCTGAGTGCCTCAGATACAACAGGGGATACAAAGAGGTACTGTTGCAGTTGAAGATGGTTGTGTGTGTGCCACATACCAGGACACTATCCAGCAGAGACAACTTTAGTTACATGAGGCGTTGCCATTGTTGAACATCCTAGCAGCATGTTTTATAGGGGTATTTTGGTGAAGCAGTGCAGTGAGGTGCAACTTTTTTACTTCAAGTAGATGAACTTTACTTCTTTTTTCTTTTTTGGTTCTCTTGCTCAGAAGCCATAGCTCAAAAGAGTACAATGTGGGCATAGTTGCCATGCCACACACTTCAAACAGTACTTGAAAGAGTGGTAGGAGGCGGCTGTTACAGGGCCAGGAGGAATGGCCAAAGGGATTTCACTTTTATAAAGGAGTAGCCCCCACTCATGTGCATCATAATATGAGTACTGATGACACAGGGTGGCTAAGTCTACTGTATTTGCAGTAGACTTACTTTTACAGTATGTAGGTTTATTTGGAAAATTCTGGAGTGAAGCCCTAGAAAAAACTACTTGGCAGAGGCTAGGCCTGAAGTATTTGTCTAGTATTAAATTTCTTTGTTGGTGGTTTGCATTAGGACAAGCGCATATGTATATATACACAGGAAAAAAAGACTTCAATCCTCATCAGGGGTCAGTTTTTAAAAGAAATTGCAAACTGCTAATTTCCTCAAGAGATACTGGTTACAAAGGCTGCATTAGCTGCTTGAAAGGCTTTTTCTGTAGTGAATTGCTGGCTACTTGAAAGATCTCTTGCTTTGGAACTCTCCTCCTCTTTCTTAAAATGGCAATAAGATGGCAGTTAAGGGTTAAAAGCATAAAGAATAGCTAAGGAAATGACAGCTGTACTCTGGATGGTAATTTATTAACCCTATATAATCTATCAAATACATGCAACAGAAAAACTTGATAAATGTCATGGTGTTCATCTTGCTTTGTCATTCTTTGGTTTCAAGTTCTTACTTTCTTGAATGCTTAATGCCAATGTGCCTGTACTGTAAAAATTCAGGGAGAAGATATTCTCTGCTCTGAGCTGAATGTTAAACATACTTGCATATTTCAGAGGTCTGCCAAGCTGTTGGAAGTTTCCCTTCCTCTGCTGTATGACTTTATGCCAAGAGGCGTAGGGAAACAGGATGCTCTTCTGTGCAGTCCTTCCCTTGCCTTTTGTCTCCTTGGGTTTTACCCTCTTCAACTAACTTCCACTGTCAGGACTGTTTCTGCAGAAAGATGAGCTCTCCAGTCCACCACAGCCCCATAATAAGGTGGATCCAGGATTGACCTCTTAACACCATCCTTTTTCCAGAACTACACATTCTGCTGTTCTTCCTCTGCATCTGAAACTCTCCAGTGCTTGCTAATCAGAGCAGCTGCAGTAGCTGTAGTCTGAAAGGTAACCAAAGATTAAGCAAAAGCAGAGGAACTGTCTGCTATCTTGTTGATGTGTCTCAACATCTAGACTATTGACTGAGGGAGGTAGGGGTGGGTAGTGAGGCTGAGAAATCCTCTCAAATGTCCACATGTTGAAGGTGAGGCAGACTTTAAATAAACAGCACGCTTGCTTGTGAGCTTAAATTTATGAAGGATCTGCTCTATGCTTATCATTTTAATGGCAGTGGATTTGCTCACAGACAGATACCATCTTACAAGAAAACCAGAAGAAAATTTTATCAAATTGCTTGCAAGTTAAAGAGCTCTGAACTTGCATGTTCATGCCTGTTGCCGTACAATAGATGTTTCTGCCGTGATGCAGCCAGGTATAGGTGTCTCCACAAAAGCACTTACGTTTTGTCACAGGCAAACTTCAGAGGAATAGGCTGGCAGTCACACCCTTCCGTCCCTGAGGGAAATGCAGCACATGGAAGCTTAGCAAGAGTCAGAGGAACCCTGAGCCTCTTGCCATCAGGCAGAAGGATGGGACCTAAAAGACAGGGGGAATTGGAAACAGGTCCCTGTTTGGGAGGCAGGAGGATCCTCTCCCAGCCTCTCTTGCCCTCTCAGGTGCGCTTGTGGAATAGGTGTGAAACTGGAATTCGATAATCAAGCAAATGATAGTGAAGGTGAAGGTCTACCCAGCGGTTTGCCCAGAGCAAGCCAGTCAACCAGACACATTTCAACTCCAGGTTTTAAGAAAGAAAGAAGGGTAATTGTTGTAGTGATTTCCTTGTCAGAGAAACTGAGGGCCCTGTATGCTGACTGGATCCATCCCAAAGTCTGCTGCCTCCCTGGGGTTCAGGGAAGAGATGTTACTAGGAGATGAGTAACATCTGATTATTACCTACTTCTGATTGACTGGGTTGTCAGTGATGAGGTAAAGTTCTAGGGCAATTAGAAACTGACTTCAGGGGGCTAAGACAACTGGTTGAAGGGATAGAAGCACAGGTGGTGTTTTCCTCAATCCCTTCAGTAACAGGGAAGAATAATAAAAGGAGTTCTAGCTGAGTGTTTGCTTTTCTAATTTTCACTGTAAATGACTTAATGGTATCCTTGTACTCACTCTTCCTGAGTTGCCTGCCCCTTCTTCCAAAGGATATAAACTCTCCTTTTTCCCCTGAGTACCAGCAAAAGCTCCCTGTTTACCCTGTGTGGTAGTCTTCCCTGCTGGCTTGCCTGTGAACACATAGGGACAGCCTGCTCCTGCGCCTTTCAGATTTCCGTCTTAAAGTATGCCAGCCTTTAAGCCACATGTTGATCAGGTGGGTTCTCCTGTTCCTTTTATCATTCTTCACTGTTACCACCCAGATTTGGCTTACACAATATTAATTCTGTATAGGAGATTTTCCCATTTGGGAAATCTTGCACTGAACGTAACTGCAACCGATTGCAGGATGATGTATCACAAGATTCAGATGAAATTCTGCAAACCTTTACCTCACATGCTCAATTAAAATTCGCAGTAATTAGGAATTGCATTGCTTAATTAACTTACCCAGAACAGGGTTATCATTGTTCTAGTGTACAGCTATTCCTCACTATCAAAAACTGCAACCTTACTGTGCTGTAAACTCACTGGAAAAGAGAGATTGACCATGGTATGTCCTGCTGGAGAGAGATTGCAAAGCATTCCAGGCTGCCAAGGCGCTTACCTGAGCTGCATCTCTTCTGCCCTGGTGTTTTCAAGTTGCATGCTTTGAAGGAAAGGCTAAAAATCCCTGTCACCAACCAAGAACAGAAAGGATAGCTTTGTTTCCAGTGCAAGAACTCAAGACAGACTTTAATCCCAGCTTCAATATATAAAATTCACATATAAAATTCTGTCATCTTATTTATGCTTACCTGAAAGCTGATCTATTGCTCTTTCCAGGTTTTGTCAGAGTCCAATAGCCTATGTTTCACACTGCACCTCAGTTATTAAGGGCTTCCAGTTACAAGATAAAAAGGATAATTGTACAGCACTGTAAATTTGGCATTAATTATTTGAGGAAAATGTCTAAGAGCATCACTATTACGCCAAGAACATTTGTCTCACATTGCTGCTTAGCACCTTGTGTGAGAGATGTAGTAAAACATTGGAGCTTGTGTAACTGTGCTGTTCTGCAATGCGAGCATGATCGGTTTCCTTGCTTCAGGCTCCCCTGAGTAGGGAACGATTCATCTCTAGGAGGCTAATTTCTTACAGTTGAGTGCAGGATTTTAATAAATAAACCCAAAAGTGAAGTGCCCTTTTGAACAGCCCTCATATCAGCAGGTAATATCAGTAATTTAGAAAACTCAAACCATTCACCATTCTATCCAATGTGTTGTGATCAGTCCTGGATTATTTATTTATTTATTTAATACATCACAAATTATCTCTTTTGGTTTGATTAAGACCTTACAACAATACTGAGAAATTTTAACCTCAGAATGCTTAAAATTAATTTTTTGAAGGACAAGTAGTCAAAATACTGAATAAAAGTAAATTTTTGATCAGTTTACAAATCATTTGCACCAATGAGAATAAACGAAGCATTTTCTACAGTAGAAGATGCTGTAGCAGTAGCCATCCTCTCCTCAATGAAAACCTGGAGAGAGGGCTTTGAAGAGGTAATAAAAAGTCTCCGGAAAGATTCCCTTACAGATACCTTTTCCCTTCCTGCATAAAAGTGAATGTTTTCCCTAAGTCTTCCTGTGGAAGAGCTGTCAAATGCTCCAAGCTTCTGTAGCTGTAGGGATCTCTCTTCAGCTATGCTATAACCGGAACCCATATAATCCTCTCACAACTGCTTGCTACCTCAAACCATGGCAGGAACTGGATGAAACTGTTGCCAGCCCTGTGGGTTGCTACGGTTCCAGGCAACCTCTCCAAAGGGGCTGGGCTACACTTTGCCTTAGCTACCATCGTTGCACTAGCCCAGATAAGGTGCTCCTGTGGTTAGGAAGAGGGTTTGATGGCATGTCAGATTATCCGTCCCACCCAAGTGGTCTCCAGGAGACAAGTTTTCTTGACATTCTTCCTAGGATATATGAATTTGACTTCTTCTGACTTTAAATGCTATCTGATGGGGGAGAGGTGGGAGAACATACTGTAGAAAATCTAATGATTGATACATAGGAAAAAAGCACAACTTAAAACAACTACTTTTGTAGATCTTCTAATGGAACTGCCTTGTCATGGACAAAACACTTAAAAATAACAAAGAAAAGAATAGGCATTGTTTAAAGCTATTATTTAGAAATCATCTAAATTTTTAAAGGTTAATTAGTGTAATTTACCCATCTTGATTATTAAAAAGGGTTATACATGAACAATAAACATAAGAGTTCAATCCATTTTATTTCCTCAGTTGATTCATCCACATCTGATTAGCTTTTTATGACCATCTAATTGATTTGTAGAATTCTGTCCAGTACAGATGGGCTACTGTTCATGACTACTTTCATAGCATTTATATTATTGTTGCTCTGATTTTTATTCAAGGCCAAACAGAGGGGAATATAAGAGCGTGATGTTCACCTAAACATAACAATAACATAAAATTTCTATTTGGCTCTGAGACAAGAATAGATTTGTGGAGACAATCTACTATGAATACAAATAAGTTGTTTATACATAAATATAATAACATTTCTTACTTAATTATGAACTATTTCACTGGTTCTACAATATGCTGTTATGAAGTTTTGTAGCAACAGCTAGGCTAAATCAATTGTCACAAACTCATTTGGCTCAAAACTAGAATTATACACCTACTAATGCTTGTGAGAGAATAAAAGCTGTGCCTCTGTAGCCTGTTCTGTGATAATTCTAATAACTCTCTAATATGTAGTCTCTTATACAGCTGTACATGCATATGCTACATTATTTCATACTTAGTTTATACATACAGAATTTTGCATTTGATGGAAACTGTCACTCTCCCTTGAGTCATCAAGGCCAGTAGAGGCTGGATAGCTGCTTCCCATCAAAGAGTCTCATCTCTTAGTGAGAACACACAGCATGAGCAAGTCTTCACCAAGCTCTGGTCTCTAAACCTGGCTCTTGCTCTGTTTTGTTTCTGAGTCTTCTGAGTATATGGGGAGTAGTATGAAAGGCCCACACTGTAGTTACCTTTAAACAGAAGAATTGTTGTCAACCTCAGATCCTGAGGTTTAATAATCGTTTAAATTATGAAGAAACTTCCCTTAATTTCCTAGTACTCTAACCTCTACTCTATGCAGTTGGAGTTTCATGCATGTAACCTGTGTGTGTATTCGCAAGAAAGCAAGATGTCTGCAGAGTTGTTACAGTAACAAGAGGCACACTTTATGCCAGTAATTCCATACACCTCATGTTTGCTTGAGCTTACCAGATGCTTCTCTGACCAAGAAGGTATGTAGTGTCAAACAAGCTCAAATCCTGAGCTACAGCCTTTGCACAAAACTCATGAAAGAAAGAAAATGTATGGATTGTTGCCTTCATGTATGCATTAATTTTTCAGAATTTGTTGTCACAAGTATAGCATCATAAAATGGGAGAAGAAGACAGTAAGAGCCATCTGTTCAATACAAACTAAACTACCTTTGAGGAAAGGCAGCCTGTTCAGATTACACAGCTGAGCAGATTCTACTGCCTCTAGGTTCAGAGACAGGGTGCAGCATCACACTTGCTGAATTATCTACCACAGTTTAATGTGAGACAGCACAGGAATTCCTCAGTGCAGCGGAAAACCTTCATTGACACGTCTCAATGGCTTATGACAAAACCGTTTCTTACAGTGTGGGGATGAGAGACCTTCTGCTCTCACACTCATAATTCTTCATTAATATATGTCCCAAACAGCAAAGGAGGAAGAACACTGCAAAATGGAGAGTATTTAAAAATAAGTATGTGAAAAGTTGCTGATGCTAATTGCTTCTTACCCATGGAGTAACACCAGCAGGTTGAGGGACACATCAGTTCCAAACTCACACTTGCAGGGAGTGTTTAATCTCTGTTTTGGTTTTACAACAACATGTATCAAATAACAAACTCTTCTGGCCTGTGAATTCCACTTTAATACAGGACATGTGTATATGAACTTGTCTTTTAGCTGTGCCAGAGTGTTTCACTGAGGGCCTCTAATGCAATTACGAGTCAAGCAAGCAGTGAACAGAAAAAAATAGATATAGCAAAGGTGAAAAGCTATTTCAAATGCAATTTGAAACAAGACAGAGAGTCAACAAGAGACAAAGTAAGGTTGTTCCAGGTATTGGAGCTGCAGAAGAGAAGACACTTACCCAGCACAGATAGCTATACAGGTAGAGAAGAGACCAGGGTGTTACAAGACGTGCCAAAGGAGAGTGCCAGAGATTAACCTTGCAGGATGCTACACAGAAGGGTTGTTAGCACAGAGGAGATGAAAACAAAGAAAAGCAGTCTGACAGGAGAGGAAGGAACGAGTTCTGGTTACGTGACTCTGACAGGTTGCTGCTGCTGCAAGTTGCAGAGACACCAAGAAGTCTAAAGGTTATCAGGTCATTAAATGCTTAGAGGAGAGCTGTTTCTGTGCAGAAGAAAACCAGACTATTAGTCCCTCAGAACCTCTCAGAAAAAGGTGTTTCTGACTCCTAGCGACGCAGAGCTCCATGATTCTGCCTGCAGCGGCTACCGGCTTCAGGAACCAATTTTCTCTCAAGTAATATCAATGTTGCAGCTTATAACAAGGGTTCAGTGCTCTTGGAGGATTAATTAAGAAAGGAATCGGCTTCACGGTCTAGTTTTTATGGAGATTGTTAAAGTCATTTTTGTAGCTCCATGGACTTTATGAATTACAAAATATTTGTTATATCCTTTCACTATGTCAGTCATCCAAAGACTGCCGTGTGGCAACAGTGAATATTGCTTCCTTGTGTCCTTCTGAGGGAAAAAAATTACTACAGCAAGATTTAGAAAAACAGGTTTAGCAGGTAGTAATCACCAAGAACAGAGCATACCTTCATGGTAAGAAAGAAGCACTGCCATCCTTCTCATCCTATTCCAGAATGTTCCCTGGGGCTCCAGCTGCTTTGTATTTATTTTAGTCCCGCCCATTCTTGACAATTTAGCTATGCAATCACGGCTCCCTTTCCCACCTGCGCTCCCTTGCTCAGATTACTGCTCTTGTCCTCCTCTTTTCTGCCATGCTTTTGGTGATCTTCTCATTATTTGCTGCTTGGAACATATGAAAAAGCCCACTGGGATAAGGGAAGTCCTTGGTCTGCTGCTAGTGTGTCATTATAAGGATGACATTGCTGGTCTCAGTTGTAAAGCAATGCACCCTGGCTTCATGTGGGGTTCTATAGTTGAAGTCAGCAAAGGCCTGGAGTACAAGGGGGTAGAAACAATGAAAAACAAAGAATTCAATTACGTAAATACAAACTTCTATATTCTGGGAGAAAAGATGTTATCATGGTTACAGCTCTCTGTTGAGATTTAGCAGGGACTGAGCCAGTGCTTTCCCCAGCCTCAAGTTACTGTTGAAGCTCTGTGCAAGCAATTGATCTTTCTGTGTTTTATCCCTCGGTTCCCTGTAGGTAAATGGGGATCATAAAAACCGGCTGTCTTACAAGGTTGGTGTCATGACAGATCAAGAAAGTTCAGGATGCATTGGGTCCTGCGCTTAAAATTATGCTTTCACATATTGTATCTGGGACAAGAAGAAGCAGACTTTTCAATATGCTTTTTTCTAAGTAATGCTACAGAGTAAAGATGCCTGAATTATACTGTATTCTGCAAGACTTTAGGTAAACTGGTCCTGCAGCTGAATCCAAACAAGCACAATTTTACAGCTGCTGAAACCAAAGTGCAGGCAGAGCTATGTGTGCAGGTGGTTTCACCATGAAATGTCGTCACAAGCTCCTTGAACCACCTTGCACTCTGCTTTTCCTTCTGGGTCCCTGCCTGGAACAGGCTTCTTTTCCTCCTTGGCCCCCCTCCTTGGGCCAGTCCCACCTCTTGGCATCACTGCTTGTTCACTGTTTATCCAGGTGGGTCTGAAAACAGAAGCAAAACTTTAAATGGGAAATCCTTCCAAGCAGCATAGCAAAACTTTTGTTCTGATTTGAACCATTCTGTGTGGCTGCTTAAGAGTTTATAATTATTCTGTTTCAATTTTTTGACCCAGAAAAATCAGTAAAAAACAATTTGAAAAAAAGCACTCCCTTAGGAAGACATAATTTCTGAAAGCATTTGAAGGAAAATTTATTACCAGTCTCTCTCTCATCTTAATACTTAGATGTCTCAAAGAAAGAAACAAAAACAAAATTCAGAAACATATATGCTGGTTTTATCTGTGCTTGTTTCACAGAAATAATGTTTTCACACTGAAAGAAATGAAGGGATGTGGGAAATATTGAAAAGTCATGAATCAATTTCAATCAATTTTAATTTCAGTATAAGAGGAAGTAATGCCACTTGTCGAAAACAAAGCAATCATTTCTGACAGCTAAATTTGCAAGAGATTTATTGCTGTCTGGAGAGAGGTAAAGCTGAATGCTTCCCTGCTTCTACCTCCTCATTAATTGACTTCCAGTGCTGTTTGATATATTCTAGTGAAGTTTCTCTGCATCCTGTTAAAGGACTCCTACTTTTCTTCCCTTAAATCACACTCCCACACAAAGACAATTACTTTTTTCCCAGAGTTTAAACTTGAAACTTGGATTTTGTATGGACCTGTTTTATAAAAATATTTTTATTAAAGAAAGATATCTTGATTTAAAACAGTTGTTAGGAAAATTTGGAATGATAGTAAGACTAGAATAAAATTAAACATAAAGATAAGACTGGAAGGAGCATCAAGTCCCTCTTTTGTGTCATTTTACTGTGGTTTTTTACAAGCTGACTTTTCTGGTCTGTGTGTACTTTGTGGTTGAAATAAGCCAAAATCCTCTTACAATGAGTATTCATCATTTAGCACCCAGTAATAATTTTGACTGGTTGTTGCCTAAATATTTTACTAACTGATTTCCCCCTGAAATCTATGAGAGTTACGGATTTTACATGGATATATTAAGAAGTTGAACAATTTTGTTTTTGTACTACAAAGAAAGGCAGGAGCCTCCTCCTTTGGAGGAAGCCCATGAAGACTCAGCCCTCCGTGAAGGTTTGCGAGGAAAACGCCTCAGTGGATGTTTTCCCTGGAAGGGGAGACCCACAATGAGGAGGTTTGCCCAAGTATCTTCAGGTTGTTAAGTGCTTTTGTCCTTTAATTCATTTATGAACTGGTTCCTCCACATACTCAAGTAAACCATGAAACTAACATCCAGATGACAAACAGCACTGCACATCAGCCTCATTAACTAACGTATTTAACTGAGTTTTTCCATTGCTGATTTCACGTTTTTGAACTGAAGAGGAAAAATTCACTGCTCAGCATAGCTGCTGCCTTATTAATGCAGTCAAGACTGCACCTAAAGGGTGTTTTTTTCTAGACTGTGCTGTTGCCTTTGGCAGCAGTAGGGCTTGAGAGACATATGTTTCCTTGAGTGTACTGGAATTGTTATCAGCAGTGATCAAATATATTTTTTAACTTTCATAAGTAATTCTGCACATAGATGTTTTAAAATTAAAATGTATTAATTTTTTTTTTAATCTGCAACCTATCTTTTTATAAGGCAGTTTGAAGGAAGTCACATTTTCCACTAAATATTTAATGTTAGAAGTAAGAGGTTAACAGTGTCTAATTTTAATCTAACAGGTTAATAAGGGTCTAGTACCAAACCTTCATTCCACACACCAGGGCTGCAACAAACACAGGTCTCATCCATACTCTGGTGTGCGTCAGAAGCCCTGGACTCTGATGAGCATTGGAAAATTTCCAGGAGAATAGCAGTGGAAGACCCTGGAAGTTTTGAATTTGGCAGGAGATGTTAAAAAAAAAAAAAAAAGAGAGAGAGAGAGAAGACAAAAAGCCCCCAACAAAACAAACAAAAAAACCACACTGCAATGTGTACTCCTTTTAAAATTCACAGCAGCAGGACTTAACTTGGCAATTTAAAAATTTAAAGATAAATTCATTAGCTATTCTTGAACAGTTAGGTACTATTTACTACTATAGCTCTGCCTTTCCTACAAGGTGTGTTTTACACACTTATTCATACACACGAAGGAAGAAGCTTGATCAGTGCTTCTATGCCCATTACTTGTGTAATTCCCCACAGCACAGTGAAGGCAGCTGTAAGGGCTCCTTGCATCACTAAAGACCCATAGGACCGGGCCCATCTTTTGTTACGGATGTTGAGATTGAGATCA
The DNA here is from genome assembly GCF_009650955.1 of Corvus moneduloides. Classification (NCBI taxonomy): domain Eukaryota; kingdom Metazoa; phylum Chordata; class Aves; order Passeriformes; family Corvidae; genus Corvus; species Corvus moneduloides. Next base: position 25,288,862 of record NC_045481.1, read on the forward strand.
CTGTAACGAGAAACTTTCACAACTTTCAAAATACTGAGAAACAAGTATTTCATCTTGGATTTCACCCCTGAAGTCTGTCATTACCAGTTAACTAACCGTTCCCTCCAAAGACAGCCCACAAAGCAAAAGTATATTTTCAGACATTCAAGAGGCTGTCAACGTGACACCCAGTCTTCCAGGCAAATTCATTAGGCCAGAATTAAATACTTACTGTGGAGGAAAATATAGGAAGAGAAACTTCAGCCTTTGTCACCCATACTTTTGTTAACCTAGACTTTGCCAGATTTGCCGCATGTCACAACCGGTGCTTGCCGGGGCCATTGAGGCAACAGGAATGCATTTGCTTTGTGAAGTAGTTTCCGCTTGCATGTGACAAAGCAGCTAGCTGGCTAGTCAGCCCCAGTCAGTGTCTATTTATGGCAAAATGTCAAAAAAGAATGTCCTGCATTTGTGGCTCAACAATAATGAACATGGCTAAATCTGAAAATGAACAAAGGGAAGTGAACAGCTTTTTAAATCCTGAAGAACATTCGATTCTTGGTATCCTTTTTGTCCTGATTGTTTGGGCTGAAGGCTATGAAAGGACCACCTGTTGGGCTGCCATTTTGGGATTGTGCTAAATGCAGGGATTGCATGAAAGAACACTTTCCAAAATAACCTGGTATTATTATTCACTTATTTTATAGTAAATCTGCATTCAGAACAATCTGCAGAATCTGCAGGAAAGTATAAGGCTTTTTTTCCTAACTGAAATTTAAAGCTGTAAGTTCTCTACTAACACAGTTATTGTGGATGCATGATTTTATAGTGACAATCATGATTTTTTAAAAGGAGCTCAATTAAGCCTTTGATGCAGCCATAAGTTCCTCTGTAATAGAAAACTAACCTTGTGAAGTAATAAATATAAAATGAAGGAGTGATTCAATTATAAAGGACTGAGTGTCTCTGAGGATTAATTTAGCAAGGACCACTTGCACACAATGTAACTTAGATATTTATTTTACTCCTGGCACAGACTTGAAATTTTTAGTGAAGGCAATTATTTTTAATATCTGTGGGAATGTTCTTCAATGTAATTTGCTTTTGTTCAAAGACTGCATTGAATTATGCTAGAATTTTACTGAATTTTGAGAAAGTTCACCATAAACCCGTATAAACACTTTCTTTAAAAACACAAAAAAGGTATTCATTTTTCTATGGATTTTTTTTGTAATAGTTGCTTTGCACAGTCAAATGATAATGATTAGTTACATAGTAAAATCAAGAGAAATGTTGCCTAAATTAAAAAAGAAAGAATCATTTGTATTTTGTAACTATCATATCATCCAGCTCTAAGTTTTGAAGTTGAGACATTCACACATAGAAACGTCCACCTGATTTCAACGAACACACCCATTAATGTATTAACAAAGCAAACCTTTCTATGGCTCTTGAATAACCTCTATTTAGAGCCAATGTTAATAACACATAGAAGAGCAAGGAGCATATGTGTTTTCCAAAATGTTTTCTTTTTATACTCACAATGACTTCTGAAGGTTTTTACATAGTGTCCCATATATTATCTTATTTTTTCTTAAATATAGAGGCCTATGTAAATTTATTGCCACATGTATGCTGTTTACCAGGATGAGCAAGGAGCCTTCTCTGTGTGTGTCTGAACTTACATTCTCATCTCATGCTACACAACACACATTTTGAAAAACTTTATATGAATTTTATCTGACTTCATGACTGGAGCTGGGTTACACAATTAATTGGAGGGCTAGGAGAGGGGGTTGTCTACATGAGTAGCTGGATATATTTCCATCTGCTTTCACCATTTTCATGCACAAAAGTTAAAACTCAGGCAGTAGGTCTCTTGGGTTTTGCTTATTTTTCATCCTCAGAAAATTAAAAGCAGTTTTATGGCTGAAAACAAGCCATAAATATATTAGTGTAGGTAAAAGAGAGCTTATTTCCTAGAAAACTCCTGTATATCTTGAAAGTAGTAGAAACTGAGCTTAATGTACCACTATTTTTGCAAGTTAAAACAGGATTTTAAATATATCACAATCGGTTAAAGTGACTCTTAGAAAATAATTATTTTGTTGGTCAAACAAAACTGCTAGTCAAGCAGATTCTTACATGTGGATCGAACTATATTTCCTGCATTAGAGAAGAATGAGATTTTATGTGACTATCAGTTCAGAGGGGAAAAAGGTGAAGTGGAACAGTGTACAATGCACGAGTATAAATTAATGTCTGGGTTTATTGTTCACTGTGCTGTAAAGGGTACGTACTACACACAGCTATTCTATTAGAGAATTATGGAAACTGAAGCCAGTGAGCAAAAATTGCTTATGTCTGAATAAAAATATGTATCTTTGGGAGAGAGACAATATGTTTGGAACCCTGAGGGTTAATGAGAGGTAAACTGGTGAAGGGGGGAGAGGAGATAAGGGAAATAACAGAAGCTGAATAGATGAAAGAAGTGATTCAGTGGGAAGCATTGTTGATCACAGCTAGGTGTCAGAAGCAAACTAGAAAAATGGGAACTGCTTTAACATTGGCAGGAAAATAATATTTTAAAGAAAGAACTTATACCACATAGTAGAAAGAAAAAGAAAATAAGATATAATAAAAGGCTTTCAGGCTTTCTCTGGTACGCATCAATGAAAAATAGTGCAAGCAAGCAAGAAAGAAAGCACTGAAATGGAACCTCTCCGAAGGTATCTTGGGGAGAGGGGCTCATTGTCCCGTTCTTTTCATATCAAGAATTTAATTTTGCATTCTCTTTGTCTGTCCTGAGATATAGTTGCAGTTATTCTACACTGGTTACTTTTTCTTTCTTTTCATCCACTTAGGTAGCCTACACTGGCAGAGAAAGAGCCAGAATGGGAGAGATCTAGCCATGAATTAAATCATTTGGCTGTCCCCTGCCAATGTGATTCTTGAATAAAGTTTGAACTGCACTCAAATGCAGAGTGGCATCCTCTTTCCTGAATACTAGAGGGAACTGCAGTTCTTCAATTTTCCTCATTTTCCATTCCCGTTTTTAACATCTGTTTTTACAGAGAAATAACATGCGTCTGTAGCCTCCGGATTTCATTATGCTCCTGCTACACAGGATGCAGATATACCTTACAGAACTTGATTACCTATACTTCACTTTAAGCAACTTCTACAAAAAGGTACCGACTTAAATTGTCCCTCTGAAAAGACCTACAGTAAAATATTATTAGCAGAGCATTAAAAAATCCCCAAAAGCTATTTGCTTTTTAGTGCCAGGGACATTCCTATTCCTATGTATGTTAACTGTTTACACCCATCCCCCATGAATTCCTAAGACAGTTTCTCTTATATTAAGCTTCCTTTTGGTGCCCATAGCAACACCATCTAGTACTGAAATGTTCCTGCAGGGTTTGCAGGAGTCCTTTCAAAACAAGATGCTGATTCTGCAGTTACTGCACACCCAGCTACTTGTATCAGATTTGTAGTCTGAACCCTCAATAGCACATGGAAGGCAATTCTCGTGGCCGCTGACTGTCCTCATCATTATTAGGGACAAAACATGTTAAGTATGCTTCGGTTTGTTTGGATTTTCTTCCCAAAACCAACTTGAGTTTTTTTGATTTTTGCATTTTGAGTCTACTTAACTGTTTGATGAAATGGAAAAAGGTGGTAGGCTTTGCAATTTGAGATGATTTTGCCGTTTTATTTTCATTTATCTATCTCCAAAAGCACTGACATTCAAATTGATCTCTGCCCTCTTGTATGTAGCTTGGGAGCCACTTTCTGATCTTAAGGACAATGGTGTGAAGGCAGAAAAGGTGCACTTGGTTAAGAACCAAACTGGGAAAGTTCATGGGATAGTCCCAATGGCTAGCTCCTGCAGCTCAGGAACTTTTACCAGAGCTAGTGTACTGGGAGCCCAGGTCCTTTGGGACACATGGTAGGGGTCAGAGTCACCTACACTGAGCTGGAACTCGGCAGAAGCCACAGATGTACATGGTGGTGCAAAAGGGAAGGGCCCATGTCATTGCCACTGCCCCATCTATCCGTGTGCATCAGGATTGAGGAGGCTCTACAACAACTGTGTGAGCCTGGCTGCCACCATGCCTTGTTCTTGCATACTGGAGATGTCAGCAGATTTCCACTGGAGTGCAGAAGGCTGAGGAGGTACCCCGAGGTGTGCTCAGAGCCTCATAGTGCCCTGTTCCAGATTGTCAGGCTGAAAAGAAATAATGCTGCTTTCAACCACCAGAGTCATGCCCTTTGTCAGTACCAGTCATTTATATGATTTTGGCTAAAAAAATGGAAAGGATCAGGGTAGTGACAATATGCACTTCGTTCGCTCGTTTTGAACATTGTATTTCATTTAAATTCTGTGTTGTGCCATGCTGCGTGCTAGAAAATGTACCCTAGGATATTTTTAAAGCTATGAAAGTTCAGTAAATGGAGACTTCTCTGCAGGACTCAGCTATTAAATCTTTGCTGTAAAGGGGGAGCCACGTCCATTAAAAAATTCATATTCCGGTAAGACTAATCACATCTTTGTACTACTAAAGTATGCTTGAATTCAGATGTTAATCGCATAAATATTTGCCTGTTATACATTGTGTAGAACAAACGCCACAGTTTGGCAGAGTTAAATAACCCCTTATCTCTGAAGTTATCTTGAGAACATGGAAATATTTGGGACGTGTTCAGGGTGAAGGCAGAACAGTCGCCACGGTGAGGCAAAATAATCCCTTCCCGTGCCATCACTTAGCAAGAGGAAAGTTCACCTGGAGTGCAGCTGCACGGACCCTGTGCTGTGCGTGGCAGTGCAGGCTGAGCTCTGCTCCCTGCTCTGAGCATGGGGCCCCTGCCTGGGGACACCAGCAGCCCAAGAAGGGCTTGGATGTTGCTGGTGGATATAATACGGACATAACATTTGGCCTTTGTACAGAAAGTGGGCAAGGGGTGGTAAGAGCCCACTCAGCCCTGCTGGTGCTCTGAGAGATGCCTTAGGTGTGGTGGCAAGGAATCGGATTCAGGTGTGCAGCAGGCTTGTGCTCTGAATGGAGAAACAAGGCCTGGTAAAAGGGAAAGCTTGAAACTGGTTTGGAGGAGATGGGCCACAAATCACCCTCATCTGGGTTGGCTTTAGCAGTCATTCCAGAGCAGGAGTTAAGCTGTACAAACAGTGCCTGGAGGTGCAGAATGCCTACATTTCTTCCTTGCAACCTTCACACAAACTGTGAAAAAGGTGTAATTCTGAATAACTAAGAATTTCATTCCAAGTTTAATTTTGAATTTACTGCTTGTTAAAAAATAACAGTTTTTATGAATCAAATACCCTTTTCAACTCACAAGGAGATATGAATGACTTCTAGCATTACTACTGGGCAATCATATTTTTATCCAATGTCATTCTTCCTACCCAGCATTTAATTCCCCATTACTGACAATTAACTCCTTGCATGGTCATTGCTGTATTGCCTTGAGCAAAATCATGATCTCAGGAAATTTCCTTTGTTTCAAGGCTGGCAACCTGGTAAGCATATCTAGCCCATGGGACAGTTTCTTCCACCCTTCTGGGAATACAGCTCATGCAGAGGAAAAAAATTGGGGGTAGTATCGTCTGTGTTGCAGGAACAGAGGATTACAGTGGGGAGGAAAGGATGAATTTGCAGCCCAGCATGGATCTGGCAGGATTTATTTGGTAATTTGATCAAGAAGTGCTACATTAACATTTCTATACTAGACAGGGTCAGAGCACAAGGTTGGAGTTAGAAGTAGCATCCAAACATACTAAATTACTCGTTCCCAGCTGGCACAAACAGGACTAGACAGGAGTTTGAAAAAAGAGAGAGAAAAATTCTGGACCAGTACATTTGTTTATAAATACAAGGGCTAGAAATATTATTTTTACAATTGGTTTATACTGAATCTTGGGTTTTCATCCTGGGTGGGGTTTTTTGTTTGTTTATTTGGGTTTTTGTACTCTTCTTTCTATCTTTTTATTAGGGAATGTTTCTTCTATGCAAAGGAATCCTGATTCTACACAAATCTTGAGGAAAGAAACATTTTTGTTGTGATGGGTTTTAAGTAGAAACTGCAATCTGAAAGAATTTTCTTCCATTTCATAAGAAAACTTTTCTTGTGAAGATGCATTAATCCTGTAAATGTTAACAAAATACCCGATTCACACCAGGCGGCATCTTCCTTGTATTTGTTTTTTATTTAAATTTCAGAAAGATCCCAGATGTGGGGTCCAATTCATGATTTCATTCATTCTGGTTTATGCTTGTATAAATCTGTTGCTTCTGAATGAATTTAAATTCTTTTGGGTTAATTTAAATTAGTAAAAACACCTCTCAAGACACATGCTGCCTCTTTCTGAATATCTAGAAAGTTCCTGGAAAAACTCACAATGAAATTTTTCTCAAGATAGTTTCTAATGATAATAAATCATATCCAAAGCTGTCTGTGTGCATGCGAGGCAATGCATACTTTATTTAATAAAAAAAAAGTAATGAAGAGAAGACAAATTACTAAATGCAAGAATTCCTGTGTAACTTGTGGCTGTCAGGTTGCTCTCACTGCTAAATCTTGTCCCAATTCTTAATCCAAACTCATAGTCTGTGTTTCGTGCAATGGAGATCCTAGCTTCCCTTCCAAAAAACTGTTTTGCTACGTGTAGCTGCTAATGAGAGGAAATCTGGGCTTGTGCCCAGCTATCGTTAGCTTTAAAAAATTCTCTCTTCTGATAGTCAGAATCAATATTTACCAAGTCAAGAAACGCCACTCCTCAGCTGAACACTCTGAATGCTTGTACCCAGTCGTAACCCATCCCTTTGTTATCATTTTGCTCTGCTGAACAGACACAGGTTCTTTTCTTAGAATTATGAAAAATCATAATTGTTGATAGTAGAAGTTATTTTTTAACAACTGAAGCAGTAGTCAGATATCTGATACAGAAGTTTGGAGAATGAAGCATAGTTAATTTAAGAGAGATTATGAATTTCAGCCTCTGAAACTATAGAAACTGTTCAGATTAGTTGCTTTTAATCCCATTTAACTACAGCTCCCCATTTCATTCTTCTAATCTTTCCTCACAAAAACATCCTTCCAACTTCTCAGTCATGTTTTCTATCCTCCTTGGAATTTCTCTCTATGTGTCTACATATTTTGAGCATAAAGAGAGGCCCAGGGAGAATGCAGGATCCTAGGAGGGACTCTGTCACAATTGTGTTAAATCCGTAATTAAAAAGGGTTAATATAGTTAATATATTTAAGCTACAACAGCGAAACCACTTGATCACACATGACAACAGAAGTATTTATAATTATAATGATTGTCTTACCTCTCAAATGGTCAGACTTAGAGTGTTTAATCTGTATAGATTTGTTTTCTAAAATGAAGATCTTAAGGACATTTCCAAGACAGCGCAATTTTCACTTGAATAGTGGAAAGTGAACTATTTTTAAAGGGTTTTAAAAAATCTTGATTTTGGTCTGCAAATAACAACCTCCCTCCTATCCACCTTCACTCTAACACTGTTCTTTCTATCTCGGTGTAGCAGGACCCCTACGTTACAGCAGCACCCTCCGCATGCAGCCACAGAGCAGGCAGGACGATGCACAGTAGGAACCACAGCTGCAAATAACATTTCCAAAACATTTTTCTGCACTTTTACTGAGATGCTTAAATAACACAGTTGAGATGAGGAAAACCCACATGTTCAATCCATCAAGCATTAACTGAATGCAAACAGAATTTGCTTGAGTAAATTTTATTATTTAAACGTTCTCTAAACCGTGTTGAAAAAAACCCAGCTGTGTACAGGAACCCCAAAGCCATTGGCTGCCAGGGTGTAGTATTACACTCTGAGACACCAGAGATTACAGTTATACAACCATAATGTCCTTGGTTTATTACTTTTCTGACCTGTAACTGAAGCTGAGAATAATTTTAAATTCAAGAACAACATTCGTGCCACTGATGGGCCTGAACGCACTGCCTTGGAACCCCTCTCATGCACTGGGACCCCAACGGGGTAATGACAGTTCCCACCTTACGAAAAGTCTCTGATCTCAAAGGCTTCCCCAGGGCACAATTTCTCAGTACTTTGTATTGTCAGAGTCACAGGCATAGGGTTCAGGAAGTTTGGGGGTTGGGGGTTTTTTGGGGTTTTTTGGGTTTCTTTAGGGGGTGAGCTTGTGGGGTCTTTTTAATGGTGGGGTTTTTATTTAGTTTTCTTTTGGTTTTTGATGTTGGTGGTGTTTGGTTGGTTGGTTGGTTTTGTTGGGGATTTTTTTTGGGGGGGGGGGGGTGGTTGGGGGGGTGGATGCTTTTTTTTTGATTGGTTGTTTTGGGGATTTTTCCCAACCAGTGATGCTATGGAATTAATCCAAACCAGATAACTTGTGAAGATAAATTTTGTTCTCTCCAAACACTAATTTACTGGTACAAAGCACATATGCATGTGTACCCTACCCCACCCAGACACACCTGCACAATTACACACACACACATACATTTACATGAGTAGATTAACTGCATCTAAAAATTAATTACTTATCTGTATGCACACGTGTTATTAAGATTTATAAGACTATTGCACAGATTTAGCTACAGATTCTCCCTAGTTTTTTAAAAATTTGAATCAAAGTATGGTCCTGATGCTTTTCATCCCTCGACTCTACCTACACACCATCAGCATGTGATGTTCATTTGTATACAGTATAGACAGGTGTCAGGGGAAGGTGTATATAGACACATCAATCTATGTGTCTGTATATGACCATCATGCATTATTTATAAAACGATTTTATTGCATATACAAACAATAATTATTCTAAACATGCAATTATATATCCATATTTGTATGTCTATATAGATTTTTTTGTCCTTAATGGAAAACTTGAACTGCAAGCAGCCATGTCAGAACTCAGATGGTTAACATTCACTTCTTGCTGTTTTATTGCATATTACTGTGCGCTCCTGAGCAGCAGGAGCAGATTCAGGCAATTACAATCAAGTCAGGGCACACGCCGTGGCTGAGCAACACGATCATGATGAGGATACTGATGAGGCACTTATCGAAAACCCCACATCATCCACACTCATCAGCCACAACATGTCACCCCAAATGAGGCATCAGCTGCCTTCAAATGGCTCATTGCACACTGTTTACAGCTTTCTTTGGACCCACTTTTGATTTTGCGGTCAGGACTTAGTTCAAACAGCAGCTGACTGGCACTGGCAAGCCTCGGGATTCAGCAGAGCTGACTTCCCAGGAGTCGGGAGTGTTTTGACACGGGGCCTGACCAACGGAGAAGAAAGGTCCCAGTTCAGCCCCCCCCAAACATCAGTCCCTCTGAGAGTGGGAGGATGAGTTATTTCAGAAGAGTTTGAAATCAGAAGAGGAGGGGCAGCGCAAGACAAGGGAAAAGCAAGCAAACAAACAAACAATCCCACAGCACTTTCTGGTATTTTTTATTTCCCACCTCCACCTTAACAAGCAGCCAGTGAAAAGAAATCTGGCAGAAACACTTTGGACCAAATCCCTGTCATTTCTGGGACCCCTTGAGTCACTTTGATGGTGTGAAAGGGTCTTTAAAGTGAGGGCACAAGTCATGGATTCTCTGTTCAAAACTGTGTGGGACTTGATCTAAGCTGGTCAAAAAACTTTTCCTGAGCAAACTCCCCATTGCTTATTTGTATTCAGGGAGACCTTTCTTTCTTATTTAGTTATCTCCATGAAGCAAGTAAACAAGAAAGAACGAGCAAGGAAGGGTGAGAACACACAAATGGTTTCTTGGGATCAGCCCCCTGCGTTAGTGAGGGTCAGGGATGAGCCAAAAAGGACCAACTCCAAAATAGAGAGACAGACTCCCTCCAGCCAGCTGATGGGCACGCAAAAGAGGGATTTAGAGACTTACTGGAATAGCAAAGACCACGTCCAGACCCTTGCCTAAATCAAGTGGAGTGAGAGCTCTGATTGGTTACTCCCACAGAGCATCACCCTGGGCTGAACTGGAGCAGAGATGCTTTCTCCTGCCACCACTGCATGGAAACAGATATTTCCACAGCACGGATTAGAATTAATTTGTTTTGACAAATAGAGATTTTTCTGCTGAGAAAGTGCTGTGTCATGGAGTCCCTGACACTCTGCCAAAGAGAGATGAAGCGACCACAGAGTGAATAGAAATCCAGTCCTTGAACTTAAGATGTTAGCTGATGAAAACATGTACCAATCAATTATTGTCAGTTCATATCAGTTTATGTGAGAGACTGGAAAAAAATGCAGCTATTTTACTTTATCCCTCTTTCTTTTATATCTCATAGTATCTCATGAAATTATTTTATTCATTAAAGACAAAGATCAAAATCCCCAGACAATTGGCTTCTATACTAATTAAAAATATTATTTTACAAATAGACAAGCTTATGAACTGAAAGCTGAAGTTATTCACCTGACCTTCCAGGGCCATCTTAGGACTGTAAAGCAAATAATTAGACAACACCCTCTCTTCTGAGTTTTCAATTAAGGTGTAAGATTTTATATATATATATATATATATATAGTTACCGTTATGTTTACAGTGCAGTCTGCCTCAATAGATCTCAAATTCTAAAAGGCAGCAAACTCCCTCTGGATATCGAATTGTAGCAGCATATTGCATCATGTAAACATCTGAAACAAAAATTGAGGATCCATGAAGGTTTTCCTACATTTTTACATAAATTTGAGGGCTTTTATTGTTTGCTGCTTTCATTTCTACCTGATGTTGCCCAGTGCTTTTTCTTTTTGGGACAGATTCTTCCATTTGCTTACAGAGATTTTATTTACTGTTAAATAGAGGAAAAAGATTTTCCAAAAAGGCAGGAGGGACAGAAAATAATCTGTACAATACATTTATTAGTCTTATTTATTGAGACCTTTTTTTCCCCCCCAGGGTTTGCAAATGTCCTACACAAGTCCTAAACCCACTAATATCCTCAGAATAGCTTTAACTTATTGTTAGGACTCCTATCATGCTATCTTCTCTGTGGTGCTCAGCAATATGAGCAGGAGGAGGAGGTAAGAGTGTGCATGCGTTAGGATGTCACAGCATAAAATCCCTGAAAACTGCTTGACCGAAATAAAATTGAGCTGCTCGGCACAGCGCTGCAAAGACACGAAACTCTGTGTGAATGATGCTAGATAAGAACTGAAGCACCGGTGGTAAAGCATCCTAATTACAAACCTGCGGTGCAGGCGGAATAATGGACAGAGTGGCAGCTCTTGTAGCTGTGTAAAAAGGAGTGGAAGTTTGCATTTTGGTGGCTGTATCTTGAATTGAAGGGGGGGCTGGGGGGGGAGATAAAAGAGAGAGAGAAAGAGACTCTGTGTGTGTGTGTGTGTGTGTGTGTGTGTAAAGAACTGGTTTTGGGTCATCATCTTACGCTCTTTGTGATGCACATTCTAATTTAGGCAAAAGGGATGCATCTTTCAAATGCAGATCATGTTTGCATTAGAAGAGCAATGAGAACACTTGTCACTTTCAGAACATTTATGTGCTAGAAGTACTGTTAGCAGAAGAGCAGTTTAGATAAATTCAAGACTTTTTTTTGCTGATCACAAACATTAAGCTTCACACCTGAAACCCTCAACCCCCTGCTGTGCTCTAATCCTAGCACCATTCACCCTTAGAGACTCAAAGTGCTGTGCCACTGCTCTCAAACATTTGATTGCCCTTACTTTGAATGCCACCACCTGCAAAAATGCCTTTTTATTCCCTTTGAGCCTCTTGAGAAGGAAGTAAAAATGATAATTCATGACAAACATTAATTAATTGTTTACAAGATGATCTTTTCTTTTTCTAACTTCTGTTCAGCAGACATGTTGAGCTGCAAGACTCCACGCTTGATGCCAGAGCTTGTCAAGAGGTCTGCATTGTTGTTTATCACTCAGGCATAGGATAGACTGCAGGTCATTGTTTCTGCAGTTCAAGTAGGACTGTCTAGCTCTTGTTTGAAGAATGGAAGTGTCATGCATGAGTTACCCCGCATAAAAGAACTACCGGTTCTAAGAAGGAACAGGGATTTAGCTTCTAATGCAGAGTAAATAAACATTTTTCACCATCTCTCGCTCCATGTGATTTTGGAAAGGTCAAGAGGTGCCATTACAGTATTTTAAAAGCTTCAAATTATGTTTAAATAACGTATCACTAAACTCAGAGAAATCTTATCACAATTTAGGAACCTATTGTCGTACTTTTAGTTCTTGAATTCACCATCAGAGGAAGACGTATTTTGAAAGGAATGTGCTGTTGTTAGGTCGGCTGAGATTACTCAAGGCTTGGACATAGCTTCTCCCCCAAGCTAAAGCATAAACCCTCCCCCCCAGCAATGATTTAACCGAGTCCTTAAATTCAAGAATTAGATCGACCAACGACGTTACAATTGTAATAACTGACAGGAGTATCGCAATGCCAGACTAAAAGAAAAAAAAATACAGTCACATTTAAAATAATGCCACCAAAATACTGAAATCTGCGCAGCAAAATTTCTCTCGCAGAATTATGCTTAGGCAGGTGAAGGTGAGCAAACAGGTTTGGAAAGGAACTAAGCTGCCACAACCCATCTGAATTCATTATAAAGTGTGGTGATCAGCATCTTTACAGATCAGACCTTTTATTTACTCATTTTTTTTTAATATATATAAACATATGATTATTTACACAAATGTAAGCACACGTCTTGGAAACGTTGCTCTATTCCTCTTGAAAAAAACAATTCCAAGAACTTTAAACCACATCAAAAGTCTGGCAAAAAAAAGGTAAAGAGAGTGAAAGGTCTTACTTGTAGGAAGTGTACAGTAATACAGCTTCTCGCTGAACTCTGGTTTCCACATTCCAAATTAGGAGCCCTTAGATCACGGCTGCAAGGCTAAAAATCAATGCTATATTTTCTGAGTCAATACTAAGGGTTGCACTTAACAGACGTGGAGACTAATAAGGTATGCGGAAGGAGTAAAAGCAGTGCACAAAAAATTCAGGCCTTCGTCTTGGCGACGATCCAGCACAATGATGTTTCAACCAGATTTGAAAAAAAAATAAAAAAAAAAATCAATAACATCTGTGGTATAATGGTTAATTAAAGAAGCTCTTCAGCAAAGCTCAAGATGAGAGGCTCGGCCTGAAATTCAGACAGCTGAAGCTTGATTATCAGGAAAGAATGCTTTTTTAGCTATGAGTGGATAGGCCAAAAGCTGCAATGTGTGGAAATGGGGGGAAAATTGCTTTTATTTTAACTTTCTTTAAGTAATCAATACATGGTTTTCACCTGCATTAGGAGCTGTTCAGAGCAAAAGCCTCTTTCTATACATCTATATAAATATAATCCGTTCTGTTTGGAATCTATAGATTTAAAAAACCTCAGCAAAGATAAGCAGGTTGGCTGCCTGATCTTAATTCACAAATTCTCCACTTTCTCTCCCCAGCCCCAGCCCTTGTGGCTCTGCCTTATGTACAATACCCATTTTATGTCAGATCCCTTCAGCTACACTATCTTTTGATTTAGTTTAATTTTAAAGGCCTGAGCCTTTTAAAGATCAATCCTGAAAGAATATACTCAAAGACTGAATATTAGAGCATGATATCTGCATTAACCAGATAATTCTACTGTCAACTGTGGACAGAGGTTTCCATCTGGTAATTCCTGTGGATTGTTTTAGAGAATCTCCTGTTTAGAGATTTCACAGAAAATCTACTCGATCTCTTGGCATGTTGTTCTGAAAGTTAATTAGCATTATCATAAAACCACCTTATTTTTAATCTGAATTTTTTCCTACCTACTTGTGCCTTGGTCTGCAAAGTTCAAGAGCCCTGGGCTATCAGAAATCATTTCTCTGTAGAAATTACAGACCATAGTCATGCCTGGTCTTCATCTTCTTCTGGTAAACTGGAAAAGATGGTACCTCTTTACACTCTTGCATCAGACAGGCTTTCTTAATGTAGACAGATTTCACAGATTTGTTTTTTGTAACTCCTTTCAACCACAGGCTCTTTTTCAAGGGCAAATAGATTAAAAAAACCTCCTCTTCTTTCAGTAGCAATGTCACTAATGCTTAACATCAGGGCTCCACCTTCTACTTAGTTTTTCCCCATTGATCCATCCAAAAACTTCCCAGCTGCAAACTCCCTCACTAAGAGCTCAATTATTTTAGCTCCAATTATATCAACCCTTTTCTCCAAAATATATGTCCCTTCCTTAAAAACAAGAGCAACATTCCTCCTTCCAGAGGGTGAAAATACCTTGTATTTGGCTATGTTATAACAAAACCTGTTAGGGTACAGCTCTGCAAATATAACAACTCTTTCATTCTGGCAATGCTAAGCAAACATCTCCACATATTACAACTATTAGCAACATCATTTTCTATTTTTCAGGAAATTCCAAAATGTGATTCAAACAGATGGCAAAATTTTTTTAATTTATCCAACAGATGAATTTTCAGGCAGAAAAAAAATTTTGGTTAAAAAGTATTTATCTAAATAATTTAAACATTTAATTCAAATTGTTATGTTAAACTAATGTTGTGTCTATTTCTGTATTACTTTTTAAAATGCACATAAAATTAACTATCAAGACCTGTTCAAAAATGTTTTAAAAAGTTGTTCCAACACTAACACAGTGTTTCCTTTCTCTTTGCTGGGTGCAATCTCTCGAAAGGATTACTTTCTCCAGTCTTTACAAATCTAAGGGAAGCAACACCACTCATTAAAAGATTATAATAAATGAGTTTAATTCATATTAATGAGAATCTAAGAAAGCAGGTCTTTCTTTTTGAATTTTAAGGCACAGTGTAAGAGTAGAAATAAAATCAGTAGTTCAGAATTTTCAGGGCAAGGCTTCCCAAAACAATCAGGATCAATTTACTTACACATCCATTTAAATCAATGTTAGCTTTATGGCTGTTTTCAAAGGGAGCAGACCGAAGTCAAGAGAGAGTGCAAAGTAAAATCCTGCCCCCTCAAACTTTCTGTCAGAATTCTTCAGATTCCTCTGGAGTTCAAGTGGAATTTTCCTCAGCAAACAGCATACCCAGTGCGAAGATCTTTTATGTCATCAGCACTGAAGAAATGAAAACATCAGCAAGTACATATTTGGAAATATAACTGCATTCACAGTCAAGACCAAAGGAGACAAATATCATTAAAAAATGGCTGCACCTGATTTACTCCATGTAAGATGATGTCCATTGGTGCATTTTGTTGTATGTGCCAAACTTACTTTAGCATGCAAATTTTTCCTGCATCAAGTTTTATTTCATATCCATATATGACATCTAAAAACCACATAAAAACCACTTCTTCTTGGACAAGAAGTTCCCCATTCCCTCAAGACATATTGCAAAGCATCACATTAACTGTTCTCTGCCATGACAACAAACTCGTGCCAGCACTGGACCAATTCCAATTGCCCCGTCTCACACAAGGTGAGAAGAGCACTGGCGAAGCCTCCTTGTTCTCCCACAGCATCCAGAAGAGCCAAGCACTCCATTAATAAAATAGTTCTGCCTTGTACACCTCCTCACATGAATTGACAGCTCTCCAAACTACAGCAGCCCCCAGTGAGATCCCTTGCAAGGGTCCTCTGAACAGGCAGTGTGCCAAGAGATGACACGCTGAAACGGTGTCATTTTTAAACCCAGCTTTAATAATGATCTGACATTCAGCTAGGTCCATCAGCCCTACTTCCCACAGTTCCATTTAGGTAATCAAGTAGTTCATTATTATTTGGCATGTTTCATGCATATTCATTGTTCCAGGCAGAATTCCTCCCAAAAAGGAGCAGGGCTTTCAGCCAGATGAATGGTGGCTGTTATGACTGTAAGAGCAGGCAGTGGGGGCTAGCACTGGGCTAAGGATTTTAGGCAGTCACACTGGCCTTGGTCTTGCCAACAGCACTCTCAGGATCATCCAGAAGGCCCAGGAGCCAGCTATCCAGCTGAGAAACTGAGTCGGCATGAAGTTTGTATGTCATCCACACTGACTGAAGCATGTCAACCTGGAACATCCCTGACCTTTGTGGACTCTCCTACAGCATCTCAACATGAAATTGCCTTTTCCCTCCTTTCTCTCAGAAGGCGTCTGACTGTGGCAGTGGCATATCATTGGTCTACTGAGTACACAGAAAGCCTCATCTCTCTGTCACCTTGTAGGAGCCTCTGTGAATCTGAATCCCATAAATGTCTTTCCTATGATTTGACATCTATGTCTGGCCCAAAACTTAATCAAAGATAACCTTTGTAAATCTTGTCCCATATAATCAGAATATTTTTCCATTTTCCCTTAAACTTGTTCTCTCATGAAGATTTCTGAAATCCTCTGGGCATGCAGACTCCAGGGGTAGGATGTGCAAAACCTTGGACATGAGACCTGAGTCTAAACTACCGTGTCTGTCCTGTTGGTCTAAACACAGGACTGATATGATTTGGATCTGGTCACAGCACCAGGTTAAACACATGCAGACTTTGCCCGGCATTGCTTCCAAATCAAGCTTGAGCAAACAGACTGTAGCCATGCTTCAAATCTGCTCAACTGTGATGCCCAGGAGTACAGAAGAAAGCTGAACTGCATCTAAACCATAATTCCTGTAGTTACTTCAGACCACTGAGACCAAATAGGAGCTTGCAGAATGTTCTTGCATCCCTAGGAACCTTAAAAAGACCAATGATATTCTTAACATATGTCTGGGTAAGATACTGAGATAAGGGAAGTTACTTAAGTGCCAGCTTTAATGTATTAAGTAGTAAGATTTCTAGTAACTTGTTTAATTTGGGTTTTTTTTTCATCCCTGTCTCTCCTAGAAGGTCAGTTCACAATGTGAAGTGGCAATCTTTGAAACATGGGGAACATACATACTAGAAAACAAGCAGACCACCAGTGTAACTCACATACTTTAGCCCACAGAAGAGACACCAAAGGTATCCTTGAGTTGTCACAGAATTGGGACAGTGATATAGAAATGTGAAGCCCTGTATTTAATGCTTAACTTCTCTGAGACCAAAGGGTAACTACAAATGTGCACTGCAGTGGTTGACCCGGCCTTCAGGCAGAGATTGCTCTCCTCTACTTGCCTTGGTCCAAGCAGAGACAGACTTGTGTTTTCTCTTCCTTCTTTAAGCTGAAGATGCCACGATAGATCTTTGTATCAAAAGAGGAAACCACTGGCATGGGATGATCATGAAATTCCAGTGTGTTACTGGTTTGACTTTTTTTCCCTGTATGCTTAGGGCAGGTGTGCCAAAGGAACTCTTCTGACTAGAATTAACGAAAGTGATAAATTTAAATTATACTCTGCAGTTCAGCCTCTGAAGTCTAACCAACAAAACATGATTCAGTGTGAGATACTCCCACACTGCTTCAAAGATGCACACATTGATATGAACACACTTCTGCAAAGTCTGTGAAGCAACAGAGCAGCTGGCAAAATCAAGAATTAACAAACTGCATTCCAAAAGAGCTCTTGCTCAACAGCCTCTCCTTCAAAGTACTAAGAGCCACATGCCACACCGATAAAATATACCTATTTCTTCCTCTTGTTTTTTTACTTCTGTTTTGAATTCTGCAAGTTTTCATGCTTCGGTGTTTTGGAGAACATTGTATAGACTGTAGTGAAAAAATGACAGGTAAAAGCTGATAGAGGTGATAGAGTTTAAATAAGGTCTACCCGAGTCAGAACAGCAGTCAAGTAATGGATCTCTTTACAGAAATGAATCCAAAAGGCAGAATTTTCAGTTTAGGGAATGTTTGATTCTTCTGTGCACTGATTCATATATCCAGATTGATGAGGTCAGCCCCCCACCACAGAAGAAACACAGCCAGAGGCAGACCTCTGCTATCTTTGCAGAAATTCAGTCTTTTGACTTCTGGGAGTTACTCTGGGTTTACAATTAAATAAATGAGAGCAGAATCTAGCCCATAAAACCAAAAACTCAGCTGCTATCAGGCAGAGTCTTAGAATTCACTATTAATATCAGCACTGAGAGCTATTCTGATTACAATTGCAAAAGAATATTTTATATCCACTTTTACTATCTTATTCAAATACAGGAAATGAGTCAATCTCCAGTGAACAGAAAAACCAGTCAGAAGAATTGAAGAGTCATATTATTCAGCATCCAGCTTTGAAGTGAAGGAAAGCAAAACTGATTCCTGCAAATAGTCTGCAAGTGGAACTGTTAACACATTGCGAAAGGTCATACCCACAGACTCTCAATACAGTGGTTTCAGTTGTTCTCTTCAAAGCATACACAGTCATGTGGATACCCTACTTCACTAAATACCAAATGAGAGCAAAAACTACTGAACAAAAAGTCTATCAAACTCTTCCTGAAGTAATTCACTGTGAAGTAACTTGGATGAAGAAAAGTGAGGCTGATACATGTAATTTGTGCCACTTAAGAATTTTTGTCCTATGCTAACCATAGTTCTAAATTTGAGACTTTTGAGTACTAGTATGTTTTGTATAGTTTCCACTTAAAGATGTGTTTTCTGTAATAAACAGCTAGACCAAATACACTTGTTTCTCACTATAAACAAAGTGTTAAAAATAGAAACCAAATCACTTGTCCTTCCTTGGTGTCAAGGCTTGAGCTGGCTTTGCTCTTGGAACTCAGACTCTTTTTTTTTAGTGGACTATTACAGACAGGGCTCAAAAAAAGAGGCACCAGCTAGTTCTGCTTTTGTCCCTTATTTTTCATTGAAAGCATGTGCCTTCTAATGCTTTTAAGAAGTTCAGATCTTAATATCTACATTATGTGCTACCTTTAATGAATGGAGGAGTGAAGCCATGGAGGTAAAAACAGATTAAGGGCAGGCTGTACAAAACTATACAGGATTTTGGACAGGAATGTGGGTGCTTGGTATGCCACATGCTTGTACTGCCATCCACAGCAGAGTTTAAACTACCTGAGATACTTTTATGGAACAGCCACAGCATTAAATGGAGGGGATACAGGAGCCAGGAAATGACAAAGGAAGTCCAAGGAATCATCAGGAAATAACCTTAGTGAGGTTCTAGCTGAGGAGCCAGGAACTGTGAAGAGGAGCTCTTCCTCTGGGTCTGGATTCAGAAATTGCCACAGCAAGGAAAAAACAAAGTTGCCTTTCCTGATCATTTGCCATTTTATTTTCTTACAATGACTACCTTGGAGATTGCCCAGGGAGTCAAGTACCTTTCCTGTCCTCTAAAAAAGCACTGTTCTTGCTCACTGGACTTAGAAGAGCCATGCTGCCATCTCCCCTTCAGCCAGGCACAGGAATGCTGCTCCATGAGTGAGAGTGATGGTGCAGCAGAGCCTGGGGGTCTGGAGCAAGGGCAAGCACAAAGTTGTGAACTTCCCATTGGAAGGAGGGGACAAGACTTAAAGGGTGGTCTTTATAAGAGAGAATTTAAAGTTAGAGATATTCCATAATGGATAGGAATACTATTTCTAACATATAATTTCATATATTTTAAAGCACTGTTGTAGGTTACTTTGAGACATTTCAGAAATCCTTTGAAGAAGAAAAAGTTTGAATTATAAACATCAGTGTTCCAGTTATTGTGGGGTGTGTCTGGGTCCCTTCTGTAGCTCTCACAAATATTTTACATTTAACAGGAGGAAGATTTAAAAATAACTGACAAATCAGATGAATAGAAATCATCAACAATGTGTCCTGAACAACCCCGGTAGGTAAACTATAAAATCATTTAGTATGTTAATTGTGTTCAAATGACATCTCAAACTCCACTTACTGAAGTCTGCTTTGTCTCAACAAACCCAGGTTACCCAGGGTCATGTTAACTACAGAGCTCTTCTGGTGCCTGAAGTCATTGTATGGTGGGTGAGACATACGTCTCCCTTACTCGCTTTTTTTTCTTTCCATTTTCTTGTTCAGGCTTTGGGTATTTTTAAATTAATGGACAATAAAAGCAGGCTGTGCTTTCCTGGTCCATGGGAAGAGAGAAGCCCAAACAAGCTTAGGGCAGTTGCAGCTCTTCAGAAAAAATAGGATCGTGATTCACCAGGAGAGGGAAAAGGGACAGAGGGCACAGAACAGACTACAGCAGCGAGCATGTACATCCTCGTTACCCTCTGGAACCACAGGGCAGACTGTGGCTGTGGGAGGGAGATGGTGGGGAACCTGTGCCTTACCCCTTCAAAACAGTGATACTGCAGAAGGGCTGAGACTCAAATGCCTTCATCTGGGGGCTGGGCAGGAACTTTGCAGTTCTGTCTCCCGGAGCCTTCGGTTAGCCCCCACAGAGACACACTCAGGAAGTTGAATTAACTGAAGAGAAAGGTTTAAAGAAAATGCATTAAGCTACATCAAACCCTTCTCTGCTCTTGTCTTAGTAGCAAAGAAATGTTTTCTGTTCTTTTTCCATTAAACTTAGATTGTCCAATAAAAAATATTGCTTCTTCCTTAAAACCTTCCCTGCCTTATTCACTTCAGCCCTAAGACTCCTTTGTTTGTTAATGAATTAGCTCCAGTGCACCTGTATCAAGGCAATGACACAAAAATTCACTTTATAACAAAATAGGAATATATCATTAACCTAATAGACAAGGATTTTGAATCATATAACTGCTTGGCTAAATTAAATCCTAGCTTGTAACAGAATTTAATAGCTCATGGATTAGCTATTGCATAAAGCTGAACCCACAAACTGTCTGCATTGCAGCTGAATTAAGACAAACGTGACCTGACACACAGGGTGGTGTGTCAGTGGTCTCTGGGTCTGGAGAAGGGGGTTGCTTTTATGCAGCAGCCCATCCTTCTGTGTATGAGGGATCCTCAGGGCAGCATGTGTTCACCCACACAGTTGGAGGGGTTCAGATCTTTTGCAGCAAACAACTGATGGGTTGCACACATGGTCTCAGCACTGCTCAGCTCCCTGAGTTTCCTGCCTTTCATCTGTTTATGTCACTGCCCTATTGTCAAAGACTTTTTTGTTTGTTGATTATTAGTTTATGTGGGGAGGTGAAGGAAATGCATCTCTGGTTTAATAACATTTCTGAGTCTTGGTTTAAGCACGTCCTCTTTAGTTATGACTTCCCTTTGAAGGTAAATTATATCTTTTCCAATTTTAATTAACAGTTCATGAGTGGATAAGCTAAATAGCCATTTAGAACTATGGAAATGTAATTGCTCCACCATCTGGTCAGCTGTAATATTTTATGATGACTATATGAAGAAACAATATTATATTTTTACTACCACTGTAAACCACCATGATGCTTTTAGAGCACAGTTGTGCTGATCTGGATCCTGCCCCAAGGCCATCCTTGGATTAGAAGACCAGCTTCCTGGATGTCATGGCTAATGGCCAGGTAAAGTATTATTTATACTTCCCTTCACGTATTTTGAAGTCAATGCTTACAGATGCTTTGCTTTAGCTTTGACCTTCGTTAAGTTATCAGGAACACTGAATGAGCCATATGATGTTTTAATTTTTTCATATGCAATTCTGTTTACTGCACAGTTATGCTGAGTGAAGGTAAAGGAGTTACCATTCCAAGACCAACATGATATTCTTTGTATTTACTCTGCTACTTCAAAGGGAAGAAAGAAAAATGTCATTACCATAACAATGTGGAGTTCATGTATCACAACTATAATAGAACTCTATTAACTTGCTGGCTACTGAGTCTTGGCAATTTAAATGTAGCAACACAATTTTGCTGCAAATGTCTGGTCACAGAGGCCATTTCTTAGATGCTGTTGTGGTAAGGGTCTACGGCACTGGAAATGTATTTTCTATTTCTGAAAGGAAGGACAATGGTGAGAAAAACAGGAAGATGATCTGCAGAAATGGACTATTTTCTTTTAAGTTGATGACTGGAAAATATGTAGATCTTAATAATAAGGGTGCAAACCTCAGATACAGCTTTGGCAGATTTAAAACTTTGATGAGGTCTTAGATAAGGACAAATAGTGAAGAGGTGATGTATGAAGAAATTTATATGGCCAAAATTCTGTGAAAGTCTGTAGGAATTTTGCCTCTGACTTGCAGGAATCCAGACTTCATTCTATACTGGAAAGACCTCAACAATATTCAACTTAAACCCAGGTTGTTATAGGGAAGTGTAGTGAGACACATTAACTAGAACACCAGACACAGCAACAGGATCAACAGAGGGCTCATATCTGTGAACAAATTGCTAATGAGACATGTATGTGAACTAGACAAGTTGTCAAATAAATCATTCACATAAAGAGTCAAGATATTGCGCTCTGCAATGTCATTAAATTTTATGTAGTGAGAAGTAACACAAAGAAAATATCCAATACGGAGTCTGGGGGAATGAACTCACTTGTGAACTTCCATTCAAGGTTTGCTTACTAGCACAGAGAGGATTTTGCTTGTGATTTGCATGAATACAGGACTGATTCTCTTGCCCATCTGAGGAAAGAATTAGCACTTTCAGAACGTTTAATTTTTTGTCAGCACTAACAGAAATATCAGATTTTACTGAAGTGTTATGGAACTGCATCCTGAGCCTCCCATGAAACATGACCCTGCGCAAACAACTGGGAGTGATAAAGAGCAAGAGGCCCGTGGTTATCTAGGCTCCTAATGGCCATGTCTGGGTTAGCATTTGGGTTTGGAGGAGCCTTGAGGTTTTGAAGCCAGTCATGCCCCCTTACCGTGCGTCGGTTCAGACGACAGGACAGTTTTGGTGCACTCTGGCTGGATTCCCTCCCTTAGCACATCCATGCTCACTCAGAGCTTCCTGACACTGCTAGGGTTTGGTTTTGTCTCCCCCCATTTCAGACTTTTTTCAGGATCTTTTTCCTTTCGTGAGCAGTGCAGTCCTATGCCACAGCTGGGATCAGTTCCAGGGCTGTGCACTAGAGGGCAATTACAGTCGTACATTCGCACTGCTTCATTACAATAATATTCTTGCAGTAATGCAGAATATGCTGATGCAGATATCCTCAATTACCTGCAGGATCCTGATGACTACAAATCATTCTCTGCAGGCTAGCAAATGGTACTTTTTAGCTGCCTCCATTGTATAAGATAGCTTTGCATTTTGAAAATTACCTGAATATCTTATTTTTATCCACCTAGGAGATGAGGCTCCTTAAATAATCCCATTTTCCATTGATATCCATTTAGATATTACTTCTTTATCTATCTTTTTTACCTCCAATTTAAGGATGCAGTGACTATATGTCTCTATAGCCAGATACTGGAAAACAATTCGGAGTTAAAATCACTCTTTTGTTATGTGAGATTTTATTTAAGGTTTTATACCTTTTGGAGAGAAATATCCCCCGTTCTGCACTGAATAAAGAGATATCTTCTGTAAGAGCCTGATTTAAAACCCTTGTTCTCAGTGCATTTTGTTATTTATTTCAATGAAAACAGAGGAAACTCCAAATTTTGCCTGTTGTTGCCAAGACATTAACCAATTGTTAGATTCTACAAAAAGAAGGGGGGGAGGGGTTGTTTTGTTTGTTTTGGTTGGTTGGTTTGTTTTATTCCTTCAGACAATGACCACATACTGCTTAGAAGGAGTGTGTATGTCACCTGCTTTGTGGTGACACTGACTCACTCCTTTCTAGCATTATTAGCCACGGCAGCGTGCAGGCAGGTGTGATGGGAGTATCTTTAATGTCGGTCAGGAGAATGAACACCTGTCTGTGAGAGAGAAGCAAAAGGGGCTGACAAAAAACTTTGTGAGACCTCAATGAAAAGTCTGTCTGAGAACAATTCTTGTGAATTACTAGAGACTTAGGTAAATGACAGCTGCTGGAGCTGAAGGAGGAGGCAATTGCTAATGGCAGAAAAACGGCAATAATTCAGTTTTCCAAGATTTGGTCAAGCAGAAATCATGTGAGCTTTTACTGAGGCAGTGAGGACTGAAGATGGATTAGAAGATCTTGGATGAACTAAGAGGGAAGAAAGCAGTTTCTGCTCTGCTATTATTCAAGTAAAGCCCTATAATGTCTAAAACAACCAAGATCTGTTCCAGAATCACTGGACCCATGTTTCCCTCAAAAAAACCCCAGCAGATTTACAGCTGTGGCCATCACATATACACACTTCACTGGAATTAGGACTAGAACTGAAATAACTGCTGGCCAAAATCTTTATCTCACATACCTCTTTCCACCTGAAGATGTGAGCTAGGCTGTTCCTTACTCAAGGCCCAGCCTACCTGCTGAGCTTCTCCTACCAGAAACTCACCAAGCCTGGAGACTCACACCGTGGTCTTGGGGACCACAGCATCACCCTTGTGACTTGAGCTGATCCTTTTTGTGGTGCAATATTTACTTGGTGCTGCTGAGAGAAATCTCAGGACTGTGTTCTACTCTGACTTTTAACTTCCCCACAGCTCAGAGCTCACCTCTGCTGGTCCAGCAACACCCCCCTAGGGAGCCCACTCCTCTGTTCAGAGCAGCTGTCAGAGGAACCACTCCTGCTGCTGTCTTTTCAAGGAAGTGTGCAACTTGCTGCCTCTAGTCCCTGGAGGAGCAACTGTTTCTGTTGGTACTACTCTGTCTGAGCTGAAAATCACCCATTTTCTCCCTTTATACTTAGAGGGGGAAAAAAAAAGTCTGTATAAAGTTTCCGGCCTTATTCTTACTATTGTGTTTCAACCACTTCTCAGATTCAGGGCTGATTTGTTTGCCAGCTTTCCTTGTGCTACTTAAGACTATTGTCTTGTCTTTTCTCCAGAAAGTTTATTCACTTCTAGATACAACTCAAAACTTTGAAACTGTTGTTGTGCTGCTTTTCTGCCATCCATTCATAACAGAGATCTCTCAGCTGTTTACACAGAAAAAAATCCTTAGGTAAGGCTGCCTTGGATTTTATTTCAGCTAGATGTCTGGGTCAGGCTGCAAGGAACACTGTTTTATTTATGGACACGTTAGTTACAAGAGGCTCAGTGGAAAGAAAAGTGAGGAGCCTTGAACAAGGAAGAGAAGATGGGTGATCAGGACAGGACAAGGAGAAAATGTAAGAGTGGGATAACATTAAAAAAACCCAAACAACCGAACACTGAAAATGCAATGCAAATTCAACCAACTATCCATGGATGAACAGAGACTTATACTTTGCTCCAGATGTCTGCAAATACCCTTGCCAGCTGCAGTTTGTTGAGTTCTCCCTGCATTTTTGTCGTAATAATGGAAATGGCATGGGACAGTACAAAAGAAGAAAATCCTCCCTGGGTCATTATGCTGTCAGTGGAGGACAGAGAACAGAGAGGAATAGAGTGGGGAGAAGAAAGACCTTTGCTGTTCTCCAAGTAGCTCTGGGTACAGACTGCTCTCTTGCTAAAACTGTACTAGGGCATAAAAATAACCTTGAACATCTTGTGGTGAAGGCTAATACATTAATTCCTGAAGATTATTAGAGTAATATTAATTATGGATGGGAAAGTCAAACATCATAAGACCAGAAATGCAACTCAGATCAGAATATGGCTACTATATGGAAAGAATAAACACAAGAAGCAGGAAGGAAAAATTCAAGTGAAAGAATAAATATACTGTGTAAACATAACTATTTGTTTCACTAACACACCTATCAACCTTCTATTTCTAACTTAAACCAAATGTTTCTTCTGGAGTTCACAAAAGTTCTTAGTTATCATGATTTCTAAATACCAGGGAAAGAGAAATTAAAAAGAAATGAGATCTTTGAACCCCACAAGCCTCCACAGCAATTTAAAGATTACACTCTGCTAAAAAAAACCCACTTTGTTAAAAATGCTCAGTAAAATCAGACGTGATGAAGAAGCATATTCAGAAAACCTCTTATTTATAATATATGAAAGAGAAAGCAAACATTTTCATTATTTTGAAGTAATGGGAAAACCAAAGTCAGGGTTTTACTCAGTGTTTTCCTATCAAAATGTTCTCTGTTCTAAAGAATAAAAAGGGAAGAAAAAATAAAGAAAAGAGAATGAGGTTCAAAGTAACATCTGCATGGTCCCCAAATGAAACTATTATTTTACCTTAGGTTTCACCTAGGATAACTATGTAGAAGCTGGGAACAAAAGCAGCTTGAATAATGAGGAAAGTATCTAGAAATATTTAGAATATAATTTTCTATCTTAGCTGGTGGAAGAATTCAAAGAGCTGAATGTGTTCAAGGAAGGTACACCAGATAACCTTCTTCCCAGACTACTGAAAGGACTGACATAAGAAATTTTGAGTACTATAGAAAGGAGTTAAAATAAAAAACTATCAAGTCAGAGAGGGATTGTGTGACTGAAAAAGAGCAAGCATAACCCCTGCATCTGAAACAGAAAAAAAAAAAGCCCTGGGCTAGAACAGACCAGTACCAGCCTGACCTCAGTAGCATGAAAAGGTTTCCAGTGTACTTTAAAGGAAGCAAATACCACATTTCAAGGTGCATAAATGATATATCCTCTTTTTTTTTTTTTTTTAACTTTGGAGCACCCTGTTGGGTTGTGTACATGTGAAAGCAATAAAAGTGCTTGTTTACTTGAAGTAAATAGGCAACTCAGGTCCAAAAGACAGGCCTCTGTAATAAACATCCTCTTTATACCCTTCTGGGGATATTCCTTCCTCATTCCTTATTTCTGTCTTTGCCAGGCTCTGGCCCCTCTTCCTGTATTGGTGTCTTCTACTCAGGACCTCCCCTCCCCTCCTCTCTTCTTTTGCTTACAAAAGCATTTGATACTGTGTTTTCACATATATTAACTGACATACTACTTGGTGGGATTGTGTTACCTGGGCACCACTGTTGAAACACCACAATTTAAAAAGTTGATGGATGTCTGATATATGGGTCATACCTATGAAAAAACAATAATCAGATGTACGAAATTTAAACACATTTGAAAACACAACTATATTAAAAATAGGCCATGCCTTCTATTTTTAGTAAGAATTTTTTTCTGTGTAGAACAAGTGGATAAAGTAAAAATGCGACTGCATTATTCAAAAAGCTTTTGGGCTGGCTGCACATTATTGACAGAATTCCTCCAGAAATAGCCTTTCAAGCTTTACGTGTAATTTTTCCTTTAATGATGTGTGAAGTCCAAAGTATCAATAATGTCCTGCAGAGCTAATAAAATTATTTTTTGGCACAAGAGGCACACAGAACCAGCACAGCACACTTCAAAGCCCACTGTCTCCCCACTCCCTTCTTCACTGGGACTGTCAGGGAAACAGGAGACCAGAC
The DNA here is from genome assembly GCF_009650955.1 of Corvus moneduloides. Lineage (NCBI taxonomy): Eukaryota > Metazoa > Chordata > Aves > Passeriformes > Corvidae > Corvus > Corvus moneduloides. The sequence continues at coordinate 25,316,043 of NC_045481.1, forward strand.
CAGGGAGTGGTTCCACCTCAAGAGCAGATGTATTACAGTGTTAGCCCCCCACACTCAGCATCAGCATGGCTGCAGCCACCTCTATCAGCTCCTGATTTAGCTTTTGCTTTCTCAGGGATCTGCAAGGGGACCCTAAGTCTGGTTTGCTCCTTCTTCATGCCTTCAATTCTTATATTTATGAGACCTCTCTTATTCTTCTGATTTGATATATCAGCACATATTTTCATGTTCTCTTTAAATTTTGTTACCACCAAACACATCTTGGGGACTTCTTCTCTGAGCCACCCATCTCCTGAGCAGGCACCTTCCTCTACTTTTACAGTTCTCTTAAAGATTTAGATTTTTAAATTAAATAGGCCACCCTAAGCATATACCAGCCTGTCCAAGTTACCTCAGAGACCATGCACAGACAGATGGAGGCTTTGCTGTCCCATTTCTAGTGGAAAGAAGTACACTTCCCTATGATGTATCTTCTTTCTGTGCCTCCCCTCATGGGTGCCTGAAGATATTTAATGGGTTGGAGAGTCTGAAGAAGAGCAAGGAGGCATTTTTCTTCCATGAAAAGAAGAACAATGAAAGGAGAAAATAAGAAAAACCCCAGATCCTCTAGTGTTTAGCACTCAATAGGCAAGCAGGAGAAAGCCAGGTGCAGAGACAACAATACAGGTGTAAGAGGAGGGGACAGATCCAAGGTCAACAGGATGCCAAGGCAAGCATGCTAGCTTGCTGTACAACCCTGATGATGGCCCCAGCCTTGTTCTAGCATCCTGTGGATTAATGTGTCCTCTATCCCCAGTCTCCAGCCTAGGTATGGCTGACCTGAATTTGTCTTCAACATAATCTCTTTAATCTCTGCAGTTTCCCCCTTTCTATCTTACTCCTGAAGTTTCTGCTAAGATTTACCACTACCACCCAGATTTATTCTCCAACACCCCACTCAATTTAATCTAAATGGTGTCCAGCAAACAATCTAACCTAATTTGCCTGTGTCCCTCTTTATAGCACAGATATCTACAGCTCCAAGATGATCATGTATGATGGGCTCTAATGCTTTTATGTTGAGAGATGAACTCATTGCTGGTCTGGGAACTTTACTTCCAAAAAGCCTGAGCTCAACTGTACTGAAAGCCTTTTTGGTGGTATGGTAAGTTTTAGATACCTGCACAAAGGAGATGGTCAGCACGAGTGTCTGAATAAAATGCAGTCATCTCAGTGGGCAAGAAGCAAAGGGTTTTTTACATGCCCAAAACAAGAAGCATATGGGGTTAAGGATCTCTATGGAGCTATCTCTAGCTGAGTACCAAGTTCTGATGTGAAGTTGATGCTTGGAATCTGGTGGGCAAATGGGAGAGTGGAATTTAGTGAGAGAACAGCAGAGTAGTAGAAGTTAGCAGCCTAAAATCTCTTGTACTGCTAACATAAGGAGATCATGCCAGTGTGTGATGACCACTGCATGGAAAGCACTGCTCAGCTTTACTGTTAGCTTGTATTCAAACCCCAGTTTGGTGTGCTGTGTGTGGCCCACGGCTGGCATGCAGCAATCTCTCTGTTTTATGTGGTGGAGGACCAGTAATGAACACTGATGGCTGTGCCAAGCAAAGATTTGCAGCTGGTAGGAGAACCCCTGGCCTTTGTTTTTGCAATGGCTGAAGGCTTCTTTATACAATCAGTCAAGTTCGAAGGGCTTCAAGCAAGGGCATGGGTTTGCCTAAGCATTTTTTACATAGTTATTTTAACTATGCAATAAAATAACTAATAATTCCATACGATACCTAAAGTTGGCTGCAAGATTTCCTCAGGAGCCATCAAGGGCGTGAAAGAAGGCATGACAGAGTATAGAGGCCGCTTTGGCTGAAGCAGTGAGTAGTATAGAAAGGACTGGCCAAATGACTCAGCTCTACAATGCCTTTATCAGATAAACCATCTAGAAACACCCAGGGTTTTGTGGTCACTGCTGTTTTCAAACTGTCAAAATGCCTCCTGGCTATCCCTAAATACTTCAGCATTTTAAAACAGCAGCTTCTCTTCTCCATCCCTGTCCCTAAAATGTACAAATTGTTCTCAACAGTAGAAATCACAGACTCATTTGTCAGCAAGAACAGCAAAAGTTGTCTTCACCCCTTTCCTATAAAGAAAATACCAGAACTTCTGCCATGTAATTGGGAGCTTATAATAGGAGGCTATTAGCACAACGCTAAATTTGGGGTATTTCAGAGAAGTATATGGTTACGTCTGTCGCTTGATTTGTGGCACATGTACAGTTGCAGTTCAGGTTTCCCTGGAATTGGAAGAGAGGTCTGCACAAAATGCCATGATAAATTTTAGAGTGATTACTAATATGCAGAAGGGGTTGGCTTAAAAACAAGCCATGACTTCTAATCAATGCTTGTCTTGTGTCCAGTTTTCTAAAATTGAAGTGGAAGGTGAGGCTGGTTATTCATAACACAATCCAGTCTTATTTATTTACATCTGCGCATTTGAAAATCCAAGTTTACATTTTTAAAGCCAAATAAAGTTGCCTTGTGACACTCATATTGTATCTATTACATATTTCACTTCAAAACCTCATCTCTCCTAAAGCCTCTTCAGGGTGCTTGAAGTAGCACAGCAAAAGAAAAGGAATTTTCAGTTTAACTAGAGCGCTGACATTCTGTTACACAATTCGATCTTGTCTATTTACCAGCTCTTAAAAAACAGAAGACACTAAACAAAACAAAACAAAAAAATAATGCTGAATGCATCCAGCCAGCAGTGCCATAGGTGTCTGAATGCATCTGTAGCTTCCCTCTCACTCATCAGTGTAATTGTTGTCATGTTATTCCATTTTTTGATTAGGCTGGTCCGCCAAGCTCCCAGCTTTTCCTGGCCAAACGTTCTTCTGCTGGTTGTCATGGTGACTGCATTGTTAGCGGGGAGAAAGGCTCTGTTGTCTGCCATTGTTCTGTTGTGCTTTAGGTAATGCACAAGGCATCACAAGTGAAGTGGATGGACCTTTTTTGCTCAGCATCATTGCCGAGTATTGAAAATCTCACATAAAAAAGGAGCAAATAGGCCCTGACCAAAGAAATAACCAACTTCTTTTTTTGCTTGCTTTTTTTTTTTTTTTTTAAAGAAAGCATGCATTATTATAAAGAGGTAAAACAGCACTGGCGGTTAACTGAATAATTGAAGAAAATGCTATAGAAATTATGTTTATCAGAAGAACAATTGCCATGATTTGGATGTTACTATACAAGAGTAACCATTTGGCAATTTAGCTTGAATATAGTTTTTAAATATTCGTTTCTCCAGCCTGCAATGTCATTTAACCTCAGATTCCACTTAGCTAAAAACACTACACCCTAGGAGTTGAAAACAATAATTGGTTTTTTAAAATTTAATCCATGAATAGCTACTTTTTAAGCTACCACATTTTACTACATTTTATACCAATATCAGAGTATGTAATCACTGATTTTCCTTTTTTTCCCCACAAAATGAGGTTTTACTCCAATTTTAATTCAACTTTCTGAAAAAAAATATTAAAATAACAGGCACTATTTACAGCTTTGACTTCCACAATCAGATAGTTTCTTTAAGAGACAGAAAAATTAGATGAAAAGCCCAGAGAAAGTTCTTCAAAGAGCCTTATTTAAATGGATTTCCAGACAAGATCTTGCCTTTATACTGCGATTAATTAACACCTTTTCAACAGCAATTTACACATTAAACATGGAAAGCAAACCTAATGCAAATCCCAACTGCCTTAAAACAATCAATAGTATATGGTTTGTGAGTCTGATGTTCAGCTTCTGTTCAAATTCATCTGCTGATCCCATTAAGAGAAATCAGCAGGGTACCAGCATTTCTCTCCCATCATTCCAGGGGGAAAAAACACCTTCCAGCAGAACCTGTCACTGGATGTCACCAAAGTTCCATGAATTTACAGGAGAAACAGCACTAGTTTATCAGAAACACTCAGGAGTCTTAGAGAAGGCAAGTGAAAATAAGTGTGACAGCCAACCTAGCTTACCTGTAAAGCTGGCAAGGCCAGAACCTGCACTCAAGCAGCCATGGATGTGCTCACTGTCTCTAGTGGAGCCACTGAGGTTCACATGCTGTGGCTTTCACCTGCCCAATACTTCACACACCTGGAGTGATGAGAGGTTTTCAACTGCTGGCACAGGCAGCTGAAAAAGTGCCCAGAGAGGCTTAATTTGGGTTGTAATTCATATTGACAAACATTTTTCCCCTTCAAGTTTGTAAAGTGAGAAGGACATTTTTCCTTTTCTTCCTTATTTAGTGAGATTTTTTTTCCAGACAATTTTTTGAGCCCAGCAGACTGGAGCCATTCCATACCCCACATGCCTCCTGTATTGGGGACTACTGGTGGGATGCACAGCACCTGAAAGAAGTTTTGGCCTCCCAGGTGCTCAGCTCATCAGTGTGTCAGATTGGGAATCTAAAAAGAAATGGTAGAAGATGCAGATTTCCTTGCAGGGGAATCAATACAAACAGATATTCCAAGGAGCAGCTGTCTAACTAATGCCACAATAATGGAGGCAAAGATGAAAAAAAAAATATTAGCCGTGAATATGAAATTTTTTAATAACTACTATATGTCCCAGGAAAATGGTTTGTCCTTTAGGAAAAAAAGGTTGTCATATCACGAAGTTTGTTTGCTTTCAAACCTCAAGAGTGGGGATTCCAGAAGAACAAAATTACTTGGGCATCTATGCCACAATGACTTCCCATAAGTACTACCTCCCCAGATCCCTTGTCATTTCTAGTTTTCTAACAAATTACTTTTTAAAGCTAGAGAAATTGGCAGCCCTCATATGAATTGCCAAGGAACATCAAAGTACAGTGACTCTTACTATGAGTTTGCTGTGGACTCCAGCTGGCCCCAGCACCTGCAATCCTGCTGTCCTCACTCCTCTGCTCTGGGGTGCTCTGGACATATGCCCAGGAACACGCATACAAACACCTCTGAGACTGGTAGTAAATCAGGATTTATCATGCTTGCATACAGGTACACAGATTATTTACTTGCACAGCAGAGGCAGGTCTGCACACAGCCTCACATCAGCTAATGCCAGCCTCATCTGTGGCAGAGGTATAATTCCTACTAAATTCCTAATTCTCTTTTAATTCTATGAAATTACTATATAGCCCAGATCCTTTTACCCTTATTAAATTCAGGAGAGCTTTTCCATAAGGGATAGTTTCAGAAACACTAATACAGGACAATTGCTGTTTTTTGGAGAGCTCTATTGCAAGTGTATTGCCTTCTCAGCTGGAAAGGATGATTACTGATGTCTGAAAAAGGTACTTACAGCTTAGTACACAATAAACATGTATTCTGTTTTTCTTTTGTTCTGTTAAACAATATAATACATAGCAAAAATCTACAGAAAAAGCAATCAAAACAGACACACTTTAAGAATTCCGATGCTTCTTAATTTGTACTTCATTCTTTCTGTCAGCATTTCCACCTGCATTCATCACTGAATATTCATTCCTGTTTCTGTCTTCGGGCTGAGTGTGGCAGCAGCCCAGCAGAGTCACACAGGTATTTCCATGAAACGGGTGACAAGGCATCCCTTCCCCATTACTGTTGCATCTCTCTGGTTTGGGAGAGCTGAGCTCCCCACCAACCCCCTTTCCCCTGCCTGATGCGCTGAGAGCTCCCCCTCCTGTTACAGCCAATCTTAACTGCAGTTGACAGATTAATATTATTACCTCATTTTAATTAATTCCTCTCCTCAATTCAAAAAAGCACATCTGGTGCTTTTCAGAGCTAGACAAAGCTTCTTTCCTCCCATCCTCTCCTGAACATCAATTAATAACTTGGCAACAAAAAGAAAAGAAGGGTTTGTTCTCTGTACCTAACAGTCACAAGTGACAGAAAGAAAGAAAGAAAAGGGACTTGCTCTAGACAGAGGTCAAGGGAAATGACAGAATTGCCAAATCTTCTGTGTTTCTGCAACTCAGCAGAGCTTATTAGTGACACAGCTACTGTGGCTGTGCAGTTTTCAGACCAGGATTGTCTCACACCTCTTCAACTTGAAGTGCACGAAAAATGATGTGTAACTCGTCTCACCCATTCAGGCAGGTGGTTAACCATTCGCTCCCAGGCAACTGCTCAAGCCCAAAGGTGATTTCAGACCTTAATGACAACATTTCAACTCTCAAATCCACAGTTCAATTTATGAATAGAAGTGATTCCCCTTCCAGAATTTCTCAAATCTGTAAAATCTCCTAATACCAGTAGAAGACACACAGCATCCTGAGCCCATAGTCTTACATGGCTCTGTGCCTTGCAAGCAAAACACAGTGACTATTGGCACAGAAGACAGTGAGGATGAAAACCAATTCCCAGTTCTCCAGAGCAGGAGGAGCTCTCTGACTGGAGAGATGAAAATAAGAGATGTTGCTATTTAAAAAAAAAAAAAAAAGGTGTGAGTTTGGCATAAAAAAGGGCAAAAGATTTTTACAACCATTTGTGCAACATTAAGAGATGCAGGACTAAACTCTGACTCTGTGTATGTCCTCACTGGCCCATGGTCTCCCACAAGAGCAGATCTGCACGCAGGGAGACATCAAGCCCAGAGGGATGGGACAGTTGAGCCCAGAATGTGCCCATCTGGCTGGCAGGATGGGTTGACCAGCATGGGCCATGCACCGCATGGGCAACCACTGGTGCTCTGCAGGTAGGAGGGCTGGTGGCCATCAAAGCCTGTTCACCTCAAAGTCACCACTGGACACACATTCAAACACTGTTCGACAATTGCTCCTAAATTTTGTGACTGTTTCCTGTTTTCCAGCCTGACCTCAAGAAAAATACTGATGCCAGAAAAAGCACATGAAACTTTCCAGGATGATAAACATCCATGATAAGTAAGGAGAAATGTCACTGAATCAAAACCAAATGTCAGATAGAAATTAAAGGAATATTTTATTAGCTTTTCAAAAGGGAACTGGTGTCATTTTGTCCTGTTTTTGTCTACATGCAACTCCAGAATCTCAGTTCTTAAGTTCTCATGGTAGAGACAGGCTTTGAACTAACTGTCCAAACTGGCTTCCTTCTTTTAAATTCAATGTTATTGCTAACTCAGTAATTGAGCTTTGTGACTTGTTTGAGAGCATGGCTTTCCCTTGGAATTTCGTTTTGTTGATGCCTTTATCCCAGCTTTGTAGCAGCTACTTTCTTCCTTTCTTCCTCCTTTTTGTTTTATCTCCTTTTTTTTCCCCCCTTCAGAGACATTTAGTGTGGATCACTCTCACCTGATTTCAGTTCTTGGGAACCCATTTTTTAAATGCCCAAATACCTTGTGGCTGCTATTTAAGGTGTTAGTACATGAATAGTTATATGTTTTAAAAATCAAAATAGGCATGAAAACGAGATAAAAACTGTATTGTGCATCGTTTATATGAAACACAAGCATATTTTGTATCAGATGGGAAAATGTCTTCTCACAGGTTGGAATTTTATTAGACACGAGGTGAATTTCATTGCAACTAAAAAAATCCAGTAAAAATGGGGGGAAAATAGCCAGCTGCTGATAAATACAGATTTAAGAAATGCAAAATTCAATTCAACAGTACCAAAATGTAAGATTCAGCATATTAGAGGTATGCCCACTCTTAAAACGGGCTTTAAAATTTCTATTTTATTTTTAAAATAGAACTGACTGTCACACAAAACAATATAAGGGAAGGAGCTGTGTTAGCTAATCTGCTGTAATCCTTTCAAATCTCTGAAAGAACAACAAGTGCTTGATAAGCAGGGTCAGGCTGGGGCAGGATTTTGATAGGAGACATCTAAGGAATGTCTAGGTGCTTCAGGAAGAGGATGTGGGTGATTTAGCAAGATGGCTAAATCAGCAAGCTTTTTCCTCCTCCACTTCAGTAAGGAGTAAAGGGAGCAAACCATGTGCTGCGGACAGAGCAGCCTTTTGGGGGAGACAGGTGTAATACAAGAAATCCCATTTGAGGTACTATTTTATCAGGCAGTGGTTTTAACAGACAGCAGCTCAGGTAAGTACGTTTTACCATGTTGACTGATGGATAAACTGTTTCCCACATCCAGTCCTAAAATTTGCAGGGTGTTGTCAGGTGCTGTTAAGCCATGCTAAACCATGCTGTTCACCCATTGTCTCAAGCCACTTCTCTTACACACTTTGTACATGTTAAAAATGTGTTTCTGCAAAGTGCTTATAAATTGCAGGAATGCCAGCTGCACCCGTTACAGCTATGACCCATATCAGTTCTAGTGTTGGTTTTAAGAGCTGATTATATGTATAATCACTGAAAAACAGATGATATGAAATACCAGTAAGTATTTTTAATTAATTCCCCACAAAGTTCTCATCTGAACCAGAAAAATATATAAGGTAGAATTATTTCAGAAGTACATACCTTGCACTTCTGAAATATTATACAGGCTGTGCTGGCAAAAACAACTGCTCTCCAAGAAAATATTTGATTGAAAAGTCAGTATCTGTGACTTACTGAAAGAAATGCAGCAGTTTCAATGAAAAGGGTAAAAACCTCTCAGACCTCATTTTATGCTTTCTTGTTTCCACTGAGCATATTTTAAGATTAATCAACCTTATAAAAGGTACCACTGTTAATCTACTGTTTGTCTTCATCTTCACTGCAGCTGCTTAGTAGATAGAGAGCAAATAAAGCCAGAATTAAGGTCATTCCATTTAAATCCTTCAGAGTGGAAGACAAAGACTAAATTATTGCTGAGCATTACATGAAGGAAAGCCCAGGATAAGATACATAATGTTTATTATTTGCCAGACCCATAGTGGTACTGCATTTACATATTTGTGAAGGGATTACATTAACATTTTATGAGATTAACTGGGGTAGCATGGGGAGATTCTCTGATATAATGTCCACACAAATTAAAACATATGTGTAGTGAGAAATAACCCAAACTTTCCAGCTACTAATCAGTTGTAAAGCATGAAATATAATTACACTTTTTCACATTAAAAATGTAAAGAACTTTATTACATTTCATCATGTACAACAGGTCTGAATCACACAGGATCATTAATGCAAAAACCTTAATGGATCATTTTGTTTTCCTTCACTAGACACCTTAAACTCATACTTTCATATTTTTAAGGCAGAAGGAGCAATAGCACAAAAGATCACTTTTATGCTAATAATAAGCAATCATTTCACGGTAGTCAAATATGACTAAAAAACCCACAAGCTTTTTCTTCAAATTAGGAAATATTCCCTGGAAGCTACTCTATAAATAATACATTGTAGGGTTTAGTGTAATCTTTAGTATGAGAGCATGCTTTCTTTAGAGCCAACAGTAACAGCACTTCAAGAAGGAAATGCTGCGTGAAGAGAGGATCTTGCAGCTCGCTCGCACTTTAAAATCAAGCACATAGGCTCCAGAATATCACCAGCCCCCAGGAGCCTGGCGGCTACAAGGTATGAGTCAGCTCCACCACTCTGACCTCTCAAGTGGCGAGAGGAATGTCCTGGTTTGGTTCCCTGTGCTGGCTCAGGCTTCCCACACTCAGCCTGTGGGAGGCTCACTCAGCACCGAGGCTGGACAGAAATCAAATACTAGCAGTAGGTATCCACGAAGGAAAAAAAGAGAAGGGGAGCATTTCAGGTGCCTGAAAAGGACCTCTGCCCACATGTGGTGCAGGTGGGGGGTGAGCTGCTCACCGTGTTGTGATCTGCCCTGGGGAATGCTGTGTGCTCCAGTGAGAGGGGTAGCCACTCACACCAAAACAAAATTTGGATCCTTCTTTTTTCAAGCAACAATTTTCATAGGAGATAAGTCTCAAACACCAAATCACTGCAGACTTATAGACAGCCTCAAAAAAATCCTCTTTTCCCCCATCCATCCCTCCCTCCTTTCTCCTCACTGTACACAAGATTTTTTGGCCTATCCTATTTCCTGTGGTCTCCCAAAACTCCTTCACTCCTTCAAGCTGAGTAGTGAGTGAAGATCCTTTAACACAGCCACGCATTGGCTGTGTCTGGGTTCTGTGAGAGGTGACAGCAGGCTGGTGAAGGGTGAGCCAGACCAGGGACATGACCCCTCGGATGACCAAACCACTAGGACTCACTGTGTCTACATGTCACACAAGTGATTCCTTCAGCTTGTTAGGAGCCAGCAAACCTTTGTGAGGGAGTTTTGTCCCAGTCCCTCAGATATCGTAGCAGCACACTGAGTCAACTGGACCATGCTCCTTTGGTTACGTCCCTTCTTCTAACAATTCACCAATATATGTTTAATTTTATGTGGCTCTCCTATATCAGTATGGGCTTCTATATCAGTAACGGGATGAATTACCAAAGCAAATGAAAAGCTGTTGGGTCATAAACTTTCAAGTGTCAATCACTGGCAACAGTGGAATTTCTAGGAATATCCACAAACAGAAGATTCAGGCTGAGGCAAGATTAACAGTATTTTTTCCCTCCCTTTTTAAGGAGTACAAAACGAAAAACACTGCTTAATGTTCTACTCCTCTCTGTAGAGTATGCCTGTTTGCATTGGGAAACCTAACCTGTGTCTGCATTCCCCATCCAAAACACTCTTCATTTATCCATTTAGGACATACATAGCTTTAGTGTACTAGTGCTAAGGACTTTCACTAAGGAAATAACGGTTATATACAGTCAACTATTGGGTATAATAATACTGAAGATAACAGTCATTACTAGAGCCACTGAAAAAACACATAAAAATTCTAAAACTGTCAGAGGTGACATCTGCAAATAATGTCACTTGCATTCTTACATCTCTGAAACGTCTTGAAACACACAAAAATGTCACTAACATAATTCACCACAGAAATGTTACAAGGATGACAAGGATGACAGGGCTATATAAAAAAAATTGCTAGAAATACTTAATATAAGGAAATATTTTTCTTTATGTGTATATACAAAAGGAAAAAAAAAAAGGATTCTAAGTCACATGCTGACATGCTGAAAGCACTCTGAATTTACCCTAGTGCAAAAAGAACCCCAAGCCCCCAAACACACATTATTTTTTTAGAAATCTTACTACAGCTCAGGATTTAACACACTCTGTATCTGGAAACACATATGTGTCTGTGTTTTCTTGTATGCACATAAGGTCAGAAATCATTTCCCACTCATTCCTTGTTCTTTCTGTGAAATGCTGCTACTGTTTTGTTTATTGTCATAATCATCTGCAATCATGACATTTACGTGTCATTTCAAGTACTAAAAAAATAAGAAGACACAGAGCTCTGTGGAGAACAACAAAAAGTTCTAGGAGGCACAAATGGAGAAAGGCACTGTTGCTTCTAGCCCTTATTTGTTGGAAAGCATTAATCAAGAAACAAGTCACCAACAGACATACATCATCTAATGCATCAACGTGCATTTCCATCAGCATGACACCTGCCATTGGTGCTGGCAACTGCCAAGTGCTATAAGCCTGAACTTTAATTCTTGGATGATGGTATACTAAGTCTATAGCACACAGCATTAACAGCAAACTTGGAAAACATACGTAACACCACACAAGAGCTGTTTGTCCATCTTGATGACATTTTCAAAAAGATACGTTGTATGGCAACACATCATATATGGCTTTATGTATTTGTAAAACACTCTTTAATGTTTTATCAAAGCTGACCTAGTAGTTGAGGTAAAAAAAGAAAGAAAGAAAAGGATGGTATTCAGGTTACAATTATAATTAAGGAACTAAAAGTTATTTATTTGCAAATGTTAGTCTCTTGAAAGGAAGTTTCATAGAGGTTGAATTAAATAATTTATTTAACAAAGAAGGTATTATATTTGTAACATGTAAATATTGACTGACTTAGCAAATGAGTGGCTGTGTATAAACAGACTCCTTTTTTTATTTCAACTGGAGTCTGGAGCAGACAGCTTTGTATATTTTACAGTCTCTTGTACCTGAGCCAACAACTGATAGTGGAGGAGATCAAAGCCTTGATACAGAGATGCCAAGCAATTTGTGTATAAATGTGCTCCTTAAAAAATGATAAGAGCACAAAAGAAGTTTCAAGATACTTTTGTCATGGTTTAAATGGTAAATAGTTAATTACTGATGAGTTGTGTTAAAGTTGTACACAATGTACCAACAGGATAGAAGTTCAAAAAATGCTTTCTATTTTTTCCCCAGATTTGTAAATAAGAAGATATTTTACACTAAAAACAGCCATGACTCTTTTTGTTCTCAACAGGAATATTTCTTTTGACTCCCTAATTATTTCTTCAGAATTTATGCAATGGGCTAGGATGTAATTTTTTCTGCATAATTTAACTGAGATATTTAAGGAGACAACAAGCAAAAAAATGCCTTCAGTGGCCATAAGATGCTCACTAATAAAGTCTGCTCAATTAAAGTAATTTTTAACACATTAAAGTATGTATTGGCACATAGAGTGAGAACATTCACTTCAAGACTCAAGCCTCTTCATGGTTTCTATTAAAATTATGCTGCCTAATTTATGAGCAGGCTGAGCACATTATGCTTCCATAAATCGTTGTGTAAAGAAAAGTCAGTTAAAAGTATAACAGCAGTAAGATATTTTTCACAACCAGCTTGCTGAGATTGTAGAACTATAGAAAGTACTACAATGTACTACAATTGTACTACAATGCCTTCAATAATTTGAAAAACTCCATGTATTACGCTTTGATTCCTATATATTGTTTGAAGGATTAAATTGTGGGCACAAGTATTTTCTACTCATATAACAAAGTACTTGGCTTCTTCACTTTTTATTATGCAAGAGAAGATATCAAGTCAAAAGTAAAAATGTAACACTTAACTGGCTCTTAGAAATGAACATTATAACCCTATCTCTTGAGTTATTTTCTTACACTGTAGCAACAAAATTGGCTAGAACAAAAGGGAAAGGTGAATAATATCTGAACAACAGACACTTATTTACTGCTGTGTAGTACCAGGAGAACTGGAGAGGAACTGAGAAAGAAAGGCACCTCTCCATGCAGATGTGTATTAAAAAGAAAAACGAACAACCAAACAAAATGAAAAAGTAGCACCTTGCACTAATTCTGCTCTGTTACAAATGATTCAAGGCAACAGACTACCAAACCTACACCTGATTTCAGTGTAGACTTGCATCTGAATGAGTTCCGTGCTGACTTTTAATACAGGGGTAGTTTTAAACAATACACTCCATATTGTGTAGATAAATGTTCTTGCACTGTAAGATCAGGCTGGGTGTGAGAGGCAGCAGGGGTATGACTCCTCAACCTGTATGTGCATTGCTGTTAGCAAAACCAAAGAGCACTGGCTGTGGGCAGGGGTGGGTGAATTCAAGCTCTGCCTGAGTATGAGTGCAGTGTGTGCATGTGCACACACAAGTGTTTGTCTGCAGAGCAGCAGGAAGGGAGTGTTGTAGTGACTGGAAATACACCCACTCCAGCTTTAAACCAGCCAGCTCCAGCAACAAAAACATTGTGAGTATGCAGCCCAGGAACCAGAGTACATCCCAGCCATTGTGATCTGAGCAGCAACCTCTGCAGGAGTCTGGGTTCGAGCTCCTGCTGCCATCGCACCTCTGCCTCCAACACAGACGGATCTTCTGCAGCAGCAGTTTCCCAAGCACAGACAGAAATCTACAACGCTGCACCCGCTGCCTCTCACTTGTCTCACACCTCTGCTTTCTCTGTGCTGTGGGGGAAATCTGAACATGGACTTCTCTCTCCAGATTATTTTACCTAGGCATAAATACACAGGCCTAGAAAACTAATTTTACTATTTCTTTACTCCAGTTGCTCTAACTAAAAAAATTGCAGTAGTTGAAAATAAATACTGAGTGGGTACAAGTCCCTTTAGTGCTACATCCATAAATAGCTGTGCTCATATTTACTGTACTGCAATCCAATTCCCAGCCAGCAATACACAAAAAATTAAATAAACGTCATCAATCATAAAACTAAGGGAAAGGCAGAACTGGGGTTTTGCTGCCAGTTAAATCTACGTTTGACCTGTAAGGGTGACCCTGGTAAGGCACTCTGAGATTTCCAGATAGAAATATAAAAGTCGGGCATGAGCCTGTACTGTTGCTGCGACAGGACTATTTTCCATCTCTCACTGAGGGAGAAGGCCCTAATGTAACCGTGGGAATGAGATAGGGATCCCATATGACAGTGCAGGTACCACAACTGGGATGTGAGATGCTTTCCACAGCCAGGGGGATGTCAACCCGCTGAGAGAACAGGTTTCACACAGCAGCCTGAGCTCAAAGAAGCATTCAACCTTTCTCCCACACAGCAAAAGCAAATCTGACACTGAATGCAGATCCAAGGCAGTGGTTTTGTTCCTCCTTGCCACTGCTGCAGGGACAGGATTCACCCCTCCCCTAACATCAGCTCCTACTCCCCATTCCTCTGCCTCGGCACAGCTCTGGGAACATAAGTCGAGCCAGCGGTGCTGTAGCAGCAATGCATATGATTCAGGAGAGCAAACTCCCCACACAAACACACTGAGTCTCTCCTGCTGCTTCAAGATGAGTATGGTTTTTTTAATGTGGTCTATCTCTTTGTTTCCTGTGTAGGCCCTTAACTTCTTACGGAGAGCTGTAATATCCTTCATTCCTCTTGAAAAGAAAAGGAGACCCAAGAGGTTTAAAATAAAATATATTAAATAAAATAAATCTATCAATATCTCAAATTCAGGGTGTATCCAGTTCTGGCCTCAACAGTGTCTGCACATTCAGATACACTCAGAAAATCCCTCAATAAAATAAAAGTGAAAATTAGATGCAAGCCCCCAAGATCTTTGTCAGTCCGCCCCCAGGTGGGACCTCTGGTTGCTCGGCCAATCAGAGGCCAGCTTAGCCCCACCCTGTGTGTGATTGATGGACAGCTCTGTCAATCAGAGATGAGTTAACCACACCCTGTGTGTGATTGATGGACAGCCCTGCCAGCTGGGGTCTGGGAGAGGGGTTCTGTCTCACCAGACAGTGAGGCCTGGCCTGGTCCCAGCCACCCTAGGTCTCTGTCAGTGCTTGTGAACTGAATTTTATAGTGCTCCTAGAAACCACCCAAACCACAGTCTTCCTGGCATTATTTTCCCATTGTCAGTATTTGATCACTTTATTTTACCTCTTTCCATAAAGTATTGCTACATAGAAGAAGCAATGATTTTCATTCACCATTGCCATGTTCTCTAAGACCCCTGACATCAGGCACCTTTCCCATTCACATAATGATTTGCAGGATCTTTCCTAGTTATTATGGTTGATGGCTGACATTTATTACACATAAAATTCATCCTTTATCAGATTTTAAACCCACCCATGAAGTGCTGTTACCTCCATCACCTAGTGAATGTCTTGGAAATACATGGAAATGCCAGGCACAATGAGAGTTACCCATTTTTTATTAATGCCGTAAAATATTACCATGTCCCGCAGCCATAGGGAGGAGGAGAGAAGATCCAGCAGGCAGGAATTGTGCAGCAAGATTGATTTATTTAATTATTTTACAAACTCTTTTATAGACTTTTTTCTTCATAAGCTAATTGGATGAAGATCAGCCACCCCTTGGGGGTGATTGGCTAGAATCCTAAAACATCCATCATCAAAATATTTTTCTACTATACTATAAACAAGAAGTTGCAGGTGTTTGGTTATTTACAGAACTCTGCTACTATCTCTGTGAGAGAGAAAAAGTCTCTCACATAAAATAGCAAGAAAATCCTTGCTAGCAGCATTTTTGTATCCACAATTCCCCCTTTATGTTTGATAAGATAACAACTCTACTATTAATCCTAAACAGAAATTTACATCAGTTATTAATTCTAAATATGTCCTTAAGACTTTAACTATCTGACTCCATAACAAGAAATTTAAAGTTCAGTCTCTGCTTGTGGAAGGACCATCCCAGTCTCTGCCTGTGGAAGGGCCATCTGCCGGATGGTTGACATCTTGGTCATCATCAGAAGACTCATTAGGTTGATGATCTACATTCTGGTCGCCATTTGGATGGCTGGCATTCTGGTCATCATTTGGAGGTTGCCTGTTCTGCCTATGCTGCCGTAGGTCAGGGCGAACACATTTTGAAGGTAGCCACCGTATCCCAGTATCTGTGGAAACGCAAGCATACCCACGACCCCAAACGATAAGCTCATGCAGGCCTTCTAAGTAAATTCCATACCCAGACTTTTGCCCTGGGCAGTTGTATCTCGCCTGAAGACTGCAATGAGAGAAAATTATTCAGAATGCAGGATTATTTGAATTTTGTGGTACTGTAAGGTGATTAATTGTATACAAAGCTTTTTCTAGTCAGCTCTGTGGAGTTTCTCCATGCATTCCCCCTTTCTGTCTTTCCAAAACACATTTCAAAGTACCATGAGCGCGTTCGACAATGGTTTGGCCAGTAGGAGAATGTGGGATACCAAAGATATGGTCTACACTCCATAGGTGCAAGAACTGCTGCGTCTTTTCTGAGGTGTAGGCAGGACCATTATCGGTTTTCACAGAAGCTGGCACAACCAGGACTGAGAAAGCCAATTTCCAATGGGCAATGACATCACGGCCCTTCTCTCCAGTGTGAGCAGTAGCCCACATAGCCGAGGAGAAAGTGTCAATAGACACGTGCACATATTTCAGCCAACCAAATTCAGGGATGTGAGTTACATCCGTTTGCCAAATCCACAGGCTTTTAGCCCTCTGGGGTTTACCCCGCTGGCAAAGGCGCAGCGAGTCCGTGACAGTCAGCACAAGCACTGACAATGTCGCGCGCCTCGTTTGGCGTTAAATGAAACTGCTTCTGCAGGGTATGTGCACTTTGATGGAAGAAACCGTGCGATGCCTTGGCTTGTGCAATTCTGTCAGGCTGAGGCCCTACCCACGCAGGGTTGGCCAGCATGTCAGCCCTGGTATTGCCTTCTGTTAGAAACCCTGGTAAACTGGTGTGGCTTCGAATGTGCAGAATGTAATACGGATGCACTCGAGCCTGAATCGCAGACCACAAGGTTTGCAACAGTGAAAACAGAGCCACATTGCTCACCTCCTTCAGAAGTGAACCATCTAAGCATTGGGTTATATCTGCTACATAAGCAGAGTCAGTAACCAAATTCAGAAGTTCCCATGAGAATCGTTGAAAAGCCATGGTAACAGCCCTTAATTCAACTAACTGAGCAGAGCCTGACTTGTGTTCCTTCAGCACCTGCCATTCCGATCCCTCCTTCCAGGTAACGATGGCTTTCCCAGTTTTCCCAGAACCATCCGTAAAGACAGTGGGTCCTTGCACCGGCACTCGACTATTTCTCGGCCGCAAGGAAAGTACGGTCAATTTTTGCCAACTGCAGTAATTTATGGCTGGGCAGATGGTAAGTGATCTGCCCTGAAAAGTTTTGCAGCGCACTTTGCAAAGGAGCACTATGGATAAGGCTCCACTCAAAGTATTCCTTTGAGATTGGAATGACAATTACTGCAGGATCCACAGCCATCAGTTCCAAACACCTTTGATGGCATTTGATTATCAGAGAAGCGACCAATTCAAACACTGTGGTCATAGTCCTTTTCGGCTGGTGAGGCAAAAAGACCCATTCTAGGATATGCAAAGGATCAGACCATTGTGCATTCCACTGGCCAATGATACCTGTAGGATGGAGGTCTGGAATAGTAATGAAAACAGTGATGGCAATGGAGGGATCCACTCGATAAACCTGACGAGCGGAAACAGCCCGTTGGACCTCCCGCAGTGCTTGCCGCGCTTCCGGAGTCAACTCCCGAGGTGAATTCAGATCGGGATCCCCTTTTAATGTATTAAAAAGCGGGGAAAGCTGCTTCACAGTTAGACCTAGATAAGGTCGTAACCAATTGATGACACCCAGCAGTTTCTGAGCATCATTCAAGGTTTTAATCAAATCTGGAATTGCGCCTCATAGCATTGGATAGTTTGGTCCAAAATTCTTACTTCTAAACATTTCCAAGGAGGATGCTGTTGAACTTTCTCCAGAGCTACCTCTAATCCGTAGGCATGCAGAGCAGTGAGCAGCTGAGGCTGTATTCTCAGCAGCTCGTCCCAGGTGGATTCTGCCACCAGGATATCATCCATGTAATGGTAGCAGCGTGCATCAGGAAACTGCTTGCAAACTCTGGCTAAAGCTTGGGCGACATACCACTGACAGATAATTGGGCTGTTCCTCATCCTTTGAGGGAGGACCTTCCATTGATATCTCTTAGCAGGTTCAGCATTGTTAACGGCGGGCACAGTACAGGCAAATTTTGGTTTGTCATCAGGATGCAAAGAAATTGTGAAAAAACAATCCTTTAAATCAATTATCGGGATGTCCCACCCCGTAGGAATCATGGTGGGAGAGGGCATGCCAGGCTGCAATGTCCCCATACCTTCCATTACTGCATTAACCTTCCGGAGGTCCTGCAATAATCTCCATTTCCCTGATTTCTTCTGAATTACGAAAACAGGAGTATTCCAGGGACTAGTAGAAGGTTCAAGGTGCCCCTGTTGTAACTGTTTCTGAACC
The DNA here is from genome assembly GCF_009650955.1 of Corvus moneduloides. NCBI lineage: Eukaryota > Metazoa > Chordata > Aves > Passeriformes > Corvidae > Corvus > Corvus moneduloides. The sequence goes on from NC_045481.1 coordinate 25,334,539, forward strand.
AGCTGCTGAAGGGTGTCTAACTTCTCTTTTGGTAGGGGCCACTGCAGCTCAAAGACTGGTGTGTTGGTCAACCATTGCAAAGGCAGTGTAGGATACTGTGCGCCCTTACGCACAGTGACCCCTGCTAAAAATTTGTCCCAATCTGAACCCCCCAAGCTGCCAACACGTCCCATCTCCAAAGGTTAAGGGAAGTGGTAGCAACATAAGGCCTAATTGTAACTGTGCTCCCCTCTGAGTCCTTCACCAGTACAGGCCGTTCACTTAAATAGCTCTATGTGGTTCCTCCTATCCTGCGGTGGCCGATCCCCACAGGGGCTAAAGGCCATGAGGGAGGCCATGCAGAGAAGGAGATGATAGTTACATCAGCACCCGTATCAATCAAACCTCGAAGCTGAGTCTGGGGTGGACGGGTATTCGGCAGGATCAGGGTACATGTCATCTGTGGCCTTTGGTCAGAAATGTCTGCAGTCCAGAAGGCCTGCGGAAGTCCTGTAGATCCACTGCTGCTATCTTCGTGAGTTGGTTGTTCCATCCTGGGGACACAAGAGTTAAAAGGCACTAATTTAGCAAGGCAGGTTTTCTCAGGAATAGTTACAGGGGGTTTTTGCGTGGAGACCATAGTGCAAATCTGACCTTTAAAGTCAGCATCAATAACTCCTGAGTGCACTAAGATTCCTTGATGGGCAACATCAGGTTTCCCCACCAGCATCGCACTGGATCCCTGGGCTAAGGGTCCATATGCATCCAAGGGAACCTTATAAATACTGCTAGAGTCTAAGACAACTGCTGCTGCGGAGTGGACGTCAAAACCACCTGATCCCTGGGTGCCGTCTCTAGGGTGGCTGGGTAGGCCTGTGCCACTCTCTGGGGGAGCGACTGCATCGGAGAGCAATTCCCCCTCCTTGCACCCCAGCGGAAGTTTCCCAACAACGGCCGACCATCGGCATGAGTCAGGGATCTACAATGGTCCGAGCAATGCCCTGGCCTGCCACACCTCTTGCACTGGGAGATCGATGTGTTTTCTTTTTGGCTCGGCTTAGGCTGCTTCTGTTTTTTCGCCTGTTTTGGTTGCTTTGGTTCACGACCAGAAGATGCGTGAACAGGCTGCAGGAACGCAGCCAAAGCAGACCTTTTCTGGTTCCCAGATCCCACCTTAGCACAGGCTTCAACCACGTCTGCTACCTCAGGGTCTCCTGGTAAGGTATCTATGATTTTTCTGCACTCCTCATTTGCATTCTCTCTCACTGCCTTAACAACAACTGCCTTAACCCTCCATCTTCAACCTGCTTCTTGAGAGAAGCAGCGACTTTCTCTACAAAGGAGAGGAATGACTCTGATTTCCCTTGAACTATTTCAGTATATTGCTTTCTAGGAGCAGACAACTCTATGGTTTTCAACAGGGCAGCCATGCCGACCTGTAGAGCTTGCTGCAGGACGCTAGAGGACAAAGTACTGTGTAGACTGGGATCAGAGAAGGGACCAGTCTCCATCAAAGCATCCACTCCTGCTGTCTGTCTAGGATCAGCAGCTGGGAGCTGCATATTCCCTAATGCAGCCTTGTTGGCCAGCTTTCTCCAGGTTTTCTCAAAAACTGTAAATTGTACAGGTTGAAATAGGATTTGACCTAAGTGTCTGATATCAAATGCAGCAAGCAAATCTGTATTTATCACCCTTATTATCTGCATAACCTCAGCAGAACCTAGCCCACGTTGTGCCGCCTTGGATTGCAAATCCTATGCAACCTTCCAAGCAATCACCTCATGCTTGTCATGCTCACCTGAATTTGGGAGAGCCTTATACACTGGGAAAGCTTGGATCTCCCCTTTCAGGGAGTCACCACTGTCCTGAACTGCTGGCACAGCTTGTGGATGGGGTATAACAGCTTCCCGATTACTTCCAGAATTCTCAAATCTGTTTGGCATCCCCAGGGTCTCTAATAATTTCCAATCTCCCTCCTCCAATGCTCACATCTTAACTGACTCTAAGAAGCGATTGTAGTGAGTCGGACGCACAGTTACCGTTCAGTCCTGAAAGGTCCAGGGGTGAGACCGGAGCAGCCTTTTCTTTCGCCGCCCGGCTACGGCAGCTTTATGCCCCGGGGCCAAAACCTCATCTGCCTCACTTCCCGATGAGGAAGCATCAGGCAAAGGCAACTCTGAGGTGCTGGGAGCGAACAGAGGTGGACGGAGAGGGGCACACTGGCTAGAGGCCAAACAGGCAGCACAGACTACAGTTAGCTGCGCTGCAGTTCGAACAGCAGCCTCTTTACGGGATGCCATCTCGGCCGTGTCTGACCGAACTGGTGCTGGAGCTGCTCCGGCCCTCTCCGGGGCTGCTGCCACGCCCAGCACCGTGCTTATCTCTTGCTCCGTGGCAGCGTTCGGCACCATTGCTGGCCCCTGCTGTGTAGCTGCCGGCCGGGGCATGGCCGCTGTGTCCACCGCTTCTGTCACTGGTCCCAGTTCCGCAGGCAGCTGGAGCACCGGCGCTATGCCAGTCACTGACACCGCGGCCGCTGCCGCTGCCGGGTTTTCCCGCAGCAGCACTGCTTCTGCATTCGGCACCAGCTGCGCCACTTCCTGGTTTGGAGCTGCGTCTCCCGCGGGCGGTGCGGGTGGCATGGGCGGCGCGGGCCCAGCGCACCCCACGCGGTGGGGTGCCTCTGGCATCTGCAGCAGCTGCTTTTGCAAGCTGAGCAGTTCTGACAACTGCCGCGATATATTCGGCAGTTCCAATAGCTGTTGTGATATGTGTGGCAGTACTGATAACTGCTGTGAGACATTCAGCAGTTCCATCCACAAAGGCAAATGACGTATCAATAGGTTGACGGCTCAGTTCTGTGCCTGCGCAGAACAGTCCAGTGCCAGGGAGGGCAATGGACCATGCCCAGGCAGTTTCGGTGCAGTCACTCCTGGGGCTACGTCGGCCAAGAAGGTAGATCCGGGTATTCCTGGCGCAGCCGATGCATGCGCAGACGGGCTAGGAGCCACCACGGTCCAATTCGCTAAACCGCTAATTCATGGCCCTGGATAAGCTGTGGCCGCTGCCGAGCCAAGCGGCAAGGCCGGCTGTGTGGCTTCCTGCTGCCCCGACACCCCCGCCTCTGCCGGCGCAGGGTCCCTGGGGGCTGCGGAGTCCTGCGACTGTACAGGCTGAGATGGCACAGGCTCTGCCCCTGAAGCCAGGGGGTTTTTTTCGGATCCAGCACCGCACGCCCCTGAAGCCCGGTCAGCGGGGTCCTGTTCGGGTATCCCTCCATCACTCATCACCGAAATAGGCGAGCCAGCTCTGCTGCCACAGTCAAGGTCTGTCAGCAGCATAAATAACAAACGCCAAGTTTGGAATGATTCTAACGCTGCTGGGTTCCTAGACAGGAGCTAATGCCATACGGCACAGCCGAGTTCCTGCCACAGTCCAAAGTCCAGGGCAGTGTTTCTGTCCATGGGAATTCCTTGCAAGGCAGCCCAAGCTAATAATTCCCGAAGGGAGTTTTCAGGAGTGGAGGTGTGCATTATACTGAAAACACCTTTCCAGACTGTTACCACAGCGTCGGTTTGTGAGCTGCTGTTCGCCATTTTCTCAGTCCCGTTGGACTTCCCAGTCCCGGTGGGGGGGGAAGGGGAACAGCGTACCTCTAGAGAAATTTGGCTTGGCTTGCAGCAGCAGGACACTTCGCAGCGTGCAGATCACGTCGGGATCACCAAATATTAATGCCGTAAAATATTACGGTGTCCTGCAGCCGTAGGGAGGAGGAGAGAAGATCCAGCAGGCAGGAATTGTGCAGCAAGATTGATTTATTTAATTATTTTACAAACTCTTTTATAGACTTTTTTCTTCATAGGCTAATTGGATGAAGATCAGCCACCCCTTGGGGGTGATTGGCTAGAATCCTAAAACATCCATCGTCAAAATATTTTTCTACTGTACTATAAACAAGACTTCTCAAGGTTGCAGGTGTTTGGTTGTTTACAGAACTCCACTACTATCTCTGTGAGAGAGAAAAAGTCTTTCACGGACTTAGAAAATAGCAAGAAAATCCTTGCTAGCAGCATTTTTGTATCCACAATTTTTCTGTATTTAGAAGTTGCCAATCTATAGAAATAAAAAGCCTTTTTGCAGCGTATCACCCAAAGCTGGATTTATCACCAACTATAATTGAGAAATCTAATAATTTATTGTTTAAACACAGAATGACAAAACCATAACAAATTTTAAAAGCCACTATACTTTCAAAAAATTCACATAAGTTTGTGATCCTTTTGCTTATCTACTCTAGCGTCTTAGAATGTCCTGATACCTTTCTCCAGGTTAATTGTTCTCCAAACTTTGGCAGGCAAACCTTGAAAATTTCTCAACGTTGTAATCTCCTGGGTTTTACTGTTTAGGATTATCACAGCTATTTCAAGCAGGTTCCCAAAAAATGCTTCTTCCATCCTTTGTCTTCCTGTTCATCAGTATCTCATTTTCTGTGGTTGGTCCTGAGAAATCATATGGACATGGAGAGGCTTAAATAATTTAAAATAATTTCTACATTCCTAAACTACCTGTCTGCATAGATCCCTATCAGTGGATTACTAGATTACTAGACTGTCAAAATCTCTTTTTTAGCTTGTCCCACAACCTTAAAGGTGGAATGGCAAAATGTAGCATTGTAGAGCAGTTCACATATATGTTCAACACCAGAGAAAACAGAAAATAAAACATCTGTAGATGATGAAGGCAAGCAAGATACTTGGTTTGGGATCTTTTCCCCTCCTCTCCTGTTAATGAAGGGACATGAACACTGTGTCTGTGCTGGGTGTTACACATGCCTTGTGTCCCCCCTGTGCCCCAGCTAGCCACCCTGCAGCCACCCTCGCTTGCTTGTGGACCCCTCTGCAGCACCACCTCACAGGCCATTCCAAGGAGGAATTCAAGCTGTGCTCACGGTGCAGGTGGTCTGACCACTCTGTGGTCTGTGCCCTGCAAGGACTAAGCCTGATGTTTCTCCCAGTGGGAGACAGAGGAGGGAGAATGGGCATAAACATTTCTGCATCTGTGCCTGAAGGGCCAGAGGCTGCCCCTGTCCTTGAGCAGACTTTCACATCCAAGTAAGGTAAATACATAATTCTTGAAAATCTGCTCTTTGGCTGCTAGAGAGACTGAAATTATTTATTGTTTGGCAGACAATTAGAGTTTATGCAGATTGAAGGCCAGAAGGTGTTTCTGCTAGGATTTCACTATTATCTGACATTTTCCAATGTCTGTAGATTTGATAATGTGTCTGAGTTACATTAGCTTTGAAATTATTAACCTGTTCATTACACAGGTAGTAATTTACATCCCATACTAATTCACACAGGCCAAGCTTTGTCTCAATTGTTATTTCTCAAAGATATGGAAGCAAGCCAAAGATAACTTGATGTCTGATCCTGATCTCATATCTCACTAGTCCTAAACAGAGTTATTCCTGAAACTATTGTGCACTTATTTTAGAGGCTAATATCTCATTTTCCTTTAACAATTTTTCTGTTGAAAAGCCTATGTGTTAACGTGTGACACTGCACATTCAAACAGTAGGCTATAGATGCATCTGTATCAGATATTGGAGGATAATGTAGTTTCTTTCTGAGCACCTGAACAGCTGATCTCTTTCTGTATTTATATCTGTATGTCTCACTGCATATAACTCCAAAATTATTATAACCATGTCACAATAAATACCTTAAGAATCTTGTGTACATCACCACTATCAAAGGGAGTCTCCTATTCCTTTCAGTGTAAGACTTAGAATAGCCTTTTTTATTTCTTTTGCATAGCAAATAGATATTTTTTAAATTATTGTTTCGCATACAGATATTTTTAAATCTTAACTCAAAACCCAACCAACCAATCAACCAAAAAAACCTCCAAACCTGACCCAAAAACTCAAGCTGTAGCATTCCATTTAGTAATAAGGAATAAGAATAATGTGGTGATGTGTAGTGCCTAGATATGAGGTAGATTCCATTGGGGTAAACATGCTTCTCTCTTTCATTATAGCCTTCTGGTATTTCTTGCCACAGTGCCCTACTAAATTTTCATGTGTCCATCACAGTAATTTTGCTTCAAATATCTATGTTATTCCCACAAAAGGAGGGAATTCCCACAGAAGGGTTGTATTAGGCTGTTTTAGATCCCACACTATTCTGTAACACCAGATTCACAACTCTTAATTATTTCAGAAATGTAATATTTGCACATTACGGCAAGAAATCTTCCTAAATGCTACAGCAGTAGTAAGAGCAAAACTATTCTGTGGCAGACCAATAGATCAGATGTTGAGGCCAGGTATTGTAAGTCCACTATTGTAAGCACTTTCCAGTTAGTGAGACAGGAACTACCCAGGTGACACAAAGGGTGAGCGGGAATGAGAGTCATGAAGTCAGCTTCTCTACCCTGTCATAATCAACCCGCTGGCTATAAGTCGCAAGCTAACTGCACCCTCCAAAGAGTTACTTTAAAAAGAGCTGAAGATTTTTTCATATCATTACTGTTGCCATCTACAAATTAGGTCAGTAAAGTGTACACATGCTTCCAGCGTATTCAACCATCCTTTTCATTATATTTCACCGAAAGGAAAGTACAATCTCTCTTTCACCTTTCTACCTGAAACTCCAGATATTAAGACTCAGAAGGGAAAAAAACAGATGGCTTAGTCTACAACATCTTCAGTTGCTGCATCTACTAAGTATTATTATTCCAGCACCAAATAGGGAATATGAAAATAAGATCAAAGAAGCACACTTTAAGAACACTAAGTTAACCCTGAAGATCTGCCAAAGGTGAATTTCCATACTGTTAAGTAATTCTACAGGTTGTCAATAGTTCTAGCAATTAGATTACTTACATAACTGCCTGGGAAGTAGATGTCTCTTTTCTAATTTTCTTGCAAAATTAAAAGGAAGAAGATCATTACAAAATTCAAACTAAACACTGATACTGATACTAATTTTAAAATTTCTAACCACAATGAAATAGCCTCTGTTTTACTGTGTAAGGCACAGAAGCAACATACAATGATTTGACATTTTAAAATAAATATTTTCCAAAAAAAAAAAGCTAAAAATATCTCTGTCTGTATTTAAAGGTCCAATTCAACCATAGATAACCACTAAAACATAAATTCCAATTGCAATCCGGTTACAATGCACACCAAGCACAAAAGCCCTCTAATGATCTTTGATTAGTTCTTTATTAAATTCATCAAGGGAGCAAAGAAAATTTAATAGTCTTCACCATTTGTCATCTTTCTGATTACAGCTTTGATTAGAACTTTCAGCTTTTTTTTTCTTCTTTCCTAGTCATGGCTATTACTGTGATAGTGCTTCTTTCCTCTAGTTTAAGAAGTACGAGGTAGGACAAATGAAACACATTTGTAATTAAATTTTTAAAAACTAAAATATGTATTTAGCTAGGTGTGTTAATGCCCTGAAAAAGCCTAGTTAAGAATATAAGATTTTAAAAATGCAAAATAGCCTTTAATGGGATGTCTCTACATTCATACCATAAAAATTTTCATAGTCTTGGGTAAATAATATCTTGCTTAACTAATCAAGTTAAGAAACCCTACACACAGATTTCTGTAGAAGAAGAAAAATAATTTCCACTTTTGAAGAGTAATTTTAATTTTTTAGAAACATTTTTAGGTGTATTCTACTGTTTTGGTATTCAGTGTTATGATTCACTTATTTAATACAAAGTGGTGTTCTACTGTGCATTAGTGATACCTCTATCCTAAAAAACTGGAAAGAAACAAAGCGAAATGTTCTAAATAGATTAAACAATTTTCACAATACTAAGCACTATGTCAGTCAAAAATGTGCATTTCAATCTCTTTTACAAATGTTGAAACTTTTATATTCCCAATGCAAATCCTGCTCTGTATGAAGCAGACCCTGATTCACTGTGAAGAGTGAAGGGAGTTGCATCTTTCTAATTTACAAGTATTACTGCAAAAAAACCTTCAGCAGCAAGTACTGTTTTCATCAGCATGCAAAGGGCACATTAAACAGTCACTGGGTAAAATCCTGAAACACTCCTGAAACAAGGGATAAAATCAGGAAACCCATCTTTAGCCGGAGGACATCCCAAGCACTGGGCTGAAGAGCCATTATTTCTCTCCATTCTTACATCCCCAGACCAGGGAACCTTTAGATCTTCCTACAGATCTGAATGTCTCAGGAGAAACCGAAGTTTCGAGCTGTGCCCCATCCCTTGTGTAGCCTGGTAACTCTGCACTTTCAGGATGGTTTTTAACATGTCATTATAGGAACTGCTCTACAAAACTAAAATGCTTGTGATATTTACAATTTGCCTTAATGCAAGTCCACTGAATATTAAGCTCTGTATTTTCCAAATATTTGCGTTTCCAAGTGCTCAAATGAGAACTTCCCCTAGCTATCTGGAGCTCCTTTTCTTCCTCACTGGCTGTTTACAGTCTCTTATATGATCCAAACAATTAGGTGATACTGCAAATGCAAGATGTTATTTTGGAGCTTTCCCTTGTGTATTGTGGTGTATTTGTCACATGGTCCCAAAGGCAGCAGTCATTTGTTTGGCTTAGTAGTTGTAGCAAGGGGAAAAATAAGGAGAAAGAATAGAAATAATGGAGGCATTTAACATTGGTGTTTACAGAAAAATTGGTACATCTTCAGTGCAGAAGATTCATGATACGACTTCATCACTAGGATATGAAAGGCTTCATTGCAAAAATAAAACTTCAGTAATGAAAAAGCATCATCTTCAGCACACAGCTTGCAGAGAGACAGAAATGGTAAAATCTGCAGAGGAGCTGATAGCATCATTGAGGAGAAGTCAAAGTTTTACACCTCCTAACTGCTCTTTATTAGAAAATGATTTATTCAGTATAAAATAGGGTTTCGAAATGATGATGGGATTAATCAACTTGCTAGAAGAGAAAGTATTGAAATAACTTCACGGTTGGCATAGCCAGTTGTCGGATCAGCTCTCCCTTTCATAGGCACTTGTTATAACAGGCAGGGGGCTAACCCTCTCAGACATGGAGCTAATCAGTCCTTGAAAGTCACTTCATCCAGTGGAGTGGAATAATGTACTCTAGCATCGTTTGTCCATCTCTACCATTTGGAGCAATGTTATTTAGACTGTCCATTTTTGCCTCGTCAGCTTCCATTTCAAAGAATTATATTTTTTTTCAATGGCATCTTTTATCAGAACATCAGGTTAAATGTATTGTCTCCTACTATCCCCTTTATAGTGGGCATTGTAAAGACCAGTCTGTGAATATATAGCAAGATAAAGAAAAAGCAGCTGCATAGTTGGAATGGCTATTCTTTAAGCTTGATTAAGTTCTCACAGAAAAGGAAAAAATCTGGACAAGAAGTAAGATCACGATTAATGACCAAGAACAATATTTCCAGCAAAAAGTTATCTTAATCAACTTGCTGGACTGCAGGGTCCATTTACAATTACCATGCAGATGCCAGTAGCTTTCATCCTGCAGGCAGTGCGCGTGCCTGCCCACCCTGTGCAAACAGATGTTCTTTGTCTCATTTTGCAATATTTGTTTCTGCCCTCCTCACCACAACTGGCCGCCTGCCCTGTCTGCAAGAATTGGTTCTTTTCCTGAGTCTGGGCTGGGCCTAATTGAACATGAATAGATTCCCTGGCCCCAAAAAGGATCACTGAACTTGAAGAAGACAAAAGCTGATGGACAAGGAAAACAGAATAAACTTTGCTTCACCACCAGCTTTTCCTCAATGTCACTCAGTGCTATCAGTAAATTAAATGTCTTTCTCCTAGTACCTGGATATTCCTCCTTGGGAAATTTCCAGGAAATTAATAAAAGTAGGACTAGACTAAATAGTGTTGACAATTTGACTATATTATACACAGAATTCACCTGCTCACAGAAATCCTCTTAGCGTGTTAATTCCACTCTTTGATAACATTTATTTCATTTATGTGGTGAATGTGTTTTACTCTAGTTATAATACTGTCATTTTAGAAGATCTTTTCTCCTGTCTGGAGGAGGCTGGTATCAACAAGGGAACAGACATCTTCTGAAATTTGTTCATCCAAATTGATTAATAAAATGAGCACTTGGATGTTTCCTCTTTGTAATGCAGTAACAGCATGCAAGTGGCTACTTTGAAACATTTCTAACTCAATGGCCACCATAGGGCCTCTGGTGTCTCTTGCTGTGTCCCAATGTCTTCCAGTGATTCCCATTACCTACAAAAGATCATGAAAATAAATTTCATTTTGCATAAATGATTGCCAATTAAATATCAATAGCACAAAATATCATGCATGGGTTTTAAAGAGAGCACTACCTTCCCTGAGCTGGGAAGAGAGTGAATCTTGCTGTCATGCAGAGGGAAATATTGATGCCAGCAAGATGTTTTCAAGGGGTTCTTTGTTTGCACTGTTTGGGCCATAGTGTAAAAACCATCTTGTTCAGTTAGCTTTTTCTTTTTTCAATGTCACTGTCCTTGTTTGTAATCACAGTGCATAATATACTCATTCCTGACCAAATAGTTGGAACAGAAAGGAAGCTAATCTGAAAATGATGGCGATTCATTATACACATTTTTCTCTTTTGATTAAAGGGTTTATTCTTTAAAATTAAAAAATTTTGGTCTTGTGTTACAAACCAGTGAGCTTTACTTTAAGAAAACAAGTAAAACTAAGAAAAAAAAAAAGCAACAAAAAAACAAACAAAAAACCAACCAAACAAAAAAAAATCCCCCCTCACCTTTTCATGTAAAAGCAGAAACTTTCCACAGACTTTTTATAACTGAAATTATCTTTTTTAGTTTTATGATATTTAATTCATTTATTTCATCACAGTGCACGTAACATGTCTGATGGAACTTCTTACAGAGCTTGGTTTCCTGCTGCCCTCCTGGCCAGTTAAGCATAAAGAAAAGTCATGACACTAAAATGAAAAGCAAATGGGGAGGAAGAAGAGGAGGAAAGATAACCATCCCAAGTCATATTTGCAGCTTCCGTCCAGGAATGGCTCCTGATACCACTCATTTGAATAGAAAAATGAGTTGTATTTTTTCCTGACCTTTTCCATCGAGTTACAAATGGTGTTACTTGAAAGGCTAACTCAAGTCTTTTGCATTGTGAGAGTAATAATGTATAATGGCACTTATGTGTTCTAAATTAGGCCTTGCCAATAAACATACTTTTTAACCAGATACTTACTTTATTGAATTTCGTAATAAAGCAGAAATAACCTATGTGAAACAGGAAATAATCTATGTGGAACAGAAAAATTAAGTTAAGCAAAAGTAACTTTGCTGTTCAGCAAAAACTATTGGGTAGTAATCAGCTTCATTCAACATATCTTTATAAATCAGAACTGTGAAAATAAAGTAAATTAATTTATCTTCACATTACAAATCACAATGATGAAAAAGAAGATAGGTGCAGGTAACGAGATGTGTTGCTCTCAAATACGCCACATGATCACAGGTTTATTTATATACAGTTAATATTCTTTGTTTATCCCTTTGTTATGATTCTGCCAGATTTTCGTTTTCTATCTTGACTGTTGTGGTTCTTCATCATTATATGTCTTTCTCTCACAAGAGGAATCCTGCTAAAATCATTAGTGCTTCTGCATTTGAGTCTGTAAGCAACTGTTCACTGAATGCACCTACTTTACACCTACATGGAAGAACAAATTGATGCTTAATTGTTTTATGGGAATAATTGGTGCTTCAAAGGAGAGCAGGGGACCTTTCTGCAACTCTTCTGTAAAAATTGTTTAAAAGCATTTTAAATTCAATATCTTGATAATTTCTGCCTGAATACATCAGGTGAGATCTTAATTGATAAGTCAGTTAAAGTTGTAAACTGAAATAGATCCCGATATTAGCTGAAAGCTAAATTAAATGGATTGCATATAACCTATATTATTAGTTGAAATCAATTTAATTGTTTAAATTAACAAAGCATAGTTAGAAAAGGAAAGCATTTTCAAAATGCATATAGCATCCTGAAACTTTGTTCTTGAAGGAGGGACACAGATCAGTGCCCACCAACTGCCTACGTTTCAGTGCTCTTCTGCAATGCTTTCAGTGTCCCAGGTGAACAGACACTGCTCCCGTGCGGTCTTTGCTTACAACTATCAAATGCCTCCAGTGTCCTCTCCTATGACTCCCCATCCTAAATGCACTGTATTTCAAATCTTAGTACAATTACGGGTAGCGACGTGCCGCATTACCTGCTAAGATAGGTGTTTCATGCTGGAGTTGGGGGATATCTGGCTGTTACTATTTCTCTGCAGTCTAGCATTACAGTGCAATTGGAACAATATTTCTGAAAGACCAGTTCAGTACATTAGCTCTCAAATATAAAAAAATACACTTTCATCATTGAAATTATTCACTTACAGCAGCACTTCAGCAAAACATTGTCCATGCTGACCTTGCAATTATATCGCATCTAGCGTGTACTCATTTACATACTGTATGCTTTTCCACCTGTAATTGAGGCTATTAAGCAGAATGCAGAGGCTGAGCTCCACCCTCTGTATCTACCAGATTACACAGAAGGTGCAAACTCAACAAAACGTGCTGAGGATGCTGCTGCTGCTAAAGCTACACTACGAGGGCTCATTGCCCAGCAAAGTAACGCTCCTGCCTGGCAGGTGCTTCTCAGCATCTTTTGTTCAGTAGAGGTTATGCCATTCCCAGCGTAAATCACACATACTGCTTAGTAAAAATCGTTCTAAGATAAAGTAATCTGGAAAAAAGGGAGACAGTGTGATGACACCATCTGATTTTTAGAATTAGACTAGAACTAAAATTTTAGGTCAGATCAGAATTTTTTCAGTAATTTTAATGCTGGTGTTTTAATTGCTCCTTAGAAGCATAATTCTTTGTATTTTTAGTATTTCCTTGACTGAGGAACTTCTAAAAATGCTGAATTTTTCACTACTGAATCCCTTTTAGATTTAAATAACCATTTGTCCGCAAACTTTTCAGGATTTGGGAATTAATATGTCAGGTTTGTCTGGCTCCTGAAAATACCAGCAAATTAAATCACCACTTTCATTCATACAAAAATATTTTAGTTTGCAACACTTTTTGTTTTTCACACTGCTTGGTTATTAATATACTATGAGCTGAAAACACTAATGACCTAATTTGCTTCTGAAAACGTGAAAAATGTCTAAATCAGAAATGTCCTGAGGGGAAGGCCCAGGGGAAATAATAATATAAAAGTAAAGCCATCTTGAGATCTTAATCTGGAATAGTATTTTACATCATTCTTGCCGTATAAAGTAATTATGGAATCAACTATTAGAAGATGTTGAATTAGAGCACGGATGGCACCAAAAATCACCGTTGTGAAGGACAGGACAGGACATTTGCATGTGAAAGGATTGTGAATAGTATCTGTAAAGAATTGTGAAATTACTTCCATATTTATTATTATAATTTTGTATCATCACAGTCTCATTTCAGCATGACCTGCAAGAATAGATTAAATTAATGTCATTTTCTCTTCTTGTTAACATCTTTATCACAAGAGCAAGCTGTCACAATTTTAGTGTCTAAAATAATCTGCGAATTACAGAGGGCAGGAGCAGGACCGTTTCCCCATTCTGCGCCTTGGTTTGCTCACCTCTCCCAGCTGGTTCTTCCTTCCCCACCATGCAGAGTGACAATCAACATAAAAGCCCTTTGTATCCTACTCTCCGCTAACAAACAGAAGACAGCCTTCACTATTTTAAACCTCAAGGTGAGTTAAAAACATAGAAGAACAGAACTGAATGAAAAAAGAGTGGAGGAAGAGCAGGTTTGAATGGCAGCAAGGTTTAGAAAGGATCATACAAGAAAATGAAAGCAAGCGTATACATAGGTCTTTAATGTACGTACAATACACATGGCTAGAACACAAACTGTCAAAATAATTGTTTTTATACTGATGATAAGAGAAAAATCTGTCTCTAGAACTTCACTGGCAGTTTTCAGTAACAAATATTTTGAACCTTAAAAAGACCAACCTCTTACAGGAAAAAAAATTAAAATTGGGCTTTGGAAATGTTGTGTTTTTATGGAAGCATACTGTGAGGAATGAGAGGTTATGGTTGGTGAGTTTTGTCGTCTTTTTACCTTCTATGTCCCTGTTTCCTTTTCCTTCATCAACTTCAAGTAAATGGACAGGAAAGACCAGAACATCATCAAGGAATTTCAGAAGTGAAATTTTGAGACATTTTCAGAATATTTTCCAAAAAATGAAAAAAATCTTTCATTTGGATACCTGTTGAACAAATGCTTCAGGACTTTGAAACTAGTTAGTCCCTCCTTTCTCAAACATTTTGTTTCCTTGGTTTTAAGGAACTACTCAATAAGTGAATATTCTGTGAGGTGTTGCTGTTCCTGATTCAACATTAATTATTGTCTGAGCTGCAATAATCCACTTGTAGCTGTAGAAATGAGGTGTATATATCAGGTACAAGTTACATGAGATGTCTTATCCTTTAGAAAGTAGGAAGTTGTTAAAGGAAGTAAAATGTTGAGATTTGGATATGAGATAAAAGAATGCTGCAGTTTTCCCCTACTGAGTTATGAATAAATATTACATCTTTTTTAACTTGTCATATAGATCATATTGTTCATGGGGTGTTTTTGAAAACCCAGTTTAACGACGATTCACTTTTTTACCTTTTAGGAGGGAAAGGAAAAAGAGTTTAGAAAGTCTTTCAATACCTTAGACTAGCCATGGTGTTCACAACATCAGGCAGGAGACCTTTCCTTCAGAGTAAAGATCCATTTGTGGTGCCTTCTGGCTCCTGGCAAGAAGGTGCAACGTGACTCCATCCCACAGGTACCACAGAGCCTGTCGGTACCACAGGTACCTCCAGTCGTGGAGGAAAGATCTGTTTTCTTTCTGGCTGAATGTTAACTAGCCAACATGAGGGACTGAATAGGTGCATATTTCACTGAATATCCCAGCTTCACATTTGCTCTACAGATTCCTGGGGTTGTCTGTAATAGCTCTGTGACATTGCAAATGTATGTGTTGTATGTCTTGTAAATGTACTATTGCACCACTGAACAGGCATCAGTATTGCTGCTGTTGTGTTACCATTTTCTTCCCAGAGAATGTGATGTAAACATCAAGAGCCCCATAAAGAGCAGTTTGAACAGTAATGGTTTCCCAATTACAGCTGGCTATCCTGAGTATTAAGGTACAACACAAAAAACGTCCCCTTTCTTCCCTCCACCCAGCTGAGCTCTGTCCTCCCATGCTCCAGGACATACTCCTCAGAACTCAACAAAAGGGCTACATGCTCAGCTGAGTCCCAGACAAGCAGAGGGATGTAGAAGACTTTCCACAGAAACCATAATTCCAGTAACAATTATCATTCCAGGACTGTCTGGAAAAGGCACAAAATGCATGTATTTCATGGTAAATATTGTCAAAGAAGAAAACAAGTGGTACCCCAGGTACTTTATTTAACACCACAAAATACTTGTGCATGAACATAACTTTGCTGAAAGCCTTGGCCAAACTGATGTCAGGCTGCCCCTGTCAATGAACAACTGTGTGGAAATGAGCATGGACTCATGGACTCAGCAGTATGAGCTACATCTGGCTATTTAAATCTACTCAACCTTCAAGGCTTTTGGAAGACCCCATGTCTGCTCCCTTTAGTTAAATCCTGCTTGTTAATGAGCACTAAGATGAAACCAATGACTTAAACAAGTAGACAAATTGTTTTAACATAGACTGGAGGGGAGAAGTCTGCCTTCTTCACCTAAACTTGGTTTTCAGTGCTGACAATGCAGATGATCTTCCTTTCTGACAATTCATCTAACCATTCCCTAACTTTTATCTGCCACACTATCTGGGTTATAAAGAATACCACAACTTAATTCCAAGAGAGCTGTTGAACAACAATATGACAGAAAGGGGAGTACAGTGATGAAGTTTTGGGCAACCTGCTGTTCCTGCTTAGCAGCAAATAAAGTGGTCTGGAGCATTATTTACATGCATAATTCACAAGGGTGCTTCTTAGAGGGAAGTAAAGCCAAACCCTTGTGGAGTTACAAAATAATCGCTAATTTCTCTTTGATATGCTGAATATATTGATTTCTACCAGAGGTTTTTGGTCTATGGATATCCAAGGTTATAACTGCAGACCAGTTTCCAGAAGGACTAGAAGAATAAGGCATAATTTGATATAGGTCATGTTGTTGTCAAATGATGGCTTTTTAACATGGTATATTTATATACTAATTCCATTGTATGTAAAGGGTGATTACTTATTTAATGAAGAGTCTTCACTGGAACAGAGTTTTGTCACAAGATAATGGTCTCATGCTGTTAACTAAATGGGAAATCATTTACTGTAAAATATATACACACTAATTTATGAGATTACCTTGTACAAGTGAAGATCCAGCAATGGGATGTGGGCAAACATAAGAAAATATATTATGAGAGAAAGAATATTTGCTTGTCCATAACAACAAAAATGGTAACACACAAACCCCCCCCCCTACTTTGTTGTATCTTTATCCCCAAATACATATACATGTCAAAAGCTACTGATATCAATGCAAGTTATATGCATTTGTGGAAAAAAAAATCACTCAGTGGTGACTGCTACAGAACTGCAGAATTCAACCCTTCTGCCAGCTGACACTGGTAAATAACAAAAGGGTGTTTTCCATGAGTTTCTATCCCTCTTGGCTTAGGTACCTTCCACCCCTAAGTACACATGTTCTGCATTCAGCATATGTTCAAGTAGTGCTCCCAACTCCTCTTTAAGTTCCTCTGTTTCTATTACCAATATAAATTAATTTGCATATAGGAGTTTCCTAATATTCCTGAATGTGGTGTTAATATACAGCTATAAACCCGAAGTGTTAATCAGGACTAGTGAGACAAATAATCTCCCTAAGGGGAAAGTGTCAGTTACATAATCAGAATACATTAAAATCTGGTAGGCTGCATGTTTTTAATAAAAAAGAGCAAAATGAAGGGCTGAATTTATAGCCAGCAGACAAAGGTCCCTTAAAAATAGGCCTATTAAAGCTTCCCACAAGGTCAGATCAAGGATGATGAAATGAGAATTGACCAAACACAAGAGCAATTCCCAGCAAAATAAAAAGCCAGATATTATTTTCTTCACTGACAACAGAAAATGAACATAGAGATAAGAAAGGTTGATCACTGATGCCAAAAATGTGCTTTCCATTCTCTGAGCTTTCTAAAGTCTCTTCTTTTATCCATTTTCTATTTTTCATCATATTGCCATTCTCCCTTTTTTGTCAATGACCTTTCTTCCGTCCAACTCAGCTTCTGTCTAATGACCTGAAGAGGCCTTCTTCACAGCCTGGAAAGCTTTATATTTAAGATCCCCCTCCTTCATTAGAGTGAAAAGTGAACAGCCTCTATGTGCTGGGTGTTAATGAATGTGAAGAAAGATTTTTTTTGTATGTGTTTTACACATTATGTTCTTGACTCCTTGAGGTGCTACAATAAATTGCTGCGCTTCATTTACAAGGAGTGATAACAGAAGCAAAATGAGGATCTGGCAGCAAATTACTTCTCAGTTCACCCTGGGTCAGGCTGCTGGGGCTAATGAGAAGAGGTGCTCTAATTTTAAACTCCTCCTCAACCAAGCTATTCTTGCATTAATGTTCGCTGCTATAAATTGTAAAGTCAAATGAAGGAGCACTGTTGAAAATTAACCAGTATTTTTATCTTTTGAGTACCCAATAGAACATATTTTGGCTTCTAAGCCTGGTGGTTATCAAAGGCAGCACAGCTACACCAGCCACTCCTGCCTCACCACGGCAGAATGCTCCTCACACACACACACAAACCACTGTTTCTGCCTTTTCTTTATGAAGCAGACATGAGAGGCAGAAATGGTATGGCTTTACAACCAGATTATAATTTAACTCAAAGAAGAAGGTGTTTAAAGCCAGCCTTTTTGTGTCACTTTAACAGGACACTGCACAGACATTAAAATCGTGGAGAATTACTCCATCCATTTAATGCTGCCACATGTTTAATGAATTGTAATTGTATATATGGAAAAGACCCTGTAAATCACTGACCCATTTACGTCTATGAATTCCTTGTTACTATAACCCAGAGCAGGATTTGAGTAGTTAATGAGAAACTAATGCAGCACCTGCTTCTCTC
Source organism: Corvus moneduloides (assembly GCF_009650955.1). Classification (NCBI taxonomy): domain Eukaryota; kingdom Metazoa; phylum Chordata; class Aves; order Passeriformes; family Corvidae; genus Corvus; species Corvus moneduloides. The sequence goes on from NC_045481.1 coordinate 25,352,725, forward strand.
ATGAAATATCTTCCCAAGCATGTATTTTGTCAATTCGATAAAATCAAATACAATACAAATAGGAAAAAATAAATAAACATAATAAGCCCCTAAACAAAAAAAACCCAAACCAAATCCATAGCCCAGGGTTCATAGGGAGTTACACATCTTTGAAGAACATGATCCCAGATTTTCATCACTGGATTTTTATTGATAACTTGGCACTGGCTACAGTGATGTTAATATATTTGAACTATGTATCAATGATATGGCATTCATTTTTTGTGAGATGTGTCTGTCCTAGTACATTCTTCCATGAAATTACTACATAACATACAAATTAACCACACTACCCTACTCTAATCATTGTAATCAGTTATGTTTTCATGTGTACATTACTAATATATAAGGTTGTTGTAGTTCTTGTGTGTGGTTTAATTGCTTGTTTTTGCATATCTTGTGTGATTGATGATGTTCTAGAAATCTTTTCCCCGAAAGGAGACTTTCTAAATTACTTTGTTTAGATGCTAATGATTGTATTTCATTAGTGGCCCTCTCATCCAGAATCATCTTTAAATGAATGAATATGCCATAATTAAAAATCTGAATTATGAATTACTTTGAAAGGAGACAACATTGTCCCGATTTCCCACTGCGACTCAGTGTTATTTCAATTATGTAAATATGTTTAATCATTCCCCTTTTGTTTTTCTAATTATTTAATATTAATGTTGCTTTACCCCTTTATTGCTACAAGAAGGGATATGGCATCTTAAATGAGAGTACTTAGACAAGTGATACACAGATGACTAGATTCAAGCAGACATTTACCAGAATGCATAACCCATTTCAAAAACAAACATGCTATTAACATTCATACTAATATAGCAACACTAGCAGTAATTGCCCTTCATGCATGTTTTGTCTTTATAAACCTAATGTATTCACAATGTACAATCTCCAATCAATTTCCCTATCAAACTTAAAATCCATTTGTACAACTTTAAATTCTCTTGAAGTGCAGATTTTAAGTAATGAGATTTCTCTGCCCACAGGCTGCGCTTTTTCAATAGTTTAAAAAACAGATATAAAGCATCTGGACATAAGATCTCCTTTTCTCACTTATGTGGTCAAAAGACCATTCTATTTTATAGGATAAGCAAGCAAATTATTTCCTGTGGGTGTGAGCAACCTGAAAAAAGTAATGCTCCTGAAAAATATGCATAATACTGCACTTCTACTAAAATTCACAAAATGAAAGGGCTGTGAAATTAATATCTGTAAAACTATCAAAATCATAAATCCACATTTGGCATTGCACATGCTACGTAACAGATAATGGAAATTAATTATAAGTATTTACACATCATGGAAATGTTATGTGAGTTTCTAACTAGATTATAGTCTAAAATGCAATAATTCAACATTTGCTTTGAAACATCCTGAAGCAGAATTCCTAAAAATAGGGTATCTCACTCCTCAGTAAGACTATCAACACAAGTTCAGAACATTGTTTAAAATATCTATTTGTAAATAATCTGAAGGACCAGCATAGGAGACAGAGAAAAATGTGAGTTTTATTTCCATATTCTTTATGGGAAAAAGTGTGAACTTGTTAGTGGAAGCTAATGCATCTGTTTCAGCTTTTATCAGCAACAGCCACAACATTTTTTTAATATTAAGAAAATCTTTATTTTTAATAATAAGTTTTACATTTTGCCAGTGACCAGGGCTCAAAAAGGGTAGTGAAATGTGCATGAGTATTACCAGTGATATCATTCTGCCACTTCCAGTTTGAGTTTATTTTTCTCTGCTTTGCAGTTTTTGCAGAGAGAATACTTCCAATTAGCACTGCTGCTCTTTTAGCCTCTGAATTACCCTTGGATTATTCAATACAAGGAAAAAAAAAAGACTGCTAATAACACATTCTAGTTTGGAGTTTCTGAAAATAAAATTTTCCATAGGCAAGGATAGGGTAGTTGTTTTCCATGGACTTCTCTGTACTGATACAGCCGAAGTGGTGAGCTTTATTCATCCCATCACTCTTGCCATAGGACAAAGGTCTGCCTGCAAGCAGATTTGTGCATTTTGTCTATAGCACACACACGCAGAAGCAGTTCAGTAAGCACTGTTACAACATGTATGTTTATGTAGTTGTATTTTGCAGAAGTAATTCTTCTGCAGTCGTCTTTAGTGGTGCTGACATTTTCAATCAAAAAATGGCACAAGGTAGCAGCTGCAATTCCTGTTCTTACAATGTTGTGTGTGCGTGTGCAACACTTCATTTCGCTAACTAATTTTAAAAAAATAATAGAAGCAACCCCTTAGTATTTCTGCATAAGTGTTCCAGTGAACTACCTTTTCTTTGCAGACCACATCTCTTGAGACACAATACTTTGTAAAAACAGCCAGAGCAGAAGAGCAGAGAAGAGAGAAACAGATATAAAACTTTAATGGGCTGGTATGTTAAAAATGAAGGAAGCAAACAGCAGGAATCTTAGCCTGGCAGCCTCCATTTTATATGTTACATTTTTCACAAGACAGTTCCATTACAAAAATTAGGAATGGTAATTGCTACATATAAATGTAAAGTGTCTCTCTTGGCCCAGCACAGGGGATAAAAACCCCCAACCAAATCCCAAACTATAATGCCACTCTCTGTTCTCAGGATTCTTAAGTATGCAAATAGTTTTTCCACTTAAGATCTCCCAGACACAGATCTGGTCAAAGCAAATTACCCAAACAGTTTGCATTCATCAGAGAGGAAAAGAGATGATAAGGCAGATAAAACCAATGATTGTAGACATTTTGAACAAAAGCCTGCCATTTTACAGAGGAGATTATCTTGTACTCTAATTCTCTAGTTATATTAGTAGCTGAATCTTATTTTCATATTATAAGATAATGTGAGGTGAAATGGTAGATAAAACCTGCCTTCACTGAAGTGAAGGACAGGATTTTCATTGACACAAATGGAGTACTTTTGTTGCAGGGGCTTTACGTCATGTGTAATTTTTTCAGTGTTTTTTTGTACAAATACTAGCCTTTCTAACAGAGTTTTTTAACATTCAGTATTATTTGTGCAGCCTATGTTCTGCCTGCTCATGTGGAATTATTCATCTCCAAAAAAAAGTATCATCTAGCATCTCAGTCATAATTCAACTTTCTCATACTAATTTTGCGAATAAAATCATCTTCTTCTTTTACATTTTAGTTAAGATGGCCATAATGCTTGGAATTATCATGTGGAATGTTACTCTGTGAAGTGTTATGTATGATTTCTCTTCTAACAAAATACAAAGACACATAAAATCTTACTTTTTCTGTAAATGCTTATAATCCTTGTCTCATAGATGGCCCCCAAAAAATCTGTGATTTTATTACAGCCTTGCTCTTGTCAAATTGCTCAACATTTTGGACCAGTTCTTCTGTACATGTTGAACACCCATGCTCTGCACCACAGGGTGTTGAGCACCCACCTCTGCTCAGCTGAACGCAAGGAGTAAGAATGATGGTGCCATGAAGCTCTGGTTTATGTGGTACAAACCACCATCCACCATGCAGTAGTAGTGGCCCGTTTTAGTAGCTCCATGAGTGCCACCCCAAAATGAGAATGATGGCTCAGTTGTCAGTTGTCATTTTCCAACAAGTCTTGAGTGAGAACAAATACTCATATTATGAATAACAAAAAATCTTGATGAAATTATCAATAGAACTGGTTTTTACAAAAGTAAGGAAGATTAAACAGTAAGACTATAAAATAATTAGCACGACACTCAGAAGCTGAAAAAGCAGGTAAATCTATTGCAAATAGTGTTTGGGTTATGCTTCAGACTTCTGGGTTTATGCAGATATTATCACTGACCCATTTGCAGAAAACCCATCAAATTCCTTGTCTTCCCTGCAGGGGACATAAGGAATAACTGATCATTAGCCTCTTCATAACCATTTGTGACATACTGAAAGAATTGTGTCTTGTTCCCTTTTGTATTTCCCTTCATTTAGCATAAATTGATACAGACACCTCCTGCTTTCCACACAGTTTAGCAAATATTTAGTAAATTCCTTATCAATCCTGTAGCTTCTCTCTCCAGAGATTTGCTTTATTCTGGAAGCTCCATATCCAAAGCTGGACACAGTACTCAACAGGAATACCCACATCTTGCATCCATAACCTTAAGCTCCCATTAACACCTCTCAGAATGAAGTCTGCCTCTTTTTCTGCAAGGATTCCTCCAAATCTTTTCCAGTTCTACTGCTTTTTACAATCTTTCCTTAATGATCACCACTGGGATCACTTCTGCTGCAGTGGATAAAGCTAGTCTGACTCTTACTTGTAAATGGATTTTTCTCAGATAAAAGTCTTAGATTAACCTTTAGGAAAAAATGAGATATTTGTAATCTCTAGTTCATTTTAGAACAAACTAATCATTCCAGACCATAAGGAGTGACTGGCAGTGTCATTAATAAAGACTGTCACCACTAACAAAGCCCACTTTACACCAAAAAGCACAAAAACTGAATATTACAACAAAGTTCTTTTTACCTGGTTCTGAAATAAAAACGTTAACAGGCATACAAGAGGTTTTAGTAGAATCAGTTTTTAATTGCTTACACCTTTTTCAACAGCAAATGAGAATATTAAACTAATCAAAACAACAAAGTCTATAACTTCAATAACACAAAAGACCTAATTTAACTTCACCTGCATCCCCAGAGCAAGCGCTTACACTACATCACTGAGATAGTTCTGGATATGTCCCTGTAATAGTGGAAAACACTTAAAGAAGCAGTGTCAGAAACAGCATCAGGTTTTTTTAAATACAGGAGTTGGAGGAAACACTTCCTTAACCAAAGCCATAGGTCAGGGAAAATCAAAGGATCCCAGGCCACAGCAGAAGGCAGATGCCAGGTCAAGGAAGCGGACCCCTGGTCCAGACCTGGGATGGTCTGGGCACGGCAATGACCAACTGGGAGCAGGGAAAATGAATCACAGAACCACAGAATTGTTAGGCTTGGAAAGCACCTCCGGAGATCATCTTGTGCATTTGTGGACATGGCTTCTCATCCTGTCACTGGGCACCACTGAGAAGAGTCTGGCACCATCCTATTGACATCCATCTTTGAAATATTTATATGCATTAGTGAGATCTCCTCTCAGTCTTCTCTTCTCTAGACTGATGAGACGTCACCTATGCTGGCTAAGCTCCTGCCAGGCTGGTGAAAGAGGCAGAGACTGAACGCCAAGTAGGTACAGCCTTAGCTATTGATTTTAGAGGGTTAAGTGTCAGAAGGAATAACTACTATGTATCTAAAATTGCTAGACTCACCATTTCAGATGGTAAGAAATGCCTGCTAAGGTTGCACATTGTTTTCAGGGACAGGAGAACCAGATTCAGACTACCAAAAAAAAATTGTGGCTTTCTAGTTCAATGGCTGAACTGAAACAGAGGGAGAAATTGTTACATTTTGGTTTTTAAAAGCCTGCCTTTTCAAGCCTATTTTTAAAACCCACTTCCAGGTTCAGCATCTTGACTCTGAAGTCAGTTTTGAGACATCAAATTACTTACTTTTTTAAATATTTAAAGAATTTCAACTTCTTTTTGTCTTTCCTTTATTCAAACTCATCACAAATTTGGAGCTAATTTTGTGGAAAGTTTTGATTCCTATCCCCCAATGTTCTGTTTTAAGAAAATGTAATGTTCACTACTGCCTGTCTGTAACTCCTAAAAGAAAGGTGAGATGTGTTTGAAACAATGAAGAATTTTGTGGGAACAGAGGTTGCTTAAAATTATTCTGGATCTGAAGAACAAAGCAAGCTTAATACACTTATTTTTTATAGCACTGTGGGTCTCCTCCACAAAAATGCCTTCTTGAACAGTCCCTGCTTCTTGAAAGAAGGAAGAACTACCTACTATAGGAGCATATCAGGTTTGAGAACATCTAAGAAACCTGAAGGTGCATGAGTCCACGGGACCTGATAAGATATATCCATGGGTCCTGAGGAAGCTGGCCAAGGAAGTGGCTAAGCCGCTATCCATCATATTTGAGAAGTCATGGCAGACTGGGGGAGTTCCCACTGACTGGAAAAGGGGAAACATAATGCCCATTTTTGAAAAGGGACGTAAGGATGACCAAAAGAATGACAGACTGGTCAGTCTCACCTCGGTGCCTGACAAGACATGGAGCTGATCCTCCTGGAAAATTTTCAAGCAGCAGTCTTCTCAAAAGAAGCTTGGTCTTGGCTTCTTCTAAGGGTAAATGCTACTTCAGGTTCTCCTCCCTCTCCTGCTGCAGCTCTTGCTTTCCTGCTTCCACAGCTGTGTTCCAACCACTGCCCTAGCTCTGCATTACCAAACAATGGTAATTCCTCCCACCCTCCAAAAATCACCACCTTAGTCTTTCATATTTCTAGCTATTTTCTGCTTTGGACATAGATTTCTCTTTTTTTCCTTGTTTGCTTTCATAAAGGAGCTTGATTGCCTTCTTTTATTCAGTTGAAATTAAGAGAACCAGTGTGCCAAATGCTTGTCTATGATTGCCAACAATAAACTTGCTGGAAGCCATTCCTTTCAATGCCACAGACCTGTCCATTGTCCAAGTGGAATACAGAACAGAGATCTCTTGTGGAACCTATTTCTAATTCATCCCCACTTAACTAACAGTGCATAGTTGTTTCTTATCCCAAATATCCTCTTAGCCATGACACTATGCCTTGAATCATATTTCATCTTCTAATGACACTTTAGATGCCAAAGTAAGTCTAAAAAACACAATATTTTTCAAGATACACAATCCAGGAAATTTTAACATTGCTTGTAGAAACTATTAACAAGAAAAGACAGCCAAGGAAGGGAAGACATACAAATTAAGCTTTTTCTTCAGCAAGCTTGAGGAAGAGAAAAGGTCAATCCACCACAGTAACTGGCAATGTTGCCCAGTTACTATGAGGGATTTTGGAAGTCATATATTGTAGCACAGGGAAGGTGAAAAGATGCCCTGGCAGAAATAAAATAGCCCTAGGAATGCTTAACACCCCTCTGGGGTAGCATGGCAAAGCTAATAGCCAGCCTTCAAGGTAGCCAAGATGCTGAAGCAACAAAACAACAACAAAAAGGAGCTTGTTTGAAAAACAAGCTAAAAATGTGTTCTCTTGTCTTCTGTATTTGTCCCCATGGTTACAGACCCCATATTACTTATTCCTTATCTTAGTAGATTAAGTAGAATTATTTTTTTAACTGAAATGTTGTGATAAAGCAGGACCACCTAGAAGCACAGGTGCCTCTCTGACTTGGAGGGTGGCATACCTTTCCAAGAACATGCGCAATGCTCCTGCAAGAACTGAATCCTGATTTTATGCAGATATTGCTGCCCAAGTTTCCCAAGGAGCTGCTAGCAAGCATCAGAAAAATTAGTGAGGGACAATACTTTAGTGACTAAAATGTTTCCAGATTCCTTGAGATGCTCTGCCTAGGATGAAGCTTTTCTTTTAACAGCTTCTTACCTAAAAAACAAGGGAAAAACAACAGGAAGATCTTCTTTCTCCTCCATCATCATGAATGTCACTCCTACACACTGGTTAGAACCACAACTAATGTGCTAAGACTAGGGTCTTTTATTCTGGAAATTGATCTAATCTGCAGAGATGTGTGGCAAGTGCAGAGACAAAGGGAGGCACTGCCCCACTATGCTTCTGAGTAATAGGCACAAGTGAACCAAATTTAAGGAAAATAACCATTTTCAGCAACCCTTCAAACCACCATATGAAGTAGGAAATGCAATCACATACCACCTATCACAGAGCAAACAGCAGATGTGATCTCATTAAACCCTGATTTGATATTATGCAAATTTGTCTTTTGTACATTTCCATCTAGATTTTGTTAACCAGCCCTGTGCTAGCTCCCAGTGAGAGACACAAATAGGTGGCACTGAGAAGGACAATGTTTTCTGGTAGTAGTGCTAAGAATGACTCCTCCATCAGAAGAGAGCAGCTCAAAGGCCACAGCAATCTCTGGCAAACAGTGTTTTTAATATGAGTCCCTGTTCTAGCCCTTCAGATGAGATGGCCTTGACCCCTGCCCCCCTGAGGTGTTGGGAAATACCTACAGGCCACACACAGATTTGCAGGGAGAGGGCAAAGAACCCTCTAGGTCCCTGTGTGTGCTTTCACACCCTGCTGCTCCAGCAGCTGGGCAGCTTTCAGGTTCAAACTCAAATTACAATAGTTAAGCCTGTTGCTTTTCCAACCCCTGAACCTTGTTCAGAAACAATGTTTCTTCTGTGTCATGTTGGCAATAACAGAATCTGTTTTGCTTTCCCGTAGTGGTGTAGAACCCAGGACATGGGACAGGGTGGTAACACTGCCAGCAGTGTCAGATCAATAGTCAAAACTGCTTTTGCCCTGGCAGTATGGCTTGTATAGCTTTTCATTTCATAAGACTTTGCCATTTATAGTGGTAGCATTATTTCTTCTCATCTTTTAAGTTGATTTTTTTTTCTTTCAACTACAGAGGGATGTCATATACATGAATAATTTTCAAGTTTGCCAGATCTCAGGCTGGTGGTCAATCTGAGCACTTTTCATCAGTGTTAGCAACATTAGGGACAAACTAAACTTTGGGATAACAGCATACTCAGCTTGTTATAAATAAGTTCACACTATACAGAATCAGCTGATTAAACCATAAGAAAAACAACTAAATAAATCTGTGCATTTCAGTGTCTGCAAGACATTCTTTATGGAAATCTACATGGTAGGTTACTTAAAGAGCTTTCATAAGGACAGAGACTGTCATGGAGGGCAGACTAGTTATTGTCTAATGTGTAATAACCTTCAACCAAGGAGAACCTTTTTAATGGTCGGAAAAATTTTATTAGCTGCAAGGAACATTATTACATTAGAGTTGAGAGAGAGAGAGAGAGAGGCAATAAGCCTAAACCACAAAAAAATTAATATTGTTTCTCTCTTATGAAGATGTATAACATTATTGCAAAAAGGATACCTGGGTAAACTCAAACAAAATATTTGGATAAAACATTTGCGTGAAATGCTGGCAATGTTGTGTAAATACTGTGATGATTTAATATCTAATTAATTATTATTATTTGCACTACATCCATATTTGAACACTCTAATTAAGGAACAGTTCTGCTGAGTTCAATGCTATACAAATATGTCAGGGGAGAAGCTCCATTTCCCTGGTGAGTCTGCAATCCAAATAGCAAATGCAAAGTAGAAAGAGAAAGAAATGTAGAAAGTGACTTACCCAAGAGCATATAGTAAGTCACTGTCAGAACAATGGGAAAAAAGAATTCAAAACAACAAAAACATTCCACCAGTCTTGTGATATCAGACCACACTGTCTCTATTTAAATCATGAAACATGCAAGCATGTATGGCTCTGTTCATCCAAAACCACATCTTCATTATCCTTCTCCTATTACATGGCTCTGTCCCTATTTACAACTGAACCCTCTGAACATAATCAGACATCTGAAAGGCACAGATGTTCTTCTCCTACACCACAACATAAACTGGAATTTTAGCCCTTCGCATACAATGTATATTTTATATGGGACAATATAACTTGTAAACTTAACACACATAAACCAAGATCAAACAAACCCCAATAGGTCAAGTCAAGCACCCACTGAAAAATACCAAAGGATCCAATGGCCAAAGATACCTCGAGCAGAAGAGAGCAATCCTGCACTGATGTTTGGAGGAAAAAAAAAAAAAAAAAAAAAAAAAAAAAAAAAAAAAAAAAAATGGTGTTCTCCTCCTAGATCCAAGGAGGAGCTGATCCTGCCACAAAGCTGGGCTGGTATTTAGAACAAAGAACAGAACCAGCCAGCCTCAAAAACAGTGTAAGCAGAAAGACTTTGGCTTTTGAGAAATACAATTATGTAAGCTGGATTCTCCAAAATTTCTCTGCAGTTCTATGTCTTTTTTTATGGTGCTACCAGAGAGCAGCTCTCAGGCTGTAGAACCTTGCACTGGGTCAGTGCTACATGCTGGTCCCAGCTGCAGCATCCTGCTGGTCCCACAGCTCCCAGGCAATTGGCACATAATAGTAGCAGCCTGCAGCCAGAGCAGAGTACATCACAACCATTTTTTTTTAGCATTTCTACATATTTTTCTACTTTTTAATGGAAGAAGACAGACATTTTAGCTGCAGAAATATTGATAGAAACTGGGAAGCAGAAAGATCCACTAGTACACTGGGATGAAAAAAGGAACTTGTGTAGCTGTATTTTCCCAGGCACATTTTTTCAATCTCGATGGAAGAGTCAAAAGAAACTTTAGTTAAATACTTTTGGCTAAATACAAAAAATTCAGTTTTGGAAATGTTGCCTCTGTGACTTGTGTTGGCACTCACCATGGTGGACAAACCTCCCCAAGCTCAGTACAAGGTGGTTTCCTTTCCAGCTTAGTCCTCACTGCCAGCCTTGATAATGTATGCCCTACAAAAGTCATCCAGATACTGGAGTCCAGCTCAGAGAGAAAAGTAGACAAACAAACCACAATTTCCAGGTGGGAATTACTGGGTGTATAATTTTGGTAGTAAGCTATGGGTTTTGTTCAACCAAAGCTACAACTTTCTAGTTATTTTGGAGTTTTGTTCAACTCCAGCCTCAACAACTTCAGTCACTAAAAAAGGCACCTCTTCAAATCCCTCATGTGGGTTTCTCAATATTGTTAAGGAAAGCCTATATTATGAAAAGGGAAGAAAAAAAAAATACATAAGTTAATGATTATCTGCCTTATCTGATGTTGAAGAATTTTTTCAGGCAGAAGTTTTCAACCAATCTTATAAAGAATGTTTATTTCTACTCACTCTGTAATTCACATTTACGTTTGCACCCAATTGCAGAATTCATGACCCAACCTCTGCAACTGTATTTAGAGATACTTTAAATATAAAACAGAAGCACCCAAGAAACAGCACCTTCTTCTTCCCCTCCTGCTGAAAAACACCTGGCTCACCTCAGAAGTCTTTTAAAAGACAGATTGTGTAATAACTTGCAATCAATCCCAACACCAGTTTTACTGCAGTTACAGCCAAGTTATACTCAAGCCCAGACCAAAGGATAAGAAAAAGGTAATTTTCTGTCACCTTTGTTATCCATCCTCATCTCTCACACAGTAAAAAGCAATGAGCTAGTTCAGTCATCAGGACAGTTTAGAGGAGTTTTTCTGAATTAGTTATCTGCAAAGAGCCTCAGACAGCTATTCCACCAATGGCAGGACTCCACAGTGAAAAAGCAGTGTGAACTCACTTCTCACCACAGGATGCCAAATGCAGAAGGAAGCTGGGAAGAACAAGAACTGTGCAAGGTCACCACGCCCAGGACTGGAAATGGTGTAAAGTCCTACATAAAGGGTCAAAGACGTGCCTAAAACTTCTGAGATCAGACTCCTCTTTCTCTTTGTAATAGGCTGTCTGTTATGACTTTTGATCCTCAGACCACTACAATGTTATCTTGAGGATAAACAGTAGGACTCCGCTGTTTCTGCAGGAAAAAATGGATATCTGCTGGGATCTGAGGTTCTTCCTCGCTGTCCCTGGTAATAGCACTTTCTCCTGCTTATTTGTAACCCCACCTAGCCATCAAAGCTTCCTACAACATCCCAGAAAGCATGAGGGGATGACATCAGAAAGGTGAAGCAGTGACTAGCACTTGCAAAAGAGCTCTGAAGAGCCCAGAAGTGTTGCAGATCACAGCACACTACAGAGCTGTCCAAGCTCAGCAAAACCTGATGTACAGCTGATTGCCTCCACAGCCAGAAGGAGGGCTCAAAGTTGGAGAAAGTCACAATTCAAATGTCTTGGAAATATTTTGATGGTCCCATGGACTTTATGACTATTAATGACACCAGAAGCAGAGAAGCTGAATCTGTCATAGCCTATTTGAGATAAATACATTAGCTGTGGTCAGTGTGACAATCTGGGTAGGAGGAGCTGAGCAGTCAGCAGACAAGATACAGATCCCTTCCTGACTGGCTTCATCACATGTATATAACTCTGAAGGGATAAATATCTTAGCAGCTTTTCTGGTAAAGGGCAAGTACCAATTCAGCAGCACCAGCTGGCTAATGAGGAACTGAATTAACAGAGCTGATAAGAACTCAGTTGCCCCACACTGCCTGGATTATACTGGCTAGGAAAAGAGATCAGTATACATCCAATTCAGGAAGGTGTGCATTAGACCCACTTAATCTTGCTGTCCAATTTCCATCCCCTCAAACACCACCAGCCCTATGAGATTTTGCACCTATAAAAGATAGAATTGGTTCTACTATATGTATTATTTAAATAATTTAAACTTGAAGAAAATATATTATCTAGGTCATCATCTAAATTTTAATGCTATATGTTAACCAAAACTAAATTAATCAAAAGAACTCCACAAAAAGCCAGATAGAAGAAACAGGCACTTTAAGTATGGTTTTAGGCAATTGGTCTCCTTTATCACAACCTAGGATTTTGCAATCATTATTTCATCTTCTTTGTGCCTGAAGCTTTTGTTATCCATGATGGTTTGATCATTTTTGCCAAGCCTCTTCAGCTGTAGAAAGCTTTGGTTTGCTTTCCAGTTCAGGTTCCCATCTACCACTTCTAATCCTCATTTTCATTCTTGCCAGTTAGTCATCTGATTTCTTTGATCCTTTGTAGCAAACCTTGAACTCTGTTTTTATTCAGATTAGAATCCAGCATCAAGAAGTAATGGTTCTTTTTCCCTGTAGTTTTGCAGCCTCTAGCTTCTTAAAGCTTCTTTATTTTTTCCAAAGTTTTCAATTGCTGCACTTGAATTTTCTGTGTTTTCAGGCCATGTTTCTGACCTACACGTAGCATTTGTGACAACAGTTAGCAGCTTCTGACAATTGCAACAGGTGAACATCTTCCTGTTTTCTCTCTTTTTCAGTTCCTAAATGTTGTTTAGGCAGTATGGCTGGTGTACAGCACTGGGAGAGCAGTAAATTACCCAGCTGTAACAGGCTCTCCTTGGACTCTCATGGCCTTGAAGGTGTGTAGGACAACGAGATCTTTCCAGGTCTCACATTTGCTGGGGTGGGTGAAGCACTCTGAGCATTTCCATTGTTGTACAGGAAGTTCCTGAAAACCCTTGAGAACTTAGGGTGGTGTAGGTGTCCAGGCTGGCATCTCAAAGCACCACCATTGTGGGAGCTCATGCCTTCTGATCAACAAATCAATATGATTACGCAGAAGCATCTTATTGTTTAAAATACCCCTGTATTCACACATCTCACAACTTTGACATAATACCTTACTTATACATTTCACTTGCTTATCTTATACTACTTATACACATACACATCACTCTACTTATACATTTTCTTACTTAATTATATATTTTACCTATTTTTACATACTACTCTACTTATACATTTTACAACTTTTACATAGTACAGTATGTATACATTTTGCAACTACTGCGCATGAGATCTCACATTGTTTGATTGGTTTCTCTATTTTGTCCATGAGCTCTGCACAGACTTTTCTGATAACATGATTGGTTTTAATCTAGTGCAGCACAGTCCTTTTTTATCTATTCCTTGCTGTCTTGGTATTTGGTTTTTCAGCTTCTTCTTTCCCATTTTATCACAGTTTACCTTTCAGTCCTTGAAGAATTCTTGATGGCTCTAGCAGGTGGGGTTCCTGATCCAGGCAAGCAGGATCAAGATGATGACAGCAACAAAACCCCATCCAGTGATCAGCAGCCAAGTTAGTCCAGGAAATCCAAACAACAAGACAGCACAGGACGCAAAACAGATATAAACTTACCCCACCACTCTCCTTAAACCTTCAGACTGGAGCTTAAAAACCCTCTTGGGGCTGATGTGCTGCAGCTGAAGGTGGAAAGGCCAGGTGAAGCCAGTGAGGGTAATTGCAACCCAGTCCTACTCTGAGGGCTCTGGTAAAAATAACTAAAAATGGTTTGGCTGGGGCACACTATCAAGGTTCAAATACTTTGCAACATACCATAGCATAAGTGATTGCTCCATGAGTGTGCCAGAGTACAGCCCACTACAGATGACTGACAAACCCAATTCATCCAGCTCATGCAAAGGAGGGCAGTGCTTGACTTTAGCACAGATCATCTGGCTGAAGATGCTGGTGGACAGCAGGATCCCTTCCTTGGTGCGCCATAATGATCATGGACTCTTAGTAGCCAGAATGGTCATCCAAAGTATCACTCCAGTGTGATCCAACAAAATTTTCCTGGAGTTTCCTGTCCACAAAGAGGGAGGTAGATTTTTCAATTGAAACCAGTGGAAGCAATTAGTTGAGTGGGGTAGCTGAGTTATGGTCTTATGAGGTGACTCAGCTGCTACAAACATCAGTGTTAACTGCTAGTTCCTTGTAGAAGGTATCCTTGGACAAGGCATTTAATCCTCTCTTTGGATGCACCACTGTTCCTTAACTGGTTTATCAGTATGGCCAGTGCTGTTTGGCAGTACAAAGATTCCCTTTGCATAAATCACCTAGCAGTGTATTCTGCATCTCCATGCATGGGGCAAGAGAGGACATTGAGTCTTTAGCTTCAGAGCAATACAATGTTCTTAGGCATCTTTTTGAAGAATCCCGTGAGAATTTTTGGAACCATGTTTATTTTCCACCAGAAGCTCCCTCATGGAGACTTCAACATCGTGGGTTTAGGAATTGTTCAGACATTATTAGGACAGCAGTTGTTATAATTACATGGGATGACTAGTGTTCAGAATGTTAAGCCAAGAATAGCCAAACTTTTGCTTTCTCAGACAGACATAAACATGCTGAGCACTTCTCTGGAGCCTGACTTTCTCTATATAGGACAGACCATACCTGTACCTGAATCTCAGAGGTTCAGAATTTGGCGTAGAAAACATCATGGATGCAAAATGGTATTGAACAGGCCTAGCAGATATAGACTTTGAAAAAATATTAATTTTGGATAAGAAAAGGAAAAAAGCTCTTCACACCTTTGCAAAAAGGTTTACAGATTTTAAAGTCTGCTAAAAGGATGAGCAGATGCAGGTTGCATCTGAAGAGTGCTGGGGAAGAGCCATTAATTCTGTGTTCTTTATACTCATGAAAGTCAGGGTTTATATACATGTTCTCAGAAGATCCTGCTATTCAGATTTCTGATTTCTCACACACAAAGCATACATGAGCCTCCGGGTCCACACTGATGAGTACTCAAGGAACACAATACATTTCTCAAAGCAGAAAATAGAGTGCAAACAAGCAGACAACCTGAAATAATGCCAAGAAGCCATGAATATGCTGATTTAAGACACTTAACAAATTTTAAGGACCACCAAGCTACACAGTTCCCTTAAGCACAGCTAATCAAGAAATTAAAGGTCAAGGGATCATTGTAGAAGTCCTTCTGAGTGGACTTTTTCTATAGGAGGATTAGTCACCTGTTTGTGCAGTAAGACCCATTATTTGTCCAATAAACGCCAGTATACCCGTTTTTTTGTCCCATACATCTGGGAAAAACTGCAGCATTGGTTTGATTCCTTGACCTCTTTACTCGGATGTTCTGACCAGAAATTTAACTAAGCACTGATTCTTTATGGTTTTCACAATACACCTGAGACACTGCAGATAGAAACCCTGAGTGGGAAAGAGATGATGTGTGAAGTTTTCTTAGTAATTACCCTAAGGGGAGATAATCTTTTTTCTCTTGGTCTTATCTGTCAGGCATTAATTGCTTCCCTGGTTCCCTACAGCTGCAGAGTTTGCTTTTCCTAAGCCTATTTCTCTTCCAAATAAATTTCTTGCATTTCTTACCTGTATAGAGCTACTGAGCCCTTTGTTGCCATGGTTTCCTTAAATCTTCCCATGTCTGTCATCTCCTGTTTTCCACAATATACAATTCAAAACTTTTTTCAGCCAGGATCTTAATCACTGACATAGATCACCTAAGTTAACAAGGGACCTGTACTTTTAACACCATGATATTTGCATTTTATATTTTTGATTTAGCCATTTGCTAGGATTTAACAGAAAACAATTTTCTGTCTCCTAAAGCTTTACTTCCTTGTAACTCATAAACAGTATGAAATAAGAAAGAAGCATAAGAAAGGTAAAGCCTACAAATATAAAAGCCAGCTTCAGCCAGCTCTTAAAACAGTTTTTCAAACAGCTTTTCTAACCATGGTCTTCCAGGTCCCAATGCTATCTTCACCTCTCCTGGGATCTTCATGCTGCTTAACAAAGCAGGTAAAGCATTTTGTCCAGATGATAATTTGTGCCAAAAAAATGCATGACTCATAAGGATAGCCAAAGATGAGGCTGAATAAAAAACAAGGCGGGAAAAGTTCATGTTGCTTTTCTTCCATCTACTCACTCTGCATTCTGTTTTTCAGGCTGGTGGCTATCCAGCAAGCAGGAATAGCCACATATGCTTGAGTTTCTCTGTCATTGGATTGCACAGATATTTATGTATATATACTAGCTAAATAGTTATTTATTCTTAAAAAAACAAAACACTCCAAAACACTAAACACTCATGATTTATTAGACTCATATTACAACCAGAAGTTCCTTCTGACGACTTGTAAAGAGAAAGAATATGAAGCACTAGCAATTCAGTAGTAGCATTCTGGGTAGGAAATTTCACCGATAGATAACGATATCTTTAACAGTGAATACAAGAAATTTATATTTATATATTTTCACGGAACTTGTTAAGAAGTACCACGTGAGCAATGGGACACGGGGTGTGTGCAGAGGTGTCAGCCGGTGAGCACACCTCACACGCCTCCCGCTCCTACATTTCCCATTGATGTACCACCAGCGCTTTGGTTTAGCCACATGGTTTCATTTTCAGCCTCATCCCTGCCACTGGCACATCGTTCCTCCTCCACACTGACAAATATTCTGTACTTTTGAAAGGAAAAGCCGAGTGCCAGGCGACGGAGGCCGGACGAATGCCTCTGCGAGATCTTCGGCCGCTGCGCAGAGCCGGCGGCGCCGCGGCCAAAGGCGGAGGTGCAGAGTTTAGGAGGTGCTAAGGTCGCGTAAGAGAAACCGCGGGTCTTTACGCCGCCGCCGGCTTCGAGACGCACCGCCGCCCCACCTGGCAGCGGCGGGGACACCCGCTCCCTCGGCGGGGACACCCGCTCCCGCCGCCCGGCCCCGCTCCCTCCGCGGGGACACCCGCTCCCTCCGCGGGGACACCCGCTCCCTCCGCGGGAACACCCGCTCCCGCCGCCCGGCCCCGCTCCCTCCGCGGGGACACCCGCTCCCTCCGCGGGAACACCCGCTCCCGCCGCCCGGCCCCGCTCCCTCGGCGGGGACACCCGCTCCCGCCGCGGGGACACCCGCTCCCTCCGCGGGAACACCCGCTCCCGCCGCCCGGCCCCGCTCCGCTCCCGCCCCGCTCCCGGAGCCACCGTGTCCCTTGTGCAAGTGCGCCATCTGCCGGGAGCGGCGGGCGGCGCCGCCGGGGCTCCGCTCCCTCCCCCGCAGAATGCCCGGCAGCCGGGCAGCCCATGGAAGCTGGGGAGCAGCGGGGAGCCCCGGGCAGCCCATGGAAGCTGGGGAGCAGCGGGGAGCCCCGGGCAGCCCATGGAAGCTGGGGAGCAGCGGGGAGCCCCGGGCAGCCCATGGAAGCTGGGGAGCAGCGGGGAGCCCCGGGCAGCCCATGGAAGCTGAGGAGCAGCGGGGAGCCCCGGGCAGCCCATGGAAGCTGAGGAGCAGCGGGGAGCCCCGCGGCTCCGGCTCCGCCAGCAGCACCACCGCCTTTGAGGCGTCCGGCACCTTAAGGGCCAAAAGCATAGGAATAGCGCTAAAGGTGACTCGGCAGAGCGTCGCTGGAAGTGCAAGGACTAAGGCAGGAGAAGAGTATAGTTTTTAAATTATTACTATATTTTTTTCAGGGGAAACTGTAATTCCGAAGGGATTTAGTCACAGGATACCGGTTTATCATAACAGACCAGTTATTCCATCGTCAGGGTCGCGCACGGGAAGTTCCTGGAGCCGGGTGGTCTTCCCAAGAATAAAACGCGGCGCGAGAGGAGAGAGCCGAGCAGGGGCCAATTTCTGTGCTGTGAGCACGAGGGTTCACAGCTTCCAAGTCTCAAATAGCTCCTGAAATAACTACTTCAGGGACAAATTTAAATGCACGTATAATCATTCACGCTCATGAAAAACATTCAGGGAAAGATTCCTACCAGAGGCTGGGGCTAAAGTGAAGTATTTGGGGGCTGACTACCTCCTCACTTTCATCATAGGGATGCTGAACATCTGTTCGTCTAAGGAATTTGTTTTAAAAGCTCTTCAAAGATTTTATGCCCTAATGTTCATGTTTCTCTCCAGCAAAAAGATTATATTCCCTGTATCCAACAAACCAGTTATGATGCTACTTTATACATACATACTTTTCACTTCTTTTTTTCATCTACGTGCTAGTTTTCCTCTTAAAAAAAACCCCAGCAATCTGCACACACAAAAAAACCGCAAAACCCAAAAAACCCACAAGAACTGACCATGTTCTTGGCGAGTCAGAATCTGTAGTAATTTGCAGCTCTCTCCTTCAGAACTGCTGCCTCTGAATTTTAAAATTACTCATCTCAACAGAAATTGGTATGCTGGCAGAAGAATATATCTCAATAGCTGTATAAGAATCTGTATTCATTCAATCTCATGTTGAGGACTTTGCTTTGTAAGACAGTATTTTATAATATGTCAGGTTTTGTTTTTCTGGTTCTTTGTTGTTTACACTGACGAGCAATAAGCTACCTTTTCTTTTTATCCTACACCACTAAAAAGTTAGCAATTTTCTAGAACAATGAATGGAGCATAGTAAAAAAGGTAAAAACTCCCAGTGAAAAATGCTTGGAAAAAATCTTGAAAAATCATACCTACTCTTGTTTGTAATGTGTGAAATTATTACAAGTATGTTCACTATGAGGACTATTGATAGATTACTCACAATTTAGCTAAATTCAATGAACCACATACTGTGCCCATCTCAGTAGGTGACTCATGCATTTTGTATTTCAAGTATCAAATGTTTGCCAAAAACAGTATTTAAAAAAGTAGGAAAATTGTTAAAAGGGGCTCGTGAATGGGTTGGGACTACCCACAGGCAGCTCTTACTTATGTTCTGACCACTTACGTAGGATTTCATGGCACTACTGTAGTATTCTGCTAGAAGTAGTGCTTAGCCACAGCAGCCCCACCTTAGGCACTTCATGTCTCTTTCTCACATATATTGTACCTTCTTTAAATACACACACATTAGAATTTAATGTGATACTTTAAAGCAGTTGTGTTTTAAAGAGAAAAGCCTGCAGAGTAAACATTTTCCCTACAGAGTTACTGCTCCATAATTTTATATACATTTCCTAATTTTCTTAGCACCATGCTTTGCCCTTCTAAATTTAAATGTAAGAAGAAAAGAAAACAAATCAGCAATGTCAAAAGAATAATTTAGCTGCTCCCTGAATAATGTATAATACTATTTTAAATCAAATATTTCAAAGTAAAGCTGGCAGAATCAGGTCCACAAGAAGGAATAGGCTTCAGTCCTCCTGGTGTTGATACCTTTTCAGAGTTTCAACACCTGTGGGGTGACAAAGGAGGCCACTACCTGCTGATGACTGCTGATGATAGATTAGCTTAGATTTAATCCAAACCCATTCATACAGACCTCAGAATGTATCTGGATCTAATTTTTAACTTCAAGCAAGTATGACCTGATCCCAGAATATTGTGCATTGCATACACACAGCATTGATGTATTATAAACTCTTTTGTGAAAGCAGAGGATCATGTGCCTTCGTGACATATGATGAGAAAGGACAATTTTTTTCCACCAGGGCCTGTGAATTGTACATTTTTATAGAGGGTCTGACTCTTGGTGTCTATTTTCTGGATGCCTTAGAAGAGGTGAAATATTTGGTGAAGTATTTTTGCATGTTTGGTGACTCCTTTAATTGGTATCAAACAGTGCAATTTCATTACTGATCATCTCTGCATCTTCTTTCTCAGCATTCCTTTGACACTTTCCCTCATGAACCGGCTCCTCTACAGATTCCCTTCTGATCCCTGGAAGAAGCCAGTACAGTATCATCTAAAAAGTGATGAACCTAGAGTTCACAGAATCATAGAATGATTTCAGTTGGAAGGGCCTTTAAAGATCACCGAGTTCCAACACTCCTGCCATGGGCAGGACACCTTCCACTAAACCAGGTTACCCAGGGCCCCATCCAACCTGGCCTTGAACACTTATGGTGATGGGGCATTTGCAGCTTCTCTGGGTAACCTGTTCCAGTGTCTAACACCCAGTTCCTAATATCTAATCTAAATCTACCCTCTTTTGGTTTAAAGCCATTACTCCCTTGTCCAATCACTGTGTGGCCTTGGAAAAAGGTCTGTCTCCAGCTTTCTGGGAGAGGCAGAGGGAGGCTGCTATAAGGTCTCTGTGGAACTTTCTCTACTCCAGGCTGAACAACCCCAACCCTCTCAGCCTCTCTCCAGCACCTCTTGAGAGGTGCTCAAGCTTTCTGACCATCTTTGTGGCCTCCTCCTCCTCCATGGGTTCATGTTGTCTAGGGATATATTAAGCTGATGGAGTCACAACTGTCATATATATGCAGAAGTGGTCAAATTAGGCATAATATTGACCTCTGAACTTTAATAAATTAAAACCTGGCATGAAGCCTGTTTTATTTGTCAACCACTTCACATTTTTACCCTGTTTTTCTTGCAAAAAGTGTCAAAAGAACACGTGGAAAAGTATTGCAGGAAAACATTTTATTTATTTTAGATTAATTTAATGAAATTTAGCAACCAGACAGCAAGTAGGAAAAACAACATCAATATGCCCAGGCAATTCTCTAGAGGCCTTTACCAACTGTTTCGTAATAGGACCATTAGCTTCCTGCCTGTGAAATTACCAAAATTGATTTCTTCGTATTTACATGGGTGAAAGTAATGACGCTTGAAGGAAATATTAAATTTTAAGCAGAGAAAGTATACATACTTTCCTGGTAATACAAACTTGTCCAAGTGTTCTACATTGGCAGTGAATGCATACACAATATGGAAAATATCAAACAACATACAGATTGTATTTTTGAATACTCTGAGGCTTTTCTCCACTTGGGAAATCATGTTAATTGTTAAATGATGACAGCTGTAGTATTAACATTTTTAACAAGGGGCCAGATTATTGCTTTGCTATCCATGCATCATGCTAGAAATGCTTTTTAACATCAGAGACTCAATATTTATCAAGAGAATTTGATTTAATAATAACCAGTATAACGGTACTCCACAGTTTCCATTAGTTTGATTGAATGTTATATCTGTCTAAGCAAACCAAGCATTAGGCGCTTCAGTGAAAGTCACTTGTCATAGAGAAAATATAATGCATGAATATTTCATTAGTAGATGAATACCCATCAAAACTTTACTTGAAATGCTTGAAAGCACCTACTGAATGCTTGCCAGTTATTTCATAAAACAGAGATGGTAGTACTGCTGCTGTTGAAACAGGAAAAAATCTATTAGATCATTTAACATACTAAAACAATTATGGTATAATTATAAGGAACATAATTATATGTTCTTGATGTCTTTAACAGTGCAAGCCTCACTAATTAACATTAGAAATTCAATCAAAACAAATTATGTTTTAAAATTTAAGGATTAACTTAAAGAGAAAGATCACATTTACCAAGTCAAACAAATACAACTTTAAATTCCACCTGATAGTAGGCAAACTCTTCATATGTATGCTTGCAATCTCTCTCTCTTTGCATCTCCTAAATGTTATTTGGTGTATTTGGAGATATATCTATAGACAGATAGGTAGATAGATAGATAGATAGATAATGTATACACACACTCAAATTACTATTATTTAAAGTTATAATGTCAGTTTTGCCTAAGACAAAATCCAATAGAGATTCTTGTGGCCTTTGGTTTAAACTTTAAAGGAAGAGATTCATATTGTTCCTACTGTATTTGGGTGTTTTCTGCATATCCCTGCCTTGTGTATAAACTTACCATAAGATTTTCATCTCCAGCTCTACCCTTGGTTTGTATTTTACTCTTCTCTGTTAATTCTCACCTCTCAGGACTATGGGATTGTTTATAGAACAAAAAACCACCAGTTTTTGGGGAAAACATTCCATTCTTTCAAAAAGTTTAGGTATGTCGTGTCATTAAGCCTACAAGGAAGATCTGCTCAGACCTTTCCCTATGTAAACTATTCCCTTTGAAAACATCTGTTTTGCAGAACTGGAATTAGCCTAATTGCTGCAATCCTGTTGTCATTCTCAGTTTTCCACTGAAAGGGATTTCTCTGAGGCTCAGGCTGGTTCCAGTCAAAATAGACAGGTTCTTTTTTTTTGTTTCTTCATAAACAAACATTGTGTTTCATATCGAATATGCATCTATGCATCTGTCTCTGATACTGCTGTGCTTCACAGGAAGTGTGGGCCACTTGCTTGTAGCTCCCACATCCCTCCAGGGAGGGGACTTCCAACCAACTAGTTGCATTTCACTGGACATATCCAGTGAAGCCCAGCTCTGTGAGTAGCACAACTAGTCAAAGTGTACGGGGCAGGAGCACTTGAAAACTTTGGAAATATACAGAGTAATATTTAATCCAAGAGAAGCAGCCATCATTCTTTGTTTAGTATTAGAGTGTTAGATACAAAAACAAATTTTCAAACATCTGGATTTTTTATAGAGTGGAAATTCTCCATTTTTGGCTAGCTCTTTTCCTAGACTGCTAGTGGTAGTCTGATAAGCTTTTTTAATTGCTTAATAATCTTATAATTTTTTAATAATGTCATTAATTTGTAAATTTAATAATCTCGTAAATTTGTTTAATAATCACATAAATTTTTGAAAATAAAAATCTCACAAATTGTTTAATAATCTCATAAATTCAACAGAATACCTGCAGGGTATTCTCTTCTCACACTGTGGAGATTAAAAAGAGAAAGAGGTTCAGTTATTGACGTTGCATTAAACAGATGAACGTAAGAAACCTCACAAATGAAAGAAAAACAAAATTCTCCATAAAACATAGAGCACTGAAATATTATTCAACATCTTTATGTTGTATTTGCACTGGGACTGGACCCTAGCAAAAACACTTCAAAGACATTCCTCTCTCTCTCACTGAAAAACTCCAGAATGGCATCATCATTCATAAGAACAGAAAAATGGGAACCTCTAAGAACTTGGTTTCTCTCTTTTAAAAACAAAGCAGCATATAGAGTAAGCACTGTATGTACTCCACCTCCTATATTTTTGCTTTCCACTCATTTTCTCGGATTAACTAAAGCAGAACTGTTATCTAATTAATATTTTAGCCATTTTCTGCTGCTCCTTTAAGCGTATACACACATTCAAGGGTCTGATCATGAATAATGCTGAACACTAAGGGCACCAGACAGTTCCCTAAGTGTAGGAGACCAGTGCTAATTGAGAGACCTTCAGGTATCCCAGTCATCTCAGTGCAGGCAGATGGGAGTGTAGGAGGTGCTTGCACCTTTTAGCACAGCCAGACCCCCAGCACCTCCTTTAGGTGACTCGTCAGTCAGCTGATCCTCACTGTATCTCTCCAGGGCTGCCAGGCTCTAGTCAGAGTTAGCACCACTTTGGTTAGCTTAACTCCCATGTTCCTGGCCGGCTTGGCACTTTGGAGTGCAAACTGCAACACAATGTAAGACATCAAAAATGCTAGAAGAGTTAACATGATTATAGCTTATTTCAGGTCAATCCTCAAAAAAAATCTTGATATTAGGACTATGAGATTTCAGATCCCTATTGATCATTAGAAAAGCTATTACTTTAGACCCAAGTATATTCTTAGAAACACTGGACTTTATCAGAGCACATCAGCCACACCAGTGATCAGTGCCAGTGAAAGTGCGTAAGTTTTTCACAGAATAATTGCATTGGAGTATTTGAATTCTAAGAAGAAAATTCAGACAACTCCTTGCATAATTTGATTAATCAACATCTCCTCAGTGAATAAAGAGTCTCTCATGCTATTAGAGGTTGAATGGATTCAAGTGCTGTGCTGGAGAATGACAGCAAAAATTGACTGAATAACACAGAAAAACTTGTCAAGTCCCCCGCATATAAGACTGCTTTCTATTTCAGGTTCTGTTCCATTCTTCCATGGAACCAAAGATGATGGGATGTCTTAATCCAGCATATAAACCCTTTAAATACAGCAGGGTAATGCTTTGGTTGTTATATGATAAAATATCCCTGTTGTGGTAGGGCTGCCTGGTCTGGTTTAACCCTTTCACCACACAGTGTTTCTCGGTGCAGTTGGAGTATGGATAAACCCTGTACAATTTTTCCTTGACAATTTCCATACTACACTGAACTTCCTTCTGTAAACTGGAGTTTTCAAAACAATTTTATTCACATTTTATTTTCATATGGTCAGTTGTGCAATAAAGTAGGCTTCCGTTATTTGGTTTAGTTTGCAAATGTTTTCAGTAAGGCTTATAATAAAATATTTTCCAATGCCTACCATCACCTTTCCTCTTTTGAAGAACCACCAAAATACCTCTGTGGCCCTGCCATGCTTTTTGCTGGTATTTGGAATGGCAGGACACAGTGACAAATAAATAAATAAATGGTAATAAAGAAAAAAGTTACATCTATTTCACTTTGAAACAAATTATTATGAAGCAGCTGATTACAATTGGAGAGAAGATGTAGAAAGGCAAGATGTTAGTAATATCAACTGGAGTGAATTAATTGGGGTATTCAGGCACAGTCTCAAGAAATGGATTGACTCTCAGAAGGAGTTTTAGTGGTGTGAAATCTTGCATTGCATTTCTTCAGCACACCGAAAAGCAATCTACCTGATTTTCCCAAAAGTACAAAAGCAATCAGTTATTTTCCTGGTCTGCTGCCTGCTAAGATGGATGGGGAACCCTAGAAAGAACAGGAATGAAAAAACCCAAAAAATCTTTCTTGTACACCAGTACATTTTCAAGAAACATACTTATTTCTCCTAAATTTTTTCTTAGAAAGGAATTTTCCAAAACACTTTCGGAAGAAAGTATAGCCCTCATTGTTGATTTGCTTATTTGGCAACTAAAGTGAGAAGTAGTAGAAAAACCATTTTGGATGCTGCAGGGACTCAGACTGAGTTTCTCATGGAGTTTTCTTTTCCAAATTTTATCTAGCTATTTCAGTCACCTAAAAGATGCTTTTAAACAGAAATTCCAACACATGTACTAATAATTTTAATTTTTTTCTCTTCTGTTTACAACCTGTTGTGGCATTAGTTACAGTTGCTTCAATAACTTCCCTTAACATCTTCAGCCTGTTATCACCAAGTTAAATATGTCTAGTCTTGACCGGGTCCAGGAAGGATTTCTGTGGGAATGTGTGGAAGATTTCCAAATCTGCTGGTCTGAAAGAGCCTGACTTTCATTTTCAGACTTCAAAATGGTAAACTATTTTTTCCCAGAGTTACCTAAGATGCACATGTACTGCACATTTCTTCAGCATTTTAAATCTGTAATTAAATGGGTTTAGCAAACAGAAAATGAGTCTAGAAGGTGAATGTCCTGGCCTCAAGACCTAGTACACTGAGCACATGTTAATTTTTATTCCACTGGTACAAATAGAACTGTCTTGGATGCAGGGATTTCAACATCTTGTCAAAGTATTCCACCACAGCAGAACTAATCTCCTTTAACATATTTTATCTAGTGATCAGGAAAAAGTAAACTCCCTCTAGAATAAGCTTATTGCATTCATAAATTGTGTCTTATTTGCAAAACAGATTTTAATCAATATTATCCATTCACAAAAACTAGCAATGTGACAAATAACAAGAACATAATTTGCTGTACTGGAACGGTGACAAAGCAGAGTAGTTACTTACCCTATAATTGCCATTCAGATCAGAAAAGAAAAGGGGAGGCACACCAAACTAATTAAGACACCATGGCATTCTGACCTAACGACCAGGATCTTGGAAAAGTGGCTGTTAAATATTCACAGCTGTTTATTCTCGAAGTTTCACTGTAAGATAACGCCCATGAAAGGAGGGTAAAGTCAGTACTGGCATGCTTAAATCAGTGGCATGGAGAGCATGTAGCTATATTATTTTCATATGTATCCACTTATGAGCTGTAACTTGTGGTGTAGTGTGAGACTCTGCAAAGAGGTGGAATAGTAATAAAAGGAGAAAGCAACATCTGTCTTCAGAACTTGCTTTCCCAAGAGACAAGCATGAAAAGGGAAGGAATAGCAGAGAGGAGGCTCAAGAGGCATTTTGCTATCCGAAAGAGAGTAAAAAGAGTGAGCTACACGTAGTATGAGAAGAGATGCCATATTTGTCATCCTTCAAGGAGTGCTCAAAGAGGATGGGCCCAGTAGGGGAGTGCCGGCCTCCACGGGGGTGTGTTCCCATCCTCAGCAGTTAAAGTGGGGAGCTGCACTTAGTGTTGTGCATTCAAGCAGGAAATCCAACATCATTCACTTGTCACATTGTGATGTAATAGGCTGTGATTCACGTCTCCTTAGAGACACTTTCCTGCCATGGAATATGGAACCGTGGCTCACACTGGAGAATAACAGCATGAAATCTGTGGGTGATATGCTCCTAATGAAATCAGTATTTTCTTCAAGTCTTCCTCTGAAGCCCAAAATTTCTGCCACATCTGTAGTTCAGCATTTATTTTCATAGTTTCTTAAGCAAAAAAGAAATTTCAAAATAAGGATTGCAGCTAAATAATTTCTGACTTGCCCACCTGAATGACATCCCAGTTCTCTTCAATAATGCAGGCCTTCCTATTTTATTAACCAAACCAAAAGATACTAAAATGGTAACGCTCCATTTGCCTTGCTGTCCAGGTTTTAGATGGGATAGAGTTAATTCCTAGTAGCTAGTAGCACAGAGCTGTGGTTTTTTGGATTTAGTATGAAAATAATATTGATAACTCACTGTTTTGGCTGTTGCTAAGTGGTGTTTACACTAAGTCAAGGACCTCTCAGCTTCTCAGACCTCCCCAACAGCGAGGCTGTTGGCTGGGGGGTCACACAAAAATGAGAGGAGACACCAACAGGACAGCTGGCCCCAAATGACCAAAGGGTTATTCCATATCATACGACATCATAAACCAAGGGGAAAGGTGGCCCAGGGCTACTGCTCAGGAACTGGTTGGGCATCAGTCCTAGAAATCCTGGGAAATGCTGACTTTCTGAACTCACTGCCTCCTGAAGGCTGACAGAAGTCAGCATATCACATGAGTAAGTCATAAACTGTTCTATTCCTCCAAGTCTTCAAAAATAATTTTAGTGTTCACTTACTCCAGGAATGTAAAGCTACTTCAGTGAATGCTTTTCTCCCCCCACTCTTTCTACTTGGAAATTAAATCGCACATGGAAGGCAAACCCCATCTTATATATAGGTATTATTATAGGGACAGAATATGAAAAAACATCCCTGAAGGACTTTCTAAAAACTTCAAGACATTCACTTTGATTTTGCATATCCAATATTATCGTTCTTGCAAAGATTTTTGTAAATTATTTCCTTATAATTTATAGCTACAGTACAATGCACAAAATAATGTGTATATTAATGAGAAACTTGGTTTGTTTTAAATTATCCGTCTAGGAATCCAAATAAGTAACTAGTCAATTTTGTCAAAATGCTTCAGACTTGTAATACCAAAAAATCTCGCCTGAAGAAATTGCAGATTACAAATTATTGCAGATGCTCTGCAAATGCTTTAGATGAATCAATATATTTGGAAGACTGTTGGCAAACAGTATATAACCAAAAATACAGGGAAAACAATATATTAAATAACTTGTATTGGTTTCTGTAGCAAATTCAGATTTGGTTTGGCATGACACATATTTGAAATACTAGCTCGTATTTTCTTGTTAAAACCATTAAATTTATGGAATTGGAACCAATATTGATGTAGGTTTGGGGGCAGTTTGGTATGGGGTTTTGAGTATCTTTGATCTTTCACATAGATAAGACCTTTTTGAGCTAAAGTTCTTAGAAGAACAATTTCATCAGAGCCAGGGAACATAAAGTTCATGAACAGAATTAAGCCCAGCTGGTGCAGGATCTATTTGGTCTATATCAAATGGAGCTGAAAAATCTGATGCTTTAAGCGAGCTTAAAATGATCAGTCTTGTTTATTCCTTATCATGACTGCAAGCAACAACAACAACAAAAAAAAACAAATGAAAGAGAAATAAAACAGAGCAGATCATACTTGAGACATTGTGTCTGGCATTAGTTATTTTTAGTCAAAAGCAGAACACATGATGGTTTGCTATAAGACAAAAATATTTTCAGTTCCTACACAAAAAGATCTCACTCTTTGGAGGAAGACACATGGTCTCCTGAAGTGTAGCAGTTTTGCTTTTTTTTCCCATATGTACTCCACATCTCAAATCTTATTTGCATAAACGAAAACGGGTCAAGCCCTACACTAGAAGCAGAAGCTGTAACTGTCAGTGTTCACAATATTGTTCCAAACTGACCTCCTTCTAAATAGCAACATAATTTCACAAAATTTTCCTGAGATTCAGGTCTCAAACCTGCATTTTCTATAGGGTGACTTTAAACCTTCTCAAATACTGCCTCAGTAACGCCATTTTTTCTGAACACAGACAAATTTATATTTTTATTTATATTTCTGACTTTCCTCCTGGATATTTAAAACTCCTCACAACTTTGAAAAATCTCTCTTCTCATTAAGACTCACTTGCACAGATCAGCCTTGGCCCCAGGCAGAAACAAAACCCCAAGCAAATTCTTATGCCTCCCTACACCAGAGGCATTGCGGAGAGGCGAACACTGAGTTTTGTTCTCTGCAGGTCTGCAGCCATAAGTCTTTTCTCCTAGGATAAAATTCTTCTGATAGGTGTCAAGGTCTATCTTCTAACACAATAAAACATAAATATTTTCCTGACAGCAGAAGGTAAAAATTTGCCCTTCAGTAATAGCTTACAGTAATATTCCTGGTTTTACAGCATAACTCCATTGTGGGGCATTCAGGGCACAGTTATTTGTTTCTGGTAGCATCATCTTCTTTTAATAGAAAAAAAGCACCTCCCGGTTGCTAGTTAGTGTGCAAGATCTTAGCTAGGATATTCTGAAAGGTTTATGCAAAGGCAAAGGAAAAGGATTGGCTTAAACCCTTTATGGAGGTGATTTAAGCTGATCCTTTTACTGTGCATTGCAAATTGCAGATATCCAGTTACCAATCCCCACTAAATGAAGCAGTAACCAGCAACAGAACTGAACATGCTAACAGAATTTTCTGAATTTGTCCTGCAAATGTCAGTTTACTGGTTCTATCAGCTGATGGCAGCATCCTGATAAAAATTATATTTATTCATTAGTTCTATATCAAGTTACTAGTAAAGCAATTAAAATTCCTTACACAACCCACAGAATAGTAGATTTAAAAACATTCTCTGTGTTGGTTAGAAATTTAACAAAGAATAAGTACTGTTGATTCTAGAAGTCTTTTTTTTACCCCTTCAGAGAACAAGTCTTAACATACTGGAGGTCACATTTTAGATCTAAAATATGGAGATAATGAGACTCATCTCTTTTTTACAGTGCTTTAAAATCTTCTGATGAAAAGTGCTAAATAAAACCTTGATATTATTATGATTAATGCTCATAATCACCATCTTGTCAGTACTTTTTCCCCTTCTGACCTTGTAGTTTCCATGTAGTAAAAGGCACTTACCTCACTGCTTGATCAAGCTCTTAAGACAGCTCAGGCAGCAGGTTTATGCGTCCTTTCCAGGAGGTGGATTCAAGAATCTACCTAGGTGGCTTGATAAAAGGAATGGGATGCTCTGAGAAAAAAGAAAAAGAAAAAAAAAATTTTTTAAGCCATTGATTCTTATTTATCCAAGGAAGTTTTTCTTCTCCTCTCAGGCTTTTTTCTCCTTGGGTCACTGTCCCTTTAGGTAGGACATCCATGGAAATCATTCTGAGTGATTTTATTTGAGAGGGGATGTATTAAGGATAGTGTTTTAGCAATGGGGAGACCTCTTGTTCAGCAGCACTCATTCCACTGCAGCAATTACAGGCTTGTGGGCAAAATTTGGGGGTATCTCTCTTGGATTTTGGCTGTCTGGCATAAGCTGCTGAGATGTAGCCTCATCAGATACAGGATTTGGAACAACAATGTGAAGAGATGTTAGAGTTTAAGGAATTGTGTAAATTGCGCTTTGATGCTTTTCTGCTTGTACTGGCACTGGTGTTTCTCACAGGCTTCAAAAAGTGGCTTTTACAGGAGCTGCATCTTTATGTGAGCTCTCAACTCTACTGCCCCACCCTAAAGCAAAATGCAAACTCACTGAATAAAATCCTGGTCTCAGAGGAGTTAATGACAAAACCTCCTCTAGCACTAGATAGATGTCATCTATCCTCTGGTTGTGCAAACACGTATCCTGGAAAGCTTCATTCACAGGTTGAACATTGTCTAGGTTTTTTTGAATCGCACACATTTCAAAAAAATGTACTGTACAAAATCATGAATCCAGATGAAAACAAATGTTTTTAGTAGATGTCTTTGAAAATTTAACCACTGCACACTCTTTCCCCAAGAGAAAAAGTCCCATTACCAGCCAGGACTTATTGAGTGTAAATCCATTTTTAATGAGCTTCACTCATATACTTTTCTGTAAAACTCAAAACAGACTTTTTTTTTTTTCAATACTGAAGATGTTTGAACATGAGATGAGTGGATATAAAACTTCTACTTATTTACTCACATATCTATAACTGAGCTGTCCTAAATATGAACACAAAAGTATTCCTTTGAGTAAAGTGTGACAAATTTCTTTCTATTTCAGAGAGAACACTGTGGTGGAATATTAAACACAAATTAATTGTAGCTACTTTGAAAGATTTTTTTTAAAATTAAATCCATCAATGTATGAATCCATATCAATTATCAATGTTTATATTAAATTCATCAATTTATATGTGGTGATGTTGGACAAACAACTTAGATTTAAAGCTTGTATAAAGAGATATGACTTCATATCATATTCCACTGCCATATAACAATATTAGTATATCTCTACACCAGTGTAGGATCCAAACTTACTGGAAACTGTAGGAAATGGATATCCTGAAACAAAGAGATCAAGTAGGGACTTCTCTGTCGTTGCAGATTAACTAAATATTATTTTATGAACTTGCTTCTTTTCTGTTGCAATGTTTGTTTCTGTGTTTCTAGGTAGCGTTTCCCCTTATGAAATGGATCAGAATGCATTAAGAAAGCACTTAATGATATTGTAAATAAAATAGCTGAGCAAGGTTATCAAGTAAAGCAACTTGATAAAATCAAGTAAAGTTCGTTTATTTTACCTTTCTGTTAGTTCATGTCTCGCTACTGTAAGTAGAACATATTTGCATTCTAGGTAATGTGACTGACCTGGGAATGGCAGTTCCCTAAGTTCTGGCAAGAAGAAATTTGTTACATATTTAAAACAAGCAGAGGTTGGCATTTTCAGGCTATAATCTGGCACTGCAGATTCCCACCCACAGAACTGAGGTACAGCTTGTGGTGGTATATCCAAAACTCTGAGGCAAAACAGTAGTTGATATATTTCCTTCTGGAAAAGTAGAATTCATTTCCTAAGTTAATGAAACTATATGGTGGTTTTGGCATTAACAAACATATGACCTACATTTTCCACACAGTAGCCAACTACAAGAATAAAAAATACAGATATCTCTGGAAAAACTTACTGAAATCAATCAAATTCTATTTTAAGGAGGAAAACTCACTAGATTTAACTGAAGTTTGAACCAGGAAACATATATTTGGAATAACTGTATAAGTATTTATGTTTCTAGTCACTAAAGTTCAAGACAAATTGCCAGAACTTCATACATTCAGCTGTTTAATGAGGTCTAAAATAATTGTGGTTACATGTATTTATAGCTGTTTTGACCAGCAGGTAAGGTAATTAAAAGCACATAAACAGAATACCCAGGGAGTAGGTTTTTTGTGCATCAGGTCTTCTCTTTTCATGACAATTTTCCAATGCCAAGGTTCCTACAATAGTCAGAATGTCTAAATATTATTAAGAATTTGTAGGAAATCAACTTTGATATTTTTCCTCTAAAATTGCCTATATACAGGCTGAATTCAAACAGGTGAGATATTAAACTGCAGGAGAAGACCTGCAGACCAGTTGGGTTTGTCTTGCAAATAAGGGAAGCGGGTGGTTAGGGTCTCATATATCTGCATAGTGTCTTTGCAGCCATCCTGAATGCTCTTTTAACTTGGGTATTACGAAGAGGTGGGGAGAGGGGAGGAGTAAGTTTGATGGTACAAATTTTATTTCTTAAGGGGAACTATCCAAACTAAAAGAGGGACAAAAAAGGGCTCTTATTAGCAGTAGTTGCTTAACTGCTACTCGGGAAAGAGGCAGGGAGTTCATGAAAATAATATATTAATAAATATATTCTCATTCTTCAAAATGCCACCCTCACAGTAAATATTTAAGCATATGTGTAGGGCATTGTAGAGGAACTGTCAATAGTGCCATCAGAGCTTGGTCTTTGGAAAATTTCGTCACCCAACAAATTTAGTAAGTCCTAAACTCACATTAAGATCTTCCACTTCTCTTGATAGTCACAGGCAGGTGATCAACATTTTTCTGTGCCTGATCAGTCACTCTCTGCTCAAACTCAGATGTCTCTCCCAAATAACCTTGACTTACATTATTTTTACATTTCTTTGTATATTTTTCTCATTGCTTTGCTGAATTAGTTGTGTTTATTTTTACCTCACTCTGCCAGCTGCACAGATACCACTAGCTGTGAGACAAAAACCTTCACAGCTGGAAACAGCCTAAAATAAGCACTGGGATGATGCCACAGATACACAGCATCAATTAGCAGCGGGAGCAGCTGTTGCAGCAAGCAAAGACCTTCCTGTGTTTGGTTTGCTCCCTTGTCATTTAGCATCAGATGACACCACTCCTCATCAGGATGCAGTCATTGCACGCATGCTGCACAACAGTCCTTCCAGCACAGAGGGCCAGAATAAGTCTTTGGAGCCACTTATATGGAGCATAAGCTCTATTTTGAGGTTGTAAGTAGTGCACAGGGAGTTTTTGCTGGCCCCAATACATCTAAGCATCCCTTATGGGGAGCAAAGCACGGTGAGAGCTTAGTTACTGAGTAGCTGCCCTATTTTTAGGTGGCCCACATTTATAAGAGTTCTCCATCATCTCAGTGACACTGTCCCAAGGACAATACATGCCAGCCACAGAGGCCTCAAAAGTCACCGGTGATGCTGCACAAATCCAAGGGAGTGTTATTTGCATGTACTCATCCTTCAAACTGTAGCGAAGATGGTAGCTCAGGCTTCTGCTACTTGCCCATGATTTCAGGGAGAGACAGAAAGAGGGCAGGGATGAGGGGATGAGAAGGAGAAAAAGAGGGTACAAGGGAGAGGAAGAGAAAGGAGAGACAGAAAAAGACACATTAAACTCGGGTTGCAAATTATGGGCCAGATAATGAGCCTATTTCAATAAATTAATGTTGTTAAACCAAATACAATTATCCTCCCAGCAGTGTGTGTGTATGCAGGTTCATATCCTAATGACTTTGTTCCACCTGGAATCCAAGACACCGTCATGCATCAATCTATAATAATCCTGCTGTGGATCATGAACAGAATTACTTGAAATAACTTGCCAACAAGACTTGCTAAATGAGAAAACATACGTAAGTACTGTGTGCAAAGCACTTGGAGGGAGCCATGACAGGAAATGCAATGAAATAAGCTTGTCTAAGACAAATTGAGCTTGGAAACACACAGAAATTTCAGTGCCATCTGGGAAGAATGCTTTATAGGTGGGATTTTGGTGGACAGGTGAATGACACAATTCCTCTCAAACCCTTCTTCTCCCAATTCTCAATGTATGCAACACTAAGCATAAAAAATATTACAAGATTCCAGTAGGTCTTTCAGAAATCCAAGCAGAGCATTGAAGAAAATAAGAAAATATTCAGCCATATTTTTGTGTATACATTGAAATAGCATCATCACAAAATACAACACTGTTGTAAAATAAATTCTTTATCATTGAATTTTTGCATTTAATTCTAAACATAATCAGTTGTACTGAATCCAAACTCAAATTAATTGAGGTTTAATAGTTTTAAATGACTCTTTAAGGAAAATTAGTAATGAAGAGTCAAGTCCCTCACAGTTGAATCACCAGGAAAATATGAAGTGAGGCATATAATCTCAGTTCACAATGGGACAGGTCCTCAAGAGAACCAGTAATCTTTATATTACTCACACAAATAACAAGAGTTTTCTAAGTTTTTCCTTAGAAAGTATTCCTCTGAGCTCCAGTAAATGCCAATGCCAGGCCAAGAGAAGTGCATTTTCCATTCCTAAGTGTTTCGTTCCTCCTGTATTTTAAAGCCTCAGTGAAAATGTTAATTACCTCACCATGACTGTTTCACAGACCATAATTCATGTAACTTCAAAAATTCTCAATAAGAAGACAAAATAAAGTCAAAATGTCACAATTTCTTCTCTTAACTTGCTAAAAGCAGTCCACAAAACTCAGCCATAATTTGCATCAGTTTTCAATGCTTAAACCTTCAAGATATCTGTAAAAAAAAAATGTAGATACTCAGAGCTGTGCTAATTTTTATACCTAGAGGTACCATGTCTTTGCTGAACCACCTTCATACTGGTTTTCTTGCCTAAGACTGCCCAAAAATGCTTGAGCCTCTTTTCCTGCTGAGCCCACGGTGTTGAGTGTGCTTGGTCTCCCACACCCTCCCCCACCTTATAGTGGTGATATCTTTTTCCCCTGTCCCTTGACATCACTCCCAGCATTGGGCTTCTTAATGTACAGCAGCCAACCTCCTCTCATTTTAGAGGAAAAGGGTGATATGACCTCCTCAGATCCGGCTGGGGCTCCAGTGGGACAGCCTGTCCAGCTAATGCAAGAGGGTATGTATGTCAAATGCAAAGCCTCAGCCTATGTGCAGTCCAAGTAATTCTGACAGGGCTCCTTGTCTCTAACATCTTTGCTGTCTGGAGTTACAGCCTTTGAATATACTGCATGCAGCCTCTGAGGTGCACACCAATTATAATACAAATTTACCCCTACACTTTGTGTTAGAACTACTCTTGGTGATGCCAACATAAGCATTTCTATTCTAGTTCTATTATGTAAGAACATTTTCTCCACTGTTTTAATCATCACGTTTCATCTGGGCTAAAGAGCTGGACTAAAAGAAAGATGTTTCACTCACTGGAGATTACTGGTGCAAATCCAACTGGTTTAAAATAAAAGACTACCTGGTAGAAGTTATTGTATACCTGGTGAAGAGGAAGGTTATGTGCAGGCGTCCGCACCACAAAACCTGTCCACACCTGGAATCTGGCTGTAGCCCTGTGGCAGTCTCAGATGAAAATCAAATGACAGAAGAGCATCAGAGACCACATCAATCTTTTATCCACCACAGGTAATCATGTTTGGGCTGTGAAGAACACGTGTGAGTACGGAAGGGCGGGAGTGCTGCTACTACCCCTGTCTGCACTGCGCATGGTCTGTGAACGAACTTAGGGCCTCTGTTCCCTGGGCTGTCGTGCAGGGCCTTTCACCAACACTAAATTCACATAAAAGTGCTGTAAAATTTTATTAGGGAAAAAAACACCCTTTAAACAGTTGGCTCACTTCTCTGCTGAAGGAAACCTTTCTCCTTGAACAGTCAAAAGTGCTCGGACCAAGACAAAAGTACGTTGGTAAAGTTTAGCAGAAACCGGCACCAAGCAAAACAGTAATTTCCACATGCCAAGTGTCACTAGCTCCTTACTTTGGTTATAAATCAGGTGTGCCCATGTATTTTTTAGACTGAAAACAATGGTCAGTGAGTTATGCCTGAGTTCATGCTTCACCCTCACACAGCCGAGACTAAGCCAAGACATTATATAGAACCATGTATTAAGTGAAACTGCTCTCAAGAGCTTATCAAATTAAACTAAACGGTGTTACATTGCTCAGTGTGGTTCTTTTTTTTTCCAGAGAAATAGTATGTGATTTTAACTATTATCGCTGAAAACAAAATGAAAACATCATCACTTTCTCTTTTATTTTCCACATTTCTATTACCATGTGGCAGGTGATGCGGCAGTAAAATGCCATAAAAAAAATTCACAAAGATGCATAAGTGCCTTTGGAACTTTGGCCCATTGGGCTTTTATGCCTAATTTCACATGTATTCAGTGTCTAAAAATATATTAAGGCAAATAGATAGATAAGGGTACTGAAGAGACCAAGGGTCTAATTCAGACTTATTTATGCTGAAAATCTGTACGTGTCCTGTACAAATAGTACCAAAACAAAGTGAATTGCCCATGCACCTTTTTTATAAAAGTAAAGTGCTTCCATGTACTTTTACACTACGTATCTTTAAAAAGTTGCCTCCATGAATTAGATTCAAGAGGATTATGCAGGATCTTGATACAACTTTAAGAACCCAAGCCAAAAATACAAAATTCAAATCCTCAAAACTTCTGCAAGTTTCCACAAGAGAAACCTCCTAGGAAAGTGAGTTTCAACACAAAGAAAGTACTCACAGTTTGATGTCTATCTCACATCTAAAGGCACTGACATTCCCAGACAAGGTTTTCTACCACCTACCTTCCCTTCAAGAGCTGGCATGTCAAATACACCCCAAGGACGTCTAACCTCAGACAAAGCATGGCCATTCCCGCATTCCAACCCTTCTTACCCCAGTCAGTAGTAGTAGTGGTAGTAGCAATATCACAAGTGTTTCCTTGGGATCAGGATCAAGTCACCTTTAGACTTCTGTATTTCTGTTTTCCATGTGAGCATCTTAGCCATCAAACTGCATCAAGCTGCCCTGTTCTGTAGAAGCCCATCAGAGACTCACCTCACCCTTCACACATAATTATGGATTTACAAGGTTACAGAAACACGTGTTCCTCTTCTCCAAGATGACTTTGGACAGGGGACAGAGGCAATCCAGTAACTGGCA
The DNA here is from genome assembly GCF_009650955.1 of Corvus moneduloides. Lineage (NCBI taxonomy): Eukaryota > Metazoa > Chordata > Aves > Passeriformes > Corvidae > Corvus > Corvus moneduloides. Next base: position 25,389,772 of record NC_045481.1, read on the forward strand.
AGGCATGATACTCATTTGACTGTCATGTTCCTAATGCTCCTTGGTATTTCTTCCCATGGATAATTAGGGTAGATCTTCACTGTGCTCCGAAATTTTTCCCTTCACTTAGAGAATGTGGGGTTGTTAATGTGTATTCAATGTGTGGCAAGACACTTGGATGTTGGATCCTGCCTTGCAAATCCTTCTTGGTCAACCTCAGTTCAACTGTTTAAGGAACCAAAACTCTAGTTTTTGAGCCATTTATTACATTTGTCTTTAACTCAGTTAATCTGGTTTATCACTTTCAATAAATAGAATTCACATGTCCACGTACCTTTAGAAACTGAGGCCTCAGCTGATTTTGAAGCTGTGGATTAGGGTTCTAAATTATTAAGAATCCTTAGGAAATTTTATCAAATATGACTTCCCTCAATATTTGCAAAAGGCTAAAATAGCTAGAGATAAAAAACCTTAGACATCATTAAATATTGTAAGATCTCACTCTTGCCTCTCCACTGAAAACTGTAAAATAGATTATGTAATGTAAGAACAAACTATAATTGGATGAAGTGAGACTAAAAAATTGCAGGTTTATGTTCCCCCTAATATTAATTCTCTGCCAAAGCACTTCATTAAATCTCAGTTACAGGTCAGAGTAGCACCATGAAATAGTAGGATATGTTAAATAATTATGTACTAAGCATGGGTCTATGTTGCCTCACTTCACTTTGTGAAAAAGGTAAATGTGATTTTGTGAGGCAAAAATTCCATATCCACCAGACATTTATAGATCAGGAGAAGGAAATAGATTTGGCTGCAGGATCCCCTGGTGTTCTTCCTCCATAAAGTATTTTCTCAGGTTACCTATGAAATCAGTGAAGCAATGGTACAGCTGTTGCTAAAACACGCAGCTAGAAAAAATTAAAATGAAGGGAAACATATACATTTATTTCTTCTTAAATGAAAAAACATTTGATAATTCTTCTGTATTTTCAGTGATTTGACTGAAAAAAGTCAATTGAGCAGTGTAAGGCGACAAGGAAGCAGGGAATATCTGGGTCCATAAGGGCAAACATGATGCTTGACTCTTCCCTAATGCATGGAAGAGTCAGTGCCAAAGAAGGGTAGTCATACCATGCCATTTCGGTTTGTAGATCTAAGATATTCGACCTGGATCTGTGCTCTTGACAGAACAAAGGCTCCCAGATCAATGACACTTTTGGTTTCCACTCCGGCCAGTTTGTGTTGGCTTTGTGTTCCTGCTGCCCTTGCTAATACAGGGCATGTTCTACCACAGCAACGAGAGCAAGAACTGATTATTTTTTAAGTGAATAGGCTGGTTGGGTTTTTTCAATAAACAGTTTGAAAGTTCAAACTACACTATCATCTAGAGTTTGTAAATTTTTTCTCTGATCTACTTTATTAAAATAAAATTGGTTGCATTATGTAGAGACAGTTTTATTCAGCTTTTCTGCTGCTGAACACTCAGACTGGATACCTTAATACATGCATAGTCGCAAATGAAGCTTAAAATGTGGTCCTTTACACTCAGCATAATTTGGAGGGAAAAGCATCCTAGACAGATGTCTACTCCATGGTTTATAAGAGTATGTGATACCATCCGCACTTTTCACAGCTAAACCCTTGAAAACTGGGAGATTGACAAAGGGACCCAAACGTGAAGAGCATTCATTAAAAGATGTAAATAGCCAAGATCCGTGCTGTTTTGTTTCAATCTTTTTTATCCTGTTGAAAACAGGAAAGCCTCCTGTCATGCAGGCTTAGGGATTTTCAGGGCCCAATAAAGGTTAGTGACATTTTCAATTCATGTTTGTTTTCATTCTTCTAATCATGAACCCTGTGTCAGCCTGAGAAACCAGCTGAGCTTAATCCATAACCTTTTACAAGTGAAACATTAACTCACAGCATGTTCTGTTGTCTTTTTAAAGCAATACAAAAGCAAAGGGAGGGAAAAAAAGAGCCACAGCATACATGATAAAACATAGCAGCCGCCAAATGTGAAGGTTACTTGAAAGCAGTTACAGTTGTGGACAATAGCATATTTTTAGGTCATTAAATTCATCATGTTCAGATGTCATAACCGCTGTTTTTTTCACAAGAGTATTCAAGACAGAAGAATAGAGGCAAAAACATAGGAAGAGCCAAGTAAAGACTATCTAGAATTTTATCCTACATTTTGATAAATATCCTGACACATTGCCATACCATCATTTTTGATTAGTATTAACTATGGAGAAAATATCCATCTAGTTTCTGCTCTTTCCTTCTACAGATTAATTCATCCCACTGGTTTGCCCTGCAAGTTTCACCAGTTGAGTGGACAATGCTTCAGGGGTTTATGGCAATACAGTGCAACAGGCTGAATTTTGTACAAGGGCAGACTGCTGGCCACATATGGCAATCTTCCTGTCCCACCGAGCATGTGGAATGGCACACACTGATCAAACCTGGAGAGAAGAACAGCTCTGACTACAAAGCACACAGGGTCAAGGAAGGCTAATTATTTCTCCAGCTTGTAAAAGCCATCATGGAGAAAACCTGACCTCCTGTGCCTCTGTTGGATAACGAATACAGTCACACGTGTATTAAGGAGGTTCTCAAGTTACAAACTTTTATGACCCAGAACAAGAAACCATGTTAATTCATAGAGAAAAATAAAGAAACAGCAGTCAGAAGCTATCTGAAAACAGAATAGTAAGACATAAATAAAAAGGTATCTGATTTAAAAAACAAAACAACCTAAGAAGAAAATGCAGCTCTCAGAAAAAGTTTTATTAAATTTGAACTAGTGTATGAACCACAGATAGTTCCTGTGGAAAAAAGAAACCTAAACATGGGCTTTGTGCAGTATTGCTGATGTATCTGAGATTATAAAGAGATGTGAAATAAGGGAGATTTCACAGGATTTCTTTTCCTTACCTGACCACCTGTATTCAAAACATCTTTGGATTCTCTATTCCTGTGTGATTGGATTTGGAGAATAGGCTGAAAAATTATAGAGGAGAGGGAAGACGAGAAAGGGAGAAAAGAAATAACTAAAATGTAGGCAGAGAGATGTGTACAGATGAAGTAAAATCCTACAAGGGCCATTTCCTTAGCAAACCAGTCTAAAATATTCAGACACAGAGAAAGCTGACATGACATAGTGTCTTGGGGTGACCTTATGATGTGTATCCCATATCGCTGCCTACGCCCAGAAATTAATTATTGGCCTTTCTATGCCTCTGAACTGAGCCTGAGAGGGGGAAGAAAAAACTGAGCAAAACTTTCTCAGAGCAGTTTGCAACTTGTTCAAGGTCACATAAAGATAGCAGGTTTTTTTTTCCAGCTGGGGCAGAGGAGCGAGGAAGCACCCGGCTTGCAGCTTTTCCAGTCAGCTTTTGGCCAGTTTTTTCCAGTTTCTTGTTCTCCGGAGAGAGACTGAGAGTTGAACTTTTCCTTCTCTGGAATTTCGGATTTTCTCCCTTTTCTACTGGACTGCTTGATTGCTGTAACATCAGAGCACATCGGGAGGATTTTCCACCGGGCACAGAGGGCCTGGCCCTGGGCCAAGCCCCAGCTCCGAGGAGACCAAAGGGAGGACTCGAACACTTTCCCAGGTTTTTCCTCTACAGCGAAAGATTTTACCATTTAACATTGTTTTCCTTTCCCGTGTGTTTGTTAAATAAATAGTTTTATCTTCTTCACTTTCCTTCGAGGAAAATTTATTTTTTTTTCCCGAACCTGGTGGGGGGAGGGGTGGTTGTACCTTCTCTCAGAGGATATATATTTCTAAATTTGGCCAAACCGGAACACATAGACAAAAAATAGAAGGATGCTACTGCACTGATGATGCACCAGGACCTGATGCTGTTTCCCTGCACAGGTTGCCTGACCACAACATTTTGACAGTACCTATGTGCCTGCTGGCCACCACAGCATTGAGACTTCCTCGTTTAGCTCAAGACTAAGAACACTAAAAACGTTGAATGTGAGGCTCACAGAAACAGCAAAGTAATTCATTACCTGCTGCATGTTGCTCTCCTGTGCAGCAAAAAATTTGGCATGGAGAGCAGGACCCATCACCTGCATGCAAATCATCAGGGAAATCAGTCACTGTATCTGCCAAATGCTTTTCCCTCTGGTTTGTCAGACAAAATTACTGGTTAGACTGGGGGCACACAGCCACAGTCCAGCCCTCTTCTCAGGAGCAGAGCACAGAGAGAGACCAGAGTTCCAAGTCCTGCTTAATTACCTGGCCTGCTCCTGGGGCAACATAACTAATTATCAAGGACATAGTGTAGCATTACCATCAAATCCAGAATAAGTAAAAAGAGGCTTGGGAAGATTAAAAAGGCTTTTATGGCTAGGGAAGTACACATGAAAGAAAGTCTATTAACAGATGAGGGGGATGAAATTAATTGCAACTCAAAAATAGGTAAGATAATAGTCTTGCTAAGTGGAAAATAGAATGAAAAAAATGAACTGAAAGGTCCACCAAAAACAACCATTGGTAATCCCATGTAAGACTCTACAATTTAAATATTTTCTTATACATTTTAAATTTGCAATTTAAATTTACAATTTAAATTTACAATTTAATTATTGATACAATTTAAATATTTCATTTATCTTTATGTATTATGAGAATTAGCTAACAAATTTATTCACTCACTGATTATTATAACTTCAGAAATACATCTGCATATTCAAGCATGACCTGTGATGATGTTGTAGCAGTTTCCAGATGCTTCTCTAGTTTGACTCATATCTTTGTGATCTCATCAATCCATCCATCATCTATCTGATCTTCATGTTGACTAGCCTTCCCTATGTTATTACCCCCTTAGTGCTGCCCTAATTTCTTTCCTGAATGTTTTTCCATTCATAGAAGGTTTAAATAAGATTGTCAGCTAGTTTTTGAGAGTCCCTTTTTCTTTGACTGTATTTCTACTACTGAAGACCATTTATCTTTAGGTCTTATGTCAGTGTATGTGCTTGTTTTTTTCAACATATCTAGGACCATTCATGTCCCTGGTTAGTTGCCCAGTCTCACTTCCAGAACTGTATTGCATCTGTCACTGCAGACAGATCATGCTGTTAATGTATCACAGATCAGTTAAGACAGCCACACCACTGGAAACTCCTGGTCCTTCCATCTTTAAATATCCTTTCTCAGGAGGTTCAAAATAAACTTCATATTCCTGTTGAAATGGCATTTTTTAATGCCCAGTCCAATGGAATCATTCCTTCTCATTTGTTCTTCACACCGTGGTTGGATACTGATGATAGAGGCCTGTGGTGAGAGCTCAGTGGCATGCTGTTGAATCTGCCAGCATCCCCCTAAACTTTTGAGATAAGAGGTGTCAAGCGCCTTGTAAACAATAAATAAAATATGTAGTTAGTGGGTGATTATGTTTTTTCAGTGATGTGGTTTCAGCACTGTGTATGATTTAGGTGCCTTCCCCTCCTCTGGCAGAAGCTTTCTGTAGCATGGTGATATTCCCAGCATTTGCTTCCTGTGATTGTATAATCACAAGGAGATGAATTTTTCTTGAAAGGGATATCAGTAAGATGGCTCAGCTATAACATTCTCGCATCAAATTCGTTGTCATGGATAAAAAAAATTCCCTTCATCCAGTCACAAATGGCCAATTCAAACATTCATACACAGTCACAGATTTTCACAAGATCAGCATGAAAGCCATCAGCCAAATTTTGCAGTTTGGCTGGGGCATTCTCCCTCTATAATGCTTTCCTGAGCTGCAGTTTCAGATAAGCACATATCACAAGTAGTAGTAGCACCTTGGTAGTACCTATGAGCTGTGCGGCCCTGACTTTTTTCTGTGTTTCTTTTGTCTTAGACCGTGAGTAGCTCTACAGGTTGGCAAAGCGAACACTGCATAAGGGCTAACTATTACCTGTGGTAAGTCAGGCCACACAGACCTTTTTAACATTATTTCCTCTCTTTGCTTCTGAAGTTGCACACATTTGGTCTCTCCTGTTTTGCCAGCCTTGGAGTTTATCTGCTCACTTCCTTCTATGGTTCGAGTCCTTTATCTGCTCTCTTTGTGTGAGCTTATTTTACCATGTCTCACCAGCTCAAACACTGCATGATAGCACGGTCCAAAGGCCTTAGAGCAGAAAGTGGGCATTACAGACAACATTTCACTGTATCACAAAGTTTTCACCTTTGAATCTTTCACAATGCTCCCACTCAGTCTGGACATCAAGTTCTTTCACTTTTAAACTTATAAAAGTCACTGTCTGTTTAACATTCAATTTCTGGCCCTGGTTGGGTTTTTTTATTTTATCAGATTATGCTTCTAGGATGTTAACTGAGGAGGGATTGTCAGCGATCAGTTTATCAGAACCATTATAATCAACTAAATGCCTTTCTGCCTTACTGCATGAACCCAGATCAAAGTTCTCTACTAATTTTGAGAATTCATATTGTTAATAATCCCAAGTCCCGTTACAGGAGTGACTGGTGGATTTACTTGTCTTTTAATGGGCTTCTCTTGGTCCTGAGAATTAGATCACAGAATCACAAAGACTGAGTGTGAGGAGGTGAAACAGCGATACAAAGCAAAGCAGAAATTTCAGAGGCTGGAAGCTCAGAAGTGGGTGATGTTAGGCTCTAGTTCCAGTTGAACTCCTGAATACCAGGGCTGAAGGACTGATGATCCCAGTGTTCCCCTCAGCCTCAATGGGAGCTACTGTATTCTCAGCATCTCTCTGAAAACCTAACCCTCATCATTCAGTCCCCATGTCATTTAGTTGTTTGCAAACAACTTTGGAACATATTTGGAAGCCTTGCCTCAGAGCGAGTGGAAGGAACAGGACTAAGCGAGGAGAGAGAAAGCAGTGTTGGGCACTATGACATTGTTACTGATTACACAATATAGATGTTCAGTTGTAGTAGTTTCCAAAGGATAAAACAAAAGGCTCAACACCTGGAGTGCTCAAGCCAGCACGTCTCACCCACCACATCTGCTCTAACCAACAGCTGTGCCAAAGTTAGCAATAGTCTTTAATGGCTTATCACTACTATTTGTTCACTGCCTCCACCTCCCAGAGGGCTACCCCCTTTGCCAGATGCAAATTTTGATAATTAAAACAAAGCCCCCAATACCAGTGCCCTGAGTACAGAACCACGTGTTTCAGGCTGTGCTTTAGGCAGAACTTGAAGCAAACTGAGCCCAAAGTCATGAGGCTCTCTCCCTAGTTAGCAGGAGGTGGGGGTTGAAGCCAATGGGTATCCTTGATCTTTAGCATACCATTTATTTCATTACATCTAATTTGGTTGATATTATCAACATTATTACACTGATAGTTGTTTCAACTCAGACTAATTTAATTGATAGAATTCTGTGTCCTTGCTATTATATGAGACAATTAACTCTCATTAGTTCACATTTCACTCATTTTCCACTGACTGATTGCACTACATACTGATACTTGCTATCAATATGTAATGCAATCAGTCAGAGGAAATGTTGGTATAGTATTTCTAAAAACTATCACACTTATCATTTTGATTGTCTTCAAAGTACCAATATTTTCCTATAACTTAATGGTTTCATAATGCAATGTTTTGTATTAATAACAATCTTTTTAAGGTCACACAGTTAATCACATACTGATTAAACAGTAGTTAACTAATGAGGGTGACAACTTATTAATAAATTGCAGATGATATATTTCCGTTATTCAGTGTAACCTTTAAAGAGCAGAGCTTAGACTGAGGGTTGACTTAAAGATGTTTTGCCTCTCTTTTCATGTATCTTCCTGAGGTTTCTTTTCTTGAATTCTAGGCATTTTTGTATGCTATTGTCACAGTCCTGCTGTAACCATATGGACACCTTTAGCAAAGCAAGGACATGCAGCTGATTCTTTGATACAATGGTGAAGAGGTTACTCGAATTGTACTACTGGTAATTTGTCCTTCAAGCACCTACAGCAGGGAGTCTATAATGGTAAGGACTGAAGAACAGAGGTCTATCAGATTATTACATCAGAAATGCTAAAGATTCAAAGGAAAGAAAAGGGCAAAAGGTAAAACCAACTTAATATAATCCACTGAGCTTTCAGTGAAGTCCATCTGAAAATGCACTAATAATTTACTCAAAAAATTGCATACCTAATTTTCTCTTCTTAAGCATTTGTATACCACTACTCCCTGGTGTGAATTTGTAGCTGTGTTTATAAATAATAAACTTCCAGTCCTTACATTTCTATGAAGTTTAAAATTCCTCAATATGCTATAAAGCATAGATCATTCTGTGAAAAATAGTAGTCCAACATTCTTCAATATCTAATTTGTAAATCTCATCTATTCAATATCAAACACATTTAATCAGCTCTACAGTGAATCTGAAATGGACTCTTAATCTTGAAAAGTTAACAACATAATAAAGCATAAAATAAATGGTTTGCAGTTGGGGACTTTAAAAATTCCCTACAAACATATTTTAAAGAGTAAATCCAAATTAGTCTTGCAATGCTAAATTTGATGCTAAATAATGACAGAGGACATTTAAATACCATAGTTACTATAATAATCTCTGTTTGAATCATGGCTTCCATGAACTGGGCTAAGCCTTTAGACAGAAACTAATTGCTACAAACACTAATTTTCAAGTCCCTTTTGTTTCCTATTGCAGGCACCTCTGGATGCAAAAGGTACCCAATTAGCAGAATTCATGGTTCTGATTGTGCATTGTGGGACTAGTATAAACACTGCTGATTACTATTCCACTATAATGGTTGATTTTTATTTATTTTTTTTCTGATTGCTTAATAAGGCCATCTATTCTGCATCAGACACTGGCAAGGCTGCTGGTGAAATCAGTTAGGTCACTTTTTCTGGTCATAGTAGCAGGAGGAGCCTTGTGATGGTAAGAGATGACTAAAGGCATAATTACAGGCTATTTAACTACATCTGTTTCCCCACTTAACATTGTCTGCTCAAGTTAGTTGCAGTTAAATAAATAAAAAGGAAAATAATGGTGAAGACACTAAAAATTACTATTACATGGGTAAAACTCTAGGGTTTGTTATAATTACAGAAAACAGAGTTTGCCATGATTTTTAAAAGGCACTAATTTATATTAGATGGTTTCTATACACATGCACTATGGCTGGTTGCTGCTGCTTTTACAGCCTATGTTATTTAAGTACCTATTTTTTCACAGGAATTAGTTGAAACTAGAAAAAAAATTAAGATGACTATTCTTTATTGAATTTTGCTGTATGTCCTCACTCAGTATAATTACACGACAAGACTCCTTGTGATTTTGTGGTTAAGAACAAATATCCAGAACACCACCAGTTCCTGCCAATGACAATGGGAAGAGCAGAGAGCTCTGGGTACCTCCATTTGTTTCTCTAGTCATACAGGGATACTGTTTTGACCCTTTTATTTATAAAGGTAGATCATATGTTGTCATTTCTGAATATATTGCTGCTTCATGATGAAAAATAACACATAAATAAATAAGTGCTGTCAAAGCCCATCTTGCACATGGACATATAGCCAAACCATTTAGAGCAGCAACAAGTCTAGCTAACATCAGGACACATGTTCTGTAAGTTCCCTGCACTCTTTTGTTCTGTGTACATAAATGACATAATGTAATCAAAATATCCACTGTAACACTGTGACATTGACAGAACAAAGGAGATAGCTTGGTTGGTGGTTGTAAAACTAAGATACTCAAATATCAGAGCAAATATTGAGCTTCTTCATATCAGTTGCTAACAACAGGCAGATTTTTAGTTACCACCAGTGCAAAACCCACCGAGAACAGTGAAGTTTTGTCAAAATAAGGCAGGTGTCCTTACATGCTCAGACTAGGAGTCCTAGCACAAGATCATCAAATACTTTAAAATACATTTAAGGCAATAGAATTAGCCAGTCTATGTCAGATAGGATTATGGCCCTATTTCTTTTATTTGGGTGGGTTTTGGTGGTTTTTGGTTGGTCGGTTTGTTCGGTTTTGTGGTTTGGTTTGGTTTCAGGATTTTTGGCAGGCCAGTGGAAATAATGTGGGGTATAGTAGGAAAAGTAGTAGGTTGTTTTCTTCAGGTGTCCAAATGCTCACTTGCTCTGGGACCTGGTTTTGCTGGATATGGTGGAGGGGAATGATGAAGCTCTGCATCCTCAGTTATACACTAGCACTACATGAGACCAAAAAGAGTTAGGAATCAGATACTCTAAAAGCAAAATTGCAGTAGTAGGAAAGAAGGAGTAAATAAGTGGTACAATCCTAATTTCTCAAGTGTGTCAGAAAAGAACGTCCTTTCAGAGCTGAACATTGCAGGATCAGATGCAGGAGATGGCGTAAAAAGCAGTGGCACTGGGGGGCTCTGCTGCCAAGGAACCATCACCACACCTGGGGTGCAGTGCAGGCAGAACCTGTTGGTTCTCTTAAATCTGTAGAGGCTGCTGTTAACACAGGGTATTCCTATTGTGCAAAATGATCTTTGCTTGGAGATACTTTCTTGGAAACAAGTAGTTATGACAATGCACATCCCTACTGTGCATGCACATTTGTACACATGCACTCACCAATGCATATACATGACATAAGATCAGAAGTATGATCATAGAGGATTGAGACATTCACTATTCTGCACACTGTAGAAGCATCTGTACTTCAATTACACTGCCTCTTCCTGGGATTAGACTTCTCATTTTCATCAGATTCTCACTCAAGGCAATACATTCAACACTGACCTTATTCTTCATCTATTTCTACCATTTGGATAAAGAAAATGAAGAGCACTGTTCCTGTTACCATTATAGCCCCATTTCATTATTTTGTTTTCCCCTAATGCAACAACTACCCTTCTAGCACATCTTACTCTTGGCTCCCTCCTCTACATGCTGTCTAACTGCAAGCAGCTAAGACAACATTTCTCCTGTACTGTTCACTCCCTCGCTTTGTTAAAATCCAAAGCCTTGCTCTTTAATTGAAGGCTACATAACAACTTCACTCTGACCTCTTCTGCACTAGCCAGTCAGACTTTTTAAAACATTTCTTGCGAAAGAGTGGATTCATTCTTTAACCATTTGTAGTGAGCTGTAACTAAACAGGTTTCCATAGCACCATTTACCCCCGGTAATTTTGGATGTTGAAGTTCCCAGTGTCACAACATCCCTTCTGAGCAAAAATAAAAAAAAGCATTAAGAAAAAGAGACATGAATATGATACAAATAACTATGAGCTACCTGTACTATCAACTGAATTTCTTAACAACTTTCAGGATTGTCTGAAGTGCCTTGTGTGGTGCCTTGTGTGAACAGCCAATGCGCTCAAACCCTGCCCATCATATGTCATTTTTATTAAGAGATGGTCAGTCCATTTGCTCCAGTTCTCGTATTTCAGGCACCTATCATTATCGTTTACCCCTGGCCTTCTTTTTTAGCAGATCCTTGCTAACCTTCTTCTCATGAATCAGTTTTGGGGACAGTGCAGCTTCTCCATCTGGAGTACAGCAACTCTACAACATTCTCCTAAGCATGGGCACTGTGGAGACAGGCAGCATCACACTCACACACAGATGGTGGACCAAGGAGTGAGTAGGCATTCACTGTCAGGAAAGAGAAGGAGGGCTACAGCCATAAAATGGTCTCATACACTGTGTATATGTTCAAATTTCATTACAAAATCATCATGAAATGGTTCTGCAGCTCATGTCTCCCATATTGCCAGGTTCAGGATGACTCCACTGCTGATGTAGTGGTAATATGCTGTAATTTAATCAGTCACAAACACGGTAGGCAATCTGTGTCTGGGAACTATTTAAAATACAGTTCTATTCACCATTTTCCCTGGGTCAGTAGGCTGAGAATGGTCAGGAGCACCAAATACCTATCTGAGACTGCACAGCCCTGCCAGCTGCTTGTCTTCCTGCCCAAAATAGTGTGACTTGCTGGCAGGCAATAGACCTGTAGATGACAGTGGACAATACATTTGAGATACATAATCACTCCCCTAGCTGGAGATTTTCCTAATAAATTTATTTCAGGGAAATTAGGGCTAAAAAAGTCTTTTTCAAATTTACAGAAGCAGATGTATAATCACTTTGGTCCAAACTCCAGTTTTCTGTTACAATGATCAAGAAATTTTCTGTGAATTTACCTGCTTTTTTTGCAGATACAACAGCTCAACAGCTTTGTGTATGTTACTATTCATTTCCCATATAAAATATTCTAAACCCATTCTCATATATTTGTTAATCCTTCACACTCACACCATTTTTCTTTCATTCAACTTATTTTTAAAATTACTATTACTAGTTATCATCTTAATGTTTTTCAATATATGCTTGCCTAGTTTGCTAACATGGTAGAGAGGGCAGGAAACTGTGACCTCAGCTATTTTGTACTAATAAACATGAGGAGTGTTTCTGGCTGTTACCAGGTGAGTTTTATAATAGACAAGGCAGTGTTGGTTGGTTAGGTTTGGGGGAAGAAGAAAAGATGCTCCCAGTTTTTTTGAAGTACATTAATAGTAACAAATTTACCTGGCCTTTACCACCTTCAGTCGTTGCAACACTTACTCAGATGGTGAATGTGTTCCCAGCTGAGTCAAAAGCATCTCAATTCTTTGGAGATGTGCTTTTAGTAATGATTACTGGGTTTTGGAAATGAATTTATCACTTTTTGAAGCGTTTGATGCTGAATCACCTGCTTACTGCTGAGATAAAAAAATAACTGCATCTCGTTCACAGGACCTTTCTTCACCATCTGTATCTGAAATACAAAATAAGAGAATGTTTTCTCACTTATCCCCTACTCAGCAACACCCACAAACACTAAAATTATCAGTTTCCACCCTCATTTAAAAATATCAGATTTCCTTTCTGTACTACCATGCCCACAGCATCTGTCCCTGGTATTACTGTAGACATTTATCTCTCTGACCTTCATCTCTCCTTTTCATTATTGCTTGCAGCATCCTCCATTTTATGTCACCCTGTACCTTCTCTCTTCCAGCCCTGTTGGATGTTTGGCATTTTCTTATGACGATTTAAGGATTTCTAAACAAGCAAACAAACAGTTGCTAAACAAGGTTTCTTTCACACCCATGTGATGAGAAGCAGGAATATAGGATACTACCTTTGCTGCTGTTTAATGTTGCTTTGTTTAATTTGTTTTGTGCTGATTCATGTGTCTCTAGGATGTGAGTCACTTTTGCTGTTATACTCTGTCTTCAAGCTGAAGTCTCCATTCCTCTTCCAGACAGGCTGGTCTCTCTCATAAGCCCTTCCTGAAAGTACCACTTCTATAAATACAGAATAATACAACACCTTTACTCAGAGATGCTCACATAGCCAGTAACTTGAACTCAGCCATAATGTACAAGCAGTAAAGATGATTATATAGAATTAATAAAGGCACAAAAATATCTCATGTGATTCCCACTGATCATAAATCCTTATTTTATTAAGCATTTTAAGATTGAATACTCAGAAAAAGTTTAGATACCTAACAACAAAATATTTTAAAGTAAGATACATTTTTTGGCTTCATACGTTGTCTAAGTAAATTTTAATAAACCTATGTAAAAATTATTAAACAACAGACAAAGAGTGAATAACATTTTAAAATTAAAGTATGAATTATTATTAATCCAGGTCTCAATTTCAAACTATGTATTTTACAAGAGAAGAGTTTGGATACAGTTTTTTATTTCCTGTATAGTTTTTTATTTCCTGTGTTATTTAAATCTATTTGAATCTACTCGCTATGCCAAGCAGTGTTACCAAGCAATCAAAATCTGGAAGCATACAAGTGTAGTTGAGGACAAAACATATAGATCCTGTATTTTGAAAAGTATGTTACCCTTTTGTGTCAAAAATATTATCCAGCAACTTTGTTCCAACTGGATGTCTACCAAAAAAATAAGACAAGTTGAAAATCAGTGGAGTTAAACCCCTTGGAGAGATGTAATACTGTGAGTATAATTGAAATGTTAATAATTATGCTCATGCTGATAATTACCAAGGATAGTTTGGTATAGTAGTTACAGAGCTCACCTTTCACCTCTGGGTCTTGGATTTGATTTCTACCTGGGACTGTATGAACAGAGTTCAATTATCTCCATCGGCCTTTTAGTGGAAGAATTTTCCACCCCTTTCACACTTCAAAAGTAAACAAGAATAAAAATAGAGATGGACAGAAAAAACATTTTATTCTCCCCATCAGCTAATTAGTATGAAGTTTGGGGCGTTATTTTTAATTAAATTTGACAGGAAGTATAATACAATTTAGACCATTGGAAAAGACACAAAACGACTGAAAAAATGCAAACTGAAAACAAAGCTCTACTCCTTCCTCTACCATTTCTTTTAGTATTTTGAGTATAACATACAAAAATTACTGTAGTGTCATAATGTAAAGATAAAACAACTCGTTGCTGTGCAACAGCCTCATAGCTATGAATCCAACCTTATCAACACGACACAAACACTGTAGACCAACACTTACCCTACTCAAACACATAATGAGAAAAGGAAATAAATTACAATTTATGCACAGGATTAACAGCAGAAGTACAAAAAAATACATCAACAAACTCAGTGTTTTGATGCTGGATTTTGTCCCGGTTTGAGACAAATTCAGAAGAATGTCCAAATTTGGACGTCCTCTGATAGAAGGCGGGTTACAGCCACTCCTCTCCCACCAGGTTAGGGGGAAAAAAATTTTCCTCAGAGGAAAGTGAAAGAGAAAAAAACCTATTTATTTAACAAACACACGGGAACAGAATAATAATTCTGAATAATAAAACCTCTCGCAGTGGAGAGAAACCAGGGAAGATTTTAGAGTCCTTCTGTGGGAGTGCTCTTTCTCCTTGTCTTTGGAGCTGGGTTGGCATGGGCCCTCCAGGGCCTCAGTGGGAATTTCTCCCGGTATGTTCTATGTTGTTGAAGCAGTCCAGAAGAGAGGAAAGGAAAAGACGAAGTCCCAGGAAAAGAAGAGTTTAACTCTCCACCTCTCTCCGGAGAAACAGAGCTGAAAGCTGGCTGAAAAGCAGCAAAGGGCTCCGCTCTGGCTGCCGCAGCACAAGAATGCGCAGGAGTAGTGACCTTGGAGCACAAAACTGCTTTGAAAAGTTTGTCTGGCTTTTTTTTTTTTTTTTTTTCTCCTCTCACACCCAGCTTTAAAGACACAGAAAGGCACAGAAATCATGTCTGGGCATAGAGCAGTGATAGGGGATATCACATCATAAAGTCACCCCAAGACAGTTTTAATTAGCCCAATTGCCTCCATCTACCTGCCACATATAGCAGGAAAAGAGTAATTATTGCTAGATTATGTAGGGATCTAGGCACATGGGTCTCTAACTTAAAGGTTTCAGAGATTTTATAGAGTTCCACTCAGCAGTGCATCTCTTCTACACCGTGAAAATAAGAACTGGGCAATACCTGAAGCCCTAATGCAAAGTTATGAGGCAGTATGCAGTTGGGAATTTAGGAAACAGTGAAGCTTGTCTTATCATGAAAAGTGAAATCTCAGAGAGTCCTGCAGTGATAGGCAAAAATTAAGATATAAAGATCAAATTTTAACAGCAATCATTGTTTATGAGACACTGCAATTAGTTTCCATCAGTTACATACCATTTACTATGGTAAACATTGATTTAATCTGTGAGTTGTGCAAGTCTGAAAAAAAACCCCAGCTATTTCTGGTACAGGGCAGGATGCCATTGGCCTTCTTGGCCACCTGGGCACACCCTGGCTCATGTTCAGCTGCTGTCAACCAGCACCCCCAGGTTCCTTTTCTGCTTTCCAGTCTGTAGCACTGGCTGGGGTTGTTGCAACCCAAGGGCAGTACATAACACTTTGCCTTATTGAACCTCATACAACTGGCCTCGGCCCATTGAGCCAACCTGTCCAGATCTCTCTGCAGAGAGATCCTACCCTCCAGCAGGTCAACACTTCCACCCAATTTGGTGTCATCTGCAAACTGACTAAGGGTGCGCTCGACCCCCTCAACCAGATGAAGATACTGAAAAGGGTTGAGCACAAGACTGAGCCCTGGGGAACGCCAGTAGCAATTGTGAGCCAAGTGGATTTAACTCCATTTGACACCACTCTTTGGCATCACCCATTCTGACAGTTCTATACCCAGCAAACAATGCACCTGTTCAAGCTATGAGCAGACAATTTCTCTATGAGGATGCTGTGGGTAACAGTGTCAAATCCTTTGCTGAAGTCCAGGTAAAAAACCTCTTTCCCTCACCTGCTACACTGGTCACTTTGACATAGAACATTTATTTATTAACAGAACAATCATTTATTTAACAACACTAAAGTTTGGTTTCACACTGCTAGCAGGAAACTTTATGGGTGAGCCATACTTCCATTTGGCAAATATATTAATTGCTCACCATTTACCATATCTACAGTTTTAAATGCTACAATGACAACACATGAAAACACTAAGTGCCTTATTGAAAATGGAGAATTGTGACTTATCCTAGCTTTTCATTGTAAAACATCAGGATCATACATTCATCCAGTGGCATTTGAAGGCCCTCCTGAGGAGAAAAATATCAAATGAGTCTTGTATTTATTGCTATGAAATAAATACTCTAGTCCCTGCCTAAAAAAATGCAGTAATATTGGCAGTAAAATTGCTAATTACAAGGGCATAATAATCTGTCTGGTAATTAAAGCACCTAATAAAAAGGAAAAGGACAAGATAATGCTGTGGCTGAGGGAGTTGTAAGATGTGAGGAATGAAGACATATGGGAGGAATCCTGCCCCAAGTCTCACCACAAAAGGACCAGAGTCAGAGAAGAGAGGTTGAAAGGCCTTGCGATGCACATTCCACTTATCTGAGAGATGTGCACAGGCAAAGCACTGTGGGATTGTGCAGTGTGTGACAATCTGCCCATGCCCTGGTTCATTCTCTGGCTGCATTTCACCTGCGGTATTGCCAGTCACATTTTTAAAAAATTACAAACCCCCATCAACAAGAGTCTTACAGAAAAAGTTACCTAGCAATTAAAATGTATTTTGAAAACCTTGAAGTGGTAAAATGCATAAATCTGCAGGGAATGCCTGAGGCACTGAGGCAGGGAAGAAGAGCCCCCTCAGTTAAACATAATCAAAGGCTTTGGTATTAAATGTACAGCTGATGTATTGCACCCACAGAGTTTCAAAACAGTTAATACAAGGTTTTGACTCCTTGGGCTTTAAAACAGGAAGAATACTAAACCCCAAGTGAAACTGTGAAAATAGAGAATCCATTAAAGATATTCTCACAGTAGGGCACAATAGGCCTTCTATTTAGTGGCTCACAGATAATGGGTTTACAAAGCACATAGTTATCAAGTAAATGACAGATGAAGGAACTTGAAATAGTGATTTCAAATCTGTATTTCTTCAGCCGTGCTCTATTTTTTTTCACAAGAGAAGTTTATCCAAAAAATTTTAGATACCAAAGGATTCTGGCCTTGAAACTCCTTTCACACCTGCTTTACATGGGTATCTCGTACATCCATGATCTCTTTCAAAAATATAAACATTTCCACTTCATCAGGTATAGCTTGACTTATTTGTGTCCCTGAATCCTCTGATTTCTAAAGAAGACAGATATGGTGCTAGTGGCCATTACACACGTACTCTCTATTATGTTTTTCTCCATTATTAAATGTCCTTCTTGTTGACTTCATAAGCATTTCAGTACACGTGAGGATATAAGCAAACACAGCATTTCAAGTGCAGATGCATTAATGCCATGTGTCTTGCAAACACTGTGGCTTTTTGTTTGTGCACTTAGTCACAATGTTTCACCAATATCAGCCTGTGCTTCAATTTGCAAATTTACATTTGTTTTTCTTATCTTTAAAACTCCACCCATATCTAAACTTAACTTCCAAAGAGCTAATCCCCAATTTTTATCCACCCTATTGGTTTTCTTTCTTGTGCCATATATAACCTTACACTTACTGGCATTTAATGTTATGTCAGATGCAGTTTTTCAGTCATATGCCTTCTAAGGCTTTTTTTTTTTTTTTGCTGTTTTTGTAGAATGAATGTTCTAATCCTTACCCATACCTTTATGTTCTTTGCAATTATCTCACTGTTCTAGACCAGCATATGTCCTCACATGTTTAGCCAGCTCTACTGTGAAAGCTGTTGCCTGTTGTGCACTTACACAAGTTTGTCAAAGGTTCCAGAACAGTCACTTGTTCTGAGACCTGGCATTACACAAAACAGTGGTCCAGGTCATCATTATGCTCAGCTCCTTTCCTTCTACTTTGTCCAGCTCATTTTGACATTTCCAGGCTTTAACAGCTGTTTTTCCTATTGGAAAATGCAAAACACTTTGAAGAGGCAGGGGGTGGGCAAATACTTCAATGGAAGAAAAGCAAATCTGTACTCCTTCATATGTTGCTCTCCTTAGTTGATATCACAGATCTAAAGAAGTACTTTCACACCTGCTGTCAGTAGGACTTCTGTAAGTTGCTCCTCTGTATTCTCTCTTCTTTCTCATTTAAGGTGCAAATTTTGCACAGTGTTTTCTATAGGCATGAGCTGGTAATTAAATACCAACTAAGGCATTGCTTACCACAGCAGCTGTCAGTGATCCCCTCTGCCAGCAACCCAGCACCACAGCCTGGGCAGCTGCTCAGCCAGGACACGGAGCAGGCCAGCCAGAGGATCCCTACCCAGCATGATGCGGATCCCCAGCCCTGCACAGCTCTCACTTGGGCTCTGCGGCTTCTGTGCACTGCCCAGCTGCAGCTTCAAACAGGCAGATCCCACTTAGCACTGAGCTAGCTACGCGAGGGACTACTAAGTTGGCTGACAGTCTTACCTGAAGTAGAAATACTCTTCATTTTTATATTAACTTTTCTTTTTCCTTTTTCTTACCACTGCTGGGGTTTTTGCTCTCTGTGAAATGACACAAACTTCCCACAGATTTTTTCTTCAAACAAATTCAGATTTCTTCCTCTTGGTCAACATTTTCCTTGTGTATAGATTATGGTTCACATTAAAATTGAATTGAAATATTTTGTGACATTAAAAGTACTGGATGGCAAAAGGAAAAGAAATTTACCTTGGCCTGTCCTTTATCGCTCTTGCCAGACTCTGTTCCAGTTCATCTGACATTTTGGCATCTCTAACTGATTTCTTTTGACAATCGTTGAGTGAGTTTTTAACACCTGGGTTTTTTCACTGGGTTGGTTTTTTTTTTGTAAATAAGTATGCATGCTCTACACTACAACATGTTAGCTTGGTTAAAGAGCCTTTTCTCCATTTTTCCACAAATACTGTTCTGTTGCAAATGAAGTCGTAGGGCATTGGTTTTCTGTGTGTCTTTGTAAATTGACTCTGCTTTTTGTTGTTGATGTTGTTGTGTGTCCTCCCTCTTCCCTCTGTCTTCTTCATATTTCTATGGCTGGAAGACAAAACTGAGCTGGTTATTGAGACAGTATCATTTATTTGTGTTCTTTAAGCAGGCTGTAGCAGAGCCAGAAGATAATGGGCACCTCATTTATTCAGGCTTTGAATGATCATATTTAATTCCCAGTGACAGCTGTCTTCACCATATTAGCATTGCAAATCAGCACTGTTTTGTAATGGCCTTCTATTGAACATGATTCAATTACGTGTGGTCCATAGCGAGGCAGGATACGGTCTTAGTATCTATAGCAATATTTCTGCAAGCTGCTGCTCTTTACACTGCTCACATTTAAGCTGTCTGTTTATCACAATGCTTTCCTTGAACTACCCTGAACTCTCTTCATTTTGCAGTGAAATAAAGAAGAACGAATATAATTTGTGAAAGCAGTTATCTGGTCAGCTATACTACATACCCTATCTTCTTTACATATGCCTGGAATCAGGAAACACTTGTTAAAATAATTGTTATTTACTTAAAACATTTATATTACAGAAGTCATTAAGATGGATTTAAATTATAATGCAGTGTTAGATGGTACTAAATATTAAAGCTCAATGCTGGCTTGAAGAAAAATTGTAATAACATATCAAACAAGTAAATTTTGTGTTAGTGTCATAGTTTTTCGAGGAAAGGGCAGTGAGGCTTAACTTTTATAAAACAAGTTAAAAGTCATAAAATTTAAAAAATACCATTTCAAAAGGTTTTAGAAGTCGTATTTCATTTACTGTGGAATGGCTAAATCCTGTGCTCTAAGTATTCTACTCTTTCCACATCGTGGGCTGACTTGTGCATATGACATTTCAGGCTATGCTGTTGAAGGCCTAGATTTCAAGACCATAGCTTAAAAGGTATGTGTGTTTGTTATAATATAAAAACCCTTATAAATTCTGATTCCAGCTGTAAGATAAGTTCTCCTATTGGGCTAGGCAGCCTCAAAAAAGAAAAGCTTCCTTTGCACAAATTCAGCAAATACATGCTTCAGTCAGTGCAAGGCAAAGCACAAACCTTACTCTTTCCTTCAGGTTTTCCATTCCTATGTTTTCTACAACATTTAGACCTTTTCTTGCAGAAATCTCATTATACACAATACAACTGTCCCCAGCCCCAGGGCTCTCTTAGCATCCTTCATCTTAGTGACAAAGTGCACCTATAGCAGAAATACACTGTTTATTCCACCAACTAGAGTGCTGGGCCATCATTCCAAAGTTTTTGGTAGATCAATAAGATGCAAGGTTTTTTAATCATATACAAACCTTGAACTGTTTAAAGATACTTTCTAGGTAATTGCAGCAGAGGAGCTGACATTCCCAGTTTGAGGTTGGTCCAGCCAAAGATGCCCCAGATGGGGTGGAAGGTCACAGAAAGCCACACTAACCATACCACTTCCTCCAGTGATACTGCATTGGATACCACTGTGCATATACCACATTCATTCACTTTTTAAAGGATTATTTAAGGTTTTTTTTCTTTTTTTTAGTCCTCATTCAAACCTTTCCACTGTCTCCTCCAACAGATTATGTTGTCTTCTTTTCAAAGATTTGCTACGTGTTAATTTCTTGATTGGATTCCTAACTTCACATATGAGATTTTACTACATTTTTGTAACCAAAGAGCTTACGTGAAAATAATGACTGCTTCATCACTCACATAGGGGATTCACTGCATTTTTTTAAAGCAAGACCCATTTGTTGTTCATGACTGGGTTTGTTTACATATATCAAATTATATATTCACCTACCTGGGAAACAAACTCAAGTTCATGGAAGCAGTTTGACTTACTTTTATCATGCCTACTGCATAAAAAAACTATGTATGTACAAGAAAATACCTGTACATGCTATTTTTGCACATGGTCCTTCATGAAGCTGCTCCAAGACCCTAACAAGAGTCAGTTACACAAGAGGGTCTCAGGCCCCTAAGAGGTATTTAGGGATATAGTGCCCATAAATGACATGCAATGCCAAAGCCTGCTCTGCTCAGATATCCAGAAAAGGAATGTGTCTCAATTTATATTACACTACTTGAGCCTTTCAACTGGCTAAAAACTGTTTATAAAGGGAATTAAATAATATGGATAATGAATAATGGAATAAACCTGTCTCTACCATACATGTTTAGAGTCACATTCTCTAAACTCTTCACAGACAATCAGAGATTTTTAAAAATTAGGAGGAAGTTGTTCAGTTATTTTCATACATTTTTCTCTCTTTTTTTCATAATATTACCTTGAAAGATTTAAATTAAAACTCTTTTTCTTAAAGAATTATCAACAGGGATAAAACTTTGTTTAAGGATGAATAATGGAGCAAGATAGAAGAGCAAAGGAAAGAAAAGCACACATTACAGGGAAGAACACAATGAAAGGCTTTATAAAATGAAGGAAGAACAAGATTTTATCTGTACCCTTCAGTTCTTTGTCCCATTGAAAAAACTGAAGAAAAAATTATTTTTAGTAAAATGCAGATTTCCATTGTGCGTAGTAAACAATTCAACTATGTCAGGCATGAAGAAAATTTGTACATATCTGTCCTTGGTTTGGCTGGAATAGAGTTAATTTTCTTTCTAGTAGCTGGTACACTGCTGTGTTTTGGGTTTTGTATGAGAATAGTGTTGATAACACACTGATACTTCAGATGTTGCTAAGTGGTGCTTGCCCTGAGTCAAGGACTTTCAGTGTCTCGTGCTCTGCCAGTGGCAAGGTACACAAAAAGCTGGGAGGGAGCCTGGCCAGGACAGCTGACCAAACTGACCAAAGGGACATTTGACAACATAAAATGCCATTCCCGAAGTATAAACTGGGAGGAGTTGGCTGGGGGGGGCTGAGCACTGCTTGAGGGCAGGCTGTACATCTGACAGTGGATGGTGAGCAATTCTATTGTGTATCACTTGTTGTTCTTTGGTTTTATTACCCTCTCTCTTTTATGTCCCTTTTCCTCCTCCTTCTCTTTCTCCTTCTCATTCTCATTATTATTTCCATTATTACTATTATTATTATATTTTACTTTGTTTCAGTTACTAAACTGCTCTTATCTCACCCCACAAGTTTTACCTTCTTACAGCTCTCCTATCCATCCCACCAAGGAACGGCATGGAGTGAACAAGCAGCTGCAGGGTATTTAGTTGCTGGCTGGGGTTAAAATGCAACAGTATCAAAATATGTCCCTTCCTTATCACCGTCTTTCACCTCAGAAAAATTGCGCTACGACTAAAAAGGAAAAGCCAGTGGAATGTCTACGCTGTGGGAGGTCCCGGTGGGGCTCCCAGTGGAGCATAAAGCCATGCTACAGCAGTCTGTCACATGGGTCGTACTGTATGACCCTCCTAGATCATTCTCAGGCACACATTTTCAGATGTTGACCTTTGCACAAAGTATTTTTCACTGTTTCTTTTCCTAGGAAAATGTGGTTTCTCTTACCACAGTATCTCCCTCTCATCTAATTTCACACACACACAATCACTACTAACCCAAATCTGAAACTTACAAACGATTGCACTCCTACAGGTTTCCTGAAGACCAGCAGTTAGCAATAAAGTCTAAAAGACAGGAACATAAGTCCACCCCAGAGGAGCACAGATAGCCTCTGCTGCTGCCAATGCAGCTGGCACAAACACTGACGGGAGGTCCATGTAGGGCACCCACATGGCTGCTTGGCTTAGGACACTAGAGAGGACTTAGAGGGAGGTGGAAAAGGGGCTGCAGTACTGGACACAGTAGATCCTAATCCATAGCAACCCAGGCTCCACTGATTTTATCACTCAGGAAAAACCTTTTTATTCTGAAATAAGTAAGCTCTTTTTACATGAAAACTACACAAACAAAACATCACCTCCTGAGTGTGTACTGCTGTTATGTAAGAGTGGTCACACTTACAGTCAATTACCACAGAAAACCAGGGAGTTTCTATATTGCTGTATGTAATGGATACTAATGACAACTTCCTCCACCTGTCATGTAATTTGGTGTAATTAATGTAATTTGTTCTGGTAATTGTAAGAAGGTCAGGATCAGAGTTCATGAAATATGAATCATTTCCACATATTCAATATTTATCATCCTGTGCTACCCACACATGCCATTATTATACAAATAACTTAATTGAGAAACAATAAAGGTTTCTATAAAATAAACCTTTCATAGAAGTAAGGAAATGAAAAGTAAATCCCATAACACCTTATTGTTCAGCCAGAGGCACATGTTCTGTAGCATTCATATAGCATAGGCCAGCACTCCAAAATCTCCTAGAAGTGCCAGACTTCCAAAGTCATTACTTATCAACTGCTTTGCAGTAACACTTTGTTTATGCTACTTGCTCCTGCCTCAGACGACTTATTTTGCAGAGTACAGAGGAAATTAATGCAGACATCAATGGTGGAGATAAAGCAACTGGCATTGCTCAGCTTGATCTCAGGAGACTGTGCTCATGCTCTCATGTATTAGTCTTAGTTAAGAAGAATATTAAGCAGGGATTTGGAGGATAATGAAGAAGATTTGGTCTGCTTATAGGGATATTCCCGTTTCCCAGCTTAGGTAGAGGAATACTACAGGGAAAAACCAAATGTGTCTGCCTGGAACTTCAACAAGTAGATGGAGAAGGCTGGGCTTCAATTAGGTTTTCTAAATCTGATCACAGATTTCTGGCTTTCTTTCTGCATCTGAATTTTTGATAGTCTTCAGATTTGTTTCTTGATTTGAAAACATGCTTTCTGATATATTTCCTGTCTGGTTGCATGTAGTAGTGCTATGTTTTCCTGAAGCTGTTTTTGTTTGTGATGAATAAGAACTACTGGAATAATCTGTAGTGATGCTAATTCAAATCCACTTGCTGTGCTGCTGCCTAGATACATAGTAATTGTTCCAGAGCCAACTGGAGGTTGGTGTTCACCCTCACCCTTGAAGATAAGGTCCTAAGTATGCTGCAAACAGTTGTGAAAAGCCTCGAGAATTAATCAACAGCTTAAGTTTAGAGAAGCAAGGGAGGATGGATTTTGCAAAGCAAGGGAATCAAAGGTAATAGAAACATAGGAAGGAAGATCTTTGCAGCAATAAGAAGAATTGTCAGAGGAACAAAATTACAACAAAAGACTAAAAGTATGCCATCGTAATGGCGTCACAAGATAGTGCCAACTTCTGCTACATAAAAATGCAGGAATTACTTGAAATATTGCAGAAAGAATCATCAAGACAGCCTGAATGGAAGAATAACACACATAGCAAACCCATGCTATGTGCCTCACTGACAAGCCTAGCAGCATTCATACTTGGAAAATGTAGGCTGGAATTAGAATCAAAGGTTAGTAGCTATCTCTGAACTGAACATGAGTTCACAGGTCTCTTGAAGGCTATGCAAGAAAGTTGGTCTAAGATTTCAATTTGGACAAAATAAGTCAAGACTGGAATAGAGAGACAGGCTTGTGAGGCCTTTTCTAAAAGGTTTCATATTTTCACAAGCAGATATGTAGAGACACAGTTAGGAGAACAGACATAGTCCATTCAGAACCACTATAAAAATTCTAAGAATGCTGAGTAGGACAACTTTTTAAGGGAATACTTCTCAGAGTGTTCAGAGGTAGGAAACAGAAGAGGACAGGAACTGAGCAAATCAAAGGCTGAGAGGTGGGCTGAGAGGAAATAACAAGCCCAAGGGATAAAGCTGGAATACTTGCTCACTAAAATTATCAAAAGAGGAGCTGTAGTGACAGAAAGAAATATCAGTGAAATGTAGATCCTAAAACCAGATGAAGGGGACCATGGGTAGAACTGGAAGACAGAAAGGGACTTTGGTAACAGAGCATCTATATAAGGCAAGAGGAAGGGAAGAAATAGGTGGGAAAAAAGGTCTTATCACTGTATCCATTTGAAAAAGATTCTGCAGTTACTCCACCTACGATCTTTTGCAAGTCAATTCCTCCACCAACTATCCTACCCAAATAAATTGATGTCTGTGTAGTCACTGGTTCTGGAGTTTTTGGGAAACCAAAAGCAGTAGCTTCTCAACATTTTCTTAATATGATGTAATGAAGGCTATTGTAATGAACCATCAGCACTTTAAAAGGCAGAACTTACCAATGGCAGTTACTGACAACAGTGGAGTCAATATGAGTAAGTCAGAAATAAATGCCTAGATTTTTAATTGAAAAACATATGTTTGATTCTTTAGATATACAATTCACAGAGGTTTTCTTTGCCAAGAGATAGTATTGTTTAGGGAGAGTATTATATATTTTTTAATTCATTTCCAAAAGCAGAATGCCAGTAGACAATACCAGTCCATACGAGTTAGAAAAACAAGCAGTCAGTCCACAATGGCCGATGTAAGAACAGGCAAGCTATTGCTTATTGCTCACTAAGTTCCACTGTTAACAAATGATTTAAATGCTAATATGGAGAAGCGGTGGCCAGTAAACCTGAGACATACTCCAGTATTCCATAAGTGAGTGTTATATTAAATTGTACCTCTAAAACCTCTAAAATCTATATACTCTCTAAATAAATATACATTTAGTTTTAATTTAATTGCTATTCATCCAAACTTTAATTATCCATTTCCTGGATAAGAACTAGGAGCAAAAGCATGTAAGAGATTATAAAATTCTTGCTTAGAAGATGAAGAGTAGTTTTTCCTAGGTTCTCATTCTTCTTTATGGTACATTTTTTCTGGAATGCAGTTTTATTTTCTCTTACATTCCTGTTCTCTCATATAGGTTCTCTGTACTTGATATATGGTAATTAGCAATCACCATTTTTTAAAAGGCCTTTAAGAATACTATAGATAGAACAAAGAGCAGCTATTCTGAGAGCCAGTTCCCTGACTTCTCTGTGGACAAAGAAGTCAGATTAGCAAACTGCCATTACAAAAGAAGGTCTCCAGCATTTTCTCAGTTTGGTTCAAATTAGCAGTTGCCAACTAAAGCAAGAAGACTGAAGCTGAGGAGTTAAATGAAATAAAACTCTTCAAATGCTCATGAAATGCAAAAGCCAACCAAATAACCTCTTTATCATATTCCAGTGCAGTTAAATAAACAAACGTGGTATTATTAATACAAAAAAACATTCCTCTAACTTTCTAGAACTTTCATGTTGTCTGTCTCGTGAGCACCCTGACCACTTAGGGCTTAGCAACAGCAGCACACTCAGAGGGGAGTACTCTGAGTTAATAAGTTTTCCTTCACTGCAGAGCTACAGGCTTTACTTTCAGAGCCCAACAGAACATATGACACAAAGCAAATTATTTTATGCATTCCAAGACTTTTAGAAAGATAACCTGTTTTGATTTTAAAATGCCAGAAAATATAGATTACACCACCTAACCTTTGGTATTAAAAATGGTCACTTCACAGCTACTGTCAATGATTCAGTGTTTTTTTTCTACAAGCTCTCTTTCTACCTCTCTCTCCCATCAGATATCCAAACTCCAAATGGACACTCTAGAATAATGTTTTCTAATCTGATCTTAGAAACTATCGCAGAAACCCTTGTTCACAAATACCTGCATTTGCAAATGACAACTATGCAATTGATTGCATAGCTATACGCACCCACACATGCAAGAAAAATCCCCAAGTGATTGTTTTATTTTACTGTATTTAAAAACAGGCAAACCACTCTGGAATAAATAAATTATCTTCAGTTTATTAAAGGCTGCAAACACAGAAACTAAATAATTTTAAACTTAATGACAGTCTACAGGTCTTCAGCTTGGTGCAGCTCTGTGCATCCTAACAGGGTGCACTACCACCTGAAACCAACAGCTGGTTGAGGAACACTCCTGATTTTATCTTCAGGGAAAATCCCTTTTGTACAACAGTGCCTTAATAGTGGGGATGGATGGGGGGGTTGCAATGGATGATGTGCTGGTGTTGTGGTATCCAAGACATTCATACTTTAAATATATTGCGCCACACAAGATTCAAACAATGTACATCACATGTGTTCGACTGATTAGTCACGGTATTTTAGGGTTATTAAAGTCATACATATACATCCTCAAAACCTGTTTCCATATACCTGCCCTTTTGCTTCTCTTCATTGGGAAAAAACACTGTAGTTCTGAGCTTAAAGAGCAAATGAGTTAAAAATCAGTGATGTCTTCATCATGAATATTTGTCCTTATCAGAATGGAGGGTCCTGTAACAATTACTATGTATCTAGGCAGCAGCACTACAAGTGAATTTGAATTAGCGTCACTACAGATTATCCCAGTAGTTCTTATTCATCACAAACAAAAACAGCTTCAGGAAAACACAACAGTACCACATGTGACCAGACAGGGGATATATGAGAAAGCATGTTTTCAAATCAAGAAACAAATCTGAAGACTATCAAAAATGCAGATGCAGAAGGAAAGCCAGAAAATCTACGCTCAAATTTAGAAAATCTAATTGAACTTTTTAATAATATCTGACAAGCGCATCACAAAATCTCTTACTTGTACAACACAAAAGGCTATAAGCAGAACACCCATTCACACAGTGACCTTGTCAGGGAGTAATGGTGGGTAAAAAAAAAAGCACCATTCCCTGTCACATTCCCCAACACTGCTATTGCTCTACTACCCTATAGAAATGTCATGCAATTAATAGAGGATAATGCATGTTAAAATGTGTCCCATACATGAAAAAGTATGGGAAAATGTAATTAGTATTAACATGACGAATATTTTGCACCATAGCTCCACTATTTTAATCCTAGAAAATGAAAAGAAGTATGCCTGCTCTCCCCATCCTTCCTTCAGTTATTAACTATCACCAGTATAATTGCATGCAAGCAGCACTAGATTACACATTTATGTTAAATTGTTGAAGTTTCACAACTAAACACACAACAAACAAATGCATTGTTTAACGCATTCATTTTGGATGGGTACTTAAGAAGAAAATTCTGTCAGCTTTGCTTGAAACTTGAAAGATCTGAATTCTGACAGCAGAAACTATTGCTAAGAGAAAGAGAGCACATTTTTTAAAATATTATAGTCTGAATATTGTTACAAGAACTGACAATTATTTTCCAGTATTTTGTTCCTCAAAAGGAGAGGAGTTATTGTTTATACCTTACTTATATCAGACTCACTTCAGTGGGCCAGCACTTCTGTGACTGTACAAACCAAAAAACAGCCTCATTTCTGAAGCCCAAAGCAAACTTGTAGGGATAAGTCGCCAAGAAGACAAATTTCTATTTTACCATTCTCAAATGTTTTGAGGAAATATTTCTTCTCCTCATATTAATTTCTTTGTTAAAATAATTTCCAAATTGTATTATCAACTTTAAATACAAAATCATTTTCAAGTATGGTCAAGGTTTACTACCTGCATTTTAACAGCATGAAGAAATTAAGCCTGTGGGTCTTGGATGTTTTATTTAAAATTGCAGAGTAACAGCAGGAACTGAATCCTGCTCTTTCTTTTCACCCAATACTTTCTCTCCAGTAGCCCACAGAAAACAAACCTACATTGATACTATCTCACCTAGACTGATCATGAGGAATTTTTCCATTTTGAGTATTCCTACTCCAGCATAAATGCAGATCCCATTTCTATTCTGGTTTCATGGAACTGTCATTCCAGGAGTTCAATAAGTGAGTTCAGCACATTTCTGCAAATAACTACTTGATTCCACCAGCTGCAAACATACATCCAACATAATCAGAAAGCAATTGGCAGTGGCCATGATGCATCAGACATGACAGTGTGGATGAGAAAAATGTGAAAAGTTCAAGACAGTAATTTTGAAGTCTTATCTTCACTGATACCTGCATTCAATTTGCACCTGAATTTTTGACACAAATTTCTCGAAGCACCTAAACATGGACACTGAAGCACATGCAATGACACCTGAGCTCTGCTCAGGGAGAAGAGAGAATGTTCTCAGAGTCTGTCCAAGTCTCAAATGTCAGGATGTTGATGCAGTGCTCAAGACAGTTCTTCTCTTACACCACAGGCTTACAACCTGACAGGACCATTCAGCCCATTGCCATTGTGCGATATATCCAACACCACCAACATCCACCTCCACGTGGTATTTCCAGCCAGTCCAACTTGACACAGCAGACGTGCTACTCTTACAGCTGAGCCTGTCCAGATACACACGCATCATCACATGATGCCACTGCCGTGCCTAATGTTGCCAGACCTCTTATCCTGGAAACAAATGTCAGTACAAGTCCCAGCTCCTTAGGAAGCTGCCTGAGAGGCAGGGCACCCATTCGAATGAGCTCTGTCATTTTTCAGCTTTCAGAAGTGAATATTCCAGAAAATGCAACAGTACCTGTTCATAAATTTGAAAATAATAGGAGAGCGCTAAGTTCTTGACAGTTCAGTGGTTTTACTCAGTATTTCAGTGGTTGATAGCACCTTTAACAGCCAGCCTTTCCATTTTCTTGCATTTCTCCCATGGCATGAGCTCTAAGGGCTTCATTCTTCCTCATAAATTTAAGTCTTTTTTTTTTCAGCATTCTCAATCGGCAGAGCAAACTCAAACTGTATTTTTCTTAACTTTGCTGTCAGGAGAATCTCATTTTCTCTCGTTGGAAAAAACCCTCAGGGTTTTTCCCTCTCTCTCAGGGACAACTCAGCTAACATTTTGTAGACCTTCCATGTGCCAATTCCAAAGCTGCAGTTTTGTTCATGGTGGGCCTTGACAGAGAAAGAATCATGGTCACATTAGCTCTGAAGATCTGTGAAGACACCAATGTTCTCCAACAAGGCTGTTTTCTGTTCCCACAGAAATCACACATTTATTGGGAGAAGCCCTTGAAATAAATATTATATTATATTATATTATATTATATTATATTATATTATATTATATATTCATACAGTAATAAAGGACAAAAACCGCCTGGATTACTGATCTTCTGGTACTATTTTGTAAACGTAAAGATACTGAGAATACTTAACTGTTCTTTCCTTCCAAATTTTGCTTCACTAAAGCAAAATTAGAGAAACTGTAGAGAAACAGAATTCGCATCCTTTGCTGGATTGTGGAGGTATATCTCTCCCATTTGTCCTTAACCATGCAACACTTATGATGCCATGAAGATTTTTGCCTTTTCTTTTACACCCCTGTTTACAACTTCTGTATTCCCCGTGCTTTTTGCCTACATTCTTGGACTTGTTTGTCAAGCTAAGAGACTAAACATTTTAGAAGCTTCGTAACTAGGGATCAGTGTGCCCCAGATCCCAAGGTCCTCTCCAGAACACATTCTGTAAACCAAGATAGAACCATCCAGGAGAAGGTTCCTTGGGGAGGGGGGCTCACTTGAGCCTGTCACTGGGGAATCTTTGATAGATATGCTAATTAGTAAAACCTATAATGTTATACCCGATGCTGGGGGGAGAACTCACACACACACACTCGCCAGGGTGCATCTCGATGCATATGACCTAGACATGTATACCTAAGGATCCTTAAAAATAAATACCGAAGTAAAATCCCTTTTCCCCTTCTAACCATGTATGACTCTTGATATTAAGACCAAGAAAAGGCATCGCTTATTAGGCTCAAGTTTTATATTCTATATCTATTCATTTTTCTTAGCAACATTGAAAATATTTGTAGACCATTACATACATGACAAATGTCTAAAAGAGGATCATTTAATAGAAGGTTTTGGCTGGGTTATTATTGACATATTATCGATTCAGAAGTGCTCAGTTATATGACATTTAATCATGCCACCGAAATGACACCAGGTTAGCTTTTATATTGACAATAGGCTGGGATAAAGGATAGCAGAATGAGAGCTTACATATTTAGTTTGAATAAACCATATTTTCTAGGCTGCTTTACATAAAAACAGATATGCTAGATCAAACTAAAAACCAAAAGATTTTTCTCAGCCAGTGGCCTGCAGCTGATGTTAAGAAAAAAAGAACATATGAAAGAGGGAAAGTAGAACAGTAGTTGCCAGCTACTTCTGTTTCAAATCATCCATCTCATGTTTAATAGCTCTTCACAGTCTTTCCTTTACAAAATTGTTTAATCACTTTTTAAACTTACTTGTAATTTTGGTGTCCAATGAAAATGAATCTCAATATGTAATATTGTTATGCAGGAAAGGGCTTTCTTTTGTTTGTTTTAAACCTGCTGCCTAATAGTTTCCTTGGGTACCCCACAGTGAGTAATCACTCCCTATTCAGTTTCTTCATGTCATTCATAATTTGCTATTCCTCCCTCACACCCACATTTTGTTGTCTTTTTTCCAAGCAGAAGAGAACTGCTACACAGTTATATGTCTCACAGAAGTTGTCCCATACCTTTAACCTTCCCTCTCTGCTCTTCTCTCTGCCCTTTCTAGGTCTGTTTGCCTCTACACTTCCACAGATCATTTACTGTGTGTCCATCTCATCGATGTACACATAATCAAGCTTTCTGATGGTTTTTTTTTTAATTGCTATTCTTTCCCAGTGCTTCCTAATATTCTGTTTTGATGGTTGCTGAGATTTGGGCTGATGTCTTAAAGGAATTAATCAGAAGAGTTTCAAGATCTTTGCTAATTTAGAGTCCACCACTGTGAGCTTCATCATTAAAACTGTTTTTCCCTCAGGAGGATTACTTAGCATTAATTTAGTCTTTTCTCACCCAACCACTCAACACTAATTCCTTACAAAACTCTTTACAGTAAGATTTGGCTATCCTGAATGATTTCATATCAGCCAAAAATTGTCTCATTATTTGCACCCTTTGCTAGATCAATTAAGAATATATTGAGTGACATACAGCTCCATCCATTCATCTATGAAATCTTTTGGAAAACAATTATCTATCCTATGCTCTTTTTTCCCCCCTGTTTTTTAACCCATTGCTAATTCAGGAAGAAACTTATTCCCTATCCCATTTGTGGAAAGACAGCTGGCAGTAAAATCAGGGGAAACTGAGAAATTATATTCACATCCTAACAGGAGTTACAATGCTATGGAAATTATAGGGTAAAATGTAGCTGCTACTCCCTGGATGGAAAATGGTTGGCATGGTCCACAATGATTCCTGATACAACAGTAAGCACCTGCTAAGGGAGATGGAATGGAAGGTGGAGCAGAGTGGAGACATCGAGGGCCCGGCTCTGTTGGAATCCTTGCAGGGAAGGGAACTCGATGGCACTTTGTAGCTGATAAACTGCTTACCACCTGTCAGCCAAGGGAGACAGGAGATGTCCTGCTGCTGAGCCAACAACTGTGGCGAAATCTCTCTCCTTAGATGCACTTGGTTCATTATAGCCTGACTGTAATGTTAACACACACCTCCACCCCAAAGTTACCCACCCCCAAGGTACAACCGGTACAACCACCCCTCACTGGGCATGGGCTCTATATTGTTTTGACAGTATCTTTAACAGCAAAGCAAGAGAATTTTACACCAATCAGTAACAAAGGTATTTATGACTCAAGTCACTCAAGCTCCACCTAAACATAAAGAAATAGTATAAAAGTAAGTCGAGAATGGGGAAAAAGTTAGGGAAGCCTCCATCGTAACTGCTGGGATCTGTCGATAGGCTGAACCTGTCTTCTCCCCCATGGGGATACCTATTGGGTAACAATCATATTCTATGCATGCAGAATACATTTACTGGGGATTAGAGCTTCTCTGTGTATTGCTTTAAATATGTTTTTGCAGTCAGGTACTATCACTGACAATCCCCGAACCTTAACCTGTCACAATTTTATATTTACAAACAGTGTTATTCCATAAGCTGTTGGTGGGAGTCCTTCACAGGTGCTGGCAGTCCCTGGCAGGGGGTAACACATGCAAATAAAGAGGAAAACCCACTGAAGGGTCAAAAAGTGGGAAGACCAGCTGAGGGGTCTCCCTTAAGCTGTTGGCGTATTTCCCTGGGCCACCCTCCACTCTGACTTCTGCCCGCAGCCTGCAGCACTGCCTGGCATTATTGTGACCCAAGGGCAGGACTCAGCACTTCACCTTATTACAGCTAACACAGTTGGCCTCAGGCCATGGATTCAGCCTGTCCCGAACCCTTCAGAGCCTTCCATTAACACTCCAGCCCATTAACACTCCCATCCAACTCAGTGTTGCCTATGAACTCGCTGAGCATGCACTCAATCCCCTTCATCCAGATCATCAACAAAGGTATTAAACAGGACTGGCCCTGGGGAACCCTCCTGGTCACTGGCTGCCAACTGGATGTAGCTCCTTTCACCACTGCTCTCTGGGCCCAGCCATCCAGCCAGTTTTTTACCCAGTAGCAGGACAGAGCACCTGTCCAAGCTTCTCCAGGAGAATGCCATGGGACACAGTATCAAAGGCTTTGCTGGAGTCCAGGTAGACAATATCCACAGCCTTTCCCTCATCTGCTAGGTGGATCAACTGGTTATAGAGGAGCTCAGGCTGATCAAGCAGGACCTGCCTTTTCTAAACCCATTCTGGCTGGGCCTGATCCCCTGCTGTGTATCCCCTGTCCTGTATGTGCCTTGTGAGGTTCTCAAGGTAATCTGCTCCATAGCCTTCCCTGGCACCAAGGTGAGGCTGACAGGCCCATAGTCCCCCAGATCTTCCTTCTTACCCTTCTTGTAGATGAGCATCACACTGCCTAATTTCCAGTCATCTGGGACCTCCCCAGTTAACCAGGTTCACCCAGATCACAATGAAACTGATTCAGGGATACAAATAGTGCTTGATATTTTTTTCTCAATGTCTTTTGTTACCCAGAGTGGCTTTGGGGTCTTTTCCCAGCTCAGTGAGCTCCCTTGAAATAAGATCAGAATGAAGATTTGCTTGTTTAACCCAGAGATAAATTCACTAAGGCTACCCCAGCACAGTGAGGAATAGTCAGTGTGTGGGAGAAGAGGTTCGTATAAATAAACATGTATTGAACAATCTAAAACCACTGTGTCACGAGGCAAATTTTGAACACAATTAAAGGATGAATAAAGGTGACTAAAGACTATATTTGGGCCTCTTACTTTATTAAGTGAGTATGAAACGAGCAACAATTTCCAGGACTGCCTGAAATTTAAATGATAGGAGCAGAAGAATGTCAGCACTACTGCCAAGAGGAATTTTCCATCTTGTAATTACATGGATTGCAACCAAAACCCTCTTCTATGCACTTACACTAGAAAAGCAATATTTTTCTTTCAAATACACTTAAAATACAATAAAATATTGCACAAAACCACCTTCTGCAAGAATGTAGAGAAATCAGATTTAGTGACTCTAAGATATAGACAAGCATCCATAAATCTATGGACACAACATTGAAAACAACTTCAACTACATGTAAATCTGTTTTTGCAACAAACTTTCATTAATAGAAAACAAAAAAATCTTTTTTTTCTTTACCATCTTCAAAATTAACACAGTTTTTTCTCCATCTCTCTACACCTTGCTCTGTTGGGATTTTCCCGACATTTTTAGATTATTTTTTCTCTTCTTCCACATCCCTGTGCATTCTTTTATTTGTCTACCTGACTTTCTTCCTCTTTTTAGCCTCTCTTGATTCATTTCGTTGTGTTCTAACAACAGTGGTACCTGGTACATGACCTCTGCCTAAGCCAACCTCAGCTAATTTACACACATTTCTTTCGTAAGAGGGTACCTAGGGAATAAAGGCCCTTCTCCCTGATACCTCAGTATCCAGGTATAATCTTGTCATAGAGTCATCTTAAAGTAGTAAGAATGGGAGACTTAATGGCTTAGGGATCTTTACACCTGCTTGCCTTCACAGAAAACAATAGATATCTTACTGTGATATCTTCTTTCTTCTCTGGTTTTGCATTTGTTTTGTTCAATATTATGTTGTTATAAAAAAAAAATAAAACTGGCTGTCCGTTTTCTCCAAGTGATGCTTCTTATGTCCTCCTCCTGTCTGTGCTGGACCACTCATCTGTAACTGAGGTACTTCCCACACAGCGACCAGGAGAACACGGAGCCATGAAAGAAGAATGGAAACCACATTTGTTTTGCAAACCCTATTTTACAATTTCACCACTGAACTTTGTTTGTGGTTCTATGGAATTCATTTTTAAAGAGACAGCCTGTGATGGATATTAAGCCACGTTAACATCACTGAAATGCCTGCAGATGCAATCCTTCACAGAGAAATTCACACAAATACAGACCCAGGTTCCAGTTGAGACAAAAGCTGGATAAGTTATCCAGGAATCAAACAATCATTTGCACATCTTTTCTTTCCAACATCATGAGGTTTTCAAGGACAGCACTCCATCCTAGTACTCTTGCCTCTAATTAACTCACATCATAATTAATGGGATATGTAGCTGTGAAGCTCTGAAGAGATTTTGTCTACAAAACATTAAAATGAAAGTTTTTGTTGTTGAATATACATCTATTCACAGAAGCTAACAGGTGTTTGCTCCACTTTCTGTAATTTAAATGTTTAACCTTCAATTCTATTAAACTCTATTGATGAGAAGAGGAAGTTCTTTTAACAGAGTGCTAGCAAAGCATTCATGAAGCCTTCTCAATCATACTCTGCCAATTATTTCTCCATGAGGTTCTTGCAAAAAACAATCTGCCTTAGCTTGTGACAAGTTCTGCATCCCAGAAGTACATGAGCTTGAGAAACCCTGCATTTGTCTATGTTTA
Source organism: Corvus moneduloides (assembly GCF_009650955.1). Taxonomy (NCBI): domain Eukaryota; kingdom Metazoa; phylum Chordata; class Aves; order Passeriformes; family Corvidae; genus Corvus; species Corvus moneduloides. The sequence continues at coordinate 25,425,742 of NC_045481.1, forward strand.
GGTAAAAGTGCTTCTCTTAGCCAAAAACCCACAAATTCACTAATCAGAAAACACATTATAATGTACTCTTTTTAGGGGGTGAAATCACTAGAATATTATAGTTGTCAGTTTATCTAATTTTTAGCATTTTTTTAAAAGATTAAATGAAATTTCTGTAAATATGAGATTTCTTTTTCAGAAATGTTTCAATTAATAACAAAACTAACCATGAATTCTACTGGGAATCACTTCATTGTTGACACTTACTAATAAATCAAGCCATCCAATACATCCATAAAAATAGAATAATTGGCCCAATCTTTTGTTAATAGATTTGTAATCTTCACAAACATCAAAGTCATAACTCAAACTGTAAATGCCATAACAAGATTGGTTGTTAGCCATTTGGGCAATAAAGTAGTGGATAAACTCCTCGAACAGAGTTCTTCCTTTTATTTTGCCTATTTCTTGGTTTAAGTGTTGGATTGCCACTGATTCCCTTTCTGAATTTTTTTTTTTTTTTTTTTGTGGCCAGGCAGGTTAGGTTATATTTTAATTCTTCTCTGCACACTTATCCAGCTTTTTTAGACTGAAATTTCCTTGCCATTAAGAGTTAGGGAAATAGTATGCACTGCATGGCCTTTATTACTTGTTATTTATGCAGCCATAAATAAAATTCTTTACTACTTGATTAAATAATCACATTTTGTTTCCTTTTAGAGTTCTTGTTATGTTGTCAGAGCAGTTTAGTTTTCTTTTGTGTTGATATAATGGGGGTTTTTCAGTTATTTTGGAATACTTTTGGTAAAGAATTGTCCTGACACAGCAGAAAACCCACACAGCTTTACTTTTGCAATAGGTACCTGTACATATTTGCCACATTTCAAGTTATGTCTCATTGTTCCACCTAGCCTTAATTTCAAATGTGGTCTATTTTCAGTTTTTAGATGCAGTATTTTTGGCTACTCTGCTACTTGCTATGGCATGTTTTTTGTCTAGAGACTCTTCAAGTGAAGCCACATGCCATGACAAAGAAGCAGTAATCATCCTCTGTTCAGGTGCAGCCTAGAACCAGAAAGAAAAGTATATCTTGCTTCCCACAGAGACTTTAATTCTGGATTTATTTTGAGTTTCATGTTTAAAACAAAACTTATTAGGCCTTGGAAGCAGAAGCTACACGTGGAATGTGGCAACATGTTTTCCAATACACTAATAGAAGTTTCTGAAAAATCTTTTGTTAGTTTCTTGTGTTATTTATTACCTATATGCAAAGCTGATTTATATGGCTATGTGCTTATTATATCCCACCAGACAAGAAAACAGTGATGTACCTAGAAATCCAATAGGAGGCAGGAAGAAAGTTGCCCTGGTCAAGAGTGCCAGGACATGCAGAGCTCTGGACCCAGAGAAGGAAGCATCTGCTCCACACAACCATGTGAGGAGGTTCAGTGCTAAATGAATGAGTGTGAGAGGTAAGACATAGGCAAACCATATCACATCTTACAAAGGCTACTAGTAACTATGAGAGGGATCCATGAGCTAAGAAGCACTGTTGGAACATATGTTAGAGCTGGCTCACTCAGTAGCAGTGAGGAATGGTTTGATGAGTGTTAATCATTTTTCCCACAAAGAGAGTTGGAAAAGCAATTTGTGCAGCAACGGCTAATATGAAAAAGGATCTGCTAGTCCACTTCAATGCTTACAGGTAGTTTGTCTTGTCTTTTCCTAGTGTTCACGTACACAGACAGTGGGATCAGAGCAGTGACCATTCTCAGTGCTCAGGAGACCTTGTTTTGACAGACAGGCCAGAAAAAAGGAGACAGCAGACGAAAAGTATGTATCTCCTTTTTAATAAGTCACAAAACAGGCATGGACAACTTAAGCTGCAGTTAAAATAGAAAATAGAAGATCAACACAAAAACATTCTCAATATCTCCAGAGAAAAAAATAAACTAACAGATCATTTTTAATGTGCATTAGACAGAAAATTGCTCAAAACAAAACTGAATCTCAACAGCATAGTCTAAACAGGCTAATTTTGACAGTTTTAGCAAGGAAGTATCTTTGGGCTGTCCAAAAATCAGAGTTCTAACATGGCATGGTGGGATTAGATAACTATAAGTTTGCTCAAAGTGGCAAAGAGAACATGAAATAGTTGCTCTTTGTCTGAGCATGCCTGTCACCAGAAGGGCTGGAGAGAGGAATCATCATGAAATTGTACTAGACAGAGTATTTAAATACCCTTAACAACTGGCATGGGATCATATTGGTAACTGTTTGTGACAGTGGCACTGCACAGTTTTGCTGATCAGAATAATAACATGCTAGCAACTGCAGATTTTAATTCCCCCCCACCAGTCCTGTCAGTGATATTTCCCCTTTCCCTCATCTCCCAAGGTAATGCTGTCACATAACAGAATTGCCAGAGTTGGATGGGAGGTGCTTCTTTTCATTTAGAGAAACTTCAATAATGTAGGTGAAGGCTATCTGGGATGGATGGTGAGATATTTCTTTGGGAAAACACACCTTTTACAAGTTTTGTGATTAAAGGAAATATCCTGAGATGTCCAAATGGAAACAAATTTATTGGCTGAATATTCCCAGAATTATTAAATGCAGATATATCCTTTTTCCATTCCAGTTTGTGTTATAGCAGGTCACTTGCATGAAATCAGAATTCTGCAGGAACACAGAGAACTGAGTTTTAGTCCTGTGTCTAGGGCTGTGAAAGAGCCACAAGTCTTGCCAAGGCAAGGCTTTCAATGCAACATGTGACACACCAGAGAACCACCAAGCAGAACAAAGAGGAACAAAGAGGATTTGAAGAATGGAAACAACCAGCAGCTCTGCAGCAGCAGGGATGCAAAGGGAGACTTATCTCACCATTTCCCCGCATAAGCTTTTTTTTTTTTTTTTTTTTTTTTTTTTGGCAAGCCCAAGGACCATTAATGCCATATTTAAAGGTTATAAAAGTGCTTAAAGCACTTCTCAGGATCCTCTGGGATGATATTTCATCTGCTTGCTCTGTATCAAAGCTCAGAAAAGTGACTGGATTGGAATGGGTGGAAAAAAACAGAACAAAAACCAATTAGTTGGGTTTTCTAGTGGTGAGGAGCAATGTTATTCTATATCTTTCTTCATACTTGTATTGTTCAGTGGAAGGATTTAATTATAAGCAAATTGTGTCCCCAAAGCAAACTAAACTTATGCACTGCAGGAAGTGAGTTTCCCAGCTTTGAAGCCAAGATGTGGGATGGACAGATGAGAGGGTTTTAACACTACTGGATCACTTTGCTCCCTCCATCGCATTTGCAGTTACTCAGTGAAAATTAGCCAGCATAACCAACAGTCATCCCTCACTATGGTATCATTTCAAATAGAATAAGTCCAGGTGCAGATAAACACTGCAGATTACTCAAAAAAAAAAAAAAAAAACAAACAAAAAAACAACCAAGATTATCATTCTTATTCTAAAGAAAATATATTTTTTATAAGCATATTTTAGTAAACAAGACCATAGCCAGGAAACAGTCTTGTTGTCCTTTTTGGATTTAATCTGAATTGAAATGCAGTTACAAATAACATGCATTTTTAAAAGGACCTTTTCAAACCATACAGCTGTCCTTATGCCTCACACTTAGTTCTTTAATAATTTCCATGAAAAATACTAAGGGCCAGAAAGTGGAGTAGGGCACAGAGGAAAATGAGTTTGAGCTTTACTTTCATTATAATCTCTATTCAGCTAAAGGAAAATACGAATTTGGTTAGGCTGGAAGTCTTTCCTTTCCTGAAGTACAATTTCCATTTCAATTTTTTAAAAACCTCAAGTATGCACCAGAAAATGGTGGTGTTTCTCCAACATTATATTTTCTTTATGCTAATTCGGATAGAAAGCAAACACTGTTTTTCAAGTCAGATAGATGTTTAAGATGTTTATTTTTTTATGTAAATTTTAAGAAATTGCATGCTGTCAGCTTCGTGCTTTCTACTCCTTTCTCTAAGTTGATTAATGCAAAAAGTGTATATCTACTTGGTGACATTCCCAATATATAAATGCATACTTTCAACAAAGGCATGTCCTTTCCTAACATTTTTTTGGTTTGCATTTAACAAAATAACCGCAAATGTCAGGTATTAGAAGGGTTGAAACAACCTTTTCTATTTTGTTGTCTTTAGAACTCCATCTTTTATTCATGACTTTTCTCTTAGTGCTGGAAGGGAGGCTGTGTTGCTATAGCAATGCCCTGCATATCCTTGTGGATAGCTTACAGTTTCACTTTTTTTAAGCAACAAAGAGCCATTGATACTACATGTTGCCAAAGGTTACAAAAGTTGAATTCTAAAATGGAAATATTTCTTCTATAAGGCTGCATAGGATATATGCCATGCAAATTCAAATCGTCAAGTAAACATACAGCCCTTTTGTGAATACAGATGAACCTAGGATAATACTGTTTGGCTTCAATACAATATCTGGAAGAAAAGTATTTAAAATATATTTGTTATCTACTCTCTTCAAGACATAAATGTACCAAAATGTATGACCTACTATTACGCCTTTCTGACCTGCAGTAGAAATAAAACCTTTCTACATTTTAACAGATCTGGATAATAAAACACAATCTCGCATTCCAATTATGATTTAATAGTAAATACACTTCCAATGTCAGGGAACAGTCACCTTATAGAAGCTTCCCTGCCCACAATGGATATTAAATATAGTTGAGTGTCCTTCAAGACTTCTTCAAGTATGGGGGGTTTTCCTACCCTAATTGATTTCTCTTCTGTCAGATTTGACTCCCACAGATAGATGTTTACATAGTACAAATTCAATAACGGTTCAACAAGTTAAATCAAATAAAGAGTTAGATGGAAAAAATTAGGGTTACAGTCATAAGAAAGAAATTTATACTCGTGATTCAGCAGGCAGCAGCAATTTACTCAGAACAGATCAAAGAGGGTAATATGGGCAAAACATCACCCATGACTACTACAGAGCAGTAAATCAGAGAGGAAATCCAAACTTTCTCACCCTCAAATACCTTCTGTGCTGGTTTTACAGCAGGTATTTACTGCCTCATTCCCACTGCACTGATGGGAGGAACGAAACCATTTCAGGAGGTGTTTCAATTGAGTGATTCAGTTTTCTGTGTAATTGTTCTGACACTGGTGCCTGGCAGCCACAAGGGCCAGGTTCAATTCCCAAACCACTGAAACACTTAAACAAGCCAGACTCTCCTTTCCACAGAAACCTGGCACAGGAAGGCCACCTCTTGACAGATAGGGACAATGCCACATGGAGCCCTTCCTGTGCCTTGCAGGCTCACCCCTGCACTCTCCTTCCTCGCAGTGGCACCGGGGCACTCTGCTGGGGCCAGGCAGGAGTGAGCTCAAGAAAACAGCTATCCTGAAACTCAAAACATCTATTTTAGTTTCCAAATCTCAACAGATTTAGAAATGTATGAACAGCTGCTAAAACTACTGCAGGGTAGACTGCAAGGGAATATTCATCAAATATTATCCTGACCATCCTGGACTGTTTGGGTTCTGGACAATCCACCTCCACTATCAAGCAGAGTGGGATGTGCAGAGTTAAACAGGCTTTGTTTAAGTGGAAAAAAAATTGAAAAAAGAAAAAGTAAAAATATATTCACAAGAGCCAGCACCACCTCCCCAATGGAGTCTCTAGCAATTTACCTGACCCTGTCCTCCTCCAGGTGCTTCTGATCCCATGTTCCTTCTGCGAGCGTGGTCTGATGGACCTGGTCCTGCTGCTGAGGACCTGGTCTGTTGTGCTGCGCTGCCAACCCACCTTTCACATCAGTCCTGTGCAGCACAGTGGGGCAGTGACATGGCAAATCCACTCAAGGACTTTGTCCCAAGGAGCTTTGGCACCTTTTTTCTTTCCTCTGCAAACCCTGAACTGCAGAATTGGGTTATGGTGGCTCCCTTGTCCCAATGAAAACTAGACTGCTTGAGATTTTCCCAACTTGATTACAACAGTTCTGTTCTTCCTGGTTTTACAGTTTTATTTTGCAGCTTGGAAAAACCCCTTGGAAATTTAAGAAGCTGCCAATAGGGACAGGTTTCACTGCCACATTTTACCAGCCTATGCCAGCCATCGCTTTCCAAAAGAGACTCTCAGAGGGACAGGAGAGCTCTGAACTCAGATTCCCAGAGAAGCACTGATCTTTGTCCTCCTTTATATCCACAGTCAGGCATATGAGGAAATGTTACCTACCACAAATAAAAGACTAGAGTGCCACAACACTAGCTCATATTCTCCAGACTGCCACAGCACATTTTGTAAAACAAATATGTTAACTATCTTTTTCTTAAGTGATGACAGTGCCACAAAGCTTGCTACAAGTTCCTTGCTGGACATCTGCAAGAGTGCTGTGTGTGAGCCTGCTCCCCCACCAGAAATGGTCCACAGAAAGAGTCTTTAGGCCATTACTTCATTGCCCCATAGAAACCAGGAGAGTTAGGAGAGAGCAAACCCTGTTGTACTCCCCCAGACAGTTCCATGCTGCTGTCCTCATGCCCATGCAGCACCAGTGAGTGAGGCAGAGACTGCCAGCATGGGGATGCAGAAGCCAGAATCCAAGCTTTCTGTGAATCCTGTTTGCCTTATGACGTTTGAAGTCGCATCCTTTTTCTGAAACATTTTATCTTGCAACAAGGGGAAATTATGTGTGCACTGGTGATGGGCCAGGAATGTTGTACTCAGACATGGTGCACATATGTTGCTGTTGAGGTAGGGCCAGGGACAGGCAAAAGAAAATTCACCTTATGCTTCCACTTGGAAGCTCATCTCAAGGATGTGGTGAAGCCCAGATTTTGTATGTATGTTGGTTGTGGCTTATCAGTGATTTTGAATGCAGGCATGGGCTTAACTCTGATGCAAAGACACTCCAACCTCTCCACTGAAATGTGAAGCATCAGTTCCTTTTAGACCCCACAAACTGGCTTAGCACAGCTTTTCTAGAGCTCAAAGTTGTGGGCACGCTGGGCTAATATTTTACCAACAGTTTCCTCTGTCAGATGCCCCTCACAGAAGTACTGTTGGGTAGCAGGGTTTCCAGTGGGATCCATTGCTTTGGCTTCTCACCTGGAGGCATATCATCACAGCACAGATGGCAAAGAAATCCCTGCTTAAAATGAAGTTCTCAGTCTGATACAAGGTGTGCAATACTAAATGCAGCAGACAGACTCTACACATCAGCTCCCCCAAATTATCCTATGCAGCTTTTATTATTTGCACCTCCAAAACCTGGGCCAAGATGTGACCATGAGCCAGAGCTGAGTTGGAATCCAAACAAGTCAGGCTCACAAAGTCTCCAATTGGAAAAAATCCTGCAACTATCACACTAACACATCTGAATCTTTTATGCTTATTATCTAGGGCTCTCCCTACTGGCAGGCTGCCTGTTAAAACCAGCCTTTCTGGGTTACACAAAGCAGCAGTTTGAGGTGATTGGGAAATTTTGTTTTGTGGGTTTTTTGGCAAAAACAATTGCCTTTACCAGCTGTTCAGCATTCATAAGGATTTTTGTTTCATGAATTGTGGATTTAGTGTTTGAGAAGTTGCTAATTCAGTAACAAATTCATTTGTTGTCTTCCTACTTTAACCAAAATGACAGCTTCTGGGTTAGCCTGCTTGCTCCAGCTTCCACTGTGACAGAACTTGGCATCATAATCTTTTCCCAGTATAGATACCTACATATATCCCTCCCAAATTACCTGCAATACTGATCGCTGCCTGTCCCTTTTCTCAAACCCTCTCTAGTCCTGAGGTCCTAGACCTCACATCGCTAGTCTAACTTTTGACCCTTATTCATCCTTCTTCTCTGACACGTTCTACAAACTTCTTCTTTACCATATATCTGCTCTCAGAATGCTAAGTCCCACCTCAACATGCTCTTAAAGATGAAGTCTTGGCTTATAACCATAGAACCTTTATGAAAAAAGTACCCTTGGACAACACAAGTTCCATACCAAGATTGGTGCTGAGCAACAAAAAGGTGTCTCAGTCTAGATTTATAAAAATCTTAGATATAATTGTGTTTGTCTTTAGGGTTTCATGTTGCAAATTATACATAAACCTACATGCATTGGACCTCCCTCTGAGGCAGACATCATTGCTTGTTGACAGATAAAAACTCTGGGAAGGTGGAGCTGAAGTTAAAATGCCTGATGCAATGACTTAGGGTAAAATCATTACAGGGCTGAATTGTAACCATTCTAAAAATCAGATTTATAAACCCCTGGAAAATCAGGGTAAACCACACTAGAAATAAATCCAAATATGTGAAAATATCTAGGGTATTGTTACAAGCCTTTTGTTTTCGTATTGAAGGGCCTTACACGCTGGCCTGAAATAACACAAACTAATAACACAAACTAATAATCGTGAGATTCTGATTTGGCAAATATGGTTGTCAAGGCCAAGTTAAGAAACCTGCAGCTATTCCATGGAGTGATATTGAAGATTAGAGTTATATATATATAGACTTTTGAGAATTTGTTCTTAAATGTGTAACAGTAGATGCTACAGCAGACCATGAGAAAATGAAAAATTTCCACAACTGTAAAGGAGCTCATTGATGGTGAGGGATTTTAATGCTTATATGTCCAGATAAAATCCACTTTTTAAAGAACAATTTTTTTTTAATGTTTTCTTGATCTCACAACAGAAGAGGTATTCTTACAGTCATTCACAGAAAAACAAAAGATTTTTTACATTACTCATTTTAAAATTATTTTCAAATTAATTTGCATATTGAAATGCAATATTTTTCAAAAGAAAAGAGCAATCCTGAGTCCATTACATTTTCTGAAGAAAATCTCTGTAGCATTCATACATGAAAGAGGGATTTTTTTCACGTAATTAAGAGGTCTCCAGTGGAGGAGATCTGGGTTGCAACCTCTTTCCTAAATCAAACAACATGGAGATTAGAATGTAGGTTTCTACATTCTTGGTAGGAGTCTTGGTTACTGATTATAAATAGTTTCAGGAGTTTTCTCCTTGGTCTTCCTGTGAATGCTCCCTAACACCTTAAAATTTGTATTCAACCAAAACCAATGGATCAAATTTCACGGGAACGCGCATAGTTTTTCTTTCCACTTTCTACTTTCTTCTCACTTGAAAATTTCAACTGAAAAAAATTATCCTATTGGGCATATGCATTATTAACCAAATTAGAGACAGCACCCTCTGTGTTCATTTTCAGCTTTGAGAACCATGGTTAATAACTGAAGAAATATCCAGGTACAAAGAGAGTTCTACTATTTTATAGCAGGATGCTTTACTGTCCGAAGTACTAAAGGATGAAGAGGAATTCTCCTTCATCTCCTATCCTTTTCAGTTATAGCTGATAATAACAACAAAAAAAATCTGACTTAAATCAGCCCCTGGATCCTTCCTTATTCATTGCACAGTTCTAGATTACTGATAACACCATAAGAACAAATATATGCTGGGAATCCCATAGGCCCATTTGATTCTAACTAGGTTTATGGAGTGCCAAGCAGATAAACTGCCCCTCTGGGATTCCAGTAATGTGTGCAGAAGAGATCTCATAACACCCAATACAAAAACCACTTGGCAAGAAATGAAAAAACCCCATCCTTTCTAAAGGATGGTTTTCCATGTGTCAGGACCCTAATGGAAAAAATCTGTCATGAAGCAGGAAAAAAATTACCAGAAACATTTTTGACAGGTAATTTTATACCACAGTGGTTACAGGAGGCAAGAACATAACAGAACTGCATGCATAAAACTGGTAATATTTGCAAAGTCACTAGATTTTAAGCAACAAAGTCCCACAATCAATGTATAAAAATAAATTCAAGGTACTTATGGTAGGAAGTCTCGTGAAATCAAAGCCAAGTTTTCAGAAGACTTAGCAGTAGAAGCAATTATTCCTCTAAGATGATGCATGCAGTTGAAGTGCTGTAAGATCCAGGCACGGGAGGTGGTAGTGTGCTGCCCCCCAGAGACTGCACTGCTTCTCTTAACACTGACTTTTTTTAGTACTGACAGCAAAATCTTGCCTCCTTGCTTTGCCCTTGGCCCAAACAGCTCTAATCTAGTCAGTTCTGAGCTTTGTATGCTTCAATAGTCATTTGAGGGAAAGGAATAATTTTCTTTACTGCTGCAGCTGAAATTTTATTCTAAAGGCAATAGATAGATGCAGTATCCTCTGCTTTTTGTTACTCTATAACTGAAGGTACCAATTTACCTGCAGTCATTAAAAAAAAAAAATATTTACTGTTTTCTCATACAGAACCACATGCCCCCCATAGTGCTTTTACTGTTTGTGTTTAAAATAATAGCATGAGAGATTTGATGGCATCTTATCTGCTTAGCAATCATCAAAACATACCAAGGTGAGGAAGGCTTCCCACTCATTCTTCCAAATCTTCTCTTGCTAAGTATTTGTTTGGTCTGGAAAACGCAGTAAATGCTTTTCGCACAACTGCGATGGCACCAAAAGGCGTACAAAGTCATGGATGCTTATGTAGTAGAGGAAATTGTTTTATCACTAAAAAACCAGGGCTAGGATGCAAGACCTCTGGGCTCAAACACAGCTGACACACTGTCTCAGCCATTCCTGCCATTCTACATGTATTTGTTTTTTCATTAGATCTCTCTAATCTCCTCTGAGAAAAGAAGTCTCAAATGTCTCCTCCTCTGTTTTATCTGTCTCACTGTCTTTATTTTGGTCCCCTTTTCCCTTTGTCTTTTTCAGAAATCTGAAAGGACTTCTTTCCAATTCTTGTCTTTTCTTCCTAGAACTCTCTTCTCATATTGTCAATTTCAAATGTATGTTTCACAGTCCAGAAACCAAAGTCTATTCAAAGTTAATGAAGTGTGGAGTCAGAATGCCCACAGTATTTTTCAACTAAGTTTCACCACTTCAGCACCTTTTTTCCACCTCTACATCCACATTCCTCCCTTTTTCTCTCTGAGGTCTTTAAGGCTAGATCGATTTTGGTAAAACTCAAAAGAAGAAGAAAACCCTGGTAGAGAATATTTGATATTATAAGGTATTATAATATCAAGGGATGAAAATTACTCATTTATTTCCTGTCCTTCATCTTCAATCAAAATGGAAATTTGATACCAATGAGAGGCTGAGAGCTTGTCATATTATCTGCTGCAGCAGAAAACTCACATGCACCTTGAAGGCAGGAGAAGTGATCTAGAAAAGGCAAGGTTAGCTCCATGGGAGGTGGATTACACCAAGCAAATACACATCATCTGGGTATCAGTTCAGCCCTAAGGGTTTTTTCTGAAGCAAGTGGGAAATGAGGTGCCGGATATGAAATATAAAGAGGCAGGTACATGGTTCCCCCTAGCTGCAGGACATTTATCACCCATACAAATTTTTGAGGGGATATTTTCACAACGTTGAAAGCAAAGATACACATAGATAAATAGAAGATATGTATCTCCAACCAGTTCATCAAACAAAAAAATTTGACAACTGAACTTTCGACCTCTACTTGGAGTTCAGGATGTTTTTCACAGCTCTGTTAGCTGCTCTAACACAGCTCTGTTAATCTTCAAGGAAAACCATTCTCTCTTGTCCAAAGTAGTACAGGAAGAGCCTGCAAAGATGCAAGGACAGGTGTAGTCTTTCATACTGTCCTTATTCCAAGCCAAGGAACAGTTCTCAAGCCACTGATCCAAATCAGACTATCTCAGATGTAGGCCAGTACAGAGCTCAGAGCCACCAACTCCCACCTCCAACTTTTTTCCTTAATTGTTAGAGGAAAAGCTCTCACTACCTGCTGTCCAACTAATGTAACAGAATAGAGAATAGTTTTAACAGTTGTAAATAGCAGCTGGTAATTTCAGCAGACGTAAGCTAGAAGTAAAACAACCACCAGGAAATTTTTTAAAACTGTGGTTTGTGATCACCAGCAAAATGCAGTAAAACCCCTCTTTCAGCAGAAGGGATTTTTATATTGAATGTATTTTTTATTTAAGGGAGTGAGACATACAACACAGTATCTGCCACTTTCCATCTTGAATTCACCAATCTTGGGTGAACATTTGAAAAACATTGCTACCTTTATCAAAATCATACGCACAAATAGCCAGATGAGAGAAATTTCATCCTGTACTTAACTCACTCACCTGCCTCTGACCTTTCATGTAAGAACAAGTGTGTGTGCACTGTATAGGTGAACAAACAAGAGGGTTATATGCATGCTTAGAAGCAAACTGCAGCGATAATTACTCTGATTGCAAACCTAAGGAGAATGCAAAGCCTGCTGTGAGCAGAGCAAGAGCTCAGTTAGGTGCTCAGAGCTGCCGTGCCAGTGCAGCCCCAAGGCTCGGGTGATGGGCAGAGAGTAGTCCAGGGCGCAGCCCCTGCAGGAACGGTGGTCCATGGTGGTAGGCGTCCCCTTTTAGTGGAGCAATCAAACAGGTTTGATTGTCACTATCTGCTTTTGTCCAGCCCTGACCTACACATTGCGCTGAGGGACATCTTTGTCTCACTTCTCTTTGGTCACGGAGTTCATGGAGCTCAATGGGCTGCGGCCGGCAGTCCATTAACGGGGGTGCTGGGCTCAGTGCCGGGCCACCCAGGAGCCCCACTGCATGTTCTCACTGAATGGCTTCACTGGTGGCCCATTCAAATGCGATAATGTCAGAAAAAAGGGTTGAATGGAGGAGCCAATGTACACCATTGCTCAGGCGAAGTGACTGCAGCCTCCAACAAAGCCTCCCCTGTGGCGATGTTAAGCAGAGTTATCAATAGTGCTAAGGCAGAGCAAGAACTAATGCTCCAATCATGTCATCCACAGGTGGCACAGATGGAGCCACTTCAATGCAGAAACCACAGGGCAACATTTCCTGGTAATTCTATCCTCTTTCCAGTGCTAACGTACAGAAAAATGTGCAGATGTCATGCGGATCTCTTGTAGTGTGTCAGACCCCCTTGAACCAAGCTCCAAAAGACATTTTTGTTTCCTGTTCCTTTTACTATTCACACCAACTGTAGGCAATGTTAAATTCTCATTTTGTGCGAAGCAGAAAACTTGGGTTTTAACGTACACATAAATAAATTCCCATACTTTTTCTGAGCTGCAAGATTGGACCTTGTCAGCAAGAATGGAAACTGCTTTAGTACTCACAACAGTACAGGACACATTATTACACCATTTGATTCATTCTTAGAGGGAACACTAAGTTATTTTGATTATTTAAATAAAAAGAAATTAAATCAAAACATAGTTGCACTCACATCCACTATGAGCATGAATATCTTTTCTTCTCGGCTGAGTACAATGTTCACCTCTAATGTTACAGAGACAAAACAGAACACAATAAAAACAGAGCTTCTAACAATTCTGAATGCAGCATCTATACAAAGTGAATTTGCAAAGCACATCTGAGGCAAAGAACTGCCACAGTTTCTCCTCTAATTAACAACTCATAACTTTGTGTATGAATTTCCATTGCTGTGTTCATAGTAGGTGGTAAATGTGCAGCAGAAGGGAAGTAAACATGTCCACAAAACACATTACTCCTGAACAAGACAGACATCTTCCTTGCTTAGGCCTAAAGACTTGCTTTCATTTTCAAATCCTTCATATGAGACAGAAGGGGAGAAAACAAAAACACTAAAGAAAATTCCTCTGCCTGGGGAAATTCCATCACTCAAAGAGTCTGAGATAGGATTCATTCCAAAAGGGGTTCCCACAATTACAGGCAATCAGTCAGGGCAGGCCACAGGTCATAGATGCAGATCACTCACCAGAAAGCTTTTCTCAACTCTAAAACTAACCAAAAACCAAAACCCTGGACCCTGAATCACACAAAGAAATAGAAGAACATACCAGTGTTCTAGGTCTTTGCAGTGAATTGGTTAAGCACAATCCCCAGATGATTTTAGGAAGAAAATTAAGCACAGAACTACAAAGGTGCGAGGAAAACTTCCACTGCAGTCCAACCTGGGTGAAAAAATCTCTTATTTGGACTTTGGCTCTCATTGGAATCACTTGCAGGGGACACCTTCCACTCTATGGAGACAGAAGAGAAACTGTGGACCAGAAACATGAAGTAGGAAGTAGCCAGTTCTGCACAGGAAACAGATTCAACATTTCTCTGCTCCAATGCAAAGCAAATCCACTATAATGACAGAATTGAGAAAGAGTGCTGAGATTAACAAGACACAGGTGGGATATTCCCATTGGCATCACGTGGTCTGGGGCATAGATTTACCATCAGAAGGTGTTTTTTTCCCCGAGCTGCTGTAACTTTTTTCAAAATCCATTATTGCAAATACAGAATTCATTATATCACTGCAATCACTGAACTAATATTTTAGTTTATTTCTATGTTTAACAGTCTGAATATGATTTGCATTACTTACTGATGTGTTCTTCACTTGTGGATAACTAAACTATTACAATCTCAGGCTGATAACATTAAAAATTGTGATACAGAGTGATAACATTTTCAAATCATGATTGTCAACCTGTCTGTGGGATATATGATTACTTATTGAAAGCAGTAGGAAGATCTACTGAATAAAAGGAGGTTTTGCTTTAAATTCTATAAGTATATAGAGAAATCACCATAAGATATAAATGAGCCCTTTACAGACATCTTTCCATTTACATCAGGTTTTCTACAGCCCTTTGCATGAAACTTGACATGTTTGCTTGCTCTCTCTAAGCTTTCAAAAGACATAAGGAAACAGAAAAGATATTCTGATAAAAAAAAAATGTTTTCCCTAGTACTTTACTGTTTGCTAATTGATAACACTTGTTTTCCACTTCACATCCAGCATAAAAATGTTCAAGAAAATTTAACAGAAATTTTGTCTAAGAAGATGTCTAACCTGCAGACTTCAAGAACCCCTTAAGCAGTGCTCATCGTCATTACACATTTTGCAATAGCTTCCATTACAGTTGGAGCTTCTCGGAAGTTTTCAATCCAGAAAAAAGTATAATTTTTTTTTTCATGTTTTGGCCTTAAATGCTGCTATACAATTTCAAAGAGATGTCATAAAAGATTCTACTAGAATAACACAAGAAACTTTCTCGAACTAATTTTCCCCAAGGAAAACTCCATTCGCTTAATACAGAATCACCTGCTTTTCATTATTTCTGCCTTCCTTTTGTCTCTATGCCTATGACCATAAAGGCTCTGCAGACCTCTGTGGAACTTTAAATCAGGAAAGAAACTCCTGCTGTTTTGTATGATTTAGTCTTCGATGTCTTTATAAATGTGTACAAAACCACAAACTGCAATAGTTTCACAGCTGGTCTTCTCCTTCCACGTCTCTAATTCTACACTGAGGAGCCTGATACCTCTCCCAGAGGAATGAGCAGGAGGCTTCAGTACTAGCTGGTACAATGGCCCTTTTTACACAACTTTTGGTCTTAATGTATATGCCAAAGTGTTTTACAGGACAACATTTATTTTCTTAATTTATTTTTTTTAGTCTTTCTAAAATTCACAATTAACTAATTAATAGCTCCTACTTGCTTTTCAGAATGTTAGGATTTACAGTGCTGGTTGCTTCTGTTCACCCAGGTCTTCTCACTGTGTTACGTGGCAAGAGAACATATAGTGAGGCCTGGAAGATTGTATGTGTATTGTATCACCCCTACAAACATGCTTAACACTGTCTGTTTACACTTGAAGGAATTCTTCATTTAACTACAGCAGGCTTTGGCTAGAATAATTTTTCTTACACTTTTTAATGTACTTTTAATGTATTCAAATATAAAGCCAGATCCCTTCCTACAATACTGGTTGGTACCTTGAGAAGATGAGAAAAAAAAAAAATCAAGATTTAATTCTCTCTATATTAATGAAAAAGCAAAGAATATTTGTGTTAAAATATTACAGCTGGCTTACAAATGGCTTCATTTCTATTGGGAAGCAGCATCTTCAGTTCTCCCTAGTGTGAAATTTATCTCTGTGCAATAAAAAATTCTGTGCCTTACAAATTCTATAATAGGCAGGTCAACAACTTAATATCACATCATTCATGTAAACATACACAGCACCTGAGCTTTACATAGATCTCAGATGTTGTCACTTCAAAGGAGCTCAGATTAGAAGCAGAAAGAGAAATTAAGCAGTAAGCGAAAATGTGCTCTTTCTTTAATACAAATGGACTCCTTTTTAAAGAACTGTTTTTAAAAGCCTTCATATCACATTAAAAAAGTTGCATTTTGGCTACCGGAATTAAATGTCTTTACAATTGTCTGATAATTCAAAAATTAAACTCAAAGAGATTGTTCATAAGTTGAAAATGACAGCTGGTATCCCTGCTGAAATAACCTCCATTGAAACAGTAGCTGTGACAGAGTTCAGTTCCATTTGACTTTATTTGCAGGTTGTCTCACGTCGTAAGGATTCAGTCAGCCCACCTGATACAGAGCAAGAAAGTAACCCCTGCCCCAGCATTTGACAATGCAATGTACAATGTTCAATGGTGTACAATATCTGCATTCAATGGGAAAGAAAACAAAACAAAACAACCCCACTCCAACCGTAAAACAATTGTATCCAATGTGACAGTGTCCAGAAAACAAAAGTTTTTTGGCCTTCCAGGATACAAACATGCTGCAGACTGGGGGGAAGGTGCAGTTCTCCCATCAGCACAGACCAGTCAAATCAGGGCTGATCCCATTCTTGAACATTCTGTGATACAAAGGCATGGACAAAAACAAAAAAAAAAAACCCTGTTGCAAAGAATGCCTATGGATAACTTGTAGGAAAAACATAAGTGGATTTCTATAATTCACAAAATACTTAAGAAAATGGGCAGACTTTTAAATGGTCACAGATCTCTGTGGGAAAGATGTGATGACCAGAGGGCTTTTCCATGTACTTAGCTAACTGCAAACTGTTAGTATTTTCAGGTTCTAATTCCAGCGCAAACTTGAAACAGGGAGAAGTATTTGACTCCAGCTACTCTGTCCTGAAAGAATTAAATCTGGGAGTGAGTAACAGTTCTTCTACCAATACTAGAGGCAAGCAAGCACTGTCTTAGTTTAGTAAGCCATTGACCCAGTTTCCAGACAGGCAAGGGCTGAGGGCCTTTCACTGCCTCTATAATCTACCAACAGTTCACATAAAACCAGAGAGTGGGAGAATCCCACAGGGATCAAAATTCAGACCAGCATGTAGTAGCAGAGGTCTAAGCCCATAGAGAAGCCATCCCCATCTCTTCTTCTCCCGCTCACACGCAAGAGACTATCAAAATATTCTTCACTAGGCAGGCTGAGAGACAACCAGTAAAGGGAAGGAAACACTGTGGCTGTAGAATGCTTTTTGCAGTGTGATGCTCTTTTCTTTTCACCCCACTTCATCCTAAGGCATCCTGCAACTTCTGTGCCATCCTCTGCTCCAGTGTGCAAAATTCCCTCTGTCATTTCCTCCCGTAGTGGAGCATTGGGGTTATTGGTGATCTTACCTTTTCCTCCTTGTTGGGCAAGGATCTCCTTTTCTGTCACTTCTTTCTCCATCCACACCAGACAGGAACACAGACATGCTCCCATCATCTCTCTTCTTGCAAAGTGCAGCAGTAGCCTCTACTTTAAAGAAAAAGGAACTTGAATCAAACCTCTTTTCTTGCCCTACCCACTTGACAATATGAGCGTCCTGGGTTACAGTGTATTCCATTACCATCCTCATGAGCTGTTGAAACCAGGTGGGGCAGTGTTTCCTTGCCTCCTCCCTCCGGACCATCTTCTGTTAATGAGTCGATCAACACCTGGCCTCATGACTCATTATCCCATTGTGAGATGCTCCACCCAGAGGGAGGAACCAAGCATTCCATCCTGGATATAGTCTGAGATTCTGAACACCACAGGCAACCTTTTCACTGGATTCCCAGAGGACAGGAGCTACGTAGCCGCCACTGGACCTTCTGAGGAAGAGCAGACCTCTCTCCAGGATCACCGCTTTGACAGAACCATCGCATCCCGCTCACCGGGAGCCGCCAGCGCCCCTGCCGGCTGCGACAGTAACTACACCAAAGGGGAAAGTGCCTGACAGCCGAGGAGGCTGTCACTGGGTCTGTAGCTCTGTTACCGCCATAGTTGTTGTTTGTTTGCCTTGTTATATATGTGTATATATATATATCAGTAAAGAACTGTTATTCCTATTCCTCATATCTCTGCCTGAAAGCCCCTTTCAAAATTATAATTCGGAGGGAAGGGGGTTACATTTTCCATTTCAAGGGTGGCTCCTGCCTTCCTTGAGCTGTCTTTCAAACCAAGACAATAGGGCAGAGAAAGGAGAGAGAACAGGACTTCAAGTAGCAACCAAAAGACTGAGATACTGAAATCATGAAATCAAATCAATGAAGTAATGAAATCATGAAAATTCTGGGCTGAAATAGTTTTCAAGAAATTACCTAGCTTAGCAAGGTACATTAAGGAAGAAATCTCTCTGCTGACAATACTAGGGGGGGGCTGTTAGTACTACCATTCTAGCCCTGCAACTTCTCATCAGTGTATTGGGTTCTTCATATTTACTCTTTTTCTTTTCCCCCTTTAAATCACACACAGTTTGTGCTATCACTCAGCAAAGCCCCAGATTAATACATATCTCAGAACATGTCACTGGCTTCAGACACACTTTCCTCCTGTATTGCATTTTGATGGGTTTTGGAGATACCTTTGCTCAAGGAATTTCTTCTTCCTGCAAGTCACTCACAGAAGAGAAAGGTTAAGTGAAAGAATAGATGTTTTACTAAGCCCATTGAAATTACATTTGTTACATCCAAATGGATTTTTTTTCAAGCAGTGCACTGGATTGCCAAGAAAGCACCTACTCTGCAGAAAACAAGAATGAAAATTAATAGGAGACCAAGGCAAAAGAAAGACTGTGGGTTTTGCTCACCACCATCAAATTGCTGGGATTTAGAAGAGCACCCTTCGATCTCTCCCAGACCAATTACTGCCCTGGGTTTGACTGCTTAGTACATTAGTCGTCCTTCATAGAAAAATGCAACCATTGTAATACTGGAAATAAAAGTGAAAATACAGCATCCAATAACAAAAAATAGCAAAAGTCCTCTGTCAGAATACCTGTGCCACACAACTTTTTTCAAGTGTTCTTTAGCTGAGTAGCAGCATGTGCACTGACTGTTAAAATGAAATAGTTCTAAAAAGGAAAAGCATGTGTCTAAGAGCAAAATCATACATATTTATTTCTTCATTTTTTTCCAATATGAAGTTGCCACATACTGTTGTTCTAAACTATAAATTGCCAATGTAAGTCCCATGTATGTGGATTTTTTAATATTATAAATTTCTGTACTGCACCCAGGAGTGGGATGTTCATAGAACACATGGCCTTTGCTGCCAGCAGTAAATTGATGAGTAAATTTCAGATACAGTTATACATAGGCTGTACCTTTAGCTTGTACAGGTAAGGCAAAGGAGGGAGTATGTTCAAACTTTGTTAAGGTAAAAAAGAATAAAAAAAGTCAGATCAACACAACATTAACTTAAACATCCCTTTACCACATTGTACAGCAATACATCATTCAACGTGTTGAAAACAGCACGTCACCAGCAGGCTCCTGTGTTCCTGCTATAGTCATCAGCCAGGGCAGAGATCTGCTGCCCCTTTGGAGCTGGGCACCGTTGCCATTCCACACCTGTCAGAGCATTCACTAGCTCACCTGTGACAAATTCAGACAGCAGCAAAAAGCTCACCATTCCCATTGCCCATATCTCAGGTGGGGGCTCATGTGTCAGCAAAGGCCTGTGTGAAAGGCAAAGCACCACGAGGTACCTGTGGGAAGAGATCTTGGATTTTGCTATGGAGTCACCAAGAAGCACCCAAACTTGTGGTTCTACAGGCAAGCACATCCTGCACCAAGTAACTTTGCTTATAAAATAGTCCTCATAGTAATGTCCTAAACTATCATGCAGTCACAGAAAGAACACTTCATTTCTTGAAATAAGATTATTTTGGAGCTGTAATAAATCTGAACAAATAAACATAGCTTTCCTACACAGATCTTATGCAAAGCATTAAAAGATAAATTATATCTTACACAAAGTCAACAGAAATTTTGATTTGTGCCATAGCTCACACCTGTACCTACCAGCATTGAAGGATATTATCAATAACACAAAGAGTAGCTTTGGTATCACAGCAGTACAGAAGTTCCAAATATAAAATCAGACAGATGGCAGATAGCTCTCCCTCTTTCCTAAACACCAAAAGCCTAATCCTCCAGAACTCACACATCTACAAAAGCCATTTTTATACCTCTGCAGTTCTACTTCCATGTAAGCAAGACCTTCCAGGAATGCAAAGTTCATCCACAGTATTCTCAGGTATGAGAGAATAGGCCTCCTATTTTGACAGTGCCTAATATGTACAGAGCTAAAATAACATCAATAGGCTTATCTACAGCATAAAAAAATAAAAGCTAAATGGTTGGAATTTAATACTAGGCATTCAAAACAACTATAGTAGTACTCCTCTCTACCCTCTGCAAGTCATACTGGCAACACAGACCGGTATCCTTTGAGTTTACATTTCTCTCTCAAAATTAGCGTGCCATTGCTCTGGGCCAAGAGGTCCTGGTTTCTTATGATCCCAATAAGATAGGCACCCAGACACTCTGATTTATCACTTAAAATACCACTCAGCAGAGCTAATACCATAAAAAAGCTGGGGATAGTATGAAGGATTTTACATCTCTTCAGATACTGGGAATCCTGAGCTGCACAGCATCAGACGGGGATCCAATCGGTGTTCTGTATGCTGCACTGATCTCTACCCCATTTCGGACTTCTAAGCTTTTATGGGCTTTCCTTCAAACATTTCTATTCATTTGTACTGTCAAACAAAAAGAGCATCCACAGGAGAACTTGTTGCCACATTTTCAGGTAAAGACACAGACACCGGGGTGGTGTGATCACTGGTACTGACTGGAAGTTGCCTGCACACTCCATCATCACAGTTCACTGGCAACATTTATCCTGTGGCCAAGGTGCACATGCAGCTCTGAAAGCAAAGCTATAAATGCAGTATGTAAGCTGCTAAAGAGGTGCAGCACAGGCCTGCAGCTCCTCAGGCAAACTCCCATCACTTGGTCAAGCATCACCAAAGCCTGTTTACTTTTCTGCTTTATTAAAGAATTCTTCACAGCACTCAAAAAAACTCAAAGAAAATAATTATCTATTATACACATTTAAACTTCTTGCACCAACCATAAAAACCAAATTTCTAAATACACTGATGTGCACAGAAAACCCTAAAATACTGCCATAATACTCTTTTTGCAATTAGATTACTTCCTAGCAGTTTAGAAAAGAATTGATATATTCTGTAGGAACTTTCAGACCACAAGATACCAATAAAATAGCAGGCATACTTTGAGTATTTAGGATTAAATTTATATTTAACGCATAAATCATTATAAAAGTTACGAAAAAAATGCAAAAGGAACAAAACCCTATTTCTGACTTCGGTTTCCTTGCTCACTATTTTAGATAATAAATACACATACCTAGCGCAGTTTTCCAAGCAAATGAGCCTGATTCAACTGATTCAACACCTCCTGTTGGTCCATCAGTCCTTTCTCTCTAAAATGTTCTTTATCAGCTTTAATTACATCAGACAAGGCAGCAAGAGGATTCAGGGAAAGCACTTTGCTACAGTGAGTGAGAACATGTGGGTAGGAGGTAACAGCCTACGTTGTTGTTCCCTTTGGAGGCAGTTAGAGGGGACCTGAGGGCTAAGGCTAATGTCATTCTTGCTCCTCTTCCACCAACTACAACATCTTCCACTTCTTGCCTTTAAAGCATCAGGAGTGCTTCTGCTGCCCAGTCCTGGCTAGAGGGTTGTAACCTTAAGGCCAGGGAAGCGGCTTCCCACTCACATTGGAATTGCTCCTTCTGAGGAAGGGATGCCAAATCCCAAAAGCTGGTAATGCTGAAAATTTATCCAAATTATTATCACCAAATATGACTGGTAACATTCTGGTTGTGTATATTTCCAAAGTTAAAATTGGAGATAATGACATTAGCCTGATATTAGGTATCAGGAGATAGCCCTTGCTGTGAAAGTCTTCTTCATAAAATAAAATATGAGTGGGATATGGTCAGTCCTCTGTAACAAAAATCTTTCTTGTATTATAAAGTAGAGTAATAAAGCAACCCACACCCTCAATACTACATAGCAAGGAAAAAAGATTATTCTATACAATTTCAAACAATACTGGGCTATTTATATCCCAGGAAGGGAAAAAACCAAACACCACCACCACCAAACCAACCAACCAACCAGAAACCCACAAAGAATGAGCATTACTTAAAATGAGAAACAAGTTTGTGTGTGAAATTTTTATGATAGAGCCCCATTCAGATGAAGCCTGATTAAAAATGCTCATTTGTAGACAAGTTGGAGTTGGCTGACTACTGCCTAATCATTAGGAATATTTATATGCATCTCAAACTATTTAAAATGCAAACACTGGAACAACTGGGGAAAAAAAAAAACCAAACAAACAAAAAAAACCCACAAAATAAACCAAAAATGCATTTCATCCCAAAAAGCTTTCCTTTGGTTTCTATTTAGAGATATAATGAATACTCCAGTGATAAAAGCAGCAAGACCACATAATTAGAGAATGAAAGACCCTGGAAAAAGATGAGAATTTAGTAACTGTTGTGCAATTAATAATATATTTTAACACATGTTCTCAAAACTTTTTCCATAGGTGGTGAGTTTTAGGCTGTTCATCACAAGTGAGCTTTGGAGACAGAAATTATACACTCACAAAACAGATTTGTGATTTGATTCTTGCTGCTAAAATGGTAAAAAATTTGAAAAAGTCAGCTACTGTTTACATACCATGCACGGATTTTGCCTTGCTGAAGTTATTCTTTTCTTCAATCCTATAATCATTCCAATAAAATAATCCTTGAGTGACTAAAACTAGATTCTGCTTCACAGTTTTCAATGCAAAATAACTTATTTATTATGTTGGGCTCAAAATACATTCTGCGCAATATAACTGTCTGGTTTTGTTAGTTCTAGGATTCCCCACAACCACATAATCTGATAAATCAATGTCAAACACCTTAAACCTCATGGCTTCCCCACAAGGAAGTCCTATTTTACAAGTGGAGACAGCTGAGTGCAGAGGTTAAGAGCCAAAATCTCAATAGTACCTAGGAACCGAGTAGTAACGCCTTACCTAATTTTGAGGCAAGAGCAAGGACACAGATGGAGTCATCGCCTGCAGGTGACTACAACACCTCTGATTCAAACACACACCCATTTCTGGACAGGTACTGAAGAGGTGAGGCTGTGTATCCCAGACCTGCAGGGAATGTCATCAGCACCAAACCTCAGGGACTTGTTCAATATGCAAAAGCCCTACATGCTGGTGGTAACCACATACTGAAGCACTTCTAGTAAACATTAATGATAACATATGCAACAACTTCAACAAGTGAAAGTGCAATTTTGCCACTAGACAGCACCCAACACCTTCTGCTGGCTGTCTCCAGCTTCAGAAAGCCTGGCAACAGAGGAAAGAAACAAGCCACGTGGGGTTAGGCAGAAAATAAACAAACAAACAAAAAACCAAACAAACCCCACACGTTTTGGGGATTGAGCTTCCCCTAAATTTCCAATTTCTAGTGCACCACCAGTATTCAGGCAACTTAGCACGGCAGCAGCTGCACTGAGAACAGATTGAGCTGCACAACTGCTTGAGGCTTGAAAAAGAGGCTGAAAAGAGGCTTGAAAAAGGACCTTCAACTTTGGTCCCCTGGGGGCTGGGGCATGTGCCCTTCCCTACCTCTCATTTTATAAGATTAGAAAGGTTAGAAATTATTTGGTTGGTTAAAACAAAGTCAGGGATCAAAAGAACATTGAAATGTCTCAATTCAACTTTAGGAAGTTGTAGATGGTTTCGGAGTCAAGTAATTTGTAATAACATTAGTAAGCACAAGAACATCAGTGTAGTGTTAGCCACAGAAAGTGAGGCATTTGGTATTTTACAGATCCTGAGCACACTGCTGGAGCACAACATGGTGTTAATATAAGGCAAGAGGTAAATCGTGACAATTTTTCATTACTGTGAGATAATACAAAATTTCTAGTGATAACACTTAAACAGTTTATCACTTACAGTAGGCTTTGTAGTTATGAAAAACTCCAAGCAACTTTGTCTGTTGAAAACCTGAAGAACTGTGCCTTCAGAAGTCTTAGCAGTGGCAGGTATCCAAAAATATTGCGGATTTAAATGTGCTTAAACACCCCCAACCTAACCCTAGCCTTGCTCCCCCCTCCTCCAAAAAAAGGGGAGGAAAGTCAATGCACTTTTCTAGGGCTTGGGGAGATTTTTTTTTAAACATACTTACACTGATAGGGTTTGTTAGCTGGACTAACGTTTCAGATGCTTTAGAAATCAGTGTAAATATAGCCAAACATAACAACACACTCACCTGAGGATGAAGGAACAGTCTGCTTGAGGAATAAAAGTCAGGCAGATCTCAAATAAATTCCTACCCCAGAAAATGCTAAAAATTCAGTCTTTTTCTCCCTTTTCTCTATTTTCCTTTTGGTTTTGAGTGAGGAGGGATGTTGGACACACTTTGCCTCTGCAGCAGAGCTGGCTCTCTGTGTCTGTTCAATGTTTCCTCCTGTTTGTTTCCACCCTGAGGTGCAGAGCCCTGGAAATAGGTGTGCTAAATCAAGGCTGCCACGTCCTCAGCAGGATTGTAAGAAATTATTCATTCCACATAGAAGCCTAGCAAGCAAATGCAGATGTGCCACATAAAGTACTTCCAAGGTCAACATTGTCTGTATAATGTAGATTCTGATATTTTAGCCAGGTTATGGCATAATCACGTGAACTTGAAGTCATACATTGAACTGAGTGCAGGATTTTCTTTTCCTTCTTTTCCTTCACTCTGACCAATAAAGGTAAGAATTATATACCATAATTCTCTATTTTTTTTCTTTTGGAAGGATGGCGTTGGTAGTGTGAAATACAAAGCTAACCAATTTCCTTCCATCCACCTCCCAGGGCCACACACTGAGATGTGCTAAATAAGAGACCTTACCACGGCAATAAGCCTCCTCGATTTATAAACAGCAGAATGTAGTCACCTTAGGAGTTAAGCTAACAAAGAGAAGTAACAGTCACTGCTACATTTCTGAACTTTAAGCAGTGAAATTTTACGGTAGAAGAATGAAAAAGAGAAGTCTGAGAACTCGAGTTAAACTTTTTAAAGTAAAATAGCGTTTCAAGAGAAACCTCTAAGTGCCCTCTCCTGGCACCTGGCAGTAACTGCGGCTCTGAAACATCCTAAATCCGCAGCACCTACTACCTGACTAAAAGGAAGTTCTTTTGACACACATTTTTTGTTAAGAAATTGTCTCTATTAGCTATAGAGCAAGGGCATGAAACTGTTCAGATAATCTTATAGAATAAGAAGCATTGAAGTGATCTGTTAAAAATTATTTTAAAGTGTAATTAAACTGTTCATACTGTTTGGCTTTTTTTTTCCCAAAAAAGGCATGTGCTTAAGATTCATTTAATTGTATTATTAGTATCACATAAAATTAATGTTATTAATCTGACACAGTATTGATGTAAATTTTCACTGCATTACTTATTGTTGATTATTATTGACATTCCTTTTTATAGACTCACCCTAGAAAGCAAAACATTTTTGGTTTTAGTTAACCAAACACAAAAAGTACAGTAAGTGAAAATTGCATTAGAAAAATAAACCTGAACCCTCTGTTTATTCCTGGGTTTGGTGTTGCAGGTTAAAACACACATTCCATTGTCCCACCTTTCCTAAGCACTTTCATCAGTGTAAGAGATGTAATATATTTCATTTTGTTTAATTACATATTTTGTTTCTATGGCAACTAGACAGAATCTAATCCATTTCTGTTCCTTCCTAAGCCTTTACATAGCAATTTCCTTTCAGAGTGTAGTAGCAAAAGATAATCCTCCTTTAGAACTCCTAGTACTGTTCTTTCCAAATATACCTTAATTAGTATGCATTAGGATTAAAACCAGTTGTAGTTGTGCCATAACTAAGAGAAACGGTGGAAAAAATCTAACAGGATCTAGACAGAAAATTCTAAACTACCATTAAGTAACTTCAACGTAAGTTTACTGCCACCTGCAGGTAGGTTTTCACTGTCACGGATCTCCAGAGCACGGGAGCATGGGGACGAAGGGAAAGCAAGTTTCATGCTCGAACTCTGGCCAATTGATTCAGATTTATTTTACGTATAGGAAAAGGAGAATGCACTAATCTTGCCCTGTTTAATTAAATAATACAGATTATTTTAATTTCTGTTGTTCTATTCCAGCTTGCTTCTATTTATGCAGATCGTGGTAATGTCTGAAGATCTTCCTTCTGAATTGACACTGTAATAAAGGACACACATTCTACTGCTGCTAACCACCTCTTGAACAGTGTGCTTTCTGTATTCTTCTATTTTTCAAAGGAATTACTATGTTCTAAAATTTAAGCCAGATTTTTTTAAAAATCTAGCAAGTCAAGTCTTACAAAAATATCATGTCTGTGGTTAAAATACCTGTTCCAGGAAAATTTGGAGATTACTGCCTTACGAAATGGCCTCAGTCCTATACATTTATATTCTTTCATACAGAAAACCAAACTGAAAGAGCAACATTGACACTTGTAAATCTTACAAATATCAAACAAAGTTTACCTACAAGGCCTGTTTTTGAACCCATTACCACCTGAAACAATCCTAACTTACAAAATCATACAGTATTTTCTCCTGTCAGAAACTGATGTTGTCTCAGTGCCTAGGGTAACTAGGGCTAAATTACTCATCTTACCAATTTTTTTAAAATGTTAGTGCTTAAAGCACACTTCATGCCTTCATTTATTCTATTTACCCAACCAATCTTTATACTGCAGTAGGAATTTCTTCCTTTTAACATTGCATTCAGCACCACACTTAACCTCGGGTCCTCTGTCTGCTAGTGAATCTGTCATTATTTCCAGCCTTCAAACCCTTCATGCCACATCCGGTAAAGCTAAATTTCTAGAAGTGAGGTCTGCAGGACTGCCAGCACACTGAAACAGGAGTCAACTCAAAACATCAATTTTCAGCTTTCCAGGCTGGTAGTTCCAGAAAAAAACAGCAATGAGTCTTAAATGGTGAGAGACACATCTGATCCATCACGACCATTTTCCATACAGAGAAACAAAAGCATACATAATGCCATGCAAGTACATTTAGGCTGGCAGGAAATATCAGGTTTACTGAATACATGCTGTGCCTTTGATTCAATTATAGACTGCAAATTCCATTCCAGAGGTAATATACTGGCTACCTGGTCTGAATTGCAGCAGTAACTGTGCCTCTGCCTGAGAATAGCATAGTAAAGAGCTTTCTTAGGAACGATCACATGCCCTCAGAATAGAGCTTCCTTTGCCACATGTAAAGGCTGTTTGGACAGGGCTGTCATCTGTCAATCTGTTATCACAGATTGATAGAAAGGTTTGGGTTAAAAAGGACCTTAAAGATCATCTAAGTTCCATCCCCTCTGACATGGGCAAGGATACCTTCCACTAGACCAGGTTGCTCAAAGCCTCATATGGATTAAAGCACTGAAGATTTCAGCTATTTAAATGCAAAGTCTATTGAACACATAGTTTCTTTCTCCTTACCTCTCCCTTGTCCTCTAAAAAAGGAGGGGAAAGAAGGCTGTTCTTTCCCACAGTAATATTTGAAGAATTTCTCCAGGAGACGGGAAGCTGTATTAGCACATCTTTCTTTTGCTAGAAGTCTAAGCCTGTTTTTTTCTTTCTACTTATAAGAAAAAAAAAAAAAGAACAAAACCAAACAAAACCTCGCACAAAACAAACTGAACCTATTGTTGGAAGACAGCACAGGTTTTCAAAATGAATGAAAATTTCAGTACTTAATCATCTCTTACCACTTGATGGGGGTGGCGAACTACTTATGCAGGCCTTGGCTTACAAATATAGAGCAAGATGTTCCTGGACTATAAATAGTCAATTTTTATAGTTTAAAAACAAACACACTGCAACAAAGTGCCAAAATTCAAATGCATTTGGGAAGTTTAAGACCTGCTTATTATGAAATACCTAAGCTAAATTCCACATTATACTTACACAGTAAGTATTGTCAGGTTAGATCAATTGCATTCCAACTAAATATACCAGATACTTCATTGTGGGAAAGATGAGCAGATCCGTTTGCTGTGTTTACCAAAAACCAAAGCGCATCTCCTCTGAAACATAACTATTGATAGAGAAGCCTTTTCTACACATGTATAGAAAGTTACTTTTGTCACTAAGTGCCTCTTGTTCTTCATTTCCCTTTTCACACACTATATATCACAGAATTCCTTTCAGCACTTTACAGATCTAAATCCAATTTGTAGGTTAAAGCAATGCTACCAAGGCTTGAAAAGTAGTGGCATAAAAGATGAAACAGATGACAAGAGGCTAACAATGTCTGTACTTCAAAGGACTAAAATCTGTGGAAGACACCCCTTACATTTTATGTTGGATCAAGCAAAACATTAACTATTCAAATATTAAAAAGATACAAAGCATGTACCAAATATTCACCTAATCATGAAACAACTAACCAGTTATAAAGAAAGACCAACCTTACAGCTTTCCCATCACATATGCAGAAATGGTTACATGTCAAAAAGGAAAGCTAAAGCTCAGTTTCCTGTACTTCTAGTAATGGAACAGGTAGGTCCCAGTTGCCTGATCACTAATCCATACTGCTATGATTATTACCTCTCATGTTGATATGAATTATGTTTATTCTGAATTAAGAAACCACACTCACTGAGTGTCAGTCCAAACTGCAGGGCCGTACAAAGCAAAGTTCTGCTTCGTACAAGATCAGATCAGCAAAAGCTGTAGGAATAATCAACCGCAGCTAGAGAGATGCAAAATACAGAAGAGGAAAAAGGAAAGGGGTAAATCACAAAAACAGTTTAGAGTGCCCAGCATGGACTAAATACAAATGATTTCAAGCATGTCAACAGATATGAAATTCTTAACAGTGCTTATGTTCGATTTATAAATGTCACAGTATAAAGCTTCCATAAAGTATTTTGTAAAAGTTTGTAAAAACAAACAGAATCTATACAAACAAACTCTCAAAAATCAAAAGAAAAAAGTGAAGATCCAAAGTTTTTAAAAAGCTTTAGGCCTTCTGATTATTTAAAAATATTTCCCTGTGCCATTTGGTAGATCAACAATTCCAACAAGACTAGAAAATCAAAAAGCGAAACAACATAAAAGATGTTCACTACCACAGATCATTTATTTATACACTAAGTTAAAAAAAATGCAAATATTTAATTACAAAATGTTTATCAAACAACTGTATACATACAGTTCATATTGTTAAAAGCCAACATGTCAATCGATACTTTATGTACATTTGATTTATAATGTCATACAATTGTAGAAAAGCATCACTCAGCAGAAACTGATTTGGCATTTGGAAAGTACTTACCACCCTGCACTAGAAGAGACGATTAATTTATATGTTACAATAAAAGTATTTATTTGCTGTGATCATTTAAAGCAAATTGATGCTTTTTTTTCTCCAAGAAGAATCATCATAAGTGGAGATTAAAGTGCACGTAACAATGCATTAACAATTCTTCAACAATCCCATCTACCATTCTAGATGCTTGAAGCACATCACAGTAACATCAAGGATTTAGGACTTTCCTCTGTGGCTAAAAGAGCAAGACTTTAAAAGACATTCAGCTTCCTAAGCTGCATGAAATACTTCCGGTGTACAATAAGATGAAATGGGGTACAAAAATTTTGAAAATAATGTTTGGTGAAAAACTCAGTGTGAATTCTCCCAGATATATGATTTCTGGGGAAATATTTTCCTTTTCTAACAAAAATTCATCATATTTCATACAACTGTGGACCAAACATGCAGGCCATGCAACAGCATTTATGTAACCATCCCCGCAGTCGTTCTTTGAGGGCTACATGTAACACAGGTCGGAGCAACACTGTCTACCTTATGCATAAATTTTGCTGGCAATCAAGAAAAAACATCACCAATGATTTGTCTGCTATAGAATAGGGTCCTACACTAGAAGAGTGCTCTTCAAAAAATATAGTTCAAAATATTGGCTTTGTCTCATTACAAGCAATACATTAAACCTTACAAAATATAACACAGTCAGTACTAGCAGAGCTGTTGAGGACAATAATTTTAATAAATCAGTACACTTTGGATAAAAGAATGCTTATGCATGTTACAATCTATTCAAAAGCAACAGCTGAGCAGGCTAAATTTACATCCACAAGAGAAGCATGACACAGTCACTGAAAATAAAGTGAGTTGCTGGTAATTATGGTTATCATTTTTTTCACACCAACTGGTCAGCAATGGAAAAAGAAGAATTTTTTTTTTTTCCATTTTACAAATATGGTAAGTTTTGAAGCATTATACTTGAAGAGCATACTTCATATCTTAGGCACTGGACCCAATTTAGAGGCAAAATGTCTGTTAACAGGATTTACTCTCCTCAGGTTTCTGAAGGCCGTCCATACAAAGTTTACATACAGCACGACCGATACACATTAGATACTGCTGTATATATATATATAGGAATACAAAACACTATTAAATACAATTTTCACCCCATGGCACATCATGCATGGCAACACCACTTGTTTCATATCCGGTGAGCAATGGTCAGTTGTGGTTATGCTTTATTGAATATTTTCCTTTCTGTAGCTGAGAAATATACAGCTTAGACTTGCTTCCATCCGGTCTTTTAAACCAAACTTCATCATGGTTAATTGTTGTAATTATGGCACTACAGAAAATGAGGGAAGAAGGGTCAGGGGAAGAAAAACAAGAAGAATTTAGAAAGCTTATAAGCTAAAAATAACCTCAAAACTGCAGCTGTATTTCCACACAGTAAATGAAAATATACATTAGTTCTAAATGCTAGGCCCCAAAGATACTGCTTCACTCTAAGGATAGTTTTAACAGAATCCCTTGGCAACTGCAAGTGTCTTTAGTGAAGGTAGCTATCTATTTTATTCTCTTACAAGAAAACCCTAACATGTACAAATATTTTAATTGTTTAAAAGAACAACAGTCACATAGAGAAAACACAACAATAAACCACCCATAGTAAAAAAACAAGAAAAGCCTTGAAATTACATCGAATATGAAGTACTTGAAAAACAGTTGAACAACCTGAAGCCACAATTTAAAGCACAAAATGTCTTCAACTCTTACTCATTATACCAAGCCCATAAGAAATAAATTGAAAACTGATTTACCAACTCACTGTTAAACGAGCCCTGTTTTTATGCTTCTTGTGGTAACCTTTAACACAAACAGTGAACAAAATCCCTTCCCCACACCCCACAGAAAAAATATCATTTAAAGTAGATTGATGGGGAAAACAGAAAGGACAAAACCAAAGATTAAAACAGTTCATAGAATAAAGATCTATTGCTTACTGAGCATGACAATTCCCTCTAGTCTTAGAAGTTGCTGGAATCTTGAAAGCCCAGGAAAGCTCCACTGCACGCTTGCCCTGTTAAGCATCAGCTTTTGGCTTTTGTCAGACACTAGATACTAAGATCTTTACTTGGCCCAGTATAACTGCTATGTTCTGCTAAATTAATTCCAAGTTTTTTAAATTTCAGACACAATCTATAGTTTACTAAAGTACCTTCCTGTTTCAGCCCTGAACAAATACCAAAATCACCAAAATTTGCTCCTCTTCACAACACACAAAGAAAAAGAGAAACAGCCAGTTCTACAGTAAACTACTGATATATGAAATTAAAGTCAAGTTTCCTGAGTACACATGCCTATTTAATCAACACTGGGCTTAGACTTATTTGCCCCATTCAGTAAAAGGTAAGATACACATTTAATTTTAAATACACTCAGACTCTTAGAATTTACAAATATTATCCATATAGAGAAAATACATTTAAACGTTCAACTGAATTTGCACTCTAATATTTAGACTGTTCCCAGGTAGAACCTTTCTTAAGAGAAAGAAATACCATTAAAAAGGTCCAATTCTTTTCTTTCAGACCACTAATCAACAGAAAACAACGCTTATCTTAAACAGTATAAAGTGTTTTTCCATAATTAAGTATGAATTTCCATAATTAAGGTGAACTAGTAAATGTTACTGAGGTGGCAGTATTTCCACATAGGCCTTACTCTTCAATGCCATCATCCTAGTTATTGCTTAACATAAATGGACAGAGCTGCATAAACTAAATAATCTTTACCTTGTAGGACATTCATCTTTCTTATCAATGCATATCGTCTGCCCTCGTCCATACCACTCGCCGTCATAATAGAGTCTTCCTTCTTCAGATCTAGCACTATGTAGATGCTTTTCTAATTTGACAGGTGCTAAATTAAGTAATAAAAGTGATTTAATATTGACTTCACAGAAATCAGTTAGGTGGTTAAATACACTTTCATCACGTTATTTACACAGAATACACATTTTTTCCAACAGTTCGCCTCCTAATAATTGCATGGAAACTGGAAGCAATATACCTTTTTATTTCCAGCCAGATAATTAAAAGTTATATTTTAATTTTCTAATAGAAACTATCACCTACTTGCCTACTGTCCCTTTTCCTCCTTACTCACCTCCAAATATGTGATTTTACTTAGCACGAACATGCTTCTCACTTCAGTGCCAAATATGAATACCCCTCCTTTCCCATAGCTCTGCTTTTTCAGGGTTGTAGCTTGAAGTCAATTTGAGCATCTTTTGAAATGCACCTCTAAGGTCCAGATGCTCTCAGTTTTCTGCTTAACCTTGTGCAAACACTGGCACAGTTTGCTCATAGGAATTGCTGTAAACCACTGTTGGAAGCCTGAGTTTTTGATGCTAAATTTCTAGAATTTGTGTCAACAGAAACAACAGCAATCAAGCTACAGGTATCAGCACCTGAGAGAGGGGAAAGACAACAGCCACATCTTCCAGCTACTTCACCTCATCCTCCATCACTATACCAGTACTATAATAAATGCAATCTGCCTGGATGCAGTTTGCATCATTCCACATGGCAAGTTCTGTCTTATGAAACCAGACTATATTTACTTACGTTCTGGCTTTACCCTGTGCGGCCCCAGCGTAGCCATTGCCTTGGAACACAAAAGAAAATTAAAGCTAGTCAGCAAGCATAGTCATTTTTTCTTAACTGCCAGCTTTAGTTGTGAAGTAACGTGCAGTGGTATTTACTCTTATATGCAAGTATACACTTGCATTTACATGCAAAAAACACAATGAGAATTCTAAAATAAAAATGTGTTCAATGGTGACTCGGTAGCTAAACAAAAAAGCATTTTGAGGGTGAAAAAAATCACCTTCTTTAATAAGTTTTGATTTCAAGTAACTCTGAAGTTTTTCTAAATTAAATCCTCAAAATTGCTCTTACGTAATTCTGTCAAGAAAACACAAAATTACATTAACTCATTCTGAAAAACAAAATGCTGCATGAACAATCTAGTCTTTTAATTTATATGTTATAAGCTCACAACTTACTTCATGCAAGCTCCAGATCACACATAGACTTGAAAAAATAAAAAAGCACTCAGGAGTTTTTGGGGGTTCACTTCTTTGTTTGCTTTTTGGGGTTTTTTTAAATTATTTCCAAAAAAGGCAAAATCCCTAGTAGGTCCTGGGTATGTTGCTCTTGTTTAAAACTATGTAAAACTACGGAAAAGAACTCAAGGGAAAGATATTTTATGTCTGTTCCTCTGAAGCAACAGAAAGAGAAAAGTCAGAGAAGTTCTCACGTAAAGGTCACATTTTACTTCTTGTTTAGGAAATAGGTACAAGGTAAAAAACAGGATAGAAACTGACTCAGAGCCAATTCCTCACCAAGTTTTTGAATTCACCTAAGTAGTTTGCTATTCCATAAGCTGGGATGCACTAGGATACTAGGGGAAGCTTTCTGACTGCAGGTGCCAGGCAAGGATAGCATTTCATTACAGCAAGATCCTTCAACAGTCTTACAAAGATCTAAAAAAGGCATTACGCAATTAAAAGATGGATGTATTTTTTCAAATATATCAATTGATCAAACAAATTTCTTTTCCTATAAACCATGATTCTATTACAATCTGAGAAAAACACAGCTTCCCATTTTATGTAAAAATATGTAAGAAGAGGTCCAAGGACAGAAATCTTCTTAAAATAGAAAACTTACTATATGAAAACACGCCATATGAGATACATTTTTTAGAATTTTCATATAAAGCAAAATCCTACCAGACTATCCTATAACAGTTTCTATCCAATTAGGCTAGACTATGAGAAAGCAGATCCACTTAACACAGGCTTTAGGCTTGCTTTTTCATGGAAAATTATGGACTCCCCTTTTTAGAGATATCCTCTTGCACACCTTTAATGGATTCCTCTGTATGATTTAGGTAGAAGCAGAAGAAGTAGCAATAACACAGATTAAATTGAAAGGACTAACTGACTACTGAAGAAATAAAAATCTACTTAGTATTTTGACCATGTAAGAAATCCAGTTACATATTTTTAAGTAACAAAAGGACTAGATATGAACCCAACTAAATCCACAGTCATTGGCATTCATCCTTTCATCTTACCTTCCTTATTGTTGTCCAGTCTTCAAGTATATCAAGGTCTTGTAACATATAAACTATATACGGGCGTGGAAATGTTAGGGAAAACTCTTTTAAACAGAAATAATAAAAATATTCCAACTGTAGAAAGATATTAATAGCTCTCTTCTGCCTGTCTTTCACACAAAGAGTACCCACATGAAGTAAAAGCTCCGTGCAAACACATCCATCTTTGAATTATGCAACCTAGAAATGCACTTTAAGAATTATTAAAAGAGGTAATAATAGCATGTAGATATTCAGACTACAGGAGTTCAACAAAGGAATAAGATGAACAACTGAGATATAATCATTCCATTCCTAACAGTTCAAAAATTATTCTATTCACAATAATTCAAATTACAATTAAAATTCATTGCAATTTCAACGTACCACTGCAAAACAGCACCTACACTAGTATCAGCTTAAATGAAATAATTATTTTTACAGTACCCTGCATCATATATCTTAGAAAAAAAAGTATGGTCAGCACCACATATCTGAATATCAAATATCCAAAACACAGGAAGTAGAAAGGCAAAGCCCCCTTCCTTAAACTATCAACTGCAAAGTAAAAAATGTGTATTAGAACAATACATGAACTTCAAATCAAAATTCCATATAGTACAGCTATTCCACTACAACAGTCTTCACTTTTTACTTTGTTTCTCCCCATTTCATCTCTGAAAAACAAGTTTAGAAAAAGGTGCTATGGATGTTTAAAAAAAAAAAATCTCCTAAAATGGACACCAAGCCTAAACTTAAAATTCCATTTGAAATTTTAAAAATCTTAAACCTCTTTCAAATCTGTTTTTCTCTAAATAGCAAAAAATTACAAATCAAAAGACATGTAAAATGTCTAGGTATTTTCTTTACACAGATCTGACAAGTTCATAACTATTTCTAAACGACAACCAAAAAGAACAAATTCACTTACTTCACGACTGAAAGGATTTTCAGCTTTATAAACTGCGTGAAATTGCTGAGATTTTATACTTAACACTATATTAGTATTTTTGGTTTGGAATATACTCCAAAATAGCAAGGTAGCTCATAATTCACAGAATCCGATGCTATTTTTATGGTCAGTTGGTGAAGCTCAAGCGGCCTAACTTAATTCTGCTTTTGTCTTGTAACTCTATTTTTCTTTAAGAGTTAGAAAAATCAACTTTTAGAAACATTTTCTACATAAAACTAGTAGCTAGGTAAGAGAATCTTAATTTCAATTTTCATAATGGGATGTGCCAACATGGTTTCTCTAGTCTGAATTAGAATAATGTCTGCCATGCAAAAATCAGTTTTGATAATTCATTATCACTTCAACTTGATATTAATCACACATGTAATAAAATTAGCTAGAAAACTGCAAACACTACCAGAGAGAACAACGATTTCAGTAAAAGGATATCTGATACAACAACAGGTTTCTTCTTATCTGGGCTAAATGGATCCTTCCTTTTCTTCCTGGACTGGAGCTCATCATTCCATAATTCTGAAAAGATATAATAAGAACATGCTATGAATCAGAAACATTTACATGTTTAGCTCTTTTTATAGCAGAAAACATTGTCCAAAAATGAAAAATAACATATTCTGGTGAGATGCTGCTTCTGAACAGAATAAAGGTGTTACATGATTATGTAGGCATAGATTAATACTCTCAAAACACACAAGGGATGCTGACAATTATTAAAGCAAAGTTTGATTTAAGTTTAAATTCAACCCTCTGCCTGAAGTCTACAGCTGAATAGCATTCTAACAGATCACCTAAAACTCACCAGACATACTATGTGTACAGTCAACTAATCAGTAGCCAGCAGAAGATTAAAAGCAAACAAATTTTAAAAAAACAAACTGAATTTCCATCCACCTGAGGTAATGTCAATGCTATGTCTGTCTTCTTCAAGTCTTCTAATCTTCTCTTCCAGTTCACTTTGCACAGTATCATACAAGAGAAGCTTCTCACTCTAAAAAAGCAAGATTGCAGATCTTTACATTACTAAGTTCAATAATCTAAATATTGACAATTTAAGGCATCAGTGGAAGAAACGTAAGAATAGATTTTCCAGAAGCCACCAAGCATATCACATCTCCCTGTATCCACTTCCTTAGCATGAGATCCTAGCTCCTTAAAGACAGCACACTCACTTAGCACAAGAGAAAATATAATTACATATTTATCAACTATTGGTACCAAGAATAATTAAGAGCATGCAGCTAGCTCTCCAGAAAAACTGTTTGCATTTTGACACAAACACAGTATTTTTCTTCTGTATAGAAAAGATTTATTCACAACGGGTAACTGTAAAGTAGTGACATCTATGCCACCTTCCATTACAAATTACAAAAGCTAATGTCTTCATGGAAAGCTTTTTATAAAGCTACCTCCTATACTAAATTACACAGTACCTATACAGAACAGTTACTCTTTTAAAGGCAGCGTCAAAACCCACTGAATTCTCTAAAAGAGTAACTTGGACTTAAGCTGAGTTTCAAGCCTCAAGGAAATACCTTTACTGCTCTTTCATAAGCTTGCACATTTCCAAAAATATGAGTAGAAAATACAGCCAATTGTTAGATTTTAACATTCACTTTCAGTGAGCAATGTCTTCAACAACTCTGGAAAACAGAGAGCTTGGACTTACTGAAAAAACAGCATAAGCAGCTCAAGCCACTGCATCCAGATATCTGCTACTGTGTCTCTGTCAGAAGCTGCAGTTCCCTACAGCCAAATGAGCAGATGTCTGCACCTCAACTGCTCTTGCCCACAGCAGAGCACAGTAACAGAAACTTACTTTTACCAGTGTTCAAGCTAGTTTTCTGGAATGAAGCAAATCAGCTGAGGAATGGACAAAGAATCCTATTCCACTAAATGTCTGTCGTGCTTACCATTCTCTTCAAGTTACAAACTATGCAAATTCTAAAAACCTCCTTTCACATATTTTTCAACCCCTCATTATAAAAAACATTTCCCAGGTGAATTTAAAAGGCAGATGCCTCTTTATGTGTATCTGAGGTGCCAAATGAGTGTTACCTCTTCTGAGATCATTTTAAAATTCCATTTTAAAATTAAATAGCATTTGTGTTTAGACGTGTTCTGCTTCAGGTAGCTGGTAACCAATAAGGTGTGAAAAGCTGTTACAGGCATCAGAGGCATTCTTGCTGAATGGTTATACTCCAGTGCAACAGTGATTCTACAAGCAGCATTTCTGACTTAATAGAGCTTTTTCCCCCCAAGAGCCTTTTATTGGATGGTGAATATCTGAATTCCGAATGTTTCACATAACAGCAAAACAAGGGACAAAGACCACCTTAAAGAGGAATAATACATAGCCAAAGCAAATCATTCAATCATGGATAAGAGACCCTGCAAGTCTTACAGGATTCTGTCAAGCCTCAGGAGTATCCACAGGAACAAAGACAGCTAATAATGAGTCATCCTTCATAATACCTAATTCTTTCCCAAGGCATCAAGAAAATGGAAAGCTTTTCAGAAGTACACATGCATATTCTTGCTTTATTGGTATAGTAGGAACCAGGAATTCAGGAATATGGTGAACCACTCAGAAGAAAACACCTTTAAGCAACTGTAAGGGGGCTGAGGAGTACTATGATGAAAAACTCAGGATCTAAGCAGCTATGTACAGCATTGGACATACATGTACTTGAGTGTTTGTACTACAGTATCCAGCATTTAGATATGTGAACAGGAATATTTATGTTCAAGGAGAGGAATATTATTTTTATTGTAACTGCTTTTGAAATGACAACTCTATCACTAGCTGTCTAATGCATCTCAAAAAGAATCCTTTGGTTTTGTTATTAAAATGTAAGGTGTTTCTTGCTAAAATTATGTCACATTTATTTAATTTCTTGGTAATCTTTTTAAAACAAAGGTTAAAAATCATGTGGGAATCTATTAATAAGAATTTGATAATGAAAAATAAGAAGACTTAGCTATATATATATATATGCAAAGCCAAACTAATAAAAATCTCTCCAACAACTTCATTAACAACTCAGACACGGGACTCAAAGAGGACTAAGCAAGCTTGCCAACAACACTAAATTGGGAGGAACTGTCAACTCCCTCAAAGGCAGAGAGGCCCTGCAGAGAGATTTTGACAAATCAGAAGGCTGGGCAATTGCCAAAAATGAAGTTCAAAAAGGACAACTGCTGGATCCTGCATCTGAAACAGGGTAATCTTGGATGTACAGACAGAATGGGGAATGAGATGCTGGAGAGCAGTGCCATGGAAAGGGACCTGGGGGTCCTGGTCGATGGCAAGTTGAACATGAGCCAGCAGTGCCCTGGCAGCCAGGAGGGCCAAGCGTGTCATGGGGGGCATCAGGCACGGCATTGCCAGGTGGGCAAGGGAGGGGATTGTCCTGCTCTGCTCTGCACTGGGGCAGCCTCACCTTGAGTCCTGTGTGAAGCTTTGGGTGCCACAATATAGGACAGATATTAAGCTACTAGAGAGTGACCAGAGGAGGGTCACAAGGATGGTGAAGGCTCTGGAGAGGAAGCTGTATGAGGAGCGGCTGAGGTCACTTGGTCTGTTCAGCCTGGAGGAGACTGAGGGGAGACCTCATTTTGGTCTCCAATATCCTCACAAGGGGAAGCAGAAGGGCAGTTACCAATCTCTTTACTCTCATGATCAGGGACAGGATTTGAGCAAAAGGCATGAAGCTGAGTCAGGGGAGGTTTAAGTTGGATATCAGGAAAAGGTTCTTCACCCAGAGGGCAGCTGAGCACTAGAACAGGCTCCCCAGAAAAGTGGTCCCAGCTTGTCTGAGTTCAAGAAGTGTTTGGACAACACTCTTAGACACATGGTTTGATTCTTGCATGTCCAGCACAGGGCCAGGAGTAGATGATCTTGATGGGTCCCTTCTAACTCAACATATTCTACGATTCTAATTTTCAGATGCTTTGAATAAACTCTTCCATGGGCTTAAATGTTACATGGCAATTGCACTCAAATAGCAAATAACTAAAATAATAAAAACATGCACTGAACCTGAAAAGCATGACAGACAGTAAAGTTAGATGAGATTAGCTATCAATGTGAAACATCTGGCACAACCTCACAGTGTTGTCGAGAGGCTTGAATTTCACATTCGTATTTGTTCTTCACAGATTCCAGACAAAGCTCTCTATAGATACCTGTAATCAGACAAATTACAGCAATATTACTTTCTTTAGCAAATATCCAACTTCAGAATTCTATTTTAAGACTGCCTGCAAGTCCCAACACATGCACATAGTGGAAAATACAGATATATTACATTAGGCACTTAGAGTGGCTGGCTGCTTTAAAGAATAAAAGTAAGAACAAGTAAATCCTTAATTCTGAAGATCTGAGCAAAACTAAATGATATTTTAACTCCTTCTCCCATCAGTCAAAAAGTACACCAGTAGTCATACTAACTTTAGAAAATATGTCTATTTCATATTTCTGATCGAGCTATCCTGAATATCATCAGTTTCCAAATTTAAGTACTAAATGGCCTCTTCTATTTTCTAATTAGAGTTTAAAATAAGGTTTTGGGGTTTTAAAATAGCTAGAAAACTGATTGAAAGAAAAGGATTTTACAAATTAGTATTTGGAATAATACTTACTTTATAATACATGACCTTAATAAATTAAATTAATTAACAAGACTGATCCATTCTTAAAAATAATCACCTTGTGATACAAAGGATACTGATTCTAAGTATTAGGAGCATTCTTAGACATTTCTGAAAATGTGTCCACTAAACAGCTGAAAAAAATCTGAAACATATCTGAAATGTAATACCCAGCAAGCATAGATAAAACTTCATTTAATATATTCAATTCATTCAACACAAAATATTTAAATTACTTCAGATTAGAAACATGAGGAGTTAAGTTTGCACACACAGTAGTGGTGTCTTGCAACTGAAGAACTTTCAAAATCAACTTCCCTTATAATTCAACTGACTATAAATGAACACAGTACTAGAGGAACAGTATTACTACCAGCACTTCCTCTGAAAAACAAACCACAAAGTATTACGTCAATCACCTTTCCACAGTGAAGCTATTCTAGAATTCAAAATGTTATTTTCTTACATTGCTGTTATGTTTCTTTTATTTTTTTAGTATTTAGGGCTGACTGGCATATTTGGGTCACTGTTTACTTGCCTGAAATTTAACAATATAGGTATCAACAGTTCTAGAAGAAACAGTTGTTTTTCTGACTTGCTATAATAGCCAAGATCCACATTTTGTTTGAATAGTGCCTTAGAGAGCTGAGGAACAGAAGTTTCTTTTCTACCACAGATGTAATTATATCCAAGGTTTAGCTAAATATAGTTTAGTTTGGGGTTTTTTTTCACCACTTCCTCCCCTCTCTCAGGTAACAGTAGGTCCTTATTGGTTACCTGCTGGAACTCAAGTCCTGCTATTACCAACTTCTGTCAAGGCTCTCAAACAGTAAAAGCAAATAAGCCAGTTCTGCAAGCTCTTGCCTTCTCTGGAATAATTTCATCAAGTTTATTCAGTTGGGGATGAAAGCGAAATAACCTCCTGTTTTCTAGTCACAACTTCAAGAAAACTTGAAGCTGGGCTTTTTTTACATTGAAACATGGCTCTTCAATGCTGCTGAAGACCAATCAGGAGAATGTGTAATATGCTGCATATCCCATACCCACCTACATGAAAGCACTGATGGACAGCCACATTTAAAACTTAAAATCAAAAGCCTGGATTAAGGTTGCTTTTATAGCAAACCTTTTTGCAAGTTCAACTGAGATCCTTCTGCAAAGCCCAAGTGGGCTACTTAGGACTAATCATGTAAATTTGGGCTGAGAACTTAAAACCCAGAAATGCTGGGTCAGCAGCTGGGAAAAAGCATTCCAGAGAAGACCTGGAGGGAAAGAAATGCAGTAGATCAAAAGATTTCAAATTCTCAAAGTCAGAAGTACCAATGAAGACATACTGAGTAGTACTGAAAAAGCACTAGTATTATAGAAAGTATAAGTTGGTTTGTCATTTTTCAGTTAGCCTGCACCACATTTCTGCTAAATTTTTTAGAAAAGACACTCGTATAGCTTCTCTGGCTACAGAGATCACAGGTGTCTGTCTTTTGGCTCCCTGACAGCCTATGTTAGGTAACCCTTAGCTGAATCCTCCTAAAGGAGTCAAGCTGTAACATGAAACAAATTTAGGGAAGTAAAGTAGGGAAGTGCAGAACTTTGTCTTCCTATATTACCATTCCATATGGTTATATGGTTGTATACAAGAAGACGAATATTCTTGCCGCCTTCTTCTGAGCACAAAAGCCCGTCTAAACATTAATTTTAATAATTAAAATTGAGCTTAGAGAAAAGCGCCAAGGACAAGAGGTTTTTCCTCTTTCCCTAGACAGAACAGAAGGACAGAAGCAGAGGAGTAGAAGAGACACAGACTAGAAGATCAGGAAAAAATGTGATCATATTAGATAGTAAGCATGTCATGAGATAGCACCAACATATCTCTTCAACAGTGACCATTGTGTAGACCTGATCCCAAACCTTCTGGCTAAAAAATCATTAGCTTTTACTCAGTAATTTTGTGCTTACTGCACAAAGACAGGCAGCTGTTAAATGAAAGATAAAAAAAATATCTACTTTTAGCGTGATGTTATCAGGCAACGTATGCACGGAGGTAAGCAACATATTCATTTTGACTTAAAAACCGCCTAATATTTAAAATTATGCTACAGAATTTCTAACTTTAAAACACACTCCTTCAACAATTCTGAAGAAAAGAGAAGATTGACCTTAAAACGCATAGCAAGTTTATACTTTGGAACAGCAATACTCATTTTGCATGCCTACCTGCCACCTTGGTTCGGATTTGCATATTTTCTTGTAAAGCTGCCAATGGTTCTAAATATTCAGGTGCTTTTCCAGCTATGACCTCTTGTAGCTTTGCATCCACTTGGCTTAATCTTTCTTTGTAAAGTCTTAAAATAATAGGAATTATTAGGATTTTATTTAAAATAGAACAGAAGTTAGAATAAATATTTTTAAAATAACTATTTGTCATCCCTTTATTAATGCTATGGAACACTGAAATAAAATGAAGATTTGCTAGCATTTAAATTTTGCAATACATCTTTTCTTTTTGAACAACAACATTATTCATGTCTATTAAGCCTTTCTGAAAAGCAAATGCAAACAATCAGAAGTGCAGAAAGTCAGGATAAAATTAAACATATCTCCATCTCTAAGGAAGAAGAAAAAAAAATTGTACATCTGTTAATAATATGACATAAATCAACATGGAAGGGGACACAAAAAAGTACTACAG
The DNA here is from genome assembly GCF_009650955.1 of Corvus moneduloides. Taxonomy (NCBI): domain Eukaryota; kingdom Metazoa; phylum Chordata; class Aves; order Passeriformes; family Corvidae; genus Corvus; species Corvus moneduloides. The sequence continues at coordinate 25,468,729 of NC_045481.1, forward strand.
TATGTAAGAACAAATTGGGTTATGTCATGAGAAAGACAAGTTTGTGGATGGAAACAATCAATCATTCACGTTTCTGTTCATGTATCTGCTCCCCTGCCATCATAAACCAAGGAAAAAGAGATGCAGGCACTTAATGAAGCAACTCTCATTTCATCTCCTGTGAAAATCTACCTGTTGCATACGATTATAAATATCATGAGATAATTTCTAACTCACATATTACAGTCCTGCCAAAAGGAAGTGTAATTAAAATATTTTTATTTTACCTGAAATTCAGTCATTCCATAAAAGCTGATATTTGCTGGCAGACAATGAAGAAATCTGCCTGCACTTTGAAGAATTTGATGTAATATCAATTACAAACATTTCAATCTCAATAAAGGTCTGCTTACTTGTAACTGATAGTGTTCCATGTTAGAATCATCAATATAACTAACTTTTCCTGTTCTCATTTTTCACTTTGCACCCCACAATCAAAAAGTGTAAAATTAAAGCAAACATGTACAAACTCTGTTACGAACACATCAGATGTTATCTGTTTACACAGACATAAACAGACGTCCTCGGGACAAGGATGCTGCTTTTTACTTATTTAAAGTGCACAGGTTAAGTAATTAATTAGACAAAATAAAGTTCATTTATACTGACACATCAAGACCTCCTTGAGAAATAACTGCCTGTTCATCTTGCCACCACCTTGCTCATCCTCTTACTTTGACTTTAGCTAGGTTAGGTACACACATTTGCACTATAGAGTTGTCATCAGTGATCACTGCCCTCCCTCTTACCTGCAAGAAGTTAAGGGTATGATATGCACAACCTGTCCTGCAGTCAACTGACATCGCCTGCAGCTGATCAAACCCAGTTTGCTGGGCTTAACCCTTGATGAGCATGCTGTGCACATGGTGGTTAACACAGAGCTGCAGCAGAATTATTTAGCTCGAACATAAGCCTGGGTGCACAGTGCACATGACTGGGTCAGTCACTAAAGTTTGATTACATAGCACTAAGTACCAGCTACATAAGAGCAAGCAGCTATGGACTGGGTGCTGTCAGCACTTGGTACCATGCAGCAGCTGACGGACTACAACTATTTATCCAGTACTTTCAAACAATGATTTGTCTAAAGTGCATAAATGCTACCAAACCACTGTAAATGCTACTTACAACATCCAAATTCAGTTTCCCTGAAATGGATGAGGAGGCAGACCCAATCATTACATCATCTCCGCTGTTAGGTGCGACAAAAATCCCATTGTTTATGCATCTTTTTCTACTTCCCAAACATCATCACCTCCCTACTCACAGCTACTTCTCCCTATAATCCTTCTTCCACCATTCTAATGCTCTGTTTCCAGTATTTCCACCAACTGTTCTTCCAGCCCACACAAATACCTCTCTCTCAACTAACCAATGTGTCTACACAACACCTTCCTCCATATACCACAGCCTTACCACTTCTCAAATACCATTCGTAAGCCCTAAGCCCCCAAAAATACTTGCTTCCTTCCTCTCAAGACCACCCTCTTTCATATTCACTCCTTAAAGATCTGTTTCCACAAATTGTTTTCAGTCATCCAAGCTGTCAAACAGATGGAAGAGTAGGGCTGAACTCAAAAGCTGACAGTTTTCCAAATGCCAAACCAATCAGTGCCAACTGGCTTCAGTACTCATCAGCTGGCTGCATTTCCCAGGTTTTCCCATGCTCAGCCCAAAGAACAGCAGGACAAACAGTCCTCTCTAGACACTATGGCAAGGAATTTCTTGTTGGGCAATTCTTTCCAGACCCTATTATTTCCAGACCTCATAGTGTCCTGTTATGCAAAGCAAGTTATATATCTCTGTTTTGTAGCAGAAAGAAGTATCTCACAATATAAATAAGCATCTGAACCATAATAACAACTGACTAAGTTTTCAATTAAAGCATATGCCCAAGCACAGACCAGGTCTTCTCAAAATTTCACTTAACAGTTACCAAATTGCCACCAATTTAAACCTTGTCTGTGCATGCATGAAAACAAATTTAACTTCACATACATTGCTGGAGCTTGTCCAAAGAAGGACAACGAAGCTGGTGATGGGTCTACAGCACAAGTCCTGTGAGCAGCACCTGAGGGAGCTGGAGTTGTTTAGCCTGGGGAAAAGGAGACTCAAGGGGGATCTTACTGCTCTCTACAACTACCTGAAAGAAGTTTGTAGCGAGGTGGAGGTCAGTCTGTTCTACCTGGTAACAAGAGGCAGGACTAGAGGAAATAGCCTTAAGTTGCATCAGGGGAGGTTTAGATTAGATATTAGAAAAAAATTCTTCACAGAACGGGTGTTCAAGCATTGAAACAGGCTGCCCAGGAAAATGGTGGAATCACTGTCCCCAAAAGTATTCAAAAATATGCATAGATGTGGTGCTTAGGGACATGGTTTAGTAATGGACCTGGCACTGTTAGGTAAATGGTTGGACTTCATGATTTTAGAGGTCTTTTCCAACCTTAATGATTCTATGACACAAACGATAGGCTGTAATACAAACGACAATCACTTTTGAATAACTCTTCTTTTAAGTAGGTCTTTATTAGCTACTTATGCAGGTATTATGGCAAACTACAGACTGAGATAACAGTATTTTTATTTTATCTAGTAGTGGTATCTGGTTTGCAGTAATCACAAGAAACTTTCATTAGTACCAACTATAAAAACTACTGCTGAAAAAAAAACCAAACCTAATTTCTTACTTAGCAAAGACAATGCACTTAGGTCTGTCCCACATATATCAAAGTATGAGAATGATATTGAATGAATAAGTAATTAAACAAAATCTCAAATTTCCCTAAAATCACAATTCCTTGGTTCTACTAGTGAGTTTGATGCAATAGACCCAGACTAGTCCTTCACAGGAACAACATTTCAAAACCATCCTTACAGCAAAACAAAAAATACATGAATATATAGAAGTATTCTGCTGCAAGTAATTTCAGAATTCCCAGTTCCTACTCTTCTCCAAAAGTAGCATCCACATATACAAAAGACAAGAAACACCAGCTGCACGATATTTTCATGGAATGGATCCTCAAATGAGGCACTTGAAACATTAAAATACTTACTGATCTTTAAGGTCTGTAAACTGCTTTTCAAGATTGGACATTTCGTCTAAACATTCCATTCTTCTTCTTTCACAGTCCTCATCATCCATTTCTAAGAATTTAAAAAAAAAAAAAGTTAACAATGTAATATATAACCAAATAAACTGGATATTTTGTTTCTAGTGAATGTGAAAGAAACCCAAATTATAGCCATGAGCAGTTTCTCTCATATTATTATTATTCTCACAAAGCAGAATATGAGAAATCACTTGGCACATGAGCTACAAAGTTAGAAACCTCGATATAATTCTAGAATAAACCCCATAAACAGCAATTCTTCTTCCTCAAAACAGGAAACAACAGCACTGTAAGACCTCAAGAGGTGTATTTCATGCCTGATAATACAAAGAATACATAAGAATGCATGAAACAGAAAAACTAAACAATGCATATCACACCAGATGAAAGACACTGTTAAGTGTGAGCTGTTATCAGCCACCACTGAAAATTCAAGTGTATCCTGGGTTAGTACAAACAAAAGCAATCCCTGGAATGCAAGCACGGTTCAGTGTTACATTTGTCATATAAAATTCAAGATTTGTTTTATTAATATTCTTTAAAGAAAAAGTAACACATAATTTTGAAACAGGTTTCATCCTGTCCAGTTGGAAAAGTTCTTTGAAGTTGAAATATTAATGTAAAAATATCTGCTGTTCATTTTAATGACCATTTGAAATTACTCTAATGAAACATTTCTTAACCTGAAAAGTCTAGAACATTGCAGATACTTAACTTTCTATGCTTCTATGCAGCAAGAGTAGTTAATATTAAACTCTTCTCACAGATTTTAATTTATATTCCTGAATTTTTTTCTTAATTTACCTAGGGAAGATAAAGCAACAAAAATATACAATTTTTTGCCAAAACTTTTGACACTGCCAGTGAAACATCTGATGTTACTAAGCATCAGTTGTTACCTCCACTGGCCTTTCTTAGACAAGAAAACTGAGAAACTGTGATAAAAAATTCTTGACTCCCAGAAGAAGAGAAAAAAGAGACTTTGTTAAGCCATATTCAAAAGTCAGATACATGAAACTGCTTTATAACAGCAGTATCTGCAGGAATTAGCTCTCTACAGTTACACTACAACTGACCCATTATCAACCAGTAGAAGGCATGCAGAAGGAATGGCCATGCACTCAGAACTGTGACTGAACTGGTGCAAACAGGCCAAATGCTCGAGAGAAAGCACTGTCCTAAGGAGCCCTTACTTATGTAAGCAGTTACTCTGATAAGAAAAACCCTACCTCCTGACAGAAAGGCAAAGTAGGATCCTAAACTGAGCAGGAATCACTCTTTTAGGCTATAAACAACTCTGAGCTTTTTGCTTCCTCCTCACTCACAACATGTTTAACTGCTTTATGCTGTCTCCTACACCAACTACAGAATGCAGTGTGCAAGTCTCCATTCTTATTGTTTTGCAAAACAGTATGGCAATTTGTAAAGCTCATGAGGTGAAAGGAGTAGCTTCAGGGCCACTAGCTACTTGAAAGGATCTGATTAAATCAGATTGTCAACTCAGACCTCTCAATATTTGAAGCTCTCTGCACTTAACTTCTTCCTGAAATCATCACAAGCTTTTAAGACTAAAAACGACACTAGCCTTCTCTGCCTGGATATGAAAACCAGCAGTCAGCACAGAAAGATCAGTCAGTATTACAATGGCATCTATGAGTCCAAATTAAAGACCCAGTGCAGTCTGTCATACTACTGTTAGTACAATCAAAAAAGACAGTGTACAGAGTTTTAAAACACAATATAACCTGGAGCATTTGAAAGCAGAGCAAGAAAATTTAAAGACAGAACTTTAAAAAAATACATTGAATGGGGAGGGTGGGGGAAGAGCATATCAGGCTGTTAAGAGATATTATTTATATTAAAATATTGTTCTCAAAAGTCAGGCAGAACCATAAACCCAAAATAAGGCTGAAAATCATATGAGAGAACAATGTTTTATTTGACTGCTTAACACAATAACCAAGCCAAAATCGATTTAGCAACTTATAATTTGGCCAGATTTAGGAATGTGGCAATCATATTACTCAGTTGTCTAAAGCATTTCTGTGCTACAAAACTAAAGCTTCTTTAAAATTTGACGGTACCTCCCTGTAAAACCAAACAGGAGCAAGCACTGGGATACCTACAGTTTTTCCCCTTTATTCTCAAACATGCTTCAGATGTGTTCTGCTATGCTTTTGATTCTAAGTATGTTTTAGTAAGGAGTTCATTGATAAGCTTTTCTTAAATTAACGTGGATTTATTTTATTGTTTGTGTATGTTTAGGGAGTACAAAGCAAAGAAAGCTACAACTGTAACCCTGGCTGAGGATCAGTGCACACCCACTGCTGGAGCAGAAGGGGACTGCATCTTACATTTTAACTTGCAACTTGTGTTGCAAGGAAATTGCTATTCATTGGCATCTGAGGGCATAGATGATTTTCTTGTAGATAAAGAAATAACACATAGCTCTCTCCAATCTCCTCTCAGCTGCAAATACCCTCAAAAGTCTTTGATTTTCTGCCTTGCAGTCTACATTCTAGCTATCATTCATACTGAATGTCAATTCACATGCCAAGTTGCTCTTCAGTTGTTTCATCTTTATTCTTCCTCCAATAAGATTCATAAAATGATGAAGATTTTCAGAGTCCTGAAACATCTTTAATTCCCCACTTATGGAATTTCTTCATCACGACCTTAAACAACATACAGACTATGTAATATGTATGCATTGCTGAAAAGGTAAAATGTTTTAAGATCAAATCTCATGGCTTTCCAATTGAAAATTTAAATGACAGGAGGTGGAAGATTGCTCATTTCTTATTAAAACAGTTGCTGATAGGCCCATCCTGTCTCAAAACTTCAGATTTACCACAAAGTTTCATACTGCAGAAAGTATTTAGGCTACTTTTAAACACTTTCAAAATCACAGTTGTTTTTTCCTACCATACTCAAGCAGTCCAACACAGTAATTAGGGCAACCTGGTTTAAAGATTAAAAAATCCACACAGCAGTTGAAATGTAACAGCACCTAAAATAGCTTTTTTTAATAAGCTGTGGCCTGTATAAAGTGCTTCAAAAAATGGCCAAATTCTCCCCTGGGATGGTAAGCATAACTTGTGGCTTTTTTAATTCATCTCTAACAAACTATTCTATACCCCAGTCAATAAAACACCTGTACTAAATACATAAGATCAAAATGAACAGGATAGATAGAGTGCCAGCTCTCAAGGACGAGTCATGCTTCCTCTAACTGCACCTTTTGTACTCTCAGGCATCTACTGGAGAAAAAAAAAACAAAAACAGAAGGCTGAATGCAAGTTAAGCAAATGACAAATTTAACCAAAAAAAATCTTTACTAATTTCAGTTATGACTTATTTCTTGGGGTGCTAATCATTTTAAGTCTGTAGGAACAACATGCTTCCAAGGAGTATGTTCATATTGGTCAAGACACTGAGACAAGCATGTAATTTTCTGTAATCATCACATTTTAAGTGCTCCCTTAAAATCATTTCTCCATGGAATGCAAAAGAAATTATCTGGAGAGCTTCTTGTATTGTTTTAAAGAAACACGCACAGACTACATTCACTTAGAACACACTCCTTCCTAATCCCAGAAGAAACCAAGATAAGGACAAAACCATATAAATATTTGCCTTCAATAAAAATCAGCCAAAGTGTCTTAGACGTCAAGTAAACTTCAAAGTTTTCTTTAAAAATAGCAAATAACAGAACTACAAACAGGAAACAAGACAAATTTTGAAAAAGAGCAAACTTCAAGGCTGGAACTAACAGAGACAATTCTCTCTTCACTAGAGCCAGAGAGTTGGGAGAGAAAAAGTTAAGTTTACATATGTTATACCAAACTCACTCCCTCATACAGAAAATTACATTTCCTCAGACATAAATATTGGCTAGAATAAGAAATTAAGAAAGGGCATTCCCACGTGGTATCTAGCTACAATACAAACTGGAAGGCTAAGATCAGGCAAGAAAGTAGTGGATTTTGTTGCAGTGCTGCTCCTGAACCTCATCAAAGAGACCTTTGCAACTCTGTGTCTCACCCACCTACCACCCGTTAAGGTTGTATACTCCTCCTTTTTTCTCTCTCTGTTTTCCCCGAAAGGTGTAACTTCATGTATCAGAACTTCTTGAAAAGCTATCTCCATTAATTTCTTATCCAAAATACAGTATTCCTTTTTCAGGTCCTGTACAATTCTGACAATAGAAGAATTGAAGCATGCTTTCATAAGTCACATCTCAAAGGAATAGCGCAAGTTGCTATGCAAACAAGGACATGTACAAGGATATATCCAAATCAGGTATGCTTTTCCAACACGATTACCTCCAGCTGCTTGCCCTGGTAGCCTCACTCACGTTTTTCTTTTTTCCAGCATAACCACCAGCACACACAGATGCTACCTAGTTTAGGTTTCACCAAAACGAGCCAAGACCATTTGAGCACATCTTTCTGGCCCTGTTTTCCAACAGAATCACTTTGAGAGAATGGGGGTAAAGAAAAACTGATCAGCCTTCCCCAGTACTGGATCTGTAATTGTGTCAGGGGAGGTTCAGGTTGGATATTAGGAAAAGGTTCTTCATCCAGAGGGTTGTTGGGCACTGGAACAGGCTCCTCTGGGAAGTGGTCACAGCACCAAGCCTGACCGAGTTCAAGAAGCATTTGGACAAGATTCTCAGGCACATGGTGTGATTCTTGGGGTGTCCTGTGCAGAGTCAGGAGTTCATCTCAATGATCCTTCTGGGTCCCTTCCAACTCAGCATATTCTATGGTTTTAATTTGGTGATATAGGGGCCTCAGCACTAAATCACTACGCTGCCAGAACCACATGTCAGGACTAGGACTGGCCCTGGTCCGCATCCATATCAGGACTTTTCTCACTTCACTAACCCTGTCCACCTTCCTTTCCAACCACCGGCTTGCATCTCATCACTAGTCAAATAAGGCACCACAAACTTCTACCAGTTATCACCTGGAAATATGTTTTACGATCAAAGACAGAAAATAGTAATTGCAAGGAAAGCTTGAACAGATAATAATAACCTTCTTAATAACACAGTGTAAATTGAGCATAGTAAAAGGAATCCTTTTAAAGATTGATTTCAGCTACTAATGTAATTCAAAATCTACAGTCCAGAGGAAAGCTACGGAAAAAGGAAGGAACCTTCAGCTGAGCAGAGCCTGAAGCGATCGGCAAAAGAGGCCAGTGGTATTGACAGGGCTTCCAATATCCCCTCAAAGACAGGTCTCAAAACACCTAATTGAAATTCATGAACTTGCATGGAAATACGTACTTATATGTACGTACACACTTGTTCATGTATGCACACGCCTTTAAGCGCAGACCTCAGCAAGGAGTCCCTCTGCAAGGACGCACTCAAGCCCAGCAGGGCACAACCCACAGCTCTTCCACGGAGCGGAGCACCGCGGCCCAGTCCGCCATGGCCAGTGCCAGCCTGCTGCGGAGCCGGCGGCTCGGGGCTCAGCGGGGCTCCCTGCCCATGCGCCCCGCCCCGTTCCTGCGTCCCGGCCGGCGGCCCGAAGAGGAGCCGCTGAGCCGAAGCAGAGGCTGGGCCGGGGCGGGGTCACGGGGGGGAGGGGAAGGGGGGGTGACACCGACAGCCACCAGAACCGGGGCGGAACCGGTGTGCCCCGGGGCAGCACCGGGCGCTGAGGGAGCCGTCGCGGCGCCCTCTCAGCGGCGCTGCCTGCGGGTGGCCGTGGTACCTGAGCTGTCCCCCTCCTCGGAGACAGACGAGCTCTCGGTCTCCTCCTCCTCAGAGCTGCTGCCCTCGTTCTCTCCGTAGTCCACCTCCATCTCATCGTGATTATTCTCCTTCTTCTCCCGGGAATGGACCGGCATCGTCCCCGCCGCTGCCGTGAAACCCCGAGCCCGCCCTTCCCGCCGCCGCTCCGCCGCTACCACCGGCCGCTCCGCCCCGCCCGGCGCCTGCGCGCCCGCCCATTGGCCGAGTCCCGCCGCCGTCCGGCGTCACCACGCGTGCGGCGTTCTGGGAATTGTGGTCCGCCCTGAGAAAAGAGAGCTGGCGAGGCGCTGCGAGGGGTCGGGCGCGTAGCGGGGGTTCCTCGCGCCCCTCTCCCGTCTCGGGACACTCACAGGACTGCTCGTCACCGGGAGAGGCTTCGTGGCGGCCGAGCAGAGTTCGGAGCGCTTTGTACCTGCCCGCGTCTCGCGCAGGTGGCCGGCCGAGCGAGGCTGTGGCCCTGTGCGGCGCCGGGGTTCGATCGTTGCCGTTCCGGGCCGGAGTAGCGGAGGGACGACGCGGGGCCTCACGTGTGCCCCCACCACCTGCCTGGTTCCTATCGAGGAGGAGCATCCTGGCAAGACGTCCCTTATGGCTCGGATCTCAGAGGAGAGAGGCCCTTGGGATTATTAAGGGGAAATTCTTTACTGAGGGTGGTGAGGAACTGGAACAGGTTTCCCACAGAAGCTGCGGATGCCTCATCCCTGGAAGTGTTCTAAGCCAGGCTGGATGGGTCTTTGGAAAGCCTGGACCAGTGGAAGGTGTCGCTGTCCATGGCAGGGGGCTTAGAACGAGATGATCTTTAAGGTCCCTTCCAACCCAAACCATTTTATGATTCTATGAATAGTGGCCTCCCCAGCAAAACTTGTTTCTTCCCATTATATGCTGTCCTGTAATCAGTGTGATATGCTTTAAATTAAATCAGACTTAACTAAAGCTGACAGCTGTCCACTGAGAGTGGATAAGAGAAGGGACTAAACAGATACGCTGCAATCTGTGCAGGGTTGGGATAGGTTTTTTTTGGCTTTGAGTATCAGTACTTTTCTGTTCATTTGCCAATTGCTGTTAATTGTGCTACAGAAGATGTACTGAATACAAGTGACACTTACTGGAAAAAGCTGTTTCAACTGTCCCCTTGCTCTGAGGGACTGATTAGCTTTACCTCAGGACATACGCACGTACAAGGAAGTCTGGCAGGGATCCTCAAGTGTCCTGAAATACAGAGCTGGTGGTGGCCTGAAGGTCAATGTGGGTGAAATCTTTGGGGCGAAGGTGAGCTTACTTGTACTGCACAGGCTCACTCTGGAAATCTAGGCCAGCTGAAGTAGTAGAAAAGCACAGTCTGTCTCAGTGATGTGATGTGCTGCTCCAAAGAAGTTCAGGTTGTGCCTGGCAGTAGCAGTTCTTCATACTGAGATCCAAATTTGGCCCCTCTCTGCTGTGTGGATGGATGTTATGGAGGCTATATTGTGAAGCAGTTAATAACTTCTGAGTTTCCCTATGGATTTCCACCTCTGTAGCAATAGCTGCCCGCCTCAACCACAATAACCATTGCTGTACATTAGTCACTTCTTTTCTTCCACATCTCTGTATATCCAATGCAAATAATTTCCCTGAATCTCCCCCAAGAGCAGTGTATGTAGGTGTCCCACCTCTTCTCCAAGGACACTGAGAGAAATAGTAGACAAAATTAACCTCCCATCCTTCAGTGTGCAAACTCCATCCTTTCTCTTTTTCTTGTCTCCGGCTTTGTAGTCAACCAGGGACACAGCAAAACTTGGCATGCATTCTCCATACCCATTACAATTTTCGTCATTTTTTTCATAGATCCATAGAATGGTTTGGGTTGGTAAGGACCTTAAATATAATCTAGCTCCAACCCCCCTGCCATGGGCAGGGACACCTTCCACTAGTTGCTCAGAGCCCCATCCAACCTGGCCTTGAACACTTCAGGGACGGGGCAGCCACAACTTCTCTGGATAATCCACTACCGTGCCTCACCACCTTCACAGTAAAGAATGTTCTCCTAACATCTAATCTAAACCTACGATTTTTAAAAGAACTGTAGCCCACATGGGAATCCCGAGTCCTTTCCTAGATCCGCAGCAGTGTGCAGCTGCGGAAGGCTTTTCTTTCTTCTGTGTCCACTCCTTCGAGGCACTCCTCCCAGCCCCTCCGCGGGGTCTCTGCTCCCGGCTCCCAGCACGGCGCCGAGGGAAGGGACGGCCCTGCGGCGGTAGCCGCGCATGCTCCGGCCGCCAGGCCGGACCTCGGCGGAAGGGAGCTGGCCCGGCCCAGGGTATTTAAATGTCTCTGGCTACTTGACGGAGCAGCAGCAGCTGACCTTGTCCCCAGGTTTTTCCCGGGGAACTTGTGAGTCCCCGAAGCCTGGGCAAGTGCTGGTTCATATAGCTTTAAAAACTGATAGAGGCAGTTATCAAGGAATATTTTTTCCCTTCCCTCCCCCCCAGGCTGGCATTCTTTTGAGGTAGCCCGGTAATAGTGTTAGTAATGATGGGTGATAGTCAAATGGCTCAAAGGAGCTAGGAGACGGCCTGAAACAAGACCAGAACACATCCCAGAAGAAAACCAGGACATTTCACAAGCTGGATCTGAATTTTTTTTTAAGATATCTAGAGGGATTCAGAAGGGAAAAAACCACAAAACTGGAAATCAAAATGCCTAACAATCCCCAATTCAAGTGCTGCCTTTTGGACTAGCAAGATAAAAAGACTAGAAATCAAAGGTTCTGGACTAGAAAAAAAGCTACTGGAAACAGTTGCCGGGAAAGGAATGGCAGGAAAACAGGAAACCTTTGTCTTGGTTGTCATTTCCTATTCAAACAGTTAGAACTAGGTCTAAAGGAGCTAAAAATAAACCCTAGAAGGAAATCAAAGTTCCCATGCCCTGGTGGAAATCAGCAACCAAGATGACGAGTTAAGCCAGAAACTTTTTTTAATAACACACAATTCTACATGCTTCTCTTCTGTTTATAGCCAGGAGAGGGGGGGATTACCCAGCTCAAGCAATATAGACATCTACTGTTGTGCAGAGAAAAAAAAGCTACTCGTTGAAGTTAACTTGACTGCCCAAATAGAGTGCTAGAAAACCTAAGAGAAAAGGGTACCTCTGGGCACTACATATGGTGGCATAGTGCTAATGGCTGCTTATCATTTATTTCCAGACTATAAAGTTAATTTATCAGATCACCTATAAGCCCTTAACATATAAAGTGGCAACACCTATCTTAATCAGCTCTCTAGGGGCAAATGCTAGGAGTGGGAAAAGAAGAAATTCTATCCAGCCTTTTAGAGGACTTGCAAATAATTTTGCTTAGTGTGTATACACACATCTATTAATCCAGCCAGCTACCAGAGGACCAGTCTGTAGAATGACTATTTCATCAAGATAAGTGAAAGAAAGTGTTAGGTGCCTACAAAGGTGTTATTTGTTTTGGCTTTTTTTTTTTTCTGAATCATGATTTATGCCCTTCATTAAAGTAAAATAACCATTAAGAAGGTGATTGTCATCATCCTCACCTGCTCAGCTCTGCATTTAATGGGGAAGTGGGGATTAACAGCGGGGGAGTTTTTTGTGGTATATTCCAACAATTAGAATTAACAGGGCCAGTTGGCAACAATGTAAAAATTCCAAACTGGAAATTCTGTTGAAAACTGGCATTGAAAAAATTTGGATGCAATAACAATCATTATAAATAAAATGCTGGCTAATACAGATGGTGATATCTCCTTTCCCAATTTGGGACACCTTCAGAAAACCTAGGAAGTACAGCTGTAATTTTACACCTAATTTATTGCATGGAGGCAGTGAGTAGAAACATGTATCCCTTTAGAATCTGAAAAGCAGTTACTAACTTTCTGATTATAAACCTGATTGCCAGCTTTTGTTTTAGTGAGTAACTGCATAGTAACTGAGTATTTCTGACAAGAAGAAAATTGTAAAGGGAGAAACCGAGAATATTTATAATGTGAGTCATTAGGATACAGGTATAGATGACACCTTGAGAAGCAGGGATGAAAAAGCTTTTAGCATGTGTTAGAAATACCTTCTCATTAGGAGTCTCTCCCATTTCAAAGATTTAATATGTCTTGGACTGGTCATCACAGGTCTGGTTGCTGGTGTGAGGTCCTCCAAAGGAGACAGAACAGCAACATATTAGCTGAAAAAAGTAGCCCTGGGGTGTTTGGACTCTAGCAAACCAGACTATGCCACTTTTTATCACTAAAAAATGATACTCTGAATACTTTATTAACTCTAACTCTTCACCCTCAATTTGAAAGTGCAATATTAGGAGGTAGGTCACAAGAACTCTGAAAATACTATTTTGCATGCAGGTCAAGATCAGCAGCAATTTAAAGTAGCAGTCATGGGGTGCAAGCTATGAGCTATGTTTGAAGGATATTGGATGATGTTCCTTCCTCAGATCATGTTTTTTTCTAGGCAAAATACTCTGATATGTGCTGCAAAAGGTGTAAAGTTGTACTAATCAAAATAAACGCAAAAAGATATGACCTATTTCTAAAATATCCATTTTACTCCTGCAGGTGACATAACAGGAGAGATCGGGGCAAAATATTTCCTTTGATAGAAAGGAAATAATCTGTACAAAATTGTCTCTCACCTAGAGAGGCTGGCAGACATGCAGGGTTTCTTTTGTGCATTTGCCAATATTGCAAAACTATTTCATAAGTTGGGAAAGAAAAATAAAACATCTCAGTGGTTGAGAGAGTGTTTGAGTACTTCTGGTTAAAAGAAAAGTTGTTGCAACTTCCACTGTATCAGAGTATTCACATTTCAAAAGCTCTTTCACATCAGATATGGGTGCTAGTGCTCACATTAGAACTCAAACATTGTGAGTTGGAGGTGACTTTACATAGCAAAAGTCTAAATTCTCTGGCACTGATGGCCACGAATTAGTAATGATGAATTTAATAACCAGTTTTAAATAACTTCCAAGTGTGCGAAAGTTTCTCATCATGATAGGCCGTATACCCCTTCTGTTCTTTGAGCATGGCTGACACAGTGCTAGCATGCTAAGGAAACAAAGCTTAGGTAATGATTGCGTGGTTGGTTTTGGTGGTTTGATTGGTTGGTTTGGGTTTTGTTGTTTGTTTTTTTTTTTTCAATTGCACTCTCGCTGTTGTTTTTGAAGCCATTGTCTGATTCAGATCTTATATTACATGAGAGCATGAATATTAAAGATGTCTGCATGTTTTGTGAAACAGCATTTGGAACAAATAAAAACTAGTAATGTCCCAGAGAGGGATATGTGTTCACTTAGCTTTTGTCCAAGGGACAACAGCTTGCCAACCCATACGCATGTAGTTAAGACTTAACTGCAGTCCAGCCTCTTACCCATCCCAAATAGGTAGGGGAGGACTAAACAAAGGAAGGCTTATGGTTGTGAAGGGAGGTGGCTCATGGCTTTCAGTGGCTAGAATACAAATTTGGAGGAAATCTGGCTTCATGAGTTCCGTAGTTCTTGGAAGAGTTTATTCAAACTTGGGATTTTTGGTGGTTGGAAAGACTGCAGTGTTCTGACTTTGTATCACACAGAGGTATTAATGCTGATACACTGCTTAACAAAACAAAAGCAGAGTATAAGCTCATGAAAAGCTCCTTCCCTTAAACACAGAAGTTTATAAATTCCAGATTACATCTGTGAGACACAGAGTTGTGCAAATGTAATGGGAAATTATGGGGTTTTTCTCATAGGAAGAGGATTTTGTTGAAGGGACAGCTAGCTGTTCCATGATTCTTATACTAGAAATATATTAGAGGATCCTGATATTTGACTGCTTAGGTGAAAGTAGTAAACATCTCTAGTATCAACACATTGCACTAGAGTATTAAATTGTACAGAACTGTGGTTTTGACTATTAAAACTTAAATCTAATTTTGGGCGCCTTTTTCATAAAGTAAATAGTTGCCAATTAAGTAAAAATTTGTTACTCAGGATGAACAGGAATACTGCTGCACAGGTAAAGCCAGAGGTTCATAGCACACCATTCCAATGGCCACAGCAGAATTTAGAGAGCCTTCTTTCTCAAAAGCAAGACAACCCTCATAGGAAGGACACTGTGAGCTAAATATGAAATTATCAGAAGCAGTGAAACACTTTTTAAAAATTCTTTTAAATTTCTTCTTTTCTCCTGAAGGACCATGTGGGCAAATATCTCTTCAGTGCATGCACTTCAGAGGGGTCAGGTTTAAGATTTATACTAGCTACCTGAAAGATGGGAAATACTTAGTGAAAATCTGAGTAATTTTAATTCACTTTTAATCATGTACACTTATGTGGTTTAAATAATAGTAAGGCAAGAATTCCAGAAACTTAGATATCTGTAGGTGTATGCAAGAATTCAAAACAATGTATCCATTGAACTGTTGGATCAGGCTGCAACTGAAGGGTTTGCACTCTCTAGGATATATTAAAAAATACCTGTATTTTTTTAAGTATTTGGCAACAGCTAAAATCTTAGGAAATCATAAATCCTAGATAAACTGAGAGAAGTTTTTTGATGGTATGAATGTGACCCAATTGCCCCCACTACTTTGACTATCCTATGGGATCCTGTAGAGGTTACAGAATCACAGAATCTGATGAGTTGAATTATCGAGTCCATTTCCTGGCCCTGCTCAGGACCATCCCCAAGAGTCACATCATATGCCTGGGGGTATTACCCAAATGCTTTCTGAATTTTGTCAGGCTTGATGACAGTTAATAGGAGGAGGGAATAAAGTTCTGCAGCACTTAATTGTCTACAGTACTCCTCTAAAAGTTCAGTTAAACTTAGTTATGACAGTCCCCTTTCACCTGGACAAGAATATTTTAAAAGTTCTTTCTTTAAAGTGGAAATGCGAAGAATTTGGCACAGTAATAGCAGCCTGGAATGCAGCAGAACCTAACCTCTGCCTAACTAATCCTGCCATTTTCTAACTTTGTCCGCCATGCATATTCAAAGGAACCGAAGTCACATGCTTCAAAGTCAAGCCTCTGCAAGATCATGGCTTTTCCTGTGCACAGAACATGCCCTTCCTGCCTGGTGTGGTCTGCACGAGGAGGTTATCTATAGAAGTCATTATTATCTTGGTTAACACCACTCCCTCCTGTCAGTTAATATTTTCGTGATGCCTTACTCTATTATTTTTAATCTCGTCTTGAGTTAAAGATGTAAAAATTAACAGAAAAACAAGCAAATTCTCCAAAGAAAAGGTATCTTTCAAAGTTTTTAAATATGCAAAATTGTGTTTAGAATTAATGAAATTTAGAAAACAAAGCACATAAATCAATGTATCATTGTCAGATCTTAAACAGCTAAAATATACTGTGTTATAGTAAACCAAATAATTGTAATACTAGCTATTACCTAACATTGCTAATCTTCAGATCTCATTTACAGAGATGGTAGAATATTAATTTTTGGGGAACAGACCATATAGTCAGGCAGACAACACTGAGTCCCTCACTGATGGCCTGCTGACTAAATCCCACTGCCCTTGTGCTTCTAATACTAACTGTTCTCTGTCATTAATTTAAACACTTGGGTTATGTTATTTATGTGATAGGTCTGTAAATGTTGACAACTCTTGGAATTTTAAAACAAGTCTCAAATAATTAAATATTGCCAATATTAAAAACTCCAGCTGTTGCAATCAGACTCTTAGCTCAGGGAAGCGGATATCCTCTATCCAAAACAGAGCACCACTGACTGTTTAAAAATGTCCAAGCAAAGAGATACTGGAAAGAGTCTTAAATGGTACTACAGCAGATGTCTTTTGGAAAGTCTGAGAATTCTCTGTCTCATGAATGCAAACAAACATTTAGGAGAAACTTGTGACTTTTCCAATGTTAGTAATTCAGTTCTCAGCAAGAGTTGATATGGCACCTCATCCATTTCCTTGGGTGTTGTGGGCCTCACTGGTGAGGTTGTGCATGGAACTGGAACGAACGTGGTCTCTTGAGCTCATCTGGTTTTGCTGTAGGAGCAGAAGGGACAGGACCGTCCTACAGCACAGAAGAAATGAGGATGCCTTAGACCATGGTGAGGGACCCAGACACGCCTGATGGTTCAGTCTCGATGCCAGCACTGCAGCTGAAGGCGTGGGCAGTGAAATCAGGGAGAAGCAACTTTGGCCAGGAGCTCGGAGTGAGGAGTTGCAGCACTTTGAGGACCAGTGTGGAAAGAGGAACTATGAGACACATCGTTGCTGGTTGCACAACTGAGGCTTGAGCAAAGGTTTGGAGTCGCTGCCGTGGTGAATACGGTCCCCACCTGGATTTTATTTCCTTATTGCTCACAGGATTGCCCCCTTACACTGCAGCGTCTCTGTACAGCCAGAGTAGCTGTGTAATGGGATAACTTTACATTTTACTTACAAACAGTATAAGTACAGTTTCCCACACAGGTACTGTTGCCGAGCTGCTCAGAGGATCCTGCAGCGAGCCCCTAAATGTCCTGCCCTGGGGCCCGCTCTCCATCCTCCGCGAGGGGCTCGAGAGATGGCGCGGCCCCACCCACCACGACTCGGAGGTGCGCTGGGCAGCGCCGCCGTGACGTCGCGACGCGGTTGCCATGGGGACGCCTGGGGTCGTACCTGACGGCTGTCGTGAAGCAGCGGGAGGAAAGCGAGGGAGGAGGAAGGGGGAGTCCAGGCCCAGCCCGGCCCCCCGGCCCGCGGGGAGTTGGCTCCGTGCCGCGCCCCTCCGCCCTCGCCGCATCGCAGTCGGAGTCAGGAGGACGAGGAGGCGGCGCTGCCGCCTCTGGCTATGTAGGGGCCCCAGAGCGGGCAGATCCGGAGGCCGCTGTTCGCCTCTGGAGCGCGGCGCCGGGGCCGGGCCCGGGGCCGGGCCCGGCGGGATGTTTTCCAAGAAGCCGCACGGGGACGTGCGGAAATCCACGCAGAAGGTGCTGGACACCCGCAAGGACCCACTCACCCGACTCAAGCACCTACGCGTCCTCATCGGTGAGGTGGCCGGGAGGGGGGAAGGGAGTGTGCCAGCGGGGGCCGCGGGTGCCGGCGTGGGAAAGACCGGGAATTTGGAGGGACCGGCTGGGCGCTGGGGCGGGAGGCGGACTCGGGTCTCAGCTCCGGCTGGAGACCCCACCCGGCGAGCAGGGGAAGACCCCGCGCCCGGCATGGCGGGGCCGGCGGCGGCGAGACTGCAGCAATGTGCCGGGGGCTGCGGGACCCCGCGGGCGCGGCGCGGGATGCTTCGCTCGTCGCTTTTGTACTGAAACACGGACATTTCCGTCTGAAGGTGGAATTGCTTTGGTAACTGTGGAAGGAGGCGAAAAAGTAGTGTTCTTCGCGTGTGAATTATTCTCTAGAATACACAAACTGCTAAGTTGGTGCGCATGAATAAAAGTGGCTGGTGAGCGCAAATGATGCCTGTAACTGCCGAATCCATTTCCCCTACGTTCTTACAGTAACAATTTATGTTTGGGTACGTTTTCAAGGTAAGAACTACAGCAGTAAGTGCTCACTAGCGTAGATGTGAATGAGCTTCTATAGAGCCAGATTTAAAACACTTTTGTTTTGCCAGTTGGTAAAGGAGGACACACAAGCCCTTACATGCTGCTGCAGTTCCATGTGAGCTGCCATTTAACCTGACCAGTGAATTAGAAACTGTGATTATACAGCATAATTGCCTAATGAAAAAACCAGGGGGAAACAAAAACAAACCTCGAGTTAACCATGCCAAGATATCTGTTAGTTGCATGTGTTTGTAAAAATCTAAGTCATTGTCATCAAGCTGTCCTTGAAAGAAGAAGCTTGCTCTGGAGTCTCTTCTGGGCGCTTCAGTCCTGTAAATGCGTGTGTTGCTTCTGACAGTTTATCAACATGTGAGCAGGGCTGGGTCAAGGGCAACTGCATTCCGTGTTTAGCACAGAATGCTGAATGGATTATTCTGGGTTCTGCCCACAGTCTGGTGGTATTTATGTATCTTGTCCTCCAAAGCTGAATTCTTTC
Organism: Corvus moneduloides; assembly: GCF_009650955.1. NCBI lineage: Eukaryota > Metazoa > Chordata > Aves > Passeriformes > Corvidae > Corvus > Corvus moneduloides. The sequence continues at coordinate 25,487,641 of NC_045481.1, forward strand.
CTTTCAAAGGAAAACGGCTATTTCTCCCTTTTTTTGCCTTGGTGTTTAAAGGAACAGGTGTTCCCATGTTGCACCATCTGCTTCTGCATGAGTTATTTTCTGCAACATAGTAATTATCTAGACTTGAAATGGAGCATAGTTTTGTAGCTAGCTATCTAAGAGACTTCAGTAGTCAGATGCACCCTCTTGCCTCACTCAGAATGTACCACTCTTCCTAACTAGCTGTACTGAGCCAGTTGTAGCTTGCTCTGTGTTGATTTTTTGCTACTTCCTCAGTTAGAACTTAAGAGGAAAAAACATTCTAAAGAAGCTAAGTACCTCTGAATTTAGATTTCCTGGCTAAAGTATATTGAATATTTCTAGTTTTGCTTTAGTCTGCAAAACACTCTGAATGATTTTGGTCTGATCTGTTCTAGATTTTGTATTTATGTTGCTTGCAATTTATTAACAAGGTTTTTTCCTTCAGTTTTCTTAATAATTGGGTGCCTTCTGTAAGTTGCAAGCCATAAGCAATGTCAAGCGGACATTCTTATCTAATCTAAGGTTTCTGTTTACTGGCTGTAGGACAGACTAAATTTGCTGGGGATGTTTTCATATGATGCCCTACCCCCCCACCATGTGTATATCTCAGCTGCTGAAGCACGGCTCCCACACATCCTTTCTCCAGGTTTGGGAGAACACAGTGTGTGAGTGACTGCATAATTAGGCAAAGGTGTAACAGTATTCTTCAGCTTGTCTGTTTTGGATACATCTACAAGATTTTGTCATTATGCAGATATTCTTAGGTTCATGAGGTACAAAACCAGGGGTTTTTTTAGGGCAGAAGAATAAGGTATTTCCATACATATTCCTACTGTAATGCAAGAGAAGTATTTGAAGTCTGTCTTCTGCTGTGATCAGCTCCTTACCTTAATCCTTTCTCTACTGCCTAAAGTGGCTTCCAAAACATAAGATCTATGGGCCTTTCTTCTCCAGCTGTTTCTTTGACTAATCTTCAGGACCAGATAAAAAAAATTAAGGAGCCCCCATAAGACAGACTGCTCCCTGAGGTGGCTTTTCATACAGGCACCGTCCCACAGCTTGAGCAGTGAAGTGCTGTGTATCATTTTGTCCTCAGTGACAACTCCCCCAGAAAAATAATTGCCATATTTCCGTGTGTTCAGGGGAGCCAAATTAGCTATTGCCAACAGACTATCTGAGGGGATGGGCAGGAAATCTTAGGTCATGTCTGTTCAGCATCTTCATGAAGGAAAAATGATTTATTTTGTTTATTGCTCTTAGCCTCTGCACACTGGAGACTAAAAGATACCCAGAAGAGAATTTTCTGCGGTTTCACATACAGGAGAAGGAGAGAATTTTCTCTTGTTCTTTAATTTATAATCTTTTCAGTGGGCCTGCAAGGCGTATTGGACCAGAGTTCATTTTTCTTGCTGTACATTTTAGTCTTTGGTTCAGCAACAATAAACAGGTATGGCCTTGGATTCATGGTTAAAACTTGAGGGGAGGAAAGGGAGTTTTAGTTCATTTCCCTGCTATTTTAGCAAGGCATCCAAAGCAGCAGTTCACCAGTAAGCCAAAATAATGGAATAGTCATGAATAGAGGTGAGTGCTCGTGAATTATAGACTGATGGCTGTCCATTAGCCAAAGAGAAATCAAAAAAATTTAATTATGGGAAAACACTGAGAGTTGCATCCTGCAAGGCAATGGTGCAAGTCAGGCATATCTAAAAGTATTTAAATTAGTATAATGCCATTTTTAGTGAGGATCAGAAGAGACTGAACAATATCAAAGAACCCAATACAAAGCTAAGCGGATGGATAGCACAAAGAGCTGTGACTTTTATTTTTAACAAATTAAAAGTAGTGTACATTAGGTGGAATTTTTGAAATGTCTGTTAGAAGATAGCTTAGAATGAAGTGAGTTGTATTCTTTTAAGAAAAAGTATCCTGTCATTGGTGACAACTCAGTTTAAATTTAGTAAAAAATGCAAATGAGTCTGCATAAGGATATATAAAAAATTGTGTGTCTTTTGTAAAGCAGTGGTGTTCCATTGTACCAAATATCATTGCAGCTTTAGGAGTCTTGTTGTTATAGTCAGTGTATAGAAGATTTAGGTATGGGAATGACTTAGATGAGAGTAAAACTTTAATGTGGAAAGACACTGAAAGCTTTACAATTCCTTTGTGTAGGGACAGAGGGTGAAAAATTATATGAAAAAGACTAGGAAATAACATCTATTAAGGCTTATCAAATTTGAAGTTACAAGTTACAGTAAATTATTTTTGTCTTGGGAAGCTCTTGAATGCTAGGCTAGCAATCAGTTATGGGCATACTGGGGGAAAATGCTTTTCTTGTGGTTTGGGTTTTGGTTTTGTTTCTCGGTTTTATTTTTTTTTCTGAAACTCTTTAGTAGATAACTGCTCTTTTCCACTTCAGTCCCATATCCTGTCTCTGATTCTCTGATCTGCTTCAGTTTGGCTCTATTCAGCCTTTTTTGTCATTCAGGAACCCGAGAAAATTATGTGAAATTCAGGTGACTAATTCAGAATTGATTAAATTATTTGTTAAAGTAAGTACAATATATGATAAATTTATGCATGTCATAGGTATAAGGTTTTTTTAGTAGAAGTTAAAGCCTTTAGGAGACCCCTGAGTAGTAAGAAATATTATTATTGCTAAGAAATGCTAAGAAAAATTGGAAAGATTGAGGTCTCATATCTTGGGACTTAGCAGTATATGAGCAAAGGTAATCTGCTTTTCATTGTTATGTTGCTGCAGTATATTTCTTGAAACAACTGCAGCTATCTGGTTTAATAGATTTTATTCTTCTGAGATGTATTAGTTTCTTCGCATAGGGAAGCGTTTACCCCACCCTGCTCCATTTGGTTTTTTCCTTCTCAGTTCTGGGAAGTGCCTTAGAGTCTCATACAGTTCCCCAGTGCTCATTTGGTCAGTGTGTGACTCTTTAACAAACTGTTGTGCTGTCTTGCTCCTGTATGCTGGAAATGCTGTAAGTTTTGTTTGCTGTGTGTGACTGCGGTAGTTAGAGCATCCGAACCTTGGGCGGGAATGGTGGACAGGATTCCCTGGGGGTCTGTGTGGCAGCAGCGAGGCCTTGCTGGAAGGAAGGCTGCCAGCTGCAGTTGGTGCAGGTGTGATCACTGAGGCTTCTCTAGCTGATGGAAGGGAGGCACATCATGTACCTTACAGAGTTAGGTATTGCCCGTACAATGATTTTCCAGAAAAGATATCTATATATATATGTACATATTTTTAGCAGTCCCCAGTCAATTAGCAGCTGATTGCAATTTTTAGGATCATTGAAGTGGAAATAATATGGCGTTATTATTAAAATGTTGCACTGTTTAATCAGACTTCAACATCAAACTAAAATTCTATGATTTTAAAATGGTCTTTTATAAAAGTTTGTTCTAGTAATCTTTCAAGCATGAGATCTTGGTTTATTTGTCCTTTGCTAAAACAGTGCTTTGAGTTTGAGCATTCTATAAATAATTAAGACAACTAGGTATGTGACCTTTCATAAGATCATACTTTAATAATAGTGACTTTTTGTTTTGATATCACATATGTTGGTGCTGCCTGTTGAATTTGAAGTTTCAGTCAGAATTTGGAAATATATGTATTTTTTTTAAAAGCTAAAACCTCTAAATATTTAATGATTTCTGTGAAATCCTACTGTGCAAGTAAGTCAAATGAATATACTTGGTTTAAAATTTACTTATAGGCCTGAATTTTTAAGATACTTGTTTTCTTGTTGGGTGGGTTTTTTTCCCCCTCCTTTTTCACTTTTTTTGTAGAGTAGAAGTTATAGGCCTATGATCTGTTAATCCAGAGTAAAGAAAAAAGGAAATATATTGTTTCTCATGAATTATTATATTTGTATCTGATATCTAAAACTATACTGCTTTTATCTCTGAAACCATGGAAAGAATACTTGTAAAATGCAAGAGAACAGAGTATCTAAAGTGTAGGCTGTTTATTTTATTATTTTGTTTTGTTATTCTTGGTGGTTGGTTAGTGCTGGACATCTCATGTAAATAGTCTTTGATAGGGAAAAGTCAAATTATATGGGATAGAATGAAATGGACCACATTCAAAGTCAAATGATATACCATTCTGATATATCATTTAATATTAAACAATATATTTAAACAGAGATTGTATTCATCTAAAGGGATTTTAATTTAAGAAATCTATTTCACTGGCAGTTAGCCCTAATGCTTCAGCTGGATGGCATTCATTGGTGTTGCACATCATCAACATCAGTCATAAATGAAAAATGTTTTATCATTGTTAAAGTGACAGCAAATGAGAAGATGCAACAAAACTAGCTGCCTGGAGTTTCTGTGGATGTGCAAAGATGTATTATTTTTGGCAAGAGTTGTAGACTTTTTTTTCTCTTTCCTGGTTAGTCTAACTACAGAGGTCATGTCACTGCTCATATAACTCATGGATCTGGATGTGGGTTGCATGCAGTGTAAGAAATTGGTCTTTATGTTCTGTCACTCTTGACTTAACCCTGAACATGTTATGTTTTGGTCAGGAGCAGAGGGGGAAGATTTACTCTGCTTTAGTATTTTGGTTAATGTTACACTCGACTTGCAGAGTTCAGCAGTGGCCAGGGCTGCTGAATTGCAAGGCTAAGGGCTGGAGCCAGATCAAAGCCCCAGGATAGACAAAAGGGAGGCTCTGACCACTTGGTTGCAAAGGAAAGGTCTGTGTGGGTTTAGCTCTGACAGTTTGGAATGAAGATAAGTACATTACTATGGAAGTGTCTGAAGCTGCTCAAATAAAAGCTGAAGTTCTGGAACACGTGAATTGTTGTGGAAGTATTTCTTAAAAGTTTGCTAGTGTAACTCTCAGACTCTGCAAGCACCCTTAGAGAATTAGCTTGGAAAGCTGGCAGCTGCTTCTGCTCGTTCCTGTAGAGCACTGGTATAGTAAGAGTTTGTATGCAGATGATGTTCATTGGTGCTGTTAACCTGCTTATTCATTTGTGATTTTTTTTTCATTTGTATCTAGAAGATTGTGATCAGGAGTTCAGACTTGTTGGATGCAAAATAGAAGTCCATTAGAAGATTTCTTTAAGTCATGTTCCTTTTTCAGTACCAAAACCTTCAAGAATATTTTCTTTGACAGAATTACCTTTTAAAAAAAAAAATGGTTTTGCTAAATAGCTTGTAGTTAGATGTGAAACAGTAAGGGCTAACGTGAAGCCTTTGTTTAATAGATTTGCATTTGTGGTCTGTTATCAGGGCTCTTTCACTTTGACAGTCTGTTAACTATGCCAAAGCTACCAGTTAGTTCCCGAGGTTTTCCACTTAACCTTTCTCAGTTACATGCTTTTCTATTCGAGACAGTCCCTATGTAACCAAATCTCTCTACTGTTCTGCTGTAAAGAAACAGTATTGGTCTAAAAGTCTGTCCATCAATTCAGGTTCAACTCACTACACCCTTAAATTTTTCAGCTTGGAGAATTAAGAATGAATAATTTTGATTATCCATTGAGGACATGGAAACCTTTGCTTTCTAGTGGCACCAGTTTGTTACAGGGATTAATACTGACCTTGTCAGTTCATAGCAGGCCTCTGCTTTACAGAAATAGATCCAGAAGTCTGGCCATCTTCCAGGTCATTGTTTGCTGCAGTTGTCAGTTTGGTTTGTGGTAAGGGCAAGGGAAAGTGACTTAAAAGCCAGTAAGTCTTGGAAGGAGGCAGGATATTTTCATTATACTACCTGCTCTGACAATTTTATGTATAAACATAGTATTAAATTCTAAAACTCTTAAAATAGAGCATGAAATTAACCACAACTTAATCTGTAATCATACAGACTATTTTCTTAATTCCTGCGATGCGGTGTGAACTGATGAAAGTTCTCTTCAGAACAGTTAAAATATATGTCTAAAATCTGTTTTGGTGGGGTTTGCTTTGTTTTAAGGAGAAAGTTGCGTTTAAGCACAAAGAAACAACATACTGTGTGACATTAAAATATTATAAAGCAAATAAGCTAGTACTTTTCTGCACAGGACAGAACTTTAAAGGTAAACAATTGAAATACTGAACTTAAAACAAAATGGACCCCGCCAAAACAGATTTGGGCTTTTTCTTTTAACAAAAAATAGCACCACCGAACACAGAGTTAGTATGGAGATCAGATTGGTACCAGTTTCTAAGTTACAGAAAATTATTAAGGAAAAAACTGCAAAGATCCATGTTTATTGCTGTTGTGAAGAAAACTGCATTTTCTTGACAACCAGCTTTCATAAAATGCTGAAAATCTGGATTTTAGTGTACTGAAACTATGCTTTGTACAGTAGAAACTTTAGTTTTTACATCCCTTTGAAATACACTAGTATCCCATTTTTCCCTCTCACATTCTGAGGAACTTTTCCAACTATTTCATATGATGCCAGCTCTATTTCTGAGTCCTTCTCTCCTCCCAATCCAGATTTAGAAGCAAGAACAGAAGGAATACTTTAGTTTGTGTTAGTTACATGACCTGTGGTGGAAAAATGTAAAGTTCTTTTGTTTAAAAAAGAGGAATGCATGGGAAGTTGTAGAGAAAAGCCTCTTTCTGTTTAATTACACTTTACATTAAAAAAAAGCTGTCTCTCTTCTTAAAAAGCCAGAAAATATTTAGCTAGTCAAAGCAGACAAGCAACTTCCTGCAAATTCCTGGTTCAAGGCTGTCTGAAAAGGTTATGCTGCTTGTAGAAGAAATGATTTTTACCTGTATGCAATATGCATGATACTTTAAGAGAGCATAGAGAAGAGACAGTGACTTGGTGTTGGAGAAAATGGTTTATGATGTGAGAGTTGAGGAGCTGTTCCTTCAGCTGATGACAAGGTTAGAGGTAAACTGAAAATTTTAGAGACATTAGGAAAAAGATCAAATCCTTGATTAAGGAAGAAAGCTGTAACAGCAGCATATAACTGGAAGTTTTAATGGTACGGCAATCAAGGAGAGCAGTAGTCTCTCCATACATGTATTAGTCTTATGGGTTCTGTTCAGTGTAGAGGTAGCTGTGAAATGGAATGATGTTTACAGGTGGCCATATCAAGCTCTCTTAAGGTCTACATTGTTATCTCCATGCTGTATCTGCTATTTCCCCCCTCCTTCTTCTTGCCACAATTCATGTCAGGGTATTCTTAATGACTTCCAAACTTCTTGACCAATGCAAGGTTCCAAATTTCTGCACTAGCAGCTGATTGAATCACTACAGGTGCCTTTTGATGATGAGCAGATGTTCTCTTTTGCTGTAGGTGGCAAGCCTGTCAGATGAATAACTGTGTTTTCCCTCCCTTAGGAGGAAAGCTGTTTTTCAGCATTAACAGAAATAGTTAGTGAGTTTTTAAAAAAGTATTATTTTCACGTAATAAAAGAATAAAATTCCCATTAAATAAAATGTTACATTTTCTTCCATCTGAAGCAATAGTATTTATTGCAAGAATTCAGTTATTAACTGGTTTCAATTTAAAAAACTTGCTTTTGATTATGCTCTCAAGTGTGTTCTTAGGAAGGAATCAGAGTAAAATGCATTTGCTATAGAAATTGCAAAGTCAAGGAATTTTTTACTCTCCTCCTACTCTTGCAAGCTCTAACTGTATTCTGAGGGTATGCTTTTAATGTTAATTGGGTGTTAGTGGTAGTAATACAGGTCTACCACTGCTCCTTCAAGCATTTTTTGAGATGATTGACACCATATTATTCTTAAATAAGTAGAAAACAAACAAAAAATTTAAAAAAGGACAATTTTCTGAAATTCCTCCTCATCCCGCACCCCAAAGATGGAATGCCTTACCACAGTACCAGTTGTACATATGCACTTACGTGGTAAAATGATAGTCAGTGTTCAGCTGGTTATGTAGACAAGTCTTCAGTTTGTTGCCTGAAGAATTTAGGAATAGCATCTCCAAAAATACTGACTCTTGTGTTTAGATTGAGTGTTTAAAGAATACATTTGGTTTAGGCATTCGGGTTTTTTCTTTTGGTCTGCTTCAGAGCTGACCCATGTCTGAGGAAAGAATGAGGGCCTATTTCAGGAAATGAAACATTTAACATGCCTGCAAAAATGCAGCATTTCTGTGTTTTGACTGGAAGGGACGCTGTTTAACTGCTTCCTATCCCTTTAGCATTTGGAACTAGTGTTTTCTGCACCTTTGTATTGAGTGAACCATTCCACTGCTTTCTACGTGCAATTCCTGTACAGTCCTATAAACATATGGACTACAAGATATCTTCTGTCACCCTTCTTTCTCCTGAAGGTCTCAATCATTGCTTTCTCTTTTTTTTTTGTTTAATCCATCCATCTCAAACTCTTTATTTTCCTTCCAGTATTTACTTGTCCCTAGCCTAGGACTGACTTAAGGCTCTGCCCACGAGCGGAAATGGTTGTAGTTGTTGTGCTTATGCTCTAGTCATAGCTCCATTTCGTGTGCATTTCCCTGATCAACTGAAAATACTCATTCAGCTTGTTTCAAGTGGAATTGGTTTTTGTTGTCATTTAGCATTTGTGTCTCTAAACTGTAGCAGTTGAGCTGCTGATCTGTAGGTGATGTGGCAGTTTCTGCAAACCCGGGGGTTTGGTAAGCTTGTAGATGGTCAGGCGCACGCTTGCTGCTCTGGACCGCTGTTTATTCCTAGTTGAGCTGCCTTGCTTGAGTTGATCTTGGTTGCTGATGTAGCCCTACTGCTCCAAGAGCACCCTGGCTCTACTACGCTCATTATGCAAGATGTTGGCAGAATGCTGTGATACAGCAAAAATTAAATCTGTACTGGAAACTTTTATGGCAAAATTTGTGTTAAAATTGAGTTAATACTCCTCTAGAGCTACATAAGAAAACATAACTGAAAATATGCCATGCTTTTGGCCATCCTTTCAGTTGATTGTTCCTGTCTTTATACTCTGCCATTTTTGTACATCCAGTTGTGTGAGATGATACAGATTGATGTAATTCTAAAACAGGTTAAAAACCCTGTGATCCAACACAGAAGGAGCTGTTTAGAAGATATATCTACAGTGAAAGAGGATGTCTCAGTGTATACAGCTGGTGAAAGGGTATAAAAGTTTTGTTTGCCTCACTTTTCTTCATGTTTTGCTTTTGTTTGGTTTTGTTTGTTTCCCATGAGTATTCTGAAAAAGAGGAGAGTTTTGCCACTTGAAATGCTGTCTTCCTGTTCCTCTGTGCTTCCATGGTATTGTTTTGTCCACCTAGTTTCTCAAGTCTTATGTAGTTGAATAACAGGAGAGGGAATGTCTTTTGTTTCAGTGTGTACTAAGGCTTGATTGTTTAAAATGATCACTTTAAAATTAATCAAGATAAGTCACTGTGTATTTCTTTACTGGGAATTTGCAGAAAACCATCTAGAGAGTTGTGGGAAGAGAGTCTGGAAACCTTCCTGGGGTACACAAGAAAGCACATTCCTCTATACATACAGTGATACCTGAGGGTATCCCTGAGGTCCCATCTTCTGATCTCCTGAGACCACACAATGAAAGGAGGGTGGGGGACTGAGCCAGACTACAAAGTAAAGTGTGTGTTGGAAGTCGGAGGGAATAAGGAAGCAACAGTGGGAATCCAGTGCTGCAGTTTGTGTCTTCCCAGCTTGTTTCTCTACAGAGCAGATGTGTTCCTCACTTAACATCCTTCTTCCACGTTCTTTAAGCTTAGTTGTGTTTAGTAACTACTGTTGGGGATTGTGATGGTCTTTCTGTTGTAGAGTTTGGGCAGTGTCACTAGCTTTAGTTCTATTAAATTGACAATTAAAACCAAATTGATCTGTACAGTGCTAGTCTTGATGGAATTAGGGTTCATGGCAGGCGTTTGTTTGCATTACTGTCATGCAGACAATGGGTGTACAAGAAGATGCTGCTTTCTGCTTTAAAATTCACTAGGCGCTTACAGCATGCCATACTGAATTTCATTAGCCTCAGTGTAAAGAATGAAAACGTCAATAGTTTCTTTAATTATTTAGTTATTTAATTATTTAAAAACCAGTATTTTTTCTTTTAAATATTTCAGTTCTTACCACTGGATAATGGTTGACTCTGAATATTTGAAAGAAATATAAATAGTGTTCTGTTCTGTTTTTCAGAGAATGCAGAATCAATTGATCTCAAACAGTTTTTTGACCTACATTTTTCACATATATATTATGTGTTCTTTGAAAACTTTGTGACTATTGAAGTGAACCTTAAACAAAAAGGTAAGTATTTCAGATAGAACTCTTTTTGTCTTGATGCTTGTGTTTTTGTTATAAAATAAAGCAGGATGCTATAAATAAAGCTCTATTTGGTCACAAATGATAACATTAGCTATGCAGAAATATGTCTAAGAACTAACTTTGCAAATAAAGGCAGAGCAATGAGATGTGCATTCAGTGGAGGTGAGGAAGAAGTGTTTATTCTCTGATGACTCTGTTTGCCCTTTTGCAGAGTGAGGGTTCTTAAGGTGTTATACTTTGTGTTCTGTGGAATTATTCTTTAACAAGATACTGTGTAACTTAATCTCTCCCAGCTGTAGATGCCATAATAGGAAGTTATACAAATTGTAGCTGCTATAAACTTGTATTTGTGGAGTATAATTTTTATTTGCAGAAGCAGTGCAAAGTTATGGTTGTATAAATGCAGATTTTCATTTTACACATTTAAGGGTCTTTGTTTTGATAAAGAAAGTGCATCTTCTGATTATTTTTAACTATTTAACTATTTTAATTATTTATTTTTGCAACTAGGTCACAAGTCTCAGAGAGAAGAATTAGATTCTATTCTTTTTATTTTTGAGGTAAGATATTTTGAATTTTTTTGCTTTAAGTCCTGTTATTCTACAGTTGTCTGTAAATACACTTTGCATTTAACTGCATTCCTTCTCCCTTTTGCATAGAGCTGCATTTATGTGCTTTGTGTGAAAAATAAAAATTTGACTTGCAGTTTTGCAAGAAGATATCTTAACTGGAAAAAGATGTTTCTGTGTCTCTAGATAGTTGATTAGTCTTTGGTGGTGGTATTTCTGCATAATGTATTATACACATTGAAATTCTTAGAAAGGTGATATCTGTTTAATCATTTTATTTTTGACCTTTTGATTGCATATTATCTCTGATTTCTCTCATAATAGATTGCTACTGCACATTTTTTTTCTAGATCCTTTCTGAAAAATATTCCTTATTTTAAAATATATTCATTACTTGAAAATTGCATCTCACAATATTGTTTCTTAAAGCATATCTTAATCAAGATTAATTAGATACTAATGAAATAATTTAGCAAAATTAGAACATTTCTAAGCAGACACTGTAGTTTAGAAACAGCTTATATTTGTCAAGTTTTCATCTTTCCTTTTTGATGGAGGCTTCTATAATTATAGAACAAGCATTGTGCTTTTTAAAAATCTGCAAAACTAAAAGCTTATTGATGTTTATCACATGGTTGAATATGAATTCAGTTATTATTTATTTGTTAGTGAGGTACATTGCTGAATCTGAAAGAGAGCTAGTTCATTTGTTCACTAGTTCCTGCATAAAGGAATATTAGGTGATCTGTGCTTTGGAAGCATTTGCACAGTGTGCTGGAGGGCCACAGCCAGAAATTCATTTGGGAAATCGGGTTATTTACAAGTTGCAAATGCGTTTAGTGTAAATGTTGCAAGTCCTACACGATAGATTTTTAATTACTAACTGTGCTCTGTTTCTTGTCTCTGGAAATGATCATTCTATTTGTAGAGGTCTTGTCTTCATTGTTTTGCTGTAGCTCACTACCCCTTGGTTGAGAAGGCTGAAGCAAATGTTTGCTTGTGCCACAGAGGCAAGTTGACAGCTGAACATCCTAGCTGAAGCCATTAGAAAGGTGGAATAACTTAATGCAATCTGTTATGAACCAGGGCAACTGATCCCATTCCATCCCATTCCATCCCATTCCATCCCATTCCCTCTGCTGTAAGCAGCAGTATCCATCAGAGAGGCAGTGGAGCCAAATGACCTGCAGTAACATCTAAAGTCTCCAATGCAGGACTCAGAGACAGTCTGTCAGAGCCTTTGGGCTTCTTAGCTTTAGGAATGGGATCATCTTGAAAGGACAATAATGCTTCCAAGGAAAACATTGTGGGAATTTTCTAAGTTGGTGCTTCAGCTTCTGATCTGTAGCCTTCGTGAAAGGGCTGTTTGGTCTTTCAAGAGTGGTATCTACAACATACATCCTTGGGTTCTGGTTTTTTATAGAAAATTTTACAACTCCTCCCTGAAAGGATTCATCAGAGATGGCAATTTCATAGTATTGGTAAGTTGATTTTTGCTTTCTCCCTCTCTCTTTCCCTCTTTTTTTCATTTTACTTTTTGTTTATAGCTACTAATTAGTGGCTACTATGCCATTCATTTCGTTAAAGTGGCTTAACAGGGGTTTTGGTCTTGAAAAAAGCTGGGTGAAGGAAAATAAAAAAGAAAATAAGAGAAACAGACAAAAAACCTCACCGATGTAGTGAATACTCTTCTAGATAGATTTAAATCTGGGAATATAGAAATAGAAGAGTGGCTGAGAAAGAACAGGTGAAAAGTTTAAAGTTTTAATTATTATGTTTTTCCTTATTTTTTTTCTCTTAGTAATACATTTCAGAATTCACATGAGGTATTTGTAAATAGGGAATCCTGATTCTATGCGTAGTGATGACTTACTTTTAATGTGCACATCTCAAAAATCTTTGGGGAAAGATATTATATGAGGAAGCTATGAAAGGTGATATTTGGTTATTTTTCCTTCTGGCATTGAGTCAATTGCTTGAAGGTATCAAGGTCACCAAGATTAAATTGGAGATTGCCAAGGACTTGTTTAAAAGTCACTATCAAGTCTGACCGAGAACTCTGACATCTTACTTAATATAAAAAGAAAGAACAAAAGCAAATTTTTTTCTCTTTTTTTTTTTTTAGGGTTGATTTTAAAGAAGCTTCTTCACACTGGAAATTCATTAAAGGTATTGCAAAAAATTGCATGGTCTTTTACCTACAATACTTAAAAATACAATTAAGAACATAAGGACAAATTTTCACAGTAAAAGCATAGGAGTGAGAATCAGATCATGACTTGTGTGTCATGAAAGAATGACTTCAAATCATCAGCTTTATCTCAGTAAAACTACTCACAGTAGTAAAGTGTTTATATAGAGTAGCCAGTGGTTTAAAGGATTTTGCATTAACAAAATAGTAAGCCTTAACTGTTCATTGTTAGAGGCAAAGAAGCTGATGCTAGGGCTCAGGCTACCTTGGAATTGGAAGATTATCTATGCCAGGGAGACCTGCTGGTGGGTAGAGTAATTTAAATGGTTGACCATGGGACAAAACAGCTGTACAGCTCCTCTGTAAACCACCTGCAGGCTCCTCTGGTACTGAAATTCTCCAGTGTGAGAGGCAGGAAGGGAATGCTCTAGGAGTCCATTACCTTTTTTTTGAAGGAGAAATGGAAGAAGGTAGAATTGGTCCTTCTGATACAGAAAGCTCACTCTGTTGTTATAATTCATGAACACTTTTAGAAATTTTATGTTGACCTTTGTATTTTCTGAAAAATTAATGTGGCATCTCGCAGTGCTGTAGTCAAGCAAGTGACTAGATATGTGTTGGTTTTCTTTCTCTTCTTTCAGAGAAACCCCTGTGAAAAATTCTTTGAGGCAAACAGCAGTGAAGGTGCCAGGCTTGCCCTTGCATTTCATCAGGAGCAGCAGATTTGTTAGTTTGGCTCTGCTGATTGCTGGGGGTCATACTGTCTGTTCTCATTTTTTTATTGCTCCCCTTCTCCCTCCAGGACAAATGGAAATGCTTTTGTTTGTTCTAGGACAAGATAACTTATTCCATGCTTTTTCCTTTAAGATACGTCGAGAGGGTGTGCGTCTCTTTCTTTTGTGGCTGCAAGCACTTCAGAATAACTGTAGTAAAGAACAATTATGGATGTTTTCTTGCTTGATTCCTGGATTTTCATCACCACAGTCTGAATATGGACCCAGAACACTAGATAATCTCATTAACCCTCCCCTTAATGTCCAAGAAAGTAAGTAATTCGGAAATATTACTCAATTCTTGACATAATTCAAATCTTGTCACAGACAACGCAAGTTGAAGTAACTGACATGCATATGTACCCAGGGAGGTGATGGAGCTGAGATGAGTTTCTTAGCAGTTTGTCAGATCTTCTTTCTGCAGCAATTTCTGTCTTTTCTGTTGTTTTTCAGGAGGAGTTGTTTTTTGTGGTTGTTGGGGTTTTTCCCCCCAGGTAGGCTATTGTAGCTTAACACATAGTGGTGAAAATAAACTGACCAATTGTGTGTAATTCTTGAGAATTGCAAGAGGATCCTGCATCTACTGCAAACTTGCACAGGTGAATTCTTGTGTCGAACATTTGCACTGGCTTTGTTCATACTCCAGGGAGCAGGCTGTGCAAAGCAGTTTCTGGTGTGGCCTTCAAGAGAGTGAGTGGTTGTTAGGGCAATGTGTAAGGACAAATGCGTCTGTGTATGACCAGGCAATTAAGGCTGTCCTATTCTTGCAACCTGGAATCTTTGAAAATAATCAGACCTTGTGAATTGCAAAACTTGAGGTGCTAAAGGTTTGCATCAGTGGAAAAACTTGAGCATGCTGAAATGAGGTTTTTATACTTTCTGATGTTTTTTTCTTAATGGTAAGGTCATTATCTTGGCCCTAATCAATAGAGTGAGGATGGTTTTTCTCTTAAGATGATTCTTAGGACAGTTTTTCCTTTGTTCACTCTAGTATTAAGTGCTTCCTAACTCAACTTATTCTTGATAGTGGGATTTGAAACTCATTTATTAATGAATTGCAGTTAGATGGGGTCTTTGAATGTAAGTGCAAACTGTGCACTCACATAAATGGGAATAAGAACTTGAACGCTTTTTCCCCTGGGTGTTGTGCTGTTGCCTTCTTTCCATCTTCTCTTAGTATTTGAGTATTTTATTGCTTGTAGAGGAAAGCAGTGTCTCCATGACTAGCAATTAAATTTGCTGAAACACAGCAGACAAATTTCATGGCAGGATAGCTCTGCAAGTAAAATTTTGCTATCTACTTAAGCCCTTTTTTATTATTATCTTGTGAAATTCAAAGTGCAAGGAATTATATGTGAACATCTAACTGCAGGAACAGGAGAAAAATCAACTCTGAACTAGCTTCACTGTGGCAAAGAAGGATACAGCTAGTAAAACTTAAAGGAAATGTAACTGATCAACTGCTAAATGGGAAAATGGTAAAAGATGTAAATAAAGATTTGGCATTTGTGTACCATAAGTGTTACACTGTTGTTTGCATAAATTCCAGAAGAAATTAATTACACCTTTTGGAAAAATTTGGGTTTTGCAGGTAGATTCCAAAAGTGCATAGAGAAAACCTACTTACTGTCTGCTGTGCTTTTTATATGTGTAAGAAATTAGTTCCATGGTGGTTTATTAGTCAAAATTTCCTGATTTTCATTAATCTATGGGTGGACTGTTTTACCTGTAACTGTCTCTGCTTGCTGCAGTGCATTTCTACTTTCATAACTTGGTAGATGTTTATGCATGAGAAGAAATGGTCTAAATGTTAGATGTACTTCTGTTTTTCTTTAAATAGCTCAAGTAACTATAGAAGAAATCACTCCACTTGTTCCTCCACAATCAGGAGATAAAGGACAAGAAGATTTAACAAGCTATTTTTTAGAAGCACTTTTGAAATACATGGTAATTCAGGTATGTTCTATAGTTTGCAAGCAAACAAGTATGAAACAAGTAACACCTCTTTGTCCTTTATAGTAAGTTTTTTACTTGTAGCACTGCAAACGTATATAAAAATATTTTAAAGATTTCCTCCTTGCCGCTCCCTTTTTTGTTAAAAGCAAATTCTTCTAGAAGAATGTTCCCCTGTCTTCTGTGTGAAGATTCCTAGATCTGTTACCACAGGATCTTCTATCAGACTGTGGCATAGAGACAAAACAAGACCTTTCAGTCACTTCTAGCAATGCTGATTTCAGCTCCCTTCTAATTTTCATCTCCCCTTCCCTGTCCTGTTGTCTTCAACCAACAGTTGGATCAACTGTGTGCAGAAAATGAAGAGTTGAATGAGTATTTAGTCCATGGTGTGCAACTCAGACACACACGCTGTTCTTCCCTTTGAAGTTTGACAATTCCATGATCTCAGTCAGTACAAGGCATAGCAAAAGCTTCTGTCAAAAACTGTGGCCCAGCTGTTATATGTTATGTAATTGATTTGCTGGCCAATTAGCATGTGCTGCTTCTGAGCCTGCTGTGCTGTCATGTGCTGCATGACATGGTAGGTATTCCTGCATACTTCCTTCTGGGTCAGACTTGTCCCACAGAACCCAGTTGGCTATCTGTAAGTTTTTCTTCACACTTTTGCAGGTTTTACTAGAGAGGATGGACAGTGTACATGTATGACAAATGTTAAACATTTCATGGCTTCCCTTTATCTATCTTTCTCTGTGAACTTGCCATGCTGGAATAATTTTCAACCTCATTTTATTGCTTCCAGCATCTCCCACTTTGAACAGAGGTCTTCATACTTGTGATCTGTAGGGTAAGCTATTTACTTTGAAGAAAAATAGCCCTTATATTTTTGAAGATTTTTCTGTAATAAATTGTTAGTAATATATTTAAATGCAGGTAAGTCATTGAGATAGGTGTCATAGAGCTTGTTCACTATGTGACTTCTGAAGTTGTTTGCTGAAGTCCCTTTAGAGGCACTGATATTTGCTAGCTCCTTTGATACAAAGGTCTGCTAAAGGACTTTGTGTCACTGAATGATATGTATCACCCGTTGTACTGAGTTACTCATTGCCTTGAAAATGGATCATAATAGAACTGTGGCCTTTGAGTAAGAAATGGGGAAGTAGAGGGGAAAGGGAAAAAAAAAGAGAGAGGGAAGTCTTCCTTTATATTATTTATGATAGACTTGGCAGGTCACTTAGCTCTGCAGGCAGATGGATTCTCAGGAACAAAGATGGAAACTGCATGTTGGATTTCTTGAGGAGAACTTACCATGCTTGGTAGTACTTACCATGTAGGAAAACACTTCATAATGGGGAATGTTTAGCAATCACAATCCTTGAAAGGACATTTGTGTAACTCAACTTTAGAGTTGTATCTTCTGCTGCTTGTGGTTGAAAAATTTGTCTGTTTTGTGTTGCCAATTACACGAATGGATCCAAGTACCTATTATAACGACTATATGGACACTTGTTAGTCAAATTGTCTTAGAAAAAGTTGTTGAAGAACTATTTGGAATTATTTATTTGGTAATTATTCTTTTTCATAAAACTTTTTGAAGTATAAAAACAGTTTTGTTAAAAACAGTCAATTTGGGCTTACTCCCTGATTTGGCAAGATGTCTGCAAAAGCGAATGTATTTCTGTTGGTTTCAGTATTTTATGTGTTCATTTTCAAACAGTATTTTGGAAGAGAACAGTCTTTGTTTCATTGACATTTCCCAGCTAGTTTCTGTTTCATTTTTCTAAAACTGTTTATTAAAATATATATATGATTTTGTTTCAAAGAAATACCTTATAAAGAGGACATTTTATCAGTTACCTGTCTCTTCTATTTGTAGATATTTACTTTGTCCAAATTCTTTTTTTAAGGTTAAGAGTTTAGAATGGAAGAACAAGGAAAACCAGGAAAAGGGATTTTCATTTTTATTCTCAAATTTTAAGAAGTACTACTTACCTTCTATTTTCCCAAACATCTGTAAGGAGACCAGCTTGTATAACCCTATACTTGGTAAGTGTTAACACAGCTGATAAGATCATTACATTTTATCTGATAGTGATGTTATGATCTGATTAGTGAGAGATGCCTCTACCCAACCTAGGGTGCCAACAAGACCAAATGCTGGTTCAACAGTACTGACACTAAGTGCATGAAGAAAGAAAAGACAGAGGGAGAGGGAGAGTGGGAAAAGGAGAGAGAGAGAGAGTGAGCGGAAGCTAGTCACCGCCCATGGATCCAGCAGTGTCTTGTTGGTCCTTCTACACCCTGGGCTTGGTGGTGGGGTGCAGGTCCTGGTTTGTTCATCTGTTAGTAAGTTCTGTGCTGAAAGGTGTGCTGGGTCCACAAGGTTTGCCGCTGACTATTAAATCTTTTCACTATTTATACATTTTAGCAAACAAAGGAATTAATACTTATTGGCTACAAGTAATATAGTTCTCTTATTAATTAGTATTCCATCTGCTGTTGGTTAAATGCAGCTCATGTAGTTAGTCTGCATGTTCAGTCTCTCTCTTCTTCTGAGATGGTGGGTTTCTTGTGTTGGTGAGTCAGTGGTCGCAATCTCCCCCAGCGAAATTACCTTTTACCCAATTGGATCTGATTTCAGCAGAATTGCTGAGATGGTTTTAATAATTTCTTCCTTACCTTCTGGCAAATGTCCTTGTGGCCCCTAAATTCTGTATTCTATGTATCCACTATCAGTAATACATTGTTCTTCCTAAGCTTTGTTAACCTCTCCCTAGATCCTAACACAGTACATCTTGTACTGTGTTTATACAGCCCAAATTCTGGGTGTCCATGGAGGCATATTCAGGGGAGCTTTGGTGGCCATTGGTGGCCACAGATGCCACCTGTCCTATAACTTGGGATGATGCTTTTTTGACTGGTGATATACATATAAGCAGGTGCTTCTTTTCTCACAGTCTGTTACAGTTGGAAGTGTGTTAACCAGGATGTGCTAACCAGATCTTGCCTCTGTCAGGCCTGGAATTAGCAACTTCCTGTCACAAATTCCTCCCTTCTGTGGCCTTAACAATGTTTGAGACCGGTAATTGTGCTCTCTAACTCCTAACAAGACAGTATAGCAAAGCAGTTTTTAGCTTGAGTCATGTTGCCCATGAAGGGTATTCTCCAAAAGTATTTGTCATGAAAGAACATGTTAAGGTTCCTGTTTGTGGTTTTCAGTTCTTTGTTTGTGGAAGCCTCTGACCCTTTCATTAGAGTCAATCTTGCTATATTGGCCTCAATGAGGTAACTTAAATGTTCTTGTAAAATTGCTCTTTAATGGGACCTATATTGTTGATCTCAGTTGTGCTCTGAAGAGAAGCTACTGCTGCTGAAATAAAAGGTGTTAGTGTGCTGTTCTTTGGGTGTGTTGGCTTTATCTGTACAAATCCCAGTGTTTGGATTACATGGTGCTTGCTCACAGTTCTGACAGGGCAAAGTTACATTTTTGTGCCAACTGCATTTTATCAGGAGCTTGCAGTAGGATAAGGAAGCTAGGGTTTAGCACACTCTTCAAAGCTGATGGTGCTAGAATGTATCTTTCCATATAGAGAGTGGAATGTTAGGTTTTGTCTAAGCAAACCTGAGTTTTACTTAGAGTTTTTAGCTCATTTTAAACCAGAATGTTGTTTGCAAATCTTGATTTTTTTTTTTTTTATCTAAGGTTTGCATGCACTCATGCACATGTTGGTTGTAGGCCAACAGAGTTCAAGACTCTGCAAAGCAATACCTTGTACACAGGCTTTAAATTATCATTTCGTCACTTGAGTAATACAGTCACATCACCATTCCTCTTATCTGTTGATGCAGCATCTCAAAGGAACTAGTAGCGATCTCCAGACACAGTTCCATAATCTAAAATCAGGCCGTTGGGGAAGTTTGTTGAAAAGGTCTTAGTTTCTTCCAGTCCATGTATATTTATTTAGATTTCAGATTATTTATTTATTTTAGATTTCAGAGATGGTTGTGTCAAAATCGTGTTCTCTTGGGAAAGACAAACAGTGGGCCTTCTCATCTAGGGGAGAAGAGCCAGTATAAATACAGCCATAAGTAACAGTAGAATAGGAGTTATTGGGCAGATGCTGAAAAGGTTCAGCGATAAAATAGCTACACGAGGGATAGTAAGCAGTGCTGAGAAAGCAAACCTACCATTGCTTGATGCTCCAGAACAAGAAATATGGAAATGCTATTTTTCTCTTTCTGTGAAGATCTTGATTGAGTCTTCCATAGAAGTGTTACTCTAGTCCTCTGTTTTTCTGTGAACTGTAAACAAGAAACTTCCAAGGCCTTAGTAAAGAAGAGGACAATGAGAAACAGGAAGAAATGTGCACAGATCTCCAAAAGTACTGTGAGTGCCTTATAACTGTGCACAGTGAGCAACTATAATGAGGATTTTTGGAACAATACAGTGATGAAAAGAAGAGAAGCACGGTAAGTTGAATAATTTTTTTCTCCTCTAAGATGTTCTCTGGCATGCATCTTCCCAGCCTATTTGGAAATAATCCTGTGCTTGTTCTTAATTTACAGCCTTGAGGCTGAAAGCAGGGCAAACTTGGGCACTGAGCCTGCTACTAAGAACAGTTCTCATGCTACTGGTGTAATGTTTAATTTAGGAGAAGTCATGAGGTACAAATCAGAACAGTAGTTTTAATAAGCAAGCATTGATACAAGGCTTTACTGGAGATAGTATATTGGACTGAGATTTCTTTCCTTCTTTCCTGATAAATATGTTGGTTACAGCAACAATCACCAAGCATTCCAGTTACAAGAAAGCTAGTATGTGCCTCCTTCAAATTCTGGCTTTAGTATTACAGACTTAGAAGAGGAATACATCATTAGAAAAGCCCATGAGATAGTTTTTTGAGGGGGTTGGTTTGTTTGTTTTTGTTTCATTTGGTTTGGTTTTGTTTAGAGTTTTTTGCTTTATTATGTTTTGGTTTGGGGTTTTTTTTTTGCCTTAGTGTTTACTTTGATTGTAATGTCTTTGTTAAATATCTGTTGAGATTGAGTTAAAAGCTGTTTAGGAAGAACTGTAGATCTGGCAGTAATATTCCAGGGCGTTGCTTCTTCCATCATAGCCGTTTCTAAGCCATTTAGATGGGCTCCTTCATTTACAGGGAGACACTAAAGTGGGCTGTCCTACAGCTGTCTTCAGCTCTTCATTCCTTATGAACCCTTTATTGTCTTAAAAATTA
Source organism: Corvus moneduloides (assembly GCF_009650955.1). Taxonomy (NCBI): domain Eukaryota; kingdom Metazoa; phylum Chordata; class Aves; order Passeriformes; family Corvidae; genus Corvus; species Corvus moneduloides. The sequence continues at coordinate 25,508,610 of NC_045481.1, forward strand.
AGCATGGTCAAAGCTTACAGGTGTTCACTGTGTTTTTGCTAGCTTGTTAATTTTCTACCCTGTGTATGCCTTCCACCACCTGCAGCTTCCTGCCCTTTTTGCCATCAGCTCACATCAGGTTCCCAGAGGGGGAAGGGCAGGGGGTGGGGAAAGCCCAAAACACAGTAGAAAGAAAAAATGAAAAGTTGGGGGAAGGGAATATTTCCTCTTGTACTGTTTGAGTCCATCTAACAAGCTCTGTTTTGCTTTGGTTTTATGTCTGTGGTCTCATCTGAAGCCTTGATACCTTCTTCCAAGATGGACAGAAATGTGAAAATACGAGAAGCAGCTGGAAGGAGGATACATTTGAGAAGCAGCTGCAGCACATAGTGCAGTTGAAACAAATTATAGAAAGAGGATGTTCTGAGAGGTTATCATGAAACAAGAAGGAGACAGTGTGCTGCAAAAACGTGTTTACTGCATGTTTAGTCCTTCTGAAAATACTGCCAGTATTGCAGTCTTTGTGCTCTGCTGAATGCTAGTAGATACCAGAGAGCACTGATTTTTGCGTATTTAAATGCTGTGCTACCAGGCATTTGCTTCCTTTTTCACAGATTGTACTGTTATACGTGCTTGTTTAAGATATCTTAGTTTTTAATTTTGTTATTAACGTGCTCCTTTCCACAGAATGTAAACAATATACTGGGGTTTTATTATTTGCAGTAAATAAACCATTTGTAAACTTGTCAAAGAGTATTCTGTGCATTTGTTACTTATGTAGGTAGATGGTATGCAAGAATCATGTGGATTTTTTCCTCTAATAATAATGCTTCCATTGAAAAGTGTGGATGTGGTTTTGAAGTCTGTAGAGGAAACATTCCTCGGTTTAGCAGCAATGTGATGGGTTTATCACTACTTACGTATGTGGCTTTTGAAATGACACCGAGATAGACCAGCATGGATATCTTCAGTGCAGGTGCTAGATTTTGTGTATTTGTAGTGATAACAAGGAAATCTTTACAGCAGTCTGGCAGGTTGGCTGGTTTCACTTTAGATGTCTTAAAAAGGCTATCATAATATAATTGCCTAGACAAAAGTTGATTATTTCTTCACTGCTGTCCAGATTTGTCCCTCTTGGATTCTAACACCATAAACTGGCAAAGTTACGCAGGATCCTTTAAAACAACTCTTGACTTTGCATTAGGAAGATACAGTCAGGGAATAATTTTATATTGTTCAGTGTGACTTTTTAAAATGTTTTTTGACTTTTACCATTAGTATCCTTGAACTGCCTTCTGGCTGGCCTGTAAAACCATGGAACTCTCTTGCTCATGTACTGCAGGCTGTAGAAGAGTTGAGGTGCCTACATACCATCTCTGTCCAATCTGTCACTCTCTGTATATGGATAGGACCATTATTTTCCATGCTTCCTTCTTTTTGTTAGTTGGTTTTTTGGTTTGGATTTTTGTTCATTTTGTGTTTGTTTTGGTTTGAGTTTCTTGGGGTTTTTTTTTGCTCTCACTAGATGAAAATCATGGTACTAAAACATCAGCCAGCATCAGGGTGTCCTGACAGCACATACCATAATCAGTACTCACACAAATCTTCATCTTCTTTTTGTTTTGGAGCACATCTCATATTTGCCCTTTTAGAACAAGGAGTAGAGTTGGTTGCCATGCCGCTTGCACAGAAATGTCATTTGCACATGAAAGTACCGTTGCTGCTTCAGGTTGATGATTGGTAATGCAGAACTATTCTGCACCATGTCTTGGGTTGTAAAACCCAGAAATAACATTTTGTACTGTTAAGTCACAGAAAAATGCCCAATTTAAAAATGAGATCCATGTGTATTCCCGTCTTTGTAATGCTTTTAACACACATGTTCATTCCATCCACACCAAGTTACTAAGTACTGTCATGGGGTTTTTTTCTGAAGTAGAGTCAGGAGTACTGATGACTCTAGCACAGTAGAGAACCAGAAAAGTTAAACAGTTCTGAACCATCATGTAGAACATGGGATGGCAAAAATGGAGTTGTCAGTTACAGTCCCCAAACAACCACAGTTCCTGCCAGCTGATGTGCCCCTGAGCATCCTTCATTACACTCCCTACAAGCCAGTACAGAAGCTACTGCCACAGAGTCATCTTGCAGCTAAATCATAGGAGAATGTATGTGCCTGTGGTCTGGCAGCAAAGTCCAGCAAAATTAGCCAGTGCAGATGGGGCGCTAGGTGAAGCTGCAAAGCTCATGTGGCTTCGGAGCAGGATTTCTCTGTTCTATTAATCTTTCGCCTTTTGCTGGGCCAGCAGAGGCTGTGTTTATTGCATTTGCATTTTGGAATTATATATCTCCCATTGTAGCCATGATGAAATTTGACAATATATTAATTTTATATGAAAGTAGTTTTCTTGTATAGGTCATAGTCTAGTTAACAGTTATTTTGCTACTCGGAACTTTGTAGTTTTCAGTAAAAATTTGAAGTAGTGAGTTTGCTGAAGTTTATCTTTAAATATTGAGGATGATGTAGCTTAAAAGAACCTGAAAATAATGAAATGTGTTTACTTACATAGAAAAGAAATGCAAGCAAAAATGTGAGGCTGTAGAAATCACTTTCAGATAAAAAAATTAAAGGTTCTTCATAACAGATACAAGTGTCTGTCTTTTGGATCAACAGTGTTGTCTCCCTTCAGGAGAAAATTCAACTGTTTTGATGTCTTACAATTCTTGACATTTTCTCTGTTGCATCCATTCCAGCGCATCTTGGAATGAGTGGTGCAACAGTGAATGCAACAAAACTACACCTCTGAAAGTTCATATGTATTGGTTATGGTTTTAGGATTTCTTTCTTATGCAGATCTTTCTCTCTGCACATATTTTTGAGATGTTTTATTTTCTTACAGATATACCACAAATGAGACCAAAGCCACACTACGTAATAGTTAAGAAAGATGCTGAAACCAATGAGGCAATATATTGCACAAAGGAACCTTTCATCAAGGCTCGTGTTATTGTCATTAGATGGTTGGTGTCTTTCTGGCTTGAGCCAAAACCTCATACAGGACCTCATATTCCTGGGATGGAAGGTGAAAATGTGCCAAAGAATATTCAGGTAAAACTAAATACACAAAAATGTATTTGTTTTCATGTTTTTGGCTTAATTGTTATGTCAGCAGTATGCTTTCCTCCAATAATTACAATTAATGAAAAGTTTTTAAAAAAAGGAATTTCTAAACAAAGTGTATATTTGTGAATTCACTTTGAAAAGACCTGCAATGCTGCTTTCTTTTTTCAAATTCTGCTATTTGTTTTTAATCAACTAGACATTAGAAGCCTTAAAATGCAGTAAATCCTTTTGTTTGTTTGTTTTCTTTAATTCTTTGTGCTGTTTTAAATTTTACTTAAATTGTACTGTTATACTGCTGTACTAAAAATGAACTGTGGAATATTTTAAAATTTTGTTTCAGAGAGCAGCTGCCAGCATGGCTTCAAGGGAGGACAGCAAAAATGACAGTACTGATAAGCAGGATAGAAATGCAGAACCAGAACAATCTCATTCTAACACAAGCACTCTAACAGAGAGAGAACCAAGTTCTTCTAGCCTCTGCAGTATTGATGAAGAGCATTTAACTGATATTGAAATTGTCCGGAAAGTCTTTTCTTCTAAAAGAAGCAATGTTAATTTTCTAACTGAGATTTTTCGACAGGTAAAAAACTCTATTTTAAATGCGAGAATCTTGACTGTTGTATTGTAAGTTTTCATTATGTCATGGTTTTCTTTCTAGAGCACTTGTTAAGCAGAACATTATACCAAATTACAGGTTTCTTCTGTCATCTTGCCTTCAGAAATCGAAAAACTAAAATTCTGAAATATTTTCTGTGTAGAATATCCCCAGTTCCTGATTTTTCTAATTTTATATGTGTAATAACCAGTTTAACAACATTTAAGTTGGACTTCACAGTTCCCCATAGACGGGAATGTTTAATCTTTTCATATGTCAAAGCTGTAAGTATTAGAACTCACAACCAACCATATTAACATAAGCCTCCTGTGGGCGTCTGCAGCTGTTAAAGAGCTGTTTTAGGAGCATCTAAATGTCCTTACCTTGACAGTGTTCATCAGAAGAGTAGGACAGGTGGCTGTAGAAGGTAGCAGCTTCTGTTTCTGCCTTTACTGCAACCAGAAATGTTAGCTGAGCATACTCAAAATAGTGTTTCTCTACTGGAAACTATTGAACAAATTTAAACTGAGAACATATGCCAGAATATGGAGTCTTTATTAATAGTAACTTTGAGTTCAATATGGGAGAATAGAACAAGATAAACTTTCTTTATGCCCCATGCTATAGATCAAGAGAGTTTTCTGAATAATAGTAAAGAAAAATACACTAAGTTTCAAGTTAAATGCACAACACTCATTGTTCTAAACAGCAGAAAGCGGAACATTTTAAAAATCTTTTATCTGGATGAAATAGGTATTTTTGAATGAGGCAAATAAATGTCAGAAGCTTATCCGCATCCCTTGTATTAAAGAGCTTGGACACATTACTGAAGGACATGGCAGAGTTACCAGAATTCAGCTGACACTCAAGAGTTTACAGAGTCTGAGGCATTGAATGTAGAGTCTAAATTATCAATGGTCTATGTAGAAACTGTCCCCACAGTGAAAAGAAGCAAGGGCAGTTTTCTTCATTCTTTTCACAAGTCACTCCATGAATTTATGTAGATTATTTTGTTTTCATGTGCAAGTATGAGATCTTATTTACATCATTATTTAGCCAGGAGTTTTCAGTGTAAATTAATTTCTAATATACAAGGTGTTTGTAATGTTTGTAAAACACTAGGGCTAAGTTATTCCAGTCAAGAGAAGGTTTCAGTGGGACTGAGTGATGGAAAGATTGTCTGTAGAGAACAAGTTCTGTCCATTTTAGACTTGAGGGTACAAAAAAGTGTATATGGGCTTGCAGAAGAATGTTAGACTTGATGAGCAAGTATATGACTGAGCTTGTCAGTTGAAGCTGAATTCTTTTTAGTGTGAAAATGGTATGAAATGTCTGTTTCCGGAGGGAACATACTACTGGTGTTAAGTGGGCCCTCCTTAAAAGATATGGGCAACTAGTTTTCAACAGTCACAGCATGGACCCAGTAAAGTTGTGTGTTAGTGTAGTTTGTCTGTTCTTCTAAAAATATAATTAGGGCATCATGGTCTTTGGTAAGTGTATTTATAGGTAGTTAAAATCTGACTAATGTTAAAAGTTTCTGGTCTATGACTAGTTGTTACCAGTACAGCCAATACAGAAAACCTTCTGAAGAGGGCACTGATCAGCCATCACACCAACTCAAATGCATGATTTTTAGAAACAGTAATTCTGAAATCTTTTCAGGGAGACATTTACTTTAAGGATACTGTTTTGTAAAATTTTACTTAGCTAAAAATAAGGTAGATGACTACCAGTATTGTGTGTCACTTGAATTTTTCTTAGTCGTTTAGAATTGGTTTAACTCCATTCTTCCAAATCCTCTGAATGGAAGATGTTGTAATAGGAGCTTCTGCTCATTCATTTTGCATATTTTGATGAGTGTATGGGTCTTAAGTTCAGCAGGCTACGTGCTAAGCAGTTAAGCCTGCATGGATTCTCATCTCTCTCTCTCTCTTTGGCAATTAAGTTTTCAAAGTATTTCTTGGTAAGTTTTCTTGTTTAAATGTGGAGGTTTTTTCATGTTTTCAGTTTACATATGAAGAAAGTGAGCAAACATTTAGGTTTAGCAATAATTTGTATGTTAGGATCCTACAGTGGCTGTATTTTTCCACCCTTTTCTCTTAGAACTTACACATTATAGAGCCCAACTTATTTCAAGTATTGTAACTGTGTTTTGTTTCTTTTTTCTTCTACTTGCAGGCATTTCTGTTGCCGATATGTGAAGCAGCTGCCATGAGGAAGGTGGTGAAGGTGTATCAGGAATGGATTCAGCAAGAAGACAAACCTTTATTTATGAAAGAACCTGAAGAAATAATGCAGTGCACAACTGTAGATTGTGATGAAAATGTTGACCATAATTCATCAGAGAAAGGAAAAGAAAGAGAAGAGGTAAAATATTGTTGGTTAATATTTGTGCATTAATATGCCAGTAGACAGAGAAGTGGCTTCCTTGATAGTTTACGTGGTTTACTTTGATGTCAGAGCATTTCTGGGGAAAATCAATGGTAAAACACTGTATGAATGAGCTACCAATTTTATCCATTTTCTGTAGCTTTTTAATGGGCTTAGTTCAATTTAAAATTTTATATCATTTTATGAACTGTTTTTGAGATGTGGATTATACAGTATGCCACCTTTCAACTGTGTAAAAATTATATATAAATAAAAGGATGACAAAAATAGTACTTACTTGATTCAGGTACTTTAAGATAATTGCTACAAGCCTCATGAAATATTGTTGTGCCTTAGGTGCATTTGCCTGCCGTTGTCTATTATTATATCCTTTTTCCTTTAATATAAAGCCAAAATTCTTGTCTAAATATCTGTGAAATTTTAAGAAAAAATATTTTTCAGGAAAAAGGGATGAACCCCAGTCATGTTCGAAATTCAAACTGGACAAGAAATGGGTGTTATGAAGACACTTTGCATAAAACATCTGAAATTGATACTGAAGAGCAAAATGTACGAGCTGGAGTGCAGTCAATATTGCAGGTATGAAACAGATTTGATACCTAATTTTTTCTAAATTATCTATCTAAAATTACCTAAAATACTTGTTATCAGCACATAAAGAGTGGAATGTAGTGCAATACTTCTGCCAGGGAATCCCATGCATCACTAAAGCATCTCTAAATTTTAAAATTATTTTCTAAAATGTAACAATTATGATGATAAATGTTAGACTAATGACAGTGGTTCACTAAATCTTTATTGACCTTAAGTAGGACAATGTATAGACCAGTATTGGATAACACACACACACAAAAAAAAAATCTGCTAATTTTGCATCAGAACATGCATTCTGCTCTGCATTATATTACAGAAAAAATAATCCTTATGTGACTTCAATATCTTCAAATAATTCTAATTAAGTGTTTTGTAAGAATGTTTAGAGGCTTTTTTCTTTTACACTACTACTCACAAAACCCAAAACATCTGATCCTGTAGTTTTTGTAGTCTGATTAATAAGGTGTACAGGGATATTTTTTCATCTTTTTCTGAATTTGCAGCACGTTTGAAAAATTTGATGAGACACCATAACTCTGCAGTGATATCATTAAGGAAAGCAAGAGTTGGAGTTGTACCCTAACAGAAGTTTTTTCATTGCTTCTAAGCAGTTTGACAGGGTAGAAATTGTGTTAATTTCAAATGTTTAGCAAAATGCTTCACTGATGTTGAGGCTATAGAAAATCAAGAGGGTATAATTTGAGGGTATTTGAAATGCTCTTACGGTTAAATGAAGTGTGTGCATTTTATGTATATGTGTGTGTACGTGCATTCATATAGGTGCATATATGACTCTAGCCCCCATAATACTCTTTTATGCAGCAGAAAATTGATTCTGAACTAAATAAAATAGACATGTGCATTTGCCACTTTATTGTGTGCACTTCTGCTGTGTGTGACCATGCTAAGTAAAACTCATTTTTACTACAGCTTGAATGATTTTCTGAATAGGGTTTTCTTTTGTGCTGTACGCTGTTACATATATAAATTAACTTTGTAATTGACATCACTTTTAAATTCAAATATGTTACAATAACTTAAGCTTCATAATCTTTGTTTTCAACAACTTTTTAGAATATAAAGTGTTACTGAGAAAAGAAATACGAGGTGTCTTGGTTTGCAGTACACTACTAAGGCTTACGCTTCTGACAATGTCTTGAAGACTATTCACGTTGAAGTTTTTTTAGACAAAGGTTCATTTGACTACCAAATATCTTTTTTTTTTTTAGCCTGAAACAGAGTCAAGACATCATTCTAAGACAGTACCATGTCTCAGTTTGAGAGATTTCCTGACCTGGAACCACGTTTGATTTTTCTCTGTGAATCAATAATCCAAGACTTCTGTCTTGAGTTTTTTTCCCATTTAATGCTTGCATAGACTTATTTCTAGGCACTTAGTGTAGGTTAGGTTCATTAGTTGAGGCTAGTGAATGTAAACCTGCATACTAATAGCTTTTAATTATTAAAAATCCAAGGCTGTCAGTAGAGGGAAATTATGACTTTAGTACCAATGACTTCCTCTACATGTAGATTAGAAAAGACACAAAAATACTTGAAAATCTAGACCTGAGATTCAAGTGCTTTCTAAACTTTTTTCATATTTCATAAAAATATAGTAACACTTCAGTAGTTGCTTCTCTAGCTCCTACAATGTCCTTGCCTACTTTTTTTTTTTCCATAATTTTCATTCTGAAGGCCCTAATTCACTGTCCACTGAAGTCAGTCACTTTGGGGAATGTGTCCTGTTTCCTGCTTTTGGTAAGCCTCACTGATCCCAGTGGGATGAATGCTTTAGTTTCTCAGAACATAATACAGGCCGTGTCATGCTGAAACACATGCTGTGTACCAGGAGTATTTCAAGTAGTTCAGCATGTATTGTACTAGTCAGTTCCTGGCTTACAGGTGGAACTTTGTGCGGTGGATTTCTTACTGGGACATTTTTGTCCATCATATTAAACTAATCATATTGAGTAGTCTGTTGTACCATCTGTCTATGAGAACAAAAATATACAAATAGATTTTGTAGAAAAAATGGGAAAAAGATCAGTCTCTTTGTTGCTTAATCATACTGCAAGCTAACATATTTAAACATACACTTCCATGTGCATACACAACCTTTTCTGATAAAGATTTTCTGTTATAGATTTTTTTCTTCCTGGTTCTGTCAACTGAATTGCTGAAAACATCAAAGTGCTTCAGTCTCATAACATCCACTCTTTTCTGCTTGCAGGTTTTTATAATAAATTCTTCAAATATATTTTTTCTTGAACCTGCAAATGAATTTAAAGCTCTGCTGGATGAACACACTGATATGTGCAAACGCATTCTCAATATCTACCGCCACATGGTAGTCCAAGTGACTATGGACAAGAAGACATGGTAAAATGATAATGCTTTTATCTTAGATTATTAGTTCACAACACAAATGTGAAAATTTACTTGGTAGTAAACACAGTAGAGCAGTACTGGTTATATGAACCAGTTCCTCTAAATCAGGAAGTACATGAACTTGAACATCACAGACAACTTAGCACAGGGGAGGTTATCTGCTTTCTTAAAGCCTCTAGTAAGCTCCTAGTTAATTTGTGGCAGCTTAGCCCTCAGTGCAAAAAAGGACTAAGCTGGGGATATATAGGCTGCTATTAAGGAGCTACTGATGATTTTTTCCAGGGCATTTTACCCATGTATCAAAGCACTAAAATATGAAAACATACAAAGTTTCACAGCCTTATTTAAAAATAAACAAAAAAACCCAGATAAGCATGGATAACTATTACAATCAGGCGTGTGTTGTTCTTGACCTGTAACTGTATACAGGAGTCTGTGTACTGTGTAACTGTGTTGTTCCTTTCCAGTGCTTACAGTGCCTAGCAGGTACAAGGGACCCTGTTTTAAAGGAATTTCTATCATTTCCCACTCTTCTAAATAGTAGTCTGTAATCAGGTGGTATTTGCCACCATTCTCCATTACAAGGAAGAAGTAGCAAGGGGGTTTCAAATGTCCGATTTATTCAATTTTAACTTGACTTGCATTCAATCTGTCAGTAGTATTTCCTGAACTCTGGGTAAGTACAACTGGCACCATGTGTCGTGTGAAGCTTGTCTCCTCTTCTGAGGAGCCAGTCAAGCTAGCCACTGGGAAATTTGGGAGTGATAATAGAAAACAGATTCTACTAGATTGGTATTTTCTTTCTCAGTTTCACATCAATGTAAAGAGGTGACTCTAGACCACGATGGAAAAGATTGTGCCACACGAAATAATTGATGATGTTAATGATAATGTAAAATTGCCAAAACCTGTAATACATAGGAGGAAAAAGCTCAGATTGAAAATACATTTAAAACTTTGCCTCTAATTTCAGGCCATTGAAGGTGGTAGCAGTTGAATGACTTGGAAGAGGGTATTAGAGGGCCACAGGGATTCCTCACTCTTAAGTGTGAAAAAAGATTGGAATAATTTCTTTTGCAAGAACCAAGTTAGGCCCTTTGTAATCATTATTTCCTTTTTGGAATGTGTTTGAGCAAATCAGGCTTGATTATTACCTTTAAAAATACCTTGGTATATACAGAAGAATAACAAAATTATAACTCTAAGTTTAATACTGTTTTGCAGGGAACAGATGCTACTTGTGCTGCTCAGGGTAACCGAATCTGTGCTGAAAATACCACCCCAAACTTTCTTGCAATATCAAGGAAGAAAAAACTCCACTTTAGCTGGAAGACTTGCAGGACCTCTTTTCCAGGCAAGTAAACATAAATTCACTTTAATTAATTCAGCCTAATTTTCATGAATACATTAGATACAGCAACCACTGTTGGCTGATACATTACCCAGATAATGTGAGTGGTGTGGGTCAAAGAGCTGGTTACATTTGTTACTTTCTGTCCTATATTTTAGTGACACTGTGACTACAGTATTTGAGGTACTGTAAAATTCAATAATTGCTGTCCTTTAGTTGAGTTGGAGTAACTGGCAAGGATAACTGGCAGTGTGTGCAGTTTTAGCTTGCTTCCGTAGCAAAATTAGCTCAAGTCGGCATGAAGTCTTCTGTGGAATCCCTGCCTAATCGATGGATTTTTTTTATTTCTTAGAGAACTCTGTAATTCCTCACGAAAAGCTGTAGCAAATGCTTTCAAAGCTTTTAGTTGCAAAGTGCCGTTTGGTGGGTTCTCAGTGACTAGGATCTGTAGAGCCTCCAGTTTCTTTAGTGGAACAAAAAAGAATACAGAAGATAATGAGTCAAAGCAGTTGTTCTGTATGTAAGTCAGAACCCTGTGTTAACACTTGATAATTCATTAAAAATCTGTGTGTACTGGTGAGGAAAAGAATGTTGGGACTACAATGAAATTTCTGTGGCAGTTTGAAGTTTCCTTTTAAATAGTAACATTTGAATGTTGTCAACTTATGTTCACAATCCAACTTTTCTCTGTTCTTTTAGACTCTTATAGTAGCTTGGATCAAAGCAAATCTAAATGTGTACATTTCTCGAGAACTTTGGGATGACTTGCTGTCTGTAATGTCATCCCTGACGTACTGGGAAGAGCTGGCCACTGAGTGGTCACTGACAATGGAGACACTTACTAAAGTATTAGCTAGAAACTTGTATAGCCTGGACCTCAGTGACCTGCCATTGGATAAATTAAGTGAGCAGAAGCAGAAAAAACACAAAGGCAAAGGTAAGACAACACTGTATAGACATAATTTGAATTTGAGCTGGTGTAATGAGGTGTTGGGCCCAGGATAATTTTGGTCTTAGCTTTTTTTGTATACCTAATTAGGCATCTGTATCACCTGAAATAGCCCTGTTTCTTTAAGGTAAAGCTGCTTTTTAGAACTACCACAAAATCATCACGTTAAGATTCATTTCTGCAAATTGGTGCATATGAAATATAGTTCTTGAAAGTGTGTTGAATTTAAACTAAAATGTTGCACTGTAGTGGGTTATACCTTTATCCTTTTATCAAAGCAATTAAATAGTTGAGTCCCAATCATAACTTCTTGAAAATAAAAAAGGCTATTCATCTGGTGAAAATGAAGCCATTGCAAGCACAATTGGAATATTGGTCGTGAAATGTTAGAAGATTAAATGTGAGGTGAACATAGTTTTGTTTGGCACTAATTGATCACTAGCCCATTGTGAAGACAGTTTTTATTAAGATAACCTTGTGGACTACTGAAGAGAAAGTATAGTTTTAATAATCCATATGAGTGGTACCTGTTTTTGAAATGATTCCTAAAAAATGCATAAAATAGTCTGTAAGACAGAATATGGGGAGAGGAGGTGGCTTATAATGGTGCAGTTCTGGAATTGTTAAGGCACAGGAAGTTTGTCCTCCTTGATAGAGGACTGGATTGAAAATTGCAAAACCTGGATTCTTTTCTCAGTTTGGAGACAGACCTTCTGCATGTGACCATTAGAAGTCACTTTGGTTCCACTTTTGTAAAACATGGATAATGATAATATTCTACTTTAAAAAGTGCATTGTGATCTAATAGTGAGAGGCAGGATTATATTTAGGGTGAGTAATAAAGATGTAAAACCATGTAATTTTTAGTCTACTTTTTATCTCTCTCTGTTCTGATTGATGTGGTTCTCCAATCAAACCTGAGGGAAGGTAATTCCTAGTGCTATCATAGGGTTTGTCATGGAGAAGTAACGTATATGGATTCCTTCTCTTAAAGAGGATGTTGCTACAAGCTTTTTTTTTGCTAAAACATTTCACATGCTTCTATGCCTCATCTTAAGCAGTCATCATTCACAGTTTTGGTTTGGTTTTTTGCTGTGTGACAACTGGAAATACATTTCTCTGTAGTCAACCTTGAGAGGTTGTTCCAGACCATGCATTATTTGTTTTCCTGTACTACACAGCTTTCTTCTTTTTCTTACTAAAAAAACACAGGTTAAACAAAACAAAAAACCCAAACAAACAAAAAACCCAACAAAAATGAAACAAAGAATGGCAGTCTGATATAGGATAAGAATGTGTAGTAAGAACGTGTACAGTTATTTGAATATATGCTTTAAAAAGCATGTTGAATCATCTGAGCCAGATGAGAAAAGTTTATGTTAACCTTCAGTGACAGAGTTTCAGAGAAAGCCTCCATTGCTAAATGTGAGTTGCAGAGTCAAGTCCAGCTTTAGAATTAATAGATATCATACAAATTATGCCAAATTTCTTTGTCCTTGTTTGTTTGCTAATAATAATGAACATGTTGGACTAGGGCTCTCTTTTTCCAAAAAGATGCCCCTTTAATGATTGTAATTGTGTCAGTTTGGATTATTAATGAGCTCAGTCTGGATAAGGAAATACATTGCAAATATTCTTCACTTCTTTTTTTGTGTCTAGCTGTTTTTGATAGCTTCTCATATGAGCTTTACTTACTTCAATGTAAATGTCAAATCTGATTTGTTCCATCTTAATCTTACTATAGGATTTTCTGTCAATTTCTGAAGAGCCCTGTTCTCTGAGCCCATCGTCAAATTTTTTTTGCTTTTGCATTTTGTGTAAAATTATGCTATCATTATTTCATATTCCTCAATGTTGCAAAATTATTTGGAAACCCCCCCACAATATTAATGTTTTGAAATGTATGACTTTGTGTGTCTTATCTGGTAGGAACAGCAAAGAAAAAGTTACATATATTATCAGACTACAACCTTTGTAAGCCCCTTTTTTCAGAAAAGAAAATTACAGTGGTTTAATAGCACCAACATTTCTGAAAAAGTTTGGGTATCCCTCAGTGTTAGTGCTGGCTTAGCTTTTGAATTCATGCTTGCTTTGGTAACTTAATTTAAAGGTTTAAAATTGTTTGGAAGAGCACATCTACAATCATCTGGTGATAGCAGAATAGAAGTGAATAGATTTGCAATTTTATTTTTGCAGGAGTTGGGCATGAATTCCCAAAGTCTTCTGTTGATAAGTCCTTTTCTAGAGGCTGGAGCCGTGATCAGCCTGGACAAGCACCAATGAGACAACGCAGTGCTACAACCACTGGCTCTCCAGGAACAGAAAAGGCAAGGAGCATAGTACGGCAGAAAACAGTTGGTAAGTATCTGTAAGAGCTGATAAAAATTACATTTGAGAAAGGGTAAGGAATTGATAACTGATTTCTATAGCAGTATGGATAGCTTCTTTCCACAATGGTATACTATCTATAATGATTTACACATTAGTTAAATGTGTAAATTATGCAGCCCTATGTGCTTTGAGGGTAGCTGAATAGCTTGTGGTTACTAGAATTACAGTTACTGCAAATGAAAGTAATGCAGTTGCTGTATTAATTCTTAATGAGTTTGATCACGTGCTTAAGCTGGATTGGGAAATAATACTGTTGTGTATATATGAAGGAGAAAAAAGCTGGAATGGTGTGAGCAATGGTGCTGATAGGTGGGTAAGAGAAGGTTTCTTAAGTATGTGTTTTCATGAACTGCAGAAGATGGGTTGAGTATTCTCAAACTGTACAAAGGAAACTGGGAAAAATATGTGTAAGTCTGCATAGGTTGTAAAATGTGCTGTCTTTTACTATACCCTGAATATTGCAATAATGAAAGATTGACACAGATGTGTGCAATTCTCCATTTCTGAAGTCACCTGTTTCTGAATTTTATTACTTGCAGATACTCTTTGCTGTGTTATAAATGAGTTATGCTGAACAATGCTTTAGGTGAACTCCTCAAAAGAAGACTCATTTATGTTCATATGATTTTCTTAGACTATGTTAACAGGAACTGAACTACAAATTTCTTTACTCTGTTGTCTCATCTTGATGATCTCAGTGCTATTGCTTATGTGAAGGAAAATTAAGCTGATTCTAATTTTGTATTTAAAAGAAGAACCTTCTAAGGAATATCTCTTACATTTTTACTATCTTTATGGTAGTAGTAGCTTTGGTCATTGTGTGTTGTGTGTTCACTGATACTTCTTGGAAGTAGGTACATTCTGACACAGTTTTAAAAATTTGGGATGTATATTGGCAGTTGAATATGTAATTGTGCTAGCGTTTCAGAAACTGACATTTTCCTTCTTTTTCCAAAAATATTTGAAGATAATTTTTCTAAGTCACAGAGGTTATTTAGACAAAGTTTTTATTTGAATATGCCTCAAAATTCTCCATTTTAAAAAGTTTTTCTCTCCCAAGGCTCCTGTTGATTTGGGAGAATTAATTGTCCTGTAAGGCATACAGAAATGAGAAAAAATGAAGTCCCGATTCCAAAATTTCCTGGTTTTTTTGCACATTCAAATGCTACACAGCTTTTCCTGTATCTCATGCTGACAGCACCTAGTTTTCCTGATGGATCACAGATCCTTTAAATGTAATTTCTGCTTCTCTGTAGATAGTCTGTGATTAACAGTAATGGTGGTTTTGTTTTAAATCTTAATTGTCTTTAAAAGATAAAGCTTATGTTAAAATTTCTCCTTTACAAATTGTTAATATTTCAGATATTCAGAAGGTTATGTTGTTTGGTCAATTTATTAATGATTTTGTTTTGCTGCAATGGAAAAGATGGCTATTTATATGATGTTAGCCTTAAAATGACTGGAATTTATCCTAATCAAGCTTTATATTGACCTGGTTAGCAGCAAAGTAATCTGATTTTAGTTTCACTGCACTTTAGCTTCCATGGTTTTGTTTCTTTCCTCCAATTATCTTACATATTTGATATTAATAAGCCAAGTTTGCATCACTGCAACCAGTTAAAATTTCAACTGTATTTGTGTTGCAAAATACCAACTGTGGACAAGCATCCCAGCATTGCTAGGATGATTTTAAAAGACGGTAAGTCCAAAAAGAGTTGCCAGAACTAGAATCCCAAACTTCAGGTTTTTTAAGTGTTAATGAGCAAAATGTTACAAAATGTTACATATATCTTAACTGCCTGAAAACGGTTGTTTGTTATTGCCCCTCAGGTCTGCCAAGAGGGCTGTTCAGCTGCTTCTTAATCTGTGCCATTAATTCAGGGTCAAATTACAAAAAAATAGCCACAATAAGTAAAATCTAGAACATTTTGCTGGTCAGATCTTCTCCTTCAGTTTATCGCTAGGTCTGCAAGCTAAGTCTGGAATTGAGTCAGACCTTAAATATGTTGCATGATACGTGATATGTATTACATTCCCTTTGATTATGAGTAACATATACTCTTAATATCTGAGTAAGGGGGATGTGGATGTTGAATATTTTATGGTAAGAAAAAGCTGGAGTTTCTTTTTCATCTGTTTTATGTTGTACACATTTTGTGTACATCTTTGCACCTCTATTTTTTGAGTCATCATCATGCCAGCACACATTTATTGCTGCACCAAATATGTGTGTGTGCGTGTTACTCAAATAAAAATCACAGCTTTTTTGATACGCAGTGTGTACATTTTTAGCCTGAACTTATGTAAAGTGATTTTTTGGAAAGGGCCTTTAAACATAGTATGCATATGGGTTGAAAAATCTGTAAGGTTAGATAGAGGAGTTTAGGCAGGTTCTAGTCCTATAAAAATACTGTATCAGAAAGAATTTACTTACCTATTATTCTGCTTTTGTATAGACAGTAGTGGAAGATTATAAACTATCAAATATCTACGTGTTCTGATATTGTCTGCCTCCACTCAACTGTTTAATTGAATGTAATATGGTGTAAAAAAAATCTAGTCAAATTAAAAGGGACACTTTATGTTAAGATTTATAATCAACACAGTATCCAATATCAAAAACTTGATTTATTTAGGATAATTTAGGCTGGAAAAGTTCCTTAACATTTACTATGTAGTTTTTATTTTTTCTCTTGCCTTCATTCACTGTAAGATTCCCAGTGATGAATGTAATGCATCTAACTATAACTGTATCCTGAATTTTATTACTGTATCTCTTAAACTGACTCTAAAGCTTTACACGTAACTGCCTTTTTTAAAAAAATAGTTTCTGTCATATAAAGTTTACTAGAGCATTGCTTCAGTCTTAAAAGATCTGTCTTTCTGAATTGTTTTTTCAAACTGAATTTAAGACTCCACTTAAGTTGTGCTGCATTTGTCAAATGTATTTTCTGCTCTGTGTGACCTCCAGGTTATCTGCATGTGTTTATTAGCAACAATTCTTTAACCTGGTTTAGAAGTGTGATGTGCTCAACTTTCACTGCACTCTATTCACATACATTTGATTGCCATGCAGATCAGGAGCACTAAGATTCTAAGTCTATATTCCATGTTGTTTTGAAAATACACATATAGAGAGAAAAGTTCAGACTAATTAAGTATTGCACTGAAAATATTTATGTAAGATACTCTGAAATTTCCTTGAAGAATTTTATCAACAATAATTTTATCACCAATAATTTTTTTAAAAGTTAGCAAATTTACAGCAGTTTGAAAGGAAGCTGCCTGAAGCAACGAATATTACTTTTTGAAGACCTTCAGTGTACCTTGAGGTTGAATGCAGTATCAGTATAACCTTGATTGTAATACTACAATTCTTATGTATGTTTTGTATTCTGTAGGAATGTTGGCAGGATGTGAGATATGAAAAGGTGAATTAACCTTAGTTTAGCAAGATTTACCCAGTATCAATTAAAAGCCAGGCCCCATGGATAAAACAATTTAATGCTTTTCATTGTCAAACCATTTCACTTCAGTCATTTCATTTTTAATGTGGAGCTATAACAAGCTTTATTGCAAATTTCTCTACACAGAACTGATCATTTTCTCCTTATGATTTTGAATCTCTTCTGGAGAAGATGAATTCAAGAGTATGGGTATTTCTATAATACAGAGATGCATTTTCAGGATAAAATCAAAGGAAATTCGAAAAATGCAAATGTAGTACAAGTTACTTTTTCTGTTTAAAAAAAATCAAATCCAGAGTGCGTGCGGAGTAACTTTAACTTTGATTTTTCAACCCCTGATGCAGTAGGAAAATGTGTTAATTACCTTATTGATTTCAAATGCAAAATCTCTGTAATCCTCATAATAAAGGCATTGTTGCTGCTTTACATAAAAGTTGAAAACTCAGAATGTCTTATGTGTCCACTGATTTTTTTCTTTCTTACAGCTCTGCCAATATCTGCCGTGCTGAAACGTTTTAATTTTTGAATTTTCTTCCTTTTTATCTTTGTTTTCTCTGTTGCTGCTTTTTCTGTGACACAAGCCTTTCATTATAGTCACTCTTCTTTTTTCCTTCCCCACTTCTTTCTTTTCCTTTTTAAAGCCATGAGAAGCCGATCCATTGGTGAATGTGCTCTGCCATCGGCCTATATACGCAGTGCTAAAAGTGCTCCTGTTCTGATCCATACTTCCAAACCCTTCTTGCCTGATATTGTTCTCACTCCCCTTTCTGATGAGCTTTCAGGTAGTGCCACCTCTGCTAATTTCTGCACCCCCTTTATCACTTTTTTAAACCTTCTGCTTTCAAATTCTGCTAAACCATTAAATTTTTCAAAGTAAAAATACTTTGGGGATGGTGGGAGAGGGGAAGAGATAAAGAATTAATATTTTGAGTTTTGTAAGATACCATGCTATTTTACAATTCATTCTGGAACTGTTAGAAGTTAGTGCTGTGCCAATGTTTACTATCATAAAAGAGAAAATTTGAGAAATCTCTTCACTTTTCCAATTTATTGGTAAGCAGCAATATAATATCTGTCTACCAGAGAGTACAACTAATCTAAAATTTTTATTTTTGATGAGGGAGGGAGGGAAAGGAAGAACTTAATTTTACTTTAGTTTGCCACTTACATATTTCTGTGTAAATTTTTTAATTCAGTGTCATAGACATGGTGTGAACAACCATGATGATACACTTCAGCTCCAATGAAAAAAGAATATGGTATCATATAATATGCTTTGGAGTGTGACTGGTTTTCATTACTATATAAAACCATGAAAAAAATCTGTAGTGTGGAATTCTCAAGTGTGGTGTTTTGGTATTATTTTCCAAATGATCCATTTTTTAGGATTGTGGCTTTCCTCAACATTCTCTTTCGTCCAGCAGGGTGTTTGGCTACAAGTTGGACAGTAGCTTACTTTGGATACTTTTATTTGAACAAATAGATTCAAAAATTAGAATTAGCACAGACTTTAAAAATGCATGTTTTCAGATAATGTAATTTTTCCAAGTATTACATAGGTATAAATTAGTAATGTGTTAAGGCTGACAATCATGTTCTGCCTTTTTATCAATGAGTGGAAAAAAAAATTAAAGCACAGTGGGAGGACATAGTCAAAATGGCATACAAATATAAGGACTTCATGACAGTATTTGTTTTATGAAAGATTTTTTTTTCTGTCTCTCCTGCCTGCCTTTGTTACCTGAGAAGTGCCAAGAACTGTATCTTCATAATTGTATTTAGTCATGTGTCATGTGTGACAGAATTCTTGTTGTGAAACAGAAATTTGGTGCCTTAGTATTCAGTCTGAAAACATTAATGGACAATCAGGAAAGAGCCCACTCTAGAGAGACCAGACTTTCACAATGAACAGTTACGAAATATTTGAATGCAATTCTTGACACCACAAACAAAATTTAATAAAATAAAAATAATATGTAATAAATTAATAAAAGTATGAGTGCAAAGAGTATCTCTTCTGAGATACAAGTGATTATAACTTAGAGATTTTTCTAGGAATGATACGTGAACAACCTTTTAGAAAATGGGTCCTACCTGGCCATAGCATTGTTGGAAACAGTCAATGCTTAATGGAGACCTTAAGAACACCTACAGAAGGGTTATGAGCTTTCACAGTGGACTATTATTTCATCACATAATTGCTGATACTTAATTATCTTCTCTTAAACAAGGCAAAAGTGCTTTTGTAGTCAGTTTTATCATCCATGTTTCTGAAAAGTCCTGGCTTGCATATTACTTCTAATGTGTCCCAGACCTGATGGCTCTCTTGCTATTATCCTTTATGTTGATAGTCATCCAATAGAAAAACTGTATGACAAATGTAATTATAAAAGTAAAGTGACGTTACAGACCTTTGCACTTCTGACATAGAAAAAGTCCTAGGCCCTTCCTGGTTTTGATGTCTTCTCAAACAGATGGGTGTTGCAGCAGCTTCATGATGTGCCCAAGAATCTTGAACATTGCCAGAAAATTAAAAACCTCTAGTGAAGAAAAGCAAGCTGTTAAGAGTGTTGATGGGGAGGTAGCAGAGAAAGGGAAACACTGTCCACTGGATCAGAGTGCACTTTGCTCTTTTAATTTTCCGCATTTTAAATTGTGCTCTCTTTCTTCTTCCTTTTTTTTTTTAACATGAAGCTTTATCATTTTCCTTGTCTTTTCTTCTTACATTAAATATATTATTTTCTGAAAGCCTTCTGTTTCCAGATGTACAGCATGTAATTTGGAAAGTAATCAAATTGTTTCTATCGTAAGTGCGTTCTAGGTAATGAATGATGTTTAGCTAGTTGTGACAGCCCGTCATCTTATTACAGGGTTATATGAATATCCCTGTTATCCAAAATGACTTTACGATCCAACACAGCTTGAAGGAGAGGACATTTCAAATTATTCCAGAATAATAGGATGACTAATATTAAGTTTTTGGAAGTAGTATTCAGCTCCTTTTTAGCTGTAAAACTCATAATTGAAAGGTGGACCCACTGAACACTCGTGAATCTGGACAGGTAGTCTTAACAGAAAGCATTCATGACCAAACTTTTACTTTATGTACTGTATATTAATTTTCAAGAGTAAGGCAGAAAACCTGACTATAATTTGTGAGACATAGTGTTTCTGCTTGAAGATCAATCAGTAGGTTGATAAAATATATTGCAAAAGTTCAATATTGACATCCAGTCGTCTAGTGTCATAGAGGATGCTTTTGCTAAGATTGTAATTCCTTCATGTCGTTTCTGTAACGTTGTATTTCCATGTGCAGAATATTTGCAACTTTTCAAGTAGTATCCAGAAAGTGAAAGTGATTTATGCTTTAAGGTGTTTAGTTAGTAAAGTGATTTGTTACAGTATATTTGTTGCAAATCTGAAATATTTCTAAAAAGAATTTCCTCCAGTCCTACACATGTACAAAATAACTAGTAAAATGATGGTTCATTCTGGAACTGTTGGGGGTTTTCAGGTACAAGACCTGGAATAAAGTGTCAATGAGATGTAGGCAAGATTCCTAGAAGCAGTGGGCAAACTAATTAATTGCAGGTGGGAGATTTTTCCTTATCCACTGGGACTAAAAGAATCAAATATTAACCTGAAAGGGAGATCCATATTATGCCTTTACAACCTTGTTCCCAAATCATTAAGTAATCATTAAGATGAAATATAAAGAAATCATAATTGTAATGTCAGTATGGCTGTAATTATTCTTTAATCTCAGAAACTCACAGAATGCCTGTGTTCTTTTAAAAAATCCCCAACAAACTATTGAAAACTCAGAAGCAAAATGTTATTTTTTCTCCACTTCCCAAATTGACTTTGCATGATGAAATAAAAACCTGTCCCAGCATTACACAGGGATCTTCTATTAGCACTCATGCTGTCTTGTCAGAATGTGTCTCTCCATGGGTCTGTATTTTAGCATATTTATCTCACACTTGATGCTGAAAAGCTGCCTTCTCTTTCTGCCTTCTAGCAGCAAAAGGAGAGGCAAGGTTGATTTAGGAAAGTTGTGATTGGCTGAGATTGGCCAGATGTACCAGTAGCTTTTCCTTACTGTACCATATGAGGAACCGCGGCAATTTTTCTCCTAAGGGTGCGCAGGGTCAGATACCCAGGGTCAGCCTGCTGGCACACAGTTGCAATGTACAAACTCCTTGAGAGTTTATGGTGTCCCAGTCTGACTGTAATACCTGTGTGCAAGGGTGAGCCCTGATTGTAAAAGAAGCAGTTCATTTGGGTTTTTAAGTATTGTCTGTGTTTTCAGTGCTGGTGTTGCAGTAACGTTTTTCATTTCCTTCGTTTCCTCCTGTTCTACAAAAAAGAAATCTTCATTGGCACAAGCACATGTTAGTTTGAAGATGTGTACTCGTATGCGCTTGTCATGAATATGTGAGCACCTAAAATTAATTCTGGATCAACATTGAAATAAATCTAGCTGAATTTATTTCAATGTGTGGAGCTGCTTTCTGTGCATTCTGAGTTCTCTGTCCAATTGTTTTTAACATCCTAGAAGGTCATGATCACTGCATGCATGCACAGCATGGGATTTCTAGGCTGCTGCTTTAGATAAGGTTGAGTTTATAATAGATACAAAAAATGCATACTGAGGGCTCAATCTGAGGTCACTGTATCATAGTTGCATGTATTAATCTCATATATATCATCATGCACACTTTTGACCGAATTCTGTGGTCCTTTCTTTGCAGCTGTAAGAAGTAGCTTGAGACTATGTTAGCATAAAATCTCTGCCTAAGTCAGTAGGGAGTTTGAAATAACAGTTCCAACTAGAGAGAGACACCATTCGTTTCAGAGGGTGTTAGTTCGTGTAGTTAGTAATAAGTTGAACAAGAGCAATGATGGGACATTTATTGTTTATCAAAGCTGAAGAGAAAAGGAATAATAGATTGTGTTGTATTCGATGATTTTTCAGTTCATGTTTATTTTCTGAGATAGCTTGGATGTCATTCTCTTTTTCCAATATAGATCTCTCAATTTCCTGTCTAATAGCTTCTTTACAGTTCAGTAAACTTTGCATGAGGTAAAACTTTTACTTCCGAATTTTAACTTCTTTGAAAAATTGAGCATGGAAATAGCATTTTTCATTATCTTGGAACACATATGTTTAGTTAAGTACAACATATCTCATTCCTCTGGTTTATATGTTTTGTTGAGAAGGAGGATATGAGAAAATGCAGCTCCATCTCTAACATTCTCAGAAAAGTGTAAGCAGTTCAAACAGGTTTTAAGGGGACTTCAGATTATATATATAGAGAGATCAATGTAGTAATAATTTGAAATACTTAGTAATATTTGTATATAATATTTAGTAATAGAAATATTTTAAAATGTAATTATGCACATAGTTATTTTAGCTGTAACACATAAAAGTTAGGGGAGGGAAAGGGGCTTAAACTTTGTTCTGATATTAAGTAAATTCACCATTGCACTCATGAAGTTTAAACCTTCTAGATAGAACAAGGTAAGTCTGTTTATATGTGGCAAATAACTCCTGCTGGTGTTTCATTTAAGCTATTTACTGTTATTCCTGAGTTTGAAAGCATCTCTACAACTTTTTAAGTAGTAGGTAGTAAAAATTAGTCTGGGGAATAAAGGATTCTATCAAAAAGAAAGCCCACAGAAAATTGAGTAAACTGGTTTCACCTTGCTGTTTAAAGTGCTTATCTCATAAAAGGACTACAAGGATAGCAGTTAGTTGACTTGTCTGTAAGGGATATTTAGTCTTGCCTGCACTGGTGATTTGATAGTATATAGTATTCCTATAACGTAGTAGGAAATCTGAAGAGATACATGAAGTTTCTTTATTTTTGTGGATAATGTGAAATCAGCTGATACTTCCATACAATTTGTAGGTGATCCATGTTGGAACTGCAGCTTTCATTACAGTTAACTATGGTATGTACTGACACTAACATAGGAAGAGTCTCAACAGAGACAAGGAATCACTAATTTAAATGATAATAACAAATTCTGATCTTTTCATAAACAAAAGTGTCTTTAATGTTAACTGTTGTGAGGCTGCAGGATGTTTTTTGGTATCAGAGTACTTAATTCTGTAATTCTCATAAATGTTACATTTGGCTGAGTAAAACTGGAAGAAGAGGGAGAGGTAAGCCTTCATTAAGTATTTAGTTTCATATTTTGAAGACGAGAGACAAAACATCCTTCTAGGGAAGAAGGGTATATCTTTAAATTGTCCATTTTGTACAGTCATCTTTTCTGTATAGGACCTGCTCTTCCTTGTAATTGAAAAGCTTTAGTCTTTAGGTATACGCTATATTGCATATCCCAAAGTATTTATAATGGTATGATAGTATTCTTTCTGATATTTAAGTAATTTGTATATATACATATATATATGTTTTTTAATTAATGGTTTGTGACTTCAATAAACAACCCTAATTTTCCAAAAAACATCCTTATTCTCTTTGGAGTTGCCCCATTTTTCTGAAGATGTAAATTCCACACAGGGAATTCTACTGTTAGCTAATTTGTATTCCAATAACCATTTCCTGAACAAGCTAGCTGGAATAATATTGGTTGAATTATTGAACTTATTGGCACAGCTCTAGCTTTAACTGTATTTCCAAACGTTCCATGACCTCACTGTTTGTTCTCATGCATGTTAACTTTTAAAACTGTGTTCTGATGGTCTAACTCATATTACATTCTGTACTGGATATTATGTGCGTGTGTTTTTAACACTCTAGTATTGGAAAAAGTGTTTTTATTGTACCTAAGAAAACAAGGCTCTGGATTTTTCTGGCTTTTAAAGTCACATAATTAGGATGTAGTGGTAAATACATATTGTCT
This sequence comes from Corvus moneduloides, assembly GCF_009650955.1. Lineage (NCBI taxonomy): Eukaryota > Metazoa > Chordata > Aves > Passeriformes > Corvidae > Corvus > Corvus moneduloides. The sequence continues at coordinate 25,532,718 of NC_045481.1, forward strand.
CTATTCGTAAATTTTTGTGCATGTTACATATACTTTTTTCCTACAGACATTGATGATACTCAAATTCTTCCACGTCCGCCTCGAGTCAGACATTTTTCTCAGAGTGAGGATGCTCCAAGTGAAGTTTTTGGTGCATTAAATGAAGAACAGCCACTGCCACGAAGCAGCAGCACCTCTGACATCCTGGAACCATTCGCAGTTGAACGAGCCAAGGTGCAGTTTCCTGTCATTGACAGTTCATCCCATCATGCTCCAAGCTTTACAGAGTTTCCACTGAGACCTCTTCATGCATAGGATCCACTGAAAGCCATATCACTGATACAAATAGCAGAGAGTCCTCCTTGGAAGTTGGGGATAGTATTTTATGACCATCTTTGTCATTTAATAGGGCCGGTAGAATTTGCAAACACTGCCTTTGAACAAAGCCAATATGTTGACCTTGAAGGTGGAAGATGATCTCCTTCCTCTCTGAGAGAATATCTTATTAAAGAGAAAGAAGAACTTTGCGGTAACGTTGAGATAGATAAATGTGAGGCTTCTGCTCATGAAGTTGATACATCAGTAAGTAGGAACGATAGATTACCCCTGGATGGATTAGAAAAGAGAGATCAGACTGGTCAATGCACAACTAGCATCACTGTTACAGAAAGAGCCAATAACACAGAGCTGCACCTAGAACAAAACCCAAGTGACTTCATAAGTAATATTGCACCTACTCAAGTAGACTTTTTTACAAGAAATCAAGCGCTTAATAAAGCCAGACAATTAGATATTGATAAACAATATGAAAGCATGTTTGATCATGGGTCAAGTAGTCCTAGCAGTAAAGAAGGGAAGAGATGTCTGTACAGGCAAGCAGCCACTGAAGCTGATGTAGATTTAGTTGTGGAAGCAGCAGTAGCTGAAAAGAATAAAAGTGCCCCAGTTTAATGAAAAGCGACCAACTCGTGTATTGTCCATGCAAAGAAAGTTCTTCCTAAACCACAAGTTGATCCTCAAATGCCTCACATCGCAGGCACGAGCAAACTGGCACCAACTAAAAGAAGTATATCTGAAACCGTAACTCATAGGGCCAAAATCATGAAAATAACAACTAAAAAAAGAAACAGCGTTCATGTTACTTTTAGGCCATCTACAGAATCGGTTCAATTTTACAATCCCCTTGAGAACAAAGAGGCTGCTTGGAAAGCAAGACTTCGTAAACTTGGTGGCTTCAGTAGTAGCAGTAGTGGTAGCAGCAACAACAGTACCAGTGCAAGCACTAGCTCATCAGCTGCCACAGAGCTGGTTAGACCTGGAATATATAGACATCTAGATGCAATCAATGCTGCTTCGGCTGGCAGCAAGCAAGTTAAGGAACCTACAGAACTCAAGCAGCTGTGTTGCAGAAAGAAAAGTCTTGCAGTTAGTCAGTTCCAATCTCGTAGTGCCTTTAGAGCATCAGGTCAGGAGTCGGCACAACAGCAGGGCTCCCTGGGTGGTGTTTATAAAACTGTTGTACATGCTCTTTCGAAGCCGAAGGCAAATGTTTCCCCACAGAGGCAGAACAGAATGCCAGCAGAGGCTCCACTGAGGGATCTGTACAGTCATGTAATGGGCTATTTTGGAAGGAAAGCTGCAGGTGAGCACTAACAGTGTGCAGAGCGCAAAAGGAGAAAGGCAGCACCAGTTTGGCTTAATGCAACTGAAGCAAGCTCTGATAAGCAATCAAAAGGCTTTGGGATGATCACTGCTTTCCCTGTTTGGTTATGCATGCGCCTATAGCCAGCTGATATTTCTCCCAGCATAAGTTACATTTACATACTTTAAATTACTAATTTTTCTTTTCAAGATACTTAGTTGAACCTCTTTGCTGCTGAAGATCATCAGGTTAGGGAAGAGGAAGAGACAGTAAATGACCTAATAAAGGATTAAGCCTTGAGACTTTAGAATTTTCATCTACCATGCAGAGTCTTCAAATTAAGCCTACTGAATGATTGGCATTGCATATTTTATCAGAGTGTGGTATTCCACTCTAAGTGTAGTTTTTTTGTCAGAAGGACCTGGCTCTCAACCAACTAGGTTGAACTAATTGTATTTCTGGTTCATTTAGTGTGTTTTCTTCTTCCTCCTCATTCTCTTCCTCCTTTTCCTCCTCCAAAACAAAAACAAAAACAAAAACAGCCCCTCAAATTTACATTTGGAGGTCATTTTAGATGGTTTTAAAAAAATAGTCTGAAATAGCAATCTGCTGTTACTGGAATGATTTCATTACAGCAGTTCTCTGAGTCTAATCATAAGGTTTTGTTTGTGTCTTTTTCAAAACATATCATAGGCCTTCCTATATTCATTCATCAAAATGGCTGCAGTTACATCTTGGCAACATCTTCCATTGCTTTCTTTTTTTCTTGGAATCATGGATGTTCATGAAGGTCTTGTGATAGTCTTTCTCCTGCTAACTGTGAGACCTCTGTGGACTGATCAAAAAAGAAGGCTGTGACTAATACACATTGTCATAGTTCACATAACCTTAATTGAACAATAAATTAACTTTCAGCAGTAATGCAGGTTTTCCTTTTTTCCCATTGTTATGCTGGCATGATTAACAGAGGAGTCTGCAATGCATCCTGCACTGAGATGTTAATGCCACCTGAGGGCAGTCTCTGTAAGCACAGCACCTGAGAGCGGTACTGTCATCGGTCTCACAAAAATGATTTGCTGCTCTTCAGAAACTAGACTTCTGAAAAAGAGATATCTAGGAAGCACCAATTTTAGAAGTACCTGTTATTTAAAATCCAGCATTTAACAGAGCCTCATTGTTAGAGTAAACTAAACTGTGGTCTCATGAGAGATGATGCTGAGGGAAAAATTTGTATAAAGAGAACATGAACTGGAATAGCTTGAAGACTTTAAAGGCGGATATCATAAAGTGAGGTGTAACAGCCACAGCTAAATATGAACAGTGTAGCTATATCAAAAATATAGCACTAATAAAGGAGTGAACTTCATTAATTGTTCATAACCATTGATCATCTAGAGTTAGAACTTTCATTCCATTTACTAGCATGTAATTTTATTATGTAACATTTTCTTTGCACTATTTATACTAACTGTATACAGTGCCACATTGCCATTTGTCATTAGTATATATTACAACCTAGTTTACTTTTTCCACAACATTGCTTTTCATCAGGAATGCAATGAAGAAGGAGCCTGAAGGAGTCACATAATTTTTAAGAATTTGTTACTTACTTGTGATATGGAGGAAGAACATACGCTTTATCCTTAAAGCAAGCATTAACAACTTTGAGTAGTGCTTACCTATAAGCTTCCTGCTCTTAAAGGTGGAATTGGAAATCAACTAACCCCTGCTTAGTGGGAAGAAGAAGCCATACTAATTCTGAAAGTAGAATCTGCTTTAAAAGAGGGACATTCTTAAAATGCATGTTTGGCAATTTTGATTTTTTAATTTCTGTTAATTAGCAGATTTTTTCATTTGTTACATTTTGTTTTGAAAATGTCTTGATGCATTCTTTACTATAAATGGTTGTTCATTTGCTTTTAGCTAATAGAGAGGACATGAGTCAGAAGTTGCACCCTATTGATAGTGATATTGGCAGTAGCAATACAAATGTTCCTGACCTCATGGATGAATTTATAGCTGAGAGGCTCCGCAGTGGTAATGCACTGGTAAGCCTTTAAACTTGCTACATTTCAATACTTAGGTCTCCATTATGTGTGAACTTGTCAATGACATGATAAATCAGTTCATTAAAAAGTATTTCTCTGGCTTTTATGAATCAGAATTAAGAATATTGCTTAATTATGCTTTGCCTTTGACATAGATTCATGCCATTTTATACCATTTGTGTTTTCGTATTTATTAAATCTTCATCATGGAGGCAATGCAGAAGTTACTGTCTGATGAACAGTCTCATGGAATTAAACAGCCTTAATTGCACCTGCAAAGATATCTGTACATAGAATACTGTATTTTCAGAGTACTAGTTTAAATGTAAATTTGCATGGTAAGTAATTGAATAACATGCTGTAGTACAGTACTGTTTACTACAGGTATAGTCAATGCAACACACTACAAAACTACTCAAATATATTTTATTTTTTTATTTCACTTGCAAGTGTTGAATAATTTCCTGTAAATAGTGCTCTGTTAATTGAACCAACTTTTCATATGCTTTCTTCCTACACTTTTCCAGAAGTGTCGTGTTGTTTGGAATTGCATTCATAATAAGAAATTTTAATCAATTTTAAGTCAAGAATTTTTGGTTACTGTTGAATGTTTACAAAAGGAGACAACTGATTTGAAGAGATAAGTGCTTATTAAGGAGTAACAAAAGGGAAAAGACTAAAAAAAAGTTTCAAATTAAGAACAGAATGGGTAACAATTTAAAGATAGTGTTTCAAAATTGTTTAGTTCTTTTTTCTTAGAAGTTTTTAAGGTCATTTTAAGACATGCTCCTATAAGACATACTCCTATAGAAAATTGTCAGTAAGGAGTTGGTGATAATAAGGGGCAGAAGAAGATTCTTCTAAGTTATTAAAAAAATTGTTTATTTATCATCACCTTTTAAAAATGGCAAGAGAGGATCTATAGATGTATATAGATATGTGTACTTTTGTCTTTTGTATTGAACTCGTTTATGAAACTTGATTGTTGGCACAGAGTATTCTTGTTACTAAGTCTTGAGTTACACGACAAAATGCTAACTTGTAGTCTATGAAAAAGGTTAACTTAGTCTGAAAATTAATGAAACAGAAGTCATCACGGCTGGCTCTAGAAGAGAGAAAGGGAGGGATTACTCTTTGTTTTGAGAATTTGTACTTTCCTCAGGTAGCAGGAAAGACCTGAGATAAATTTGAGTAAATACTCTGAAACTACCACTCATTTTTTTAATTAGTGCACAAGAATAGATATGCCTTCTTTAAACAGTACCAACTTACTAAGATTAGTTTTAGGTTGCTATATCTATTGAATGCTAAAACCGTATCATGAAAAGCTTGTAAGTCTGAGTTAACTTCTAATTAGTAGTAGAGTAGTAAAAGAATGCAGAACTGACTGGGCCTAGTGTAAAAGGACGGCATCTTTAGTCTCATAATGCATACAAATTTCAAGCCATTTCATAAAATGGCTTTTCTACTTTGATATCTCTTCCCTTTCAAGCGAACAGTCTTATCTGTGGAAAAATTTACCTTAAAGAAAGACTTCAAATAGACCACCACCTTACTTGTACATGAGTAAATCTGCATGCCTTACCTTTGTTATATGTGGTCTTTTGTGTTTTAATCATAAGAGGAATAATGCATGAATTAGTATGTTAATTTTCTCCTTTTATAAATTAAGTTTTTGATTATAGCATGGTGGCCTATAGGCCGGAAAAGACATTGTGTCTGAAACCAAGGTAAACAAGTTTTCTTTAGTTATTTGGATGTAATATACTTAACTAGTTTTCTCTCTCACATCTTACCTACCATGAGGCCGGTACTAGTCTGAATCCTAGCCTTTTGCGATATGTGTCCAAAAGTCCACTGCGCAAATAAAATTTGTAGTTATGAAATTCTGTGACTGCGTGGGTTCTTCATGTGGGGATATGGAAAGTCTTGGTATTTAGTATGATGGCAATTTCTGGCTTAGGTACTTAAGAACTGTTTGTTGCTTCTGACTTCAGCAAATGTGGAATTGCTTTTTTTCCATTTTATATAAATAAGCCATCCAAGATTTTAAGATTATTTATGTATCTTCAATGTGTAGAATGTGACAAGAAGAGGAAGGCAGTCCTGGCAGCTTGGAAGTTCCTAAGACCTACCTGATATATTGAACAAGCAGAACCAATGCGTCCTGTTAGATGACCCAGGCGTGCCGTCCGAGTGGACGTCACCTGCCAGCGCGGGCAGCAGTGACCTCATCAGCTCAGACAGCCACTCTGACTCCTTCAGCGCCTTCCAGTACGAGAGCCGCAAATTTGAAAGCAAGTATATTTTTCCAAAAGTAATAGCATTTTTGATTAATGTATTGCAAATTTCCTTTGTTTTGTTGTTGTCTTATTTTTTTCCCCTGGATAAAGTTGTATGCCAGCAGTTTTCTGTAGAGAGAGATTGTTTTGATTTTCCATTGAAATCATTAGCAAGTTAATGGAGCAAGAATAGTTCTTACGAGAGGCTATTTTTTTTTTAGTATACTGAAAAAAAAGAGCCCTGGAATACTACTATGCAAAGAGCAGAACATAATTGAACAGAAGTTAGAAAGCAATATTGTCTCTCTGTAGAGCGTATCCATCTGTTTTGCACCAAATATAAAAATTAAAGCTTGGAAATTATTTTAACTCTTTTGAAAATACTTAGGTAAAACGTAAAAGAAGGGCTTCTGATATTTTTACAGTGGTCTTTATGTAGCTATAGATTACTCAAGATATTAAGTGTAATATCATGGTAAAATTAGTATGCTTTGTTAAAATTACTGTGTTTTATTTAATAACATAATGCTTTTCCTTCATTTTATTTATCCATTCCCACTCTTGTTTAACAGAAGGGGTCATTATGGTTGCTAGGAATTATAACATCATGTATTATGTAAGATAAAAATAATGTTAATATAGTATAATTTTTTGAAGAAATTACAATTTTTATATATGTCTCCATTATGCAAATAAGTTATGGTATTTAAACCTACATTTCAGCCTGACATTTTCTTCATTAGTGTTGAAAGTAATGTTTGTTAGAGTACCATTTGCTGTAATATTTTTATTTTGAAGTTAGTGCTTTTACAACAAGCTTGAATATTTCTTCCAGCCTGTAAATAAATTCCTTAATGTATGAGTCTATTATTTTTGCTTTATTCGTATGTAGCTGCACTTAACAGCAACTAAGAACACAGACATGTGACAGGAGTGTCTTCTGCAGATGTGAAGTCATGGGTTAATGACAGGAAAGAGAATATTCATAATAGTCAATACTTTCTGCTGTTGCATTTTATTTAAATTTTGCAACAGTGTGCTAGTAGCACAGAAGATGCACATACAAGGTTTCTGTTTGGTTTGGAGATCCTGGGCCTCTGGGGTTTTTACGTATTAGTGGTGGGTTTGTGTTGTAAATTAATACAATGCTTTCCTCATACAGATTTCAGCTTTGGCACTGAGGCAGGGACACCAGCTTCTACTGACATTGATGCAATTTCAGGACAGCAACAGAGTGCTGAGGAACAAGAAGTGGCCAGTCTAACTACACTCCACATAGACTCAGAAACAAGTAGTCTCAATCAGCAACCATTGTCTGCTGAAGCTGCAACTATCACTGGTAAAGTAGATTTAAAAAAAAAAAAAAGTATTTATTTCAGGAATTTTTCACCCATCCTGAAGAATGCAACTTCCAGCTTCTGCCAAGAATCTATATTCTATTTTAAATGATTCTTTTATTTCAATTATTTTTGATTGCTATTGAAAAGTAGTATGTGAAATAATGTAAGTGGAAAACCTTTGTCTGACTTAGTTACTCATGGTCCTAAATGTATTTGAAACCCTTCATGAGAAAATCTATACAATTACCAAGGAGAAACTCTTACCACATAATGTATGCTAGATCTCTTACAAGTGTCCTTCTATTACTGGTAGTTAAATAATTAATTTTCAGGAAATGTTTTTGCTTTGGATGGTTTTCACAGTGCTTGTTCAAACCAGCGTATCACACTGAAGTATCTTGGGATTCTTTTTATATGCATCCATCTTAATATCTCTTTATATTGTCTGTTGTGTAACTGAGAGCTTTTATTATTCAAAATGTTAGTTATTTGGCCATGTAACATCACTTTCCATTTGTATAACTGAAAAGTGATGCAGTTAACTGAAATTGAATGGGCTCCTGTCTCAAAGAGAGAATGCTTCTCTATGAGGATGATTTGAAAGAATGGTCTCTTGCCAGGTTTTGTACATGAGAAGTAAAGATGTCCATAGTCATTTTCATACTCCTTGTTCCATAGCTGTTATACATTACCATTCCTGTTACAACCCTAGCTGTAACAAGTAGCAACAAGTATCTATATTTCTGTGAAAGCTTATACCTCCATATTGTATCTTGTTCGCTGTTAGAAATCAACCTCTGCATTTTCAGAGACATGGAAAGACATCTTTACTTCCTCTGCCGTAATTTTCACTTTTTAAAAGTGCCCTTCCACTGAAAGAACCATGGTATTAGCTTTCATGGACATTGTTGTTCAGCTTGTTCGACAATGTTCAGCTTGTGTTCTCTTCATTTTTCTCTTTGCTGTGTGCTTGTTGAAAGTCCTTGCTGTAGATCTGTTCTTTTTCTGTTTGTTTGTATGTTTTTATATGTTAATAATTTCATTACTGTTTGGTATTTTTGTCCAAGTTTGCACTATAATTGAATTGATAAGATTGCAATTAGTGACTGAGTTGTCCATTGAGAGATTCTGTGGTTATCTCTTCTTGCTTGGACCACCATTTTAAAGAGGCAGCTCTTGTGTGTCACATGCATTTAGCTGGGTTTCCTGAGGAAGCAATACTTGTGCAATTGTATTGTCTGTTTCTGACTGTTCCATACCCCAACAATATTGGAGCCTATTGTCTAATTTTTGCTAAATTGACATATAAGAAAACAGAAGGATGTTATTTTCTTTGATGTTTTATGAAAGATAGGCAGCTATCTAGTGAAAATTTTATGTATGCAGACTCTCATGATGGAAGCTGCAATGTGAATTTCACTGTATTAGATGCTGGCAAATCAATGCAGAAACTCAACCTTGAAACACACTCATAATAAACAAGTTTTCAGTGGTTCTGCTGATCAGAAAACTACTCTTTCTAAATCTGAAGGGTTTTGGAAGGAAAATTTCTTTTTGGTATATGGTCATTACTTCATATTCTAAGTAAATGATAAAGTTGACTATTGACTGCTGTTTACTAGTTCTAGAACAAGTTGTACCCATGGAAGTCTCAGTCAAAGTCAGATCCTCATATGCTGGAGTATCGTTTAATGACAGACTCCTGTAGTTCTGCAAATTTTCCATGATTGTTTCTGTCCATTCTCTTCATCATATGAAGATCTCTTTCCTTTCTTCCTTTGCTCCCTGCCTTCCCTGCCTGTCTTCTTTTCCATCTCATTCAATTTCTTTCCCTCTCTATCCCACTCTCCCTCACTTTCTCTCTTCCCTATCATTCTTTCTTGCTGCTTTTTTTGAACTACTTTTATCTGTCCCCAACTAATGAGCAGAATGAAAATGAAGTAAGAAAATACTTCTTTGAACATCTTTGAAGGGTGTATTTACATTATCCTTGTAAGCGTGTGGAAAACTACTGGTCAGTAGCAAGAGAGGATTGTTACCTGTCATGTGAAGCAATAGTCTGTATGTGAAGCACTAGTGTCTCTCTCTCCTGAATAGAAATGTTGATTTAAATTGATAGTAAAAGCTTCATTGTCTTAGTCATTTAAAGGAGATAGAGACCTTTGCAGTTTAACTATGTAATAAAGATTGTTTACTGCAATTTCTGTTCTGATAACACCGATAACATTTTCTGTCAAGTTCTTTAAACAATTTGTTCTTTTTATAAGAAAGAACATTCCTCTCAAATGAGAAGTGTTCTTCAATTATTCTCACAGTAATTTGGGAAAATTACTATTTTAAAAGACTCACTTTTCAATTGCTGTCCCTAAAGTTCACTTTATCACTAATACTGAACTTCACACATAATATTTTTGTGTCCTTGTTACATTTATCTAAGAATTGAAATTAATAGGAATTCTGTGTGCTGATGTGTAGAAAAGTCTGTGGTGAATATTTGTTCTCTTTTTGTCTGCCATGTGACTGTTCTGGCTAACCACAGCTATTTATAAGGATCTTTAGACAAATTCAGGATGTGAAACATAAGATAGTATAGAAGAAAATGCAAGTACCTAGTCCCTCTCCACAGATTACTCAGTAAAGACCACGTAATTGCCTAGAGAGGTTGCTCAGAGACAATCACAGAAAAATGCCTTTGTAGCACTGCTTTAGAGGAAATAACACTCCTCTGGCTATACAGAACTTTCCCATCATATGGATCTTCTCAGCTTAATGAGTAGATAAACATCAAAGATTATCCATTACTGGTTTCAGTTTTTATTTATAAATTAACTTGCATGCATCTATAATCCTGGAAAAGGATTTGTTCCGGGAAAATTTTTGCTTAAACATTTTGCTGGAGAGAAATTTAGGTGAGGGAATGTGATGAGAGATTTGGCTGTTTCAGAACACTGAATGTGCTGCAAAACAAACACATTTAGAATTATTTGGACCTAAAATAGAGGTCTGCTAGTCCACTTACCTGTCCGATTTTGATGTTCATCTTTCAGCTTTTCTGCATGTACTTTGTTTTCTTTCAGAACACCATTCACAAGGAGATCTGCTTACTGTTTTATATCTTTTCTTGGCCCAATTTGATACATAAAAGCAGTTCAGTTTTCTGTTAATGCTGTATTTAGACAACATTTCAATAGCTCAAGAAAATAGAAAAGGCTTTTAAGGTAACTGTTAAAAATTGCATTTGCAGGCTCTGAAAGTGCTTCTCCAATCCAATCTGCTCTTGGATCCCGATCACAGACACCCTCTCCTGCCACTCTTCATGCAGATCATATTGAGCAGAAGGATCTGCAGCTGGATGAGAAGCTCCACCACTCTGTTTTACAGACGCCAGATGACCTAGGCAATATCTGGAACAGAAAATACAAACCTGTTCTTTCTTTCTTTCTTTCTAATGCAATATAATGAAGTAGCTAGTATCACATGAATTGTAAACAATCCTGTACATGGCTATTTCATCTGCACTTCAAAGAATATTTAATTATAGTGCTTTCTTTTAAAAGCAAACAAAAACCTTTTGCATTTTAACCTGGATCTCATTGGAATTTTTAGCAGTGGATTAATAGTCCACATATTTATATTTATTCTTTTAGTTGCTTAGAATTGTGGCAGCTTAATTGTGGTCCTGCCATGGACTGTTTTATCATTGATGTACATATAATAAGACAATTTCAGTAATCTTATCATTTCTCCTTGTAAGTTTGGTTTGTTTCCTTTTCATTTTTAAACAAATTTGTAATTACGTCAACTATCTTAGCTATTGAATTCTAAGATTCATTCTCTTTGTAAATACGATGTGCACATTTCTCCGGCATTTGGTCTCTTGGAAACAAAAGAGTGTCTGATATGCATTTCAGACCCTATTTCCTTAAGTAGCCTATTGATGGACAGAAATACTATCATTTTGCTTTGTACTTTAAAATCTACATCCTAGAAACCAATAGTGTCTCTGCCACAGTGGCCCAGAAGTTCAAAAGAAGAGGCTATGTGATTAGGCCGAATTCAGATTTAATTTTGATTTGGTATGCCTATGGGAGCTACGAGATTTTCAGAAGATCCCAGCGAATTACCCATCTGAAGGGGTGGAAAGAAGATTCTGAATGCCTGCTGCTTTAAAAATGGCTCATTATCTATTTTTTTGTGGCTATTTAGGTAGTTAAGCATGACCTGAGTAGACTTGAGACATCATAATCTATTGAAGGTTTCTTTATGTGGACAGTCTAGATTAATCATCTCCCACCTAAAAAAAGAATGTTTATTCATATAGCACTGATGTGTGGCAAGAGCTAGGTGGGTGTTAGGACTGTGGTGCTAAATTACTGAATGTTGCCTCTCCACTCATACAAATTTACTGTTTAAAGGATGGTAGCTAGAGACAAGTTTACTTATACTTTTCTCTTCGATTTGCAATAACATGCTTTCCTGGTAGATTCTAAGAAAAATAGTCTTCATGTTTTATTAGGAAAAATGCAAAGTTGAAAGGGAATTTTACTTGAAAGCAGGCAAGTGGAGTTCTGGAGATTCATTGACTCAAAGAATGTAAGAAAGACTTACAAAAGGAGTGGCCTTACTGGGTCCATCAGATCTGTATTAGAGCGCCAGTAGTGACCTTAAATGTTACTTAATGAAAGAATAAGAAACTGGACAATTCTTCCTCTACAGAATTTATAAAAGACAAACCTTATCACATACAGTGCTGAGGTGGCTGAATGGGTAAAAAATAGCTTATTCCGAAAGCCCGATCTTTTAGTTTTAAGAAGACTCTGTATTTAATAGTTGTATCAGAACTTTTCCTTTTCTGAAGAGATATATCTCACTATACTTTTTCTCTTCTGTTACAGAAACTAGTGAATTCCCCTCAGAATGTTGCAGTGTGATGGCGGGGGGAACACTTACAGGATGGCACGCAGATGTTGCTACTGTGATGTGGAGGAGGATGCTAGGAATTCTGGGAGATGTCAACAGCATCATGGATCCAGAGATTCATGCCCAGGTTTTTGATTATCTGTGTGAACTGTGGCAGAATCTGGCCAAGGTAAAAGAACGGAACCTTTTCTCCAACCTGACCTGTTTGGGCAGGATTTTCAAAAAGAAAAAACCACCACCTTACATATTTCCCTTAATTAATTCTCTTTTTGTTTTGTTTTTAATAATCGCAGATAAGAGACAATCTTGGTATTTCAATAGATAACCTAACTTCACCATCTCCCCCAGTTTTAATTCCACCACTGAGAATTCTAACACCATGGCTCTTCAAGGTAAATTTGAGCACTAAACTGTGAAACAGAAATAAAAGTTAACGTAAACATAGAAGAGTGTTTACTGTCATTTTTTAAATTTATGAATAATAAAAATTGTTCTAAAACTGTAGGCAACAATGTTGACTGATAAATACAAACAAGGAAAACTACATGCTTATAAGCTTATTTGTAAGACAATGAAACGAAGACAAGATGTTTCTCCGAACAGGGATTTTTTAACTCATTTCTACAATATAATGCACTGTGGACTTCTTCATGTTGATCAAGTAAGTTAATTATGAAATTCAAGATAATATAAATGTTATGACTGAAAATAAAATTCTCAAAAATAGTCAATGTATTTTCATCTGGATAATTTAACTTTGTTTTTGAAATTAGTGATGTGACTGATACTTTTTCTAAAAAGAAAACTTTGATAAATGATCCTCAAGTTCTTGGTTGTATTCAGAAATGCTTTTTTTGTAGTCCATTTCAAGCAACTATGAGGGCAGAAAAGGTATTCTCTCATTTTTTATTGGTTGTATGTTACAGATTGAAGTATGCAAGAAAGAGGAGGAAGCAGATCTCTCTAAAGTCTACTGTTCTTCTTACTTGCTCCCTGATGCAACAGTTTAGCTAGTAAATTGTGCTCACTACATTGGAGGACTTTGTTTCTACAGCAAGTATAGGAACCAGTAAATTGAGATGTACTGAGCGTATCTAATCAGTGGGAGTAGACCTTTTTCATAGGTTTTGATATTAAGAAGTCTGAAAATATTGTATGGCTTAAATACTTTTTAAAGGTTTGCATCAGAAGTGTAAAAAGGTTGGGTTTGTGAACTTTTTTGAGGAATGATGATAGGCATGGGGAGATCAAAGGTTCAAACAACCCAGTTTTCTCTAACTGGGAGGAATAGAATTAGTCCAAAAGTATTCCACAGATGACTATGCATAGGACAGATCTCCAACTTCTGTCCTCTAACAACCATTAATGCTGCTTTTCTTGCTGGATTGAAGATCTTCCTATGACACACTGCCATTTAGTTGGATATTACTACTAGTGGAGAATTATTCAAAGGAGAAAAGGAGGGGGGTGCCTATCTGTAAACTTGGGATGTTTTTTAACAATTAAAACATATTACACTTTTTCAAGTGCTTTTGAAAAAATTGCATCATGTACAATAACTTTAAAAAGTGCCTTACTAAGTCTACCAGAACATAATATGCTGCGCTGATTAACTAGATACCAGAAATGTTACTAAACATTTTATTATCTTTCTTTAAATTTTGGTTCCATATGGGTATGTAAGAGGCTAATGCCTTTTTTAAAGTTATAGTCAGGCAATACTTGTTGGAGAGGATTAAGCAATTGTTAAGGTATAATAGCTGTTTATCTTACTCTGTCTCTTCTATACCTATCCAAATGAATGGTTAATCAGTTACAGAACTCTTAAAAGCTGACTGTAAATTAATATATGAACTATTGTCAAAGCTTAAATTGATCTCTAAAGTATACCACAGTTTACCTATGTTAATATGAGTATACTTAAGGGATTCCATCTTTTTGTGCTACTCTGCACTCACTAATGAGTGTCTTACTGGCCACAATGAGTTTTCTTTCTCATGTTTTTACTTTCTACCTTTGTTAAATACCTGCTTTCTTTCATTCATTTTTCATCTTGATTCGTGTTGATACTCTTCCTTTTTTTCCTTTTCTTTCTGCGAGGATATTGTCAATACAATCATCAAGCACTGCTCTCCTCAGTTCTTTTCACTTGGTTTGCCTGGTGCTACCATGCTTATTATGGATTTCATTGTAGCAGCAGGAAGAGTGGCTGCTTCTTCTTTCCTCAATGTAAGTATTCATCAGTTAACTCTCATTTATGGGTGAGGAAGAATTTGAGAGAATACTGAGCAGTATATTTTTCCTTGACTAGGGTGTTAAATTGATCCCAAAATTCAATCTAATAGTTATCAAATACAGATAATGTTAGTGATTTGTTCTAGAACACTACACATGCCTCTCCAGAAAATATGTGAAGAATGCAAAAATTACTGTTGAAGCAGAGAATCTTTCATTCTAGAGTTACAAAAATTGAGACTGCCGTTCTTCTGTGCTTGAGGATGTTTTAAAGTAAATGTCCACTTTGACTGTGATTTCATTTTAAAAACGTACTTATTCCTCCATCTCTCTGCTATGCAATGACTTTTATGATCATGCTTGAGAACTCAAATCTGCTAGTGTTTGCACTATTTGGAATTTTTTTCACGTTTCTGATTTTCTTACTCAGGCAAGTTTAGACTTATACAGTAATACTGATGTGATTACCTAGGTGCTGTTGGCCTTGCATATTGTACTCTCTCAAATCCCCCACAATCTCCTCCAACTGTCTGTGAATTTTGACTGTTTCTCCCATCAATCCCCCTCTAACCAGTTACAAAAACCAGCCCTCCCTCAAGGTACTGTCTGAAGCCTCTGTCAGCTTCTTACACTGTAGCCTTTCCTGTTCAGCAATGCCTCATGTCACATTTAGTAGTTTTCCATGTTCTGGTCAATTAGCTGAAGCTTAGACCTCAGCCTAGTTAGCAGCTCAGTCTGTCTGTAGTTCTAACAATTCCTCTGCCTCCTTTTGACTGTCTTGGAAAATGAGAGCAGGGATGTGCATGAGTAGCAGTCCAAGGGGCTGTGGTCTCTGTTTACTCAGCTCTGCAGGAGCTCAGAATTTGCAGGAGAAAGAAAATAGCTCTATACCGTTTCAGCCATTGTTCTCTTTTAAGGCAGTTAGAAATGTCAGCTTCCTGATACCAGTAAGAATATATATTTCTCTCCACCTTCTTGTTTTTTTAGGCACCAAGAGTTGAAGCACAGGTTCTTTTAGGATCTCTAGTCTGTTTTCCCAATTTGTATCGTGAACTACCAGCTCTTCACCCAAATATTCCTGACGTTGCTGTGTCTCAGTTTACAGATGTTAAGGTAGGAATTTTAAGAATATATGGGTAGTATTCTGTTACCAAATACATGTTTAATATTGTGCTTTCCCAGAAAATACTAAGATTTTTAAGATCCTAAAATTTTTCAAAAGTAATTTCAAATAGATTATAAGACTCAAGATCCCATAAGGTCTTGTCAAACTTTATACTTCTAAACATACTTTATAATTGCTGTTAAATTAATAATTAAGTGTTTTCTTATGTTTTTAGAAGGAAATAATACATTATCTCACCCTTTCAAGCCTCCTCTCACTAGGGCTATTTGCAGGTATCACAGATTTAAGTAGCTGAGATGAGAAGATTGAGAGGCTTAAGATTCATTATTTAATTTATTAAGACTTCACAACTGGTGAAATCTTCCTGTGTTCCTAGAGGCTTTAAAAAATTTCTGTACAGCAGTGCTTTTAGCCAAAAGGCAAATATTAATGGAGTCGTTTCCTTGTCTATCATAACACAGAATTAGGTAGTGTGGCAGTATACTGAAATGGCACAGAGCTCAGTTTGTGTGTCTAAGAAAGGCTCCCCTTAAGTTTTCCAAACTGTTTCAATTTAGGGAGAAATAATGGCTTGAGAGCTGCTTTATACCTTGCTCCCTTTTGGAGAATGATTTTGCATTCCTTCTTATTTCTATTGTAGAATGGCTGTTTATTTGAATTTTATTAAGGGCACCCTACAGCTTTAGGGACATTTCACTGTAGTTCAGTCAAAATTCTTCTTGACAGCGTTCTTAGGGCACTGGAGGCACTTATTCTGCAACTAGTTGAAAATACCTTTTAAATCGATTAATTTTTTAAAAAATGCTTGTTTAAACCTCAAAGTAAAAGATTCTTTCTGTCATAGCCTTCAGCACTATTCACAGAGCTAGCTTCAGGGAGTCCTTTGCTGTTTCTTCTTTTACCCTTGATATTTTATGGAAGTGTTTTGACAAGAATTGGATAAATGGCTCATCAGCAGAAATTAGGACAGTAACTTGTAGGATATTCTTGGGGTAGTTCAGTAATGATTATCTGGGACAGGCTAGATGTTTAGAGTAGTGGTAAGCAGACAATTCACCTGACCACAACCTAGAGACTCAGCTAAGCAGTATGCCTGTGTGCACTATAATAATATTCTGATGCTTTATGTGATTGAGTTATCTGTAAATCAGTGAGTGTTTCCTCTTCATTTTAGGAACTCATAATTAAAACTGTGTTAAGTTCGGCAAGAGAGGAGCCATCTGGTCCTGCACGGTAGGTCATACAAAAAGAGCTTCTACATTAATAGATTCTTTTCTTTATTAGACTGTTTTGAGGTGAATATATTAGAGAGCTTAAAGTAAAAGTTTGTTGCATTTTATTAATGGTTTTCTTCACCACTATCGAAACTGTGGTCCATGATGTGAATTTGAAATGATTTGTAATAGAGATATTAAAAGAACAGACTGGGCTGGTCTAGTCCAGTGTTCTTTCTGTGGTAGTGGCTGATGGGAAAGGGTGTAAATATGGGTAAGAGAATAAGCTTTCCCAGCTTACCCTGCTGTTCAGCTCAGGGATTTTCTGGACTAGAGAGGCATGTTTTACTTTGATTAGGACAAGATTATTTATGAGGGAGGGGTAGTTATTTTTTATTGGATCACATTATTTAATTTGAAAAACAGAAACAGTCCAGTGTTCATGAGCCCTTCTTTATGGTATGGACAAGAAGCAGAAAAAACTGAGCTAAGCATTAAACTGGGAATGGTTGCTCTGATGCTTAAACCCAAGCATCTTCATCAAATAAATGATTTCAGAGAGGATAGTTACCAGTTTTCTCTTCTGTTTCTTGATTTGCTTAGGATTTTGTTCCTCCATACCCATCTTCAGAGGCATTCAGTTACACAGTCCTGTGTATGGGATTGGAACAGGAATCCCTAATGCCCACCAAGGAAGAGCACATTTGTGTGCTTTATATATCCGGAAAGAATATATATGTCCAACTAATATATTGTCACTTAAAAATACTAGAACTACATACCTGAAAAACTACAAACCTGGAAAGATCAGCTTATTGAATCTTTAAACATTTTGTTGGAAAACCAAGAGCAGTTTTCATCAGTCCACTTACCTCTTGCTTCACTTGAGCTGATAATATTGTCAACACAGGAAAAGGAGGGAATATCCTGAGATCACATTAATTTAATTTTTCATGTTACAAAACTGATTTCTAAAAGGCATAACACTCCATTTTTCAGTTATTCTTTCAGTGACAATGTACAAAATAGGGTGGTTTTACACTATAATGTACAATTAAGTCTTGTATGTATTTTTGCTATCTGTAAGCATTTTCGTTATTCTGTGTAGCCTTAAAATCCTTTTTCTACAGCACAGGCTTCATAGCTACTTCTGTTTCTATTCTAGCCTACAATTTTTCCTTCCCAGATGTAATGCATTGCAGGTCACATGACCAGCTTTCTTCTTGTCAATTTTGGATTGCACTCCAATTTTATCTAGGATTTTGAATTTCAAAGTTGTTTCCAAAATATTTATAGATTGTGTTCCCAAAGAAAATGACTAATGACTCAGAGATTGCTTAAGCTAGCTCCTTAACATTTCTGAACAAATTTAATCCACCTGCTGATTTGAACGCATATATCTAAATACTCTTTACCTTTGCACTTCTTTTCTATTTCCTGATTTTAAGTGAAGAAACAACAAAAGTTGATGTGCTTAGTCACGATACATATACTGTCTATAGGATACATTTACCCCTCCTCTATTCATCGTTGTTTATTGTCAATCTAAAGCAATGGGAATGCCTGTGAGAGAGTAACATTCCCCTCTAATCTCTGTGTCTCAGAAGCTCTAAATATGAGCAATCTCTTGTGTTGGGAAGGACGAAGCTCCCACCCCAGTTTTTAGTTTGTCTTAAGAAAATATAAGAATTTCCCATACATTGTTTTCAGGTAATATTTTTAATCAAAACACACATAGAGATGCAGGAGTTCTTGATGTCTTTTGGATTTTTCAGATGGGTGCTTCCTCTGCTACTTCCTCTGCCCTTTCCTCTGCCCTTTCCTCTGCCCTTTCCTCTGCCTTCACCAGCATACTTTGGATTTCTTGCTCATTTTTAAATAAGTTACAGCACTGTAAAGGTCTTCATGGGTTGTTTTAGAAATATTAAAAGCATATTTGTTGTTATATGTCTTTAGCAAGACATAATGAGTCATAAAAATTGCATATTCTTGTAAGATGTTTCTCAACCATTTGCCCTCCAACATTATTTTACAGATGTGTTGCTCTTTGCAGCCTTGGTATTTGGATCTGTGAGGAGCTAGTTCATGAATCACATCATCCTCAGATCAAGGAAGCATTGAATGTGATTTGTGTTTCTTTAAAGGTGAGAGAATTAAATTTTTACAATGCGTATTGCCTTTATGTGTAAAGATACTTTGCATTTTCAAAGTCATGATGACATTTTAGTGTCCTTACTTTGCAGTTTCATTTACCATCCTTAAAAAAGAGAGAACTCAGTTTAATGAGTGGGTCTCTGAAATGTCCAAAGTTCTTTACCCTTCTTTAAGTTTGGAGGGGATGGTGTGCTGGGAGATAAGATAGTGGATCTTTATCTTACTATGTATCCCTAGCCGCTCTAACCTACCATGGTATTCTCGCAACATTCTCTGTGTGTTCACTTCTGAGTTCGAGTCATTGCATTATGCAGTATTGCTTCTTAGGTATGGCTAGATATTTAGAGAGGAATGCAAGGTACTTACACTGTATGCATGGAAGCACTGGGGGATGTTTAATTTGCTGTGGCAGAGTCCTTTTCTATGCTTATTCTAGGAGCTGCATCTGTTTGGCTTTTTTTTCCTTGATGAGTGCTTTTGCTTTCCTACTAGTTTAAATCTTTTTGCATTTGTTCTTATTTTATAGAATAATTAGAATATTAGTAAAAACATCTTGGTTTTAAGCAGTTTTCAAATTTGCATGTTTGTGAGCAATAGCTTCAAGTTTTTAAATGTTTTCCAGTTTATCTTCAGAACCTTTCTATATGCTTTTTGTCTGCATCAAAATTCTATGAATAGTCTTTCTGTATATACACATTGATAAAAATTGGAGTGTACACCTGTTACATATGACTTTTGTTGGATGTTGGGGATTATTATTTTCTTTTAAGCAACGGGAATCTGAAAAATACCTTAGCAGATCAGCTGCTCACATCCGGTGAAGCAGGATTTGAGTCTCTATTAAGCTAGCTGCAGGGCTTTTTAGTATTAGACTCTAAATTGCAATTTCCTGTTTTGCAAAATCACATCATTCTTTGCAGCTCCACTAATACCCTCTTCCAGGTTTTTCCCCATGGTTTTTAATAACACTTAACTTTTGCATTTTATCAAGTTCCTGTGCAAGTTTGGTACGAGGCAAATGAGGTTTTTATCTTGCTGCTTCAATTTATCAATATTTGAGCTATTTTTAATCCTGAAATTCATAGTGGTTTATCTTCTTTTTCTCTGACATATTTATTAAACCAATTATTTGTATCTCATTTATATTAAACATAAATTACTTTTTGAATGAGAAAACAAAGATCTTTGTATTTCTGCTTTGCTTTGCTTTGTGTGGCAAAACCATCCTGTGCACATTGTCTTTTTTTCCAGTTCTGAGCAATGGTATACATTCACAATTGAGTTTAATAATGAAATGAAAAGTTCATTACTGTGTCATGGGAGAAATAAATTAGCTCTAATTTGTTACCTAAGCAATCTCCTGGCTACCAAGTAGTCAGAGGTTTGAATTCCCAGAATGGATTATTTTCTTATTTTCAGGAGAAATGAATGGGTAGGGATCTATAGGCCTAGTCCAACTTACTGATAAGTTCAATTGAGCAAATAACATTGAATAGAAATGTTAGCAGCAATTATATGCTTATTTTTGAAATACCAGTAGCGTATTCAGAACTGCAGTTCAGCAGCTTGCTTTGGACATAGCAAAAATTCTCCCAGCTGTATGGCAATACCACTCTGTCTGCATCAACCTCCGCTGAAGCTTGAGCACAAAGGATCCTAACCAGCCGTCCAGACTTATGATTTTATTATGCTTCTCTCAAAAATGCTGCAGATACATCACAAAATTATGTTGTACAGACTTAGTTGAATGATTGCTAAATATAGGTTATTTTCAAGTATGGACAAGTTTAAATTCCCGATTTAACATCCAGAAGGAATGGATCCTTGCAAAGATGGTAAGACTACCTTTCCAATAAAAACCCTAAGAGCTGGGAAAGTGCCAATTCATTGGTACCTTTTTTTCCCCCCATCAAGTAACTGTTCCAAAATTATGTCCACAATTTACACTACTAAATATAAAAGTAGTGAATTCTTATGCTTTATAACATATGGCATTTTCCAGAGACAAAGAATGGCAGGTGGAATGTTTATGGCATCACACAGGTGTTTACATGCCACCTCTGAAAGTTCTTGGAAAAGTCAGAACCAAATGACTGGGTGTGAATAGTTTCGCTATCTGGCACATACTCAGTGTCGTTACTTGAGTTCAGGAAAATGTCCTTCCAGAGCCCACAGCTCTCGTAACTGTCTGTTGTAAAGTGTCTGAGTGTTTGTCATGGTTTAAACCCAGCTGGAAATTAAGCACCACACAGCCACTCACTCAGTCTCCTTTCTTCCCACCCACTGCAGTGAAATGGTGAGGAGAACCAAGGCAAAACTTTTATTTTGAGATGAGAACAGTTTAATAGTCAAAACCAAAGTAAAACAGGGTAAAAATGGTAAATGATAATAATGATAATAAAAAGAGAATGGAAGAAAAGAACCCAAGTGATGCACAATACATTTGCTCACCACCTGCTGACCAATACTCCCTTCCCGACCCAGACTGACCCCCTTTCCAGGTAACTCCCCCCAGTTTATGTACTGGGCATGATGTTCTATGGTGTGGAATATCCCTTTGGTCAGTTTGGGTCACCCATCCCAGCTATGCTCCCATCCAGTTTCTTTTGCTCACCTTCTCACAGGCACAGCGTGAGACAAAAAAAAAAATCCTTTACTTCAGATAAACACAGCCCAGCAAAAACCAAAACATCAGTGTGTTATCAACACCATTTTCTTTCCGAATCCAAACCACAACACTACAACAGCTTCTGAGAGGAAATTAACTCTACCCTAGCGACAGCATTCTTTTGAAATGTGATATATTGACCATGCTAGGACAGCTTTCTGAAGCAGATGAAGGGTCCAATCTATTTCACCAACCCCCATATTCTTGATCAAAACTTCCTCCCTGATGGCAAATAGCAGAACAGTTAATCTCCTGTTTAGTACTACAGGCTGCATTTTGGGCATGTGGCTCTTCACCTGCCTTGATTCTCAGCAAAGACCTCTGTTTTCAGAGTTAGATCCTGGAGGGGTTTTGCAGTGATTCATTAATATTAATAATCATAAAGGTAACAAAAAATTGATTCTTTCTTCCTGGCTTCGTGATATTGTACTAAACAGTCTGAAGTTAGTTAGGCAACACCTCTCCCCTTTCCGGTGTGCAACTCACTTGGATGTCTGTCCCAAAACTTTGGTGTTAACTGCTAACATTTGTTTATGAATATAAAATAGTTCCTTTTAAGTTTGTAAAATTTAATTCTGTTCCTCTGGTAAATAGGTACTTAAGGAACTATATGTATAAAACTACCTGTGAAATTTGTGACCATCCTACCACCTAATGTACTCTTACATTAAATCATTTTCTCATTGTTACTGTGCTGTGTTCTCTTTTCTAGTTTCCAAATAAAACAGTAGCCCAAGTTGCCTGCAGTATGCTGAACATGCTGATACATTATGTGCATAGACTTCAACTGTATCAAGCTGATTCACCTTTAAGAATTATTCAAGTAAGTAATTTCTTTTTAAATTTGAAATTTTCAATTATTTTAAATGAAATAATACAATGTATTACTCTAAACACCTGTATATTGAGAATCATGTTTTGCAAAACATTGAATTAGTATAAACAGTCTTACTTAACACTAGCGGTAGGGAATTGCAGCACACTTAACTTCCTCACTCCAGTAATTGACATGTAATGTGTCTATATCATGCCTGCTTTTTCTCAGAGAAAAAATGTCATGAGAATGTTGCCAATAAAGTACAATTTTTTTTTTTAATATTAGATACCTTCAGACATATTTATTTATGTTCAGAGAGAAAAATTATTGCCTAAAATATGGATCTGCAGTTGTATTTTGCATATCCATGAAAGAGTTTTAGTATAAAGCAAAAATAATATTTTGAATACGCTACCCATAACAGGAGGTAGACTCTGAGTCTGAACCTCTCTGAGTCTGAACCACAGAGAAAAGACACAAGTCTCCCAGGTTCTTTTCATGTAAAAGATTCTTAAGAGATACAGCAAGCATTTCTGTGCTCCTCTGCAGTCATATTTTTGATCAAGTAGAGATAGGGTATATACAAGTAGTATAGTATATAGTATATATTAGTAGTTCTAAGAAATAATGTAGCTCAGATAGCACCCTACGCAAACCAGTATCAGATTTCTTCCCGCATCCTACAAGTGTGTTGAGTCATGTTCTCTTCATGCCTGAATATTTGGGACAGCTGTGTAATTTCACTGTCCTTCAGGCACCTGCGTCAGTCAAAGAGAACATAGTCCTTCTATGTATTTTGCAAAACTCAATTAAAAGTGTTTTTATTTTTAAAAAAATTGTGAAGGAATACTGTAACTTGTCTCAAAATAATTGTAATGGAATTTAACCGAGAAGCTAGTATTATGTCAGATTTACCTGCTTAAAAATTATTTTAAACTTAAATATTTAGGTTACGTTTTAAAAGAAATATGGTATATTTCCCCAGATTCTGATAGCAACTATTACACATCTGCTACCCAGTACAGAAGCTTCCTCTTATGAGCAGGACAAGAGGGTAAGTATTTTTCATTTCTATGAAATTTCTATTTTTGCCTCCTGAAAGCTGTGTCTCTTATGAATTAGCTTTGCTCTGGGGCTCATTGGATCATTTAAATTTGGGCACTTTGGTGCAGTTTGTTGCTGACAGCTCCATCATTCTGGGCTACCTTTCCCACAAGGAGCTGGAGATCATCTGTTGCTCATTTTGGCCTTCAGAGCTCTGTTTCATCTCCTGTTTCTGTTTGCAAGAAGTCATGGGCTGTTGTAGACTACACTCATATGCCAAGCTAGCCACTTTTTCACTTGAGGATGCTTTCCATAATTGACCACATTTCCCCATGAACTACTGTGGATCATTGGACATCAAATATCATGTGAAAAATTGTCTTTGCTATTTTGACAAATGTAGTCCTAATGGGTTTCTTAAAAATTGGTTAAAAATAAAAAGTGCCCTTCAATTCCCTTCGTTAGGTTTATTATACTTTTGAGAGACAAACTTGTCGTGCATTATGTGAAATGAGTAAATTAGGTAAATGGATTTCTTTTTAAAGACATCTATTTAACTTGAGAAATATTTTAGAGAATCTTGCCGCTATTTATCTGAATCATCTTCTCTTCACAGCTGAGTTTTAAAAATCAAAAATAATTATTTGGTCAATAAGTTATTAATAATTTGGTGTGGATGTGTGTCTTAATCTAATTCAGTTCTAGAGTCTTTCAAGACATCCCGAGAGGGAGTTGATTCTTTTGCTAGCTGAATACCCTACAATACAGAAAGCAGTTGGATTTCTTTCAGATGATACCTGGTGCTGCATAACTTTCTTGATATGTTGTATAAAACATTCTGTGTTATTTATAAAGGACTAAATACAGATTAAAGAGTTCCATTTTGTGTAATCCTTGATTCACTTTACAGTGAAATTTATGTACAGAATGGCGCATCAGCCTTATTTGGACCTGTGTTATCTGTCATTTTAAAAACAACACTCTACAATCGATTTTGAAAACTCTGGGTATCCTCCTAAGTATAGTATCTGCTCACAGTCTTACCCTGATGAGAAACTGTTGAATGGATGACCTTTGTTAAATACCTCAGTAGCCTAAGTTTTCAGTGATGCCATAGGTTTTGAAGATACAGTGGTTAACAAGTGAGACCTGCCATTACTGCAGAAAGTTGACTTTACTGAATTGAAAAAAGAAAGCAAAACAGAGAAATAAAATAAAGTGATAAATATGAAGTAGCAGGTGCTGGCTTAATTGATTTGTAATGGAAAGTGTTTTTTCCAGTTGGTGGTTTCTTTACTTCTGTGCTTATTGGACTGGATAATGGCCTTGCCATTAAAGACTCTGCTGCAGCCTCTTCACACTACAGGAGCAGAAAATGATAAGACTGAAAGATCTGTTCTTAATTGTATATATAAGGTACATGTTTCTTTACTCACTTATTAAGAATTTCTGTGTATGGAGATAGTCAGTTTTCATGGAAATGAAGGCAAAAGTTTTCTGTAAGCTGACCTCCATTCTGCTCCTGAAATATGGAGTGCTGGCTCAGTTCTTGCATGTTTCACTGTAACAGCTTGACCTTTGGTGTATTTGGAATAGTAGATTTTGTTTTACGTTTTGGATGGTTAACCAAGCCCTTTTTTTGTATGTCATGGATTGCAAATGCTTGTATTGTAGAAGACTAGCTATACATGTAATACAAAAGGATGTAACTTTTATATATCAAGCAATTTCATTTAGCAACAAGCAAAGCAAAAAGCAATAAGTTATAATTAGTGTCTTTAGGAACACAGAAGAAAGATAGGGGTTTTTATCTTTTTTTGCAAGGGAAGGGGATTAAAACCTCTTGCAGCTTAGACCTAGCATATGTAATTAAAGAAGATAGGAGATCTAAAAATAAAGGTAGCGTAATGATTTTTTGTAAGTTTTGTTTCTTTATTGTTAAATTCCACTTTGGTGTAGACTCTGTTTTAATAATTTTCTTTGCAGACCAGAGTTCGTTTCTGTAAACATTAAACATCTAAAATTTTCCAACGTTTTGTCATGTTCCTTCTAACAAATCAATTTTTAAAATGTAAAGAAAAATAAACTTCATTTCTTGTAAAACTATCAAGTATAAATTTCAGTAGTTAATGTAATGAAATTCTGGTTTTGTTCTAGGTTCTACATGGATGTGTCTATGGGTCTCAGTGTTTTAGCAACCCTAAATATTTTCCTCTAAGCCTTTCTGATCTGGCATGTATGGATTATGATCCTTTTATGCATTTAGAAAGCTTAAAGGAACCAGAACCACTGCATTCTCCAGACTCGGAGAGGTCTTCTAAACTTCAGCCAGTCACTGAAGGTTTGTCTAATTGCCTAAGCACATTTTCTTTCAAAAAGATTTTATCTTGGTTTTCAGTATTGAAGTGTTGGTCTAAAGCACAGGTTTTTGGCTACATGTAGACACTAGGTAAGAACCATTAGTATGGAATGAGCAAACGTAATTTTGAGCTATTACCATTTGATTAACTGAAATAAGTATGTTCTGAACAACACCAAGATCAATATGATATGGATTCTTCCGTGCTCTGTGTATCACCAGAAGTGTTAAGTACTGCAACATGGATAAATGTTGCTTTTCATTTTACTTTCAGTAAATTAATTTGATTTTTTCTTAATTTTGCTTTTTTTTTTCAAAATAGGAGTATTTTGGATTTTTGTTCCTGTTTGACATTGCAATATTGAATGCTTTCTGTGATTTTTTTTAGGCTATCATAATCTGTTGTTGATCTCTTTTTACGCTACTTAAAACCACAGATTTGTCTAAAAAGAGAGAAATTTTCTCTCGTCTGGTTAGAACCTTAGGAGAGCTGGGAATTAACGTTTTCTTCACAACTCAAAAATAAAAATAAAGAATCAAGAATCTCAGCTACAGAGGACTGTCATGTATTATGCAGTGTATCTAGCAAATATCAAATGGCTACCTAGGGAAGAAAATTGAAAAATATGAGATTAAGATACAAGGAACTCTTGTGTAGTGCTATTCTGCCTCTGTATTAAGTTGTTCCATTTAGGCTTTTTTAAGGGTATTAAGAACCAGATAAATGCAGCAGTTCTTTGTAGCAGCTGTGTGCTAACAGCAGGTGATTCTGTGGTTTGTAGTGACTACGTGCTGTTTTTTATGTAGAGAAAATGGCTAATCATTGTGCCCTTGTCTAAGGCATGCTTCATCATCCTCAAGTACTTTTTTGGCCAAAGAATTCTAAACATAGAGCTGTCCCCTAATAAGCTCAGTATTGGATTGAACAAGTCTGATCTGAGAACTACTGGCAGGAGGAGCTGTAATTATTAAATTTACTGAAGAATGAAGCAAGGTACTATAGTTGGCTTTTCGTCAAATGGCTGTGGCCTTATTAGTAAAAAGTAATCATCTGCAAGGTCAGAATGAAAGAGGCTTCGGAGGATTCATTCTGTCCTAATTACAGTCTCACCTATACGTATTATGTAAAGCTAATATTTAAAGCATTTGCCAAAATTTACTTCCACTGCATGTTCTATTACAGTGTAGTGAATTGTAGTAGCTTTTTATGCCTGGCATCTTTTGTATTCCATAATAATCTGTAATTATGGGTTAGAAGCAAATGCTGTGTGGCTTTTTTAATCTGACAATCTGAAAAGACAACCCTGAATAGATTTCTCTTTAAATGAATACGGTTGCACAAAGCCCTAGCATCAATATCTTCATTTTGCATTTCCAACCATGATCTTTTCTTTTATGATTTCTTGTTAAATTTCTTAATAAAAGTAATTTCAGATGTTCCTTTTATCTCTCCAGATAAATTAAGTTTCAGGGCTCTGGAATTGTAAGTTAGACTGTGAAATTTAATTGGCAGACTACAGCATTATAATGCAACCCTGGTCCTGCAACCTTAGCATTTCTAGTCCCCATTGCCAGGCAGAGAATAAAATTGGCAGTGCTTAACCAATTGCACAGCATCTGTTCGCCCTGGCATTGTTGGAGGAGTGAGAGGAGTAAAACTAGTGGATAACGACCAGTCTGGGTCTCTATCAAGACAGAGGGTCAATTAGTACAAGCTACCAGCAGAACAGTATGCCAATGGGTCAACATCTTTCAGTAGAGTAAAAGGGCTATCATAGTATCTTTTTTGAAGGAATGGAAATGAGCAGGGCAGGAGCTGTAGGGAAATCAGAGAAGTTCTACAAAGACAGGGTAGGAATTGCAAGACTCTTTCCTTAGGTCACAAGCAAAGCTGAAAGTACTGAAATGACAGAATTCTTAAGACAAGGTGCTTTAACAGATGTAATTGATTTACCCTGTTACGCTTCCCATTGTTCAAGGTCAGATCCAGCGCAAGCTTTGTGGATACTTAGCCACAGCGTAATGTGGTATGAGACCAAAAAGATACAGGACTTAGAGTGACACAGCTCTGTAGTGGGGACAGGATCTACTGGGAGGTTTGGAGCAAGCCATTCAATGAACAGCAGGGCAAAGATTCCTTAAATCCTCTGGGAACAGGTGTTGAGAAAGATGATTACTGGCTTCTGTTTTTCAGTAACTTTCCAAGTTCTGTCTCTCACATGGAAGCTCTTAACTTAGGATTATCTGTAAAATTGTCTTTGTTCTCCTCTCTGTAGCTTGGAAGTGGTAGGTTTTAGTATGAGATATACAAAGAATAATTTTGAAATTAGGGATTAAGCATATTAAACTGTTACATTTAAACCAGAATGAACTTTTAGCAGCTCTCAGTAAGGACAGCAGTAGGAAGCTTTTATTGCACCACCAGAACATGCAGACAGCAAGTCTGTGATGCTTTCATACATCTAAAGAATTACCAGGCTTGTCTGTGTGAAGGCTGATTAACTGTTCCTCTAGCTAGTGTTGGCAACAACCTGCTCTAGCTATAGTACTGGCATACAAGTGTTGTCGGTGGTGGTTTGACCCTGGCTGGGTGCCAGCTGCCCACCAGTGCCGCTCTGTTATTTGCCTCATCTGCACAGGGGAGAGAAAATATAACAAAAGGCTCCTGGGTTGAGATAAAGACAGGAAGAGATCACTCACCAATCACTATCATGGGCAAAACAGATTTGACTTGGGGAAATTAATTGAATTTATTACCAAACAAATCAGGATAGGATAATGAGAAATAAAACCAAGTCTTCAAAACACCATACCCCTACCCCTTCCTCCTTCCCAGGTTTAACTTCATTGTGAATCTCCACCTCCTCCTTGCCTCCAGTGGTGCAGGTGGATGGGGACTGGGGCACTGCAGTCAATGCACCACACATTGTCTCTGCTGCTCCTTTGTCCACAGGGGAAGGACTCCTCATGCTCTTCCCCTGCTCCAGCATGGGGGCCCTCACACAGGAGATTTCTACAACATGAGTCCTTCCCACGGACTGCCGTTCTTCATGAACTGCTCCACTCTGGGTCCCCTCCATGGGGCTCAGTCCTGTAGGCCCAGGCTGCTCTAGCATGGGTCCCCCCCATTGGGTCACAAGTCCTCCCAGCAAACCAGCTCCAGCATGGGCTCCTCTCTCCACAGCACCACAGTTCCTGCCAGGAGCCTGGTACAGTGTGAGCTTTCCACAGGATCACAGCCTCCTTTGGGCCTCCACCTGCTCCAGCATGGGGTCCTCCAGGGGCTGCAGGTGGATGTCTGTTCCACTGTGAAGCTCCATGGGCTGCAGGGGCACATCCTGTCTCACCATGGTCTGTACCACAGGCTGCAGAGAATCTCTGCTCTGGTGCCTGGGGCACCTCCTGCCCCTCCTTCACTGACCTTGGTGTCTGTGGAGTTGTTGTTTTCACATATTCTCACTCTGCTCTTCTCTGGCTGCAATTTCCTTCTGCCCAATAATTTTTTTCCTTCTTAACTCTTATTCCAGAGGCATTACTTCCACCACTTATCAGCTCAGCCTTGGTGAGCAGCAGGTCCATCTTGGAGCTGGCTGACATTGTCTTCATCAGACACAGGGGAAGCTTCTAGCAGCTCCTCAGAGAAGCCACCCCTGTAACCCCCACACTACCAAAACCTTGCCACACAAACCCACTGTTCTAATTAACTGCACCTAACTAGCCAGCTTAGATTTTCACAAGCCAACCTGGACTGCATAGTGCCACTATCTGCTAACTTCTGAACTTTTCCATTTCATTTCAGGAGCGTAAACATATATGAAGGAGAATTTTTTTGCAATTATAGACAAAAACATTTGGAAAGCTGTTCTTCGTAGATCACAAATATGTTAGAGATAGTTGTGATTGGAAGGTACTAGTAACATTACATAGATACAGTGGCCTATCAGTTATTGATTTGATTGATTTTTTTCCCCCATTCCTCATATTTCTCCAAACATATTTTAAACTCTTTTGCATAGATTGATCATTTTTTTCTAATATTTTTCAATTTCTAATGAAAAAGTTTTCCCTGCCTGATGGCTAGTTTTAGCTTTTGTTTAAAAAGTAGAAATATAAAGTACTTTTCTGTTAAGGCTTTGCTGTTTGCCATTTTACTGAAAGGACACAAAATGCACACTTTAAAAAAATACTTTATACGTAGTGCATCCAGATTAACACAGTTTGTGTTTTGTGGGGAATATTCTAGAGATGGGTTCTCTGTACCTGCATGTCTATATAGCTGAAGTTTAAAATTAGAAAGGAATGAGACTTGCTTAAACTAATGTAAAATACAGGAAACTAAGCTAAGAGGAGCACTCTTAGGCTCTCTCTAAATGTAATGAAGGAAAAAGATTTTTTAGAGAGCGATTCATCCCATTGCTCCAATTTGAGATTAATCAGTCTGTACAGGTCATCATTCTTTAGACAGCTAAAAGGATGAGGAGAGTTAAACTCCACTCTCAGTCATTTTTTTTTACTTCTACTACATAACCATAGTTGTTTAAAACTGTTCAGCCAAAGTTGAATTAAAATTTAACAACACATCTGAAGGAAATTCAGGAATCCTTCATTCATGCCACAGATACAGATTAGTAGTGATGGACCTTCAGCCTTTCCATAAAAGAGGTAATTTCAAGACTGAGAAAAATAAATAGTGTAACATGCTTCTAGTAAATAACCAGATGATCATGTACACGTCTAAATTACATTGCCCAAGCCAGAGACAGTACCATTGTAAAGAAAGCAGCGATGTGTTCTCTCAGAAAGACAGGTCAACAAACAGTGAGCTGGACTGTCTTAATGTGTAATGATAGACTTAGTTTGTAGAATTTGTGGTAAAGCTGTGATGGCTTGCATTATTACATATTTTCATTTGCCCTCCAGAAACAAAGAGCATGGTTTAGATACTCATGTTTTAAGATTTTAATATATTGAATGTCCAGTTATGCCTGATGGAGGAAATGTGCTTCAAGGAATAAATTAAGTTGCAAAATTAATTTAAAATTTTCATAATTTCAAAATGCATTACTAGTCTTGGGATTGTTTTTTTTCTTTTTTTTTTAATTCCTGAGGAAACCATCACCAAAATCTGATTTTCTGTGTGGCAAAAATGTTTCAAGATTGCTTTATTTTATTTCAACGTAACAGGTTGCATCTTGTAGTTTGCTTTTCAGTATACTTCTCTTGATACTTCTACTTTAAGTTTTCTGTGTCATTTTTAGATCAACATCACTGTATTCTGAGTGAAGACTCAGACAAGTGTTTGCATTTTATAAAAGAAACAATGACAGATTTATGATTTTAATTCAAGTGCAAAGTTTTCAGGGAAAGGCTGTATTAGAGAATGGATCTTCCAAATTTAAATTAATGTTCCCCTCTTTGTACTACTGTGTCACCTTTTCCATATGTCCCTTGGGCTCCTGAGGGAGTAAATTCACACACAGAGGCACAAAACAACCATGGTCAAGTTTGAGGTCTTTAGGGTTTGCCACACAACAGTGATAGTAATAACTTACATGCTAGAAGGTCCTTCTTATTACTTCGGGTTTCTCAGCAGAACTTAACAGGGGACATTTAACCTTTATAGAGTGGGACTTCAGGTATCTGGAAAGCTTGTATGTCTCTGCTCCTCAGAACCTGAGAAAAGTATTACCTTATTTATCTGTGCAGTGGCAAGTGCTAAATACTTGGTATAAATATTCTGACAAAGATGGGCCACCCCCTGCATTGTCCAGGTGCTAGTCAATAATGTGCTGATAAATGATTCTTTGAGCACCCAGCTTATTTTCTCTTTGTTTTGTATAAAATCTGCTTCCAGCTCCTTCTTGTATTTCAGCAGATGGCGCTATAACTTAATTTCCTTGTATGCTGCCATTATCTGGACACTTAATTCAGCATCACTGAATGTTTTTGTATTTGTTAATTTTAAACTTCAAGAAGGCTATAGACAATAAAAATATAATCTCTAATTTTCTTACATTAGTTGTCAAGGCATTAATTTATTAAAATACTTGAGTTGACATGAGTTTTGGAATTGTGTAAATATTATGTTGATTTTGCCACCTATTAACTGGATGAAATGTTTCCCTTTTCGGATGTAGTGCTTCCTAAAGGAAGACAATAGCCAGAATCCCAAACATCTCTTACATGCTGTACCCAAACCTTTTGGGAAAAAAAAAGGCAAATATATACTACCTGTTTATTTTTGCAGATGCTGAATGCATCCATCTTCAGAAACTGAAGATCTATAATGGTAGTCAGTACACGGCACAAATTTGCCTTTATTTTTCCAGTTAAGCCAATTAAGACATCTGAAACTGCAAAAAGAAATTTGTTTATTAAACATTAGGTTTTGCAGGTTATAAATATCCAACATAAAGAGAGATGGTTTCATTATACCTTACTTCTGTGTCCAAGAGGTTGCATATTCTCAGTAAATACTGAATGAAAAAGTAACGTTGTTCAGAACATTCTGGTTTGATGGATTTTTAGTGAGAAAGAAGATGGGAAGCATTTGCAGCAGTTTTCAATGTTTAATGTAATTTAAAATACGTCATGTAACCCTGAGGAATACAGTATTTTATCTTCTCTTTGTAAATCCCAAACTCAGGGCATCCTTGCCCAGTTACAAGAGAGAGGATACAGAAAACAGGTACTCTGTCATTTTGATTTTGTTCCCTCTTCTAGCAGTCTTATTCTGTAGTGTAATATTTTTGGGTATGGGTTCTTCAGTGGGTCCCCTGAACCAGTTGACAGTTCTCTGCCTGAGAGAGTCACTTTGTCCTGCTCATGTACATCCTGTAGACTGGACTTGATAAAAATAATTCAATAACAATATAGTACTGGGTTAGCAGGATGTGATATAAGCATTAGAAATATCTTTTGTGAATTTAGATGACATAATGTGCAAGTGAAAGGTGTGCAGCAAAGAAGGAGGTGGCAAAAACCATACTGAAATACCAGTGCATCTCACAGGATGAATTTCACGTAAGATGGGCACAACTAACTCCTCTTTCTCCCTCCCAAGGTTTTCTAACCTGAAACTTCTTAAAATGCAGTTGTGGCATGAGATTTCCTTTTTGAATATTTTGATAATGTTAGATTGTGTTCAATATAGACAGCCTGGTTTTTGATTTTGTACTTTAAAATTATCCAGTGCTATTCTCAAGCTAACCTACAGCTATATGCTCCCCAGGGAAATTAAGATGGATTAGGCCTTTTGTGCATCTATCTTCCTTTGTATTTGTCAATGTAATGATGTGTATAAATATAAAAATACAGTGCAGTTGGAATGGACATCTAGCAACACAGTTATGATCTCTACTTCAACAGCAGTTCAAGATTTATTTTCACTAGATAAGAAATAGTGTATTTTAGAAGAACAATGCTGATAACAAAGCTACAGCAAAGGAAGTATGATTGGCTATAAAATAATGAAGATTCTTCTTTAACTGTTTCAGGATTTTTCATCCTATTTATATACAAGAGAACGATCATCAAAATACATATTTTCCCTTACTGAATTGCATGTATCCTCAGCTTGCACTGCTCATTCTCTGTTTAAAACTCAGTAAGAGACCAAAAGAAATACATAAATCTCAGTGTTGTTTTCTGAACTCTTCGTTTAAAACCTGTGCTCTTTCTCTTGCAGTGAAAACTCACATGCAGCAAGGATTAATTTCTGTTGCTGCTCGCACTGTGATAACACATCTAGTCAACCACTTAGGCCACTATCCTATGAGTGGAGGTCCTGCTATGCTGACCAGTCAAGTGTGTGAAAACAATGACAATCCATACAGTGAAAGTCCTGAGCTTTCTCCTGAACTTTTTGAGAACCCAAATCTCCAATTCTTTGTATTAAACAATACTTCCCTGGTGTCTTGCATACAAATCCAAGCAGAAGACGACATGCCTGGGGGAGGACTGTCTGCTGGACTTGCGTCTGCTAATTCAAATGTTAGAATTATAGTGCGTGATCTGTCTGGCAAATACTCGTGGGATTCGGCCATTTTGTACGGACCATCATCTTTGTGTGGATCTTCACAACAAACGTCTTTTGCACTTCCATTATCTCAGCAAGATAAACCAGAAGATGCTCTTTCATCTTTTGAGCATGTGGAGGATGTATCAGCAAGAGATGGAATTACACTCCAAGTTAAAAGGAAATTTAGAGACACTGTACCAACATGGGATACAATTAGGGATGAAGAAGATGCTCTTGATGAGCTACTGCAGTATTTAGGTGTTACAAGCCCTGAATGCTTACAGAGAACTGGTGTTTCACTCAACATCCCTGCTCCTCAACCAGTCTGCATCTCAGAAAAGCAGGAGAACGATGTCATCAATGCAATTCTGAAACAGCACACAGAAGAGAAAGAGTTTGTTGAAAAGCATTTCAATGATGTAAATATGAGGGCTATGGAGCAGGATGAGCCAACCTCACAAAAGCCACAGTCAGCATTTTACTACTGTAGATTACTTCTCAGTATCCTGGGAATGAATTCATGGGATAAAAGGTAAAACGACTCATATTTTAAGAACTTTTTTTAAGGAATTGTTCTATCTTACCTTGATCATAGAGTTTGTTAAGCCAAAAATATTCCAGGCCAGCTAACAAAAGAGAGCGGATGTGCAACTAGGGGCAAAATAGCAGCTTTCTTCTGCTTTTCAGCCTGTCGTTTAGAGAGACAGAAAGGAGGAACATGTTGCATTTATTGTGATTCATATTCTTTCCTTAGAAAGTGTTTGAAGGCAAATTGAAGGAGTGATGTATTTTCTTTGCTTCCCATGTATGTTGCTGCAAAAATTGTTACCTTTCTATGTCAGAATAATACTCAGAAAGTGTCCTATTCTCAGCTATTGTGTCGCTGGACAGTGTCCTGCTGCTTTGTCTGCTAAAAGCATTCTTGCATGCAGCCTCAAAGCATTGCATGTGTGTTAGCTAATGAGAAAGATGTGTCCTCTAGTGTTTATTTCAACACTGGCTGTGCTTGAGTATTGTTTGAATATGGTTTAGAACAACAGGAGAGAAGCCATGTTCAATTACAGAAATAATGTCTCTTTACATTATTATTTTTGTGTGGGTG
The DNA here is from genome assembly GCF_009650955.1 of Corvus moneduloides. Taxonomy (NCBI): domain Eukaryota; kingdom Metazoa; phylum Chordata; class Aves; order Passeriformes; family Corvidae; genus Corvus; species Corvus moneduloides. The sequence continues at coordinate 25,567,668 of NC_045481.1, forward strand.
TCGTTAAGTGCATGTCTGCATATACATGTGGATATGTACAAATATTAGCATCCTAGCATTTATGGGTCTTTCTGAACTTTTTTGCCATTGCTGTCAAATTCCATATTAGAATCATTGATATATTTTCCTACTATGAAGGGAAATGGATATTCTGTAAAACAAAACTAATCTGTGTCACTGAGATATCACTGGAATCAGACAAAATGTTGGTGTTACAGCCCTTCTTATTTGCGTCTTTCATTCCTCAAGGCAGTCTGGTTTTGGACAGGACTGCTCTTAATTCCACAGCATTTTGTGGGAAACATCTTAAGCACAGTTGAAAAGAAATGAAAACTGTCTTTCTTGCTCTAACATATTGGTTTTGTCTTTTCTTTAATTGTTAAAACTGGCTGGGTGATCACTGAGCTAAGTTTTGCTGTGCAGTTCAGGATAGCAGAAGTTCTATGTTGAATGCACCAACTCCCTACAACAGTAGATTAATGGGAGTGTCTTTTGTCACTAAGCATATATATTATGGTCTAGTAAAGTGTGAGGCTTATGTATGCATCAAAGGGAGTTCTGTTCTTCTGCAGAGAAGAAATGGATCCTAGTCAGATCCAACAGGTTGACAGAAGAAAGTGGAGTGAAGCAGAAGTTATACTCAGGGCTGTAATGAGTATAGAAGATTTGCTGGAGTAAGAAAAATTGCTTGTATATTTTTTTAAAGATGTCTTAATTTTTAAATATTAACAAAGGACTGTTGAAAAGGCAGAAGCATTTGTTGACTGTTCCTGAGTGGACCTGGATATGTTCTTGTACTGTTCTTGTACTGTTCTGTATCCATCAGTGAAGAGGTGATAAAAGAGTTACAAATTTCTCTGTTTAGAAGGAGCTTTCATCTCCTGAAGAAAAATGAGAAGTTACTTCGAGAACTCAGAAATTTGGACTCAAGACAATGGTAAATTCTTTTAATGACTGCCTACTTACTTGTTTTAAGTGTGCTTTTACTCAAATGGCACTAATTGCATAGATGTGAGAGTTGAGCTGACTTTTGTAATAGTTTTTTTAATTATTCATGTATTTTGCATTGTATTGTAGTATTTTCTGTTATATTGAAGTTGCATTGGTTTTATTTGTAGGGTCGAAATCTGCATGTAGAATACTATGAGATAAACAAATTTCAAAATAACGTAAAATTATGAGCATTTTTATATGCATAACATTGAATTGTTTTAAAACTTTGATATATCAAAGTCTCCACGTTTTAAGCTTTGGTTGATTGTTTGGCTTTTTCAAATGGTCCCGGTATTTGAAGACACAGACCTCTAGTGGGAATTGTAGCACAGAATTAAAAATTGACTTGTTTTTGTAGAAGTTGAAACAAAACCCCGTGGAGGTTTTAGAAGTGTGAGAAACCACCTCCACTTGTTCCAATGTCTAACAGCAACCTGTCAATAGAGGACATTTAAATGATGATGATCTTTAAAAGAAATGTAAAGATTCTTCATTCAGTTGCACAAGTTGCATTTTCACAGTGTTCAGAAGCCATTGTTAATGGGCAGTGCGGTGTGTATAATGCCCATGTGACAGGTTTTGCCCATGTCAAAAGCCCAGCTATTCCATTAGCAATTGGTACAGCCAGCACCATCCTGGATCTTAGAAGTGGTGAAAGGGGTAAATGCTGCTCATGTATAGCAAAACTTAAGGCCCTAGAGAAGAGGACACTAGAAAAGACAGAATGAGAATATGAAAATATAGAGGGCATCCAAAAAGAAGCCATATAGTTGTACTGTAATTCCACTATGCATTTTCTATGCTTTGAAAGCCATGCTCTGTGTGTACTGTTTGCATATTTTCATTTCATATTAGTTAAGGCACTGTCATGCAATAACCATTCTGTTTTACAGCCGAGAGACACACAAGATTGCAGTGTTTTATGTTGCTGAAGGACAGGAAGATAAACACTCCATTCTTACGAATACTGGGGGAAGTCAAGCCTATGAGGATTTTGTAGCTGGTCTTGGCTGGGAGGTATTTATTAAAATGTTTTTATCCTAGGTTTTTTTACAAAGAAAATTACGGATCCCTTTATATATTATAAGTCTTTGGCTCTTCAGCATTACTCACAAGCACTGAAATACAGTGGTTTAAAAATGAGATTCAGAGAAGAATTCCTGTTTTAGTTTCATTAGCAATACTAGCCATTTAAATTTAAGCTTTTAACAATTGAAGAAAGTTTGTGCAGGCAAAGATAATTCTTTAATGTGCAGTCCTGTACTTGGCTTTCATGGACTGATTAGGAGGCATCTTGATTTCCCTGTTAGCTTGTAAAGTGTTAAGTCCATTGAAGTTTGAACTTTGCTCAGATTTGGGACTTCAAAAAGTACAGACAAGCAGCTTCTGACATACTCTCTTCTTCCTGCCTTCCACTGCAGGCATGTATCAGTTCACACACTCCACTCTACTTCTCTTCCAGCAGTCAGAAATATTGTGATGTACCCCATTATCTGTGTGGGCCTGCAGCTCTTTAGTCACTTGTTTGATACTGTTACAAGGATTTCCTTTTTTTCATCTTTCTTTCCAATGCACAGGATTAATTACTACTGTAAAGTTCAATTTGGCACTGAATGGCTTCTGGTCCTGGTTGGGTGTATAAGAAGCTGCAGGTTTTTTGTTCCTCTTGTGACTTGTGCTCATCAGGAGTGTCCACATGAGTGTCTATCTTATTTGTTCTTTGTGTTTCTTTACTCCTTAGGTATAAAAGGGCACTATTAGATTAACTGTGTGGATAATGACTCTGACTTTTCCACAGGAACAGAGGAAAATAGCTACAAGTCTGCTGACTTTCATGAACATAGATGTTTATTTCCCACATTCAGGAGAAAAAACCCCACATTAGTACCATCAAATATCCTTCTTTAGTGGTTTAATTCTCTTGGGCATTATTAGTTAAAGAGTTGCTAATTTGGATTAATATTCTATAATGAGACAACTAGTATTTTAACATCTTAACATTAAATTCTGCATCCTTTAGTATCAAAAACCCGAATATATCCCATGTGGGCAGAGATTAAATGTATTCACATCTGAAATACAACTTTCTGTAGTCACTGTTTTAAAGGTGAAGCAGCACATTAAACATGCTTACTTACTTCAGTGTCAGACTATTTTCCATATATCTAAGACTTACAAACTTACTTACAAATTAATCAGTTAGTTTCATGTGAATTTTTTTTCATATTCACATAATGAAAATTTCTCAAAAAAATATATGGAAGGCAATAAATTACCTGGCTCTTACACAGAGTTTTTCCAGAGCTCAGGGCAAGGTTGATGTAGTATCAGAGAATTTTAAAAAATACAAAAAGCACATGTAAGTGACCGCACTCAAATGGTCAGGGAATAATGCAGTAAATATTATTTGCACAACCTTTCCTTTCCTCTAACCTCATCCTTCCAGTAGCTTCTGTTGTGACCGCAGAATATAGAATGCTAGTGCACTGCAGTTGATTTCCATTCTAGTCAGCAAGTCTGAGCTCTTTTAGAAAAAAAACGTAACTATACTGTTGTGAAAAGGATCTTCACTTTTAAAGTTCAGTTGAAAGTGCATTTTAACATATAAAGGGTTTATTTATTACCTGATAATTTTTTCTTGTAAAGTTTCCTGGTCTTTATTTCTAGGTAAATCTCACAAACCATTGTGGCTTTATGGGAGGACTGCAAAAAAACAAAAGCACTGGATTGACCACTCCATATTTTGCTACCTCAACAGTAGAAGTAATGTTCCATGTGTCAACAAGAATGCCTTCTGATTCAGATGACTCTTTAACAAAAAAGGTAGGTGTCTCTGAATAAATAGTGTTTTCTTGGTAGTAAACCTAGACAAATTAGAGTCAAAGGAAATCCAATAACTTTAAAAAAAAAATCCAACTCAACAACAAAACACCATAAAATATCATAACATCCTTACCTGCTAAGTTGGTATATTCTCTACCAATTTCTGATTTTACCATACTGATGATTTGTACCATCATTGCAACTGTTGGCAGGAGCATATTGTAAAGTGGGGAAAAGTGCAGGGAAGTAATGGTTGGTGTAGAAGAAAAAGTATTACATCCCAATGATATCTTAGTACTTTTGAAACCTGGGATGCCCGTTAAGGTATATGTGGTGAGTACTTTCTGAGATGACTTTTTATGTACTTACGGGTCGTGTGCTGGTTATTAACATAATCTTCCCTTTAAAAAAAAAAAAAAGTTAAAAATATGAAGACAATGTTTATTGTATATAAGGTGTTTTGTCTTGGAGGAGGCACAGACGCTCAACAGTGATATGATCTCTTATAGCTGCATGAAGAAAAAAATGGGTTTCTGTATTGGTATTTTTTTTCTTTAGAATTTAATAAATTCCACGTTAGTAATAATAAGTTACAGTCTTGAACATGTGTCCTATTATAAATGAACAATTAGCCATCCTTAGACTGTGCCCCCATCCTGCATACATACATCTTCAGATGTGCTAATCCATTCACTAGACACGTTAATGAGCACTGGTTGAAGTGTAATATTGGAGGAACTGAAGCTGGTTGACCTCAGCATGGACTTTAATACTTGTAATTAAATTAGATGGTAGACATTTAGTAAAGAGAGAAATAGCCATGCCTCTGGCAAGCTTCAATTATTAATGACTTCTTTTTCTTTGTGTTCAACTTGAAGAAAAAATATTATTGTTCTTATTATAGACTGACTATGAATTCTAACTTCTCACTGTTCATCTCAGGTTGGTTTGGTTGGTGTGGGGTGTTTGAATTAAAAATGCTTTTGCTTGTATGCCTATGATGCTGCATCCTTTCTGTTCTTTATTTCCTGAAGTAGAGTCAGGGTAATACTTAGGTTATTAAATTATTTATAAAAGTGGTTAATAGCAAAAATAACTAATTTAAAAATTCGATTATTGCTACTGTTTTAGTATAGAACATTGGTGGGGGGTTTAAGTTGACTGGCTTCTATATTTTTTAAACAAAAACCTGGTTTTATAGAATACAGCTTGTAATTAACCTCACAATGTTTGTTTGTAATCTGTTTGAATTAGACCATTACAGAGTGTTGAAAAGGGGGAAGATGGGCCACAGTGAAAAATAATTAAAAGTGAATAATTTGATAATGCAATGGACTTCAGCAGAACACAGAGACAAGGTCTCCTGTCTGTTTCTAGGAGCATATAGTGAATGAGTGTTTTAGGTACCTCAAAGAATGACCAGCAAAGGCATTAGCAAAAGCAGGTTTAATATTCAAATAAAAGTGTGACACAGTTCATTGGCAAGGTTTGGTCTACTGCCTACTGGATGGTTAAAGCACACAGAGAAAAGTCAGACTAAAATGTAAAATCAATCAATCTAAAACTAAAATCAACCAAGTATGATCTATGTGGAGGCTGGGGATGAAAAAAGGGTAAGGATGGGAAAGGGTAAGGATAAAAAGCAATGAGGAAGATCCTCCAAATGAGTCACAAGGTTTGGACTGGACCCCCTTGCTAAGCTTAGCCCCAGACTTGAATGATGGTTTAGGCTTAAAGCTTTTACCAGCATGTAAACTTAACAGCACCTAACATCGATAGCTTAATTTAAACAATTTAACAAAAGATTCTATAGAATTTACTATAGCACAACACTAACTCACTTATAGGCCTAACTTACTTGCAAATCTAAAGTACTTAATCCAAGAGCAACATTCATAGTACAGTTGGTATAGCACATTTGCACTTGCATGCACACAGATCTAAAGGACTATGTAGAAGGTATATACCTGTCAAAAATTCCCCTTGAGTTCAGTGAACTACTCATGTCAGATGCCTTTGCATCTTCTCAACAAGTGAAGGGGTTGATCCTCGAGCAGTGGGGGTTATCAGCCCAGGCTCCAATGGTCCTCTGAGTACAGCAAACTTGAGAGTTTGCTGCCTCTGAGAGGTGTGTCACTCAGAGGGAGATTGCTGGCTGCCGCTGACTGGTGGTCCAGGAGAGCTCAAAGGGTCTCACTTCCCACCGCTGTTTATAGGGCTGCAAGGGAGTTGAATTTAGTCATAGTAATTTTCCATTCTGTCCACAATTTGGGTTGGTAACTTTCTTTGAAAGTTCGATTACAACTTCAGTTACCAGTTCCACTTGGGCTGTTATTCATGCAAGAAAAATAAGTTTCCAAGGTTGTTCATTAAAAAACAGAAGCTCATTAGATAGCACAAGTTCCTGGGACTAGACAGTGATTTCTGTTTCTGATCAGCTCAAGAGGAGCTTAGCCCAGGTGGTTTGTCAAGGCCAAGGCCTAACGAGCATTTCTAAAATGACAGTGCAGTCCAAGGGGGTAGGGAGGAATACACCACCACAGAGCACCCTGCATCTACATATAGTTGTTCTTGCCAGGCAAGGTTCAGTGCTGGTCCAGGCTTCCTGTGACTCAGCTTGTGAAAATTGTGTCAGCTGGGCTTCTTAACAATTCCAGTGTGCCCCAGGCCTGTTTCTCTCCTACTTTACCAACAATCTCACTTGTCAATAATTTGAAATATCTGTATGGATATCAATAAGTGTATCAATAAGTGGATATGATATGAATTGAAGTGGATAAGTGATATCAATTGATATGGATATCAATACGTGTATCAATAGATTGAGATTATATTTGTGGCTCAGCAACTGATTGACTGTTTAATCAAGCTACTTTATTTCTCTGTGGCTTTCTTTTCTGTTCTTCCTCAGTATGTTGGTTTTGTTATTTTTAAGCACATTTTCCCAAGAACAGGGGCTTGGGAGCCTCTCTCTCTTTCTCTCCTCCCTTCCCTAATAGTTTTTGGCCCATTCCAATCTAATAGAAACATGTTTCAAAGGTGTTCATTTTGTGTATGTTTAATGATGATAGGCTAAGTGAAGGAGATAGAGTGGGTGGGACTTTCAGTGCTCCTACTCTGCAAGTAAAGACTTCGTGAGAAGAAGCATTAGATATCAAAGAACCAGCAGCAAAGAGAGATGTTAAGAAATTCATCTTAAACTTGAGAGAAACATCAGCTGAAGTTTACATCTTGGGATAAACTAGCAAGTTCTATCAGGAGACATGAGTAACAAAACAGTCTCAATTCATTTACTATTTCTGCAACTACTCATGCTGCTTGGACTCACCACATCAGCAAAAGGATTGTATTTTATGACATACTGTTCAGCTCACACACACTATCAAAATTATTTGAGAGCCATGTGAGTGCTAACAGTTCTAATTGTTTTGAATGCACGTACTGTTCATGACCTTCAGAGAAATTCGAGATTTGAGCTTCTCTCCAGGTCTTCAGTGTGATTTTTTTGTCTTTTTTTTCAATGGGAGAAAAACAAGCAAACTTGCAGTAGTTGGCTTTGGCTGCTGGTTTTTATATTGTAAATGTGCCTAGAGGTACATGATAGTTCCTCTTATAAATGGAAATTAAATTAAATTAAAACAAAACTTCTTCCTGCCAGTTGAGCCACTGCAAAATCAAGATTCTGCTGTTTCAGGGGCTAAGCCATTTTTAAACTGATTTTCCATCACTCTTAGAGAGTAGTAAATTCAACTTTTAAGTGTTTTGATACACTTAACAAGCATTTGTTTCTGAAGATGTGAACAAGAGCAAAAAAAGACATGAATTCAAGAACCAATAAAAAACTTCTGATTGTGAAAAGGAACTTAACATTGAAATACATATATAAAATATTTAATTTGCAAATACTAAATCAAAGGTTTAATGCTGATAATGCAATTTGTTCTGGTTTTCTTACAATTAAAGGTTAGAGTAAAAAATATTTACACTAAGCTTACAAGAGCAAGCTTGCAGAGAATATCAGGACTAAATAATGTGAAGACTCAGTTCACAGAATGAGAAAGGTTGTAGAGGCACATAAATGAGCAATCACCTGTCTAATTCCTCCTTCCTTAGGAGGAACTTTCTAAAGAAGCGAAGGCATTGTAAGTGAGAATATTATACACACAGTATGTAAATAAAAAGTAATAATGTTAATGATTGAATACTAATTCATCTTGAGCTTTTGGTGTATTACACGATTCTAAGTTGTGCATGACATGATCCTAACCACATAAAATCATTACAGCTCCCAGTACTTATGGCTTTTTATTGTGTTGCTAACATGTATTGGGTACCTGAAGGTTTATAGATGTGAATTACTAGTACAGTATTTTTTTGAGTTACAATTATATACACATATTGCTAAAAAACCAAACCAAACAAAATACCCAAACACACCATAGTTATTGAGACAAAGTTTTGTGAAAAATTCATCTGGATGGTACATGACTGTAGACAGTAGTACTGTTAATATCTAATGGGCAAAAGTAGCTGCATAAAGCCATTACTTCATATATCTCTGCTGCTTTTGTTCTTTTTGTAATAAACACTTCCATTTTTGAAGAAGAAAGAAGTTGAGGCTAGCTGTTCTATCAGAAGAAAATATAATAGCTTTTTTTCTCCCTCCTTTAGGTAAGTGGGTATTAGAAATTACAGTAATTTTGGCAAGAGTTCAAGGGTTAATGTAACAGATAAATAAAAGGAATTTTCTGTAAATTGAGCCCTGCATTATTTCACTTGTCCTGCCTTTCCAAACCTAACTCATTTAATTTTAAAAAGTAAATACTTAAATTCTTCCTGACAGTGTGCTTTGCTTTTACTATCGTTTATTACTTCAATTATACTTGGTATCGCTTAGAACAATCTGCCATTTGGAAATTTCAGTATAGCCTGCAGCTTAGTTTAAAGTCTGGCTGCTATTGTAACATGTACAGCATATGACACTAATGTATCAAAATTAGATTTGATCATCCCTCCTGGTTATATTTATTTCACATTTCTTTTGTATTCAGTTAACATAAATGTATTAGGAGAGCTGACACATGATGATGGTTATAGAGTAAGAATATTTTAAAGTATTTTGAGTTAAATTTGAAATTTCAGGTAACCTAACAGTCGGTCATTTTTATATATTTGTTCTAATGGAGTAGAGTTTCAAACCAAGCCTGAAAAAAAAAATCTGTTTTCTCTTTTATCTCCTCAGGGCTGTCTTCCCGACAGCTCAGGTTTAAAATGGCTAAAACAGAGCTCTTAATCTATTTCTCATTGCCACCTTTCCAGATCATCACAGATAACATGACCATTGTGCCTGTCACTTGTGCCCATAGCCTGAAATAATCTTTAATTTGGTCCACTTTCTGGATTCTTACATTCATTCTGTGCTTACAACTCTTCTTTTTCCCACGTAATATTTTTTCCAACATAGCCTTTCCATACACACAGTTAAAATTTATTCTCTATATCGTAAAGTGTTGTTTTGGTTGCTGAACCTTCCTTTCTCTGGTCTTGACACTTTCATTCTTGAAGAATGCTGATATAAATGACATTTTCATAATCTTTAACACCTTTTACAGCTTCTTTGCATTTGTCCATCTCCATTTTGTGTCATGTCTTGTGCTTAGGTAATAAACTCTCTAGGGCAGTTTGATCTGCATTTAGAGTGTTAGGATACTGGTGTGTAACCTATAGTTCCAGGTGTTTCCAGTGTATTATCAGTTGCTCAAAGTATAACATTATTTTAGGACTTTTTATTATTTATGTTACTGCAGTGATTTATGTCTCTGCTACTGATTTGCCCTTTGTTAGGCTTACTGTGATGTATGTACATAAGAAGTTGTAAATTCAGGAAAGCAAGGTCAGGAAATAAGTGTGAAGACAACTGGTGGTGAGTTTTGAATAACCATTAACACAGAACTCAGTCTTGACAGCTGTCTATTCTGTGTGCACTAAATCCTATTCTGTTAGATAACACTGGGACCACACCTTCTTGGGAAATCATGGTTTTGTCTGTCCTTAAGGTTTCAATGAGCAGAGGTGGTTGTAGCTCAGTATCTTTGTCCTACTTGTGTCCAGGGCACTGAATTCTGGGATGCTTCCAATTCAATACAAAGAAATAAAGAATCCAGGTTAAAGTTGAAAGAGGTCAGGCCCTGGCTCTCATGTGGTGTAATAATTACAGTGAATGATGGATTCTCAAAGTGTTTGCTGTGCTTGTAGGAGATCTTGGTTGTTTAGCGCTGCTGAATTTCAAGGTCCTCAAGTGAAAAATTGAGAAGAAATTTGAAATTCTTCTTTCTAAAAAGTTTATGCAAAACTTAGCAGATGAAGTAAGCCAGGAAAGCTTTTCAAGTCAATTTCAGGTATCAGATCTCTTCCATGAATCGAGTGTTGTTGACGAGTCAAGTTACCACCATTCATGCTTTTTCAGAAGCTTTGTTTGCTGACCGAGGCGAGGACATCTGAAAGAAGCAGTAAGGAGTACTGTGTTAGTAGTGTCAGAGCTGATTCTGATCTAATCTTGAAAAAAGAACAGAATGACTTATCTAGAACTTAGTTATTCTCCAAACATAAATATTAAATCAGCAACACACAACCTTGGTTTTTTGTCTATTTTTTTTTTCAGTCATGTGACCACCTATAATAGAAGCAAGGTTTTGATCCTGAGTACTTTTCATTTTGTTATATACCACCATTCATACTTTATACCGTCATCCGCCTACTTGCACCCTCTGATTTTGACTCTTAATGCACTACATGTCACAGAGATGCCATTCTACATTTGACTCAAACTGGGTCTTTGCCAGATCATTCTGGATAGTAATCATGAGGTGAAATACATTTGACAAGACTTGGAACTCTGAAATAATCTGATTCATTTTCTTTTTCCTCTGAAGAAGTTTCTGGTTTTAGCCTGGAATGTATTCTCACACATATATATGAGTATTAAGTAAACTTTGAAATTGGAAAGAAAAGTTGCTGATGGCTTTGGTACACTTGGCATCCAAAAATATGTGTCCCTTGTCAGTAATCCTGCTGAAATAACCACACAGTACACTTTTATCACGGCAAAATCTGTATCAGTCTAATGTGAAAGCATGCATCAGTAGTGCTGCTCCATCTGGGTAGCTTTCACAGAAGTGCAAGAACTCGTGTCCTATCTGATTAACTGCAGGTATCAGTAACAGGTACACAGGGGCAACCTCTGATAAATTCAATTCAGAGGTAGTGATGCCCTCAAGAAGCTGCAATATCTAAACTCTCTATATGTTCTGGAGTTAAAAGCTATTTATTTGGCATGTACATTGTTACCATCACTTGTTTCTAACGGTCTATGAGTTTATTGTCTCTGAGTCCAAAGATGGCAAGTAAAGGAGGAATAATTACTTTAGTAAATAGTTCAATACTGCTGAATTATGAATGGTGCAGTGCAGTGATGGTGTATTGGTGCCAGTTCTGCTTTTTGGCAGTTGGTTCAATGAGTTCAGTCCGTGCTCCAGATGGCCATCCCTCAAGATCATGTGGGTTTTTTACATTCCACAACACTTCATGTCCAAACTGATTTGCCTCATGCTTTCTCTTTGGCTAGGCAGCCTCGTTCTCCTTGAGCTTTTTGCTTGCTCTAAGTGCAAGCCAGTCAATCCCTGATACCTTATCATTGTCGTATTTCAACAGCTATTTTGACCATCACTTCGCTGAGGAAGCAAAATGGGAATTTTTTTTTTAATCTGAGGTGCAATTCCTCACTGACTTCTCTGGTGATAAAACCAGTTTGAGATGTGACAACCCTGCTTTCCACTCCTGTCATGCTTTAAAAAAAGGTGCCAACAAGCTGTTTTCTTGGGCTATGTTTGAGACCAGTACAGTGAAATGAGCTGAATTTAAAACAAAAACCTGGCATGTATTTCCCCCACTTGGATCACATCTGTGATCCATTTGAAAAATTATCTCATGCCTGAAGAGAGAAATTGGTTAACTGTGGCCAAAGGAGAGGAGGCCAAGGATAACAATTTATTAGACAGCGATGCTGGAGGAGACTGAAGTGAAGCTGAGCTTTGTGTAAACTTAAAAGATAGAACTCTACCCTGATGAAAATCAATGGATGAGGTTGTTCTGGTGCCACAGTGCAAGGTTTCTTTAATTAATGTTTTGCTACAAAATGAAAAGGTTAGAAGGCGAAGTTGCTTTTCTGGTGATTTTGGGGGGTTGGAGGGTTTTTTTGTTGTGTATTTTGAAGTTTATCTTATCAAGTCCTCCAAGCTATAGCCAGGAAAGAAAAAAACAACTAAGTGTGCTTCATATCACTCTCTTACTGTACTTATTGACTTTATTGCTTTCTACAGTTACAGGAAAAGAGGTTGTAGTGATGTGGAGGTCAGTCTCCTCTCCCAAGTAACAAGAGACAGGATGAGGAAATGGCCTCAAGTTACACTAGGGGCAGTTTAGACTGGGTATTAGGAAAAACTTCTTAAGAGTTGTCAAATATTGGAACAGGCTACCCAGGGAAGTGGTGGAGTTGTCATCCCTTAAGTTATTTAAAAGATAATATTGATGTGGTGCTTAGTGACATGGTTTAGTGATGGACTTAGCAGTGTTAGATTAACAGATGGACTTCATGATTTTGGAGGTCTTTTCCAGCCTAAATGATTCTATGATTCTAAGGTAGGAGAGGTTCAATTTTGCAGTTAATTTTCTTTTATGATGTTTGTCATTGTTAAGTATTATCCAAGGTTCCTGCAGCTGCTGTTTGCATGTTGCACATCAGCCATTCAGATTGCTGTCTGGCTTTATTCTAATCTAGTAGAATAAAGCTCAGTGTAGTGACTGTTGTTATAACCTATTCTTTTGCTGAGTTTGGTTTAAGTGTTGGTGCAGGAGCATCCCTAACTAAGTGTTGTTCAAAATAATTCAGCCATCTACACAAGATGCAAGAACAGCTGACTTCAAAGGCACCACAGCCATTGTAGTGTAGGTGTATGTACAATCTGGTCCAGGCAAAACAAATGACTTGTTGAGCATCAAAGAAGAGATAGGGTTTTGAAGCCACCTGTCCTTTGCCTAGTCCAACATGGAAGAAAATCCTTTTTTTGTAGAAATACAACCCCGTTCTTCAGTCTGATACAATTTAAAGCTAACAGAGAAGAGCCGAGACAGCTTCTTTTTCCCTTTTTTCATTTTTTTTGTTTTTTTTAAGTCTGCTACTGACAACTGGTGTAAGCTTTCCGATAAGACAAAGGTAGCATTCCAGGAGGTTTCGTAAAATAAACAAGTGAATAATTGCAATTAAATTTCTCTGAAGACTGTGCATGTGTTTTGCTTTTATTTAAAGTGCAGTTGGGTTCTGAAAGTGCTATGGCAAATTGTTGGCTTTTTATATAGAATAGCTTCTTGTATGTGCTCAGATTGGAATTTTATGTTACCTGTTAGCAGCAGTTCACAGTGCAGTCCTTTGAATAATATCAAGGCAATTGTTTGACAAATTCCACCTGCCTAAAGCTGTGGAAACAAGCTGAAAACTGAGGGTGAAGACATTTGTCAATAACTAGTGATGCACTAGGAGATAAAAAAGATATTCAAGTTTGAATTTTCAGAAGTAACCCTTACTGGAAAGAATCTCCCATTTAATAATCTGAATGTATTTGATCAGTATACATAAAGCCTCTCTCCATGATGTGAACATTTGTTGTCAGATGATAATGTTTATCAGAAGGAGTGTTTTGGATCTTCAATGCAGATAATTCCAGAGTGTTCAAGGAATTCCTTAATCTGGTTATATGATTACATCTGAGGATACAGCATGGATTTTGAGGAACCCATTCAGCCATTCTGAGCCAGATCAAGAGCCATTCTGTAGTTTGTGGGGGAGCAGGGTGTTATTTTACAAAAGGATACAGATTTCATTGAAAAGGAGCATTTAATCTTAGTTATTCTGGGGGCTATGGAGAATGCAGTAGCTATTCTCCTTTAAAGGCTTTTTGTTTGTGGTAGGCACTTTGGAATTTGGCTAGAATGATGAGGTTAACTTCTCAGATATGTAGCTTTTAAACAGATGTTCATTCGTATACTTTAGAAGTTCATACAGAATTTAATAGTTTTCTGCCTATCAGTGATGGCAATCTTGAACACATTTTAGTAAATCAGGTTGAACCACTCTGCATTCTTGAGATAGTATCAACAAAATGTTAGCTTTCAGCAGAAAATGGATATTCACATATATGTTAAATTAAAGGGAAATTAACACCAATGTATAAAAATCTGTAGCACAAACCAGTACTCTCAACTAATACACTGAAATTGTAAAAGAACTGTACTGTACTTTGCTTATTTTACTCAGTTTTCTTCATGTGTTTTTAGTGGGTTTGTCCTTTTAAAATATGTACATTTAATATAGCTGTGTGGCTATAGAATATTAATTAAGAATATTTAAATTGATGGCATTTTATCCCTGGTTTTCCAGCTAAGACATTTAGGAAATGATGAAGTACACATTGTCTGGTCAGAACATACTCGAGATTATAGAAGAGGAATAATTCCAACAGAATTTGGTGATGTTCTTATAGTTATCTATCCCATGAAAAACCATATGTTCAGTATCCAGATCATGAAAAAGCCTGAGGTAAGAGTTTGTTTTCTTTTGTGTTCCTTTCATGTGTTTAACATGAACTGAGTTTTGTTTAGAATCGGAGGTTTTGGTATAATAGATTGATCCAACAAGGTGATAGACAGTTGCAGTGGTGGTAGGAGGGAAAAGGAAGAGCTGAGTGAGTACAGTGCATAGTAAAATACATAACTTGAAATTGCAAAGGCCTGATGCTGTAAAGTATATCTGCTACCAACATATTCTGGAAACAAAGCTAGAATATTCTGCATAATAATTTAAATATTACAGTAAACTTGTCAAATCTTTTATCAAATTTGATACATAACTGAGGTAGTTGAATAATGGCCTGTTCCAACTTCCTCCATCCACATCATATTCCCCCTTTTTTCCTCTCAAACCTATTTTTTACTTTCTTCTTAACTCCACACAAGAATTTGGAGATGAGTTCAGTAAAGCAAGACCATTCAGCCCTTAGGCATATGAACACACATTCTTTCTAATGACTGTTCCTCAAATGTCAGTGCTGACCCTCTTCTTAAAACAGTGGTTTAGGGTAGTGAGCACTGACTGAGTAAAAGTAGTCATGAGTATTTTGTACTACCTAACTTCTGTGTGTGCTGTCACCTGCCATGAATTTCTATACTTTAAATATTAAAACTGTTACTACAAGCACTAATATTAATAAATGAGGTATGACATAAATAGGATTACCTCTTTATGATGATTGCCTCTATCTATTGATAGGCCCAAAATGATAATCAGTCTTGTTACTGTTGGATTACTTACATTTTTAACTAATAAGTATATTCTTTCTTTTACTACTTTAAGTACAAATAGTTCTATTATTGGGAGCATGCAGGTTAAGAAGGAAAGCAAAAACTGCTGAAAACAGGGATTATTATTAGTCCAAAAATAAGTCCTTGTATGTGAAAAAAGTGCCTTCCATTAGATTTCAGTATTCTCAAAACTACGTTAAATGACTAATGGCAAAAATAATACAGTGGTCTAAAATTCCTTTGCAGCATTTGTTTCCTCTTAGCAGGAAGAATATTGAGTGTACACTCTGGTCCCTTTGCTGAGCTGATGCACAAATTTTGGTGCTCTTCTCCTGCTTTACGTCAGCAGCTTCAGAACTTTATTCACATGTACAGGAAATGAAGATACTTAATACTGAATGCTTTTTTGGTTTTTTTTTTTTTTATAATTGCAAAATGATGATTGATTAGAGAGAAATGTAATGCCAAAACATAAGATCTATCTGTTCTGTTCACCTTTTGGGGGCTAGCTATACTAAATATTGAGGTTTTCCACTGATCTCACGAATAAGGTTTTACAGTTAGTCCTCAGAGAGGTTAAACATTCACCACGGATTTCTTCTCTAAAGGGCTTTTATAGTCTTTTTGTTTAGGTAATGTAGAAAGGAAGAAGAACAGATAGAAGAAAAAAAGAGAAAATAGGAGGTGAGGGTCAATACACCAATAATTGTATGTAAGTTGGTCCTTATAGACATGTTAAGAACTAGAGCCATGATAAAAATTTTTTTAAGATTTGAATTATTTCTTTTGCTTCCTACCATCTACAATATTATCATCTAGCCTTTCAACTTCATACACATCATATGCACGACTGTTCCTAGGACTTTTGCAGCAGATGTTGGAAATGATCTTTGATGAGACATAGTATTCAAATAGTTGCTTAATTTTTTTCAAATGCTGTGTTATCTGTTGCCAAGGTTATCAAGCAGTTATATGGCTGTATATTTCCACAAGAGAAAAGGTCTGACTTGCAACACAATAACTGGTTTGATTATCTAGCAATGAGGAGGGAAAAAGACATATATTTGAGTGCTCTATTGTTAATGTTGATTGCTAATTGTTATAGCTACGATCTTACTTTATGTTGAACTTCTTAATTTTTTATTCAGGTTCCATTTTTTGGTCCACTCTTTGATGGTGCTATTGTGAATGGAAAAATTCTGCCTATTATGGTTCGTGCAACAGCTATAAATGCAAGCCGTGCATTGAAATCATTAATCCCATTATACCAAAACTTGTATCCTTTCACTCAAATGGTTTCCAAGGCATATACATTCCCTTGCAGTTCTACAGATATTATCTTCATGTTTTCTTTTTTTTTTTTAGATTAATATAGGGAAAATATTGTATTTAAATTGTGATGGTGCCCTTAGGGAACTTAAACCCATAGAAGAGCATTCAGATGAAGACCACCTTTTTAAAATTAAATAAATAATAGATTAAGTGTTGAATAATTGCCTGTTCCTAATGTTTTATAACATGAACTTGTCACTTTTTGTTAACAAAATTATTTTTTTGTGAGTAGTCTTTCTAAAATAGCAATATCATGATGTTAATAATCCTTCTTTCCTTAAGATATTAGGTATTTATCCAGTATTAGTGTGACTTAGTTTTATTTTCGAGTTCCAAGAATGCTGCTTTCCTTCAAGGCGAGAAGTTTATTAAACTTCTGTCATACAGATTTTGTTACTCAGCTCAGAATACAAAGTTGATGTCGAAATCATGTTAGTGTCTTTGTAAATGTGTCAGAAAAGGCTGTCTCGTTGTTGTTGTTGTAACTGTATTTTTGGAGGGGCTGCTCTTGGAAGAATAGATTTATCAACCATAAATTAAAAAACATAAGGTAAGTCAGTCACTTATACCCTTTTCCCTATTTAAGATTGAGTTCTGTTATATACTTATTAGTTAAATCAACAAGAAGTTTTTGTATTTCATAAATTGAAAGATAAGTTTAAATTTTGATCCAAAAGAATTCTGTGCTTATTTTCCAACCAAGCTGTAAATACTAATACTTGTCATGTGATAGATTGTTGCTAAAATACTGTTTTTTCTATTGGTGACTGTTAATACTTGCAGAGTTTTGGATTAGATATGATGAAATGGATTTACAGATGAATGATGGATGTGTTTTATGTGATCACATTAAGTGACGTTTGTGCCATTTCTGTAGATGACACGTTGATTCATTGTATTTTCATGTTTGGAAAGGTCCGATCTTTCTGTCATTACTCAAGTAGCTCAGTCAAAGAATTTAAAATGTATTATCGTCATCAACAACCATCAAAAGTGATGGTTTAGAGCATTATATTGATGTATAGTGATGAGCAATTGGAAAACTATTTACTTTGAAACAGTAAACTTGCAGTACCAAAAGAACCCCACAGACTTGTAGGTTTAAACTTCACAGAATATGAAAGGTTTGTTAAATTCCTTGGATATAGCTTGCCGGCTCAATGTCTAGGAATCAGCCAGTTCCAGAGAACTGTGCACTGCGTTTTTAATTCAGTTTTCCAAATTGCACTTCTTAATATGCATCAAAGCACAGTATGTCATTTATGACATAGTGTGGCCTCCATTAAAATGCTGATATGTCTCCTAGTATGGTTAGCATGGTAAGTGGAAAGCATTATGTGTATCTGATTTTAGGTAGCATTGGTTGGTGGGTTTCATGTCATCACTTGGTAAGCCTACGAAGTACCAGTTGGCTGGGCACTGATACTAAAGGGTGGCTTTGTTGAGTCGTCAGTGGAATTCTTTTTCCACCTGGCTTGGAGAATCTTAGATTTACTGTTTGGTGTAATAATTTAAAAATTAAAATGGGGTTGTGGGAAGTTCTTTAAAAGCTGTTTGCTTGGTGTGAAATTAGAAAAAACCTCAAACTTTCCTGGCTTGAATTAGGCTCTGGTGGAGTCAGTTGTGTCACTGGAGAACAGCAAAAAATGCTAACTTTAAAGTCTGGCCTAAGTCTCAGTAGTTTAAAAACCTCTTGATTAAAAATGTCATGGACATGCTCTTGGTGTTCAACCTATGGCCAGACTTGAGGCCAAGAAGGAATTTCCCTCATACAAGAATGGCTAAGACTGGTGGATGTTTCCTGTAACATGGACATAGCCTGTTATCTAGGAACATTTGAAAGTTGAATCTAATTATGTTCCTGCAATAGCACAGAGCTGAAGACGTCAAGGACTGTCTTTATTGTCCCCTGCTTTTTTCCTCCAGGATATTTTAGCTATGGCTGCAGCAGTTCACCACTGGCTTTTAAGTTTGTAGTCGACTAAAGGGTGTGGGGAACAGGCGTATTTTATGGTCTGTGGTTAAATAGCTTTTCTGGAGACACTACTGGAATTAATGTCTCTTGCAGAAGACAGACAGGATTCACTAATCAAGGTGGCCTTTCCTCATGTTGGAGTATTGCCAGAGCAAAGAAAAAGAGCTCTCAGAGTGATGAAAACAATACATTTGAAGAGGGAGGGAAAAGGGAACAAAAAAGCTTTGTTTCAAAAGGTACATGAAATGGAAAACTGAAGCTGATGATCAAGGATTTGCACAAGTCCAGGACCATAACAGTGTCAGTGAAAGAGAATCTGGACATCATGTTCTTGAAACTGATCTTCATTTACTTACTTATGAGTGTCTAATATACTGAGCAGTGTTAGTTTATTAGGAACTCAGATGATGATATCCAGTTGAATGTGGATGTTAAGGGCACAAGAGTACTTGAGACTTGTCAAACAAAACAGATGTCAGGCACTACATTTCTGTATTAGCTCTTCTTATTACAGTAGTAGACCAGCAGAAATAGTTAATTTGAAAGCCAGCATCAGTGTACGGATATCTCTCTGTCTGCAGGTATGTGGTTTGTTTTATGGTGGTGTGTAATACATGGTGGGCACTTTTTAACGTAGTACAGACTTAAAGATATATATGTAGGCCTATGCTTATCCACTTTTGAAGAATGTTTATAGTATCACATTGTAGATCTTGTGGTGACAGATCACTGTAAACTCTTAATTAAAGACTGTGTTGATTTGCTTGCGTATGGGATGGGAAAAAATGGGCACTGAGGTTGGCCCTCCTACTTCCAAGGAGAGCTTATCTACCGTCCGAAACAGTGCATTTTCTAAGTGCAGACCTGACTGAAAAAATCATCTGTCATTTGTAATCAGCAGGGATATTCAGACCTCTTCACGTAACCTGATTGCAACTTTTTCCTTAATGCGCTGGTCTGTTAATCACAATGTGGCAATGGTAGTATGTGTGAATGGTATAATAATGGTTGCATGGATACCAGAAATTCTGCTCATCTCCCTCTTACTGCCGTCTCCAACTTTGAGTATGTGTTGTACAGTCTGAAGTAGCTTTCTGAGACTGACATATTCTGTCAATCAGCTTCTTCTTTCTGACATGATTTTGACATTTCTGATAGGATACTTAGATAGCAAAACACTTTGAAGGTTTGATTTGGTTAATGATTTTTAAAGGTTTTATCTGCTCTGTGGTTTTATTGTTTGCTCAGAATACTATAATATGTTTCCGTATGGTCATGTTCTAAGATTAAAAATTTACTAAATTCTTTGGCAAACATTAGTCATGCATGGCAGGTGTCCTTCTTTATTTGGTTCTTGACATGCTCACTGCTGCAGCTGTGTGAAGAGAATATTGCTATTTTGGGTGGAGTTTTTGCTTTGGTGTGTAGAATTTGCTTTAGTTTCTGCTTCAGGGGTTCTCTGGTCCCCCAATAATTTTTGGTGGCCTGGCTCTCTTATACTAGTAGCCCCTCAGGAACAGGTGGCACACATGCACACAGAAGGAGGTGACAAAGACAAAATACTTGCGGTGTCTTGCTAGTGAAGCAGCAGTAACCTCCCTCCCTGTCTCATAGCTGATGTGTTTCTTCTTCTCATTGCATTTACCATTGTCTTAAGAAGTGCATGCTTATCTCCTGAGTATGCTCCAGCTGCATATATGCTAGGAAAACTTCTACCACTCATAAATGCAGGTGCAATAATGGAACTAAATGTTGAGAACAATCACATTTTCATTAAGATGGAGAAGAAGGCCAATATTTAGGGATTGTTAAATATTCTTTATTTACTACATTGCATTGAAATTCTTGTATGAATAGTTTTATTCATGGCTTATGTCTCAGAGCAAGCACTTTGTCACATTCTGAATTCAGAATCAACCATGTGTGGGAAATGGATCAATACTAAATATTTGGAACATTAGAAATTGTGGCTTCATGTAAAATTTTATTTGAACTTCCTGAATAAACAGCAGATGTCAGCCAGATGCCAAGAGGTACATCTTGACATGGTAGGCACCTTCAATGATTCAGCTTTTTACAATTATTGCAACAAAGCAGGACAAATACTAGAAACCTTGTGGGAGTGAAATTGCAATTGTGCAACAATTAGTGTCACTTTTTTCATTGTACACAAATTCTGGAGTGTTAACAATTATTCCAAACTATCTACACTTCAGATAGTGCAATTCAGACACTGTGCTTTCTGTCTTAGTTAGTATTCCCCTATTACAGAGGCTACCTAAGACACATAGTAAGAAGCTAGACACACAGTAAGAAATCCTCTTTAACATCTTTTAAATCTGAAATTTATAGACATTTTAGAATACCTGGAAAATGCATGACTGTTTTATCCTTAATCATCATAGCATAATTTTCACTTCTTTCTAATAATCTGCAGCCTTTGACCTATTGCCAAGAACTGGTGTTTCTTTTTGGAGATTTTTTTTTGGTCACATGAAACCAATTAATTTAAATAGCAAAAAAAAAAAAAAATAATGCTGCTTTAATTATTCCATCTAAAAAATGTTATAGAGTAAATCTTAATCTGAATGATTAGATAAATTAATCTTTGTTATCAAAACTGAAAATTTGACATCCTTCTAACTTTCTTGATATTGTATGACTTATCAGTTGGTACTTGATGTATTGTAACTAATCTTTTGACAGTTGTCTTCCAGAGAAAGGGAAGGTATTAATCCCATGTGGTGTCTGACAAGGCAGTAACTTATTTATGAATAATGTCTATGAGTGGTTTGTTAAAAGTTTGCTCTGTATTAGAAACTGATTGCTCAGAAAAAGCTTTTTTTCTTGAGGTGATACTCAACTGCCCCAAGAAAGGGTTTTATTAGAACTGGTAGTGTCGCTGTCTGTTGTGCCTGCTTGACCATCTCCTGCCTCAAGATAGAATTGCAGGCACTGGAAAAGTGAAGAAAGTGTTCTTTATTAATGACATGCAGTGAGAAAAGGGTATTCTTCAGATTTCTGGCAACATTTGTTTCACTTAATTAAGAATATTTGTTTTATTTGCATTTTCAAACTGTAACTTATGAGGATTTTGAAGATTTCTCACTAGTACAGGAACTTAGAAGTTAAAACTGGATAGCACTGATTTTGGCAGTGCCAGTTTCCCTTCTTCCAATAAGTTTTCTGTCTTAAAGCTCCATGAGCATCTGTAAGAAAAAAAGTGAATAGAGTGATACTGCATCAATGACAACTGTGAATCAAAGGGGAGGGGCATAAGGATTGCTCACTCTTGTAGTTTTGGTGTAGTGAAAGGAATAATGCATGAAATTATAGTTGCTCTTCTAGTATTTTCTGGTTTAGAATTTTTTTCATCTGCCATATGCCAAGACTGCAAAGTTTGCTGTATTTCTGGTGATATATTTTTGATACAGGACATTTAATAAGGTTTTAACATAGCTGTTCGTCATTTTTTTTTCTGTCATCACAGCTGAGAAGATAACATTAAAATAACACTTGATAAACTTTTTAAAAACTACTTCATGTATTTTATACAAATAATTTAAAATTTCAGAATTTCAGTGAATATTTATTCCATCCCTGATGCCTGCCATTGTAGCCTTATCTGATATGATTTCAAGTAAGAGCCATGGATGAGTTCATCATATGACCCCTGCTGTTTTTTCCACAAGAAAATACAGTTATTTCTGAAACCTATTTTACTGCTTAGCAGTGGAAATTGTTTTCCTAGTTCAAGCAAGAATCATAAGGTACAGAATATGATTTTCAGTCTTTCCTGTACTTCAAATTGCTCAGTTGTGCTGTTCTCCCAAATCCTAGTTCCGCTGACAACTTACTTGATATTTTAGTAATTATAAATGTGATTGATAAATGAAATGCCTGCATACAATGATGTAACATGAAAAACCAAAGATTTCCAAGAGGTGTACGAGTATATGATTGTTTAAATGGACTGTTCAGGTATTTCAGTTTCAAGGAGTCATGTAACAATTTTTCTGCACGTGGTAAGAAACCTAAATATAAGAGGAAAGTCTTGTATCTGTATATATCTCTATAGAATTGTGTTTGTGTGTGTCTGTGTGTCTCCTTGCAATGCCTGTAATAGCTATATCTTTATTACCTTTACACTACCTTTCCTCTGAAGTAATACAGCAAATTAATGTATTTTCCTGTGTTTTCACTAGTATTTTTGAACAAAAAGAGACTGTTTTAAGGAAAATTGCTGGGAAAACACCAGGAAGATATAATACCAGGTTACTTGTGTGACCATGAATGGCTAAAGTGCTCAGAATGGCAAACCACTAATGCCAAAAAAAGCAAAATGCACAGTAGTTAAATAACTGCTGCATTTAAGAATGTTCACACTCAAGATTAATGTTTTAATATGTTATATGGAAAATTAGTACCGTTTGAAATATCTTATCTAAAAGAATTGTATACACAATGACAATGCAGTGTAATAGGATAATCTGAAATAATTTTTGTATGGATAACATCACGTTGAAGTTTGCCCAATTAAAAAAAGGCTAAATGAAAAAAGAGCTAAGATTCCAAAGCATAAATTGTGCTATTTATGTTCATTAAGTATGGTTTGAAATCCTGTCTTAGGGACATCTTGCCTAACTATATATCTCATGCTGCTCAGTAAATGAGAAGAGTATTGATTGGCATATGCTGCTTAAATCGATCACCTTGACAGCCAGAATTACAGTAATCTGTCAGTATTAATGACTGTCTTTCAAGCC
Source organism: Corvus moneduloides (assembly GCF_009650955.1). Classification (NCBI taxonomy): domain Eukaryota; kingdom Metazoa; phylum Chordata; class Aves; order Passeriformes; family Corvidae; genus Corvus; species Corvus moneduloides. Next base: position 25,590,969 of record NC_045481.1, read on the forward strand.
TTGATACCTCTCCTTTTGCTTGTCTCGTCTTGCCTCAGTTCTGTTTGAAGTGCATTTTCTTGAAACCTCTGGTTTTGTCAGGGTAGGTACTTTCGTAGGGTTTTTTGTCCCCTGAGTCCAATTTATTGGCTTGATCATGCAATTAGAGTTAAAATGCAACACCAGGGAGCAAAAGTAGGCAGTGTTCTGAGTAACAATTGGACCTCAGAGGTAGTGCAAGCCTGTTCTCAGCCATCATTTATTAGTTACCTGTTGAAAGAATAGGATTGTTTTGCAATGAATAATTCCAAAGCATCACTTTAAATGCCTTTGATTTTAGCCACTAGAGACAACTGATTGAGCCAGCATTTGTGATAGGCTTTTAAACTCTTGCCTTAGTGTTTGTCATATAGACACTTCAAATAACTGCTGGAGAAATACTTGCAGATGTGTGTACCAAGCTGCTGCGTTTGCTACATTTTCATGTAGTGAACATAATTTCACAAAATTTCACTTGGTTTTCATGCATTTTTAATTTGAGGAGTGAGTGGAAGCGTGACATTGTATTGTTGGTCACAACTCTTTGAGTGTGATCATCCAGACAATTCCTGATCCACCAAGTGGTCCATCCATCAGATCCATGTCTCTCAAATTTAGAGACAAGGATATCATGTCAGACAGTGTCAGATGCTTTGCACAAATCCAGGTAGATGACATCAGTTGCTCTTGCCTCATGCACCAGTGCTGTAACACTGTAGTAGAAGGCCACCAAATTTGTACATGATTAGTCCTTAGGACAGCCATGTTGGCTGTCTCAAATCACTACCTTATTTCCCATGTGTCTTAGTATAGCTTCCAGAAAGATCTGCTCCATGACCTTGACGGGCACTGAGGTGAAACTGCCTGGCCTGAAGCACATGTTAAAGAGGTGCAGTTTAAGCGCATGGGTTTAATAATGCTGTTGTTATCACAAGATATCTACAGCGTATTTTAATTAGTAGTACCACTTTATTTATTAGCTACTCTTCCCTAACGAAATGCATGAGACTTTCCTCAAAGTGGTAAAAACACAAAATACCAAGTATGCAAAACTGATTGACTGTAGTAATGTAGTTTTATACTATTAATTGCACTTATAAAGACCTGAGTGCTCTGTTAATGTTGTGGACAGTTGTGGGGGAGACTCAAATATTTTTGTACTGTTTGGAAAAATACATTCTAGATTCTTTTACTTCTACATTCTTTCATAAATATAATTTATCCAACTGAAGGAGAAATATTGGTTCTACTGATTTCTCTACAAAATATGCTGGTGGCATTCTCCTTTAGCATAGAAGGAGGACAGTGATCTATCCTGAAAAGCAGTGATGTGCTTTATCAGCCTCCTAGAACTTCTGAGTCTGGATATGTCAGTACAGATCACTTGACAGAAGGGAATTTTTCTTTGTTACAACATATTTTTAAGGGAGAAAATTTTTGTATACTGTAAGCTGAAAGTTAGTAGTGAAATTGCTCATTATAAAATGTGTTTTAGAAGTCTATAAATCCCTTTCTTAAACAAAAATTTGCAGAGAGAAGGCTACAAGTTCTTAAACTGGAATGAAAAAGATAAACTAATCCATTGTTACACAGAGTTGATTGCCTTGTGTGTAACACAAAGTGACAGGTTTTTTGTTAATACCTACTTAACCTTATTAATTAATTAAATATTTGGGGTAACAAAAGCCCTTTGTTAAAATGTTATGGCTCTTGCCCCCTTAAGGTGTTAAAATTCATACAGATTTATTTGATGCCTCTCAGAAGTCTGTGAATAAAAGCCTGGAAGATTAAACAATTTTTCCTGATATTTCTAAGATGTAAAGAAAGAAATGTTTTTAAACTATTTAAGCCCTGTTTTTACATTGCAAAAAACCAGCATTGTGTATTGATTTAATCCTTTCTTGTTATAAATTCTCATAATAGATAAGGGATGTGCAAACAACTTGCAATATTTGTATGTTAAAACACAAAAACCCACGTATATATAAAAATAAGTATATGGCATTGCATTTGGTTGATTCTGATATTTAAATTGGTAGGAAATGTGGGAGAGTATTTATAACAATCAAAACTGGCAAAACCGTAATGGACGTGAGATAGAGTAATGTTTTCAGATGAGTTGAATAAGATATTGGCAAACTGTTTCTGCATCATTCTGCATATGGTAATCAAAACAGTTGGGGCATGCTTTCCAGTGCCAACAGAGAGATTAGAAGATGATAGGTACCAAAAAAAAATAGATTAGTAGAAACTAGCACATTGGTTGGCTTTGTCCTCCTGCAGGTCTGTTATTTCAGTTACTGAAAAAAGGGCTTGTATATAATACCTGGTGGTATGTGGAAATATCTAGCTGGAGATTGAATGTACTTCATGTAAAAATATTCACCAGGGTCAAAATTATAACACCAAAGGTTATAGTTTATTCCGTATGTGCCACAGACGTAGTAGGAAAATGGAATAAGCTAACATAAAGCAAGGATTAAAAGTTAGTGTTACAGTAATTGGAATTACCATATGGCAGTCTGAAGGACATGAGTCCTAATCATAGCCTGGCCAATCAAATTAATCTCAATATACTTTCTAGACATTGAGAAAATAGTTTAATTGCCGATTAACTGCATCTGAATAGATCCATGGGTCACAAATACATCTCTCTCCTTCTGAATGCTTCTCCTCCCAAACACAGAAGAATGCATGCTATTAGAAAATCACTTAATTTCGGCTTGCTAAACCATAGTTACCATCCATCTGTTCATGCCAATTGTGGAAAAAGGTCAGTTTTCAGCAAAGCCATGCATTTCACAGAAGGTATGTGAAGTGAAATTTCACAGGGGACATGATGGATCCTGATTCTTAGTGATAAACCTTAGGGGCCAGCAGGGTTGGCATATGGTTCAGCATGATATGAAGGCTTGGGTTCCCTGGCTTCACTTCTTTGGCGTGGAACTGATAAAACCTGGCTCTTAAGTATTGTTTCACTGGACACCAATCATGGGCAGCAGGAACTGCCCACTTAACTCTCTGTGGGAAGGAAGCCCAGGCTGTGTTCACAATAGTACCATTGTAGTGCTGCAGACTGCTCTCAACAGCTTGACAGCATTTGGGAGGAGGGCGAAGGGGCTGCTTTGCTAATTGCTGTTCAAAATAGAAAAAGAGAGAAATATCTGAAAATTCGTATTTGTTTTCTCTATTTAAATAGAAGCCTGACTTTGAGTTTTAAAAATGATTTTTAAACTTGACTTTGCTGCCCTCCATAGAGACTTGTAAGTAGATTATCTGCTATTGGTACTGCAGCAACCCAAGGTAAAGAGAAAACCTTCTCATTAACTATAAAATTTTAAAAAGGTAGTTGTAAAGTTCATTAAAGGACATATTGGAATTAATGACAGAATTTCTCATTAGAGAAGTTTCTTTTGTTACTAGTAGTGTGGAATGGCAAATGAACATGTACCTGTATGTGCAGTTTTTTTACTGGACAGTATTTAATACTAATATAATTTTTGTGTAATTTTGCAGTTTGTAGTGATTTCTTCATGAAAAGACACTTGCTGTTTTTCTCATCAATTAATATGTCTATATTTGCAGAGAAGGTATTTAAAGTAGAAATTTAAATATTTGAATGCATGAAAACAGTAAGCTTAAGCATTCATGCTAATACCAGAGAGAAGAGAACTAGTTTTGCTTCCGTGTTCTTTACACCTATCAACCTTAGTTACTTGAGTTAAAACTGATGTAATGCCAGATGTCAAAATGAGGATAAATCCCTCTCCCAACATCAGGAGTTAGTTTGTGTGATTGCAGTTCCCCTCTGGCCTGTAGTATTCCATGTTTGTTGCAGTTATCACTTCAGCCCACACCTTAACATCATCTCTCGTTGGTCTGTTTGGTACAACAGCTTTAATAAACTTCAGTCCCATGGCTGGTGGCCCTGTGCCTCCCCTACTGCCTCCTGCAAACCCACAGCTGCCAGGTGAGCGCTTCTGTCTGACCACAGGATCAGCGCTCCATCACTCCAGAGAGAGCCTGAAGCAGTGGCAGCTGTAATGGGCTTCAAAACAATTAGCACAACATACCTTATAGATTCATTGATTCCCATCTTGGATACATTAGTAAGACAAATCCTCCCTCTAAGTCAGGATGGGAATTCTGCCTACATATGGGCTTCAGCATGGTTTTCTTCACTGCTTTGTTTTCATGTCCTTAGCCTGTTACTAAAACATGGACAAGTGGAGTATTTTTAAATACTGTCATCATTCATCCAGCCACCCAGCCAGAGTTATAGTGTTGTCCTTCCAATCCTGCTAGCCATTTGATCTTCCTTTTTAACTCCATGTTAAAATGCAGTTCATGGTTTGTAGAACCAACAATACACTGTAAATGGTGCCGAAACTGGTACTTTCTTCTATATGTTTGTATTAGTATGCTCCTGCTATATTTCAAACAGATAATTCATTGAATGCCCATTCTTCCTCTTACTGCAGAGTAGATTATATTTAAGTCGAGATTAATGGATAGATTCTGATGTTAAAACCCAGTCTCTGAGCCTGTCATTCCCTAGAGGCATATAGTGCATTAGTTTAAGCCAATGTGCTGCTTATCATAGATACTCTGACACTGTCTTAAATGACAGTTTACTGTACTTTGTAGCTGCTTACTCTGGTAATAAAATCACTATATTGTGTTCTTGATAATTACAATATTAAATAGAAACTTAATTGGATTACTGCACATTTAGATACAGATAGTTCTTAAGTAATTGTCCACTGTAAAATTTCTGATACTCATTTTTTCTCTCATGCAGTGTGTTCTGTCAGAGTCTAAGCTTAATATGTTGTTCAGTCACTTTAGATGAAAAACTGCTGAAAAGAAATCTGCAGTGGGATGTTTCGGTGCAAAGGCGTATCTTCTGTCATACAGGTTTTCACTTGAACTTCTTGGTTTTTAAATCCTTCCATAAGATGCTTTCGTTTGCCAAAGTCCTTAAAATAAAATAACTTCTGGGTTCTACAGAGTTGAAGAATTTGATAAGTAGTATTTATTTTGATTTTTTTTCCCCTTAACTTTGAAATTGCTAGAAGTCTGAGCATAATTTTTGTCATTTTTGCTGCCTAATCAGATGAAGAGAATTATAATTAATTCAGTATTTCTTTTTATATGATTATCTTAAAAAGAACCCCAACTTTTTTATATAATTGGTTTTTATATAGTTCATATTCTAAAGAATATACTGAAATTAAAATTTATTTTAAGTTCAGCTCACTTGCACTTTAATTCTACATATCTTTATAAGCCTTCTGTAAAGGAGCTTGGTGCAGAGTGGTTACATTTTTCATTTCATAATTGAGTGTTTTAAGTGGTTAAGCACAATCCAAATTTTATCCAATTCCAGCTTGTGTTAATGGTGCTCCACTCACACTGCCTTAGCACCTGTTATGGATTTTGAGTCATCTGGCAGCCCGTGGGACTTAGATAAAGAAGTACCAGGTGTCCTGCCTGTCTCTTAATTGAGACGCAATGTAAACAATATAGACTTGGCAATATGGTTATAGAAATGGATTAAAGCCCAGCTTTGTCTGCACTGATGAATCACAGCTTTTTCTTCCTAGAAGATGTTATAAACCACTGATGAATTTAGCAAGCTGTAAGATCTGGTGGAACAACATAAAAGTAAACAATACAAGGATTTTCCTAGAAGGACAGTGTTGCAGAATGTTAAATGTTTTTTAATGAAAATGCAAGCATCAATTAGAATTTCTTGCAGTAATTTAGCAATTTTGAAACTGCCCACACTGTAAAAATGAAGATTCTTACATAAATTCAAATAAAGTCAAGGCCTTTCAATATGTAGTGTGTTAGTAAACTAGGCAGAAAACAATACCATTGACTTGGAAACACTCAATGGCTGCAACTTTATCTAGCCTACACTTACCTTGCAGGACTTTTAACCATATAACCATGGAGTAGATATAATGTAAATTATCTCCTTTAACTACAAGATAAATAATCTTAAACAAAAAACTCCTCCAAATGGCAAAAGTGCCTGATAATACTTAATTTATCACAGATTTATTTAACTGTTTAGTAGTGTAAAAAATTAGAAGTAATTTTCATTATATTTATTCAAAGAATGATGCAACTATGTTTTGGAAACAAATTGCAATATCTGGAATGATGGGATTAGTTTGTATAGATTTATCTATTATATATTCCCTTATTCTCTTCATGAAGAAATATACCTCAGAAATTGCTTCAAAAAGCCCTTCGCAGTTACAACTGGAGTTGAAAAAGAATGTCGTTTAATATACTAGATAATACATTTTAGGCTTGCTTAAATTCTACAGTCTTGGTCTGTTACTTGTTTTCCATATACATTCTCATTTTATTAGAGAGATATCTGCATTAATTAGTAGATTGTAACATATACATTACTTACTAAATTACTGATTTTGGATAATTAGTAGAGCCCCTTGTGAAGTTTTAAAATGTTTTCACCAAATGCAACAAGTTTACTTTTGAAATACACCTTTCATTTCTCTGAGGTTTATCTCATATTTTTATGAGTAAGAAAATATATTGTTACATTTTATTGCAAAAGAGCTGTCTTGAAAATATGGTTCAGTTGGAAAAAATCACCTTAAAAGACTGTAAAATTTTTAATTCTTTCACCTGTTTAGTAGTGTCAAGCATAGTAATTTTTTTTCTCTTTAACCTAAATAACTTGCATGAGAGATTAAGAGAATTAACTGAATTCTGTCTTATGAATCATTCATGCTGTGGCTAAGTCCAGTTGTATGTGCAGAAGCTTCTTTCATTTAGAGCATAGCTGCCTAAACAGATGTACCTAGCTAAATACTTATTTGCCATTTTCAATATTGGTAGTAGTTAAGAAAAAAAAGAACCCAGACTGACTTTGAGATATCAAGGTGACTTGAGTAAACAGAAGATACAGCTGGAAGAAAAAAACCCTCTTTATTTGTATACTGTGCAAACTAGATGTGGAAATTACTGAAATGCAATAAATGGGAAACACCATGATACCACTTCTACAGAGTAACTTTTCAGAATATAAGAGAACTTTAACTGTTCCTCTCAGTGTGGCCAGTTGATACTCATCACCCACCTACATACAAAACGCAGCTACTTGCAGGGCTTCCAGCACTGGATCAATAGCAGCCCAACTTACATCCTTAACTCTGAGAGCCAACAAAGACTACAAATTGCTGTGACTCAGTATGAGTTCAGCTGGTTTGACAACCACTGCACAGTCTCTTCTTTTAGAGTGAGATTTCCCAGAAAAAATTCCATTTCTGTGATGTGTGGGTTTTGTCCAGTGTTCCTGTAGAAGTCAAATTCTGCTGGGGCTAAGTTTTCCTTTCAGCTTAAAATCTTGATCCTAACCTGTATTTGTTATTTTTATAGGGGAGGCAATTCTCCTTTCACACTTTGATGTCAGGAATTGAAATTTACTAGGAAAAATGTGCCAAATAAAATAAATTCTGAGGTTTGCACACCTTTTTGGGCCAGAGAGCAAAAAATTTAAAATCTCTTACCGACATATGCTATTCACTGTGCTTTACTGTTTCTTTTTTTGCTTTGGTCCCTATTATCCCAGGAGCACTACAGATTTGGTGGTTTTTTTCTATAAAAAATGATGTGTGCTTCTAAATTTGCTGAAGGGGAAAATGTAGTAAATAAGAGAGTTCCTTTTTACGTAGCTTTTCTTAAAATATTGTTAAACTCTTTTATATAAATTGTGTATATGTGCAATTAAAAACCTGTTGCAGGTGTCCATTGATCCTACAAGAAAGTATCTCTAGGTGCAGGATTTTCATTTTCCAGATAAGGATGGAGCAGCAGTTCAGTTTCTGCTTGTCTTAAATTATTTTCCAAATGCCTGGCTGACAAAGTCATACTCTCCACAATCATATCAATATATATTGACTTCTTAGATGATTTTGCTAACAGTTGGAACTGCCAGGGATGCAGCTGCACATGTATTTCTGAGAGTAGTTTGTAATTTAACCTGAAAAAATCCATCTTGCTATTTAGAATTATGTGTTCTAGCTTTTTTTGTAAGATCAGGACAATCATTAAAACCTTGTCATTTTTTCCTAGCTCTGGAACCAAAGCATCTACATACCAATATACAGTAATATTATGGTATACTGCGCATGTATACTGCACGTATATACAAATACGCAAGTATGAGGAGGGAAGATTTATGAATAAAGCTTTCATGAAAGTGTCTTACTTTGACACTGCTGAAAGGGTTGTTTCATAAAGTAAGATTTCTTCTGAATCACAGGAAAAGTGCTCATCTATGTAGTCTAATCATTATGATACTTTTCTGGGAGAGAAGAGTCCCCAGATTCCAGTCCATGCTCAGGAAGCATTTGTTATCAAATGGTTTTTGGAGCAGGCAGTAGAATTTCTTCTCCAGCCCATTTGGGAATCTAACACTTAGTAGTTGTGGTAATAGATTACATTGTTGTGAAGTGCTATATCCTTGAATAAAGTCTTGGAAATTTTATTCTATGTTTAAACTATTTTTTTTCTTAATTTTTTCCAGCCTCAGGTTAATGTCATTTTAGGATTGGTATTCCATCAATGACTGTAGCAGTAATCATGCATCCACTCCTTAACTAAAAAATACTAGATAGATTTATTGTAATGCATTTTAGTCAGCTCTAAAACTGAGAAGTGTAAAGAAGAATGGAAAGAAAATTTGTAGTCAAAATGACACAGTAAATTGTAAAAAATCAATAATCATAGCAAAGGGAGAGTTTGTGGAGGGGATTGTTTGTGGACACTTGCAGAGACCTGATGCCACACGTAAGAAGACACATAGAAGAAAGTGCAAAAGTGCCTTTCCAAAAATGTCAAGATTGGTGAGAGTGACTGCATTAAGTGACTGGAGGCAAGTGGTTTTGGTAAAATTGATGGAATAGGTGTGGGCTATCAAGTTCAAATCAGTAGCCTGCATTTGTGCTAGGGAGTGGCAGACTGGTGGCAATATGTGAGACAATGCACCATCTAAGTAGTATATCCAGAAAGTGGATTCTGCAGTTCTCTGAGTAGGTTATAAAAGGATTAAAAATGCATTTATTTAGGCCAGAGAAAAGGATATGGCAGTAACTTAGATGTGAGGTGAGAGCCTAGGTAATTTGTTCAGGTAGATGGCTAGATGCAGATGTATTTTGCCATAGGAATCTTGGAAGTGATACAATCAACAGAGATGGAGAGCTATTAGGTGAAGACATGAGATGAAGTTTTTCAGCAAGATTAGGCAGAAGTAGGTGATCTGACAGCCAGGCTTTCAGTGCTTGTTCCCAAGTGGAAGTCAACAGGTCTAATAATGGAAAGTACAGTATTTTCAGATAATAGATCTTTTCAGATAATTATTAATATAAATTATTACAGATTTAGAGAATAAGTAAAAGGGATCATAATGCAAATTAAATATTAGCTGGAGTGACTACAACCTGAGTGACCTGTAAAGATATGATTCCTAATTCCTTCTGGTACTGATTCTATTTTTCAGAATAGTTTCTTCTGAGAAAGTATAATGAAGTAATTAGATTTTTTTTGTTACGCTTTTTGCAGTTATGAATCTGCAAGTTTTTAGCTGACACATTTGGGCAAGTGCCTGTATAATTAACGTGTATCTTACATTTTTATCCATTCTGTTTTGTTCCAGTTAGCACCTTCTTCAGAAGCAAAATACTCACTGTTGTTTAAGTGTTTTGTCACTCTCTGTGCCAGTCTTTCTCCATTGGTTTGTCTATGCATCCTTCCCATTCCATCTTAATTGCTGATGCCAGTGGCAACATGCACTCGAAGTAAGGATACAGCTTGCATTGTGCTGTTATTACTAGCCATTGGGTTTGTATGTGCCACTCAATCGGTAAGTGCTAATAAGTCTTTCCTAGAGAGCAGTGTTTTAAAGAAATAAATGTCTAGCCTATTAGAAGTAATGTAGAAATTAGCTACAGTGGGCTTATGGTCACTCTTGCAGACAGTTGCATTCAAATACAGTGTAGCCCTAGATTATCTCAGCTAGAAAAGCATACAGAATTGGAGTTTCAAAATTACTAGGATGTTCTCAAAATATAAATGTATAGAACATAAAAGTATCTCATCTATGCAGTCTCTAATACAGAAACAGAGTTCTTCCGAGGAGAGTGTGTAATTTCTTAGTGCAGAATAGAGCAAGCTTTGGACTTAGCATTTGCCTCAGATTTTTGTTTTGTTTTTAAGGTGGGTTTTGTTTTTAACAAGCTGCAGATGGTTTTGTGGATTGTTAGGATGAGCAGCAACCCAGCTAGCTGAATTACTTTACTCTGGGTGTACTAAGTGTGCATTTGAATTAGACTTCTAGAACTGATACAAGCATATCCTCTTCACTGGGTAACAAAAACATCATTATTGTCCTCAGTCAGCATCTATCTCAAGACTTCTGTATTTGGTTAGGAGATATATACCAAGGCTGGAGAATGAGAATGTCCTTGTCATGTTCAAAGCAGTAACTTTCCTTCATTTTGCCTTATTTGTGTATAAGCTCTGGATATAATAGGATAAACTAAAAGGTTTCCTTTAGAGACCTCTGAAAGTAGAGCATTTTAAAAGCAAGTAGGTGTCTCTACCCTACTTTTTCATGAAACATTTTACCCATTCAAGCAGACTTTTAAAAACAGCTTGTTTTGATAGCAGCCTGTTCTCCTGTGGGCCTTCAGCCTTTGCTTCCTGGCAGCACCTTTGGTGCGAAAAGAGAGTGATCAATTGGGAGACTATCAGTGCCAGCATGCATAGAGTGATAAGTTAACACACCACTGGGAATTTCTAGGGCCCACCAAGATACTTCACTTCTAATGTGCTAACAAGCTCATTTTTCTACCTCTTGCCTCTTCAGTTATTTTTTTTTCTCAGAAGAGCTTAGAAGTTGAGTGCATCAGGCATAATGAAAAGCTCTGTAGGAGGGAGAAGCAATAACCCCATTTTTCCCTTTTCAGCCAAATAGAAAATTAGTTTCTGGTAATACACAAAGGCCAGTATTTTTTGTGCAAGGGGCACTGCTGTGAATCAAAGGACTCTATTAACTGCAGAAAATTCAGCAGCTGTGAATCTCCTCCCCCAATGAAAAAAAAAGTGCTTTTCAACAAGTTGTGAGATATGTAGTATTATTTGGACTTCAACCATCAGTTTCATCCTCTACCACTTATACATAGCCTCTTAAAAACTGTGCTATATTACTGTCCTCTGTTCAGGCTCAATACTGTGTTTATCCCCCAACCTAAGAATCGATACAATGGGAGATTTTTATATTTTCTCTTGTCCCGGTGCTTCTATTAAAGCTTCTCCAAACTGAGGCTTCTGCTGTGGTTTAGCTGTCTCTGGATTCAGAAATAATTCAGAGCATGGATTTTGGAGGGAAAACTGTTTCCCGGTTTCACTATGTAACCAAGTTATGGTCTAAGGAAATATGACAGAAATAATTTTATTCACTGGAACTTTTTTCCAGATAATATAGTCTCTATTTTTTTTCATATTTAGATAGACTGTAAAATCTACAGTAAATATTGTACAGAAAAAACTGCAAAAAATTTAGTAGGAAAAGTTCTGTAATTGTAGAAGTGTAGTTTTGTAAGATAATATGAAGATTATTGTTTCCAGCTTTAATTTGGTGTTGGGAATTTAATTGCTTATCATAACTGAAAATGGTGTCATTATTTATTTTAAACGTTATCACTAGTAATTAAAAGTGTTTATCACATGTAATACAGTTTTTATGTTTGGATTGCTAAAAAATATGTGCAAGATGAGTATTATCTCCATTTCACAGGTGGTGAAATTGAGTCAGAAAGGTAGTTTCCTCACTCTCCCTGATTCCCCCAAAAAGAGCAGCAGACCTGAAATCAAACCCCAGAACTTTAAAGAAACCTATTTTGAGTGCATTCCTCTACAGCATGCTGATTTGTTTGGGGTATTTTTCCAGAAAACAGAACTATGTAAGGAGAAAATTATCTCACTATCTGCAAATAAAATATGGGAAAAAAAGTGGGCACAAGTGTAAATGTCAGGGGAAATTTCTGATCATTCTGTGTTTCTGTAAGATAACTGGAGATGGTTTCCCTCATTCAACATACTGAGTCCAGCTGGAGGACTCTGAAAGTTGTATGAGAAAAGGTTAACTGATTTCTCAGTTGAGCAACTATACAACATGAAGTCAGCATGGTAGTTTTTCTTGATAATTGTATGTTGCTGCCTGCTGCTCTACATTTTGACAGCCATTTCCATAGTTGCTTTCATGAACAGCAGAAATATTCTCTCTTTTTCTCACTCTCTCTGTGCTAACAGCACAATTGGGCCTGCTGGAACAAGAAGCCTGGAGAGGGTTCTTCAAAAACAACACTTCAAGATACCAGTCTCTTGTCAGTCATATTAGAGGGGGAGAACACAGGAAAAAAGAAGTACAGTATTTTACTGTCAGTACCCTGCCAACACCCTGTTAACCAGTATTTAAGGGTCCTGTGGATTCTTTACAGATATTCTTGCTTGTTTTAATGACATAATTGACAAGGTGTTTTTCCCAATACTGAAATTTCACTATATTTATCTTAAAAGTGTGTGTGCGTGTTTAGGGATTATGAAAGCTGTTTATTATGGAAAAGTGCAAAGTCATTTATTTTGTTAATGCTAAGGTATGTTTCATGCTACACCTCCTAAAAATTGAAATGTTTTTATATTTAGTTGTGACCAGAGTACAGGCAAATTAGTTACTTAAGAGAGTATTTAAGTTGCTGTTGTTTGTAAACAATTTCAGGAAATTTTGCATCAGACATGAAAAAAAGTACAGTTGAATCAAAAGGTTTACATTAATCATGTTTATCTTACACTTAATATTATGTCAATGCATCAGACAATATCACAGTCATGTAAAGAATTAAAAATAACTGTGTACAGTTGCTGAAATGCATGATATATATTTAACAAAAACAAGAATTCTGAATTACTAGATACTGATATTTAGCAGTTACAGTACATGGTATAAATTCATCCTTAATTCTTGGCTAAATCAGTTATGAGGAGAGAGCACGATACCTGCAAACAATTGTTCAACATCATCTAGAGCCTACGACATTTGAAGATTTTGCTGCTCAGGTTTTCTGTCCAGCACCTTATCACCATTTGCCCTCAGAGACGGGTAAGAAATAACTAACAGTTCTTATACAATCTTGCTTGAAATGCAGTATCCTTACTTATAAAGACTAAAAATTCAGACCTTTGCACATCATGAAGAGTTACCATTAGTTGGAAAGAACATACATGCTTGAGAATGTGGGCAAAGTTGACTTTAAATCTTTATTCTATTTTCTGGCATCATGAGCCAATGCTTGGCATTAAGATTTGGCAAGATGCTTTAATATAGCAACCGGATCCTGTATTTTTGCAGCAAATTTTATCACAATCCCCTGTATAAAATCTGCATGGAAACGTTGGTACTCTTGCATTTAGGCTAGTTCAGGTAGAAACATTTTAGGTACACCGTCCTCATAAGAAAGTTTCAAGGCTCGCTACATGTTTAGAATGTAAGGTTTTAAACTGAAAATATGAGCCTCGCAATCTTAATTTTGTTCCCAGGTTATTAGTCACAAAGTTGGTTTTAAGGTAATTTTTACTTTCCAGTAAAATACCTGTTTTATAAGAGGATACTGCATTTTTTGTTACTAATAAGAAAATCGGTAAAAGAAAATGGGTAACTCAAGGCCTTCCTGTTCTGACATTTCTTGAACTCCTTATGATTATTTCATTATTTTATTTCCCCTCTTTTTAGATCATTAAATATCAGTTCTGTTTATCTGAAGGTAAGACAAAGTGTCCAAAAAAACCCTTTGTTCCTCTTACTTTTACTAGAGCACTAAGCTTGTAACCAAATTGTATGCAAACTTTCCTTGTTGCCCTTGTTCACACTAAAAAGAATTTCACACTGATTGAAAAATGACCACTACATCATCTAAAAGTTTTAGTCTTTTACTAACCTCAGGTCTGCATGAAGCACTAACACTGGTTCTGGGATTAAGGTAACTAATGATAGAGACAGTTGTTGAATGAGTAACACTTTATTGTGTTGGCCTTTGTTTCTCAGCATGAACAAGTAGTACTGGATGGCAGTGGTGTGTTTTGTACCCTGTACTGTCTTTCATTCATGTTGTAAGACATTCTGCAGTGATAACCTAGGAGAGATGGAGAAGAAAAATGTGTAACACTTGAAATTCCCTGTTCAGAAAAACCTTATTTAATGATAATCAAAGTGCTTCCATGGAAAAACTGTAAATCTAAATTAAATAAATTTTGTAAGAATAATTTGGCAAGTTGTTATCTGAAAATTTGTTTTTCAATTCCAAAATTATATACAGAAATCAATTCCAAATTATACAAGAATTATTATAGGACTACAGAAAGAAGACTGAGAGATGTTAAAATGTTGAGGCTCCTTTACTTTAAAGTATAAACAATAACTAGAAATGAGGTGCAGTTTCAAAGTATAGTAAGTGGTATAATTATGCTAGTGGAAATAGCTGAGACCAAAGGAAAACAAAATTAAAAGTAAGTAATTTAACTAAAGCAGTATAAAAATTAGTTACATAATTTAAAGTATGAAAACATTTGAATATGAAAAATCTGTAACTAGAAACACTAAAAACAAATAAACATTAAAAACAATAACCAGGGATACCAGTCCTTGCCACATTTCCTGCCTAATGGACCTAGTGAATATTCAGCACCAGACATTTTTGTATGGCTTTTTTGTATAGTATATATTCTATATTCTAGTGCACTTGTAGAAGTTCTGTCTATTCATTTTCAGAAGTCTCATTCCAAGCCAAGTCGTTCTGCCCTCTTCCTCTAACTCATTTTTTCAGGGTGAAGCAAAGCTGCTTTTCTGTGCTAGTTTGGTGCACCAGAGTACACTGCTCTACAGTGGCAATTCTTGTATTCTTTTAAATTTGGTATTTTCTAGCATGATCTGAAATGAGGTTATGATTTTTTAGAAACTTGATTTTAACTTAACCTTTCTATCAAAGTTAATAAATTTTCTGTAGGAATCTCATTAATAGGAGCTTGTGATATGTTTCACATCTGCACACTTGCATGTGTGTCTGCATACCATGAAACACGATGTCCTGTCCTGGGAGCCACATTCTTCTGGACCTTGCATTGTGCAGTGGAACTGACCGAGACATCAGTGTCAGGAGCAGCCAGCAGCTTCCTAGGACAGACATGCCAGCACAGTGTGGCCCAGCATCAGATTCAACCTGGCCCCGCATCTGCCTGACTCTCAGCTTTCATTTCAGCCCGGGGAAGCTGGAGGTGCTCTGGCACCTGTTCCATCTGGGGCTCCTGGAACTCTGATACTGAGCTCCAGACAGAGTGCCTGGAGTAGCACGGAGCCATCTGCCTCCAAGCTGATTCTAGAGGGCACAAATTCTAAAGCCTGAGGCAGGTATAAAATAACACTGCAGTCACCTGCCAGAAAGGTTACCCCAGGGCTTGGGGTTAGCCTGGAAACCACTGGTTTCCAGTTCTAGCAGAGGCAGATCTGTGAGCTACGTTGCTGCAGATGACCCACATTTCTGATGGACCAATGATCACAAGAAGAGTCCACCAGCAGTGCTGTTAAAAAATAGATACCCCTAAATTTCCAGGGCCCCTGCAACAGGTGAATTTCTTGAAGGAGGTACAGAGCACTGAACCATGCCAGGATTACACATAGGAGTGGTCCTGTAGTCCTGCCTGGGAACCCACATGCATTCATCACCCTCAAGATGACTCAGACAAAACTGTGCAAGCTTCCTACCAGATGTGTCCATGTCATCTGAAAATTTCTAACCAACTTCTAAGAATACTTTACATTTTTTTTAAATACAAAATATTTCATTTATTTATGGGGCTTCTTTTAATAAAAAATAATTGACCAGAAGAGACTAAGAAAAAAAAAAATCTACATTTTAGATATTACAGACTTAATTCTTTTATTGGATCATGATCTCCAAGATTACAACTGCTGAATATGTTTAATTTTATAAAATATTCTATACCTTTTTTCATCTGAGGTAGGTCTTAGAAACTATGAGGCTGCTACAGCCCATCACCAGGTGTTATCATTTTGTTGTTGTTGTTGTGACCCATTGGCCTTTTTTTTTCATTTGAGCTATGAGAATTAGAGCAAATAGAGAACATGCCATTCAGTAACAAACTGTATTTTCTCAGATGGACTTATTTTATCAAAGGCTCAGACATCAGCAAAGGCTGTTCCTTTTTTCTGTGACTACCGTTCAGTACAATGTGATTGTGGCAGCTGCTGTTTTATCTAGAAGCTTAGTTTGCTTCTGACAAATCTACCTTCCCATGTTTGGGAACCTGACCAATGTAGTGAATGTGTACATTTAAAGAAATTGAGATTTACCTGTACTTAATGACAGAATGCAATTCAGTTGCCTCTGTGTTTTTTACCTTGTGCTGTTCCTGTTAAATTGAGTAACTGCAAATACTCTGCTAAATAGAGTAACTCGTCCTATGCAGATATTGAGTGAACCAGATCTCTGTGACACCAGAATAGGTTGAGGGAACTGTCAATGATAAGCTCAATTATATTGAAGAACATATTGACCTCATGATGCTAAGATTCTGATCTTTAAAATGTCTTGGGTTTGTTTTTTCTGTCTTCTTTTGTTCCCTTTCTTCCTACTAAGACTAGTACCTTTTTACAGTAAATTTTCTAAAGAAGAGGCCCTTCTACATTAATCATAGTATTTTCCTTGTGACAAAAGCATCAGGCTTTTTGGCCCCAACAATCATCCCTGTATTTTCAAGCCTGCATTCAGAACAGTTCTGCTGCCCCACTCCCAAAGTAAGTGGGGTTGCCACCATACAGGCAGGGAAGCAGGAGAATGTAGAGGTAATGATGCTTTAGCATTGCACAATTAAAGATCAAGTTCAACAGCTTGCATTTTCTTCCGCTGCTTCCTTGGTGCAAAATGGTGAAACTAATAATCCTTTTGTCCCTGTACTACACCTTCGTAGATGAGAATGATGGTGCTTTTGTCACTGTAGAAGGATCTGAGTAACACTTGGTGGTGGTGGTTTGTGATTGGAAGTGGAGCTGAAATACAGAAGTGAGGGTTCTGTGCCTGGCAGGGTTGGAAGAATTTCTCATTATCTCTTCTCCAGTCCAAACTTAAGAAGGCCTTTTTTTTATTCCAAATCAGAGCAAAAGCTCAAAACTTACTGACATTTTCCACAGAATTCGTATTGGAACAGCTGAAGCATTTCTGAACTATTGTCCTAAAGTCAACTACTTGGGTGAAGGTCCACTCAGCATTTTGAGACAGTAAATTCGGTGTGGACTGCTAGAAACCCAAACAGATCAACTTCCTACGTTTAATGAAATGGATCTACTGAAAAAAAAAAGAGTAGGATTGTTCAGTTAAAGAGCATCCCATGCATACACACAAGGGGACAAAACTAAATTTTAATCCTGACTTTTCCTAGTTTCTGAATTTTTGACTTTATTTTCTTGTGACATTTGCCTTGTGTAATTACTTCAATTTTTGTTATAAAGTATAGGGCAAAATAAATTCTGTAACACTGATTAACAGGATACATAAGCAAACTGCAACCTCTAGCACCACCACCTCCTGCAGACTGAGGTAGGACAGTAGTTGGTAGGAATGGTAAGCTCTCTTAGCTCTGCCTGAATTTCTGTAGTGGAAAGACTGGGAATTTTGCCAGTGGGTTTCACTGTAGGCTGACAGAGGGCAATAGGCTTACCTAACACACATGGTTCAGTCTAGGTTCTGAAGAGTATTATTCACTGGCCTTGGACTTGGCTGCTGTTTTGCCATAAACTTAATCTTTTTTGCTGTGTTCTTTCTCATGCCTCTTAGTTCTTTCTCTTCTACCCAGTTCTGGTCTCTCAGGCCTTTAGACCATCTCTTCCTCACCTTTTTGCCTTGCTTTGCAGCTGCTTTTGCAGTCTTTCTAAATCTGCTCTCACTTCCTTTCCTCATTTCACAAAATTAGTGAGAGACTTGATTGACTTGACTCTAGCAAAGCTGCTGAGCATGACAGACAACCTGGCCAGATTTGGACTGAAATTTGTAAGAGTGGTGAAGGGCATAAGCTGTACAAAAATAATTGCCCTCTTCCTGAAGGTCAGATGGGACGTGGTGAAGTATCTTAGAAGACCATCAAAATTTACCAACATGCACAAATTGTATTTTACTCTGTGGTCATTTTCAGAGACAGCACTCAGGACTGCATTGATCGAGACAACAATGTGTGATAAAGCTGGAAGTGCTTAGAGTAGTTTTACCATGCAGCAACCTGTCAGGCTTCTCCTTGGTGAATTTTTCACCTTGGAAAGTCAGCACTGATGAGCGAGATTAGTCATGGCAGTGCATATGTTATGATACCTCCAGATTCCTCCATCTCACCTCACTTCTAATTTAATCTTTGTATAGTTAGGATTCCATTTTAAATAGTTAATTTCTGAGTCAAATAACCGACATACTATCATTAAAAGATTCTAAAATTTTTCAAATGGAGTGTGAAAAATGTCGCATTTCAACTTTGTTGACCCACCTCCTAGTTTAGAAGCAATTGAAGTAGCTTTGCATTATGGCCCCAAAATATCATAGCTCATCAGACTATGGTATTTGTCACTTGTCAAACCTAAGAGGAGAAAAATACGGATCACTTCCTAATGTTTTTCAGCCTCTTAAGAATCCACAGATATCTATTTTATTTTTTTAATAGAACTTTCTGGCTTCACATCATTTGTCCATAAAGCCTTCATATATAACCCTATGTTTATATTTTAGATAACTAAGTATTTTGTTGTTGTGGTTTAAGAATGGTATTTTCCAATTCAGTGTTCCCACTGAAACCACTCCAAACCATGTGCCACTTGATCACTCCCCCTCTCCCTCTCCTCGATGGGCTGGAGAGGAGAACTGGAGTCATAAAAGGCATGGGATGAGATAACAACAATTTACTGGAAACAGCAATGAGATAAGAAAATGAACAGCAGCAGAAGGTACAAGAAAGAGGCAAACAATTCACATGGGGCACAGACATACCCCATCTCTAACAATACCCGACTGTTCCCTCTGCCATGCTACACTGATCTGGAAGCGAGCCCTTCCCCCATACCTGGAAAAAGTCATCTAGAATAACCTATGTGTCCTGGCTATGCCCCCTTCTGGCTACTGCAAAAATCAACCCTGTCCTGGCCAGAACCAGGACATTTTTCACCCCTTACTCTATACCATCTCCATCATCCTTTGCTGATACACAGATCCTACACCTTCCAGCTATATGCGTAAGCATGAGTATCATTTCCATAGTCAATGACCATCCCTCCAAGGTGTCTGTTGGCTTCCATTAGTCAATGACTGTGGGTTCAATCTGTCCTAGATATCTTCCAGGGCAGGAGGGCTGGTGTGCTGTCAGGTGTTATTTGTCACTTGTCAAATAAGCAAGCTGCACCAGGAGCTACAATTGGTGCAGTTCATACTCATTGTCCATGGTAGTTCTGGCATACGGTGGCAGTGTCATTCAGCAACCACTTTTGTACAATTCAATATTACAGACTGTTCTAACCCAAAAATCAAACTCCCTGGAGGTACACACTGTGTTTCCCTGTTCCACTGCATCACCCATCAAGTGCACCCAGGTCCTTGAGCAAAAACAATCCCATGGATGGGTTTGCCTTTGCTTGAGGCAGGACTAATCCAAACTGTCTTCCCTAACACATTTCTCATGTGCTCCACAGGGAGGTACAGGGAGGTTTTGATTGGGCAGGGCCAGCAAGGTAGATCCTCTAGTGTTAACTAACCAGGGGGCCTGTGCTGAAGGCAGATCCCAGTGTTTGAAGGTCACACCACCCATTGCTTTCAATGTGGTTTTTAATAGTCCATTGTACTGTTTCATTTTCCCAGAGACTGGCGCAGGATACAGAATGTGATGTACCCATTCAATATCATGCTGGCCCAGGTGTCGATGAGGATATTTTTGAAATGAGTCCCATTGTCGAACTCAATTCTTTTGGGGGTGCTATGTCACCACATTAGCTGTTCTTCAAGGATGGTGTTCTGGCCAGTGATATGAGGCACAGGGTGCGTCTCCAGCCATCCAGTGGTTGCCTCCACCATTGTCAGCACATGGCGCTTGCCTAGGCAGATTTGTGGGAGTACGATGTAATCAATCTGCCAGGCCTCATCACATTTATATTTCAACCATCGTCCCCCACACCACCATTTAGCCTGGCTGATTGCAGTGCATGTTTCACAGTTACGGATAACCTAGGATATAGTGTCCACCACTCAATCACAAGCCCATGACCTGAGGTGTTATGGGCCCACCAAGTCAGAAATAATTCACCCTTATGTTGCCAGTCCAGATCCACCTGAGACACTTTAATCTTGGCAACCTGATCCACCTGTCCATTGTTGCAGTGTTCTTCAGTAGCCCAACTCCAACCCCCCCATATTATCAGCTACCAGAAAATGAAAAAGGATACACTCTCTTCATTGATGGTTCCTAGCATTTTGTAGGGATACATCGAAAATGGAAGGGTGATGTATGGAGTCCTACATGGCGAGTCACAGAAGATATTGAGGGACAAGGTGGATCAAGTCAGGGTGCAGAGCTGAAAACCATCCAGCTGGCTTCACATGTCA
The DNA here is from genome assembly GCF_009650955.1 of Corvus moneduloides. Lineage (NCBI taxonomy): Eukaryota > Metazoa > Chordata > Aves > Passeriformes > Corvidae > Corvus > Corvus moneduloides. The sequence goes on from NC_045481.1 coordinate 25,611,728, forward strand.
CTGAACAAGAGGAATGGCCAGCATTCTGCCTCTACACTGACTCATGGATGGTGGCAAATGCTCTGTGGGGTGGCTAGAACGATGGAAAAAGAGCGATTGGCAGGGCAAAAGGAAACCATCTGAGCGACTGAACTATGGCAAGACATCACTGCCCGCGTAGAGAAGTTGGCTGTAAAAGTACATCATGTAGATGCACACACTTCTTCTGTATTGCTCCTCTTTGGAGCTGCCACAGCATTCTCCTTGCAAATATTCTGTCACTTTATCAGGGTCATGCAGGTGAACTGCCAAACCATTGGAGCAAAGAATTTTCCCCAAAACTGGGGACATTTTCTCCAAGTTCCATCCACTCATGACTATCCACCCTCAGGGCAGATCTCTGAATGACCTCCCTAGAAATCTCTGACTCCTGACCTACTCTAAACACGGTGTAGACTGCACTGAGGAGATATGGCAGACTTAGCAACCAGAACATGCTTTCCTTAACATCCAGCAGGAATTCTAAATTCTCAAAAGCTGTTTTAACAGGTCTGAAGGAGAAAAAGGAGGTGAAAAGCTGGGGAAAGTCATCCCCCCTGTTCTTCCCACAGACTGGGTTTGATTGTTAATGGACTCCCAGAGCTAGTGCCTGAGTAAGGATAGGAGAGCAATGCTGAATACACATCCCAAATTACCCTCATTGCCCTTTATCTTACCATGTCATGAACTGATACCCCATAGCACAGCAACAAAGCAATCCTGATTCCTCTCCCTGCTCTATGAGCACATAGTGCATATACAGAAACATGCACAGGGTTAGGTACCGCACCCGCATGAGCAGACCAAGCAACACTGTGACCAGTAGATCTAGATCTAATACAACAAATCAAATAAGATTAGATAAAATTTGTTTTCAACTCACTGTGGGCAGATCTGTTGTTATCTCAACCCTTTGTGCCTCACACTGGGCACCAAAGAAGGCTGTTGTGTTTTAGGAATGGTATTCTCCGATTCAGTGTTCCCACTGAAACGACTCCAAACCATGTGCTGCTCCATCACTCCCACTCCCCTTCCCCTCAGCAGGCTGGAGAGGAGAATTGGAGGCATAAAAGGTAAAGCTCGAGAGATAAGAACTATCTTTACTGGAAACAGCAATGAGATGAGAAAACATACAGTAACAACAACAGTGCTAATGACAGAGGGTACAAGAAAGAAGTGAACAATTTGATGTAGGAAGCAAACACCCCTCCCAGTAATACCCAACCACTTCCTGCACCACACTGCACTGACCCAGAAGTGAGCCCTTCCCCAGAAAATGACACAAGGTGGTACAGAATAACCTCCAGGTCCCAGCCATACCTCCTCCTGGCTACTGCAAAAATTAACCCTGTCCTGACCAGAACCAGGACAATTGTGGAGAGAGATAAAGATAATAGCATTTTAGAGTGAAAATTTTAAAACTCTGAAGGGGAAGCAAAACCTGCAAAATTTTTATATACCATGTTTAATATCCACATGTGTGTATGAGCGTATGTATGTATATATATGCTTATCTAAAATCCAAAGAAATTTAGTTACTAATTAATCTGTTAATTTCTGTCAGACTTTAAATATATTTTAAGTACTGTTATTCTTCACTCTTCTGGTGTGGTATGTTCAGATGTGAAAATCACTTTACATGACTTCTGTTCTTCAATGGCTCTAAGTTTCTTTAAAAAAATGTGGTTAAATGTGAATTTGTGCTTTTGTCTGCAGGAATCAGAAACAAAATTTTAAGGTACGACTGGAATAATACTTTAATTGAAATAATAGGGCAGACTGAGGTTTTCTTTATCCAACAACACATGATAAAATTTCACACTAGGGTTTAACCCTTCAATGCAGACTAACTAGCTTAAAACTAGCTGCTTTTTCTTCTTTACATGATTTCAGGAGTCTCATGTTAAGACTGGCTATAATTTTAAAATATTTGGTGAAACAGCTGGGGAGCAGAAGCCATATATCAAGTTGCCATTTGTTTTTCCTTCTCAACTGTGTGTATGTGTGTGAGTATTTAGCTGTTTTCACAGATGTTAAGCAAGCATTTCAGACAGTGTTTAGGATGTATCTCAGTTGCTATTAATAAGGTTGCTGGATCTGGATAATGTTATAGAATTCTTTTCTTTCTCTCTCCCTTCCTTTTTTTTCTTGTAATGCTTAGTTGGTAAGTATGATGCTGGATTTCAGAGCTGTTGCTTCATTGCACATAACTAACTCATCACTCTCTTTAACCTGTAGCATGAGCAGCAATTGCATAATGAAATTCGAAATTCCGTTTTCTGTGCTCATCTGTTAATACCCTTCAATCTCTGCGGTTCGTGTCTCATGTCTCACACCTGTTATCTTTTATCTTTTCTCCTCCCCCTTCCTCACTTCTTTCCACTCCTCCTTCCTCATCACTTCTTCATTCTCAACAAAGAAAGAAATGCTGTGATATTTCTTCTCCTTCCAAAACCTCCACTAGAAAGCATTGGCCACATCAAGGTAAAGGGCAAAGGCTTGAAACGGAAGGTCTTTCACGCTAGCTGTGAATGGTATGCTGTGCAAAACAACAACGGTTATTTTCTATTCTCTAATTTCCACCATTTGAAATGCTTTAATTTCTTGTAAAATCAGAACAAGATAGAATTTCAGAAAATGCAAATGCATGTTTCCCTGCTTGCCTTTTTCTATAAGGCGCAGTGAGTCAGGCATTATCATGCTTTTCCAGATTGTTTGGCAGTGAAGTACCTAGTTCATGAACAAAATTACTGTCACCAGCTGGGGAACAAATAACAGCCCTTTCTCTCCCCTGTCACTCTGATGGGTCGTGTCAGTTTGAAGATAGAAAGTACCATGCTGTTGCTCTGGAGCAGGCAGGTGAGGGACCAGGTGAGGAAAACAGCCAGGTTGCTAAATACCACAGGTTTATAACAATCTTTTAAATGTGCTCCTAGACTTCTTACCTTATGACCTCATTCGATTTTAGAGGACTTTTTCAAAATAAATCATGACCAGGTTTGAATGACTTTTGCACCCTTTGTATGTGAAACGTATACTGAGGCAGAGAGACCTTCAGTTCTGATTATTGCATTATTATTTTAAAAAAATTGCCAGTTAATAGCATGATGTGGAAGAAATAGCAAGTGATTTCTGGCTTACTTCAGTCCACAGGGGTTTCCCCATTGACACCTGCAGGACTAGGCTTCTGTCTCTAATTTATATGGGTCAGAAGCCTTCAGAGTCAACTGAGGTAGTTGAGTTCAATCACACTGTCAGTTTCTGTAAATGGCTAATGAAAATGCAGTTTAGTTTTATGGATGGGAATTCATAGTATTAATTTTCTGTGTTATGGGAAGGAGAATGTAATTTTGATTTCATATTTTCTCCTTTTCCTTTTGTACTTCTGTGGAAGAAGATTTGGAGACAGGCTGTTTGTAGGAAAGAGCCTTGTCCCCTTGCAATGAGGACTCTGGGGCCACTGGAGTGTAGCTCACTGGGCTAATGAATTACACATCATTGTCTCAAATTCATCTTGTTCCTTTTACAAAGAAACGTTAACGTATAGTGCATCCACTTAGTACAATCTGTTCAAGCTTCTGCCTTGTGGGCCCTGTAGAAATTTGTCTTTTGAAGCACCAACTAAAGTTGGGATGGGAGAAGATGTTTTGCTCTCTCAGTTGGCCCCCAATTCACTCCACCTCTTCAGCAGCATTCCTAGAGCTCCCTTCATGTGCAATGAGCTGTTAACCTTCGTGTTCTCATTAAAGACTGGATTCTTCTGGGTTGTGGTTTGACTAATGATTCCCCATCCCTGCAAGGGAACTGGAGCTGTTTGTTTTCCTGGTTAGCGGGAGAACGTTTCCCACTTCAGTGCTGCCTCAGTTGCTCAGAGCCGAGGGGGTTCTGCAGTCCCATAGCTCAGTGGTTTCTGGAGTCATCTTTTCTCTAGAGGTAGATTTGTAGCATTTGCTAATTCCATGAGCAATATCATCAACCACAGCTGGTAAAGGGCTAGGAGATGCTGTGGCAGTGACAGCAGCACTGAAATTCCTCTCTGCTCCTTGCTAAGAGATCCTGTGCTGCAAATGCAGAAGGCAGCACTGACCCGTCTGGTTCTTGCTGTCCTCTGCAGGCTTCTGCCCAGAGACTCAGCTGGGAGAAACTCCAGCAGCAGCAACAGCACAGGTGGATGGAACAGACTTAGCCTCTCCAATGTCTCCTCGGACTAGCAAGAGCCGCATGTCCATGAAACTGCGCCGCTCCTCTGGCTCAGCCAACAAGTCCTAAGTGGCAAGATGCCTGCAGCTTTCTAGTGAACAGCAACTGGCCACCCTCCTCGCAGTGACTCACCGCCTTTCGGGTTTTTTTACTGCTCACACCTTTCATGCAAGGATAATGTGTCTCATGTGTGTGCGCCCATGCCCTGCATACTCCTTTTCTGTATGTTTATTTTAAACAGTGACACTGGAATTTTACTTTAATATCTTAGCTTTGGTTTTTTTATCAAACTCCAGTTTGCCTTTTTTTTCTCTGCAGTGCAGTTTGTATCCTGCACCTTTTACTTTCTTGGATGATCATGGATGATTAACTTTGGGTTTTAACTCTGGTTGATCTTGAGTCAGTATGGAATTGGAGACTGCAGTTGGATTACAGTATATTTATTGTGCCCCATTGCAATTTTCTGTGTAAGAAAGAAAGAAATATGTACAATTTGAAAATGAATGTACAATTTTAAATTGAAGTTGCATTTGTAAAGTCTTTGTCAGATGTCACAATGTTAATGTCACAAGATGTGTACAGATTATTTATGTTGAGAATAAAATAGTTCCATGGCCTTTCAAGCATTACAGAATCCAAATGAAATAATTCGCTCATAGCACCAACTCTTTCATCATAAAGCGATCTTATCATTTCATAACTCTGCAGATAATCTATGCCAGAAAAAAAAATCACTGTGCTGAAATCCTACTTATGCTTGGCTTCCAAATATTTTTATAATGTTTGCTTTTCCAAGTGGTATCGACAGTAAATGCCATTGAGTTTCATGAGTTTTAGCCGTTATCATTAGGCTGCTCCATCTAGATGTATATTCTTTTTTCTTACATTAAAAAAAAATTTAAAACAAACACTTTCCTGATAGAAATTCATTGCTGTGATGATGGGTACTAAGGAAGAAAAGGGAACATGCTCCGGGAGCCTGGCCTGAAATGTTAATAATTTCAACCTTCTGAGCGCAGATTAGTACACGAGTTCCACCCACCTCGAGGTATTTTCCTACAGAAAATGAAATGCTCACATTTTGAATCTAGTAAACAACAAAATGCTGTTAACAAAATGTAGCATGGCATCGGTACTAACTGCATGTGTAAATATATCATACGGGCAACAATTAAAAAAGAAATTATGTATTGTCATTCATGTAGTATCTACAAATTTGTAATGGTTGAAGAGAAGACATGCTATTTAATAATCCAATAAAATTATTCTTACCACCTTTTGTATATTAGTCATTCACCTCACTGATTAGATTCTTAGTCCAGTTTATAGAAGAATTGTGTATTACATGCACATGGACCAGTTAAATGCAATACACAGTTTTCATTTGTATTAAAAAGTACACACAATTTTGCAAGAATGCACAACTGAAAGCTTTCCCCCAGATCTAGCAGATACATTGCACGTAGCTCTGCAGGTAATACAAAGCACAGGCCGTTCCCTCCTGCAGGCTGGTTGTTCAAGTGCTAATTGTTGGAGCAGTTAATAATCACCACGTTTGTGTGGTCTGGAGCCCTTCATCTTGGACTACACAAGGGGAGAAAGAGGAACCATGATTTAAAAAAAAAAACATAGTGACTTTCTCCAGGGGCAAACTCATTTAATTGTATAAACAGGCATTTTTACCTAAGTCTCTTTTGCCAACAAACGATGGAAAAATGCACAGCTTAAAATAACATGCTTTATTTTTGGCATATTAGTGAGTTGCAAGTTTAGCCTCCTTTGTCAGAAACCAAATCTTGGCTGCATTAGGTTATATTGTATTCACTCATTTGTCCAGGTTCTGGAACTAAAATGACAAAGTCCGTGAAGCACATTTAACATAAATCACTTACCGCTTGCTTGCAGCCTTTGGGCATGATACATCTTTTGTTGTGTGTAGCAAAATATGAAACTACAGAAATAATTGCTTTAGATGATGCTAATCAAGAGGTTGAAATATTTTGTGTGCTCATTTGAGAGAGTGTTAGAACAAAGACTACGACTGGGATCAATTTGGTTCTTCAGAAATCACCAGCTGACCCACTTTGCCCTGCTGAATTCAAGAAAGGTATGAGCTTTGTTTTAAATCTTTTATTGAATTTTCTTGCCCTTATTTTTAGCCTCATCTGCAATCACATTTAGAAACAAGCACTCATGGAGAAATTAAATAAGTAAATAAATAAACAAACAAATACTGGCTGAGGTGTCAGTAGCTGGTAAATTCAAAGCATTTCAAAGCATTTGGCCAGAGCACTGTCAAAGCCAGGAGAATACACACCGCGGGTCGCTTTGCTAAAAGTAGGTGTCATTAGGGAGAAGGAAGGTAGCCTGTCACCTGCGCTTTAGGAACATGTCTAAAGACTGCTTCATGTCCTAATTTGAGCTGTTCACAAGACTCGGAGGAGCTCACATCGAAAGCGCAGCTCACAGGCGAGGGGTTGGAGGTCGGCTGAAAAGGCGAGCCGCACACAGGGTCCTTTTCGCCTGCCTGCGATGCAGGGGCTGGCAGAGCCACACGCTGCCCAGCCTGGTGAGACTGAACTGCCCTTCTGGCTACTGTCGGTGCCGCACTAACAAGCCACTAACAGAGCGGAGCAGCTTTTGGAACGGCCAGCTGCCAGAGATGTGTGTTTTGCCTACCTCACGGTTGCTAGAGTACAGAGACACAGAGTAAGCAGGAGAAGCCATAGAAGATTAACACCTCGTATTTCAATTAAGCAGACAGCACGATTAATTTCCCATACGTTTTGCTAGCTATTATATGACTTGACACTGACAGTATGAACATTTACCTTCTCGGCTATCTTAGTACAGAGTACAGCAAACAAAACACCTCACGAATGTTGAAGCTCGGGGGCTAAGGCTATTAAAACAAGGTCACTAGATCAGGCTCCTTTTCTCACGAAAAATAATTCCTCTCTTTAGATACCCTATATACAGCTGAACTTCTACCCGTCGCTACGGAAGATGTACTGGCGGTGGACCGCCACCCGACGCCTCGGCATTGCTCGCCTCCCGGCAGACGCTGGCGGGGCTCCTCGCCTGCTGCCGCCAGCCCGGGGCCGTGCCGGCGGCCGCCCCGGTGTCAGGGGGGCTGCGCGGCGCTCCCTCCATCGCGGGGCTCGGCGAGAGCGCTGCCGGCAGTGCCGCCCGTGGGCTGAACACGCCGCCGTGCCCGCGTCGCTACCCACCGGCCGGGGAAGGCGGGCGGGAGTCACCGGGCGGCTCCTCCGACGTCGTAGCCGTGAGAGCCGCGACTTTCCATACGAATTACAGCGTGGCCAGGGCTCGCTCGGCTAGCCCGGGCTCTCGGAGCAGTCCCACCGGGGCGGCCGCGGGCCTAGCAGCCCGGCCGGACGGGCACCTGGAGCAGCAGGACCTGCCTGCTCTCCGGCGGGTGGCACTTGCTGGCGTGCCGCGCCAGCCCGGGCGCGCTGAAGAAGGTGGCGGGGCAGTGCTTGCAAGGGAAGCCCTGCCGCTCGCCGCCCGCCGCGCCGCTCTCGGGCACCCCGGCGGGCGGCGGCGGCAGCAGCAGCTCCTCCCGCACGGCGTGCCACAGCCGGTGCTTGTCCCTGATGTCCGCCGAGGGAAAGCGGGCGCCGCAGAGGTGGCAGGCGAAGGTGAGGGGCCCGCGCTCCGGCGGGCCGAAGGCGGCAGGCCGCGCTGCCCCGTGGGTGCCCAGGTGCTTGCGGAGGTAAGCCTGCCGCCGGAACCGCTTTTGGCAGCAGGGGCAGGCGAACGCCTCCCCGCCGGGGCCGCCACCCGGACCGGGAGCACCGCGGTGAGCTAGGCCGGGGCCGGAGCCGGGGGCGGCCGGAGCGCCGCCGGCGCTGTCCGCGCCGCCGCGGTGCTGACGAGTCGGCGGCGGTGGCTGGGGTGCGGCGGGGCCGCGGGGCCGCCGCTCGGGGCTGTTCTCCTTGCCCGGCGGGGCGGAGGCGGCGCCTTCGGTGCTGGGGCCGGGACGTGGCTTGTGCCAGCGGCGGTGCGAGGCCAGGTTGGCGGGACAACTGAAGATCTTGTGGCACTCGGGACAGCGGTACTCGACGCGCACGATGCGGGAGCAGCGGTGCTGGGCCAGCGCCAGCGGGTCCGCGTACTGCTCCTTGCACAGCTGGCAGATGAACTCGCCCAGCGGCGTGCGCCCCGGCGGCGGCCCCGGCCGGCCCTCGGGCCCCTCCTCTTTGATGCGCAGCCCCAGCACAGGCGAGGTGGTCACCTCGTCGGCGAAGCTCAGCTTCCGCGTGGCCTTGCCCTTCTTGGCCGGCGCCTTGGCCCGAGACGGCCGCTTCAGCGCGGGCACCGACGGCAGAAGCGGGGCGGGCAGCGGCGTCCGCGGCTGCAGCAGCAGCTTCTCGGCGGGCGGGAAGGACGCGGCCAGGGGGAAGGACTCGGCGGAGGCGGGGGAGCTGAGACACCGCTCGAAGAGAGCCGCCCGCGGCCCCGCCGCGCTGCACGGCCCCGTCGCCCCCCAGGCGGCCGGACCCTCCGGCGGGGTAAGCCCGGAGCTGCCACAGCCGCCGCCGGGGGGCCACGTCGCGGGGCAAGCGGCGACGGCTCCCTTCTCCTCCTCTACCTGTCTAGCGGCGGGGCTGTCCCCGCCAGCGGGCGGCGGGGGCGGCGGGGCGGGCGGAGGGTCCCGGTCCCGCTCCCTCGGGCGCGCCCGGTAGGAGCCGCCGGGGCGCCGGCTGCGCTTGACGAGGAAGCCGCGCGGCATCGCGGGGCAGCGGGAGCACGGCACCGCCAGCCCGCCCGGCCTTTATACCCCCGGCACCCGCTCCCGCCCGGGCGTCATCCGCCCTCCGGCGGCCGCGGCCAATGAGGAGTTGGGGCCGGCGCTGGCGGCGGGGGGCGGTGGCCGGAGCGGGCCGGGGTTCCGCCGCCGGGGCGGCCGCGCTCGGGCTGCGGGGACGGGCGGGGTGTCTCGGAGAGTGCACACCGCGACGCCCTGCGGGACTGGGTGAGATGTGGGGCCGGGAATGGCTCCGAGATGGGGGAGACCCCGAGCTGGGTCACGGGCTCTGCCCGTCGGCCGAGGCGCCGGACGGGGCTCGGGCAGGAGCGTCTGTCGTGGGTGTTCGTGCCGGTGCCTTCATCCGCCGCCGGAGCCGCACGGACCGCCCCGCACGCCCTTCTGCTGAAGGGAGCCAGAGCTGGGAACTGGCCCCGTCCTTCTGCACAGCCACATCAGGAGTTTTCCCAGAAGTAGCCAGAAAACTCCGATATTGCGGCGCGCTCCCAATGCAAGATCAGGGCTGCCACCGCCGCATAAAATGCTAAATCACGGCTCTGCGTAGTGGCCATGACTGGTTCCTCGGCAGCCTCACCCGCGGGCAGCCTCCCGAGCCCGGGGGAGGCAAGACTGAGGTGTGGTACAGCAAACTGCAAAAGCGCCCGAGCCTCCCCTCACCCCGCCCCGATGCACCTCCCGGCCCGTTCAAGGGTGCCATGAGCCTGGTGGCAGCTGGTGCGCCCCTGGAGCACGGCAGCAGTCGTGTTTGCTAAAGCACTGATCGCCTTTTTAGGAGAATGAAGCGCGCTAGCAGCGGGGTCTCAACAGCCCCTCCGGCCCCACGGCGCGGTACCAGCATCTCCTGTTGGACCGCCCATGAGCCCGAGCCTGGGTTTGGGGGCAGGACGGTGCTGTCCCGCCCGCAGACCTGCTGCCCGCGGTGCACACGGGATGGCGTGCCATTGGAAATGACCGCGCTAAAGGCTCGCTCCATTCCTGCCCAGGGACAGACAGCCCTTGCCACAGTGGGACGGTCGGACTCACCCTGCTGGAAACATCGCCTGGCCGGAGGAAGTAGACAGCACCAGGAGAAAGGGAGAAACAGCACCTCTGGTTCGAGGGGCTTTCCAGAAGTGGAAGAAAGGTATGAAGCCCTCATGCAAGACCAGAACTCGCCCCACCTGCTCAAAACACTCAACCACTTCTCTGTGTAAGTGCTCTGATTATATTTGCTTAGCAAAGTCTTAATCATGTTTTACATTACTCTCCCATTTTCCTCCATTTTCATGGTTGCACTGAATCTCAGATTAGATTATAGACTCTGCAGGCTAGAGATCACCTTTTGTTAGTACAAACCACTGTAATTGGGACCAATGAGCCATGCTTTCATGCAGTTAGGTCACTCCACTGGCTGCTTGATTTTTGCCCAACATTTTTTACCTTTGTAGCTGGACTTCCCAGCTACATTTCTCACTGAATAACTGGATCTCTCGTTACAGATCAACTGTTCCTCAAAGCAATATGGAAATAGTTCTTTCAGTTTCCCCTTGTAATGTTCCCATTAACCTTTCATTTGCTTTTGCCACATTGCAAAAAGAGTTTGTAGTAGGAATGTCCGGTTCTGGAATGTCCAGTTCAGTTCCTAGTCCTAGGAGGTGAGGAATCCAACAATGCCTTTTCCTACACAGGAGTAGTGGGAGGTAGAGTGCCAGTTGGAAAGCAGGTGTACTGAGTGCTGAAACTCCAAACATTTTTCCAGTAAAAGCCGTAGGCTGGAGTTGCATCAGGGAGTTTCTCCAGGCCCCCAGTGTCATCATCTGACGTGGCCCAGACATCATGGGAAGGCTTGGGGAGTAGCCTACAGTCACAGACATGGAATTGCTGCTCCATCTCCTCAGCTGCTGTCCCTCCTGCTGTCCCTTCTTGGCTCTTCCCTGTGATTTGGGGCCCGTCTGTGCCTCCCCTTTGCTCACAGTGCCCTCCAGCACAGCCCTCTTGTAGCTTTCTAAACTTGCCTCTAGTTTATGATCGGTTTCTAAGGTGGGACCTAGCTGTAGAACCCATCATTCCATGCTTGGTCTTGCTGCAGCATGTGCCAGTGCCCACAGATGTCAGACAAAAAACCCCAGCAAAATTGGTGGATTCAAGTCAGTTCAGCCACCTTGTGACTCATTTCTCTCAATAAACATACTGGTTCTCCCAGGCTGTCTCTGTGCCAGTGCTGACTCCCAGTGCCCTGGCTCCCACTCGGAAGGGTCATTATTCTGTGATTACGGATTATTTCCCCTCCATCCCACATTTACAAGAGAATGTAACCGTAGTGACTGGCATTACACCTGACTCTCACAGCTTCTAAGCTTTCCAAACTGTTACATGGGTTTATCTTCTTGCCATCATTCTTTACTCCTACCAGAAATTTTACAATTAGAAAATTCAGATAATTTATAAGAATAGCTAACAGTTTTGTGGACACACCCCCAAATCCTCTGTAAATTTGCTGGATTTTTTTTTTACTCTCTCTTATTACATTCCATTAGTCCCATCACATAGCTGAGAGTACAGCACCTCACCCTCCTGGACATGATACTACAGGGGAACTTTATTTAAGGTCAAAGCTTTTCTAAGCAAGGAGCTGAACGATGTTGTTGCTTCTGTCCTTACGCTGTGTTCTCCACAGTCTGCTAAAATCAGGTTGGCCTTGATTCAGCGTTGGCTGCTTACATGAGAGTCATCCTTGTATGACCTGAGATTAACCAAAGGGTTAATCCCACAGTAAATAGGAAATCAAACTTCTAGTGGAAAAATGCAGTAGCTGGTGGGGAACTGGCAGGGTGAAAACGAAAGGAGCCAGTTCCTCCTCTGACATCTTTTGCTTCCTCAGTCCATTCCCTCCTCTCTGGATGAGGCTGAATGTTGGTGTGCTAGGGAATGGAAGCAAGAGTAGTACAGCACCACTGCTCTGCCCCACTTTCTGCCAAAGTTTCTCATTTTGTGTGAAGGGACTTGCACCTTATTCATAACTTTGCTGCTGAAATAAGCCTGAGGGCCCCATTCAACCTTGTCAAGATTCAGCAATCAGAATCAGTGATGGCTGGGCCAACCTCTTGGGGACCTTCCAAAGTGAGGACAATCTTCAGATTCCTCTAGATACCTTTCCCTGTTGGTGCCTTCTTTTAGGGACATGGTTTAGTGGTGGGCTTGTCAGTGCTGGGTTAATGGTTGAACTCTTAAAGGTCTTTTTCAACATAATCAATTCCATGATTGTGTGACTCTGGAGGATGCTCCATCTGATTGCCCAGGATGCTCCAGAGTTTGGCACTAGAAGCTCATCGCCCAGGTCCTTGTACATCCCAGCTGTCCAGGGACTGACATTTCTACCTGTGAGGCAGGGATCCCATTGCTTTCAGCCCCAGCCATGTCTCCAGCAGCTCCTGGACACCTGGAGTGCAGACACTGAAGAGGAGGTCTGCACCTCAATGGTCCACGAATGACACATTGTCAAGCAAGTGGGCAGCTGCATTTATGTTTCTGAACAGTCTTGGGGCATAAACAGCAAGAGGAATGTATGACAGAAATGCCAGCTGGCAGAGAGAAGGTCTTGGGTGAGGTCTGGTTCTCAGAGAAAACCCTAAAAACTCTTCTGGGGGCTGAGCTGACAGAAAGAAAAAGAGAAATCCCTTTTGCCACTTAGTAAAAGAAAAAAATAACCACAACTTAAATAAGAGTTAAAAATAAAATAGAAAAGAACTATAAGCAAAGGATTAAAGAGCATTTCTCTCCTTCATGTTTCCTCTCCCCACCACAAAAAGAAATGGTTGTGGTTGAGTTTTTATATTGCAGGATTTCAAATAAAGTTGACTTTTAAATCTTGCCCTGACATCTGGTTTGTAATTAATGGAGCAGTAAATAGGAGAGAGACAGAAGCTGCCTCAGAAGCCTGTCCTTGATACATGACTCTCCAGCAATACAGCTAGATGAGCGATACCACCCCCAGGCTCCAGCACTTAAACAAAATCCAGGCTGGTTTTGGTGGCAACACAAGTCATTTCATCTTCCCCCTAGAACAAGGCTGCCAATTATCTTGCTGTGGTTGGAGATTTGATGCTGGTGACAGACGTTGAAGGAAATACCTGCATTATGAGGATATGGATTGTCTAATATAACTGACCTTGCTAGTATCTTAATTGTGTTTTGTTTTACCTAAGGACAATCTGCTTCAAGAGGAAAATGATGCTAACAGCTGCTATGTTTTCTTCATTGCTCAAATATTAACAAAAACCTTTCTGTAAGGGAAAGTAGAAAACACTGTTCTGTGAAGGTACTTGGGTTAGAGGGATTTGAAGGGTTTTGAAGACACTATGAAAACATTTAACCTTCCTCTTTTTCCACAAATGAAGTGCTGCTGTGAACTGGTCACATCACATCACCCATCACTACGGTGATACTGGGAGGACAGTGGTGCCACAGCTCCTGTCCCTACTCCGTAAGTGAGCAGCTGCGTAAGGGCCAAAGGAACAATCTCATGGTTTGGTTCTTCCCCACCTCCACCTGCATTAGCCCATTGCAGGGAAACCAGGTCCTCTCCAGGGAGCAGATTGACAGTCCCAAACCTATAAAAGTTACAGGAGACTCGATGGGACCATTATGACTTCTGTTACTTCATTACAGATTTCAGCTCATTTCAGCTCATACCCCACAGGCTGAAGCCATTCGCCATTTGCCAAATTTGCCTGCAATGGAGTTACGTATTGATCTGACCATGTCATAAATAGGAAGATTTGGCTTCTTTTGGCATGAGATGCTCAGCAGTCTGTTCCCTACAAGCATCATTATATGTTGCAACTCATTGAAAAAAAGATCTCCTCGTCCAGAAAGCAGTGGTTATTAATTACGTGGATATCAGTAGTGGCTTTCAGGGAGGCCGAGTCCCAGCTGCGCTCGGTGCAGGTGTGTGTGCTGACAGGTGGATGGTTCTGTAGGCAAAGAGAGCAACAACTGAAGAGACCAGAAGACAAGACAGCAGGAGGGTGGGAGAAATGAAGTTTCTGAGGGATGCCTCTGCTGCATGCTGGGCTGGGAAACTCCATGCCTGCCTCCAGTAAAGTTTAGGCAGGACAGAGAAACATGCTGGTTGCCTAATTTCCCAAAAGGGCTCAATCTAGGAAGCTTTCAGAGAGCAGAGATCAGCACCAGATGAATCACAGCCACAAATACTTAATTTTGTTACGGTCACACTTCATCCTGCTCTTGTTCTAGCACTGGAGCATATTTAGTTCTGCAGGGATGTGGTGCAGGGAGCTGAGCCCTCAGGAAAATATTTACCTTTTTTTCTTTCCCCCCCAACCCCAATAATTCTTTCATGCCCCTGCTCTAAGGCCCCCTTATTCAATAAAGTTCCTCTGACTCAGAGGTGCAACAGGCAATTCCCCAGAGTTTTCTGCCATCCCTACTCCATGATACCCTATTTCTCCCTCCATTTTCTTCAGTCACACCAAATTCCCAGGTCCTTTTCCTGCCAGAAGTGGAGGCACTTCCTGACAGAAGTATGCTACTGCGTCTTTGCTTGCCTATGCAAAGGAATGGCAGGATTTGTTGTGGAATACGATGCAGGTATGGCCTGGCCACTGCAAAGCAGATAGATGGCAGTGCAGGAGCCACCACTGCCAGCAACAGTTGCCAAGGGGCAGATGGAGCATGGGAGATGCTGATAGAGAAAACCAGTGGCGGGGGTGGGAGAAGACAAGCAAACCAACAAAGAAAGCTGCCTAGAAACAGCTGGGCAGAGCAGCACCCAGAAGAAGCAAGCTGGAAAATTGCATTACAGGGAAATAAACCACATCTGAGCTGGGTGCCTGCATCTCAGAAAAGCAACAAGGAGGATGATAGCTCCCAAAAGGAAATAGCAATCCATCTCTTTGCAGGGATTGTGACAGAGAAGGGCAAAGGAAAGGCAGCACTGAGCCAGAGACCTGCTGCCCTTTCCTGACAGGGCACCTCCAGCTTGTGAGCCCAGCCACCTTGTTCATCCACAAATGAGACCTGGCAAATGCCCACTGTGCACGAAGGTTCAGAGAGGCAAGGTTGCAGCGCTGGCTCTTGGCAGGTGTGTCAGGATGGAGACTCTCCCCTTTTGTTTTTTGTGGGTGAACACCCATGGGCAACCCTGCAGGGCAATGACAAAATGCTCTGCTGGCTGATGAGGTAGGAAAAGGGAAAATGCATCACTGCTTCAGGATGATCCACAGCCAAAGCTCCTCTTCAGCTTCCCTCCCCTCTCTGGGTGCCAGTGCCTGCATAGAAGGCAAGGGCAGTGGTGACTGGAGGATGTCTCCAGCAGAACCCAGGGGAAAAGCAGCACCAAGCCAAAATCATCGAGCATGTATCTCATTGTTTTGAAAATATTTTTTCCATTTAGGACTTAGCCCTCTTTACTCCAAAGCCAGGAGAGGGGACTTAAAACCAGCATCAGGCTCCAAGTACCGCTAACATAATGATCCCTAGCAGCTGCCATGCAGGATTCTCCACTTACATTTGTTGTGCTTCTTTTGTGACATTTGATTAAAGTCTTTCTATCCTAAATATTAATTAAAGTGCTTGGAGGCAAGGCCTAAATTTCACTTTGCCTCCCAAGTTCACCAGCTCTATTCTCCTCCTCCTCCTCCAAATATGTTTTGCTATAAATTACTGGCACTGTTTCTGTTGATAGTCAACATAATCAAACATTTGTAAGCATGCTGTCTCTTCAATCTGTTTAGTTGATGCACTTTACCTGATCTTTCATTAAAGTAATCAAAACACTTGCTGTGCCACGTCCAATGAATGTTGCATGTATGATTAAGTACTTTCATTCATATTGCAAGTTTGATTTAATGTAATCTGCCTTTCAGACAGCCATTAGCCTAGCTCCTGCGTGAATTCGATTAATTGGCTGAATTCTTCCAGATGTCCTTTAAGTATTACAGGAATTTCTATGTAAAAACAGCAGGGACCATCTAGCAGAGAAGCAAACAATGATACGTTATATTGCTGCCATGACTTACAAAAAGCTGGATTCATTTTCATTAATAAAACATCTGTACTGCTGCACAGCTATGCATCAAGATGCATTTATTTTATGTTTATTCCTCTTACGACTATAAATAGACAGTTAAACAGAAGCATGATATGTTCAGTTGAAAGAGACAAACAGAACTGTATCAGAAATGAAAATCTAAACAAAGAATGTCAGAGTTAGGACTTATAAAATAAGTATTGTGTGTTGTAACAAACATGGCAGCGACTCCCATGGCTAGGTGGTATTTCTTAGGATAAAGGCATTTTTCTTAGAGCATGATGAATCTGAAAACAGTTGGTTCCTGGGTTGAAATGTCCTATGTCCGGTTTATGCTTATATGGCCTATTGTACCTTTAAGTGGGAGGAAAAATGTAGTTTGGCATTTTTAAGTGGTATGCAGTAAAGAGAAAAAGTGTCATTAAAATAAACAGTTTTTCTTAATTCTCAAAATGAGAATTATTTTCTTTTTTTTCCCCATGAAGTTACACATCAGAAAGGGATCACCCTTTCCTAAAAAGCAAAGTCCCCAGAAGCCAGTTGGTGTTTTAGTGCCTACTGTACCCAGCCCATGCAGGACATGGTGCTGTTTCACGGCATGGGGAGGATGCTTCCACAACCCGAAGTAGCTCCCTTCACTTTCTGCTGACCTTGCTAGATCCAAGAGCATCTTTCAAAGAAGGATGTGAGATCTCAGAACCTTCTTGCCCCTTTTGTCCTCTCTCCCCCTGCCTACCCTTCTCATCCTCAGGAATGAGCCCATTGGGCAGACTGGAGAAGTCTGGCAGGAGTTTGACACTGACCCTGCGGCCCTGAGCTCAGCACAGCTTAATTTTCCTGGATGTGTGGCACTGCTCCTCCAAGTCCGAGAGCTGCAGGGCTCTGCCCATTGCTGCTCAGTTTCACCAGGCTCTGCCAAGTCAGGAACTGAGGAAGGGAGAGGAGCTGCAGCACTGCAGCAGTGTTGCCACTCTCCCCAGCAGTGCTCGGTCAAGTGGCTCCGTCTCACCTGGGGAGCAGCCAGGTCACACTCTTCCTTCTCCTCCCTGGCTCCCTCTTTCTCAACTGCTGCACAGCCTTACAAGTGTGTTTGGTCCTTGAGGTACCTCTCCCGTGCTAGGCAAATTATTGCCACTTTGCACCACGTCAGGACTTTACTGACTGCCCTGTCAAAATAGCAGGAGCTCGTACTAGCCAGTTCCTTCTCAAGGGCTGTTGTAATAGATGATGGATTTGCCGGAGACATCTGAAATAATATTGTTTAGCAGAACTTAAGTTGTACAATGAAAGGGATTGAGACCTGCTGAACTGTAACTCCTTTTTTTCCCAACATAGTCACTGCACTGGCCAACAGCTTGCTTCTTTAGGTACACATTCTCCTATGCTTTCACTTCTTTCACTCTTTCTTGCTTTTGTTCCTGTGTTGTCTATTATCCTCCTATAGCAAAGGTACCCATAAAAATTCTGTAATTATATTATATTATATTATATTATATTATATTATATTATCAATATTATCTGTATCTTGCTATGAAAAACACTTTAAGACCGATTTTGTACCACAGCTGTGCTGTGAGACTTTGCTCCAGTACCCACATAATCTTATAAAAGCCTGGCCCTGTTGTATTGTGCCTAAATCGTTACACTACCCCATTGCAAGGATCTCCTGCCCACGACAGGGAAAGCAAAACACAGAGAGCTGATTGACTTCCTAGATGCCTGTTCCAGCTGGATTTTCTTAGCAGGGAGAGCACTGGGTTGTCTGGAGAAGTGGAGCGTCCGTGGGAGCGAGTGGTGAGCAGGAGGTGAGGCGGGCTTTCCTCGGCAAGCTGCAGGAGCCTCGGCACAGCTGCAGGAGAAGCACTTTCCCCTTTGAGACATATCAGAAACCTCACTCTCAAAGCAACAAAAACAGTTTCTAGATTTTTGCAGAGAAAAAAATTGTGTAAATATCACCTATAGGTGACCAGTCTAAAAATGAAATGTAGCAGAGTAAAGCAAGCCTTTTCTAGTTTCCAGTGCTGTGTGTTTTTCAAGGCAAATGTGGAAAAGTCACATCTTCTTTTGAAGCCCGTGAGACTGAAAAATTAAATTGGGGGCTTTGTTATGGATGTTTTTCTAATACAAATGTTTTGAAATCCCTGCCTTTCATGTGTCTCTTACAAATAAGCAGAAATGTGTGATGAGTCATCTTTACTTTTAATTCCTTTAATAGATTCTTACCTCACCCACTAACGTCTAAACAATTCTCGTTTCTGTAACAATCCCTTCGTCAGTGGTAAATATTGCTCTCAGACAACATCTTTTTTGGAGGTTCATTATATTCATTCTGTGGCTGAGACTCATTATACTCAGTTATTTATTTAAAAGAACAAAATGACAGCAAATGCCTGCATGTATCATGTCTCCCCTTACACATATATTACATATATTTCAGCAACAAGGCCCAGCACTCTTACAGTTTTGAAAAAAACAGATGGCCTTCCTTCCTTGCCATCACTCCTCGAGAAAGGAATACTGAGAGGCGATGGTAGAGTCTAACCTTGCCTGCTTAATGAGATTCCACTGACGCTAATGGGAGATTTGGCAAAGACAGGAAAATAATTTATGAACTATTTGAATATTTCCAATTATAAAATAAAAAAAAAAAAAACAAACCTTGGAGAATGATTAAGAAGGAGGAAGCAAATGAAAATGCCACTATAAGGCATGGTGAAATGGTATATGTGGAACCAGTCCAAGAAATAATTTTGATACCTAACGACAGGTTTGAGTCTTCCTGAAGTACCAAAGTATCACCCATCTCACTGAAGAGCTTGCAAAAAAAAAAGGGTTCACAACCTTTACAGAGGAGGAAGTCCTCAGCCATTTAAACTAACATTTCACTAATCCAACATTCATGGCTTCTGTTCGTGTTCTTCTAAACCAAACCCCAAGTCTAAAAGCAGCACCCCCTTCTGTTCACATCTAACTACATCTGCCCCTCAAAAGAGAGGTTCTAACTGGCGCACAGTCATAGCAAAAGGGTTTTGAGATTATAATCAGCATAATTCTAAAAATGGAGTGAAGTTTGGCCTCAGTGAGCTGTAAAATACATTTTTAACTAGGCCATTGATAGAGTAGAGACAAGATGAAAAACAAGAGAGGAGGGCAAAGGTTCGGCTATGTGGCCATTCTGGGAAATGACTGAAAAACAAGAACAAAGCTATTCAGAGCAGGTTGTTAAAGAAAAAAAAAAAATGTCTTAAACAAGCCTAAAAGATAGGAAATAGAAATATGACATGGCCACTTACAAAGCAGAGGTCAAAAAGACATCAGTAATTAATGATGAAAAGATAAAGCACCAAGCACTTAATTTCAAAGAAATAGTCAGGAAAGGCATAATGGCACCGCGAACAGGAAAAAAGACTTTGCAGAAGTAAATGGAAATGAATAAGATCTCAATAGGGGGAAAATGGATAATTGAAAAAGTAGAACTGCAAATTGCTGCAGAAATTCACCTGGAACATAAACCAGTTATTTAGGACTAAGGGTGAAATATAGTTTTGAATGGATCCATTTTTTTCAAAGGGACCTCCAGGCACACACTGCTAATTTTGCTCTGATATTTTTCCACTGCAGTTTTTGTGCATGGAAAATACAGGTGAAAATGTCTACCATGCTTGAAAGTTTAAAGACTACTTTCTGAAATACAGACCAGTGGATTTTACTTCTGTTTTGTCAAGAGATTCTGGAATGAAAGGGGTGGGAAGCAGAAGCCAAGAAAAATGGAGAACAGCAGATGTTTTGAAACAGCAGTTTCAACACTAGTAGCATCTTCCCTTGTTTTCTCTATTGTTTTCTGAGCTTCAGCTCAGATGAGCAAAACTAGATAATCATGGAGTCCTAGAATGGCCTGGGTTGGAAATGACCTTAAATATCACCTCGTTGCAAACCCCGTGCCACAGGCAGGGACACCTTCCACTGCACCAGGTTGCTCAGAGCTCCATCCAACCTGGCCTTGAACACTTCCAAAGATGGGGCACCCACTATTTCTTTGGGCAATGTGTTCCAGTGCCTCACCACTCTCACAGTACAGAATTATTCCTAATGTCTAATCTAAATCCACTCTCTTTTAGTTTGAGGTCATTCCTTCTTGCCCTGTCATCACATGCCCTTGTACAAAGTCTCTCTCCATCTTTCTTGTAGGCTCCCTTCAGGTACTGGAAGGCCACAGTTAGGTCACCCCAAAGCCTTCTCTTTTCCTGGCTGAACAATTCCAATTCTCTCAGACTTTCATTAATAGGAGAGGTGTTCCATCCCTGAAATCGTCTTGGTGGCCTTCTCTGGACTTGCTGCAGCAGGTCCATGTCCTTCCTGTGCTGGGACCCCAGAGCTGGATGCAGCACTGCAGGTGGGGTCTCACCAGAGCAGAGCAGAGGGGCAGAATCCCGTCCCTTGCCCTGCTGCCCACGCTGCTCTGGATGCAGCCCAGGACACACTTGGCTCTCTGGGCTGCCAGTGCCCATGGCTGGGTCATGTCCAGCCTCTCACCCAGCAGCACCCCCAAGTCCTTCTGGGCAGGGCTGCTCTCCATCTGTTCATCCCCAGCCTGTGCTGATACCAGGGGTTGCCCCAACCCAGGCACAGCACCTTGCACTTGCTCTTGTTAAACCTTATGAGATCTCCCCTGAGATTCGCTTCTTGAGTTTGTCCAGGTCCCTCTGGATGGCATCCCATCCTTCAGGTGCTTTAACAGCAGCACTCAGCTGTTAATTGTTAATAACACACATCTGTGGATTGGCTGAGGGTGCACTTGAACCCGTCATCTCTGTCATTAATGAAGATATTAAATAACACTGGTCCCAATACAGACCCTTGAGAGACACCACTTGTCGCTGATGTCCACTGTGACTCTGAGCTGTTGAATGCAGAGTGTAAGACAGCAGTGGACAGCCTAAATCATACAGCCTCAGTTACACTCTGGAGATGGAACGGAACAAGTTCATCTCAATGAAAAAGAAGATGAAGTGAAGGTATAACTTTCTCGTAGTCACTGGTGCAGGAGGTTGTCCCACGACTTCCACCTGAAGAAGATGAGAAAGAGGAAATAATCTATATTACAGAACTGTTTCAGTTAATTTCCCAGTTAAGCTCTTCTTTTTTTTTTTTTCTCCAAGGTCTTTATGAGAAGACTCCTTTACAAAAGCCTACAGTTGTGTTAAGCAGATCACATGTTTCAGAATAACCAAGCCTAACCTTCTCCACCGTTGCTTGAGTCCCCTGATGCTGGTAAGCAGACCCCTGGTGTGTGGAATGACAGAGCCCTGCACAGAGGCACATGGGGCACTGAAAAATTTATCTCCTCTTCTAAGAAGCTGCCACACCAGAGGTTTGATGTATTATGTAGGGATGCACAAGCCCTCCCACCAGTCAGTGACTGCTCCAGCCCCATCAGAAGGACTGATAACCCCATCACCCCTGCAGTGCAGAGCCTGCTCAGACACTAATTCCCAAGGGCTGGGCCACAACACTGAACTTTTATATGAAGAAGGAACCTGAAGTGCTGTGGACTGTAAAATACAGTGAGGCTGTTCTGGGAGAGGATTGGTGACACATCTACCTGGTATAGCTGTGGGTCTCAGGCAGTGAAGGAGAACACAGATGGTAGCTGCTCTGCATAAAGGTGACCAAGTTTAGCAGAGAAGACATGATGCCATGTCTCAAATACTGCTTTTTAGGAGCACACCTCTGTGTGGATCCAGGGAAAGAGAGTTCATGATGATCTGCATTTCAACAGGATATGGGGAAATTAAGAGTATCTGTCCTGACATTTCCAGAAACCAGGAAGAACGAGAGGGCACAGTCTCAAGCTGCGTCAAGGGAAATATAGGTTGGATACTAGGAAAAAGTTTTTTACAGAAAGGGTGATAAAGTGCTGAAATGGACTGCCTGGGGAGGTGGTGGAATCACCATCCCTGGATGTGTTTAAAAAAAGACTGGATATGGCACTCGATGCCATGATCTAGTTGAGGTACTAGGGCATGGGTTGGACTCGATGATCTTGAACGTCTCTTCCAACCCAGACATTCTGTGAATTCTGTGAAAAGAAATCCTAACAGCTGTAGGTGTTCAGTGAAGGCATAAAGCCCTTAAACACCGCGAGTCAGTCCGGGTGCATCCCTCTCTGGATGCTGAACCATAATCCCTAAGTGCCCAGCACTTGCAGAGGCTTAATCCTTTTCAACAATGGGATGAGCTGGAGGCTATATCCTTTCAAGATTTACATAACACCCCAGCACACGTCTTTTGGGAGGATAAGAGCTGCTTGGTATGTCCTGCATTCACATTTGTACAGCCATTCAGTTTACATCCATGTCTCTCTCCCCAGTGAGAAAGCCCAAGCTGATGACATTGCCCTCGACCCACCACCATGCTGGTTATGGGCTTCCCAGCTGGCTCAGCCCAGCAGAAAGCATTTCTGCATCCCGTATCCTGGGTGCAGCCCTTGCCCTGTCACACAATGCAACTTGTTGGCAACCCCCCCCCCAACCACACACAGGTTCTGTGTCCTCTGAAGATACAGCAGCAGAAACGTGTAAGAAGATGAGGACTGGGGCAGTTGTGTGGGGAAGGACAATGGCTAACTGGTATCTCGTGAAAAGCGAGCCACAGCATCCTGGTGTGAGCCAGGCACACAATGTTATTAACCTTGCCTCACCCTTTTGGTCTTTCTATTTGCAATTCTTGTGCTGTATCCTTACCTTAAGGGTGATCACCACAGAGCTCCACAGTTCTGCTCCATTGCTACAGGACTACAATAAGCTGTGTTTCAGTTGGGTCAGTTGGATACTGCATCCACTGGAATGAAATTTGCTTTCAAACAAAACTGTTTTCTGGTGAACTTTGTAGTTCTTTTGAAAGGGAGAAGCAATCCTGACATCAGCCTTCCTCGCTTTAATTACTCTGAGTGTTTTCTTCATGCCAGCAATCTCCCATGGATGCAACAATCAATTGTCAGGACAAGGATAGGTGAGCAACTAACGCATCTGAACCGAAAAGGGAAAAAAGGTATGAAACAGAGATAAAAAACTACAGTGAAATTTAGCCCAGTCTTTAGTTTTCAGCTGGTATCCTTGCATTTTCCTTTTCCCATCAGCTGTGTTTCCTTGCTTTTCTTTTGCAAGCCCTATAGCAGCTTCACCTGCAAACTGGCAGTTCCACAGCGTTCCCTTGGCTCTTGTTCAGCAGCACAAGGCACTTGTGTCTAGCTGCAAAGACTTTCTGTTATTTTGCCGGGGACACATTTCAACATTATTAACTGTGGTGTTTTCAACATAAGGTTTAGCCTCATGATGCTTTTACAAACCTACAGTAGCAACCCTGTAAAGTCCACACACACATGGATCATCCCCTAACCCCCTACTTGGGGAACAGGATTGTAACAAGGAACTGAGGAAGAAACTTGGGAATATAACAACATACAAGCCAGACTGGACATTATTGAAGTCTGTCCCAAAAATATAATTATCTTGCCTTGTCCATTTCTTTCTATAATGTGCATATAATATTATCCATTGCATCACAATGTACAAAAATCTGTAAGAATTACAGATTAAGGAGTGGCTTGTTGTCTTTCTCTGCCTGCTTTAGTTACTGTTTAAGCAATTACTTCTGCCTCTGAGAATGGTGCTGAAAATACAAATCTGGCACTTGCATGATAAATACATGATACTGCAATGATGAAAGTCCCCTAGATCTGTCACCAGAGCCATTGCATAAAACTCATTCAACCAACAGAGGAGGAGTGCAGGCACACCTTAACAGCTAGCCTTGGCCACTTATTGTGTTTATGCAAACCTGGGGGACACATACAGGGTTATACAGAGCTCAGCACAGAAACAGCCAGGAAACGAGAACAAACATGAATATACAATGGGTTTGTTTATCATTTTAAAATGCTGCCATAGAAAAAGGCACCCAAAAGAAGACAGGTATTATTTGTCCCCAGCATTCCCCTCTGCCAAAGAAAAGGGGAGTGTTGGCTGACAAACAATCTTTCAGATTTCGATTTTGACTTTTTTTTTGGGGGGGGGGGGAGAGGGCAAGGCAGGTAAGCAAACCAAAACACAAATAAATACAAATTTGTATTTATTTGTGTATGTATTTTTGTGTTCCATAATACTTTCCATTAACCTTAAAATTAGAACAACAAAAAAACCAAAGAACCCACTGATAAAATAAGAGCTGCTGGGATTACTAGGAAGAATTTTGTGACAGGCAGCTTCCTGCTAATAGCCCCTTACACACAATGTTGTGGAAGAGAGAGAGGTGAAAAAACACTGCTATAAGCACTAAGGCCATTTAATCCTTAACATGGGAATGTATTTCTGCTCTTTTTCCCTCCCTAGATTCATTTTATGTTCCCATCAGAAGGTTAATTGTGTTAACAGGAGTTACAGCCACAGGGGAAACATGTGATTGAATGCTGAGTGCAGTTTTAGCTGATAACCTCCGAGTGAGTGAAAGGGCACAAAAAGGGGGTGATCTCCTCTAAAGGGGTTGTCAGTCATTCAGGAAAAAGTGCAGCTGTGGGAGAAACAGCCTTATCTCCCAGGACACGAAGAAGAGAAGCTATCAAAATAATCACAAAGCTACACTCATCCCAGGCTCTGTGTCTGTGCCTGCGGCTCTGACACTGGAGTTAAATGAGAACAACTGGCTTTTTCATGTATATGAACAAGCAGACCCTGACTTGATGCACATTCTTGGAGACTGATTAGATTCCATGAATATGTAGAATTAACAACAGACCACAACTAATGATACCTCCAAAAAGGTGGCATGAAATCTTGACATCTTTTAGCTTAATAGCACAACTCCTGTTGGCTGGATTGAGGATATGACTGCATGCCAAAGTTTTAGGTAAGACTATCTGTGGAATCTTTCACACACATTTACACTTAATCAAAAAGGCCCATAAGAGGGTCTTCACAAAAAACAAGGAATTCTCTCTCCTTCATCATTTCAGCCCATGTCTGAAGTCATCCTGCAAAATTGCCTAGGATTTACAGGAAGTAGCTTGGAGAAGAAGGGCTAGCATTTTTGAAGATTAAATGTTTCCATAAGCTGTAGTTGATGAGAGTTGGCATTTGTGGAAATGTTTGCACCCACAGAGACAGGACAAAGGACCAAGGTATATGTCAATGCTAGAATACAAACCGAGAAGTTTGTATCTGATTTCTCAAAGGTGCACTGGAGATTCCAGAAACAGAAAGCCTTCTCCTCCTTTGCACTCCAAGACCACCTTAGAAATGTCCTGTGAGCACTCCAGAAATGGTTTTAGCTGCTGTTACCAGCTGAATTGCTGTTGTCCTTTTCTACCTTGTCAATGGAAGGGATCCTAAATCTCCAGAAACTGGCAGTCACTTCTGTTTAGACTGTGGTTCTGCTGCCTCTATAATTAAGATCCTTTTCTCACATGCAGAGCTAAAAATACAACTGCTTGTCCAGTTACAGCCGTAATACAACAATGCAGTCTTGCAAGAGAGAAATAAGAAGATGGAAAAAAAATGCTTCAATTTTTGTTTAAAATGCCCAAATATAAACCTGGCAATCTTTTCCCCCAAAGCATTTAAGTGCAAAAAAGTTCTGTAATATTAACATCTACAGTGCAACTTGAACAATACAACTAAAAGGCTTATTGACTTGGTAGCAGGGAAAGCCAGTTTGAAATATTTGATCCTATCACCAGCTAAGCAAGTATGTGTAAAGTGTAAAGCCTGCACTTGTTGATTTCTGAGGTAAAAATCAATAAAACTGTCCATAACCTATAACTCTTTGGTTTACCTCTCCATAGAGATCAAAAGAGAGTAATTAGATTTCTGCCTGAGTAGCAGGGGTAGAAAACTGTTTCATTTTGGATCAAAACCTTCCCAGTGGATTACACCTTCTATCCACTGCCTATCAACACTTAACAATTGCTTCTGTATTTGACTTTGACAGAACTACCAGAATGTTACTATCTAATTTTCAGAGTAGTTGATAGAGGGCTTGGATGCTTTATTCTAGTGTCAGATTATAAAATTAATTCTTCTCACTTTGTATTTTACATTTTTACTCTGCATGGTGCTTTGTAAAAGCCAGCCTTGCTAATGTGATAAATAATTAAAACACAAAACTACAATGCCCATCCTACCTCTAATTTACAACAAGCAAAAACCTTTATCTATTATTGATGATCCAGCCTTTGTATCCAGATATCACTCTAAACAAGCAGTTGTCTGCCTTGGATTGTCTTTGCATTTCATATTCAAATGAGTGGACGCTGTTGCATATATTTTCATTTGATGACATTTTAATATCACCAGACGCTATTGCCTGCCTAGGAGATAACTGTTTCAAATACAGCCTTTTCCCTCCTCTAAGCACAGTGATATTAAGAGATGAGCAGGAAGCAGGTCATGCTTTAAAATAACATTTTATAACACTTGTTACTATCATGGTATTCTTGCATTTAAACAGTCCAGGTGTCTCTATAATAATGGTTTTTTTAAAGAGAAATGTCACTCTGAATTTTGATCTTTCTTAACTAAGCAGCTTTTTGAACAGGCTGAGAGCATCAAATATCAAATAACAAATAGCACTCACAACAACTTCATGTCCTAGATAGAGATTAATATGTTGGAAAATATGTGACAGTTGATGTTCCGTATAATGAGCTGTGGTGATGGACAGATGCAATAATTCATGCCTTGATGCAGAGGGCTTTGTCAGATGAAGCCCAGATCACAGATGGCCACCTGCAGCCTTCCAACACCTCCAAGTTTACTCAGAGTAAGCATTTGGGGGCATTTTGCTTATTTATTTGCTTACAAGATCAACAAACCTCCCCATTCTCACAGCTCTGAGCCTTTAGAAAACAAAAACTAATGTCATTTTTAAAAAAGAACTGAAGCTTGCAGTATTTGAACCTGGCCACAATGTATACTTGTACAAAAGTGTTACATAAGGTTTGACCTTACCCTAAGCGTGTGGATTTAGACTGAAACTCCCAGGAGCTGGAACATTTTTCACTGTATCTTGAGCAGGATAAAGCACCCTAACTTCTAAAAAGGAATGTATAACTAATAGTTACATTTTTTTGCTACCCGTGGTTTCTCTGTCCCTGCACAATTCCTGCACACAGAGAGTTGTGTGCAGTCTTGGAGGGCTTTTTTGTGGAACTATGTCCTGACACCAAGAAAATCTTCAAATGGTGGCAGAAGGCTGGAGTTAAGGTGGGTGCATTCTGCCCCTCTTCTCCCAGTGATCACTATAGGGAAATCTATGAAAACTTGTATGGAAACAGACTGGTTGAGTAGAGTCCCACCAGGCTGCAGGACTCCTCTCTCCTCTGTGAAGGGAATTGAGAAGGGTGGTGGAGTCAACCAGCTAGTCCAGAATATGTCTTGGCATGCCCCAAGACCTTCCAGGTCTGAATTATGAAATCTCTTGCTTGATCAAAGCAGTTAAAAAGAGCAAGTGTCACATCAGGGTTCACCTAGACCAGAGCACAAGGCAGAGAGACCCCAAGCTTCAGACCTTAAATCTACATTGCATGACAGGCTGGTATTTTGTTCATGTTCAGAAGCAAAATGGACATTTTCCTCTCCCTGAAAGACAAGTTAGAGCACAGACTCATGCTGATACAGCTATACTACTGCACTTCAGCTGAGTCATATGGCCCTGGCTCAGGCAGATTTGGCACTGTACTCCCCAGTGTGGGATTAATAGATCCAGGACAGCCCCACCATCTCTACTGAAGAAGTTCTTTCCACTGCAAAATTTTGGGGTGTTTCCACAGGGATAGTTTGGATGCATGCTCTCTGCAATGCCTGAAATGGGGACAAATGTCAGTGCTCGCCCCCAAAGGCAGAAAAAGGGTTACACTCTGTGCTTGGTGATAATTGTGCTCAGCATGCCAAGTAACATCACCAAGCAGCAGGGAAGTGCTCTGGGTTTGCAAATTCATACACAAGATGGTACAAATTGCCCCACCTGCTTTGTCCCTGCCCACACTCACATCTGATCTCCAAATCGCAGCAGTTTTCACTGCAGAGACCAGTCAACACAATGTCTGCAGTACATGCCAAAGTGCTGTTCATACACCTGAGCAGTGGGTTCTGGTGGCTTTGAATAGAGATGTGATTGTTTGTAATTTGGCAGTAAATACTGTTAACTTAAACACACACTTTCGAGAGCCTTTTTTTAACCTCAGTGTTGTCAACTGCTTTTCCTCCACTCTTCTCCATTTTAAATCAAATTCAATTCTATCTGTGGTTTTATTTTTCCTTTAGCAAAACATTTATTTATCCAATCTTTATCCTTCATCAGTTTCCATTAAATCCTGACTCTATGCACTGGCATTAAAGAGTCATGCTATATGCTATGCTATTTCTATGCTATATCCATTGAAGAGTTACATAGGTGGAAACAACTTCATGTGCAGGTCCACAGAACAATTTCCAAGTGATAAAGCTGATTTAAGGTAGTCCCACCCTTCATGATGCAATTCACTGGTTTCATCCACTGGAATGACAAAACTACTAAAAGAAATGTGCATTAAATTGCTCCTGTAAAAACAAACAAACAAACAAAAACTACATAGGTCTCAAAAATGATATTTTTAGAGAGTTATTGTATTATCTTAAATATTGTACTGTCAGAATGGCTCAGATGGTTAAACTGAACAAGGAACTCTTCGTCTATGTTCACCACTTAAGAAATCATTACACATTTTGATGCAATGTAAATGTGCCAGAGGGATCCAGTCCTCAACTGCACCCAAACCCCAAGTCTTCATTCTGACCTTTTGAAGGGCATAAAATAGATACTTGAGGATGGGGGAAAGACAAAGTACTTGTCCTCATGACTAGTTTTAAGCAGTAGCTTCCATGTTTTGTTGAATTGGGACCAGTGACTTAATTGTGAAATTATTTGTATTTGAAGACAGTAATTTCATAAGGTAACCTTAGCACCTGAGGAAGACAGCTAGGTTAGAAGTGGCACTATATTAGCAAAAAGCCATTGTTCACCTGACATCTCGAAAGGTGTTTGGGCACTTCGTGTTCTCTCCATTGATTCCAGTTTTGCTGGTGAGAGGACTGTTCTGGTCTTCATCATTGCCCCGTTTTTCCCCTGCCTCATTCTGCTTTCTGCTCTGGGAAGGAGGAAGCTTTCTGTCTTTAATACAGTCATACCAGTCAAGAAGTACTCCCTTGACATAACACGCTGCAACATAACAGACTTGGAAGAGTTAGCAATTGCACCTTGTTCTACGGTGCACCTTGCTCTCCACTCTCCCTTTGGCCAGCGGCTCATTGTGTGATGGGTACACTCTGTTCCTTTTCCATGGGTACCCAGGCTGGTGCAGCTCTCTGTCTGCCTCAGCCTCGCAGGCATAGGAATTGCACACAGCTATTTCCAGGCAGGCAGTGTTCTTAGACCTTTCTCTATAGATGCCAATTAGAAGATTAGCGTCTTTTCTCTCCCCCTCTTTGCTATTAAATAGTCACACAAAAGCTGAGCTGACAAATTGCTCTCTCTATGGTGTGGGACAAAGACAGACAATAGATCAACATCATTTACTATACTCAAATCCTATTAATCACAGATTAATGAGAACATGGCTGGGAGGGGGAGAAATTACCAGAATGTGGGCATATTGTCTTGTTACTCATGTAACATCTGCTGTGGCTTTACCTTTAGTGTCATGTCATCCTTTATCACATTGAAATAATGTTTGTTCCAGAAACATAATTATGATAATGGGTCCTTCCTTTAACAATTACGAAGGTACAGTAGGATTATATTTCTTAGCCACTTGGTTTAAAAAAAATATATCTCTTAACTACTTTCTGAATGCTTCTATTAGTCATTATCTGATTAAGGAAGATGTGTTTATAGGCATTAATAGAAATTTGTTATTCTCTTTATTATTATTAATTATAATTCTATTCATTACTTCTCTGAAAAATCACACGTGCAGAAGTAAAGCTAGGGTTCAGCTTTTCGTTTTTACACTTAGAGAATTATTTCTCTTTTGGCTTTCTCTTAAACTACTGCTAATTTTTCGTTAATTCACATTACAACAGTATTGGACCACGATCTTTGTTTTGAAAAATGTGCACTTTTCTAGGTATCTTCTTAAAATAATTCTATAGCTGAATTGCTTATCAATTTGTTCCCACATTTTCTCTTCTACTGTTGCCATTGGTAAGGAATATTGTTCAGGGCAGCAGCTTAGCATGTATAATTGCCTCAGAGCATTTCACTGCTCAGCCTGGATGGAAATTTAAAGTTTTGGGTTTAACTAATTAGAATTCTTCACAACGATTCCTAATGTTGTTATCCTCAATATGGAACAAGATGCTTCACAGATAAATAGCAAAGCAATTACAGCTATAATCAGCCGGCAAATAAAAAGAGACTGCAGTCTACACGTGTGACGGTGTATTTTAAAAAGTTACTTGGCCCTTGTTCATCACGTCCCGAGTACTTGCTGGTTCCTGCTGGGGAGCCGTGGTGAGCAGGGCAGGGGCCGGCCCGGGATGAGCCGGCACTGAGGCCTTTGCGAGTGTTTCAGCACCGCGGGGCGGGACAGCTCCACCGGGCAGCCGCGGGCTGCGCCGCCGCCTCCGCCCCTGACTCGGACACGGCAGCGGCCCCGCTCCGGCATCGCCATCGCCATCGCCATCGCCATCGCCATCGGCCCAGCCACCCCCGTCCCTCCCCGCCCTGCTCCGCCGCCCTTCCCCGAGTTCCTCTCGCCATCCCACCAAGGCCGGCGGCGCGGGTCCCACTGCCCTGGCTATTCCCCCTCCAGAGGGAAGGAGATGACCAGAGCGCTGGAGAGCGGGGCAGACCCGACGGGTGGGCCCGCCATCCCGCTAGATATACGCGATCTGTATCTTGCAGTGCCGAAATGACTTTTGAATGTGCTTCTTAATTAATCCCGGCGCACCCGGGAACTGCTGGTGCCACCACCGTGCAGGCTGCCCGCTGCAGTGCCCAGCCCACAGGCGCCAGCTTTCCCTGGCAGGTGCCACAGCCCTCACCTGAGCGCCCAGCATCACCTGCAGAGCCGAGGACTATTCGCGGCTGGGTTCACAGCTGCTGTCACAGGGAGCAGGGACACACCTAAGGGGGCCAATGAACATTGTAGTAGCTGCTACATGGTAACCTCCAACCTTCCTTAGGACTTGGGCATGCTGGCACTGCGTTGCACGTAAGTGCCATTGCTCACTTTTGATTCAGAGACCTACGTCCTCTTCTTAAGCTAGGCTTGTTAGCCATGTACTTGGAAAAACAAAAAAGGGATTATGAGCTTCTGTAATGCATTACACCATATTTTACACCCTCATACAACAGTTTATCACATGCACCCAAGACACAGAAAAGCAGACCCAATTCTTTTATCTGTCCAAGGAGTGTCCACACATCCCCTTTCTAAGTGTCCCTCACCATCTGATGAGAGTTAGTTGTATTGGGGCACTCTCCAATCCTTCTGTATGAAAGAAGTCACTGCTCTTGAATTATTAAAATACTCACAGAGAAGAGGGAAGAGAGTGATCAGCTTTGTTGCCTGGTGTCTAAGACAACCAGAGGAAAATCTAACCACCTGTTCCAGTCCCTGCTCCAAGAATGGCTCATACAACTTCATTCAACAGTTGTTCTGTACAGTACCCTACAGCTTGGCTGCCTACAGGAATATTTTACCCAGACTACAAGGAATCTAGCATGAAGCCCCACATTTCTTACCCATCTCTGAGGAAACAAGCTCAGCAGAGTGGCTTGATTCCACCAAAGTGGATGGCATGTGGAAACAGGTGATGCACTGCATCTTCACCAGGCCTCAGTGAAATTAACGGATCTTAGTAAACTGGGAAGTCCTACTTTTTAGCTCTTGGCATGGGGACTTAACTGAAAGCATGCACAGACAGACCTGAATCCTCCCAAATGGCCTGCTGCTCTCTCACCTACATCCTGCATGACGGATCTATTCATTCAATGACCAAATAAGCCCAGTGATAAGGCTGCCAGAGCTTTCTGTATCTGACTAAAGAGAAAGAAAAAAAAAGTGACACCAGTGGTGTTGAATGTGAAATCTGTCTTGAGGATTTCAGCGCACTCTAAGTACATGGTGGCAGATTCAGCCTGCTGTGGAGAGAATCCTGCTGAGGCCACTTTCTGACAGAGCAAAGCTTAGAACAGGTAGCTGCTATGACCTGACAAGATCAGGGTCCATCAATGTATGGGCAAAAAAAAATCTTCGGGTATGTGGGATCCACAAGAGAGCTACCTTCAAAGTAGGGAGACTTTAAGTAGCAGCTGCTCAAAATGGTCTTAAGGATTACATTGGGATTTAGGCACCTTATTTCTGTCCAAATTCTGCGTCCTTTTGTAGCTTTGGTCTGTAAAATGGGGATATATAGCCTTTCCAAGTGACTGTGAGGATAAAAGTATTCATGGTTTTGAGGTAATGGTGCTAAAATTCTGGTAATGGGGATCCAGAGATAGCTGAGGGCTGCTTACTCACACTATGCTTCCTTTCTCAATAACTAATAGCATGTCTAGGCTTTGATGTTGATGAGTAGGCAGAAGAGTGGTCTTGATTAAAAGCATTAATTTACCTCTTGCAGATAACAGATTCATATACACAGGTCTAAATCAGGAGTAACTGCATCAAAATAAACAGCCCTTGGGTAAAACAGGTGTAAAACAGAAGAGAACCAGACCCTGCATCTAGCAGACATATGACAAGGTAAATGGGAAAACACAAGAAAAGTGAATTATTGTTATTATATGTGCACGTTACATTCAGTACCATTAAAATCTAATGCTACGAAAAAAATACCTTTCAAGCTTGCAAAGTATACGCAATAGGGGCTGTCAAGAGCTCATCAGAACCTGTG
Organism: Corvus moneduloides; assembly: GCF_009650955.1. NCBI lineage: Eukaryota > Metazoa > Chordata > Aves > Passeriformes > Corvidae > Corvus > Corvus moneduloides. The sequence goes on from NC_045481.1 coordinate 25,644,699, forward strand.
AATGTTTCCTTTGTATATGTTGCTTTCATTGCAGCATTGATATAAATCAGGAGTAGCTTCATTTGCAGAAAACTGGCAGAAAAAAAAAAAAATAGGTCCTTTAGCTTTAAGGAAATTAACTGAGATCCATTGACTCAAGAAAACGTTTAAAAGTTTTGAATTACATCTTAAATGAACATTTAATTTTATAATTTGTCAACTTAGATAATAACGTTAAGAGATCTATGCTGATACAAACAATTGTGTTAATTACAGTAAAAGCCATCAAATTAAATTCAATTCCTGGAATCAATAGCATTTCTTCAAGTACCATTTCTAATTATGGCCATACCTTCCATTTGGACTTTTATTAATGCATATGTTATATCTGTCACCTTCTTCAGTTGTGAGAAAACTCACTGTATGTTAATTCACACCTGATAACAATCGTTTTTCTGGTATTTACCTTCTAAACCTGATGATAGGATGTGTCAACACCTATACGATTTTTTGTTTTCTTTGAGGACTTTGTGAAAGTTACATTCTTTTTATTTTAAATTTGCTGCTAAATGACAGTTTCCAATTTTAATTATAAAAATGGACAATAAAAATGAAGAGTAAAAGACTACTCTTTTTGATGCAGTCTCTACTGTAACCTCTAGACATGTTGGGAAGTAACAAAATCTGAGCAGATTACACTTCAGATGCTGTTACTTTAGAAATATCTCTTTTCACTTCAAGGGGAAGTTCTCTCATGCTTCCACACCGATAAAGGATGCCAACAGTTATTTAGTCACATTTCCCCCCACCCCTAATAATCTGTTTATATTAAGTTTAGACCAAATACTCTAGAAAATTCCCCATCATACCTGCCCTCCTGTTCATTGCACATTTTCACGCTGTGTATCACAGTCAAAGCATCACCTCCTTCAATATCTTTTCTCATGACAAACTGCCAGGACACACTAAAGACTGATATAAGTACATAATACCTCATGCTAATTTCCAGCACATTTCATCTCCACAGCCTTGCCTCCCTTTACCCACCATGTCACCAATGAACTCCTCCAAAGTGACATAACCTTAATTATATTTTAACTGCATCCCGGAGGAAAGTGATACTTTCATTAACTGTTGGGAGGCAATTTTCAGGCTGAGTTGCAGGTGTATTTTTTCACAGATTGGTGTTCTCAGGCAAGGCACAACTGTGACAATGTGTTAGAAAAATACAGTCTTTTCCTTAACTCTCAGTCATCCTTTAATAGGTTATGAAAACAGTTAGGTTTTTGTTGCTTGGAGTTTTTTGGGGAAAAAAGCACCTTTCATGTGACAATAACTTTCAGGGGCAATTCACCACAGCCTGGAGACATTTTGGACAGCTTTTTTTGGTCTCTCTGTGGCCCTTGAACAACTCAGCCCAAGCAGGACAAACCCATCCTTAGTCTCTGATTTTTTCCACATCATCAGTGTCCCTAAGGAAACTCCTAGTTTTACTGCGGGCCAAGAATTCTGTACAGGCATAGTGACATTTGGCATTCCTAACACAGCCCTAAGCCCTAACATCACCCCAAAGAACAACAGTGCCACTAGTGAGGAAATGCGACCTGAGCAGAAGAAATGGAGATGGGAAATGCTGACAAACATGATCAATAGAAAAAAAGTTACATTTGAGGCAGAAAGGCAACTGCTAAGGCAAGTGGAAGCGTTACCAGAGTCAAAGAAAGAACTGAAAAAATTATGAGAGATAACAGGAAGAAAAAAACATTGTGGCTCATGAAAATTTGGGGGTTAAGGAAGAGCAGATTCCACTTTCAAGTGCCTAAGTCTGCAAGAGCATCTGCCCAGCAGGCCAGGGAGGTCCTGGGCAGAGGGATTACCCATCACTGCTCATTGTTGCAGTATTACACACCACAAATACTGCTCATTTGTTAGAGGACAGACCATCTTTGTATCAGTTGTTGTCTGCTCAGGTTTATCAGGTTACCAGCATGACAAGCTATCTGTATATGCATATCTGATCACAGCAGAAAAATTCTTATACTAAAACATCCAATTTTCACCCTTTACGTGTACTTGCATGTAAAGCATCAGATAACTTCCTGGTTATTGGTGCTGTTGGTATCAAAACACTTGTTCTCATGTTATTTTTATAGTAAAGTACCTAACTACAAATGTCTGCATGGACACTGCCATAAAAAAAATACATTCTTTGAAGTATGTACCTATGTATACTATGAGCTAATCCTGCTTCTGGTGAAAAGAAAATTTAGAACTAGGCCCTGACATAGAAATTTCACCAGTAATAAGTGGGGCTGTCAGACATGCACAGCTTTAGCTCACCGGAGGTGAGGTGGGACAAACATTTCTACAGCTAAGCACCAAGTGCCCTCAGTCAGCACCCAGAACAAGCAGCCATGTAAACCCTCTGTTGAAAAATGTGATTTCACTGAAGACATCCAACATCACACTGGCACGCCCTCAGGGGCACTGGGTGACCATCTCATGGCACTTGGTGACCATTGTCAGTGTTCACCAGCAGCTCCTCTCTCTGCCCATGAGCTCTTGCAGGCAGAAGGAGGAGGTAGGACTCTGCATGCTACTCTCTCCTTCACTCTGTGCTCTTATTCAATGCTAGTCACCCTCCACACTGTGATATAAACCAGGGAGGAAGCCTAATAAAAATAGAGTATTACTGTGTAAAGCAAGTCTATCTCCGAATACACACAGCAGGGCCTCACACTGGGAATTTTCAAAGAATTACAATCCTAAGAGTACAAGTCCCTTTGTTTTGGCACTTTCTTCCTTCTAAGTGCTTAACTTTGCAACCTTAATGTTATTCTCATTTTCATTACTTTATTACTGGTTAATTTTAAGCTTTCTCATACAACTGGAGTCAGTGCCCAAAACTCATTCACAAAAAACTTGTGATTTTATAAAATGCTATCAAGACAGCACAGAAAAGGCCTGTGTACCTTTGTAAATATACATGCATTTTATATTTTATAATTAATATTTCATAGATGTATATTTTTATAAAAATATCCTTTTTACTTGTTGAAAGTCAATCTAATCTTGTATTTTGTCTCCTACAGTGGCCAAAAACAGCTGCTTGGAGAAAAATATAGAAACAGGAGAGCATAAAGTGGTACTGTCTCTAAATGTTCTCTCAACAGCCCTCTTTGGCTCAGGCAATTCCTGAGTGGTGTCATTTTATTTAATAGATTTAATATATTGGCCTTTCTATTCATTCACTTTTGAACTCTTGCAAACATTCAGCATCTTCAGGAGATTGTGAAAGACGGTGAAGAAATAGGAGTGCTCGCCTGGAGAGCAGGACATCCAGGGCTTCAGGCCAAGCTCCAATGAAAGTTTATCTTTCCCATGAAATAGCCACTGAGTAGCTGTGTCCAGGGACTGGAGCTGACACCACTTCTTCTGCATAAATCTTTCCCCAGTTGCTCCTTTTTCCACAACAAAAGAAACTTTGAAGAGCCTACACGAAGCAGCACCTTGCCAAAGGTGTGTGATGAGCGGCTCACTGGCCTAGCTGCTTCCAAGACACATTGGAAGGGAGGGATGCAACCCAGGTCCTCAGTGCGATAGCCACTGACCTGCTGAGAAAAGGAGAGCAGAGGTTGTTTCCAAGGAAATCACCAGTATACCAAGCCCACTCCAGCCAGGCCCTGTAGGATAATGGGCTGAAGATCCCCAGAACCATGGGTCTGCATGGGGGCTGAAACACTGGACACACTGCAGCTGAAGTTCCTCACCACATGGAAGTGTAGCATTCACAGACTTCAGGCCGGGGTCAGATAATCATTGTGGGGCAGCTTTCATCATCACAGCTTTGAACTGAAGTGTCTGAGTCCTGCCCAAGCCCCATGATTGTATCCCACCCAGAGCTGGATGCACATCCACAGTCACTGCTCTTCCGTTCCCAGTGCTAGTGCTTTGCCTTAACTAAAAGCCAATGAAGAACCTTTAAAGCTGTTCCTACAAGACAATACAATAATCATAATAATATTTAAAAGGCATAATATTATTGATATTAATATTATGAATTAACTATTAACATTGCTACTTGAACACACTAATAACATTTTAAAGCATCCTTAATATAAGCTTATTCATTTTAAGGGCAATAATCAGAAGAATCACCTGTTTCCTCTACCAGATGTCAAGGAACAAAACAACGTTTCCTTTTCTCATTACAAGACCCACTTACGATGAGAAGAGTGCAGCCCTGTAATGGCTTCTAGCAGCTGCTGCTGAAGGGACTGAGAGGGAGGAAAATAACAGGTTAGCAGGAAATACAAGCAGCAAGCAAGGCCAACGGCCGTGCTGGAGAATGCAAGTGGTATTGCCAGTATGCAGGTGCCAAGATGGTCAAATGAGGGTCAACAACAGGTGGCATTGCCTCAACAGTCTTGCCTGTCTCAGAAGAGAATGTGGTCAGACTGAGCAAGGGGAGAGAGGTTTACTCTGAAACACAGTGACATAGAGGCACAAGGTAATGATGCAATGCAGACACACCTGAAGGCTTGGGTCAGCAGGTCCTGCACCTTGCTCCTCCCAAGTGTTTGGTTTGGTTAATGGTGAACAGGACAAGTTAAAAATATCTGCATTGAGCTTTCTAGCATTCCCAGTGAATAGGCAGTGAGGAGCAGGCATGGTGTTTGCTCAGAGTAACTCCAAACTTCTCAGGAAGGTGGGCATAGGGTACCCCATCCTTGGGCAGGACACCCTGCAGGCAGGACACCCCACCCTTGGGCTCAAGCCAGCATGCTCTGTATTGCTCTGAGCTGTTGCCATTCAGGATCTCTGCAATTCACTCACTGATGCCATTTATATTAGATCTACGAGGAGCTGGAGGATTTAGCTATCCACCTGCAACTGCCTTGAGACATGGGATATTTTTCAAAGAATATGAAAATCCCTTACCCAGAACATCTTGAGAAAACTTGAAGGCCCTGCAAGTAGCTGTGGAGAAGGAGATTACTGTATGTTTATGCAGTGGCTAGAGATTAAGAGTTGGACTCAACGATCCTTGTGGGTCACTTCCAACTCAGAATATTCTGTGATAAACTGTGAGTATCTCTGAAGAGTTTCCTGTCCATACAAGGCTTTTTACCTCAGTTCTCATATGTTTAATGCTTTGTTTTCTGAAGACTTAAAGTGTGGTTATTTTCAACAATTCTACTGTTATTTTTACCAATTTCTGCCTGTTGCTTGTAATACCAGATAGCAGCAAATCACTGAGAGAGTCACACAACCTGACAGGGACTTCCCCAAAGAGGCATCAGGTGACCAGGAACAAGCTTGATGCTTCAGCATCCTAACTCATCCGGATACAGATTCCTGGAAACAAGCTTTTTAGCTGTGCCATGAATGCTGCGCCAAATGCCAGCAGACTTGGACTGCACCAAACAGTGTCGTTATCGAACAAGAAAGCAACAAGAACGCTGACTTTACATGGTCAAGGAGAGAAGAAGCGTCTTTCGTAAAGACATACCTTGGGAGCTTAATGGAGGAAACACGGCTGTACCGTTTTTGCTATAAAGCCAGAGCTGTTCGCCTGAAGACATATCCCCATCTTCATGGATCGGGTACCTCTGGAAAGGTGAGCTCGGCGAGCTCCTAACCCGGCCACTCCTGCCAAGCAGCGACGGCCTCTTGGAAGGGACACTGCATCCCTCTGCAGAGCTCAGGCACCACTAGAGGGAAACCCAGCACCGCCCTCAGCCCTCCCCTGAGCTTCGCAAGGGAAGGGGCGAGCGGCGGGGACAGCGGCGGCGAGAGCAGCGCTGCGCCGGCCGGACGAGCTCCTCCCGCCGGGCTGCGGCGGCGGGGGGGAGGCGCTTTCCCCTTCTCCTGCCCCTTTCCCTTTTCCCCTTCCCCTTCGCCTTCCTCTTTTCCCCCACTCCGCCACCGGGGGAGGAGCGGGACGGAGAGGGGTCCTGCACTAAAACCCTGGGGGAGTAACCAGGAAAGGACGAGGGGGAAGTAATGATAAACTAAACTAAACTAAACTAACCGAAACGAAACGAAAAGAAACGAAAATGTGTTAATTAAAATTAAATGCCGTCATAATAAACTGAGGAGTGGATGCTGGGAGGGATGCTAGAGTTTCTGAGGGTCCCTCATCTCTCCCAGACCAGTAGTCACAGCTCCTAATTTTAATTTAATATTGGCCAAAAATGGCTTCCTCCTGGTTCTCTTCATCTTACCAGTACAGAAACCTCTCCTGCTGGCAGAAACCCCTTGACACATTTAGCTCCTAAGAAGGTAGTACTGTTCCAAACAGCTACTGAACTGTTTGCTAGCAACAAGATAACTATCAAAGGACAGAGCAGTGACAAATAAGGTTATGAGAATTATCACTACCGTAATCATCACTGTAACACACTTCACTTAGCTTATGTAACAGCATGTTTCCTCCCCCAGATCTTGTCTTTAAAGAAAACAATGCTAAGTCGTTTACCACATCCATAAATGATCTAAGTAAAAGAAGAGAAGGGCAAAGCAGCAAAGGCTGCAGTTGATACAGAATTATTCAGAAAAGATTAAACTACAGCTGAAAAGTACAGACATTTCATAATGTCATGTAGCACAGAAATAAGAAGTTAGATTTTGCATTAAATTCCACATGAACAAATACACTATACAAAACCTGAGGGGGAAAATCTATATGTGCCACAGACTTTAAATGAACTGGTTTCACTAGGAAATTAATTTCAGAGCCATGACAGATACCTGAGATGAAGGCTCCATAGTGGGCAAAACACCAGAAAGAATTACCAGAATTAATATGACTAAACAGAGAAAAAAACAGAAAACATCGCTTTAGCTTTCTGTAAATCCTTCTTAACTACAGTTTGCACTCTGTATTAAAATGATAGCCAGAAAAAAAAAAAAAAAGGGTCTGTAAAAGGTAACTAGGTATGGAAATGTTCTCATCTGAGAAAAAAATAACCAGGATAGAAGCAGGACAAGCTGAAGCTTGGAAAGGAGACAGCAGAGGGTGGTGACAGCTCAGTCACATCACAGGTGCCCTAAAAAGGTGATGAACAAAATCTCATTCCCTGTTTCACTGAAGTATTGAATTTTCTCAATTAAAATACCACCTACTAGTTTTAAAACAAACACCAAGGATTTTTGGTGCAGTTTTCTGTTCAGCATCATTGTCACAGGATGTCATGGAGATCAAAGATGTGGCAAAGTCCAGCAAGGGATTAGAGAAATTCACTGCAGCTTCTAAACAAAGGTATATGGAAAGCTCCTAAAGCTCTGGAAGCTAGATGCACAGTCCAGGACTGGGACCATTACATATTTTCTTATATTTTTCTTCTCTGAGTGTCTTCAGTTGGCCAGTGTCGGGGAGGGAGCGCTGGACTACGTGACCTAGCATGGTGTAGACAAGCGGGAAAGCAGGATCACAGCATGGCTGCGATTTTCTGAAGCTCATATGAAATTTAGGTTGGAGCTGGGAACTGACTTCACACCTACAAACCATCATACCAGGAATACAGCAATATATAACCACAGGGCCAGTTTCCCTGCACAAATGTGTGCCAGCGTTTCACTTGCTGGTCTGGAAATGAGCCAGGCAGTAAAAGCGATTAGCAGTGGAAAGACACTAGACAGCTGTAATTATCTAAATGCCTTCCTATTAACCATGTGAGAAACCAAATCCTCACAATCACATTCATTAGTAAATGCTAAGGACAAACTAACTACATGAAGTTTCATTTGATTAGGCAGAAGAATTCTACTCCAATATGATTATGTTACACAGAATGACCTAAAAAAAAAAATTAACCAAGACTGTTTCAGAGAGCAAATGAATGTTAATACTAGCAAACAAGCCAAGAAGCCCTGTCCTTGTGGTACAAGGGCTGCTCCTAAAAACAGCATAGCCAGACTCCCTCAGCTGATGGCAAAGGTTCCCAGCTCCCTGGAATGGCTCCTGTTCCCACTGCTAGACCTGTGGATGGTGAGTGCAAGAGGGACAGAGCCAAACCTGCTGCAGCACATTGTAGTGATTCACCTGCCTGTTAGCCCCACTTAGAAAACCCTTCAATGCCAGAGTGAGAACAGATAGCAGGCAGCAGGAGAAATTCACCTTGTTGGTGCCTGCACTGCTTTTCACCTGAGGCAAAAGTGTGGTTCAGTGGACAGAGCATCAGCGTGAGGGGCATGAGCACAGCCTGACAGCTGCCCACCTCAGAGGTGCTGGGTTTTAGCCACCATGTTGCAAAAGTGCATCACTGATCCCTATGCCAGACACACTCACTCCTTCCTGCCTTTGCAGAGCAGGACAGCTAAACGTAACAATTTCTACAGCCATGTGAAAATAGTATAACAGGCATCAGTTTTCAGGGCAGGCTGCTTTCTTGGTACCTTTGCTGATTTCGTTCTTGAAATACTAATAAAGAGCAAACTTTTCTGAATGAATCTCTTCCAAGAACTTACAAGTATGGACTAAGAAGGGTTGGTGTGCTGGCAGTGGGGATGGAGGAGCTCACTGCACCTTTAAGGGAAGCGTGAGGGCAATTCCAGCACCAAGCTGAATCCCACTGGATCTATAACATCCATAATTTCTAGATACTGCGGTGGCAAGCATCATACCAATGTCTAGACACAACAAAACAACATCTATGCATAATAAAATGATCACGGTCCATCCAGAACATGAAGCACTTCAGGGAAGACCTGTGTGCCTCCAGAGCCTAGGTACCAGTGACGAGGTCAGGAGGAGAGAGTAAAAACCTGAGCCAGAGGGTCAGTTTCCAACATGAATTACAAGTTCTTGACTGAAACTGTAATTGTCATTTTTAAGCATGAGTTCCCTCCATACCCCTTTGTTCCCAGGCAGACAACATGGATATCTGGTGGTTGTGTGACTTTGTCCAGTCACCCAGTTTAGGAAATTCAGACCCCTGTGAGACCCTTAAGGCAAGGAGGCAGAAAGGAGAATGTAGCCTCTCCTGAGAGGCTTCACCACATTTCTGTGTGGGCATAAGTCTCTCTGAAGTCCAAGAAAGCTGCCTGCCCAGATGATGTACCTAGACATCATCTAAGCACTCTTCTACTGCTCTGCAGACTAAGCAGGGGACACTGCTATGTGCTGTTGCCAGGTTGGGGATCACACATTCACAGAGTCCACAGGGCAGACAGGTGACCAAGCATCTGGCTGGTCTGCTACCCTATCCTGTCCAAACACTGCAGGTCAATTCTTTATACATAATCAAATAAACCAGAAAGTTATTAGATTTGAATTAGCATTCATTAACACAATTGATTGTGTTGATTTAGTCATTGAAATGGTCAATGCTAGGACGTTTGGATAATTATTACTGTTTAGTGATATTTCCTCAGCTAATTGTTTTTATTGAATGACTCACTTTGATGATGCAGCTGAAACTAATGTGCAGTTGGGCTCCCAAGGAGAAGGCTTTTATCTGCCCAATCCACCTCCCAGGGGCTCCATCCTTCCTGTAAGACAATGCATTTTGGTGCCTCTGGATGGTCCTTAGGGAAGACACCATTTGGGAAATGTTCCTGCCTCTGCCAATGCATGCTTGATCATATGTGGTGTGATTTCTCACAGCAGCTCACCCCAAAAGGATTAAAAAAACCTGAGCTAAACTGAGCTGAAAGGGGTTCCTTCCAAACTCCACTTGAGTGGGTGCCACCTTGTGAGGGCAGCAGTGCAACAGCCCAGTAAGCTATTTCCTACTCCACCCTCTTAAGCACACTCCACCCTTGCCCCATGAGCTAAGACCCTGCTCATGCTACCCTCCTGCCCCTCCTCCACAGAGAGGCTCACCCCACTCCCCCAAAGCCAGGCTGAGCCCCTGCCCTGCAACAGTGCCTGCCTACGTGGGAGGGCTCATGCAGTGGTGAAGCTCTGGGCTTGATCATGGGTGTCTTCCCACAGTGTCCTTCACCACATTCAGAAGGTCACAGGTAAGGTTCTGCCTGTACAGCACCATGACAATGTAGAGAGATCAGAACTGATGTTAAAGTTTTCCCACCTGGAGCTCTCTGGAAAAGCCCAAATGGGCAGACCACTGTTCCAGCAGCAAGAGTTCCTGCAGGCTCCTGGGACCCAAGGGCACTTTGACTGTGATGATTTCTATCTCCCAGGTCTGCAGGGCCAAAGAACTGCCAGCTGGTAGGTGCAATAGTGGGATGCTGGGCTTTGGGAGGCAGAGGATGCAGACAAGAAAAGGGTTTGCGTCTGTGAGGTCAGGAAGAAGAATTAAAGAGTGTGACAGTCAAACAGTTGTTTCAAAGAGAGACTGATGGAGATTTTCTTTAGTGCTCTGGGGAAAATCACTCCCTCCCACCTCACTTCCCTTGCTGACTTTCCCACAAATGTGTTTCAGAGCCTCCACAACTCTTCCTGACTTAAGCATAAAACCAAGCCCATGACCCTAAGCCTGTTACCAGAGGTCAGTGTTTTCCCAAGCAAGTTGTATTTTTGCCTGCTCAGTCATTTGGTCCGGGAAGAGCTCGAGGACTAGTTTCCACCATTTATACAGGATTGCTGAACATCTAGGGATGGCCAGCACCATGTGCCCTCAGGGCTATGCCATGGGCAGGCCCTCCAGATGTCACCACAACATGCGCACAGGATGGGGGATTAATAGAAGAACTGACTTTACTGCAATGCATGAACTATCTTTCCAAGAAAGGCAGGAGCTTATCCTGGAGAGATATTTCTGTCTGGGAAATACTACAACCATAAGTTAGTAAATAACTTCCATGAAATCCAAAGAAATCAGAGCCCTAAAAGGCATATGCTAAATTAAAAGTTACCCCAGAAATGGATATGGCCTTGGAGAGAGATAAATTTAAACTCCTTAGAGGCTAGAAAATCTGCATTGCAATCTCCATCTGCTCCCTCTTCCCAATACAGCTTCAATAATGAACCACTGATCCCAGCCCACTCTGTAAGATGCAGTGTTACTTCCAGTTCCCCTTTTCTACATGCAGCTCGGGTACCACAGGACCGGCAGAAACAGCCACCTTCTGACCACTGCCTGGGCAGCAGAAGTGAAGCAGTACCACAGGATGGCACAGCTCATTTCCTGGCTCCCACATGTGATGGTGGCCCCGAAATTGCTGCCAGTCATCACCTGCCCTGGGAGAGGTCATGCTCAGAGTAAACAGTTGGCTGCATGAAAATGAGAGGGAACAAGAGCTGTGCAAGAAAATTAGGATTTTTTTATAACCTGGTTTAGAGAACCTCTGTCCTGGGACTGCAGGCAATACTCGGAGCATGCAGAACATGGGACATATTTAACCTCTCTCAGCCTGCCTTTAGCCTCTCTGTGTGTAAATCAGACCACCTAACACTTCTTTAAATGCAGTCTAGCTCTTTGCTCTCCTTTGAAGATTTTCTCCCAGCTTGCTCTCCTGCAAAGAATAGCTCTGATACCCCGCGTGCTGCAGTCCCACTCTCTTCAACAGCCATTTGTTCGCCTAGAAGAAGGATGGACTGGACCAGGACATGGCACCAGAAGCACATCCAGCCCTTGGACAATGCTGCATGCTCCCTGATGACACAGCCAATGATCCAGCTCTGAGCACAGCTCACAACTATGCCAGAAAAAACTTAGGTTAAAACCTTGGGAACTTCCCGAGCAGAGCACCAGAACACCCAGATGGGTGTTTTGCACTGAGATATCTAACAGCCAAGCCCCTCTTAAGAGCTATCTCAGCAGCAGCTGCTGCCGACACCCCTTGCCAGCCTCAGGCAATTCGTGGATGGTAGATTGGGGATACCACACCCGGAGCCATGCAGTCTGCCAGGCTGTGCGACTCCAGAGGACTTTCACCAACAGAAGGCAGAGAGAGCAAAAAGCCTGCCTTCCTCCAAAGAGGGTGTGCACAGGAGGAGCTGACCTCGACAGTCCCTTGGCTGGCAGTCCCTGGGCTTTTTCAGGAAGCACACAGCCCAAAGTTCATCTTCTGTTGTTGTGGGTTTTTCCTCTCAGGGTTATGCCGTTAGTATTGTCTAGTGTTTCCTGCTTCCTCTCCTGGCAGCTCCCCTGCTAGCTCAGACACACAGCTACAGCACTCAGTTCATTAGCCCCTGTGTTTGCCACATCCGTCCCCAGGGAAATCCCTGGGCCCACATGCAGTTCAGCTTCTAATTGAGGCTTGCCGTGTGCCCGTCTGCTGCACTGGGCTCCCACTGTGCACAGAGGAGCAGTGTGCTGGCTTTTTATGTTTATCCAGGATTATTTGCACCCACCAACTTTAGGCACAGAGGCTGCACAGGAGCATTAGGGGTTCAGAGCAAACCACATGCTGAAACAGACAGCTCTCACTGCCCACACGCAGCCAGGCTCTGACAGTCCTGGAGTAACTCTGTTAAGGTCCCTAGTTTGCTCAAAATACCATCTAGTACCACAGAGAAATTTATATCCAGATCCGGTTTTGACTTTCTCTGTAATCCAAACAGAAAGGAAAGTAGCTCTCCCCTCTGCACAACCTTGACCACTCTGCCAGGTGAGTGCCACTTAGCTATCCCTCCCAAATGCTCACCAGCTCAGTTTTCTGCATGGTCCCACTGTTCTGCCCTCTCCACCTTTGCAATGTCCCCACTTTCTGGGAAGAACTAGAGACTGTAACATTACCAAATGTCACAGCTGTCTGCAGAGGGAAAGTCCCTTTTTAATTATTAGCATGGTCCCAGTTCATATTTTCCACATCAGGTACTTCCACTCTGTCTGCAAACCACATAGGGAGCTGTACTGATGGGGAGCAATGTTATTGCTGGAGGGGAAGTAGTAAAACAAGCCCAAGAGACCTGCCTTTACTTCTCTTCTCCCTCCCCAAGATTCTTTTCTCCTACATGAAACACGTGCGGCAGCAAGCTTTGCTGCATCAGGCAGTGAGCATCGGCTTAAAGCTTTTTGAGCAACATGCTTTAACAAAGCTTCCGCATGAAAAATGGGAATGATGCCAGAGAAAACTTGTCTTCCAAGTGGTAGCAAATTTCAAATTACTTGACTTATATTTACCCTTAAGGCATAACAACAAAAGCAGTTTAAATTGATATAGTATATCACATCCCTAAGTATCCCCAGAAATGCCAACTGATAAGCAAACAGCCCACAGTTCACACAGAGAAATACAGACCTTCCCAAGGATGCAATATGTCAGTTTAAGACATGCCAAAAATAAGCTGCAGCTAAAAAATAAAAACAGACTAGTGTAGACAACCAGAACTCTAGATCCATTAGACTCCGGTCAGGACACTGCAGCTAACTCTATTTTTGTGTCCGTGGCACATGGGTAGGACTTTAAATGCCCTAATTTGGACCTTGGCTTTACGGGCCAAAAATTACCCTGTGCACTATTTGCTTGGATATTATATCAGCTTAAATAAGGTGCAGAAATGCTTCCTACTGCATCCACCATTCTGTTCTTTGGAGTATATGACCATCCCATAATAACCTCTGATAAAAAGGTTTGGGGAGGTAGGGATACAGGCCACATGGCACATGTGGCTACCTTTGGCCCTCATCCTGGCTGACAAAAATGGACTTTGCATAACTTTCTGTTCTCTCATTTGACTGGTTTTTTTAAAGCTTTCAAATTAGTTACTTATATTACTATTCGAAAGCAGGAGGAAAATACATTTTCCTTATTTACCACCAGACTAATTGTTTGGAGCTGACTGTAGCAGCTGTAAATGGGAAACTGAGATATGTGGATTTTAACTGCAAAATATTATCAGAATGACAATGTCAAGTGTCCCCTGGCTTCCCTTGCACTAGCAGAGTCCATAGACTTTTGAAGCAACAAACCAGAGTCTTATTCCAAGGCGTATCTGCATGTGCACATGCATGTACAGACAGCAGGTCTACTTCACTGATTTGCTTTGCTTTTGGCTTTAACATCCTGGGCCAAGATCTTGCTGGATGCTGTTTCCCTGGTACATTTACTGGGAGCCATGTACAATCTTCGAGATTAAATGAGAGGAAACAGTTAATGGGTATCTGCAGCAGCAATCACGAAAGGATGAAGTTGAGGGACCAACTCTGGTAAATCAACAGCACTAGACAGTTGTCATGATTAGCGTGGCAATCAGAAAATTACAATTTAATGTGTTTGCTGGAGGAAGCAGCACAAGAATTCTTCACGTACTTTTAAAACTGATTAAAACCCTACTGCCCATTTTCAGTATTCAGACACTTGAGGCTGCTTCTAGGAGCCCTGCCAGTTGCTTTCTGCAAGGTAGAATAAAAACAAACATGACATCCCTGCAGCAGCACAGCCTTGCCAATTGAGTGCTCAAGGACTTAAAGTGGAGGAGACTTTTGCAAAACCTAGCTCTTAGGTATCAGGTGCAAAACCACCTCCCATGGTTACAGTCTTTTACATTGTTAAAGTAACTTTTAGGTAGTCCATTGGCCTTGAAGTGCCTGCTGGACCAGGCAGCAGAGACTGTTAACATAATCCCAAATTAAAAATGCAGAGAATGATAATCTCCTCTCAAGATGGTAAGCACAGAAAACACTCTTGTGAAATTAATGCAGACATAGCAGAGGTATTAAACCAGAATACACAAGCAGACAAAGAAGGTTCAGGTTGGCACAGATGACTGCAGTGTTCATGAAATTTTGCTCCTGTTTCAGCAGGGCCAACCCCTGTCCCTGGATAGGTACAGCTGCTCCATGCCCTGGGAGGCATGTCTGAGCTTCCCAGAACTGCAACACTTAGGTGAGAGGCCACACAGGAAACTAGGGTTGTGATAGGCTCCACCCTATATCCCAAAATCTGGGTTTGTTTCTTTCTATTTTTTCCTCTTGTGGACCATATAGAAAATTGTACAGAAAAACTGCTAGAATGTGATGGTTTTCAAAAAAAAAAAGAAAAAGGACAGTACTTCAACAGCGCAAAGCAGCACCGATGACCTTCACCACTCCAAAACCTTTGCTTTATGCTGTCTTCTATACGTCATACCTTCAGGCAAATATTGTACAACGACTATGCTAACTATGAGGAGTTGCAGAGAAGACAGCAGCTTTATTTGCTTTATCATTATGAGGGCTCCATTTGCCCCTGCATCTGCAGCTGGCTGCTGCTTTACTTATGGTTTTAGGGCTAAATCCCTTCTTGAGCTGTGCTTTTGGCTTCCTAACACCCAGGGTTACTGGCCCATGTCTTGGCCCCCCCATGATGCCTAGGGCCAGGCTGCAGAGCAACAGCATCTCCCTGGGGCAGGAAGTGGGCTGGCCTCAGCATGACTTTCCATCCAGAAAACATTTTCCATCACCTTTCTGCCACCTACAACTGGCTGCAGTACTGCCAAGTTAAAACACACACAAAATAAAAGCATCTCATGTGCCTCTGAAAAGAGGCTGCTGCTGGCAAATGCTTGCTAAAAATAGTCCTGTGATGGCCTGTGAGAGCAGCTGGAGGTCACTTATAGAAGGAGGCAAAGAATACCTTTTGCTGAACTCAATTTCCAGCCATCACAGCTAGGACAGAAGTTTCCAAGTTCAACGTCTGTGTGGTTCTAGCAAAATCCCAACTGCAGACAGCAAGGTCCTTGCTGGGCTCATTCCCCTGCTAGGCAGAGCAGGAGCTTGCTTTTCAACTCACATCGTCCTTTTTTGCAGAGAAGCAGATAGGAGGAGATTAATTTGTTAATTAAATTTCCCCTGCCAATTTACATTAAAAACGGGGAACTGTTTCAAAAAGCTTACAAAACTTTCATAACCTTTAACTTAAAAAAGAAAGACTTGTATGGCTTTTTTCTAAAACTGCCCAAAAGCACCACTGGGTTGTCCCAGGCCAAGTGATGAACACTGAAAAGAAGCCCAGGAATGGCACAGCTGGGCTGAAAATTAGAAACATCTGCTCACAGAAAGCCAGGCATTCTTCCTCTCCTCTGGCTCTTCCTTTCATCTTTGGATTTTCTCATAAGTTCTTGTTCAAAGGGATGCCATCCCATGGGAAAATGACAAAAGGAAAAAAAGCACAGACACTGTTACTCAGCGAGGCCAGCAATAGTTGCAAGAGAAGAAAAATTCTTCCTGGGAATCCCCTACATCTGAGAAGCAGAAGCAAAAATTCACCAGGAAAAAATTCAGTGCTGTCAGCCCTGCAGACAGACAATGCCTTTTATCCATGTGGGATCCTGCATTTATCCAGTCTTTATTTCCCACAGATGGCATGACAGCAGTAAAAAAAAAGGCAGAGAAGCGTCACTAGGAACGGCCAGAGAAAGTAAGAATAATGGCTGAAGATGTAATTTCTTCTTTAAAACATTTGTTCTGTTACAGATATGTACCCTTTGAAAGAGGCTTGTCCAGTCCTGGACCAGAACTGGATATACAGGAGTGGCTCAGAATTCTCACAGTACTGGTCCCACAGCACTGAAACAGCGCGAAAACTTACACACCAGAGATGCAAAATCCTCTAAATGCTCAGGCAACACCTGTACACTTGCAGGCGTTGTGGCAGCGTAACATCCATCATGTGCAATACTGCCTGAATCTCTCCAAGTGACACTCCCCGCCAAGCAGGGCAGACGCAGTGTACTGATGCAGTAGCAGCCTCAGCTTCGCTCTGGTGGTATTTGATTCCCTGACATTTTAGAAGGACTTCGCTGCCCTGGGCTTGTTATAAAGCTTGTTTCTAATGAGCGCTGCTTAATGACTCCTAAGGTGGTCCCTCTCATCAGACTTCAAAATGATCCTCACAAGCTCAGGGATCTGTCATTGTGCAGATTGTGGAAGAAAGAGGTGGTGTGCTACACTGCACCTCGTGGGTGATGAAGCTTCTAAGAGTGTTAATGCTTACGGCCTGGCCCTCTGGCCAGAGACACCTGTGAGGACCATACTGGGGCCTTGCAGTGCTTGAAAGCAGTCTATAAAAACAGATGGGGACAGGCTTTGTAGCTGGGCCTGTTGCCATAAGACAAGGGTTTCAATCAGAAGGAAGGTCAATTTAGATTAGATATAAGAAAGAAGATTTTTTACAACGAGGGTGGTGAAACACTGTTACAGATTGCCCAGAAAGGTGGTGGATGCCCCATCCCTGGAAAAATTAAAGGTCAGGTTGGATGGGGCATCCAGTTGAAGATGTCCCTGCTCATGGCAGGCTGGTTGGTCTAGACGGGCCTTTATTTTCTCCTAAATTCTTGTTCAAAGGAATGCCATCCCATGGGAAAATGACCAAAGCAGGAAAAACGCGCAGACACTCAGTGAGGCCAGAAACAGTTGCAAGACAGGAAAAAAAATCTTCTTTATAGGACCCTTCCAACCCAAATTATTCTGATTCTGTGATCCTGCAGCCCCTCTTACGAAATTGACAGAATGTCGGGGGAATGCAGGGTGCAATCAGGGCCAGCAGTGCCCAGCACTGAGGCGCTCCTCTGCCTTCGAGGGGCCCCGCAGCGCGCAAGGACCCGAGGTGGAGTGGGACCCCGCCGGGGAGAAGGCATCGGGAGCCCCAGGACCGGGCAGGGCAGGGAAAACCCCCCGGGGCGCGGCAGGGAAGTACCGACGGGCACGCCGGGGAAGCGAGTACTTCCCGCCTGGAAAAACGCCAAGTTCTCTCCCGGCCTGACCTCTTCCCGCCCCTCCGACGCCCCTTCTGGGCGGCCCGAGCCGCTCCGCCCTCCCTGCCAGCGCCCTCGGCGCCGAGCAGGACTAGACCCGTCGGTCGGGCTTTGACTGGCTGGAAATTCCCGTCCTCGGCGGCTCCTCCCCCGCAGAAATCCCCCGGCCGCGCTGTATATGCGAGGCGCCGCCGCCGCCGCCGCTCACTCGCAGTGCCCGCCGCTCCGCCGCCATGATCAGCGCTCGCCGCGCCGCCGAGCCGCCCGCCATGGACGGCTACGAGCACCCCGAGAAGGAGCGTCAGGGCGCCTTCCCACTCGACGACCGCCACGACAGTGGCCTGGACTCCATGAAGGAGGAGGAGTACCGGCAGCTGGTGAAGGAGCTGGAGGACATACGGCTGCAGCCCCGCGAGCCGCCCGCCTGGGCACAGCAGCTGACGGAGGACGGGGACACGTAAGTGAGGGTCGAAGACGGGGCACGGGTGGCTTGGACACGGTTGGGAACTCGGCACGACCAGTCCGGGACAGGATGTGCTGCCGGCGGGGCGGCGCCGGGCTGGGCCGCGCCGGGAGGGAAGGGAGGGGGTGCGGAAAGTCCCTGGAGCGGCGCCAGGCAGAGGCGGCTCCCGCGGCCGCGGAAAGCCCCGGCCGCGCCGAAAGCCCCGGCTTGCGACAGCCGCGCGTGACCCGGCCCGGCCCGCCGCGCGCGGGGCTGAACGCAGCGTCGGGGGGGTTAACGCGTGTCGCTTCATTACTCCTTTTCTTCCCCCTGCAGTTTTCTCCACTTGGCCATTATTCACGAGGAAAAAGCCCTGAGCCTGGAGGTGATCCAGCAGGCAGCCGGTGACCGGGCTTTCCTGAACTTCCAGAATAACCTCAGCCAGGTACTTTCACCTCGGTAGCCCCAAATCCGGATCAGCCCCTGCCACACCCACCCAGTCCCTCTGGGGAATTCCCCCCAAAAAGTCCCTTTAATTTTTTTTTTTTGTTTTATTGATGGAATCAATTGAATCAAAGCCTGCGTTCAGGAAAGTCCCCAGCTGGCTCCAGCCGGTGTTGGTACAATGCTTCCTCTCCCCCAAGAGAGTGGCATTTAACGCCCACATTTTTCAAATATGATGCAATGGGTTGCATCCCTCTTTATGGAGATGTTAATGATACCCTTCATACCAATTGACTGTTGGTTTATCCAGAGAGCCCAAAGTGCATCACTTCCAGATGAATGGGCAACTATACAACAGCTTGGGAAGCACAAAGAACTGAGATTATGGGGCGTGCTTTCGTGATTTGGCACAAATCACCAAGTGGTCAAGAGGTGTGCTGTCTAGATGTTGCTGCCAAGTTCGTGGTGTAACTTACAGTCTGCTTTTGCTCTTACGCTTGCAGACTCCTCTTCACCTGGCAGTGATAACTGATCAGCCTGAAATTGCTGAGCATCTTCTGAAGGCCGGATGCGACCTGGAAATCAGGGACTTCCGAGGAAACACCCCCCTGCACATTGCCTGCCAGCAGGGCTCCCTCAGGAGCGTCAGCGTGCTCACGCAGTACTGCCAGCCACACCACCTCCTCGCTGTCCTGCAGGCAACCAACTACAACGGTATGGGCACACTCCTGAACAGTTCATCTTGGTGTGCTGTGCTGAGGATAGGGTTGGTCTCTGGTAGATCTCAAAGGTCCCTGGAGAGGTGGAGAAGGATTATTATGCCCCATTTGAGAGTTGAGGAGCCCAAAGCATACAGCAGTGTCTGACTCTTCTAAAATGCCATTGTCTTGTAGGCCTTCTCACTGTTGATCATAGTCTCTCATGGCTTTAAATTTTGCATTTTTAGTGAGTGCCTTTGCCCTGCTCCTCCTTTTTTTGGTTGTAATAAGTTGCACTCAAACACTGGAATAAAGCCTTCAAGAAATCTTCTCAAAATCCAGCCCTTTTATTCATACTGGAAGCTGGAAAGTTCTTCTGGAAAACACCCTTTTGCTGTGAATGAATTGCAAATTTAGATACCATCCTGGCCTATCATCTTGACTTTTAAATACTGATGAGGCATTGAGTTAGAGTTACTGAAGTTTTCCCTTTGTGTTTCAGGACATACATGTCTTCATTTGGCATCTATTCAAGGATACTTGGGTATTGTTGAGTATCTGCTGTCCTTGGGAGCCGATGTAAATGCACAGGTATGTAACTTTTACCATGAATTTAACTGAGTGGTGCTTTGTAGTCTTAAGAATCAATGATGATCTGACAATGGCTCTGCCTCTCCTAACATGCTGAACCTTACGCTATTTTCACACAGGAGCCATGCAATGGCAGAACAGCACTACATTTGGCAGTCGATCTGCAGAATTCAGACCTAGTGTCGCTTTTGGTGAAACATGGGGCAGATGTGAACAAAGTGACCTATCAGGGCTATTCCCCCTATCAACTCACATGGGGAAGAGACAACTCAAGCATACAGGAACAGCTGAAGCAGCTGACCACAGCTGACCTGCAGATGTTGCCAGAAAGCGAGGATGAAGAGAGCAGTGAATCGGAGCCGGAGTTCACAGAGGATGAAGTAAGTAGCAGTTCTCATCTTTACAAGAGAATGGGAAAATCTTGTCCTGTGCAGGGTATTTTTTGGTGTCACTCTGATAGCACGCCCCTCTGGCTGTATAACAGACAGGTATACAAAAGATTATGCTATCAACAATCAGCAAAATGGCAGATGGAGCAAGCATATAAACAGAGTAGGAATAAAATGTAAAAAATAACATGAGGGAATGGAGTTAACTTCATGCGACATGGTTCTCTGGACACCATTCTGTGGCTGACACAGAAATTCATCAGAGAAAATTCAAGTTAGTGGGTGGTTTTCTCCTCCCTAGAATTTGTTTTTCTGAGTTCTGCATTAAATGGCATATGTAACCATTTTGGTGTAGAAATTTTATACACTGCTGAAGTCTGGGCATGCAGAATTTGGCTGTTATCCCAGAGTGGATATGATACTTTAAGTAATATTTTTGCATTAACAGTGTTTTGGGGTTTTTTTTTGCAGCTTATATATGATGATTGCCTTATTGGAGGACGACAGCTGACATTTTAAAGCAGAGCTGTCTCTGAAAAGAAGTGACTGTATACATGTATATGTATAGAAGAAGAACTGACTTTCTTCATTTAAAAAGAAAGTCACAATGTGGAGAGAAAAAAGAGGAGGGAAGTACTACGCTGCCCAGCGAGGAGAAGGAGCACATGATTCTAACAGGACAGTTCCAGGATCTGCCTTGTGTTTAAATAGAGGAGTGGGATGTGTAACATCAGTACAGACCTGTGATTATTCACACCACCTGATAAAGAGCCACATAGCCAATCTTCTCAGCCCTGTGAAGGTAACAGACTACACATCCAACCTGCTCATTACAGGAGGCTCTCTTGTGGCATTAAGTACTACATGGAGCAAGTGTCCTTTCATGGCAAGGTGGACTCATGCCAACACCCCTTTTCAGAGACTGCATTCATTTGCATTGGGCTGGTGGCAGTCCCTGTCCTTTCTGACTGACCTCAGCTGCTCTCAGTGGGCCATCCCAGGTGGAGGAGTCAGACCAAGGGACTGATGTCCTCTTGGCTCTTAGGCAAAAGTAGCAATAATGTTAACTGTGGGCATTGGAAAAGTGTGTTTCACACCATGTGTGTCATAATTGCTACACTTTTTAGCAACTGTATATTGTGTAAATACTGTACATTTTTTGTTTATAATTATTTTGGTACATGTGAGATATGTATTTATTAAAAAAAAGTCAGATTACCATACCTAGTCTGTGAAATGGTTCATTGCCTACCTCCCTGAGATTGTGGGAATCTATCTGGTTTGCTTTTTAAGAAACGTTTAACACCTAGTAGCCAATTGGGATCACAGTCTCAGGGGTTTTAGGTGATTCACTTTAGCAGTGGTAAGACACCTAAGCAGCTTGTAGCTCTCAGCCCTTCTGCTGCAGCTAATTTTGGAAGCAGACGTAGGTGGTGTTTCCTGCACCCGTTGCAGCAGGGGGATCGTGGGGCTGGGATTCCCCCTCTCTTCCAGCACCAGGCTGGCCACCCACTAGAGAGGGGGTTTTAGGCTGTTTTTGGCAGCACCCACCCACCTGCCCTCATGGCACCTTTTGTTCCAGCTCCAATACTTCACAACTCTTGCTGGGGGAGGTTGGAGGCTTGCAGCACAGCCCTGTGTCTGCTCACTTCTTGTTCATCACCTGGCCCAGCTTTGGTTTGAACTCTGACTCCTTTGGAATTTCCAGAGGGGATTTCTGTGAGAAGAGGGAACACGTCCTGTGAAAACGTGCTGCTGCCTCGAACCCCTGAAATTTAGGCGGGGGGGTGTCCCCACTGCAGGAGCTACAGCTCTTGTCCAGTTCATAGCAATGAAGGTGTGGCTTTAACTGCTTCAGTTACTCGTCAAGTTTCTCTCCAGCATTCAGGCAAACAGAATCACTTTGCCCAAATCCTCTGCTCCACCTCATTATCTGGTGGCAGTGCATCACAGTGCTGGACTACTTTTAGCCACAGACTTTTTAGCCTGTTCTGTGTCTGTGTAAAGGGTGGGTTGTGTAAAAGATGACCATGCCCTGTGTGTGCCATACCTCCTGGATGGAGACAGGGAGCAGCAAAGCTGCTGACGCAGGATGATGGAGCTCTGCCAGGAGTGTTGGCCAGGGGAATTCTGTGCTGCTGGCACCTGGCCCAGCTCAGGCTGTTGGAGAACACTGTGGCCCCAGGTTGCACAGGGACACCCATTCCTTTTTCTGTCCTGCTCCTCCCAAGGGGCTCTTGGCACACAACCTGCTCTAAGGAGGGTTTGCTGGTATGAGGAAGAACACCCCAGCTGCCTGTGTGTTTCCTAATTTGCATGGGAGCCAAAAGCCACTGTGGACAGGATTATATAAAATTGTCATCCTGAGTAATTTTTATTTCACTTCCACTCTCATTGCATGAGCATACCCCAGGTATATGCACTGAAACTTCCTTCTGGCAGACTTGGCCACATGTGCATTGCAAACCTGCATTTTCCAGGTGTGGGGCTGGATGAGAATCTGCCAAAGCTTTTTTCTTGTTGGGAACTCACCTTGCACTCTGACCAACCATTAAACCTGAGCTGGGAGAAGTGACTGTGGGAGTTTGCTCACTTGCTGCTACAGGTTTTTCACCAGCAAAGAATACAAAGTGCTTCCACGGCTGGAAATAGAAACTGCAGTGTTCGCCTTGCTACATTTCAGTTTCCCCTTGCAGAACAAGAGCTGGAAATGCTGTCAAGGCCCTGCAGAGGCATTCACCAGCTATAGCTATCAGTGGTCTAAAAGTCCTTGGGTACACAACTGGACCAGGTATGCAAATATTTAAATAGATACCATCTGAAGGCAAATACTTCTCATTTGAAGGCCAGAGGGATGGAGAAAAATGCAGTTATCAGTAGTACCAGGCTGGCTGAGTAGTTTCAGAGGCAGTGGTACATTCTCTGCTGCCCATTGCAGTATTTAGACAAAGTATCTAGAAAGGCACTGCTATAATCTTACAAGAATTCTGCAATGACTTAATAAATTAAGCAAATGTTCTACTGTACGAGGAAGTTTGCAGCTAAACAAATCATTGCCGAAATACCACATGCTGGTTTTGCTACTGTTTGCCTCCACCCGTCATGCAAAAGTAACCATGTAACATACCGCAGAGGAACATGAGCAGAGCAAGTAGGACAGAGATCAATGTGAGAACGTGTGTTTGCTAGCAAAATAGGTTGGGACATGTTGTGTATTTGTGCATTGCTAATGCAGGATTACTCATTGGAGAGCTTTGCCTGTCCACTAGATGATATGGGACTACTGTCCACTTTAGGACAGCCCCCTGGCACCCCCACTTTTGAACATGTGCCCTTAACTGCTGCATGTCCACCCTGCCTCTGCCCTTTCCACACCCATGCCTTTAGAAAGATCTTCTGAGAGTGGTTTTGGTGATGACCTGCCTTCATACTGTCTTCTTGGCATTCTGGCAGATACGTTGCATGGTCTCATTTGTAGGAGACAGA
The DNA here is from genome assembly GCF_009650955.1 of Corvus moneduloides. Taxonomy (NCBI): domain Eukaryota; kingdom Metazoa; phylum Chordata; class Aves; order Passeriformes; family Corvidae; genus Corvus; species Corvus moneduloides. The sequence goes on from NC_045481.1 coordinate 25,668,318, forward strand.
GCAAGAGCTCCTTATGCATTTGTTCTTCCAGTATCACTTTTTCCTTATTCAGCATGGCTCCTATTTGCAGAGCCCACTAGCTTGTTCTTGTTTCTACCAGTGCCTCCTCACACTGGTCCAGGGTTCAAAATTCACATTCAGCACCTTTGCCATGTGCCCTGTGTGGCTCTGCAAGCTTCAAGAGCATCCATGCTGCTGCAGATCGAGGTCCTGTGAAGTTCAGATTTAGTTTCCTAACTGGCCCTCTCTCCATTAGCCTCCTCACTTTTGTCAGCCCATGCCATGCCTGTGTCCTCTGCTTTTATTGCCTTTGGCACTCATATCTGCCTCTGCCTGTTCTTTTTTCCCTTCCTCCCTTTCCGCATGCCCCCCCCCACCCTTTTCACCTGCAACACCAGCTCATTCACCCGTCATTACATTACACAGCATGAAGTTACATTTTTTTTCCAGCCTTTCCCTGCTGCCCATTCTTGTAAATCTCTTTGATAATCCCACAGGGATATTCCCATACTTCCTTGTATTACAGACAAAGAACAAAACTCCTCATTTCCTCCCACACCCTCCTCTTCCTCCTTGCATTCCTGCTCACTGAAGGCCTTTCTCATCCAAACCACAACCAAGATGCCACCTTCCATGCCTTTCAACCTTCTCAGCATCAGCCCTGGACTTGTCAAGAACCTTATGGTGGTGACAGATAAAATATGGACTGCCAGGGTGGTGATGTTGGACAGCAGAGCCCAAGGCCTGATTTTTCCCCCAGTAATTTGGAGCCTTTCTCTTCCATTCCCTGCAGCTTTGGAAAGTGTAAAAAGCGAGGGCAAAAGGCAACCCCACACCTAGGGAGGCTTCGTGCTGGCTCCAGCACCAGCCTATCTGCAGTCATGAGCAGACCCCTTTCACCATCCTTTCCCACCTGCTTGTTCTGCCACTCTAGGGTTATAGTGCAGCACGCTCCTTGCACCCAGCTTGGGCTGTGTGAGCTGTTTGACGTGTAGACGTTGGTGTGTCTGCTCCCTAAACAGAGAGAGGTCTAACTTAGAGGCCTTAGCCTTACTGTCTTCTCCTCCTCCTTCAGCCTTTTGACATTAGGAAGGGGTCCCTATTGACTGCTTAGCATTTTACACACCAAGAACTATAGGTTAAGGCAGGGGCCAACAGACAGTGTTTATCAACCATGTGTCCTGCATGCAGCTGGTGGAGACATCTAACTGTCTTCCTGCAAGGACCTGATGCACCAGAAGGCAGTGAGGCCACCAGGACCCTTAGCTTATGCCTAAGAGTGGCAGCCTCACTGCTGCTGACTTTGTCCCACAGCTTCCATTCAGATTTGGGCGTGCAAAATGGTTGGGTGAGTAAAGGAAAAGGTGAATCCAGAAGAAAAAACCAAGGAAAGACACTGTGATCTCCAGGGGGGAGGACAAGTATCATTTGTGATTTGTTTTAATGGGAAATCTTCAATGATGATGGACTCTGGGCCAGGCAGAGGCCCAGCACATATCAAGAATCACATATTTTTCTTTGGAAGCTGAACTGTGAAAATAATTAAGCATCTGGTTGTTCCTAGAAGTGAGAATTGCAAAAGAAGAGAGTGCAGGTGTGGCAGGAAAGAATCTCTCCCCGGACAAATGGCTACCCTCACTTCAGGGGGGTGGAGGAAGGGCTTTTTCCAGCATTGCTGTGCTCCCAGCACCAGCGCTTTGCTGAAGAGTGGCAACTGCACAATATCCCGAGAGATGAGGGAACAGGAAAGTCCTGTCCCCTCATGCCAGCTGGGACAGAAAATGTGAGCTGGACAGCTGCTGCACAGCCTCTTCCCTTCTCCAGCAACTGCCTGTCACAGCTCTGGCATCACTCACCTCCTTGTCCCTTCTTTGAAGCATTAACAGGAACAAAAGGTTTCCTTTAAATACTGACACATTTATCAGGCCATAATGCAAGAAGTTTAAGTCCAGAGAGATTGAAACAGAAACTCCCCCTGATACACTGGAGGTTTGATTGCCTGCCCTTGCCATGATCCAGTGCTCAAATTTTCCCAGGACTGTCTCCTCATCCAATTTTCCAAACAGGACTTTCCAGTCCTGTCAGAAGAGAGCTGGGATTTTCCCCGTTCACTCCTTTCTGCAGTTTTCCCCTGTTACAGTGGCCATGAACCACAGCACCGGGCTCCACTGCCTCTCCAGCTGCAGAAATGCAGCCTCTTACCTGACCACCACCAGCCCCAGGGGCTTCCTTGCTCTGAAGGAACAAGCCTGCACCCCTTTAAATTAAATCCTTTTCCCATTCACAGTTTTAGCTACTTCAGATTAATTTTCCTGTGCATCTTTCAAGGGAAGCTTGTCATCTCTCCAGCTGAAAGCACAATGTGAGCACATGTATGGTTCAAGAAAGAGCCTTAAAACACAAATATTTTTTAACATGCATGCACACCTTGAAGGGCACACAGCTACAATTACAGTGCAACACTTAGCTTGGTTAATTATTACTCCTGGATTTCAGTAGCTTGAAGGAGGGAGTTTCCCAAGGCCCTACAGAAGACTCTGAGTGCTGCTGCTCTGCTTCAGCAACGCTTTGTTCTCATCAGGGAGTGCCCGGGGTCAAGTGAGAGGCAGCCCCCCCGAGGAGCACGGACCAGTGGGAAAAGAGAGCCGGGCCATGGTGTTTGCTCCTGCAGCCTGGGAGGACCCGTGTGGTGTTTTTCCTCTCTGCTTCGGCGAAGGACACACCACGTCTCAGTCAAAGCTCTACATGCATAGTGAGCTGAGGAGGACTGAAAGTCGGTAAGGATGGCTGCCCAGCCTGTGCAGCACACAGAATGAAAGCACTCTTTTCTTTCCTTTTTTTCTAAGTGAATGGGTTTCCATTCCAGTGTGCGTCAAGGCTGATGTTTCTGGATTTCTTCCAAAAACTTAGATCTGACCCCTGGCAGCACCTTCTCTGAGACGTTTTACCCTAGCAAACAAACAAACAAGCCCTCCCCCAAGCTGCATGGAGGCTCCTTACCCCAGGCTGTGCCAAGCATAGCTTGGGGAAAACACTCCCAAGGCAGGGGATTCAAACGCCCTCTGACCCTTGAGCACACTTGATCTCCACCTCTTCTCTAACAGTCTATGAACTAGGCTGCTAGAATAAAACAGAAAATCAGTAGAGTACCCAACACCTTCTGTCTGTCCATCCACGCCAGACCTCTTCATGCTCCTGCCTGTGCAGTAGCAAGCTGAAGCACCTGGTGCTGGTCTGCTGGACTACCCCACCATGGGAGGGGATAGCTCTCAAACCGCCATGTCTCCTGCCTTGATAACCACTCTTGCAGACAGCACTCAGACCTATGGAAACTGGAATAACGAGGTGGAAACAGGGTTAGCCCTATAGCTGTGTGGAAGGCTGGTAGGCTTCACCTGCAGTCAGCCAGGTTCAAACAGGCAATCAAACAAAACAAGGGCATGTTCAGCAACTAAAATGGCAAGAAGGCAGCAGTGCCACCAGGGTGCAAAAGCTAGGTGGGACACCACCAGCAACAGCAGATAAGGTCCACTGTTGAGGCAGTCTCATTCCCTTCACAGCCTGGATCAACCATAGCACTTTTCATGCAGAAATGCTTCAGGTGATGCCTTTTCTTGATCTTAAAATCAAGAATCAAACACGGTTAGAAGGGTAAAAGGGATTTTACCTTGGTATTTATTTTAAGGATCCTTAGGTGCACCACGCCCGGGTGGAATGCACCGAAATGCACCCTGCAATGCACACACCCGATAGATCGGGTAGAACCTTATAGGTCTTATTAATTAGCATATCTATCAAAGATTCCCCAGTGAGAGGCTCCAGTGAGCCCCCCTCCCCGAGGAACCTTCCCCTGGATGGTTCTATCTTAGTTTACAAAATGTGTTCTGGAGAGGACCTTGGTATCTGGGGCTTTCTGATCCCTAACTACAAGGCTTCTAAGATGTTTAGTCTCCTAGCTGGACAAATAAGTCTAAGAATGTAGGCTAAAACCCACTAAGAATATAAAAAATTATAAAAAGGTATATAAAAGGGGTATAAAAGAAAAGGCAAAACGTCATCATGGCCTCAAAGGTTTCCCCACAGCATCCTCTCCTCTTACTCTGTCCCAGAGGAAGGGAGGTGAGCTGGTCCAGGGAAGGCCAGGACTCCAGGACTGCCTTCCTGCCCTGGGTGATGACACAAAAAGCCAGTTTCTCTTCTCCACACAGCTGGACTGCCAAGGTGACCAGATCACCCACTTCCCTCCACAAGACACTCCTGTATCTGAGGGACTCATAAAGTAAGGAACCGATAATTCTGTTTCCTTTTTCAGAGAAGTCCACACAAAGCAGAAGAGGGAAACCAGGCCATTTACTTGGCAGTTGGGTTCCTTCCATGAGCAGTTCCAGGCATATGGTGGCATGACCAAGCAAGCCTACCTAGACATGGTGCTCTGGGAAGCCTCTCCCTAAAAACAGCTGTACTGAGGGGCAGAAGGCTGAGGACTGAGCTGCATCCACGCACCATACAAAATTAGAGCATCTCTTTAGAGCACATGGCAGCTCCATGCCACAAGTAGGACCATAGACATTTCTTCCAAAGACGTGTGTGTATGTGTAGAAGATGCGAGCGCAGCTGAATCCTGGGAACGAGTGTCAATATCTCCAGATTTTCTGCTCAAAATCAGAAGAACAAGTAGAATGATTCAAAATAGCCTTTTTTTATTCTGTTTTGCAAAGGAAATCACAGAACCACAGAATATGCTGAATTGGAAGGGACCCATAAGGATCATCAACTCCTGGCCCTGTACAGGAACATCCCCAAGAGTCACACTGTTGTCCAAACACTTCTTGAACTCTATCAGGCTTGGTGCTGTGACCACTGCCCTGGGGAGCCTGTTCCAGTGCTGCTTTTGCCATTATCATATTTGAAAATCTGTTTTTATTGTCCCCCACAGTTCTGGCTTCAACTCCAGTTGAGCTTTGGCTGCATGAATTTTCTCCCTATGGTGGCAAGCAATATCTCTGTATTCTTCCCATGTCACTTGACCTTGCTTCCACTGGGCATTCACCTTCCTTTTTTTCCCTTATTTCCAAGGGAAGATTCCTGTTCAGCCAAGCTGGACTTCTGCCTTACCTCCTTAACTTCTGCTATTGCCTGCCCCTGTGCCCTTAGGAGGTAGTGCTTAAAAAGTGACCAGCACTGATGGACCCCAGCACCTGCAAAAACATTTTCCATGGGGACCTTGCTTGCTAATTCTCTGACCAGCCTGAAGTCTGCTCTCCTCATGTTGAGGTTTTGCTGGCACTTTTCCTCCTGTCAGATGTTTTGCTCTTTGTTTCAGTTAGAAACAATGAATTTTTTAAAAAATATGTAAGACTAAAACCATATTGAGAACTTGTAAAGTGAAAGAGATTACTTCTTTACACTCAGAAAACAAGAATTTATTTCATTTTTTTTTCCTTACTCATTGGAAACTTCAGATGTTTGTTTTCTCACTCACCTGAAAAATGTTTTCTCCTAAGCTTTTGCGATTGTGACATAGCAGAATTTCCGTCCTCTCCCACTCTTTTCCTGAGTCATGTGAACTGGGCATACCTCCATCCTAGGGCTTACCATGCCATCTCTGAAAAGCCAACCCTCAAATTTGCATCCAATTACCATCTGCATAATAGCTATTAAACTCCTCATGCTTGCAATGGGGCAGATCTTCATTTCGCCTTAGAGCTAGCAGCCTTCCATCAGGTCTGCTTGGCTCTGCTTTCTCTCACCCTCACAGCATCTAGCCCCCTTCACACATGTTCATCCTATTCCCTCTAACCATTGACTCTACCTTTTGGCTGCTCTAAATATACCAGGAAGAAAACTCAGCTCATTGGAGGTGATATTTTCAAAATTGATCCTGAGGACACTTTTATGCTGAAGGTTTTGGGGCTGCAAAGCAATCTGTGTCAAGTGTACAGACTTTGGATGGTAAACTGATGCTGATTCTGACACCAACCAGTGTCCTGCCGCCAGATATTTTGCCCATGACAGACCATATCTGGAGACCGATGGTGTGATGCCAATGTACATCACCTAGGGAGTGTTAGGTATTTCCCATGTGGATGCTTTCATTCAGCAACAAAGCATGTGCAGCTCAGTGTGTCCTCTTCCTGGAGGCAAGTCCCTGGTGTTGTAAGCACATTCGTCATGAAACACCACCACAGATGGCTTCTCAACATCACTGTAAGAAAAATGTTGTCTCTGTAGCTATTCTGCTTCACTGAATTTATGGCTGGGCCCTTGAATGCTGTCAATAGAAATTGCATGTTCCTTGTAAGCACAGGATAAAGGCAGGTCTGTGTAGACTTATGAATAATTTTGCTAAATGGCACATGAAGTATCATCTTCATCTCCAGTCCCCAGAGGTTCTGAGTCCTGTCTCCGAAGACACCAAGAAAACAACTTGGGAGCAGCCTCCCTTTAGGCCATGGCTGGCCTTCTGCCTGAGCTGAGGTGTGCAGGTGAGTAAGTGAGGATGCTGCTGCTGGGCAGGGTGCTGGCAATGGCACAAATGATCCTGCCTCTCAGTGTCCCCTCCTTCCCCCATGCCTGCCTGTTGGTGCTGCAGGGAGATGGAGGGCTTTTAACCCAGGCTGGGTCTGGACCTGGCCCAGCCAGAGGAGAGAATGGATGCATACTGCTGCATGCCGTCACAAAGAGGTATTTTCAGGGTGAAATGAAAAGCAAATATGCCCTAATGACAGGACAGAGTTTTTATCACATTTCAGTAACTACTTAGCCCAAAGAGCAGTGCTATGACACATGCTTCACTGAATTTGCAGCTGGGCCCAGTTGCTGTTTGCTCCTGGTGGCAGCTGAGTCTGCATACAGGACCAGCCATTGGATACAAGTGCTCCTGACATCAAAGCCCGTGGTCAGGGCAGGCAGTCCCCTCCAGTACCTGGCACTCCAAGCTGTATTCCACTAGCCATAGAGGAGTGGCCTCAGTAAACCACAGTAGGAAGTCAAAGACAAGATGTGTGAGATCCGTGAAATGTGTAGAGTATGGTCCCAATGAACCTCATCAGTCTGTCACTGGAGGGTGGAAATCCAGATTTCAGGGCACGACCCACATAGTGGATGTAAGCAGTCATGACATTCAGAAGCAAGCAAGCTTCAAAATGAGAGCAAGCACTGCAAAATGTCCCCTTTAAAGGGTTAAAGCAGAGAGACTCCTCCTGCTTTTAATCTCCAGTGAATGGAGCAGCTCACCTCCCCTGAACTGAGCCTCCAAGAGCTCTTCAGAAAGGAAAGTGCAAGCTGGCATAGTGATGGGGCTGCTTTGCATGGAATTTCATTTTAACTTTTTTTATGAAGCAGAGGTTAGAAAAAGAAGCAGTGGTGATACATGCAAATATCTGCAAGGCATCAAAGCTTCAGCAGGGAACCTGCTTAGCCCTGTGGTCCCTGAAATGTATGGTTATGACTTATGATTGATGTGAATTTTGCTGCAATGGCTGACTGCTCCCCTGGCTGCAAAGTGAAGTACCTTTATCCCATCAACGCTAGCTGGCTTTTTTTTGACTCCTGCTCAGACAGGATCAAAATACGTACTGAAGATCTGCCCTTGAAAGTGAGAGCTTGACACACATGGCTGCCTTACAAGAAGTGCAGAAGGAAGAGGAAATTGTTTGAACTGTGTGTCTGTGGCATGGGCTGCATCAAGCTGCAGATGGTATGATTCTTCTCCTATGCAGTGCAGCAGCTACATCAGTATCTCTCTCCCTCTTCCAGCTGATAGCTAAATCATTTCTTGCAGAGCTGTAATCATATCCCTAATGAACTTGCTCCTGCATAAATCCAGAGCATCTCCCTTTTGCTAACTGGCAACCTGCTGGGCCCTCTGTCTGTAGGCAGCACCTCACAGAACTCATGTACAATGCCAGACACGCTGCTGGCACAGTTTTGAGAGTCCCCAGAAGGGGCCTCCGCGAGAGCTGTATGCTTCCAGCATCTGCCAACTGGGGCTGCAGATGTCTTGAGAGAAAACCTCCCTTTGAGAAGCCAGGACAGATCAGGCTGATCAATACCAAAGGAATGAGGGAGAGGGAAAGAAATGTTTTTGCTAGCAAACAGCCAGTAATGTAAATTAGGAATTGCAATAACAGCAGAGTCTGACCGAATGTGGTGTTAGCCATTTAAAATACTCACAGTACAAATGTTCTAAGTCTCCAATGGGAAAAATGAGGTACAGCTAGTCGGTGATTTATGCTGCAGCATAGGAGGACTCTGTCTGCTCCTTAAAAGCACTGAGGACAATGAGAAAGTAAAATATCACCTTTTCTCCAAAGCACCTTCTAGTAACAAGTGGCACAGACAGGGTCTGGCTCCATCTCTGCTGTTCATCGTGTGTGTGACTGTGTAAAGCCACTGCCACCCCATCCAGCTCGGCTGCTCCTCACCCAGGCAGGCTACATGTGCACCTTGGGGCACCACAAACCAGCAGACACAGAATGTTGCTGTAGGACATGGAGTCACAGCCCACACAAGCTTCTGGCCTGCAGCTTCTCTGCCCAAGCTTTGGGCTGCAAGCTCCCCAGGGCAGGGACTGCCTTTAAATAGGTGTTTGCAGAGCAGGTGCTCCCCAGGGCAGATGCTGCCTGGAGCATATGCGCTGCCTGTCCTCTCCTCTGCAGAGCCATGAGGAATATGAGCTGGTAAAGCCATCAGCTACAGTGTTAAAGCAGCTGCAAACATACCCACTCTGACTTTTGCTGGGACTGGCAAGATTTGGGCTGTTGTCTGTGCACTGGGCCTCCCTCACATGCTTTAGGCTCTACTAAATTAGCAGACTTCCTCCAGTGGTGTGCAGTAAGGTAAGGTAAAAGGCTGTGGACTCCAGTAACCAGAGGTATGTGGAAACTCAGGAGGATTTCTTGCTGGCAGGGGCCCTGCGGTATGACAGGTTTCACCTTTGCTCAGCTTTGCTGGCAGAGGCACCCCATGCAAATGCTGTTCTCGAAGCTTTCACACATGGGACTTTCAAAGGGTTCATGCTCTTCAGAAAAAAATGTATAGGATCAAATTTTCCTATGGCCCCCCAAGTAATTTTATTAATCACCGGGACAAATCTCGAATGTCTTTCAACATTGAGAAATTCCACTTAATCACAATCTGCCCTGCTACAACCTTCTCGGCATCAGATGGAGAAAGAAATGATGCAGCAAGGACCTTAGTCACACTGATGCTGCTTCAAGGCTGAGCTGGGGAATGGGACGTGAATCATCTTTGCCTTTTCTTTCTTTTAAGGGAAGTACAGAAGACTGCTGCTCTGAGAGTGAAACACATAAAGCAGTGACAGGTCTTCCTGTTTCCTTTCCATCTCAGGTCCCTGCTGTGCTCTCCTTCCCTGCACTTAGCTATATCTACTGAAAAAGCCCACCTCTCTTTCAAGCTACTCCTTGGAGATTTGTTTACCACATCCTAGCAAGTGCAGAGCCACACAGAGCAGTTGTCCAGAACCAGCTGGCAGAGTGAATCGCAGGATATTTTCCAGACAATCCAGTTCCTCCTTACAGAGAACTTCTCTGTGTGTACAGAGGCAAAAGGGCAATGGGATGTTGAGCTGGGTGATAAAAGACCAGCTCCTTGGAAAGGTGTAAGCATGGCAATGATAAGCATTGCATCACCTCACTTTTGTGTACCTGCCAGCTTGCAGGAGTCCACTGAGCACATCTGCTGCCCAGAATATAGAGCAAGGGGCTGCCACACAAGCAAAGGGAAATGTCAAGGCCAGAGGTGCACATCCAGCCTCAGGCTGGCCAGCACAGCAGGGCAAAGGAGGTTACTCAGGATCAGAGGTCATGACAGATCTGTTCTGTGAAGAATGTTTTCCGTGGCCTCTGCTTTTGTCCCCCTGATCTGAGGCACGCAGAAAGAAGCACACCCTAGGACAGCAGACTGTCCCTTTCCCGTAACAGAATAACTGAGCAAGGCTTGCTCCAAGGTACTGTAATACAGGGAGCAGAAACCCATACTGCATAGAAGGACAGAGAGCAGGGGGAAGCAGCTGGAATATTTTGACCCTCTCTCATCTACTAGAAAATGCATAACCACAACTCTCCATGCATGCAGCCCCTTAGGAGAGGAATAGATATCTTGCTAGAAGAATCCAGCATTTTTAATCTAGATGTGCTTTGAGCAAGGCTTAGGTGACACTGGCATGAAGAGCTGGAGTTGAACTCTACACTAACACTCCCCCCACCACTTCAGCCTGCTCCTGCCTGACTAAACGTGAAGATCTTCTAGGGCAGGCTGCCCAGCATGTCAGCCATGGCTCCCTGCCAAAGCATCCGGGAGCTGCAGCCCTTGCCCCCGCAGCTGGCAGCCAGGCATGCTGCTGGGCCTGCCTCTGCACGCTGCCTGAAAAGGTGGATCGAGTACAAGGCTCGGGCTCTGCGGCCAGGCGAAGCATGTGACTGGGTCATAGTTTGTTGCAAAAAGCCCACAGTGCATTGCTAGGGAGAAATCCCAGCAAGGTGCTTGGGCAGGCAGGGGTTGCCCTATTTCTGTTTGGGGTTTCCTGGCCTGACAGAAAGGTTGCCATGCTGGGAGAAGCTGCATGCATGTGGTAAGCTTGGCAGGTTACAGTCTTGGGACCTCCAGCACATGAGGGGACAGTCTGCCCAGTACAGCCAGGGCACATCCGCTGCACTTTCTGCAATCAAGAGTCCAGGATTTCCAAACACTCAGGTGACTGGACACAGCTGCTGTTTTGCTGGGGTTGCTCAATGTCAGCTCAGGGTTACTGGTCTGTGCTCAGTGGATCTCGTCCAGGGAAAAGGTCAGAGGAATCCTCCCCTGCACATAGCCTGCCAAGGATGGACTGAGCCCTGGTTTGGATAGAAACTTTCGACTAATTCAGCAGGGTGGTCTGTGTGTGGAATAGCTTGTCATTAACTTTGGCACAGCTTTCTTTGTTGTCAAAAATTTGCAGCCATCCAAACTCAAATGACATGAAAAGCTGGGAATTCCCCTGCCCCTGAACCTTTCTATCACCAGAATAAAGTCACCTCCTCCCTACACCACAGACTGTCGGGCTAGTTACAGCTCTTGGAACACCTATAGGGACACACTCCAGCCACACAGTAATGCTTGGAGACAGGCATCCATCCAGCCTGCGGAGTTACCTAGAAGGAGACACAGCTCCCAGGGTATGCTTTTGCTGTTTCAGTCCCAGTGATCTCCCTCTTTCTCCCAGCCTTCTGACAGCTGGCACTCTGATCACACAAGTTCCTGTGCAAAGTAGGTTTCTCAGCTCACTGAACTCTTGTGTTTTGTTTGATTAAATTTAACAACTTGGAGGTGATAAACTGGTCTGTTCCTAGAAGCCTTGCCTCAGGAGCTGGCAGCCTCTACTGGCCACCAGAGACCGCTCTGCAGGAAGGGGCTGCCAGGAGTTACACAAGCAGGGAAGCCCCTGGCAGGAGATATTACAACATCCTCAGCATCCAGGATGTGGTGACAGATTCCAAGGTCGCTCACCTCCATCAGCCCCAGCACGTTTACCTGTCAGGCACTGCAGCAGCTGCACATGTTCTCTGAATGCTTGCTCAATGTGAGAATCAAAGCTGTGCTTGTGGCCATCTGAGCTCCTGTGATTATACTGCAAAACAGAGGCCTCATCCTCAGAGTTGAGCAAACCCATAATTAATGCCAGGAATGATCAACCTTGGGCCCACATGGAGCCACTGAAGGAGCTGCTCACATTGCTCTCTGTGCTGCAATCGATTTGCCAGACAGGCTATTGCAAGCTGTGTCAGGGTTACATGAAGAAAACAACTCACTGAGCAACAGGCTGAGTTTGACACTTAGTAAGGCCACCCCAATCACCAGCCCAGAGGTCTTTCCAGGCTGGTGTGTTGTCTTCAGCCATGACCAGTGCTGGAAAGGCAGGGATATAAATAACCTCACCATCGCTTGGGCTCTTAGGCAACTAGTAGTTCAGGCCTGTGCAGGGTGATGCTTCTGCCCATGTTGGTGTCTATCTTAACTACCCAACAGCAGGAGAACTAGGAACAATATAATCCAGTCCCAGCCAGGGCTCATGCTGCAGGGCCTCCAGAAGTGCATTCTAAAGTGCCACAGGAATACAGCAGCTATTTCATCCCAGCTTCAAGAAGAATTACTTTCTGTCCAGTAGTGGAAATCAGCACTTGAGCATGGATCCCAAGAGAGGTTTAAAACCCTACATTGGGATGCTGATAGGCTGTGAAAGCCTCTATCCAAAGCCTGTATCCAAAGCCAGCACCTGGAAAGCCTGTGCTCAGCAGCTCCATAGCTCCTGCAGTGTGTACAACTCACTAGTGGCTTCTCTCTTGGCTTGGAAGCCCCTGAACAGCCAGGGATCTGCGTGGATGCATGTCTCACCCAAGGGCAGGACCTTTCAATAGGCCCACTCAAGGACTGCTGGATCTTTATTCCCTCCTGGCCAAGCAACTTAATCCCACACTCTTGCACTCTGTCCCTGACCCTGTGCCACTGTCCTGAATCTCTGGCATTAGAGAAGAAAAGGAGACTGCATGGCCCCTCTTCCCACTCTCCTGTCTGGGGGTCAGGCCTCATTTGCATGGAAATGTGCCTGGCAGCCTTTGCACTGCAGGACAAGAAAAACCCCTTTCTCGTGTGGATTCCCTAGCTGGAAATTTATTACGTTCACCTGGCAGAGTGTTACCTTTGGCATATTTCAGGAGGAAAAGAGGAAGGCTGTGAAAGCCAGTGCTGTTCACACCAGACCTGAGGAAACAGCCAGCTCCAGCTGACTCAGGAGTCTGGATGTTAGGATAGGCAGATATTTTAGCAGAACCTGTGGCTAGTGCTTCCAGCCAACCTCCTTAGCTAACCAGCTGAGCACCTCTGCTTAGCACAGAGCTGGGCTGGTTTTGGCCCCGTTTGGAGAAGTGCAACACAGGACATGGCTTGCTCAGCCCCAGCTTTGCAGGTGGAAGAGCTGACAACCCTGGTCTGCCTGGCTGCCACAGCACTCATATCACAGCTGGCAGAGAGGATTGCATGAGCTTTCCCCTAGTTCGGTTCAGACAGAACCAGCCAGGGCGCCTTAATTTAAATTAACCTATATAATTTTGCCCAAAGCAAGCACAGGGAATTTCACTCTAATTACTCCACCAGCCATCTGAGGGGGATCAACCTCCAGTGGGAGGGGTAAGTGAGAGCAGGGAGACTGAAAACCTCTTCCAGAGCTGGGTCTAGAAGAATAAAAGTCCTTGTGGCCCAAACCATGAAAGAAAACCCTCCCAGAAATCCACCGAATTGCCAGGGCAGGCAGGAGCAGCAAGTCTTCCTAGCAGCAGGCAAAGAGGCTTTTGCTGAGCCTAGAGGAAAGGAGAGGTAGAGTTTGTGCAATTTCGATCTAAAAAGACCGAGAGGGCCTTGAAGGCTTATCATGGGAATGAGCAAGAGAAGCCAGTAGGATTACTTGGGAGCACAGAGCAGGTTGGAGGTAGGAGAGGGGCCCCCTCCAGTGAGCAATCAAGGTCAGGAGGACACCAGGGAAATAGATGTTGCCCATGCTGGGACATGGGGCTGCCATGAGAAACTGTAAGGGAAAATGGCAACTTGCACTACCAAGTGTATGTCCTATTGAAATACAGAAAATCAAAAGAATGAGAAGAGTCTGCTGCCTCTCAGTGCTTTACCATGGCAAATGGAAGAATCAATTTTCAGCCCCCTGCAGGCCCTGGGGCCACCCAGCATCAGGGAGGAGAGGAGAGGGGAGGAGCAGCACAGCTGTCTCAGTGCACAGGTGTTACCCCTACTCACATACAAGGGCTCACCTTGGAAACAGGCCTGGCTCCAGGTAGGCAGGCACTGAGCTCCAGGGCTGGCTGTGAGCCAGAGGAGCCACAGCTGCCCTCAGCCTGCAAGGAAGCAAGGCTGGAGAGGAGGAGGTGGGGCACTGGAAAGGATGCCAGCTGCTTGACGGAAATGCAGTCACTTAAACCTGCTGCTCTTACCTTGGGAAATTCCATGTTCCTTCCACAAATGAAATGTTCCTTTTGCAAGCTTGTTTTGGTGGGGTTCCTGCCTCCACCCAGGCTGTATAAACAAAACCAGTGCTGAAAGTAAAAGTACCTGTCCTGCATTATATGCAGGGCTCCCTTCACTTCTTATGTTAACTGTGGTGTGACAGCCACCTTCCATTTCCTCAGTAACTTGTGCACAGTTAAATCTTTGCAATGTGAGCAGCACGTGCCATCCCACGTGGGCCCTCTGAGAGACAGCTGACATGTCCCAAATCACCTGCTGACAGGTAGGTATCTTGGTGACTCAGCTCTCATGACCTGTTGCTGCTCATCAAGGAGAGCTTCACCACTTCCACTCTATCTAAGCCAGCAAGGGAAGTGTTTGAGCTGATTGTTCTTCTCTGCTTCATGGATGCTTTATGTCACATCTGAGCGGACAGTCCCTTCTTTATTCCATTTCCTTTGAATGCAGAGAGCTACGGGGTGGATTTGCCATGAAGTCGCTGTAACTGGTAACGTGCTGCACTGAACACAGGCACAGCAGAAGAGCTATGAGGAGAAAGATCCAAATACTGAAATGGGAAAGGATCCCACTTTGAAGGACCAAATCAAATGCCAGTGTGGAGTTGCCATGAAGCAGCCAGACAAAACCTGGTTTTGAAATTTACTACATGACATTGCCCACAACAGCTATGAGAACACAGAAAAGCTTCTCAGTGAGGGTCAGGGTTGGGGGCAGAAACACAGAAACTGAACATGGGGAAAGGCAATTGTCAGGCAGCCAAAGAAGATCAGGGCAGAGAGGGACAGACGAAGACTTTGCCTGAAATAACTATCATCACAGCAAAATTACACCTGGATCAAGCTGATGCAATTTCTACCTGGATGTACTGTATTTCAGTGTAAATGGGTGTGCCACACAGATAATTAAATTTTTTTTTAAAGTTTTTTGTTTGTTTGCTTGCTTTTAGGTGTTTGGTTTTTTTTCTCAGAAAGTGGAGTGTTTCTCATGGTAACTTGCAATGAAAAACTCCTGTTCCTGGGTTTGGAAGGAAGAGACTGGGGAGAATTTCTGACCTCACTCTCTTTTTCTTTTTTTTTTGCTTTGTGTGTGCCTGGCTGCTGCAGGAGCTGGGAGAGCTGCTGTTGCAGCTCCCATGGAAGACTACAGCAGCAGAGCCGTGCCAGAGCCGGCGCCAAGCCACTCATTTGGCCTGGACTGTGGTTTTCTGGGGAATCATCCAGACCAAAGAAAACACAGTGCACCTGATGGCTCTTATTGAAGAGTTTCTCACTTCCCTAGTGCAAGCAGGCAGTGTCCTCCACTGCTCTCAGTCCAAGCTGGGACCAAGCTGCCTGGCCAGGAGGAGGATTCTCCCATGCCCACTGCACTGAGGTGTCTCCAGGTGGGTGAGGGGAAAATCACTCACAGCTTAATAGGGTACATAAAGTGCCTTATGCCATTTTCTGGTTCATATGAACTTCTCTAAGGCTATTCTCACCCACTTTCATAGTGATTAAAGTGGAAAACACTGTTGGGGCCTGAGTTCTACTGAGTGTACAGCCTCAGAGGGCCACATGCTGATTGGAAGGTCAGTGACAATCAGCTGTGCTCCCCATCCTAGTCCCCTTTAACACCCCTGTAGCACTCTGCTGCTCTGAAGCACTGCAGAAGCAGAAGGTTTGGTCTATGAGCTGAGCTGAGCTGTCTTCCCCTAGTCCAAGTGTCAGTTGGGATCTCCCCCACTCATTTGCCTGGAGGAGGAAGCATTTGAGGATGTTTCCAACAAGCCTGCAGGACCTGGGTGGAAAACACACACATCTGTAAGTTGGATTGGTTATTTAGGAAAAAAGGATGAAAACCAATCCCATGGGAACTATAGGATGGATGGTCTGCAGTCCTTATGTGAAAACAAGGCACATTCCTCCCATTTTTTCAGCCAGCTTTGCCTTGCAGCTGAACACAGCAAGAGACCTTGGTAACATAACATTTCCCTGGGCATGTTTCTCCTCCCTTCCTTTTTTTAAATCTTTTTTTTGTCCTTTTTTTCTTCTGATTGGTTGTATGTGGCAACAGCTGCTTTAGGAGGAAAGTATTGCCACGGCCTCAGCATCCACTGGTTCAGCTTACTCAGCTTCTCCTCAGGGGGATTTCTAGAGGAAGGTAATCGGCACTGTGGCTAAAGCAGATGCCTTCAGCAGTGAGCAAATAATCCCTGACCTCTAGAAGAGGGGCAAATGCACTTTGCTAGAATGAACTATTTCACACAGTCCACAGTAACACCTTGTCCCTGTCCTGCTGAAAGCAGGGGGAGGAGAACCAAGGATTCTAGTCCTAATTCTCCAGATCCCGCAGATGACTAATCAGGTTTGAGGGGTTTTGTGGTATTTAAAGGGATTTTCCTCTTTGTGAAAATAATATTTCTACTAAAGTTTAAAATGCTGTTAAGTGCTGGTTGTACAGCACCTCTTCTCCATTTACATGCTGAGTTTGTTTTCCCTTGCTCCTTATCTGCCTAAAACCAAGAACATTTTGGGCCAAAAAGTTTGAAATTTTGTGGGTTTTACAAGATGCTTGTGCCCAGAGGCACTGTCTGTTGTCCTGACAGAGTGGTGGAGGATAAAAGGAGGATTTCTCCCTCCTCTTCATACCAGAAGGGTCTCCCGGGGAGGCGAGTCTGCAGAGGCTATCGTGAATGGAGCCACACCGAGTGCTCTCTCTTTTTGTTGCTCAGAGGACACTGTGTGGTTGTGAGATGACAAAGGCACTGCATTTCAGGAAGAAGAAAAGCGGAAGGAAACTGTGCAAGACAGGGGGTTCCCAGCCTATGACACTGCCTTTAAACACGGTACTTTTGAATGGAGGAGAAGTCTGGGAACAGGGAAACCAGGAGGGGGTTTTGGTACCTTTACTTCTCCTTGCTGAGCCAGTAGTTGAGATCCCAGTTGAGGCTGTGGCCACGTCCCCACCGCGGGCAGCCCACGGCAATCACCGGGCAGGCCCTCACAAGCCAGGTGGGATCCTGTAAGCTGCAAGAGGCACACAAACCATCTCCTGCCTCATTTGCTTCTGGGCCACTCATATCATCTGCAGGGAATTTTGCCATTATCTGCACTGTGGTATTTGAAATGCAATTAGGTTTGAGCTACAGATGGAAAGATGTCACTGCCCATCTGCCCACAAGAGGTAAAAGCATAGACCAGACCAGTCTAGTCCTATCAGAGGAAACCCCATTATTCACTGTATGGAAGGGAAAAAAAACCAAGGAAACCACACTGTCCCAAGGCAGCCGCAAAGGCCATGGTAGTTCTCTGTGCTGAGCAGATACAGCTTGGCTGGGCTGCAGGAGAGTCACAGGCACCAGCACAGAAAATCTTCAGAGGGGGAAGGATTCTGAAAAGGCCATGCATGTTCGTGGAGATTTCCACTGTATTTACAGGATCTGGAATCAAGCTCAACCCGGAGCTAGTTGAATGTTTGCTGGCATGCTGCGAAGTGCAATTACCAAGCGTGGGAATTCCCTCCAGGGTGGAGCCTGGTGCCGTAGGTGTGTACGAATAAAAACAAGCCCAGGTTCTCCCTGCTTCTTTCAGGGTGGGCCTCAGAGCAACTGGGGGTGGGGAAAATTACCTTAAAATGTTTCTCCCCAGGTTGGTAGAGGAGTAATTAACTGCTAAGTATATGGAAGTTGGAGGGGACAGGATTAGGACTAGCAGTGATTTAACAAATTTCAAATTATCCTTATCCTGGTTTTTGTGATTTACTTCCAGCAGAACATCTCATCATTTTTGTCTCCAGAAAAGAGAACTGATCCGTTCTCTCAGATCTTAAAACATGCCTGTGACCCGAGCATGAAAGGTTTTTAAAGACAACTGAAAATTGTTTATAGAAGTTGGCCAGTTTGCAGAGTCCACTCCCTAAACATGTTAAAAAATGGTTGGAATAATCATAATTTAAAATTAAGAAGAGAAAAGAATGAAGGGTAGCAATATTTCTCACTGTTAACAGTGGCAGAAGGTCTTCAGAAACCAGCAGAGATGAGAGGCTGTAGCTGTAGGGGAGTTAACAAACCACCAAGTCCTGTGGACCCACCTGCCCCAGGGTGAGCAGCCAGGACTCAGGGGCTGGTGGAGACATGTCCACCCCACTGCTATTATTGGTGAGACTGCACCATGCAAGGACATTTTCAATGAAAATTTCAAAGCACAAATCCAGGAGAAACTAGCCAGGCAGGTTCTGCTGCAACTATATTTAATGCTGTTCTGAATCCTCTCCCACAGCCCGTGGCAGAAGGCTTGTGAGAGCACAGCAGTGCTTGGGTTGGCTTCCTTTCTAGCTCAGCTATCCTCACATGACCCTGCTTACTGAGGACAATGCTATTTTCTTTCCCAGCTCTAGAAACCAAGAGATGTGCAAAACTGAGTGCCCAGGTTTTGTTCAGTTATTGTAAATACTAGTTGTGTTAGATGCCTATCTTTCAGCATAGATGTACAATACAATACAATACAGTTTTGCTGTATTTCATTTATTTATTTTCAACAGACCTTAAGGTACATCCGAATCAGAACATTATGGGAGAGCAGAAAACAACACACTAGGCAGCACAACTAACCTGTCTCAGCAGCTCCACAGTATTTGTCAAGACCAAAGGGAGGGAGCTGGAGACTTTCACCAGCTGGAGCAATTCCAGGCAGCAACCACAGCTCTTAAATGCAGCCCTTTCAAAACACCGGTTTTTCGCAAACTGAACGAAGCATATGCATAAGGAGTTTCACGCCCTTTGTATGGCTGTGAATGGGGCGGCACCTACAGAGTGGCTGAAGGACCATCTGGAGGGTTGTGCTTTAGTGCTGGAGAGTGCCCTGAGCTAGTGATGTGCGTGATGTTGGCAAAAAGCAATTGTTTATTCTCCTAGGAAACAATCCATCTGAAAATATTTCAAATACCAACACAATATAACTGTAGCAACCCACAGTATGTGGCACAACCAGATCGAGGGGTGTGCTTTTTGTACTCTGACAGGATGATAAAACAGCAGCCTGTGCTAACTGGGTCCTACCCTCCCTGTTTCCTCAAGATCTTATCCCTCTCTGTTCTAAAAGCACTGGAGCCCATGCAACTGTGTGATGAGCCAGTGAGCTGAGCTGAGACAAAAATTAATCCTGCAGCAAAGGGATGAGTACTGGCCCAGAAGGGCCTCCTGAGCAGTGTCAGCTTGCATTCACATGGATGCCAGTGCTAGCACAAAGGCAGTGTGGGACCAAGCAGCGGCTGAAGGCAGCTGTTTCTGACTCTGTGGACCTGTGCCCTGCTCACACCAAGAGCCTAATGTCATGCACCTGAGCCTAGAAGCTCAAACAAGGCTCTTTGCCCACTCTGCACTTGCAGCACATCTTGGTCTTTCCAGCACCTTTGAAAGCTCCATGTTCCCAGCAGAGCTGGATTACAGCAGGTATCTATCCACACATGTTGATTCTTGTTACAAAGCACAAGTGTCCGTGTAATGTTGTGGTATGTGTTTTGATTTGCTACCAAAGTGGGAAAGCATCACACACTCGTTATTATCTGCATTTGAAATAAAGAGTGTAACATCATTTTGCAAATATGTACTCCATCAACAGAAGCAGTTTCTCAATTGCCCTGCTGATGCATTGCACATGCTTTTATTTATCAATATGTCCAGCATCAGTGAGCAGAAAAATCCATTCTATTCTCTTTTTCTCTATTAGTAACTAAATTCCCCTCTTGAAATTGGCCTTTGCTACTTCATTCATGTAATACAGACCACTTGTAATGCTACTTATCATTAATTTCTTTTGTTATCTTCCTTTTTTCAACAACCTTGTTCTCTTTTCCTTACCTGCATACCAGGACATTCACACCATCTGGGTTTGGTTTTTTTCTTCCCCATCCAGACTTACTTTGCAGCCCACCTCTGTAACTCCTGACTTTGAACTTGCAGAGCATTAAGGCACTTCATACAGATGTCCCCTGATGAACTACCTACCTACACAAGAGCCCAGGTCTGTTTCCTGCATTGGAGTGAGAAAGATGTAGGTGTCAGTGCAAGGTACTCTAAGTAGGAAAAAAAGTTTAAAAAATTACTTCCTGGTAAGTACTCTTGTCACCCATGGGATATAACTATTTTTGCACCTCCAAAGCCAATTCTACACTATTTTGTACTTTATTTACTTGCTTGGTTACTAGGTAAGCGAGGTTAGTAATAGAAACTTCTCCTGGAGACAGAAATGGGGAACATCATCACCTAATCTTTTAATAAGCATTCAACAAACATTTCATGCATGCAGACACCCACCAGGTGCAGCAACCTGGAGCTGCAGGCTGAAAAATATCCACTGGAGATTGAGGTTTCAGGCAACTTGCCACTACCTTGTGGCAAGTCAGGCAGCCTTCCTGATCATCACTGAAAATCCTCCCTTCTCTCCCATCCTTTCTGCTAACAGCTTTGACTTCAGCAATCCTCAGCCTGCTTCCTGTTACCTTCAGGGGCAGTGAATAACTAAGCTAACGTGGTAGCCTATTTTCAAGGTTCACCACATCCTTAGATGAGAAACATTTTTTGGTTTTTTTTTCTGTCAGCAGGCATTTTCAAATACTGTTAACTGAAACTAGGCTAACATTCAATCCAAATACATTTCTTCACAATGCCCTAAAGGTATGCAAGGCTACAAGTGGTTTAAGGGACAGCGACAGAAAAGGAAAATAAAGAAAGGCTGCCCTTCCCATTTGTGCTAAAACCCAATGCAAGGCAGCTGCTGTCCCCTCTGGCAGCCAGCTTGCTGCAGGTTTTCTTGATACCTTGTTGAAAGTTCTGGCTCCCTAAATGACCTAATGGTGCACTGCCCAGAGAGAACCCCTGCCTAGCCAACCATCTCAGCTTCCAGTTAGATTTCATGAAGGAGGTTTCTATGGATTCCGAGAACTAATATCCCATCTTTCCCCGAAGAAAATATTTACTTACAAGGCAGAATTTTGACTGTCACTCCTACCAGGTGTGCCACCATTTTAACCAGACCCTGCTTATGGATCCTGTGCTGCACTGCCCCCTGTGCTGGTACTATTATTGCAGGACCAGTATTAAGGTTAAATCAGTGTCCACACTGAGCTATTGCTCCGGCTCAGTTTTGTTGTTTTGTTTCTTTTAAACATGAGCTTGTTTCCATATCAGGTTCCCTGGGTAACCCTGGAAATTTCTGGGCTACACAGTTGTTACAGAAACAGAGGAACTGAGAAGGAGCTGCTGTAACAGCACTGTCCCCAGAGAAACCTTCCTCAGAGGAAATGGGAGTAGTCTTGATGCTGCCCAAGTGAAGGCTCGAGTCACCTGCTGACAGAGGCAAACACAACTCTGGTGAGCCAGGTGTCATCATATAGGTTTAAGTCAAAGACTAGCCAGGGGGATTACGAGCTATGGAAACTCCTGTTCCTTTGGTGGTGCAGGCTGTGGTTTCTCAGTGGCTTAACACAGAGGCAGTGCAATCCCATTTCCCTCTTCCCTCTTTTACACCTGCACTACAGCCAATTTGATCCCAGAGCAAGACGATTCAGGTCACTTATGCAACAGAGAATTGAACGAAAATACCCAATGTTTCCCATCAATTAAGTAAAGAGAATGGCTCTTTACAAATGTAAATAAGCACCAGTGCTTGCTGAAGGAAGAGCTGGGAAAAAAAAAACAAACAACCGGGAGATTGAGCACACCTGCAAGCATCACAGCAACATGAGACGCCACTGAATGGCATCCCTATTCATGCTCATGCAATCCCAGTCCATGCACATTCATGCCATTTTTCTCCATCAGCTAGCAAATTTGACTCTCTAACTTGAGAGAGGCTTGCCTTCTAGTCTAAGGAATCTCATAAAGGATTAATACCTTATGTTCACAACTCTCTATGCCACTGGGTGTCACAAGAGTCAGTTTTCTGGAAGAGGAAACAAACACAATTCGCTGGCAAAAAAAATGAAGTCTTGGCTTGCGTATGCTAATCTGCACTGCATACGATGCTGCTAAAGACTCAGATAGAAAACTTCATTCCAGAGGCTTGTGGTTCAATGAACGCATCAGCTAAGCCACAATGACAGGTAGAAGATGGCCATGTAGTGCATCTGCAGTGCCAGGAAGATCAGCCAGGGCTGGCAGGTTCTAAAAAGAACCAGGAGAAAAGCACTAACCCCAAAAAGTGGAAGCACACACTACTTGGAAGATGACTCAATTCTGCCAAGCAGTTAGCTGGATTTTGACTTAGTGATATGCTGGCTCTATTTATTCATTAGGTTTATAGCGAAGTACATTAGAGCTGCCATTTTTAACATTGCAGCACAGAATTTTCATAGAAGATGGTGACATGGGTAAGACTATCACTACAGAAAAGATGACTGCTAAGAAAATCCGAGTGAAGAGCAGCAAATACTGCTAATAACTGAGGGTTTTGACAGTCACTTAAAAATGCAAGTTTATCTATATAGATATACTACAAAGGACAGGTTAAAATGTTTCATGGGGTTTTCTAAAATATGAGAACCACAATAAACAAACAAAGTCCAGACTATTTTAAACAGCTTTGCATAAGCATGTGATGATACTTGTTTTAGTTTGGGCATGAGAGCTTCTCTGTTCCAACAGATCCTGAACCACAGGATGTCTTGCATTGTTTCCAAGTTGTTTGGGTTACAGCAAAACAACAGAACAGAACAAATTGTTACTAGCAAGAACTGGCTGGAACAAGTAAAAATTCCCATCTGAAAAAGCAAAAATCCACTGATTACAAAATGAAAAACAATGCCCCTACCATTACTACCCTGATAGTGTAGCCTTTTTCCTAGAAGAAAACATGAATACTGTCATGAATATGCTTTACAAAACTTGGTCTCATGACCCAGTAAGGCTGCTGTTTTACAGAACTCAAAATAGCAGGCTTTGCTTCTGTGTCAGGGGAAAAACATGAGAAAGTTTTGTACTTTTTTCTTCAGATGCTAGAAAATGACAGACCTAGTTCTTTCATCTTACTTTCAACAATGTGTGCTGAACCAAAATATTTCTTATTTGATAAACCTGGACATTGATTTAATGCAAAACAGGACAGAGAAGGTAGAGAAGAATGCTGCATATTATTCCATGTCATTAAAATTGTTTTATCTATATGTACTAGCTCCATCTGAACTCCCCATCTACCCGTCCTTAGACTGTCATCAGCTTTACAGTGAAAAGATACGGCAAAACATTGTGCATTACACAGGACCACATATGCTCTTAAGACATATCTGAAATCCCACAGAGGTTCACTACTGCCTGCCTTAACAGGATTGTTGTGTGTTAAGAGAGGGTCTTATGAGTGGAGATTGGCCACAGTGACCATGAAGCAACAGAGTCTAAAATCTGTGTTGACATGAGGAGAAGTGCCAGCAAACTTAAACTCTAGACATGAGGAGAGCAGATGTCAGGCTGCTCAGAAAACTAGTTAGCAAGGTCCCCTGGGAAAACGCTTTTGAACACCTAAAGGACACAGTCACTGGTCACAGCCAACACAGCCTCATGAGAGGAAAGTCCTGCTTGTCACACCTGATTTCCTTTTATGACAAGGTGACTCACCCAGTTGATCAGGGGAAGCCAGGTGATATAATTCTTTTGGATTTCAGTAAAGCTTTCGATACTGCCTGTCACAGGATCCTTCTGGACAAAATGTCCAGCACACAGCTGGACAAACATATCCTGGGATGGGTGAGCAGCTGGCTCCCCATTGAGCTACTTCTGTTTATAATACATACCATTACTGTCTTTGAGGCCCCACTTGCGTGGGGGGAGGGAGGATACTCATAAGAAATCCAGATGATTTTCAGAGTTCAGTAAATACTGATTTACCTAAGCTGACTGCATGTACCTGGCATTTGCATGTTTACACTACACCACAGATAAAGAACACTGGTATTGTAATGTGGACAGTTACCAGGCTGTGCAGAGCCAGTTCAAATTTAGTACAGGTAACACTGACGTGGGTCTGGTATGCAAATAAAACTTGATCCTATTCCTGTTTAACTACTCACTTGTGCGTTCACACTGGAACTGCATCTGTCAGTTTTCCGCACTGGCACAACAAACCACAAATACCTGGAGCAATCCCAAGTCTGGTATCCCTCTTGATAAGCTCTACCCAAACTAGAAGCACCATGACCATACCACACATACTCCAGTTTCTTTGGAAGTGCCAGGTTTGGAACAGCAGGTGATACCAGGTACAGCTCAGCACCGGCCACAGCTGTACAGCTTGGTTGCAGGTGATATCTGCTCCAGGGAGTGAAGAATGTAATTATGTGTTATGTGTGATACACGGGGGTTTCCCATTCAGTCAGGTATGCCCAGCTGCATTGCAGCCTTCTCTTCAGTAACAAAAAGCTTTGACTTTTCTCCATTCTTAATATGAAAAGAGAACCATGAATTTTCTCTACAGGGCAAAATACTAGCAAAAATGCCATTTCAATTGCTGTGACTTTAACTTTCCTTATAAAAAAAGGCAACGTTCACCATCAATATATTGTAGACACCTTATTTCATCATCTCTGAACTCAAGACAGGATGTTCTGCGTTGCAAAACAGGCAAGGTATGAACAAACACTCACTGCTCTCAGAACCACCACTTGTGTTATACAACCCCATACAAGCTCCAAAATTTAGAATTAAAGGACTTGCAGGGAATTTTGATACTGAATACTATGCAAATATGCTCTAGTCATATGGATCACCGATTACCATCTTCCCTTTAATTTTTGTTCAAGAAGTCATTAGTGAAGTATTCTATATGTTATTAAAGCTGATCAAGAACAAACTACCAGTGGATGGTATTTTGTGGCAGACTAAACCACGACCTAAGCCTACTCAAGTTCCAGGTTGTTATACAACTGGAGTATTAGGAAGAAAGGCCCTACAGGTTTTCAGAAACACAGCCATCACTGGCAGCTGAAACAACACAGATCTTTCTGAATGTGCCATTAGTTGCACAAATGTGCCAACTGTTGCACAAACCCACACAGAATTCTCAGATAACCAACCCAAAACCAGAAGCAGGGGTGCTTATCTTACCATCTACACTACACTATCTGACATGAGGGAAGATGAAATTTGGAGGCACGAATAGAAACCCAAGTAGCTTTGTGAAGTCAACAATCCACTATACATCCAAATCTCCTCAACTCAGTTATCACATAAGGTTACCATTATCTTTTATTAAAGCCACCAAACACAGAA
The DNA here is from genome assembly GCF_009650955.1 of Corvus moneduloides. Taxonomy (NCBI): domain Eukaryota; kingdom Metazoa; phylum Chordata; class Aves; order Passeriformes; family Corvidae; genus Corvus; species Corvus moneduloides. The sequence continues at coordinate 25,693,585 of NC_045481.1, forward strand.
TTGCATCTTCTTTGCTACAATGAACTTGAAAAATACACTTTCAAGGGGCTTTAACTGTAAAGCACAAAGAAAAAAATTAACCAGTTTCTGACAACTTACAAGGCCTTTCCCAAATGCATTGAAAAAAATCAGAGAATTTTGGAATAATTAAAGCCAATATGGGAAACGCACAGCAGAGGAATGAAGGTAAGAAGTTACATTAGCTTGGCATTCTTTCAAGGAGACTCGTGTGCAACAGCTAAAACTACCTGGTAATCTTCCCCTTCTCCTCAGTGCCTCCTCCCTCACAACTTCATCATCTCCCTATTTACTGCTGAGGCTGGAACCTCTTCAACTGAAGCAAAACAAAAAGGCATTTTTCTTCACTGCAGTTTTTGCAGTCTCATCTCCAAACCCAAAACCTCTGCAGGAGCAAGGGGAGTTGCTTCCCAGCATCAACACTGCCATTGATGGACTTTGTCTTGGCCCCATCTAGCCCAAACATTGTTTCTGGCACTGCCCAAAGCCTCAAAACCTGGTAGGTGACTAACAGCCAAAATCCCAAAGTACACTACATATAGAATATTTTCCCTAAATAAATGTCAGGTTAGAGCTGTTTAATTATAGAAGACATCTCTTAAATGCACTACATGCACTCCCAATAAATTAGTCCAAAGGACTGGGACTCACAGCTCAAGCTTTTTCCTTCAGCTTTTGCACTATATCCTCATATAAACCTGAGCAAGTAAGGTCTTCCTAACCTCCCCACAATTAAACCAGTAATGTTGTAAGGCTTTCAACATCAGGCCATGGAGAGAATGAATGTGAATGTAAGAATTACCTCAAGACACACACACCACAAAACCTGATATTAATTCTACATGAGGAGCCAAATAGCTCAGATGAAAAATACAGATCAGAGTATAAAATTTCTTTAAAAATACAATTAAAAGGCAAGCAAGTATCGCAGAAACACTAAAAGTCATCAAGCATTTTTATGACAATTTCATAGAATTGGAAGTTTAAAAAATAACATTAAAAGAAGACACCAAGAATTTCAAAAACCTCTGTTTTATTTGTACAGAGTAAAATACATCATATAGCGAACACTGTTTTCCACCCATAATCTAAAACCATTATTAAATGTTTTCTTTTCACCAAACATCCTGGCCAGAAGCACAGACAATGGAAACAGGAACGCTAATTAGTCTCTCTCTGCCAGAGCTACAAGGTGCACATCAATCTCTGCTTCTGTAAGGATCCTGAAAGAACAAAAAGAAATCTTGAATAGCTTAAATGATTCTTTCCCTTAAGCTCCAATATTACAACCTAATATCTATACAAATAAGTTTTAGAGCAATGCATCTTTCTGCCCTTTAAAGCCCTGCTGCCAGGGCCACAGGCTGACATTCCAATTCTTTTGAAAAATAAAGGAAGAATCAAAGGCACTAGAGATTAAGGAGGTAACAAATGATAGAAAATGAACAAATAATTCTTTGTGAGTAATGCATTTGCAAGTTGAGACCTAGTGAGAAGGTAGCACTTGACCCTTGAGTGGCAGGAGGAAAGGGGTCATGCAGCTCCTGTGTGCTTTCTCACAAACACTGAGCTGTTCTGTTGTCCTCAGCACACACCACCAAATGCAAAACCAGCCATCACCACTGAACCTGTGGACCTCAAATGCTTGAAGCCTCTCTTCCATCCCCACTTACCAAGTAGTTAGACTACACTAACAGAGGACTCTGTCCCCCATTTAACTGTTCCTCTCTTTCTTTAAAAAAAAAAAAAAAAAAACAAACAATAAAAGACTAAAGCAGAAATAACTGAATCCCTCTGCAGCAAGCCAGACTTACCTAAACTTTAGGTAAGCCAAACTTGGAGGGTTCTTTTGCATTATAAAAAATCCCCCAAACTTTTTCTCCCACATTTAATTCATACTTCTGCAGCTATAGACTGTGTTGTGAGAAGGCTGCCAAGTACACTGTATCCCATGTGAAGCCTTCCTGCCCTCAGCAGGAAGCCTTCCAGGTATCTTGATACACTGACAAAGCAATTTTGGTGCACACAGTGCACTGCAGGCAATAATGGAGGAGGGAAGAAATAGCAGGTGCCTTGCTTTCATGCTAGATGGGAATGCAGCATACTCAGAAAGTAAATAGTTCAGCCATTTTCAAATCACTAGTGATTTTTTAAATCCATGATCTTTTAATCTTACCAAATTTAAATACAGTATTTCAAACCATACAAATCCATGATCTACTGACTACATTTTAGATGTTCAGAAATGCTAGCAATTAAAAGATGAGCAAGAATACTTTAAAGATTCGATTTAGAAAAGGATTAAAGAATTTAAGTGACTTGTAAATATTCCATAATATAAACCAGACTTTACTGCATTAGTTAGCATTACTATGATTTGGGAGTGGACTCCAGATACCAATACTACAAACAATTTTTATGCTTCTAAGCATGAAAACACTTCTACACCAGATGTAACTACATTTCAATCACCAGAGGAAACAATATCCTTTTAAGAAATGAAAGAGAACACTTTTCTCTACTAAATCCTTTACCCATGTCACACATTTTAAAACTGTGGGGGTTTTTTTTAGACAATGTTTTCCACCCCTACACATTTTGAAGAGTTACAAGTGAAAAACCCTTCAAAATTTCAACCTCTGAAATTTATCTCTTTTTCTCAATTTACAGTTACACAAGAAGGTAAAACTAATTGCACATAACCAGAGAAACACACCAAATTTTATCAACACTGACCACTTACCTGAACTTAGGATTTTCCACTGTGACTACACCAACTTCTATTTCTGAAGGCTTGAAATCAATGGATAGTACAGTAGACAGGCATGTTATTGCTGTCTGAAAGATGACAAAACCCCCTATCATTAAAAAGAAAGCACTAAGGCTTTTTTTTCTTAATAGACATAGCATTAACAACTACCCTTCCTTCTGGTTTAAAGTTATTTCCTTTCACTTCAAAATCTCAGCTTAGAAGTTCCAAATAGTTTCCCCTTGCTACAGAATACAGTCCCTCTCCAGCCATTTCCCTAAAAGGCCCAATCTACAAAAAGCAAAGGGACATGTTTTCATAGCAGAAAAAACACAACGAAACCAAATCATTTTATCATGCAAAGATACTGTCTGAAATGCCTTCTAATACGAAGATTGTTTTAAATGTTACTAAAAGTTAAGTCATACTGGTATCCTCAAAATCAAGCACTGTAGTAACCAAACACTAGCTATAGTGGGAGTGCTACAATTATAGAATCTGCTTCAGCTAACCTAAAGCAAAAAAAGCAGATTAGATGACTATTCAAACACTTGGAGAATACTTTCAAGCGATTTTCTGGTCGGAATAGCTATATTTGCTCTGGCAGCAATACAGAACTGTAGGAAAAGAGGAAATGCCTAACTGCATTTCTCTACATTGCAAGCCTACATGAAGCATATTCATTAAAAATACTTTTAACAAATTTTCATTTCCTTCTGCTGGCCTACCTCTACTGTTTGTTCATATGTCCAGTCAAATTTCTTCTTTACTTTCTTTTCAAGAAAGCTGGTTGACTCTGTCTGTTTAACTCCTGCAGCTGTGGCCTTGAATCCACAATAGTAACCTGCTGGATCACACTTGTATACCTGAGGGCCGTGTTCTTCATCAATACCAATCAAAATCATACCTTGAAGAGAAAATTTGTTAATTTATTTATTTCCCCAACTTTAGCAATTTAATTCAACTGAAGAACAGAATGGATACCACTCTCTGCGAAAAAACATGCAGGCACAGCAGTTCATCTTTGGGAATCAGTCCCATACCTGGAGCTGTGATTTCCTTTTTATCCCTAATTTGCCATTTCTTACCAACATCACATTACCAGGTGTGCAACTCCTTTTAGCAGACACTGTGTTTCCGTCATTCCCAAAGAAGGCTATTCACTAAACATACAAATGTTTTTGCCATGCTCAGTGTGTAGAGAACCACAAAGTCAGGAAATACAACAGTTTAATCCTGATACAAAGTTTACCCAGCCACAGCTCACATCACATTGTGTTATATGACACAGAAGTGTAAACAATAGTTCTATTACCATGTCTTTTTCTAGAAAGCAACTTCACAAACATGCTGAAACTAATAGAAATATTAAAAGACCAAATTTATCTTTCTTGTTTGTAATCCTGAAAAACACTGCATTGCATACCTTTTCCTCTTTAAATTAAAAAAAATCTGAAATGAAAACTGGAAACATCAGGACATAACTGAGTCTTCGAAGACCATCTGACTAAGTGCTTGGAAGCTGGATAGTTTTCAAGTAACACAAACTGACCACGTCACTGAGATGCACCTATGTTCACCCTCACTTCTTGATTTACAGCTGCATTGTCTCAATATGTATATTAAAAAAATAAGTCAAAAGCAATACTTGCAATGAAAACCCAAAACAGAACAAAGTAATGGTTTTCAATTATTTACACTTGTGTAACTTTTAACTAGTAGTTAGAGCTGATAAACTTCTGAGCAGCAATACAATAGAAAAAAAATCCCCTCATATTTTCAAAAAAGGCTAAGGGAAGTTAAGAAAAATATATTTTTATTCATGTATTTTAAAAAAGAAATTTCCAGTAGTATCAAGGCATGGGAAATGCCAAGGGAAGAAAAAAACAATCCTTCCTGAAAACTACAAGCACACAAGCATAGGAAAATTGCCCCATCATGGAAACTGTGGTGCAACCCTGAATGTTGCTTCTTTAGTCACAAGTCTTAGGGCCTACTATGATTACAAGAAGTGATTCATCAATTCTGAAACTATTCTCCTTAAAAGGAAAAAAAAAAATCACCAAAATCCAACCAACCAAAAAGAAACCCAGACAGAATGTTTAATGAAAAAGTAATTGAGGAAACCTGTTAAGTCTTTTACCTCAGTTCCTGAACAGCCTAACAGCACAGTTATAATTTGCTTACAGCCAAACATAAGAGAAAAAACAACTCAGAACCAACCGCAGAACACACAGATGACCAGGAATATCTACAAAAAATGACTCAACACACAACTTTTTTTTAAGCTTGCTATAAAACAAGACATGCAGAAATATTTGCAAGGGAAATATTTTTAGGCACTTTTTCTCTACATTATATATATGATGGCTAAGTTAGGATCAAAAATTATGCAGATCTGTCCTATACATACTACTTAGATAAAAAAGCCACAAAACCTGCAGAAGGATAATTGCACTCTGCATCTCTCTTTTAACAGTGATGTTTACCCAATGTATTGGGCTTGCATGGCAAGGTCTTGGTAGTGAGAGGACTACAGGGCTGGCTTCTGTGAGAAGCTGCCAGAAGCTTCCCCTATGTCCAAAGGAGCCAAAGCCAGCTGGCTCCAAGGCCAACCTGCTGCTGGCTGAGGCTAAGCACATCCACAATGGTGGTAGTGCCTCCGGGATAATGTATTTAAGAAATAAAAAAGGAGATTGCAGACAAAGAAGAGAGGAGTGAGAACATGTGAAAGGAACAACTCTGCAGACACTGAGGCAAATGAAGGAGGGAAGGAACCGCCAGAGCTGAGATTCCCCTGCAGCCTGTGGAGAAGACCATGGTGAGGCAGCTCTGCCCCTGAAGCCTATAGACATCCATGGTGGAGATACATCCACCTGCAGCCCCTGGAGGAGCCCATGCTGGAGCACGTGGATGCCTGAAGGAGGCTGTGGCCCCATGTGAAACCTGTGTGGTGCTGTGGAGAAAGGAGCCCACATTGGAGCAGCCTGTTCCTGAAGGACTGCACCCCACGTAAGGTGGACTCCTTCCTGGAGCAGTCTGAAAACACAACTGGCAGCCTATGGGAAGGACTCACTTTGGAGAAATTCATGGAGGACTGTCTCCCGTGGGAGACACATTGGAGCAGGGGAAGAGTGTGAGGAGTCCTCCCTCTGAGGAGGAAGTAGCAGCAGAAACAATGTGCTACAAACTGACCACAGACCCCATCCCCATCTCCCTGTGCTACTGTGGGAGAGCTAGACAATCAGGAAAAAAGTTAAACCTGTGAAGGAGGCAGCAGGAAGTTGTTTTGAAGATCTGGTTTTACTGCTCAGTATTCTATTTTTATTTGCTTGTTAATAAATGCAATTAATTTCCCCAAGGCAAGTCTGTTTCGCCCATGGTGGTAATTGGTGAGTGATCCCTCCCTGCCCTTATCTTGACCCACAAGCCTTTCATGGTATTTTTTCTCTTCCATGTCCAGCTGAGGAAGAGAGCGATGGAGAGGCTTTGGCAGACACTTGGCATCCATCCAGAGTCAAACCACCACAAACAGACAGGGTTATAAAGATCATCTCCCGCTCACAGACATCACTGCAGTGTGAACAGATCAGTCCCCAAAGACTAATGTGAAATAGTGTCAGAGAGGCTACATCATCTCAAATGCTGAGTCAATGGTAACATCATTGCTCCAATTCAAGACTTAAAACACTGCTTTCTCATTCACCTGTTCAGCCCTCTTACTCCCTCAGTTATTCATTTTGAAAATGGGTGAGAATTTCTTATATACAAATTTGCAAACTTAGACAAGAAACAGAAAAGATGATTTTCATACACTATACTTACAGCAACCAAGGGGCCTCATTTCAGCATTCTGTGTATAGACCTGAGAAATATCTGCAATCCTTTTACACAGCATATCCACAGGGATGTCATATCCATACTTGTACTTCCAGTTAGCAGCCTCATAGCGGGCTCTCTGCACCTGGGATCTGCTGTCAGCTAGACAGAAAGAACTAATATTAATTTCACTGAACATGTACCATGTTTATTTCTAGCATTGCCTGAGAATATAAATTCCAGGTCCAACTTTACATTGTCTTTAAATATATCCATTAGAAGTAGGTAAGTTCTCCAAAACCAGACTGAGTGGAACAAATCTCCTAGAGCACTTATTTATTTTATATGATGTAACACTGGTAAACTACATAAAAAATCTGACATATTTTAGATACTTAAAAAAGATGGTGAATTAAATACCTGTCATTCCTGTCATCACACAGCCAATATTTTCAGTAATCTTGAATAAATGAGTCACTGTGCTGGAATCCAATAACTTGTCCTAAAGAGGAAACAGAAATAATGTAATAGCAAACACTGTCCTTGAAGTAAAAAGAAAAAAGACAAAAAAGAAAAAAAAAAAAGAAAAAAAACACCAAGACAAACTCTGAATGCTCTGTTTTTTACAGAAAGGCCAAAAAGGACCCATAGCAGCTAAAAACTGTCTTTCAGGCTTTCCACTTTTTACTGCTGTAGGCATGAGAAGGAAGACATTGGAGAACGGGGAAGATTAAAACCACAGTATCTGGAGAAGGATAAGATCAAGAACATGATCAACAGCACAGTCCTCTTCTCTCTGAAGAAACTTTGAGAACCCACATACAAAAGCTTGCTCTCTTATTGCATGCTGGCCTTCAAACATAAAAGAATTTCCCCACTTTATCAACAGTACATCATCACTGAGCTGAAACACTCATTAAAACCTGTTCTACATGCTATTGGTATAACATTTTCTCAGCAGGAATTAAAGAAATCAGGGAACTGGTTATGGACAGCTCAGCGCTTACAAGCCAGAGCAATGAATGCACGCTCAATTCAGCAGGAGCAACTTCTATTTTAGCTTTACCCCTTCAACAACTACAGAGAAAAGCAATATTGCAGTACTTCGTGAGAAAATGTACAGTTGAGCACTACATGGAGCTAGAACTCGTAAAAAGCAGAATGATAATTAGATATTCAGTTCAAACAGCTATATATGTCAGTGCTAATAAGTATAATATCAGTATTGCTGAGTCTCACCCCCACCTTTTTTTTCTTCTCCTTCCAGACTTCCCCTCAAAAACAGACTACTTACAGGTACTTTCTTCTGTGTTACAATTACTGCAGAATCTTTCCCACGAACAGCTACAGATGTAAGTCCACCTTGGTTTATGGCCTTAAACGCATATTCTAGAAAAATATATAAATGTTAGTAAAAAACTTGTGTCAGAGACCCTAGTATAATAAACTCTGACACACCTTCCCGCAACACATGAATCTCGCCAACTTATGGCCTTTTTAATACTTTAATACTTGTGCAATACTTTGTATCCTTACGGTCTTTAGTACAATGTGCATTGACTCTCTTCACAAAACCACTGCCACTGCTTCCTTCAAATGTTTCTTAAAATTTGATTTTTTGTTCAGTTCAAGCTTAACAATAACAGAATAACTTTTAGAACAAAAAGGCTATTCTGAACTTGATCAAAATTGTCCAATCTTAATGTACAGTAAGCATAAATTCTTACAGAATTTTTGACATGGGGTTTAGTATTTTAAAGGATATAAACTTCTCTTCTAATCTACTGATATAGATGGAAACTGATATGATGACACAGGAGGCAAAGGAGACAGGTTTTAACCTTACTAGCATATTTTCTGACTTGACATTCAAACACTACAATGCTTTTATTTGCTTTTTATAATGAAAGCTACACAGATGCCAACTAAACAGTGTTTTATTCATGTAAATACAATGGATTAAGAAGCAAACACTGAGGTAATGATCATGAAATGATCCATGAAAAAAATTTCCCTTGATTAATGATTTCAAAAGCCTTAGGAACAACAACTTTAAAAACTGTTTGTCTGGCGATATTTGATAAACATTCAGAACTTCCTAAGTGAGTGGCAAGTTTCAGACAGCAGCTAAAAGTAGGTGAATTTTTTTGTTAGCTATGCATGTGAACCCAGAATTTAGAACATGTCTACAAACAGCATAGCAAATTGCTAAAACTATCTTAAAATAATGGGAGCAAGAAACTTGTCTGTTTTCAAAGCTGCACTCAGATCTATGGAAGGGATTGCACAACAGAAGAGTAATAATCTGAAGATGAAAAAAAGTCAAATCTTTCATCTTAATATTCAATCTGCTGAGTCAGTGTTAAGGAAGGGCTCATTGTTCTGTATTTATGGCACAGTATTTACTACTCTCAGACATCAGAGCATTTACTGGTTACCCAAACGTGCCATAAAGGATGGTCTCCCTTTCCCTCTGTAAAACTCTGCTAACCTGGGATGATCAGTGCCAGACTACAGCAAAGCACAAAACCCAGTGAGGCATGAGCCAGCACTGCCCACAAACTGGTCATGCTTGAAGCCCCAAGCCCGGGCTTTGCAACACTTGTCTATTTGTCTGCACAAACACCTGAAAGGAGGGTGTAAAGCACATGGACAGAGTCAGCCTTTTTTCAGTGATGCCCAGTGACAGGACCGATTCAGAGGCGATTGGAACAAACTGCAACACAGGAGGGTCCACCTAAACACCTGAAAATATGTTTTTACTGTGATGGTGACTGAGCACTGGCACAGGTTGCCTGTACTACTCACAACCCATCTGGATGCAGTCCTGGGCATCCAGCTCTGGGTGGCCCTCCTTGGGCAGGGGCTTGGGGCCTGCTAATCTCCAGAGGTCCGTCCTAATCTCAGCCATTCTGTGGTTCTGTGACACTTAGGTGGCAGCAGGAATAGGTGCCCTCACAAACTAGTTTTTGCTCACAACTATCAACCACCAGGCTTGCTAAACTGCAGTCCCTTCTGGCCATTAGGTACTATTATCACCTCGTTTTCAAAGAAACATGCCAAAAGGTGAAGTGGCTCTTACAATGTAACAAGTCCAAGTTGCTACTGCTGTTTTAAGTCTGTTTACTGCTCTGTAAGTATTTCAGTAGCACTGCAGACAATCTCTCTCAAAACAGCAGCCCCTTGCAGTTCCCTGAATACATCACAACAGTCAGAAATTTGACTGCAGTAATTTTCTTCACCTCCCAAAACTCCACTTAGAAGAAACATCACCTTTGAAAATAGAAACTAACAGGTAGCAGGAGAACACTGATGCTCTGAGGGATTTTAACCACAGTAATGTGAAATAACTGTTAAGTTTTCTAATATGAGATCACTTCAAAGGCACATGAGTTTTCTGAGCTTTGAAAGCAGAAGACAGACCTAAGACAAAGTATAGGCATTTCAGTCCAATATCACTATGCTGGAAATCTCTGTTCCCATACTGCCAAATTCCAGAAATTCCAGAATTGCCTCAAGTTTTAAGGCAGTCTTAAAGCAGCACATGTCCATGCTCATCCTTGAGAGCCCCCAGCTAATCTTAATCCAGCACAGGGACAAAGATAAAACAAAACCACCTAGACCTGGACATTTGACTGCAAGCAAACATGAGATTTCTGCCTGAGGCTAGATGCTGGGAAACAGCAACACCCATGTGGCACCACGTCCGAGTTACCAGCCTGGCTGCAGGCAAAGTGAGCTCATTCTTGCTTGAAGTTGACTATGCACATCTACATATTTTTCTTCCTATAGCACATAGGTACTTAAAATAGCTTTAAGACAGCTTCAGACTGTGTGCAGAAGCTCTCAAATACACATGCAGACACTTGTTTCTACGACACTATTAAGAGGTATGGAGGTACTACACACTTCTCATACATTAACCTAATGGCTAAATATATCCCAGAGGTAGAAAACCAAGGCTTGGTTTCCTCTCTGCTACAGAATGCAGAAACCATTCCCAACGAGTAGTACAGTGACAGAGACAGCGAAAAGTGATGCAGACCAACCAGCCTGTTTTAATGGCAGCGAAAGGTTGGAGACCTGGCCTCTTCTGTGACAGAACCACTGACACCCTGTGTGAGCAAGGGCTGTCCCTACCACCCCTATGTATAAGGCTCACCATGCAAGCTGCTTGCAAGCATTATACATGCTCCAGATATATGACAGCACCCATATGCAGGTATCTAGTAAAGGTAACTTTCTGTCTGTGTACAGACACCTACACAAAGGCACTTTCCTAATTCTTCCTTGCAGAAAGGACTGCTCAAGACTGGGCCACCTGTCCACGAGGCCTAATCCACACAGGCTTCTTCCTGAGAAAAACTCAAGGGCAGTCACAGAAAAACTATATGGCTGCCACGGGCAATTCATGCAATCCGGTCCCAGCAAAAAAGATCTCTCCTTTCCTGGAGAACAAACAGATGTAAGGACATAGCATGCAGTGGATGTGCAGTGAAGCCACTGCAGCTGGGGAAGACAGCATCTGGATGATGCTGCAAAACAGTTCATCTGTCCCTGTTGTGAGGATCCTCCAGAAACACTCTCAAACTACTGTCCTGCCAGACTGTGAGCTGAACTGTGCTGTCATCAAGCATTCTACACAAGGAGCACCAGGATGTGCTTCCGTACAACCTGGTGCACTGCAAAAACAGGAATAACAGAGGCCTACAGAAGGAGCTGAAGCTTGGCTTCAGATTTTTCCAAGGAACCTGAAAACAAAGGATGCTTGCTGCTATCTCACAGGCCACAGTGCACAGAAGACACGGCATTCAGGTCTAACAAGAAAGCGCATGAGTTACATCCAAGAACTGACTTTGTCACTCTGGCATGCAGGGTTTGAGGCAGTTCAAATCCCATTTCAAACCGCTATCATAGTTCCCAGATCCCAAAACACAGCGCTCCGAGGCCTGGCAAGATTCACTGAAAGAAACACGTAAGGGGGAATAAACGCCTCTGGATAGCTGCAAGTTTGGTCTCCAAGCATCTGAAATCAAACACCGAGGACTCAGAGGAGGTCGCTCCCCGTGGCGGGGGACACTTGAGGGAGCCCACCACGGCTCTAAGTTTTCCTTATCTCATGCGAGGACCCCTTCCCCGGGCCCCACGCCGGCACGACCGGGACCGCCGCTGCTCCACGCTCCCACCAGGCTTCTCCCACACACCGCGGGACCAGGCCAGGTGGGAACCGAGACTCCCGAGCCACGGGAGGCGCCGCGTCTCCCCCCTCCACACAGGCTGCCGGGCTCGGCGGAGCTTTCCCGAGCTGGCCACAGCCCCGCTCGGCGGGGAGCGGCGGGGGCGCGGGCCGGGGCGCGGGCAGGCCGGGCCCGTGACGGGGCAATTCGGCGGCGGCCCCGCGGGCCCGGACACGCACCGACTTGGTAGAGGCGGCCCTCGGGCGAGAAGATGGTGATGTGCCGGTCGAACCCGGCGCTGGAGCCGCGGGACATGGCGGGAGCGGCGCGGGAGCGGCGCGAGAGCGGCGCGCGGCCGGGGGGAGCTGTCCGCGTGCAGGGCCCCGCCGCAGCCGCAGGCACCGCCGGAGCGCTTCCGGGTCACGCGCCCACCCCGCGCAGGCGCGGAGGCGCGCGCCGCTTCCGCACCGTCACGCTCCGGCCCCGGCGCTGCGCATGCCCGAGCGCCGCCGCGTCGCGGCCCGGCCCGCCCGTGGCGGGCGCAGTGCGGAGCTGGGTCAGCAGCGAGTGCGGCTGTCCGGCTCCGCGGGTGCTTCTGATTCATGGAAACCTGAAAGCCCGTCGGACGTGCCTCAGGAAATGCGCACGGAAACAGCAGGAAACGGAATAAAAGTATCATCGCGGCATCCATCAACACTGGATAAAAGAAAACAAAACCCCTCCTTAAGTTCCAAACTAAGTATCTCCACCTGTCCTCTTCAATGAGATTGACTTTAAAGCGAATACTTAAAAAAACTTGTTTGAGATATTCATAGGTAGTTGTTGCCGCAGCTGCGTTATAATGCGATGTTTAAAAGACTTTTTGTCGGTGTCCAGTGCAAAGGGAAATTCCCCAAATTTAAACTCGTGAATGTATGCTCTTTTTGCCTTTCAACATCTTGGAATTCCCCTACTCTTTGTGGGAAGGCATTTTTTTAAAGTTGCTCATTAAAAGAGTTGGAAAAGTTTCGTTCTGGTATCCACACCTCTAAAAATCATTAGGTGAGTTTATTCTTTGTTGAAATAACAGATAAAAGGTGGATTTTGTGTATGCCACACATTAAAAGTCTGCATTCTCAAATTTTTCAAAATACTTCTCTTTGTTTGTTAATACTATGGGAGAATAATATCCCACTATGTATTACAAGACTCAGAGTTGGTCCCTTTCATTAGGGAAGGACTTTGTGGGCACACATGAAACGTTCAAAGGTGTAATGCAAGCACTGGAACACAGAGAACGTGAAAATGTATGACCGCGTCCGCTGGGTCAGACACGGAGCCCGTCTTATCCAATGCTGCGTCTCCAAATGTGGCCAAAGGGGGGATACCCAAGGTATTCAGATTAGAGAGATCCTTTAATGGTACACTCCCTGAATCCTCTCCCATTTTCCAACCATCTAGAGGGACTTTCCAAGGCAGGGATAGTGTCTGTTTATTTAGTAACCCTTGCTGGTTCCCCTTCATGCACTTGCTGGTCTCCCCTTGAACCCCCGTGAACTTCTTGAATCCAAGACATGCCATGGCAAAGAGTTGCTCAGTGTAACAACATGTTGTGTGGTTTTGTCTGAAACCTCACCTTTTATCTGAACCTGCTATCTGCCAGTACCATTTGATGCTTTTGTACTGACAGAGCCAACAATGGATCCCTAGGCATTCCCTCCAGAACACTTGTGATTCTTATGACCTCTGTCTCTTAAGACTAGTTTCTCCAAGATGATGATCCCTACCTTTACAGTTCTTCCATCTACAAAGCTTTTATTCTCTAGAATGATTTTTTTTCCCTTGAGAAAAAGGGGATGAGAAAATGGAAGTAAGTATCAAGCATTCAGCTTGATTGCCAAATAGTAATCAAGAAAATCCTTAAGTTTGGAATAAAAGACTCAATATTTGAATTAGATAAAGGAAAGAGTAATAGTTGCTCAATACCATGGACATGATGGAGTGAAAGTCATGCTACTTTCAGGACATAGCTTCCAGAGTACAGCATTGTTTCAGAAGAGCAATCACATGGTTGTGGTTTAACATTAATCACTTCTGATCAACCATATGCAGTCAAATTCTGTGTTGTAGGATCCTGAGGAAAGCTGTTCTCACAGTCATCTTTTTAACACGGTAAGCAGTAAGTGGGGAGTCTTGGAGGTGATAACAGCTGGAGTGCAGGCTGAATCAGTTCAGTCCTTCTCAACTCTATTTTGCCAGCGTGTCTCTGTCTCCATGGCACACAGCAAGCTAAGCTAAGGGCACATTCCTTCTGATTCCCGTTCTCACTCAGTATGGTAGTAAATGGCAGTCAGTGTCTATCTGGGGGTACCAATTGCTGTGCTGTTTGGAAGAGTTGCCTTTCTGGCATTCAGCATGAACCCATCTGTGTAATAAATTACCTTGAATTTTTACTGTACCACTATATAAACAGCAGTAGCTGTCAAATAGATCTGCTATTAGCTATTGGCTTTGGTTTGGCTCTCACATTAATTTTTATTGCCAGTGAAACCCTCAGAATTCCTTTTAGATACTTAGAAGCAAATCCTCATATTCATTGTTATCTTGAAATGCCATATTTCAGTGATCTGAAATTTGAAGACTTAGAGCAACACAAAAATGTTATTTCACAGAGTCTTAAATAAAATTAAAACAATTAACCTCAGTCAGAACTGAGCCTCTGGATACCATGTGCATGTATGTAACAGGTATACAGCTGATAAAGTCTGTATGTTCATCACTAATATTTCCCCTCTGGTTCCAGAGAAGCCATTAATTCCCTGCAAGGATCTATAGAGAAGTGTATTATCAGCAAACATAGAAAAAAGAAGTCACAAATCTGACACCAATGTTGTAACACCTTCCAACTGTAAATTCCATATTCCGTTCCATCATTCCCTAAATATACTAGTAATGTGTATTTAGGAAGTGTTGTTATTATTTAGGAGGCATTACGGTATCTTTGTACGAACAAACATTTGTACGAAACCCATGTGATTGATTAGGGACATGTCCTCAGTAAAAAGGAAGTAGAGGATGCATTTATTACAGTTATATATGGATATTATGCATGTCTGTTAATGATCAGGGTGAGGTAAAATACAAACTTTAACAGATGATGGATATCCTGAAGGTGAAGTTTCTGCTCAGCTAGGGCTGACCTAAGGCAGAGCTGCTGCAGGGACCCAGCTTCTGCAGCCTGACATTTGAACCCCACTCCCACACAGGTTCCAGTACTTGTGCAATGGTGCTAGTTGAGTGTAACAATGCCAATTCTGACCTAGCCAAAAGAAATTTTTAAGGCCCAGCTCTGCATTGCTTTGGGCTGCATGACCATCAGAGCTAGTACCAAACAAGGACTGTAACAGCGCTGATTCACAGCAGCTCATGCCATGCAGAACTTCATACAGAGGGTGAGGCAGCCTCGTACAGAGCAGTAGCTACTAACTAAGCAGTCCTGTACAGGAGCAGACACCTAATTTGAAAGGAGTATTTCCACTTTAAAGGAGATGTGGCAGTTCTCTGACTTAAAGAATTGTAAAAGCAATCTTCTGACAAATTAAAAGTATTGAGGATTGAGAGAAGTAGATCCAATCTCTCTGCCTTCCCTAATGGACTCATAGGAGCTGTTATGTTCCGTCAGGAAAGGGTCTGTGATGAACACTACCAACAATATGATGAATTTAAAGCCAAGGTTTTATGTTACCTTAAGAGGCACCCAGCTCCTCTACACTTTCTGTACCTGAAGGACATGACTGTATGCAAATCACACCTGCTGGTTTACAAACTGATAGCAGAAGTAGAACATGTGCCAGGATTGTCCTGGAAAAAAAATAGCAAGGAACATGCTTGAATGCTGAGTCCTGAGGGAGCTTGTCATGGGGTCCTGCAAGAGCTCAGAACTGGAAGTTCTATACAAAAAGATCTTCATGGTTCATCTCAGTTTCAAACAGACGATTTTTGTACAAGACAAATGTGACAAACCCAGGATATTTCATCTGAGATTTATGTGGCATTTCTGTTTTTGGGGGAGAAAGGTTTGCATTAAAGCTGTAGGTGCAATAAACATACACGTTTACCACACATATGCTTACAAATAACTTAGAACACTTTTCCTGTAATTTATACTATTTTTTTGCTTTATAACTTGGGACAGATTTTATAGAAATGTACAAGAATCAGTTTCATCCTATTATTGCCTTTAAGAATTTCTAGCTATCAATTTTAATTTTAAAAAATCCATGCATTTCCATAAGCAAATTATTGCAGTGATTCCAAATCCTGTCAGAAACGGAAAACTTAGGAGTGTGAAAGAGCCACAGACCATTCCACAGGTTGTTTTCTCATTCTTCCAAACAAATTATTGCTATCTATTGCTATAACCAACCTCCTGCATTCTATGTGATCAGGAGGAAGTATTGGGTCTGTGTGTGTCTGGCGAATGATAAATGCACCATCTGTCCCCCTTAGCTTCACTGACCAGAGGTAGACATTGTGCAACTCTGTTGCAACGCCAGCCCCACAAACTTTGAAGGTACTTTGCAAGTCCTGCTTAATTTCTTCAACATACAGTGTTTATGCATTTCAGTGTAGATGAAAAGCTTGAGAAAAATAAAAGATAAAAATGTCCAAGCTGTAATTCCAACAGGAAAAATCAAGTTTTAATTCAAATCACAAAAATTGCCTGTAAAAATGTAAATAATGGACCTAATTCATCCCCCCTGGGCCCCACTGATGTTAACAGTTGTATGCAGGAATGATTTCATCAAAATCCAGTCACTGAATTTTCTTTAGTTACACACCTCACACATTAATCCCATAATTGTCCTGCTGAGTTCTCCTAGCCAGCAACAGAAATTACGAAAAAAAAAAGGCAGCTTCAGCTTGTCCAATTCCATTTTTCATCATTTCTGTTGAATGCAGAGCCATTTTCTTGGTACTTGATATGAGTATTTTTCCTCAAAAACATCTTTATAGGGAATATGCCATGTATCACCTGTAGTCTGCACCACACAGTCATAATGGAAAGCAGGCTGTTGGGAAAAAACAGAGGAAAAATGGGTTTTTTTAGACTTTATACAACATATTATTAAAATATCAATTACAGGTAGTTATGACTTCCAATGCTTACCTTAAAAGTCTCCATAGTTTTATGTCTTAACAACTCTCATTTTATTTTCTTACACAAAACAAATTCTAAATTTTAGTACTGGAGAAAAAACTAAACTATCTTTCAGTATTTTGTGGTCTAAGAGTCATTATAAATTCTATCTTCCATCAGCACCAGATACTAATGATTTCAGCATAATGCACTCAAGTTCTAGAAATAGCAAAATGATTGTTGTTCTGTTCAGTTAAATGAAATCATATGGGAATTACTCAGGATGTGGAGTTTATAGGCTTGAACATAGGATTTAATGACATTAATGACATCTTGTATTTGTTCTCCCAGTCTCTCTCTTTACAGAGCTGACTTGCTCTGTCCCAAGGAGATGTAAGAAAAGGAGATGTAAGAAGAGGGTTTATCACTAACACTTTCAGAAGCATCTGGTTGAACAAATAGAATAAACAATTTTTCTGTTCTATTATGTTACAGGTATACTAATTCAACATATATAAGACAAATGCAAAAGAAACATTACTGGTTGGTAATTATGGTTGTCAGGACATACTATCACTCCATATGTATAATCTTGGAAATCTACTTTCCTGTGGTAGCTTCCAGAATAACTTAGAAAACAGCTATGACTGGGAATATCAATCATCCAAATCACTTCTATGGGAATTCAGATGTGAAAATTAGTAGTCCCTTTGTACAAAAGAAAGAAACAAGGTGTACCTCAGGTAACCCAACATTCATTATGGCTCCATAAGAAGAAATGTATATATGGCAACACTGAATGAAAGGCTGTGTAATTCTTACAGACTGCTATCTCTGTTTGTAATTATGAATGTTATTTTACAATTTTAACCAGAGAAGGAAGAAAATTAATCTGCATAGGTGCAGTTTTCCTTTAAGCCAGGAATAACCAGACAGACCAGATAACAAAAAACTGCATGTAGAATGTCACGATGAATTTTTCCCTAGAAAAATCTTAAAACAGCTGCAATCCTGTTAATGTGTTGTTCACAAGGATACATGTCTCCTAGACAATAACAGTAGTATTCTGCCATAACATGACATTACTGCATTTTCTGCAGCTGAATATTAACTATAAACCTGACTGTTCTGGGCTTTCCCTCATGAAACTATACCTATGCTAGATTACTATTACAGTAAATACTGAAATACCTGTATTTTTCTGCTTCTTTAAAATAAAGATGAAATAATTTCTATTGTAAAATTAGAAGCATGATATTTTATAATAGTGCTGCAGAGGAGAATAAGGGATTTCAAAGTTTAAATAAATTAAAACATTGACACTCAGGTTTTAATGAGGCCAGGAATGGTTACAGAGTTTCCAGCACTGGAAAGATTTGTATACACAAACTTTTATTTATATTTACACTGTAAGCATTTAGGTAGCATTTCTTGGCTTTCTGACAATTTTCTTGTTTGTGGCATGCTCTGTGGATCCAGTAAATTTTCAGTTAACATGGGAGTTTTGAGCACATTGCAACAGATCTATTTCTTAGACTTAACCATGATATTCTGGCATCCAGAGTTTGAAATAATGTATCTTCAGTGAATATGCTCTGTGTGTTTTCTGACTGCAGCGGGAAAACTTACCAAAAACTTCATACTCCTTCCTTCTGCAGAAGGGAAGAACACTATCTGGTGTCCACGCTGCCACTTACGGAACAGATGACGTGTCAGACTGTCGGGAAGACAAGCCTTGTGATCCCGGAGGAAGTCTCTAGTAACAAACTTGCAATGCTTGCCTGATCGGAGAGTGGCATATAACAAGAAGGCATCATCTTCAGAGCTTCACAAAACAAATGGAAAAGACAGTCATCATTCACACGGCAGTAAGTGGTTGCAGGAAGTGATTCAAATGCTGATCAAGATTTATTCATCAGCAACACTGAAAATTCCCACCACTACTCTAGTTCCCTGGTAAAATAAAAAATTACTTACCACAGGGTGCCAAAAACTGGAGTGCAATAAAAATTAATTGCATGCTACATATAGCACTTTTTTTCTCTTATCACAATCTGATAATAGGACAATAAAATCTCCTGCCACAAAGTTTAAGAGTACCATGCAATGTGGAACAGAACTGCTAAAACTCAACAGTGTACCCCCACACAGCAGCAGACCACAACTGCACACTGATGCTACCAGAAATTCTGTAAGTTCAAGGCACTGTGCTCTTGGCAGTGGTTTTATCAGCCATAAATCCTAATAAACCACACAGCTGTCAATATGATTCTAAGTGATGAAAGTCACCTTTTATGTATTTTTGAAGCAAGTATAGCGAGGGATATGTTTCTTTCACACACAGAGATAGAGATACTAGTAATGGTACTAAAAACTAGAGCAAAATGCACATAAATCAGGTGTTGGTCTCTATTATATTGAGCCATTTTCTTCAACTTACATATTTTCAGCAAAGAAGAAGTCTGCCTTATTCTGCATCTCCTTCATAATCTCTCTTTTCCAATTTGAAGAGTTGATCAGCATATGTTTGCGGCCCAGCACAAGCAACCGGGCATTCTCTTTTGCCAGGCAGTTGACAGCATCAAACAGCTGCAGAAAACAAAGCAAACACAAATTTTTTTAGCTGTAAAAACAGAGTGACACGGAACATTTTCATGTGTGTCTCAACTAGAGGGACTTCTAGACTACTCTCGTTTCACAGAGTTCTTAACTGCAATATGAATTAGGCAGTTAACCGATTTAATTCCCTAATCACAAAGAAAAAAAAGAAATGACAAACCAATTCATTGAAGGAAGCTGCTCTCAACCAGACAGAAAATACAGTGCTTGTATACGCCAGCTCTTGCAGTTTAAATGACATGAATGACCTCGGACAGAGTTGTATGGAGATGTCAGGAAGTTCCAAGACAGCTGCGGGAAGTGAATCACGCTGGGATTTAAGTAATGCCCGTTTCTCATCACGGAGCACCGGGAGCCCTGAGCACACCGCCTCTCCAGCCCCACCTGCTGGCGGAGTTGGAGAACTACACGGCCCGAGCTGCCCTGTGGGGAAGCAGCGAGCGGCAGGAGATGGAAATCCCTGACCGCGGGATTAAGGCTTTATGAAAACCACATCCAGACTGGCCGGCCACTTGTGAGCCAACACACTGAGGTGTGTTCACAGGGGCCTTTCAGCAGCCTCTTAGGGCTGTGCCTGTTCGGCAGCAAGTACTTCTCAGGACAGACACTTGTGCCCGGGACTTTCCCTCCCTGCTTCACCCAGACTGAGTTCAGGGAGGACAAAGGTTCTGGCTTTCAGCATCCAGGTTATTACTGTGGAATGCTCACAAACAATGGCATTTCAGTTCGACCCAGAAAGACAGAAGAATTCTTTCTTGAGATTCATATATCTCTCATATTTGAAAGACACGGACAGTATGCACAACCACCAGGGAAAGGTATTTCCTAATTTTTACCTGCATTTGCTGCCACTATTTGTCAACATACAATCTCCTGATTATTCTTTAATCCTTCTTCCTGCTTTTCTAGCTACTTCTCTCTTCCTTGTTACTTTTTCTCTCTGTAATACCTTCAATTGCCCTTCTCCTCTTGCTCTTTTCCCTCCTTTTCTTCTATTTGTGATCCTTATTGTTTTTTGGTATCACTCGCTTTTGGTTCAGGGAAAGAATTGTTCATGTAACTGTTGTGTGCCATTTTACAATGCATTTTGTTTCATCTACCTTCAAGTACCAAGAGAAAGGAGTGGCCCCACTCAGTCTTCTCTCAACACTCAGTCTTCTCTCAAGACGCACATTCTCACTACTTCTGTTGTGTCAGATCTATGTCACAACTACCCACAAGCTCACTAATCCAACAAAAGACATTTTTTTTGTAGGGTTGAGCTTGCAGCAACCCAACAGACAGACTTGAGTCAAAGGTTCAATGACTGATGGGAACACATTGCTGGAGGTGGTGAGGACAGGAAGTGTGGGACTGCCCTTCACCGGAAAGGACCTGCAGATGGCTCAAATTTATGCCATGAATCTGGATCTGAGATCGAGGAGAGAAGGCCAGAAGATTTTCTACATTAATTCAAACTGTTGAGCTACAAGCTGCTGTTGCCAGTATTGATTCTGAGGGACTAAAGGCTCTGTTTTCATACAGATATAGGGGCTTGGTGCTAATGAAAAGCACAAACACCTAACAGTACCTATTGGAACTGGCTTCCTGCTTCCAGGAGATCACACTGGCTATTGGCTATACATGCATACAATCTACTTTTCCCTAGTTAAAACAAACAAAACATAACATGAGCAGGAAAAGGTCAAATTCAGTAACTTCTCATGCACTGAACCAGGCCTGCAAATAGCTGGATACAAATACCAAAGGAGAATTAAGTTGGTTAATCTGAGTTCATTAAAGCTAATGAAACTTAGGAATGTAGCTACTGCATCCACAGACATTTTCATGTACAGAAGTCAACAGTGAAGAAATAATAACCATGAGTAACTTTAGCAAACCCTTACAAATTCCAACTGAAAATACTTTTTCTTTTTGCCTAATGCTTTGCTACATTAAGGGAAGGTTAGCAAAAAATAATGTGAAAAACGAAGTTAAAAAACTGTTCCAGATACAGATTGGTCAATAGTGGCTGTTCCCAAGTTTATGAAAGACCTAAAGTGTCTTGGATCCAGCTCCTGTAAGTCTTTCTTTCTGGAGGTTATAACTAGTGGCACTTTGTACCTGTTAGTCATGTGGACTTCCTTGTCCTACATATTATTAATATATGAGGTTTTCTAGTGTGAAGTGCTTCTGGAAAAAAATTGAGAGGCTGGTATACATTAGCTACATCAATGGAAAAACTTGAACCAGGCTTAAAATGTAGGAATATTAAAGAGTCAACATTTTAACATTTTGAAACTCCTGCTTACATAACAACCCACTGTCCCTCCTCTACTTAACACAGATATTAATCTTACACAACTAAAATACAGAAGATAGAAATTATTTCTGTTTTCCTAAGATAAAAATAATTTTGTACTGCACACCCCCCCAGTCTGACACAACTTTAGCAAAAAGCATTTTATCTCACTTTAGGCTTGGGCACTTAATGGGGGTGGTCTGAAAGGAGTCACAGAACTTACATGGGGGGTTTCCTAAGTGTGTCTACTCCCATGCCTGGCTGCTTCTCAAGAAAGGAAGATGTGAGACACTCAGTAACACTTTTTTCAGTCACAGAGGAAACTAACTGAACATAATGGTGTTAATACAAAAACAGCAGTAGTGATCTCTCATTTTAAAAGTCAGGAGTATTTTATTAATCTAGTATTTCCCAAAGTTACATGAGTGTATAATGGAACACAAGGAAGATAGATTAATTACTCTAACTCATACAAGGAACTATCTACAGAGCAGGATATGGATTTCCTAAGACTTCACTGCCAGTCCCTTTCTGATCACTAGGTCACACTGTGCCATGTGTCCCCAGTTTCAAAGGTCACCTGGAGGTAGGACAGCTTTTCTCCTTAGGTACTACTGGTAGATTCCCACTTGTGAAATGGAAAATCCCTACACACTGCTGCTGGGAGGCACACCACTCAGTGATTCAGCAAAAAGTGACTCACCTGTATACACCTATAGCATGAAGAAGTAACCACCAAAAAATATTTAAATCACATTTTTTATTAATAAATCATGCTCAACATTGCTTAAACATTTGGTTTCACTAACCGCCATTTAAAAGCAAAACTCACCTACAGGTTATCTGCTAGTAAGAGCAACAAACTGCTCTATTTACACCTGTTGTTAGTGCTGCCTCCCACCCAACTGTAGCTGTGAAACTGCAAAAGAAACTCCAACACAGACCACAGGTTCAGAGCTGCCATTACTGCACTCTGTCAGGCAGGGCTAAGCATAAGCATTGTCTCCAAAGTTTAGCAAGAAATTGGAGCCAGTCAAAAGAGGTGATTGTCCCACTTCACTAGTGCAGCCTCACCTCGAGTCCTGGGTGTAGTTTTGGGTGCCACAATATAAAACAGACATTAAGCTGTTTGACAGCATCCAAAGGAGAGCAATGAAGATGGTGAAGGGCCTGGAAGGGAAGCCGTACGAGCAGCACAGAGGTCATGTTCAGTCTGTTCAGTGTGGACAAGAGGAGACTGAGGGGACCTCACTGCAGTTACAGCTTCCTCTTGAGGGGAAGAGGAGGGGCAGGCACTGATCTCTTTGGTGACCAGTGACAGAACCCATGTCCTGGGAATGGCCTGAAGCTGGGTAAGGGGAGTTTTAGATTGGATATTGGGAAAAGGTTCTTCACCTAGAGGGTGCTTGGGAACTGGAACAGGTTTCCCAGGGAAGTGGTCATAGCACCAAGCCTGACAGAGTTCAAGAAGCACTTGGGCAACACTGTCAGGGACATGGTGCAATTCTTGGGGTGTCCTGCACAGGGCCAAGAGTTGGGACTTTGATGATCCTTATAGGTCCCTTCCAAATCAGGACATTCTATGATTCTATGAATGAATTCCTTTCACCACCACATTTATTTAAGAGTTTCACCATTTTTGGTTCCCCTTTTCCATACTGTAGACCAAGAAAATAACCTCAAGAAAAACCTGTTTACTTTAGTCCACACACAGGAGAGAGACACGATGAGAAGCCAGAGATTTTTCCCACAGGACAGCCAGTTATTCAGGGAAGGCATGTGTGCTGCTTGCAAGAAAGGCTGGACTTTCTCACTGAGCCTGGTAATTTCACCAAACCACATTCAATACCATTACCACAGCACCAAATACAAATGCTGCTTATATTCTCCACATTATTATTGATGACACAGTATAAATTAGTCTCAAGTCCTCTTAACTCAAATACAAGGGCAGTATACACATTTCTTGATTTCCCTAGAGATTACCTGTCCCTGACTAGCAAGGGAGTAGCTACTTTGAAGGGAAAGCAGTGATGGATGAGTAAGTAACAGTCACAGATTAATCAGCCTGGTTTACTTTCTGCTCTTCAGACAGCCAACAGCTAACCCTTGGAATTATCCCTTACAACACCAGGGATCTCTGCAATACTGCAGAAACTATTTTGTTGGGAATATTTGTATCCTGTGTTACAGTAAAACTATTTAGATTGATGTAACACATCATGATGCAAAACTCTACCAGTGACAGCACTTCACACATCAATGATGGCAATCACACAATGTTTAACATGTTTTAACCTGTCTGCATTGACTCTGCACCTAGAATTGACTTATCCTCTCTTGACACATTCACTAGAGATATGCCTTAACTCCCTATCACAATTCATTAAAATTTGCAGTTCATTTTTAGATGTTAGCTTTCACTCTTAACAGTCAACACTATTAATCAAAGGCAGATTATTGATTGAACAGGAAAACTAAACCACAGAAGCAGATTCCCAAGTTGATTTAATATAAATTGAGGATGGTACAGTAGCCTCAGTTTGCTCAGATGAGGTGATGCCTAAATATAGCTCTGCTACTTGCAGAGTAAGTTTGTGTTCAGAGGCCAAAGATGCTTTTGCAGTCAGGTCCAAACTAACTGGTATCAAGTGTGTACCAAGACACCTGGTGCTCCTGCACAGTCCAGTGTTCCCACTGCCTGGAGGACTTGGCTCAGTTGCAACACTGGGTGAATGTAAATGCATTCCTTTCAGGTCAAAATTAACTACAACAATACCCCATGGGCTGTGTGACCAAGCTAATGAACCATCTTGTATCCTGAGTAGTGGGGAGAATGAAGCAGAGTAGCTGTAAATATATTCAGGTCAGATACAGAAGCAACAGCACAATTTGTATTTTTCTGTATTCATGGTATCCTGGCTGTTATACCAGTAATGGGGATATCTTTAATTACAACTCCATTTGATTTCAACTGAAGATGCAATCTGCTCAAGATAATCCCTGAAACAATTCTGAATGTAGAAGGAATATGTTTGTAAATAATGAGACTACATTCTTCTGTATTATAAATTGTAGGTAAAGTTTCCAATTTCAAACAGAGCCACCCCTGTCTTTTATTCTACTGATGAGCTCAGAGAACAGCACAATATAAACCAAAACTGTGTAAATCAACTTCAGATTTGGTAAGACTATTATGAATTTCTCCTGTGCTGATAGGGAGGGATAGGTGCCTATCCTTCCAGCAGAGAACCATATAAGAAAAAAATGTTTTGAAATAGGTATTTTCTATCTAATTACAGTCATATTCTGCTCTGTCTTATTCTCAAAAGGCACAAGGAGTAATCTGACCAGCAGTGAAGCAGTATTTCCTAGGAGAATTAACAGAATCACAGTGGGATGCATGCAGAGAGCGAAGAAATACATACACAACTTAAACACAGAATTGAAGTGTGTATATGACATGAAGAATGGGGAGGTAGGTGGGGGATCATCAGGGGGAGGAGCCACTAGCTTTTTGGAATCTGGCTTTTTAGAATGGACTGTCATCTTTGAAAGATCTCAGCCACTTTGTCAAACCTTACACCTGAGAAACCTTTTAGTGTGAACATTCTTGCTCACGCTTTTTGAATGTCTCTGCTTTTGAATGGCAATATTTTCATCACCATGATCTTTAGATGAATGAAGTTCAACCACAAATAAAAGGAAGAAAAATGGGTAGTGACAATAGTTAACATAGCATGCTATTAAATGAACAATGCCAAGAACTCTAGAAATGATGACTAAAGAAGATATGGACAGCTGGGGAATTGCTGAATTTTATAGTACAAGTTGCAAAAGAGAAAAACAGACAAATTTTTCTGACTCTTACAATTCAAGAAATACACAGACAAAAAAATATTCTTCAGCTGTCTAACTGCATTTTTGGAAGTTGAATACTGTAAATTACTTCAGTGCCAGTCAAGTTTCTAAATCCAAAAATTTTGTTAATCAGCTACAATACTATTTTCTTTCCCAAGCACTTACTAAAAAATGTAATATTGATTTAAATGTACAAGCAGACCCTTTGATGTGGTGTCAGCAATTATGAAGTAGGAATAAAGATGTAGGAGAAAGGATGAATCTGAAATCCAAAGCAGCATTCTGCTAGGATAGCAAGTGGGAAATGTCCAATTCACCATTAACTATAGCCCAGTCCTAACAACTTACTTTTTCTCTTTTAATTAAAACTTAGAGTTTTCTATTTTAGTTGTGGACTGGCACCAAACCATTTTTGTTCATGAACTTAAATTTTCTGAATGTCTTCCTTTCTAGAGTCATGTAAAAGGACAAAGGTATTTGTCCTTTTCTGATCTTCTTTGAAGTATTTTTTCTCCATAGCTCATACTGTTGTATACTTTTATCTCTCCTTTTACTCATCTTCTTTCTTGTAAAAAAGAATAAATACCAAGATCTTGACAATATATAAGGGGCAGCTTACGTGGATTCGATTTTAACCAGACATCTCCTGAGAACCTACTATTTTGTACCAAAACCTGGAGATTTACAAAAGATTAGAAAGTATCAACTCGCCACACCAAGGAGAGGAGTTAGGTGGTAACAGTCTCTGTGATTATACCAAAGTAGGAAAAGAAATGTGTAAAACCTGCAAGTGTTCCCTTTGCATTTCCACATATCAATACTATCCTTTGTTCTCATCCTTTAATTCTTTCTGCCTGTACTGCTGTTTCTTCAACAGTATTTTCTTACTGATCACTACACATTGCTTCTTGCACCAATATTACACATACATCATCTTTATACTCTTAAGGAAGAAAGTTACATAAAAATGAACAGGTAGGAGGTTTTACTCTTATTCTTGCATAAGCTTCAGATGTGAAACTTTACCTGTCAGAGCCACTGACTGTAAATGGAATAACTGTCCTGCTGAAGTCACAGCTTCAGGGGTCTGCCTTCTTTCACTGGAAAGCTAGTCTTTGCAATTACATTGGTAGTCTTGCTTTTCTACTATTATCAGAGCACTGTATACAAAGAAGTAAGGACATAAGGCAGTTTCTCTTACCATTTTTCATTTTAGAAACAATGTAAAAATCTAGCTATTGGAAATGAACTAGAAACCATGTAGCTGTTAAAAAGGAACATTTGTGAACCCAATGGAGCTGTGCCAGTCTTAAGATTTTCATAGAGTGGATCACAAGTTATATTTAAGTGCTGAAAATCCAGAATGTGAGCAGAATCTCCAGGTGGTGGTGGCGGCGGCAGTGGTAATGGGATGTTATGAAAATGAAAGCACAAGCTTGACTGATCCTTTCCACAGATAGGAAATAACTTCGTGCAGGACTGAAATCAGCTTTTAAGACTGAAACTGACAGTTTAAAAGGTACAAACACCTCAGCTCTCACCACTGTCCTATGCAGATGTCTGTACAGCGTGACTGACCTAGTGTGTTGTTAAGTGTTTTCCCTGTGTCCTATTTGTGGTTCAAAAAGTCCCAGACAGTACTTTTTTTCTTTGAGAAAAGGTCCTGCAGCAGCTGGGGACATCACTGTAACAGCAGGCACAGGCATGATGCTGTTATGGTATATTAATATATGCTTCTACAGAGACATCCCAGATTTTAATAAACTTGAGAGTTCCACAAATACTTTAACATAAGGACTCTTTCTATGTTCACAGGATAGCAGACATCCAGGTAGAATGACATGATAACCAAGGAAACATCAGTAAATTGACAACTTGCAGTTGAAAAAAAGCATCAGAGTACAACATGCTGCAAATATTTATAACACAATTTTCACACTGCCTTTCTGCTGTTTCTCATTAGTACTATTTTCCAGTTGCCTGCTACAGATTTTTATACAGAGGTTACCTTCAAAACTTTTATACACCTTCTAAAACAATTGTTTCAGTAAGAACCTTTGCAGCTCTTAACACATATAAATACATTAACAAACACTACTGAAATGAGTGGTGATTTCTCTGTGAAGGTCAGGAACAGGAAAATTTTGTTTAATATGAAAGAGAACATATAAAATATTCTTCTTCAACAGTATAAAAATCAGCAGAAGCAAACTAAAGCACAAAGGTCTGAGAGGGAGGAGCAGCTGTGTGGTCAGAGTCCGACCTATCAGTCCTGAGTCAACCATGAAACCAAAGCTTTCAGCAAGGACGAACCTAGGAGGGAATCTGTTTAATATTGATAAGAGCATAACTATATTTACCAGATTGGAGAAAACCCAGGGCACTTTCATATACATGAGTACACCTTGCACTGCCAGTACCATGAGACAGAGGTTCAACTGTCTCAGTTGGATCAAGGCTTACCCTGGCAAGAAACCCGCTGTTCCTACAAAACCAACAAAAATGTGATGCAGTGCAATGCAGCTGATGTAAAATGTGGGTCAGCATTATTTATCTTGACAGCCATTACGTTTGATTGTGAATCTTTGAAGACAGGTCATTTTACTACTAGTAACACTGCCAGCAGTGTCCATGCCTGGACATCCTAGGCAGTGAAAGTCTCAAAGCCCACCATGATAGCTAAAATCCACAAGATCGAATCTTTTTACTTTGATGCTTTTAATGCAAGTATATTGGTAGCAGTCTGCAATACTCAATACCTGGACCCTGGGCAGGCCACTGTATTATCTGAAGTATTTTTCTTTAACTCAGAAGATACAGAAATTTGACAAATAGATAATATTGTCAGCTCACACAAATGAATTAC
Organism: Corvus moneduloides; assembly: GCF_009650955.1. Classification (NCBI taxonomy): domain Eukaryota; kingdom Metazoa; phylum Chordata; class Aves; order Passeriformes; family Corvidae; genus Corvus; species Corvus moneduloides. Next base: position 25,722,094 of record NC_045481.1, read on the forward strand.
AGATAATATTTGCCATTTGTCTAAAGGCTCAACCCCTTGGGAACAACTGGTTATATGAAAAACTTTGTCTACTTAGCCGTTTTTTTCCCCTTGTCAAGAGAAAGAAGCTTGAGAATATGAAAATATGACCACCAGAAAGGCTTGGACAACAGAAGCCAAATAAGAACAACTCCCAAGCCCCACCCCTATTTCATAAAAGGATCTATTTTTTTAAAGCAACTTGTGGCTTGGGGACTCAGAGTTATGCTTTCCAGGTATCTATATGACTATACCAGCCAGCACTTCCGAGGAATTATGTTGCATCTTTCCCTCTTTTGTCCATTTCCATGGAAAAGATGCAGATACCCAGCTAACAACTCTGGAGCATCCAGGACTGAACAGCAGTGCTCAAGTGCAAGACAGAACTGTAATATCAGAAGTGTTTTGTTTACCAAATTTATCAGATAGCAAATGGTTAAAACTGTTTTACTACTGGTTATGTTAACTAGGCTGGTGGGCTAAATGGGCTTGTGGAAACGAGAGTGGGTGGGATGACAAAAAAGAAATCCCTAACCTATAGCATTTCAGATTTCTGAAAGCCCATTTGGGAATGCCCATTCAATGGAAAGTTAAGAAATTTCACTCTTTAAGGCATGATATGCAGATACATATCAATGAGAAGTGAAAATGTCAAAACCCTCCAATTCTTTAAGACACTTCCTCTCACTATTGAGTCTTATGGCCATTCCACATAAATGGATTTAAAGAGCACATTGCAATGTTTTACAGTGAGACCATGTACATGACTTCTGATGATGAAAGAAGCATAGTGACACTAACATTAGAAGAGCCCAGGGTAACTACTCCTAATAAGGTCCTAATAAGGAGCAGGATAAATCAACATCATTAAGACTGACTGGTTCTGCTCTATGACTACTTGTTTGCAGCCCTCTTACTACTACTTAATTTTATTTATTCACATGTGTGGCAACTTAGGGCTGTGGTGGAAGCTAATTCCTATCAACCAATCAATCAGATATAGGTAGCATTCAAGAAATAGGTATTCCACTGTACTTTTCTTAAGCTTGCACTGAGTGTAGAAGCTCAAACTCCAGTGAACCACAGCTCTAACAAACACCTGCATCATACTTCTACTATTTTTTTTTCCAGTGTATAGTGTAAGCGCTACCTAGCTTACCAAAGTATCACATAATTAGGAAATGAACAAGGAGAGAAGGCAGCAGCAAGGTTGATCTTCCCACACTGGTATACCACGTAAGTCAGAAACAACTTCTGAACAGTAACAGCTTCAGAACCTTTGGAACTGAACTGGCTTTTAGCTGCCGTTAGAGAGCTTATGGCAAACTGTCCTGGGTTGCAGTGTATTCTATTACCATCCTCATGAGCTGTTGAAAACAGGAGGGGCAGTGTTTCCTTGCCTCCTCCCCCCAGACTATCTTTCTGTTAATGGCCCATCAATGCCATGCCTCACGACTCAGAGGTAACTCCCTCCGGACCACCTTCTGTTAATGAGCCTAATCAACACTTTGCCTCATGACTCATTACCCCATTGTGAGATGCTCCACCCAGAGGGAGGAACCAAGCATTCCATCCTGGATATAATCTGAGATTCTGAACACCAGAGACAACCTTTCCACTGGATTTCTACAGGACAGGAGCTACATAGTCACCACTGGACCTTCTGAGGAAGAGCAGACCCTTTTCTATAGAATCACCGCTTCAGGACTGCAGCCACCATTCCACTGGACTGCTACCACCACCCTGACTAACAGGGTGTCAGGTTGTATCTTGACTCTGTCAGTTTGAACCAGTGTGGGTTTTTTTTGTTGTTTTTTTTTTTTTTTCTTTAATTTCCCCATCAAATTGTTATTCTGACTTGGTGCCTCTCACTGGTTTGTTTTTAAACTAGTACACACACACTGTACACAGCTTGCTCAGCCATGTCAACGTGACTCCTTAAAAACTCAAGACTCAAAAATTCAAAACATTAGAGGCAGAAGAAATATTACTGCCAATTCACTGCTTCCTTTTTGTTGAGCATAGAAGCAAGCAGGTAAATGGATAAAAGCTGGACAATGATAAGGACAGACATAAGCATCACTAATACTTTCTGATTTATCTAAGAGGTAAATTGGTATCAATGATATGACAGAAGTACAGGTCCAGTTTTAACAGTCACTACAGGAAGCATTGTGCAAGGATAGGACAATGCAGCAGCTACCTGAATGAGATCTCCTCTTTATATGAACACAAGTAAACATATTAGTTTAATCTGATTTGATCTAATTTAGATTAACACCCCAGATAAAAGCATAAATCTGAATTAGCATAGGGACTATTTTATTTTGACTCTTAGTTTTTTTGCCTTGCCTCCTTTCTCCTCGGTTATTTGGAAGAACTACATAAATGTACCCTTACAAAATAAGTAAAAAGTAGAATAGGGATAGCCTCTTCCCTTTCATGTCTGTATCTGATGTACAAAATCAATACTGGCAAAAGGTGAGGTTTGCATTAAGAAGTGTTTGATACAGAATGTCACCTCTAATAGGCAACAGTATTTTGGGTAAGACTTCTTACCATTTTACGGAAGTTCAGTTTGAAACAGGAATTCTTGTGAATTGGTTTTAAGCAAGAATACTGCCAGCATGATTGTCATTCCCAGAATAGAATTTTAATTCTGGTGACATCAGTCTCCTAGATTCAAATAGGAGTTCCTATTTCCATGTTCCAGACAACACAAAATAATCAGTTTATGAAGGGATTTAGATTAAAAGCTGTGGACAATTGTACTTGATTTTCTATGAGTCTAGATTAAAATTACTTTAACTTCAGTGTTAAACTTCATTGCAGGTTATAATAATTTAATAATCTCAATTTAAATATATTTACTTATAAATAAATGTCTCTTCCAATCCTGCAACTAGAGAAAAAACAAAAAATGCAGCTTAATGGATTGCTGGATCATTAAACATCATGTGAATATGCGGAAATCCCTAGGAATAACATACTGTTCAAAAAAATTAGGATTTCATGGCTTTATAAACAAATCCAAATGGACTTTAGGCTTTTTTTATGTTGTACCTTTTCTCCTTCAGATAACACAACTTTCAAATATGTTTTCTTTCCTACTTTTACTAGAAATAGCATATTAAATGTAAAAGCCAAGCATGAACCCAAAACTGGTTGCTTTTCAAATATATAAATAAATCCAGATGTACATGAATGAACACAATCACTGTCCTGAGGATTATCTATGCTGCCTTTAAGATGACAGTAAACCAGCACTTCTCACATTCAAATAAAATCTTTATTCTTACAGAGAACTGGCCTATAGTAACCCAACCTTCACGTTTTCTGGCATGCTTCTCGTAGCCTTGCACTACTATGCAGGCTTTTCGTATGAGAATCACTTCTAAAGAAGCAGTTCAGTTCCCTAAAGAACAGGTTTCCAATTTGGAGGCCCAACACCTCTTACTGCGGCACTGATAACAATTCCATGATTATGTGAATCAGTTGAGCTACGCACAAAAAACCCCATCTTGTGGTTTCTAAGGGAGAAGTGAAAACAGCAAGATAGAAGCTCATCCAGGTCAGAAGACATGTTTATTTGACTTCATCACCTAGATTTTAGCAGGACTTCTCTACAGCAGATAACAACCAACCTATTTGCTACAGCTACCAAGTTCACTGGAACATGAAGCATCAAGGCAGGTTCACTCTGGTCTGCTGAATTTCAAGCTTATATTCCTAGTGATTAGAAGAATCTTGTTATGAAACATATGTGGTGCAAATTCACTTGCAAAGAAAAAAGGTGTGCTTGGGTGCTCCTGTACTTACATTAACTGTTGATTTTCTATTATCACCAAATACAAAGGTAAAAATCACAAACACCAAATGGAAACCAATAGAGATCATTAATTTAACCACATGGGCTTCATTGATTTATAGCCAGATACAAAGGTTACAAATAGTAATGGGAGGCAGCACCAAGAAGAATCTGACTGAGAGAAAGTAACAGGGAGAAGTTGTCAAAATGCCTGATAGTCAGATTTCTTTAACTTGATCAATTTCTGCTGCTCTATTCTCACCAGGAAGCGCAAAACCAGAGCGGAAACCTCTGAAAGGAAAAGTAATTGCTTACAGTCGACTGATGAGGCATTTACTCAGGGAATCCTGTCAGCTTCCCTTCCCCCATTTCACAATGTTGGGAATTTTAAAGTTTTAAGAAAGTTTCCACTGTATTCACAAGTAGCCAGTCTGACTTTGTGCTTCCCTTCTTAAGATGTCCCATCTACCTCCTATTCTCCTGTCCCAGTGTTGCAGAAGCAGTGAAGGACATTGGAGCATACCCTTATGGAAAGAGCCAGACTTGGTGGCTTTAAGGTGTGTAGTCAACACGGGCATTTCCTTGGTGGAAGCACCCGTGCCAACCAGTTGTAGGAGTACTTCTAAAACCTCTGACACACTGATGTCCAATCCATCTTCACTTACAGTGTATAGGTATACAAAGTTGAACGTAATAAATGCCCTTTTACTTCTCTGTTAGCCACAATCAGGAACTGCTGGGCTTCAGAAGAGCTGCAGGGAGAGGAGAACTTGCAGGCCAGGCCTTCCCTCTAGATTTCACTGGCAACTGAGTCTATCTCCTTCAGCTCTCCTGAGAAACTTAACAGCTTTGTTCTTCTGCATCTGGTGACAAAAATTCTTGAGCTTGAGCTATGCTATATTAGGATAGCCCCAATACAGAAGAGGGGGAAGATTTCAGCAGATTGGTATCAATCTCTGAGGTGTGTCTTTGGAGAAGAACTGAGTTCTTCTGCTGGGATATCCAAGGAACCCCCAGAAACTAACTGATGAGATATGGATGCAATGCTGAATATTTCAGTCATGAATCTCTAACACTAAAAATACGCGAAGTTTCAAGAGTACCCCTTACTGCTTGAGCATCTTTCTTTTCTAAGATCAGGTTACAGATGCTGAAGGTGATTTTCAATGAAAACACCAAAAATCTTCATCTTTGTGCTTTGTGCAATACTTACAGGAAATGAAAGTACAGGTCTAAAGAATGAAACACATGTTGCAAAGATAAAAATCTCTCCAATCTTGAGCAATAGGCCAAATGTTTTGTTATCATGGAAATGCAAACTTGAACTACCATTAGAAGACAGAAAAAAAAAAAAAAAGAGATGGAACAGGCTGAGAGCAAATGAACAAACATATCTGACTGCTTTGTTGAGTGGTAAGACAAGAGTTGTTGGGAGGAAGAATTGATGAACTGTCACAGTATGACAAATAAGACCTCTGTTGGATGTATTGATTCTGAACAGAGAATGACTCATGGATCTACTTCATTCTTGCTTCATTTACAGACAGTAAAGTACTTGAACAAATCACAGATGCTGCCAAAGGAGTCAGAGAAGAAAAAAATTCTTTTCCATGCATGAGATTTTGGGGTCGAAATTATTAATAACTGCTTGTTTTGTAGGACAGCTCATACAGTAGAGCTAATGTTTTGTACAAAGTATCACTGTCTCAATAACTGAACAGATGATCTTTTAGGCACATTGCACAGTTAAGACAGACTTGAAGACTCAAAAAGATTACCACATGAAAACCTGAGCATACTAGTATGTGTATTTGTCAACTATGTATGCATAGGAACTTTCTTGTGTGTTTCACGGCTTCAAAAACTGTTTAGTAACTGGAGCTCAGGAGAGAAAGTTTCATTCACTATTTTTCTCAAACACTACAAGCTCCAATACATTTTTTGCTCTCCTTGTTTCATCATAGAGGACTTATAGGCATTAGGCAGAGATTTCAAAGAAGCAAAATTATGTTTCAAAATTTATTTGGGTTATTAAGCCAAGAGAATCGTGGGTCACAGATGTTCTGTTTTCCTTCTTTTTTTTAACTTTGCCTTCATTTGATGAGCTGATGGGGTTTTTTTTGTCTTGATAATTGTCTTTTATATTTGGAAAATAAGCCTTGCAAATGTGAATAAAGTACATACCAAAGCAATGGCTCTGAGCTGAATTCACAAAGTATAATTCATCAAGGTTCTTTAATTCTGCGGCCAAAGTTGTTTTTTTTTTCAAAAATTTAACAGGACCATTCACCATTTTCCTGTAGACTACTATGCTATGTCCTATTTTTCTCCCTTATCTTGATGAAACTTCTTTTTCACTACCAGCTTTCCTTTCAAAACTGCAGCTTCTCTCTACCCACTCTTTTCCCTACTGCTAATGCAGCCAGGAGTCCAGGAATAACTATTACAGAACCACTAGAATAACTAAAATGATAATATTAGTTTTAAACCTTGAATCCTCTTGTTAAATGTAATTTTAAATCTTTAACATACAGAAAAACAAAATGCAATAATATGTTTACACACAACTATTAGTACCACAAAATTCACTTAGTCCCTTCCCCAATTCAGAGAGCAATCTCCACTCAACAAGCCTGCTGCTCTTTCCCTGGAAGAGACAAGAAATAAATGCAAAACATGAGGTGTCCCCTGCACCTGTCACAGAGCAATCCGAATTACAGCAGTCACAGCCTGGCTTTTTGTGACAGCCTGTGAGAGGTGCAGGAGGGCAGGTGTGGTGGCTTTCCTGGCAGGAGCTGACTGCTGCTTCAGGCCAGAGATGTGGTATGCTGGCTGCTGACACCAGATCGGGATGGGAAGGGAGTGGAGCAGCAAGGATCTGGCTTCCTCAGTTATTGTACAGGCCTACTGCAATTTACATGGGAATTACACAAACTCATGTAGTCCATTTCTAGAAGTGCTGATTAACTTTAGGAGGAACTACTTTGAATTATCTGCCAAGAGCAAAAACTACTCCTTTGTGCATTGTCAGCCTCGAGTAACTCAATCTGGAACTATTTTACCAATCTTTTAGATGTCTGAGTTTAATACAGACATTAGAGAGGGTAAAGTTAGGGCAGAGCTGATCCCAGCTGCCAAACTGCTTGAAGAAGGGAATTGTGAGTTAGCTTTGATCCAACACACGTTTGAAATGTATGTTCAGTTACTTCTAACACCAGATGGGTACAGCGAAAAAAAAGGACCTAGCTGCATACTTAATTTACAGTATACCAAACTCACTGTAAACTAAAATTACCAAAATACTCTTCAAATTGTTCTTGCAGATCATGCTCTCTCACCCCTCTCTCACCTCCCACCCTGGTCCTCCACAGTTTAGGGGTAACTGAAGCAGAGCAAAATGCCTTCACTCCTCTTTCGCAACCAAAGAGAGGTCTCTAGAGCCTAGATATCCTGCTTGCACTGGGATTCCCTCTCACTTCCAAGGAATACTTCTGAAGAAAATTGTGATAAACAGGAAAACATCCATTTAAGAACTATGTAACAGCTTGTTTAGTAGGAGAAATGGACCATTAGTGTGTGGAAATTCCCTCTCTTGACCTTTACAAGATGAAAGGTGAGAGCACTACAGAGAGTTACAGCAGCAGAGGACAGAGAGTACCAAAATATGATTGTGTTGGGCAAGGATTTATGTAATTAGATACATCTGGAGGAAAGGATTAACTACATGTCACGATACAGCCTGAATCAACTTTGCTTAGTTAAACTGCAAGGATATCTCCATTTACAAACCACACGTTTGCAGCACAGTGACTGACTCAAGTCAGGCAAATACGCATCAGGTACAGTCTTAAACAGCAGCAGAAGACTAGGCTGAGTGATTTTAGACTTTAGGGAGGTTTGGGGTTTTTTTTCTACTGTCTGAATTATATAGCAAAAATAATTTCCATTCTATAATATCTTTTACTAAGGAGTCAACTTTAATGTCTAATTTACAATGCTACAGTAAGGAAGCAAAGGGTTGAAAGGAGGTGCTGTCCAGTGTTGCAGTTTTACAGTTTAGAGTCACTGTGTGTGCAATGCCTTCAAGTCAAATGGTCTCACCATTTCCTAGCCCTCAAAAAATCTTTGTTACCATCCTCATGCTGCCTCCTTTTTTTTTTTTTTTTGGTAACTGATGCAGCCACATGGTGATTTCTACCACAAAACAGACCTAGCATAAGACCCACCTAGAAAAAAGGGGGATTGGGGATTATAATGACAAAGCAAGAGTGTCATAAACCTGAGAAACTGCCACAGGATGTTCCAGTAAATCTGCCAAGTCAGTAATATTCATGATGATTTGCTAAGTGCTGGCTATGAGGACTGAAGTTGCCTGGGTAGTCACATATCTAGTTTTCTAGAATGTCAGAACACTTTGGGCATTAAATGAGTAAAACTTACTCCTTCAACTTCTGCTTTTTTTCTGTCTCCTCTCATCCCTCAAGGTACCTGTGCCTTGCCACACAACCCAGCCCCTCTCCAAGATGTCTAAGGGATGCCTAAACGGAATTACAAATGCTAGGCTGTTTGAAACAGAGAGGAATATTTCATCAATGTTTTTTTATTTTAATCATATGAATAAGAGTTACTTAGAGTCTTGGTCTTCATCGGAACAGCTGCAGTTCTGGAAAGACTTCTAAATTATGAAGTTAAACAGTACTTTTTGTTAAATTTAAATTAAGACCAGAATGCATTTAAATTACCATGTTTTTGTCACATAAATCTTAAGCCTTCTCCTGTGTTTAACAACACCCTTTATTTTGCTATTCTCTAAATCACATAAGGGACGTGCTCCAAAGAAACTAATAATTTGCAAATAGTAACACTTAAGAGTGTGTTAGAAACAGAGCAACAATCTCATTTTCTCTTTCAACCATGCTGCATACTAACTACACACTCTAACAAAATAAATTTTATAAAACAATATCCTGACTGGGTCTAACAGCTGTAGTAATGAACCCCTGAAAAGAACACAGACTCACCCATACCTGGAGACTCAAAATAATTTCACTTCTTGACAAGTAAAATAATTTACCTTTTGACAGGCTGGACAGCTTTAATACAGGTCCTCAGAAACACTGCTCATTTACTACCTCTCTAGTCAAGCAGAAGTAGTCACAGCATACCTCTCTTCTCCAAAATGGGACTGTCATGCTACCCTAGTCAGACAGCTTGACCTCAGTAGCTTTCACTCTTGGCTTTTTCCATCCTTTGTGCTCTGCCTGTCACTTCTCTCACATTATTTCTCCTCTCCATCTTCTCAGTTCGGCACTGTGTTTCCCTACATAAACTGAAGAACTTAATAAGGCAGGCTGTAAATGCCCCATATGTGCCACTCCACATTTTCCATTTGGCTGTCAAAGGCATGAGGATAGGAGCCTCCAGAAGAGGATGTTTTGTAGCAGAGTCAGCCCTCAAAGACAAGACTACAGCATTCAGGGAGGGAGGTCAGCATTCACAGATGGGGGACTACTTGGCAGCAACACCCGTAACCAGAAAAGCAACACGTGACCAGATTACTGTGGCCTTCCCTTCCCTCCTCTGAAAGAAGTTTGGAGACAGAAGAAATGATTGCTCTGCTTTGTGGGTTTCTTTCTGTTTTTAGCAGTCTTGAAAAAACATTCAGAAAACAAGAATACATGCTTCTTGTCAGAAGTATCCAAAATAAGAACAAAGACATAGTCCTTTTTTGACACGTTACAACACAGAAGTTCAGAGTCATGAAGAAATTAAACAGGATCCACTAGCATCCAGCATGATCTCGCATTTAAACAATGTTTCCACTTGGAAAAATCTATAAACTCAATGGTTATTACTGTAATTGTGTACAAAGACATCTAGCATTAATTGAGAGGAACAATGCAGAAAAAAGTCTTTAGTAGTCCATGTGTCTAGAAGATTATTTCTTTTGGGAAATGAAGGAGCTATTTTGTTGCTTAGAGTGCAAATATACACTTCCCATGCCAACACAGGTACTACTTAGCCAGTGAGTATCTACAGGTCTACGGCAGAAATACCAGGCATCTCCAGTCTCTCATATAATGACTCCATACTCCCAAAAATAGGATCCAGAAAACAGGAGCAGCAAAAGACTGGCTGGTAGAAGACCCAGTGATTAACATTTTTTGTGCATTACAAAATGTAATAATAATAAACAGCAACATAGCTCATAGGACAAGTAAATTTTAGCTAAGAGAACCTTCTGGAGATAAGCTGGGGTGAGCCCAAGTTACTGTTCTGTTGTGTAGGAAGGAAAGGCAGGTCTTCCCAAAAATCCCCTAATCAGTAAACAGCTGGGATTCAAAAGAACTTTGACATGTACCTAAATGGAACAACCTAAGTGAAAGTTCATGCCTCCACAGAGTCCTTCTGGAGCTCTTTGGCACCAGGGATCCCAATGTCCTTCCATTACAGCATAAGCTAAGGAGAAACTCAAAGGCAATTTATGCTGCTCAGCATGCTAATACCACCTAGTAACATTTCTGATCAGAAATCAGGAGTAATGATCTGTCAAAACCAGGCTGGCTCTTAGCTCCATCACCTCCAGTTTCTACAAACCACACAGAACTCTGTTTAGAGTTCCCCCAGAGGGACAGGCATACAGCTGTCCTGAGGAAGGACATTCCTTTCTCTTCCTCATCTTTGGCAGCACAGATCTGTCTTTCTAGATCCTAAAACAATGTGATTCTACGTTCTGCCTGAAATCCTTCTCAGATCATCAAAACTTCTTCCCTGATCCTACCCAAATAACTCGTGAACATTTTTTTCTATTTTTGTACTAAGTAAAGTAGCCTCTTTGTGAGACAGTATCTCACTGCCACTCAGAAACATCTTTTAGGGAGGTTTATCTAACCTCCCTAGCTCACTTTTATCTACATATATGAGAGTATACACTACTTCCTAACAATAGCTTTTAGGTAATTCTTAGAACAAAAATGCATTTCTTGTAATTACTACAAGTGAATTTCTTCTTTTATTATCAAGCTCATTTATAAATTCAATTTAATTTCAAGAGTGTGAAAATTTAAATTCTGGCATTGGAATACATGTGAGCAGCTCTTTTGCTACTCCTAATTCAAAGTAAATATTTGATTGACAAAAAACTCCAAATAACCTTAAGCCAATTCTTAGTGAAATGCTACGTGTGAGTATCAAGAATTCTCAAACATAGGTATTGACAAAGAGCAGGATTTTTCTCCTACAGATCATCAAACAGAAAGAATTGAAGCCAGTTTGAGCTGCCCTTGTCAAACAGGACTCAAGTCTCAAGGCAATAGGAAGTGAAATAATGTTTAAATGTATACAGGTTTGAACTAAGTAAGGGTTTATCTTAATGACAGCTTTTATCAGCATAACTATATTAGATTAAATTTTCTACACAGATTTACCCTGTTCCCCCAAATCCCTATTACTATGAAAACTTACACAATCACACAGTGTTTGTGTAATAATGTTATTATTGAGACCTTAGCTGTAACTATAAACATTGAATACATGATGAAATGTATGACATTTTACAGCTAATACAGGCAAATATATAAGAAGAAGCATCTCCCCACTAATAATTTTTAATTTGTGAAACTTAGGTAACTCTTTGAACTTCACTGTGACATGCTACAAAGTATTTGCTCATTTTCTCTAGAGGATAACTAATAATGAGGCACTCACTGTTTTACAATCAGTATACACAAAACACTTAATGAATATTTAACCAGCACTTACATTTTCACACTGCATCTTTCTGGATTTTATGTGGGAAACATTGAGTCCATCAATAACAATATCAAACGGAAGTCGATTTTCCACAAATGTTTGAAAGGCCTCAAATTCCTGAAATAAATAAATAAATAAACACAGGGGAGTAATACATCGAGTTTAACAGAAAGAAATTCCATTCTGTTTTTATTAAAAAAGGAAACAAAGCCCAAATGTCTCACTTTTCCTTTGCTGGCTACACTTCACATCATTACTTGCTTATTTCCTAAAACAACCACACCAAAAAAAAACCACCCCATCTTTTAAACCGTAAGTCCTACATTGGATACATTCGATAAAATCATTCCAACCAAAAATTACATTACAACTGAAAACCAAAACTTTACAGACATCCAGATTTTCAGAATTACAATCTGAACTGTACACTTTATATAAAGATACATCCTATAGTCATTGTCACACAGCAGCTGCTAAACAAAGCAACTTTACAGACCAGTAGACACTTTCACTACTACTAGCTCTTAACATATCCAAATGTAAAATAGTCATCATACTTAGGTTCTATGGAAGAATTATGAAATCTCTGAATGTCATTCAGTATTTAAATAAACATTCATTTAGAAAGACAGTACTCCATTTGTGAGAAACACGTGGTTTTAAGGCTAAAACAATGAACTTTCTTACTAGGTCAGAAATGTAATGCACTGATTGAGCAGAACAACAGCATCCGTCCAGTTTTTCCATCAGAAGGAAACCACAACTGCTTTAGGTTTGAGAGTCCATAAGAGGAGAACAGACTACAAAGCTATAATAAAATCTTCAGGAATTTCTCCCTTGATTTTTGAGGAAAGATTTAGTAGTTTTTTTGCAGACACTTGCATAAGATTTCTACTTTTTGCTTCTGACTGTTCTTAAGAAGCACAAGAACTCTGCACTATCTGGATGGGCAATGACCTAGTTGCATAAATTACCTTTCTAGTAACAAATAAGATTTATTTATCACTGACAGAGCTTTCAAAGTCCAGGCTATAAATTAACTTTCACAGGAACTCAAAACAATTAATATTTCATGCCTTCTGCAAAGGATTCAAGAAGTACTCTTCTAATCTTGCCTTCTTCCACACAGCAATATGGCAACATATGTCTACATAAAAAACACTGCCTCAGCACCCAAAAACACATACAGCATATACAATTCTTCCTTGGAGAAAAAAGGAAAGAAAGAATTCATTTTTCCAGAAACTACAATGCTGTCAGGCAGTAACAAACGATCACCAACTTCAAATTTAGTTGGAATGCTTATGACAAATTATACTAGGAAAAGGGTTACTTGTATTAAGAGTACAAACCAAGCAAGATAAGATGCCTCACTCAGCTGTTAAAATTTCAGGAATAATTTCCAAGTGAACAGAGGTGTACCAGTCAAAGCACAGTGATAAGAATACAGACAACACAGGGCTCAGCCTAGCACCTAGGAATCAATCACTTTTTATGTGATCTTTCATTTCTCCATTGCTTAAATAAATGTTACTATTGATATAAAAAGCTGGCCAAGGAAATTGTCACCTAAAACAAAAATGAATTGTTGGTACTTGTGAAGTATTTTCCCCAGCCCCGTGCCCTAATCTCAACATATTTTCTACAGATGAATAAAAATTCTCATTGCCATCTGACAGGGACACCAAGACACAAAAGGAAGTCACTAGGAAAGGCAGTGGCAGGGATGGCAGGTAGAAACAAGTGCAAAGCCAAACAACATGGATTCCTGACTTCCGGGCATACGCCATCCACGGACCTCCGCATGGTTCCAAATCTGGTGAGTCATCACTGCAATACTGGATGGCTGTCTGAAATGTGGGAGAGGCGAAAAGAAGCAAAATACACACAGCCCAAGTGAAGGTAAGATAAAGATGAGTGAAAATAGAGAAGACAAAACAAGTGGAAGCAGGTGAAACATGTGGTAAATACTCCAAGAGAGCATTATTTTCTCAATGCCAACAAATGGAAATATTATTTGAAGTAACATAGTTATAGTCAAGCAGACATTTTTTAGAAGCAAGCTGTACAAGTAACCTTGTCTTTACAGGCTCAGTTCAATACAAAACAAGCACTTTGCAGAGAAATTTTCAAGCTTTATTTTATTTCAAGGAACAATAGTTACAGAGCAGTTCCTGAAAAGGTGGTTTTCCCTGATGGGCAGAGTAGACTGTTTTGTTCAGGGAATACTACAGCATGAGTTGGGGAAGCAGCAGAGGGGTTCAGTGGGTCTGCACTCTGCCCACTCTTTGCTTGGATCCCTCTCCTCTCCCAGAAGGGCAGATGGTGCGAGGCTGTCAGAAGGGTCCTGCTGAGAGGCACCAGGATAGGCTCAGCACTCCTCAGAAAGCCATCTCCTGGCTCTCTGGGATTTTCTTCTGGAGCTGGGGAGATGCTGGAGCTTTTTCAGTGTCATTCCTTTGGCCACTCCACCTTTCCCCACCATTTCCTCCTGCCCATATCTCCTAACATTCTCAACAGATGCCTGACAAGACAGTAGGCAGCCTGCCAGCCTCCCAGATCAGCTTAATCGTTGTGCATCTTTATGAGTAAACTGTGCAAAACAGGGAGAGAAGGTTTGCTGGTGGCAAGGAGACTTATCCATGCAGGGAGATGAGGAGTTAATAGCAAAGTGCAGAAGACAAATGGCCAACTTTAATTCATGTCACCAAACACAGAAGACTCCAATAAAAAGCCTCAGACAGACTAAAAAATCCCAAGGGACAGTTCATTTTCTCCTCACCACCCATATTTCCCCAGCAACACATGAGAGTGTGTTCTCTCCTTTTCCAGAAAAAAAATACATTAAGAATGACAGAGAAGGTCTCCTCCCATGAGAGACAGTTTTTGAGCTGCCATATTTCTCATCCTGTCTGGACACAGGGAAGAAAAAAGGGCAAACCCTGGAAATAAGCAGCAGGCTACCTCATCCAGAAATAATACAAACACCCAAAGACTTACACTGTAGGAGTGTACTGGGTCTGGCTGAGCTGGAGTTAATGTTCCCCATAGCAGCCCTCACGGCGCTGTGTGATGCACTGGTAGCTAAAAAGGTGTTGCTAACACACCAGTGTTTTGGCTACTGCTGAGCAGTGCTCCTACATTAAGGCGGTGTCTCCAACATTCCCCCTCACCAGTAGGCTGGTGGTGGACAAAATCTTGGGAGGGGACATAACCAAGACAGCTGACTCAACCTGACCAAAGGGATGTCCCATCCATATGACACCTCCTCAGAACATCTAAGAGAAAGAAGGGGGCAAGGGGAGGGCATTTGTTATTATGACCTTTGTTTTCTGGAGCAACTGCTATGCATAGTGATGCTCTACTTCCCAGGGAGTGGCTGGACATCACCTGCCAATGGGAAGTAGAGAATAAATATTTTATTTTTCTTTGCTTCTGCATGCAGCCTTTGCTTTTCCTTTAATAAACCTATACCTGATTCACAAGGGTTTTTCCATCTCATTTTCTCCCCCTACTGGCCTTGTCCTGTTGAGAGGAGTGACAGAGCAGCTTGGTGGTCAGCTGGTGTCCAACCAAGACCAACCCACCACAAAGAGAGAAAGGAGACAATTCAAAGGATGTTGATCTTTTAAAGACTGGGATTTGTCTGGATTTTATGTAGATCTTATTTCAGCCACAGTGGTAAACAGATGATTCATCCACAGTTCCCTAAAGATATCTCCCCCATTAGCTAACTGTTAGAAGAAATTAAAGGCTTTCTTTCTAAGCAGTAAATGAAGTAGAGCACAGCTGCAGTTAGGGTACAACTAATCAAGAGAATCCAAACATGATGGCCATCAAGGCAGTACAAGGATGACGTGAAGGTTACAGAATCACAGAATATGCTGAGCTGAAAGGGACCCACAAGGATCATTGAGTCCAACTCTTGGCCCTGCACCCTGCCAGGTTGGTTTAGGCAAAAAAAAAGCAAGCTATTCACAAAGGCTTACCCTTCCAAATGGAGACTGCAACATGATCTACACGTACCCCTGCGTATGCCACAGGAGCATTTACATGGAAACATCCTGCTCAGCAAGACAAAGGGCACTTCTGATTAACTCCTTCAATAAGCCAACAAGTAGCAAATCACACCTCTCTCTTTCTCCCTGCCCCCTCCCTCCCCCCCCATCCTCCAGGTAAGAGCACCAAAACAAACACAGCAAATCTTACACTAATTTCTAACTTGTTCTGACTGGGTTCATCTCACAAAGTTTTTAAGGAAAAATCCATTTTCCCAGCCTCAAAAACATGACTCAAACTGAAGGAACTAAACTAAAACCACATTTTGTATTGCTTATTGACGTGACCCTCTTAAGGCTCCGGTCATGCAGAGAAGTACTGCAATACAGCAGGGCTGTTACCTCACTGCAGGACTTCCCCCCACACACACGCACAGCACAGCACAGCACAGTGCTCACAGTGGCTCCAGTGATATCCTGTTTCACACCACGAACAAAAGAAGAGGGAATTTTAAAAAACCCACCTGATTTCATTCATTGCCTTACTGGGAAAACGGAGGAAGGCCAACTACGCAACCTTTAAAAATGATTCACTGCACCTTCTATTAAAAAAATCTTTTCTTCACAAACGGACACACACTGACTAAATCAATTTGAGAGAAAAAGCCAGCTATAACCAAACCCATGATGGAATTTACATTGATGTAAAGAATTTAAGAGTTTTAAAATAATTAATTGTTTAATCATTAGGGTGTGGGTGGCTCAAGTCCATTCATATCTTGGCAAAAGCATAAAGAGTTGCATTTTTTTTGTATTTCACACCAGCTGGATGGCTCATGCACTATTTCACCATCATTTTATACTGGTATGTACTGGTGCTGCCCCAGAAAAGGGTGTTTCTACCTTCTCCCTTTCCTCAGCCATTCATTCCTGGCTTTGTTCCCTCACCTACCTATGCACACATGTTAGCACATGGAGAAAGACTCAACTGGATGAACTGAGCCCATACAACAGTTTTAGTCTGCACCAGTCCCCCTGTTGAGGTTACAACACAGAGGATTGTCCTGGCATGAAAATGCAGCCAGAATACGGAATGAGATTGGTAACAGCTGAGACTACTGGGATCACCTTTTCCCATAGGTAGCCCTGACTATGCTGACTAAGTTATGAAACTACAACATTCTATGAAATGTTACTCCCAGCGTGGAATACTACAGAAAAGCAA
Organism: Corvus moneduloides; assembly: GCF_009650955.1. Lineage (NCBI taxonomy): Eukaryota > Metazoa > Chordata > Aves > Passeriformes > Corvidae > Corvus > Corvus moneduloides. The sequence goes on from NC_045481.1 coordinate 25,738,895, forward strand.
GAGAGGTTGGTTTTATAAAAAGAACTATAGGAATTATTGTTTGAAAAAGCAAGCAAGAATAAAAAGACTAGTTTTGCTACCTTAAATAATTCATTTAAAGGGTGTTTTCTTAAGTAAGTGTACCCTCAGACTTCAAAAGTCTAGTTTGCACAGTGAAAAGTATTTGAAATAGCAGTAGTAATAAATATGAAAATAGTAATTTTTGGTAAGACAATACTATTTCTGTAAATACATCTATAGCTTTATAGAACAGAAATATATGTTTTTCTTCCCATACTAGTGCACATACAGATTACAAGCTTCAAAACCACAACAAAAATGAGGGAAGGAATTCATTACTAGCATTTACAGACACTATGTTAAACATGATAACATAAATAAATATTTCAAAACAAAGAAAATATAGCTAAACAAGCATGTCCCTTGGCAAGTGCAATGAGAGTAATCCACATTAGTATTTTGAAATAATTTTAATGTCTGTAACAGTTCTAAGTGTTAAGAACAAAAAAAACTACACTAAAACCTATTCAAATCACTGCAGAAAAGGCTGTTTGTCACTTCCTCTAAACAATAAAGTTTTTACTCACTTCAGGAATGGTGGAGAGATACTAGTTGAATTAAAAAATGCAAAACTACAATATTCAACGTGTGTTTTTTCAAGAGGAAGTCACAATAGTTTAAGCTTTGTACAACAGAAGCAGTGCTTCTCCTCTTGTTAAATGACAATATCCTCAAGTGCAAGGAAAGAGCAAATTCTAATTAACCAAATATTATACTGCACTTAATTATAATTTAACTATCCCTATTATCAAACAGGGTGTATTCCAGTATCACAAGAGCAGCTTTCAGAGAAGTGAAAACATTCAATTTTTAACAGTTTCATAAAATACAATGTTATGGGGGTTGCTTTGTTTTCAGCAATGTTTCCTGATATCAGAAGAAAAACACAGGAATGAATACTAAGTGTGAGAAATAAAATTCAGCTGTCAAACTGAAATCCAGCCAGTTCTTTTTTTTAAGGTGCCTTGGTGGAGCACTCTTAAATCTAGTTCCTATGCCTGAAGGGTTTGAATACTTCCCCTACAGTTTCAAAGCTTGGAAATCCCCTCCAAACCCTTCTAAACAGGAAGGCTTTTCTCGGTATTATGTATGGTATCCCTAGGTAGCCTGGATTGCACACGATTTGTTTGGCCTGTTACATGCGTCTCTGAGTTTACAAATAATCCCAGAGTCAGGAACTCCTGTGGCTGTAGCCTTCAGAGGCATGGTCATGAACAGGAAGGTGCTTGCAGGCACTCTGGCTGCGATGTGTGCCGTGCTGCCCGTGCACAGCCTCTGTCCGCAGCGGGCACGGCCGGCACAGGACTCAGCTAACCCACATGAGAATACTGCAGAGGAGGTAAATGGCACACGTATCCTGGGCTGTGGCACATACTGTGCACACAGTATCAGCTGTTTGCTTGCAAGCGCTTTTCTCCTCATAGCCCCTGATCTTCCAAGGAGACACAGCAGCCTAAGTGAATTAACTAGCCTTCCTGAGCTCAAGCAAAGAAGCCATGACATCCAAGATGGACAGCCATAATCACCCAGGCATCTCAGGGCAAGTAAGAGTAGCTCACCTTGCAAACAGCTAAAGTGCAGGCAATTTAGCTGACTTTGACCACAAGCTGAGAGTCAACGAAGCAGGTAGAAAAATGAGAAGATCACAGTGGAAGTTGAGAGTGAAGGCACCACCAGGTGGGGTTAGAGCAGAATGTGTCAGACAGAGGCTTCTTAAACATTAGTACATAGAGGCTTTGGAAGTAATTAATTACTCCATTCAGAACAAGACTGACATGTACCCAAAGCCCCCTTTGGGTCACTTAGCCTTTGGAGCAAATCATGGAGTTGGAAGGAGAACCAAAGCTTTACAGAAAAAAAAAAGTATCAATCTAAAAGGTAAGAGTTAGAACTTTATCTTCAAGGTTCCTTGGAAAAAATACCGCCTCATTCAGCTGAGATGAATGGGCTACTTCCTCTTTGTCCTCCCCTTATGTTCTAGAAGAATATGTAAAATCCCTGCTTAGTCCAGATCTAGTGTGGAAACTCACATCCCATCCACAAGCCCATCTCTTCCTGCCTTCTTGACAGCACATAAACATCTCCAATGAGCTTCCTTCCCACTGCACAACAGTCCTTTCAGGCTTATCAGAGGTATGTAGGACCACAAAGGGAATGAAATTTCAGCATTTGCGTAAACACCCAGGAGCAGCTGCGACATGAAAGTCATCACAGCTAAAGTTGATTCTGCATCTCAGCACACCAATTACAGCCTCCCAGGCTCAATGGCATAGCTCTCAATTAAATGCAGCCAGAGTAAACAAGCATCTGACTGAAAATATCACATAGAAATTTGGTATGAAAGGTGACAGTCTTATTGTAACTGTTTTCTTTCTATGGCAGCCTGCAAGGTTACAGCTCACTGTATGAGATCATCATATGACAGCCTAACAGACCTTCCAGAAGCTATGCATAAGGATCTGAATTACTGCCTACTTTAATGTGTAACATTTCCTTATCACAGATAATCATAGTTCATGCAAGCCATCTTTTTAACATATTTGTAAACAGTGTTCACTACCATTCTGATGTACAAACCCATGTTGTTTGATTTTCTTTCCTAAAACTAATTACAAAAAAGGTTTCTTTTTTTTAATCACAGCACAACAAACCACTTTTGGGGGATCCTCAACAAACCAGGTCTTTGTTCCTAATTTTCTACTCTGATCACATTTATTCTTAAGTGACAGAAATAAAATAAAGCAATGATGCTGTTGCAAAAGTAAGACAAAAGACTGTTCCTCAGTGAAGAAAAAAAGACCAAATGCATTACACATTCAATTTGAAACACTGTTGGAAAAAAAATACTGAGCTCAAAACAAACTGTTTCCCTGATTAATCATTTCATTGCAAGAAATACAGATGCACTAAAGAAAACTAGTTAGGAGAGAAGAAGGAATACAAAGCTAAAGTTTCCTACTTGAATTATGGCTACTACAAAAAAAGTGACTGACTGGAAAATGAATCCCCCCCCGCCTTCTCAGATATATTTGCTTACATCCTTATTTCAGCCTCATCACCTAGTTCCCCTCTGGAAGCCCCTGGCTGCAGAAGAAGTCACACAGTCTGACATACCTAAAATGGGCAGTGTATTTTCATCACCACATGTCTGCTTTCACAGCACAAGGGCAATTAAAAAGTCCCAAATTTATTTCTGGAAACATCTGATACATCATGACACTGTTTTGCCACTACCCCCACATCCATACTCAAAATTCACTGAAGAAGCAGGCTTTAAGCTGTACAAACAACAGTAAACTCACCAAGTTCATCTCCATTCAGGGACTGCCTGCTGATACAGAACTGGAACAAGTTGAGTTTGAAACTAGTAAGTAGGTGGCCCCAGAGTGATAACTGATGGAATTTCAGCTATCACACAAACTAACAGAATCTACTGACATCAAAATTTAATATAGTGTATTGAGTCTTTGTTTCATTAGATTGCATTCATTTAATCAATCAGGTTCTCACACAGGGGGAACATAATTTCTACTACTGTTCAGATTGTGTGTGAAGGTCCTGTTACCCAGAACTCCCTTCCTAAATCTCCCCACCTTCAACTGGTACTGCCAATCTAGCCCTGCCTACTTGACACATTTGAAATTTTCAAGCCATACAGCATTCGATAAAACACAGCCTTTTGTTTACTTTATGATATTATAGAACACCAGTACCTATTAAATACTTAAAATTACTGCTACATTTTAAAGGATAATTTTTTTCTCCTGTACAATTCACAGCTAGATCAGATCAAAAGTCCTGAACCAAAAATAAAATCTGTGTGGAAATTAGATGTTTGCACAATAGGCTGCACATATTACAAACACCCCAAGATTAATTATTTAAAGTTTCTGTAACTGATAAGCATGTTTAATGTCTGTGCCTGCAGAAAGCCTGAAGAATTAAACCTGGTTTCCTCTTCTATATTTTCAAAGCTGGTGAAGAACTGAGGTGCCAGCTGCAACAAATCCCAAATCAATACTCAAAGATAAAGCAAACCTGCCCTGAGATGTGGTGTGGGCTCCATCTAGTGGGGCTCAGCTTTGTTCCGTATCACTACCACCAAATCTGTTATCTCCACACAAAATGTGTCAGAAATAGAATCATAGAATCATTAAGGTTGGAAAAAACCTCCAAAATCATCGAATCCAACTGATCACCTCCTTGTCAACTAGGCCATAGCACTCAGTGCACCATCCAGTCATTTCTTGAACACCTCCAGGGACGGTGACTCTACCACCTCCCTAGGCAACCCATTACATGTTTTACCACCCTTTCAGTCAAGAAATTCTTCCTAACATCCAACTTCAACCTCCCCCAGCACAGCTTGATGTTATGTCCTCTTACCCTGTTGCCAGTTGCCTGGGAGAAGAGACTGTCCTCCCCTTGGCTGCAGCCTCCTTTCAGGTACTTGTAGAGACCAGTAAGGTCTCCCCTGAGTCTCCTTTTCTCCAGGGTGAACAACCCCAGCTCCCTCAGCCACTCCTCATATGACATACTCTCCAGACCCTTCACCAGCTCTGTTGTCCTTCTCTGGACACGCTCCAGCATCTCAATGTCCTCCTTACAGCGAGGGACACAGAACTGGATGCAGGATTAGCGATATGGCCTCACCAGTGCTGAGCACAGGGGAACAATCACTGCCCTGGTCCTGCTGGCCACACTATTTCTGATACAGGCCAGGATGCCACTGGCCTTCTTGGCCACCTGGGCACACCCTGGATTATGTCCAGCTGCTGTGAAGCAGCACCCCCACGTCCTTTTCTTCCAGGCAGCTTTCCAGCCACTCTGTCCCCAGCCTGTAGCACTGTCTGGGGTTGTTGTGACAGAAGTCCAGGATCTGACATTTTGCCTCATTGAACCTCATAGAGTTGGCCTCGACCTACTGATCCAGTCTATCCAGATCCATCTGCAGAGCCTTCCTACCTTCCAGCTCATAAACACTCCCAACCCAGCTTGGTGTTGGCTGTGAACTTGTTGAGGGCGCACTTGATCCCCTTCATCCAGATCATCGACAAAGGTATTAAACAGAACTGGCCCAAACACTGAGCCCTGGGGAACCCCCCTGGTCACCGGCTGCCAACTGGATGTAGCTCCTTTCACCACTGCTGTCTGGGCCCGGCCATCCAGCCAGGTTTTCACCTGGTGGAGAGCATATCTGTCCAAGCCATGGGCTACCAGCTTCCCCAGGAGAATGCTGTGAGGCAAAGTCAAAAGCTTTACTGAAGTCACAGAACTGCAATATACTACAGTGTCTGGAAATTGTGCCCTCTCATAAGTTTACCACAACCTTTGAAAAGCTAATGTATACTGTAATTATAAATATGAAAGTGTATCTTTAAAACTGAGGAGTACTTGATTGGTTGGTGGGCCGTGAAAGGTGACAGAACAAAACTACAACTGGTTCTTTTACTTTTTTGCAAGCTCAAAATACTAGACGTCTTATTTTGTTCTATTTACTGGGTTTTATTCCATATTTTAAATTTAGCTTTTGGAGGATTAAAATATTTTAATTTTTTAACATTAAAACCCCCACACTTTAATTATTTCAGCATTCATTAATACCTGGCTGAAGATACAAGAACAAATAAAATATGAAAGATGCTGAGATTTAGACCTGAATTATAAACACAACTGAAAAAGACACATAGGATACTTCATGGCGTATCTAATGGCCCATCAATGTTTAAAACAAAGAAAAAAATTTGTAGTGTTTTTGAAGTGTCTGAACATTACTTGTATATTACCTTTGTAGCCAATGAACCTGGCAGTGTGCAAGACCTACCTGTGGACTTGTCTTTCTAAAAGTGTCGGTTCCATGTATCACATCCCTTACTATTCTCTCGCTGAGATTACTGTACTCCTCTTCGGTGAGGTTACTATCCTCCAGCTGATGGTTGCAAACTGGGCATTGTCCACTGCAGTAATAGCGAAACAAGAAAATAAAAGGAAAAAGGCTTTTAAATAAGAAACTCCTTAAATATTACTAACTTATCAACGAGCACAATTCTTTACAAGAACCCCAACAGAGTACAATCATCAGAAAATCAGCTGTACTCTTTCTGTGATGCATCCAAACCCTACTAAAGTCACTAGAATTATTTTTATGTGATTTAGTGGGATCAGCACCAAAAATTTAATTCTAGTGACATCTGAAGACTTAGCAGTAAAACTCTGCAGGAAAGCAAGGGGGAAAACAGAATATTTAATTCCTCAGCATCTATTTATACCTTGAGAGATAGGAGTTCTATCCTAAGCATTACCACAAATTCCCACATCTCAAACATTCAAAAGTTTCCCTACTAGACAGGAAAGTCATTACGGACACACAGAGCTCTGATGTCAATGTGGGAAGGTGAGCCTGCTGCACTGGCCTGAACAGAATATATGAAACAGCTGTAGACATGTTAGTTGAAGCTAGCAGGCACATCGCAGAGCCTTGATCTAGCTATAAATCCATTCCGAAGTCTTACAACAAGAAAATGCACCAGTGAAATGCTCCACTGTTGTGCCAACGACTGCTCCTAACAAAAAAAGCTAAGCTATATGTGCCTGGTTTATCAAGGTTTAGAATAATCAAACCTGCCACAGGTATAGGAATAACCCTGCCCAAAAGAATAAGGAAAAATAAAAAAAAAAAAAAAACAAGGAAAGCAAGAAAAGGTAACATAAATCTGTTGTACAGTTGGAAAAGCAAATAGTGACCAATACTGACTTATTTGTGCCACTTGTCTTTCACTACCAGACTTCCCCTTAATTCTAGGCTGTTTGCTCAGATCTCTCCAAGGTGGTCAGAGAGAACAGACTGAGAGCAGAATGGGACTAAGACAGAAATACTCTTTTCTCAGAAAGCTCTCAGGAATGTTAAGTCACACTGGCATACCTGTACGATGCCCCATAACACCAAGGACTTTCTAATATCTGGCTGACTGCACCCAAACAGAAAGCAGCTTTACATTGCTGTCTCCTGACAACTAATCACTACTTGTTTATTGCTAAAATACTTCCATTCCTGCTCTGCAGCACAGGCTGAGTCTCACACGGATCTAGAAATGCAGACTGCTGCAGAAGAAAAAGCTCTGCAGGTACAGTCAACCAATGCCACCAACTGGCATTCATTTCCCAGAGCCACAAACACTTCCATGAGGCACAGCTGTGTCAGGGACTGTGTGACTGCAAGCACTGGCACAGTTTCCTTATCACTTACATCATCCACTTCTCAGTATTCTTTTTTCCCTGTTGCACGACCAGCAGCTATGGTAGCAACTGCAGTCTGCAAATCCTAAATCATACATTTTTTTGTCTCTGACACATGCAAGAACTCTCCACTGATTAGTCCATGCATGTTTTTTAAGACTAGAATATCAAAGAGATTGAAAATCCACCATAAAAGAAAAGATCACAGTATAGAACAATAGGGGATGTGAAGAAACAGCCCTCAAACTCTTTAGTTTCCTTAAGAAGAGTGCTGGCATGTCGCAAGAGATCCTGAACAATTTTCCAGAACAGCATGAGCAAGGTTACACTACAGAGAACACTCAGATCCATGCCTGCCAAGAGGCACAACCATGTATCTCACCAACCGAGTGCTGCAAAACCTTACCAGCACTGGGAAAAGGCCACAGACGAAAAGTCTTGTAACTCTCGAAAGAAAAAATGGTCAAATTTCAAGGTTTATTTGTAGGGGGTTCAAGTTTCTGGCTATCACTGTTTAAAGAAACTAGGAACTCAGTGCTAGAGGAAGAAGAAAATATCCTGCATATGAGCATCTTAGATATAACTGCCAGTATTTATACAAAATCAGAATAACCTATGAATAAGCCTATTACCTTGCCAAAGTCAGTTTAGGAAAAAATAGTTTTTAACCATGGATTTTTTAACTCAAGACTCATGTTTTAAGACATCAGTTATGCTGACTGCAGAGAAGAGTCTAGTAACAATCACTGCATGAGTTTCAGAGATACATTAAGGGCTTTGTCCCTTATGATTAGGGCCAAAAAGAAAAACCAAGCCCACATAAAAACACCAACAAAACCAATGAACTCTTTTTTGGTTTATCTGTCAGCATCCATTTTATTTAAGAAAAACAAAGCTCTTTTATTATTTTTATTTTCTTGAAACCATTTTAATTTTATTCAAATACTTATCCAAGTAGGCTACCTCAAACTTGTTTAGTTCAAAATAAAGTGTTCTTACAGTTCTAACAGCATAACTACTACGTAACTACTTGTCATCACTTTGTTCACAGATTCTTAATCCATGGTAAAAGGTGAGGTGATCTAAGTCAGTTTTAGCTCTCAAAGTCTTTAACTGTTTACAGACAGTAAGATAGAAAACAGACTCAGCTCTTAGTCAAGACAAATGACTTTAGAATTTTGAAGCTCTTAAAGGCTGGAAAAGGTTGTCTAAAATATTATTTATTATAACAGAGTACAGTACCGCACACATTCATACACAATAATAACCTATTGTATAGAAAACAATTCTTCAAGAGTGAGTTGTGCTGCTGTTTCAAGGGCTTCAAAAGCTGCAGGCTCTATACGAGCTTTTACTTCAGAGTATGCAACATAAAGTATTTTTATAAACCACCTAAAAAACCCATAATCCATTGGAAACATTCTCCTAATTAATACATTTATAGCTGCCAAATTGCTACAAAAGCATAGAACAAGGTTTCAAATAGAATAACATTTAAAATAGCAGTTTTCAGACATTAAGAAAACTGCACTGTAATAGAAACACACATCCAAGCTATGCCTGTGAAAACCTAAGAACCATTTTGTCTTCACTGATAATCAGATAGGAAGGGAGAAACCTTCCATCTGTACCAATTAACTGCAGTGTGCAAACAGTATCAGTTTTCAAGAAGATAACACTTTACACACCAAAGCTTTTCCGCTATATATCATGTTAAACAACAGTATTATAAAGCCAACAAAAAATAAAGTCTTTAAATCCTAAACAGTAGACAAATAAGCCACACAGTAAAACTTTTTTACTTAAAAAATCTTATATTTTGCTGTGTTTTTCCATCCTGGCTCTGCTTAGCATAACTCTTTTCCAAATGTGCATGTTGGGTCTTGTTTAATGTACAAGAAAGAGCTGGAAACTGAAGTTTGTGAAATCGTATGTCACAACAAAGGCTCATACCCTCAAGGATTAAAATATTGTCGTATATAAGGAAAACTATTTTTGTTTTTGAAAGAAGATTTCAAGATAGAATAATCAAGACAACACCTCACTTATAAATAAAATGTTGCATTTACCTGTCTTTAATGTTGGTCAGGCGTCCTCTCCAGTTCCCTCCTGGTATACTAATATGTACAGAGGGAAAGATAAATAAAAACATTAGATTCTTATTTAACGATATCTGAATTACCTGTCAGAATAATTACATTTTGGTCAACATTTAGAAATAAAAAACCAAACAATCATCTACCCTGCATAGGAATTACACAAAGATCCATATTAATTTAGTAACACCTGGAAATATTATATAAAGAACCAGCATTTAACAGCATGCAAAGAACTAACACCATCAACCTCCACAGTTTATGTTGTCCCCAAATTTTAAGAACCATACAAACAATCAGGGTGCACTGACAACTTTTAAGTTACTGCCCTACACATTCATAAACCATTCCAAAAATGGTAGTGCATTCCCACTGCCACATTTTCCATCCAGGAAGACTAACCTGTAAAATGGCTCTGTAGCCCACACAAATCAAAGCCAACAGTTTAAAAAAAAAAAAAAAAAAAAAATCACAGATGGGCTCACATACGAGCTCATGACAAAATGGAATGGGCTCAGGTGAACCCCATTGTGCATGCACAGTGTAACAAGCTGTAATTTGCAGAGTCTGACAAACACTTCTCATGACAACAAACCGTGTGACCTGCTAAATACCGTGCTGAAACAAAGAGCCTCCTATAAAGATTGTATAGAATACTAGGAGGTGAACAAAGTCAATACATTTAATCTTCACTTTACCTAGTGGAATTTGCTGCCTCTTTCATTTAAAAAAAGAAACTATCCAACTTTCAACTAGCTTACTACTTCTACACTTCAATAAATTACAGGCAAAGCCCTCATACACCTGTCAATATTCCTCATGTACCACCCCAGAAAGACAAGAAGTCAGCTATTTTGAATTGCCATGACCCACCATGATTTCCTAATTTTTGTACCAAGGAGTAATATTTAACAGGTAAAAGAAAAGATGAAATCAGTACAAATTTTAAACTTTCACAATAATTTGGGAGCAAAAATAAAATGCAATTTTTCATGACAACAAGTCTCTTGTGGAGAAGCAAAAATCAAAATGAGACCTTGAGGGGTCTCAGAGTTGATCTGTGGGAAAATCTGAATCCCTCCTCCTCATGAACTGCACCTTGCTATTGAAACATTATTTACCTTTCAAACCATAGCTTTATACTCCGCATAAATGTTTTGTGAGGATATATCTGGTTCTCTCTCAAATATAAGAGGATACCAAAGAGCTCTTTTTGTAACTCAGCATCTTTCATACCCCTGCTGTAGTCAAAAAATGATTGCAGGACATCCAAGGTTGGGATCACATCTTTAGCCAACATTTCATCATACAGTTCAAAGGCGAGTTTCATTTCTTGGTGACGGCTGGCTGCTTTGATACAAGATTCATAGCATGTCCGTGAGGGAATCATAATCTTTTTTACTTCTTCCAAAAGAGTCAAGGCCATTCTCCATTGATCTGAGTTGCTCAGCCCCCTGATTAGAAGGTTGTAAGCACCACTTTCTAAAATCTTAAATCTGACTTTCATTATATCATACACATCACGGATTTCTGAAACCTGTCTCTGCTGGACACACAGTGTCAGGTATTTGACCAACACATTATATGCAATGTCACCATTACGCTTTGCCAGGTGGGTCAGCAAGGACTTGGCCACATCAATGGGGCTGTTGCACCTGATCATACTGTTCAGCATCACCTCTTCAAATATTTCAGGTGATTGGAAATCTTCCCTTAGTTTGTTCCATTCTTCAGCCTGCAAAGGTTTTTCTGGAGGTTGTACATTGCTAAACTTATGCCTTGACTGAACATGACTCATTGACCACTTCTTTGCAGCTCCAAGAGAGGAAGAGAAGCGGAATTTCCCTTCAGGTATTTCTTTAGTCTCCTCATCCCATCCTTTTCCTTCTTTGCAATCAATTTCAGATCTTTTCTTGGTAGGTAAGACGTCAGTTTCTTTGGGGTCCACTGGTAATGCAGTGCTGGAAGATGTCATAAAACTGAGATAGTTAGTTTTTTCCCTATTGGGGACGCTGAAAGAGGCAGCAAACAGTTGTCGGCATCTTGAAACAGGCCAGAACATGTGACATTTCCATAGCAAAGCCTGAAAACCCTGCTGACTAGTTTGAGAAAAGAGTGCCATCACAAGACGAAATTATCTCACTATTAGCTCACTGTATCTGATGAAGTTATAAAATGAAAAATACAGTTTGCATGGGCATGTTTATTAATAAAAGCCCAAGGGCTGTCAAGCTGTATAAGGTTCTGTTTCAAAATGCTTGTTCTTTGAGTCCTTTCTGTCTCTTATGGACACAAAAAACAGTAAAATCTTTTTTCACAACAGTTAATCTCTTAGACTGTAAGGACAATCATCCAAAATGAGGGTATCTTTCTTCTAGAGAAGATCTTTTGCATATTATGATTCCTGTTTATTGGTTACAGCAATGATGAGTACTGTCTGTGTTGTACGCAGAAAGGCAACGCTGATACAGCTATGCAAAAGCACCGGGTTTTTCTTCCTGCCTTTGTCCAAGTCGGGAGATTTCCTAAAAATCAAAACAACACGACGACATCATGACCTGCTCCGCGGTTTCCTGTGATATTTACATCCGCATGCTAGCAAACACGAAATTCAAGGTTACTCGATGATTTCAGGTGAGGAATCCCAATCCTGATCCTTCAGGCAGTCCCAGGACGGGGTTCCTACACTGCTTCCCTCACATTTTTCACCTGGTGACAAACTTCTCTATGACTTGTTTCCCCAATCCCAAATCCTAGGTAACGCCGCTGCAGAGGCGGAGCAACACTGCGGGCACTAATTATACTGAAATCCCAGGTACAAGTTAGGTTATCCAGGTAAATACCGGGAGATCCGCAGGCGGGTCCGCCTCACGGGGTGACCCCGCATGGCCCCACATTCCTCACCCGGTACCCCGCGGGCCCGGTCCAGCCGTGCCGCAGAACTCCCAGCCTTTGGGAAAGTCGCTCCCGCTGCCCCCTCTCTCCCTCATCCCCCCTCCCTCACGCCTCCGCAAGAAGCCCACCTGACGCCGCGCGCGGCACCCACGCGCAGCAGGCGCGCGCCCACAGCAGGGCGGGCCAGCTTCCCATTGGCCCGGAAGCGCGTGGAGCCAATCGCGCCTCACCGGGCGGGGCGGCGTCCGCCATGTTGGGTGCGGGCGGGAAGCGCCGGAGGACGGAGGCGCCTCGCGCAGGGCAGCGCGCGTGCGCGGGGAGATGGACTGGGAGCGGAGGCTGCGGGCCCGCCTGGCCGCGCGCCGCGTGCGTGAGTGCCCCGGGATCGGGAGCGGGCGGGGGAAGCGCCCCGGGGTGCCCGCAGCCACCGGCGGGGCGGAGGCAGGGCCGGCGGGGCGAGCGTCGGCCTCTCCGGTGCTGCCGTAGTTCGCCGTGTCCGGGCTGCCGCAGGGGCCGGGCGGGTTCCGCAGTCGCCCTCCTCAGAAACAAACTGCCATCTCTCAGGGGTCAGTGAGAGGCAGCGGTGAGGAGCTGTGAGGGCTGCGCTGCCCAGCGCCTGCCCCTGCGGCGGCCTTGGCTGGGAGCGGTGTGTTCGCGGTGAGCGCAGCCAGAGCTGGCGCAGGTGCGCAGCGGCGTCCCCGGCCCGGCACGGGGAGGCGGTCTGAAGCTGCGGCTCGCCCCTCGCAGCGTCTCAAACAGGGCTGCCACTGAAGCAAGAGCGCTGCTGCTCTGTCAGGCATCCCCATGTAGCTGCTAGCGCTGCGTACCTTGCAGTGAATCGGGTGTGAACAGTCATTCAGTGAAAGAGGTGCTGTGTATATACTCAAAATACTTATGTTATGTATTCTTACGTAATTTATATGATTGGTCTGTGCTCCACTCATTTCCACCTAATATTTGTGTTACTAAACCGCGCAACCGGATAAGCCTCAGTATTAACTGTATTTTTCAAGCCTCTCTTTATGTTAGAACTCTGGAGTACAACGTGAACATTCTTTTCTGTGTCAATCAGCCAAAAAGAGTGAACAAGAGCTGAAGGATGAAGAAATGGAATTGTTCACAAAATATTACATGGAATGGAAAGGAGGGAAAAAAAGTGACAGTATATCATATGCAAACATACCACGATTTTACTACAGGGTAAGTGAAGTATCCAGATAAACTTTTAATAAGAGGCTATTCTGTGTTGTAAAGAAAGTTGTTGTCACTCACAAGGACCCTGCACCTTCAGAAGCTAAAGCAGATTGAAATCTGACTGACGTGGATTGATTAGTCTAATTTGTTGTTTTGTTCAATTGTGAATTTCATTAGTTTTAAATAATTACTGAGAATCTTACCAAAGGCAGTGAAATGGGTTGCTAATCAGCCTGATTGGTAAAGATAGGAAGTTCTCTTTCAGAGGCACTTCATGTTCTAACTAAATTTTGATGTCCTGGTGTTACACATATCTATCTTCAGGTTCCTATTTAGACATGATGAGATGCTGCCTAATGAAAATGGTGGGTCTTTTGTTTTGCAGACTAAAGATAAATCTGTTGCTTGCATCATCCAGCAGAAATGCTTGGTCTAGCAACCTAATTGTGAGATGAATCAGATTGGGATGGGAGCACATGTTGACATCTTGATATTGCTGGCACTCATCAACTTGACCACTCAGCTTTTGTCAAACCTCTCATGGTCATGTATTCCTTAGGATCTCATGTTTCTGCCAATTAAGTTCTGGAGTACCTATGTTTCAGTTGATTGATATATGTGCAACTCTCCAAATTCTGGTGGTGCTGTACAGTTTGGCACATAAATATTGGCAGAATTTTTACACTAGGTGTTCTTTCATCTTATTTGTTGGCCAAAACACGTCTAGTAGACATTCACACTTTTGAGAATCAGGCCTACCACAAAATACAATGTGCTGCTCTCTCCCAAGTAGAACACAGCAGTAAATGTCTTTTATGTGTGAGCCCTCATATCTAGCATGGGAAAGTGCTTACTGGATGGGTACCTCAGGTATGAGCTACTTAGAGTGTCTTTCATGTTAACGATGTCCTGCTTTAATTAAATACTTCATTATTGAAATGGTTTGAGACAGTATGCAAGTGATATCCCTTGTAGCAGAAGCAAGTCTGGTAGACTGGCTGTCTTCTGTCACGTAAACAACTTCAATCAGAGCGTATGACTCAAGACTACCTAAGACTACTTGCTGTATGTGTAGTTTTTGAATGCTACCACTGTGCAGAAAATTTAAATGCCACAATGTTTCCAGCTGCCAGCTGAAGATGAAGTCTTGCTTCAGAAATTAAGAGAAGAATCTAGAGCTGTCTTTCTGCAAAGAAAAAGTAGAGAACTGTTGGATAATGAAGAGCTGCAGGTAGAAAATTATTTTCTGTATATCTTGTAATGGCTTCTGAATGGATTTAGATTATCTCCTGTCAAGAGTTTGATTATCTCCTGTGCGCCCACAGAATCTTGTGGTAAGATGCTTTGTATTTGGGCACACAGTACTAGGTAAAGCTGAAGTCCTGCATAGCCTTGGGCTGGTAATGCCAGCATGAAGCTTCCTCGTTATGATGTATGTGAGGACTAAATTGATGGCTTCTGGTTTTCCAGCATTGCAGTGATTCCCCTGGTGGGCCCAGATGATGAAATAGGTTCTGTTTATGTATCACTGAGAGACACTCCGAAGATGGTTGATTTTATTGCACTGCAAAGACAGAAGTGACCCTAGACTTTCTGGTGTGACCCTAGAAATCCTAGTGAGGGAGAGAGAGTGTGCATGTGTTTAACAGCATGTAAGGCGGTGGAAGTAGTGCATACTCACTTTTCTGGCTGAACTGACTGTGTGTACTGATTAACTGAGAGAGCCTTGCATCAAGCCCACATTTTTGCCGAGTTTCTTAAAACACTGTATCTTAAGTACATTGACATCTCTTTAGAGATACCTTCTTAACCAAATATAAATAACTTTTAAGAATCTATGGTTTCTACTGGACAAACATCAGACATCACCAATGATTGGGGAAGAAGCAATGATCAATTATGAGAACTTCTTGAAAGTTGGTGAAAAAGCTGGACCAAAATGCAAGTAAGGCGTTCTTCTGTTGTATGTGCTCATTTTGACTAAACCTAAGTGCTGCTGTAACTTTCAGTTGCTAAAATAGATGGGAACAGTTTAATGGTGAGAAGAAATCATATCCATGTAGTTACTGATGAACTGGTTGCTTGACATCCTTGCAAAGGTGTACTCTGCATCTCTTGAGGTGACTTTTAACAGAGGTGCATGAAAGAATGGTAGTGCATCCTTTTGACGAAGAACTTTTTATCAGCATTAGCATTTTTATGATGTTAGTGGTCAGCAAATAGCACATTATGTATTTGAACTGGAAGTCATGTCTCTAGTGATATTGCCCAACCTTCCCTAATACCTTCTGATGCAGAATTTTCTACCAGATGTTCTGTGCACAGCATGCAATGAATGGTCTTCTTTGTGCTCCTGTTGGAGATGGCTGTTGTGCACATGGCTTTGTGATTGAGTTTTGGGCAGAAGCAGATTATTTGTCAGTACTGGCAGTTTCTTTTATGAGCATATTGTTGTTGAAGATTGGAAGCTACCAAACATATTGTACTAAAGAGAAATTAAATTGAATAAAAGCTCTCAAAAGTTCTACATCAATGAAGAGTCTCGTGAGCAGAAAAGGTAGCTGCTTTTTATTGAGTTTACTGTCGTTACTTGGTAGGATCCCACTTGATGAGTGTAATGAAGCATATTAACATATTCTGTGTTAAAACATTATTTTACAGGATCTGTAAATTTCAGATACTGTAACTGGATTTGTCAGTGCAGTGTAATCGGATGCATAGAAGTAGCTTTGTGTTTATGTTTTACAGACAATTCTTTACAGCGAAGATCTTTGCTAAATTACTCCATAATGATCCTTATGGGAGAATATCTATCATGCAGTTTTTCAATTATGTCATGCGAAAAGGTTAGTGGATGCTTCTTCTGCTTAGAGAGAAGTTGTTTCATTTTAAGGCTATTTTCAGCCTTATTTGTTACTTGATGTTCCCTTCAGCAGCAGTGAGATCTGCGCTTAACTGCAAATGCTGTTTTTCTTGAGGCTTGGGATTTTTTTCTGGTTACTAAAAGGTGGGAGTCCACCATACCTCTAAAATCCACCTCTCCCTGGCCACAGTTATCCTTGATCTGTTTGTTATGTATATTGTCATTCTGATTTCCTTTATTCAGGCAATGTTGTGAAGTGCAAAACAATAAAGTTCCATGGCAGGTGTGATCTTAACCACTATGATCAGGCAGATAGCTTTGTTTGCTGTTTGTCCTTTTACAGAGTGGTGTTGTCTATGTTTTCTAACTGATTGTTAAATATGTGAGTATGTTTCTGTGCTTATCACTGTAGCCTTACCATATTTTCAGCTATTTTTTATTATAAATAGCCATTTGGGCTGAAAAATGCCTTTTTAATTTTTTTTTTTTTAAATCTGTATTACACGTTGTTTAAAACACTAGGCTAGCTAGCAGAAAGGAAGATTGTGTTATTATCTTTTGCCCCGGCTACTGTGTTCTTAGATCTGCTAGAGCCTTCAAGAGAGGAGAACGGCACCTTTCTCTGAGCAGCTCAGACTGCTTAACTTAAAATCTTGTGGTGCAAGGGATGAGAAATGTGTTAAGCAGGAAATGTGATGTGCAGGTGTGTACAATATGCAAGAAATTAGTCACAGACCCATTTCCAACAACGAGCCCAAAAGCTGCAGGATAGGAGACTTGTTGCAAAGTCTGTTAAAATTGTATGCGTTTCAAAAAGGCCCAACCAGATGGACACAAACAGAGGTTTTTTCAGAGCTTTGTTTCACCCAGAAGTTTTAAGTCTTGTGTATTTAGGATTATGCCTTTTTTCTAAGCAAACAAATGTAATAATAATAATAATAGCTGCCACCACCAAATCATTTCATGTGTGATGCATTTACCTTTAAACTTAAGCCAACAAAGAAACAGCCTCACTGTAAAACCTCTGCCATCTGAATGACGCTTAGCCCACCATGAGAAACACTTACCTTGAAGAGTGAATGTTTTGAAGGACAGCTCATATTGCATAAGAGGAACTTTTGAACTGTTTCTTCATAAAATGAGAGTTAAATTTAATGTTGCGTTTGTGAATAATAGTTTTTATGCCTAATCTATTCTCCATCACTGTTCCAGTGCTTTAATAATGGCCTCAAGCACATTGTCCTGTAGATTGTCCAATTAATGTGCTTTCTCATTACAAAATAGACATTTGTGCAATTCTAATTCTCGTAGCTCAGAAGTGAGGGCAGGATCTTCGGCTGTAGCTGCAGTGTCTGGTGCTGTACAAAGGTGTTGTAGCAATCTATATGTATATGACATTGTACAGCTGTTCAATGCAGTGAAAGTGCACTGCTACACATTTCTAATTCAGTGAGAGAGAACAAATCCATATGATTCTGTATAGCCAACTGTGTGTGCTTGCAGCCTGGAAAGCCTGGGCTGCATCAAAAGAAGCATGGACAGCAGGTCAAGGGAGATGATTCTTGCCCTCTGCTCTGAGACTTGTGAGACCCCACCGGGAGTCAGCACAGGAAAGATGTGAGCCTCTCCTATGACCACAGGCTGAGAGAGTTGGGGTTGTCCAGCCTGGAGAAGAGAAGGCTGTGGGGGAGCCCTCACTGTGCACTTTCAGTACTTAAAGGGAGCGTATAAATGGAGGGAGAGCAACTTTTACACAGGCATATAGTGATAGAACAAGGGGAAACAGTTTTATATTAAAGAGGAAACATTTTAGAGGAGATGCTAGCAAGAAATACTTTACTCAGAGGGTGGTGAGGCCCTGGAACAGGTTGCCCAGAGAGGTTGTGGATGCACCATCCCTGGAAGTGTTCCAAGGCCAGGTTGGAGGGGGCTTTGAGCATTCTGATCTAGTGGGTAGGTAGCACCCCTGCCTATGGTGAGGGAAGGTTGGAACTAGGTGATCTTTAAGGTTGCTTCTAATCCTAGCCATTCTATGATTCTGTGATACACCAAATAAAATGTGGTGTCTGCTCAGCCATTTTTCACATCTAGTTATTATAAGGCAGTCTTGGCAACGGTGCATATTTATATTACAAATAGTATATATTTATAAAGTGTATATTTATAGTATATTGCCAATGACTTTTACAAATTTAGAGACTGAAACAGTGTTTCTAAGCAGTACATGACATGGCTTTGCTTAAATCTCAGAAAAATGGGAAGAGGCACTTAAAATCCAGCTGTGCCTTGCGGCCTCTAGAATAACTTCAAATTTTGGCAAGAACTCAAAAGCCCCATAGGTTTCTTGCATTGTGATTCTGTTTTCTGTTTCACAGTATGGCTTCATCAGACAAGAATAGGTCTCAGTTTATATGATGTGGCAGGACAAGGGTACCTCAGAGAATCAGTAAGTAAATTCTTGATTAACTTAATGTCTCTCTTTAGAATCAAATGACAGAGCATCAGAAAGATTCCAGGTTTTTTCTAGTCTTGTCTTGTAAAAGCTTGTATCATAACAGATTTGGAGTGGGCACGTTTGTTGGGATAAATTGCAATTCATGTGCTCAGGAGATTTGGTGGTGAGAGTGGTGCTAGCCTTTCAAATATATGGGTAATTTTCTGAAAAGGGGATTGTATCTATAAAGATTTCATGTCATTAGCACTTTACTAGATGTATTAGGATATGGTAAAAATAACAAATTATTCTTCAGTGAATTATTCTCCTGCTCTAACGGGAGGTAATATTATAAAATAAATATAAATGTCCTAGTTACTGCTCAACTTAAAGAAAAAAGTTTTATTAAAGAGTATTCAGCAGTGGGATAATCCAGTCAGGAGTTATGCATTGATATTTGAAAAAGGTACAGTTGACTGCATTTATATTTACATATAAATATCATGTACTTTGTTAAATTCTGCTTTATTATAGATTGTTTCAGCCCTAGGATTGCAGGTGCATGTATATGATCTGGGATTTCTTGCACAGAGACAGAAGCTTTTTTACCTGCTTTCTTGCTCTTTTCTGCATTGTTTCAGGACTGTTTATTTTTAATAAAATACACTTGAAAGCCAGGGAGGAATATAGCAAAGATGCAACAATAGTGGTGTTTAATGCTTGTTTTCTTTTCTTTCTTAATTCTGCAGGATTTAGAAAACTATATTTTGGAACTCATCCCTACTTTGCCACAACTGGATGGCTTAGAAAAATCTTTTTACTCCTTTTATGTCTGCACAGCAGTTAGAAAGTTCTTCTTCTTTCTGGATCCTCTCAGAACAGGTAGGTCTCTTGAAATGTTTCCACTGAAGCTACTTGTGTTTTCAAAGTAATATGTAGTTATCTTTGTAGGCTTTTGTTCATCATTGAAGATTCATTTCCACTGAAGACCACAATTCTTTATTGTGGATCTAATAATCTACTTTTGCAGCTAATGAATTTCTGTGAGATATCCATCAGTTGAGGTACTATAGATTTATCTCATAGAAACTGAGAAACAAGATACTGTTTCATCATAATGAGCCATTAGCAGTAGCTAATTTTATAAGTGTTCAGGGTGAATAGAAAACACTGCAACCAACAACACAACTGCTTGTCAGGACCTCCGCAGAGCTGGAGATGGTCAGGAATGGTTGCAGTGATGTGCTTTTCCTGTGATTAAATCTGTGTGCGCTGTGTAGACCCACTAGAAAAGGTCTGCAGTTAGGTATGATAATCCTTGTTACAGGTGCAGCTCCCTTGTATGCCCTCGATTTAAATCGCAAACTGCATGTGTTTTCAAGGTCCAGCTGTGCCCCTTGTAAAGGTCAGAATTGTGTGGGCAGCAGCCTCTGACAGAGGTAATTACAAACGTGTGGAGAGGGTGTGTGGAAGTTACAACGCCATTATTTTGCACAGCGGTGAGCACAGTGTCTGTGCACCAGTCAGAGCTGCACCAGCAGAAGTGCATTCTGCTACCTTAGCTTTGTGTCACATCTGTAGTTTCGAAGATGTAAGAATATCATGTCACTTAGGAGACTGTTATTTCATCAAACGTTTTAAGCATGCTTTCTTTGCGTTTTTTATTTTACATTTTGAGTTGAACACTCACATTTATTTTAATCAAGTTTTCTGGCTTTTAAGGCTTCAGGATAACTCCTGCCTATACCAGGCTAGTTTTGTCCAGTCATTTTAAAAGGTATTTTATTTTATCTCTGAAATTAGAGTCTTATCCTTGATGTTAGATGTGGGTTTTGTTTAGCTTTGGTTTTTTAAAAAGGCTTTTTTTTTCTGCTCCGAATACTTCTTTCTTAAGTAGAACCACTTAAATGAGAATAGTCAAATGGAATAGTCAAATGGCTGAACAACTGTTAAAATGTATTTTCCTTTTCTTGCTACAGGGAAGATAAAGATACAGGATATTTTAGCTTGCAGCTTCCTGGATGATTTACTGGAGGTAAAGGTCTCTAACATATACTGTTGTATTTTAATTTACTCTTTCTGAATTCTAACTTTATGTTTCACTTAGTTAAGGGATGAAGAACTTTCTAAAGAAAGTCAGGAAACAAATTGGTTTTCTGCTCCTTCTGCATTAAGAGTTTATGGTAGGTCCTTTCTATGTCAACACTTCTTTCTTGTATGACTTAGTCACATTATTACTGTATTTTTCCTCTGCTTTTGTCATGTTAAACCCTCCTGCTAACTCGTCTTTTCAAATCCTGTATCCACCCTTCCAGTATATCTTCCTGACTTTCTTCATAGTTTTGGTTCTCTGCTGTTGCTCTTTATCATGGTTTTATAATCAGTCACCTTATTGCACAAGGTACAAGATTCCTGTGTAACCTTCTCTTCTGGCTCTGTTCATGCCTTTGAATTGTCTTTAGCTCTTTTTTCATGCTTACAGCATATTTGTATAAAATAATATGCTCTCAGTCTTCTGCTCCTCTCTCTGTATCCACAGCTATTAACTTAGATCAGAACTACTAACACCTCATTATGGGAATCCCACTTCCTCTCCCTCCATGTTCTGCACTTATTTCTAATGCTTTATAAATATTATTGTGGATCTAGCATATTCTCACTTAGCTGCATTAATTTTGTTATGGATTTGACAAAATTTCAGTGTTTATTTTTCTCGATTGAAACAGTTCTTTTCTGATAGAGGTATATTATGGCTGGATTTTTTCATCTACTCCCTAGGTCAGTACTTAAACCTTGATAAAGATCACAATGGCATGCTCAGCAAAGAAGAACTGTCCCGATATGGAACAGGGACTCTGACCAACATATTTTTGGATCGTGTCTTTCAAGAATGCTTAACTTATGATGGTGAAATGGTAATCACATATTTTCACTTTGTCCACAGCATAAAAGCTTCGGCTTACTGAGTTGAGAAATGTCTAATAATCAGTATATTTAAAAGAAAGAGTAGCTTGAGGTAACTTTTGTTTATCATTGTGCACACAAATGACCATGCACCATACTAGAAAGTTAATTTTCTTAAGAGCAAGGTGATTGCTTAAAAATAAATTGCTTGTTTGAAAAAGCAGAGGTGATACAGAATCCAGACAGGCTAGGATAAGGCCACTTGTAGATCCAATTACAAAAGTGCATGTTGAAAAAATGTGTAGATGCAGCAGTACTTTTTAGTTAAATGTAATGCTTTAAAGAGAGCCAAAGACAAGTGGCACACTTGAGATCAGTGCAAGTTAGCTAAGCTGTCTACTTCTTCATGAAGACAGTTGTGTTTTTCATTGTAAGCTTTCCATAGCTGTGAAAAATGAGAAGTCTACCTAATTTAAAAGGAGTTAAAGTAACACCTTATATTTATATTTTTTGAAGGTTTACTTAATGTTTAGCCACTATTCTTGTCTGCATTCAGATGACTGGAGTGTACAGTGACAAGTTACAAATTCACTATACAGCCCTTTTGCCACTGAGGTCATGAGGGATCCTCTTAGTCGTCCTTTCCTGGACTTGCAGCAGTAGGTTCATCTCTCTTGTGTGGGGGAGACCAGAGCAGGACCCAGTGCCTGGATGTAGTGTAAGCTGTGCTGACTAGAGAAGGATCACTCACCTTCCTCAACTTGCCAGCAAAGCGTTTCCTAATGCAGCTGAGGGTGCTTTCAGCAGCCTTTGCTGCAAGGGCCTGTTTGTTGCAAAGCTGCTTTCTTACTGGTCAGCCCCCAACTCTACAGGTACATGGGGTTATTCCTCCCCAGATACAGGGTTTTGCATTCCCTCTGTTCAGCTTGATGAGGCTCCTGTTAGCCCATTTTTCCAGGCTGTCAAGCTCCCTCTGAATGACAGCACAACTCTCAGATGTTGCAGGTAAACAGGGTTATTAAACACACAGGGCTGTAGGATTTCTGCCCTTGTCACAACTGTATCTTGATTGGGAAACCAAGAATCAGTACTAATGAAAAAGAAAAGTGTGATACTTATTTGTAATCATGACCAATGTTTCTAGCACATGCTTTGCCAAACCACTGACTCTGGTCTAAGGATTATATACTTAATTAGCTATTTGGTAACAGCAGGCTCGCTGCTGCTAGACATTTAATTTGTGGTAATGAAAACATTTAATGTTTTTTCTTCACTAGTTGGGTATGTTCAGCAGTTTAAAGATATATTAAACATTGTTTAAAAACATATATATGGCATGTTTAATTTGGACTTATGCTTGGAATGCTATTTTGCCTCTAAAATGGCAGGATTTCCCATTATCAGCAGTCATTAAAAAGTAACTTTCCTGTGCACATTAGTTGTAGCAGCCATTTTCTATTTCATGTTGTCTTTTTCAGAAAATAGACTGATCCCCTACAATGAAATAGCTGCCAGTTAGAGAGTTCCTGCTTACAAAATCAATTTAGAAAGAAGACTATAATAAACATGATTGTATCTACTTCTAGGACTATAAAACCTACCTGGACTTTGTGCTTGCATTAGAAAACAGAAAGGAGCCTGCAGCTCTGCAATATATTTTCAAACTGCTTGATATAGAGAACAAAGGACACCTGAATGTCTTTTCCCTTAATTATTTCTTTAGGGTAAGTCTCTTTATTCAAGTAGGCCATTTTCTGTGTTTCTAGTGTTATAGCCTATGTGCTTCTGCATGCAGACCTGCAGGAAATCACTTTAAATTACCAATAGCCACAGGCAGGCTAGTAATGACTTCTAAGAAGATTTAAAATATTTTTTTTAAAAAGACAAAAATTGGAAAGATTTCAAAAGGTATTTTCAGTAGTTTATCTGCAGTTGAAGTTAACTGTTTTGATTTTGGTTAGGAAAAATATTTTCTATTGATTTGGGGTTTTTTTAAATGTGAATTGTCTTAAAATTGCGTGATGATTACCTATTAAGATTTTTTATGATGGTTCTAACTGATTATTGCCCATGGTTTTAATTTCAACTGTAATCCTAAAATTCAGTAAAAGAAAAGAAAATTAAATTTATTGATAGGCCTGTACAGCTGTGGGATTTTTCATTCAGTGCTTTGCTTGCAAAAAGCTTCTTGCATTTTTCATAGTCTGCATTTTTACCTGTTGCTTCCAAAATAGATTTAAACTAAGCTTAGTTTTTTTTTAGTTGCTGTTAAAATTAACTTAAGATTGTAAAATCTTCCTCCAAACTGTGGTTTGTGTGTGATGGGGTTTTTGTTGTTTTGGGTTTTTTTCCTTCTGATTAGTGGTGATTTTGGTTTGGAGAGGGGGCAGGTATTTTGTTGTTTTGTCTTGTTTTTCTAAAAGATACCTGAGATATCTTGGGAAGGGAAGTGCTATGCAGTAAAATCGTATTTTTTGCTGTGGGTGGTTTCAGCTGAGTTGTGAGCTTGATGCTTTATTCATGTACAGGATCCCCTCAGTGATATCTATTCAGACATGGGCAAGCACTCCAAATTTCTTTATGTGTATCTTTGTATTATAACTGTAAAAATAGGTAATGTCATTGTACTTAGCTGTATGCTTAAAGGATGAAGAACAATGTACGTAGTTCATTAGTCATTAAAGCATTCAGGCCTGCTCAAGGCATAATCTTATATCCACCTTATTTCTATATTGTAACAAGTCTCCTTTTGGACAGGGAATGTTCTAAGTTTTCCTTGAAATCAGAACAGTTCCTCTTGACTCTGAATGATTGCTTTTCTGCTAGCATTAAGTGTCAGTAGGTCTGCACTTCCAGAGGTTGTGCTGGCAGAACTGTGCTGGACAAGGCTGTGCAGCTTATGCTAGTGAAAGAGTTTTGTTCACAGTTACTTGCAGATGCAGGTTTGGTGATGCAGGTGTTTAAAAGAATTAATCTGTCTTTCTGCTGATTGGTCATTTTCCTTCTCTCTTTTCCTAGCCTGTATTTCATACTGTGTCAGAAAATGTAACCTTATAGTTCGAGTGTATGAATATCTTAAGTTTTGAGTGCTGAAGGATAATATGCAAATTTCTCAAACACTGGTCATAATGAAAGTGAGATTCATGTCATACTAATTAAGAACTGTGAACCTAGAGATGTATATCATTGATAATGCCGTAGCTCACCCCTGCCTCACCTGTAGAAGAAAAGCAATTGCAAGCTGTACCATGAATGCTTTGTTAGAGGGCAATGCAGCTTAAGATGCAGAAGCATTAAAAAACTTCCATACAGCGCCAGTATAATACTGCACTAGCCATTGCTAACTTCTCTTTTTTTTAGGCTATTCAGGAACAAATGAAAATTCATGGACAAGAACCAGTTTCTTTTCAGGATGTCAAGGTTAGCTTTACCAAATGGAGTACTATGTATAATCGTTGAATAAGCATTTAATGATTTAATTATGTTATGTCATCATTTGTAGGTTGCTGTATACTTACCTGCAGAGTAGTAGAAATAAGCAGACTTGTCCTACTCATAGGTTTGAAAATTCCTTTCTGGTCAGCAGTTGCTCTCCAAAATAACTGATATGTTCTAGTAGTTTCCTTAATAATAGACAAATTACCTGTTAAATACATGTTGCTGTTTCTTACACTTGAAGGTACTTGCTAAGTCCATTTCACAGTTCTGAGGATCATTCCTTGGGGGACAGGGGACCGACTAGTGAATTAAAAAAAACAGCTTATAAAACTAAATACTGCCTACTTTATATTTAGCAGTTTTAGTACGTAAAAAAAAAAAGTACAGGAGTTTCTGCAAAACTTAGCTCATAGAAGTGAACTGAGTTTCATTTTACCACTTTGAGGCTGAAGCCTCCCCACAAAATCAAATTCTTAGCTGAGATGTGGGAGCTGAGGACACTGCTCCGAACTGTAGCAAATCAGTCAGTGTGCTTTGTATTTTCAATGCTTTGGGACTTAACAGCTGCTTTTTGTAAATTGGTGTGGGTGGCACTAGTTAGCCAAAGATCATTCTGTGTATGGTATGAAATAGCCATTATTCTGCTCATTAATGTGTGGGGGTTTTTCTCCCAATTTTGACTTGTCTTTCATAGGATGAAATCTTTGATATGGTGAAGCCTAAGGACCCTTACAAAATCTCCCTTCAAGACTTGATCAATAGCAGTCAAGGAGACACTGTTACCAGCATTCTAATTGATCTGAATGGGTTCTGGACATACGAGAACAGAGAGGTCCTTGTGGCAAGCGATAATGACAACACTGCTGATGTTGATGATACATGACTTCGAATGGGAGCAGACTGTACCCATAGAGAGATCTCAATCTGATGGGCCAACTGTTGGAAGCTGGAAGCATTCATTATCTGAATCAATTCCTCATCCATTTTACTTCTCCCCCTTCCTCCTTTGCCCCCACGTAAGATAGAAAATGTGGTACATACATGAATCACAGAACTAATTTCTGAAACCAAAAAAGCAAGTGTTGTTTAAGAGGCAAAAATCACCTGTTTTTTAAATAAATATTTTTGGACTTTTTTCATGTGTACCAAGCCCTATTCTTATTTAAATACCTTATTCTAAGTGTGAATTTCCCTGAAAGTAAGAATGTGGTTCTTGGTATCTTCAGCACTGGCCTATATCCACTCAGCCATCCCAAGCCTCCCACTCCATTCTGTATGGCTTCCTCTAGTGACAGCACCATTGAACATTCTGTTGTGAAAGCAGTAGTTTTCAGTAAGAAGTAAAGAATTTAGGACTTTTTCTTCTATGCATGACCAGCTTTAAGTGTGTAACAGGAATGATAAGTAAATTAAAAATTAAAATAACTGGACACCTAACTTTTAAGAGGTTCATTAACAGAAATAAAACTGCACTAGCTTTAGATCTAGTTAAAAGTAATCCAAACAATCCGAACACCTGTACAGAGGCTTTCAACAAGTTAACCTCCTGTGCAAGTATTTTATGTAATCTATCTTAATTGTACAACTGAGCTACAGCAGTAGTTAGAGCTGCGAAAGTCCCTTAATCCTTAAGAAAGCCATAGAAATGTTTCAACTTTCAGACAGAATTACAATAGCTCCAGGCCAGAAATGTTTGCAATTCTGCATGATTTATTAGTTTGAGGTAGTGCTGAACACAGAGTACTACACAAGAGTCTAAGGAAGGGGTGGGGGTAAAATGATATTTTGAATTCTGGTGCCTGAATATTCAACCACGATGTGTGACTTAGTAAAGATGACAACAGTAAACAGCCACGCACACCTGTGTACAGGCATAAAGTTTCAAAGACCACACAGTTTTAAAGGAAAATCCATAGCCAACTTCCAGTTCAAAAATTATATTAAATATAAAATAACCAATTAATGCATTTACAGAAAAATTAAACCAATATGAAAGTAACCACTTTCATACAGTTTGCAAAAAAGGAAGGATTAAGTTAAGGCACAGTGAGTAATACAGTATTTTATACAAAGAAGGCAGTGAGAGCATTTGTTACGCAAGAAATAGTAGGGAAAGGAGATAAAAAAACCAACTGACATTAATTTCTTGGAAGAAAAGCAAAGTATTCTCCAGCTGTCAAGGTATTACTCAAGCTATGTGAGGTTTTCTTTCTTTGACGCTCTAAGAACTCTTAAGAGAACTCTTAACTCCATAAGAGAACAAGCTCATTTTCTGTGTATTCCCCAGGTGTTGAACCAAGCTGTCTCTTGCAGATGTTCAGGGCTAAGGAGGGATTTTACACAGTGGTCAGCACCCTCGGTCTTACAATTCAGAAAAGGCAAAGAATGGAGTATCTAAATAGATGGCCTAGAGCTGAAGACTGAATCCTCCTCCTTAGCTTTTCTGTGGTGCTGGAGTGCCACAGACAGATGAGAGGAAGAGTTTGTGCTGTACAGGACACTGGTTCAGGCACAGGGTCATCTGAAATATGTAACCATTCCAGAAACTAAGAGCCAAGTTACCTGGCCTGTGGTGTTACATCAGGCTCCTCAGTTGGCAGTGGGAGCAAGGCCAGGGACACGTCATGATACCCAACAACCCAGTTTTGCTGAAGACTGTTTTTAAATTTTTTTTTAGAAATCTCAAGGACAGAAGTACTGTTTTACATGCTAACTAACTAGTGCAGGTTCTCTGCTCCTTTGCCTGCAACAGTTGTCCACAGAAAATGACTGGGGCAATGACATCTGACTGTTGCGAAGTAAACCATTCACCTTTTACAAGCTACAGGTGCAACAGTCATTGCACTAAAAGAGCCTTAATTGCTATTTGCTCTGGAGCTACCTGCACTTCATTTAGACAAAAATTTCTGTTGTTCCAAGTGCAGTATCACAACACATTATTTAAGAGAAGGAAAGAGTGGTAAGTTTGGTTTTGTTGTTTCCAGTTATTTATGTATTCTGTGCTTACAGGGTGAAAACCACCTGCAGTGGTACATCCCTTCCTGGTAATTTAATATTAGACACAGTTTGTTTAGGTTACTGAAGTACAGTAACCTAATGTTTGTGAGTGAAATAGGACTACAGAAAACCATTCAGGAAAGATGGTGATAATTTTTATAATAAAACTGTTTTTAAGAATTTTCTTCTAGATCCTAATCATACGTAAACCTCTCTTTATTTCCTAAATTGGGTAATCGATGTCCAGAAGAGTTCATAGTTCTAGACTGGTACTACATAGAGTGTCCAGTGCACTTAACATAATTTAGCAAGACTTTAGTTTCTTTCCAGGACCATTGAGAGCATGCATTTAAGCACACGGGTCTCTTAATTCTTGGGTTAGGAGTGAGAACATCCTACACTGATGTTAGTTCTGAACTTTGCTACAGCACTGCATGGAGCAGCTGAGCACTATTAGCCTCCAAGAGTGGTGGTACTTGTCCTAAGTTCTTAAGGGTGCTTATAGCCTCCTGGAAAGTTGGAATTTCTTTACTTAAAAAAAAAAAAGTCAGTGGACCCTTAAATCTAATTAACATTAAATCTAACATTTTTCTCTTGTGTTAACAACAGAAAAAAATACATGCATACAACAGTGACAATAAATAGGGGAAGTAAGACTCTATTATAATTACTTTTGAGTTACAGGATATTAATTCCTATTAATCTATTCATAGAGAGCTGAGTTGCAAACAATGTGCAAATCAGTTTTTTAGAAGTAGGAAACAGCACTGCCTCTGCAATCCACAAGTGTTGAGAGACACAGCAATTCAAAGAAAAGACATTTCTACTTGCTTTACACAGAACTTAGCTCACACATTCAATTTCAGACCAAATGTTTGTAGTGCAATTTTCATTTTAACTGAAGTGCCAATTTGGCAGAATGCCTCAGCCTTATTAGGCAGACAGACTGAACAGACATCACCTAGCTCTCTCCTGATCAATAAGAATGGTAGGAGTTGTATTTCACTGAACAAGTATAATCCTATTTTTCCTGTTTATAGGCAGATTGTGACACCTGACAGTTCTTATTTCCTACATTATACAGAGCTTTACACTTAAGGAGGGACAGGAACTACATCTTCTTTATTTTCTGCAATGGGCGGGCAATCTCCCTCACTTTCAAAGTTTACATTCACGAATGAAGAGCATGCTGTTGCTCCAGGCTGGTCTGTCTGGACAGGAGCTTCAGCTTGTGGCTTGTTCTGCTGTTCCTGATGCTGTCTTTCTGCTTCTTCTGACATTTTGTTTTCCTGTTCCTCCTCTTCCTCCTGAAGAGAGATAACCAGATTCATATGCTACTATTTACTATTTACCACTTACTTAGATTAACTTGAAGCCTTTCCATAAAAGCATACCAGTTGCTACTACAAGGCAAGGACATTTGTTCCACTAGAAAACAGTCACAGTTGATTGTAAGATGAGGTACATTCTAGAAATCCCATTATGGAAAAAAAAAAAAATCACCAAAAGTGAAGGATTAAACCTTGTTAAACACAGAAAAAAGACACATACCTAGATAAGCAGTTTTAGTTAATAGCAATAGTGATTGGTCTGCCTCCTCTAAAGCTTTTTCAGCTCTCAATAAAAAAAATAACTAATAAAGCTTTAAATATGTTTTTCATCTCTTCTAACTGAAGATTTTTAAGGGTTTTTTTTGCCGAAAGCACTGGCTACCTATCAGTGTTGTCCAGTTATGCTTTAGAACAAATGGTAACCTTGTGTTCAATTTACCCATGACACTGTGTTGAACAAGTTTTACAGCTGGAAAGTGTATTGCTAGCAGCCACCTCTACAGTGTTCAGCCCCTGTCCATCCAACTTTGTCACAGTGTTGACTTGAAAATGAATTGTACAAGAGAAACAGAGCAGAGGTCAGGACCCACCCATTTCTAAGACTGATGAGCTGGAGAGAAAAGGCTGATGGATAAAAAATTGTTAATCATGCATCCAATGAAAACTGGAGACAAGCTGAAATTGAGGATCTAAAGCTTCATTTTAATGCTAGAATAAAAATTTTATTTTTTAGAATACCAGGAAAGAAAAGTTGGGAGAAAAGGGAGTGCAAGAACCCTATCTCTCACACATACCTCTCTCTTCATTCTGTAATACTCATCAATGGCATATTGATATTTTGGTGTGCTTATCCCCAGAACAGATGCAATCTTTTCTCCCAGGAAATCACACACTGAAAAATAAAGAGAGGTTTACATATGATTAGGATCTAGAAGAAAATTCTTAAAAACAGTTTTATTATAAAAATTATCACCATCTTTCCTGAATGGTTTTCTGTAGTCCTACTTCACTCACAAAATAAAACAAAAATCTGTGAGGTTAATCTCCTTATAGGTAATTATTAGCTGAATATACTAATAATTGTTCTTTAGGATAAAGAATGAACAAAAGGAGAAGGATATGAAATTCAATGAAAATATATATGGTGGTAGTGTTTGAATTCTGCTCGTTTCAGCTTTGGATCTAAGTTTGTTTTGCTAGGAATCAGTTAAAGGGTAAGCGTTGAGCTGAACTTCAACTGAAAATTAAGGTTAGACAAAAGTACATGGGTACCAGCTGTACTGGCAGTTCAGTCTAGTGGTACTAGCAAACTAGACAGTATTTATTGATACAAGCATACTTCAAGTCACTTTTAACAATGTTCTGTGTTGCGTACTAATGGATTAATAAAATATTTATGTTTCAGCTGCCTCAATTTTCAAGCTGTAGGCTACATTCAGTGCTACTTTGCTAAAACAGGTAGGGCACAGTCAAAAGTATGGAACAGGGGGAAGTTTGTGTCATTCAGTTTCTCTACCGTGGTGATGGCTACAGCACTGGTTGAGTAAAGGCAATCAAGAAGTCAAATATACTGCACTTCAAATTGTAAATCTGCCCCAAGGAAGCAAATGAGTTAGTCATCTTCAGGGAAAAAAAGTTAATAGTTAGCAACTGACTACTTCAATGAACATTCACAATAACTAATTTTACAGATATCCCGGCATCCCAAGCATTGGGCAAAAGACCAGTTCAAATTACAAATGTAAGAGCCAAAAATGAAGGGCGAAGAAGAAAGCACTGACCTTCAAATTCATAAAGGACTTCTGAAAAAAGGACAGCATTACCTACCCTTGCGTATGAAGAACAGATGAGTCAAGGAATTTAATTACACTGCACATTAGAGAAAAAGTGTTTCTAAAAATAAAGATAGGTTAACTAATACAACAGACTGCCAGAAAATTTTAAAATATTCAAAACTCCGTAAGATTTGCGGAAAAAAAGCCAATAAAGATACTTTACACCTTGGAAAGAACACAGACTATGACAAGCATTTTTAAAACTTGGCAAAATTCTAAGAGGTCCATGAGTCATACAAATTTCTGTGCAGTGAGTTTAAGACCCTTGACAATAGTCCTGCTTATTTTGTAACCCCAGAAGTTCATCGTACGCCACACAACTGGGTGTGTCCTTGGGATAATTTCTAGTTGTCTTCAGAAAAACTGTCAGTTTAGTCACACCAGCCAGCATTCTTTTCAGGTAACATCACAAAGAATGGTTCCATACAAAACCTAACAGAAAGCTGATACATTCCCTTGCCAACACCAACCTATCTCCATACGAAGAAAAAGGGGGAGAAGTGCTCATCAAAAGGGTATTTTCCAGTCATTCTTCCATGCAAGGGTTGTTGATGGAAAGTAAAAAAAAATTTTTAAAAGTGCCTAAGGCAAGAGAGTACATCTCCACAGATTAAGTACAGTTTGATTCATACTTCTGAAAAAACAGCAAGTAGAAGAACCCAAAGATGATTTACAGTCTGTCAACATCACTTTGTGACTTTCAGTATTCCCTTTCTGGTTTACCCAAGAATTAAATAAAGCAGTACCTGATAAGGTTGATGTGGCAACTCGCAGCATGTGAAACCACAAGTAGGGTCCCCACGTGAGTGTTGTCTGCAGGAACAAGAGTAGTATGAATACGTACAGCTGTATGTTCATGGCACAAAATAACACATGCAAAACCTCAAACAGCTTGAGAAGAAACACCTGCAATGTCTTGTTTTCCAGCTACTACAATATTTTTGCTTTAAAATAAGTGTAGACCAGACAAATGAAGAAAAGTATCACCACAAGATATAAATATAGCCATGGTTTACCTCTGGGAAAATTTCTTTCACTGCTTTTTGTTTCCTGCTCCCAGACTTGGGAAATGACAAGCAGCCAACTCAATCCCTGACTAGAAAAAGCTCTCCACAACATTCTGAATTCCATCAGGCCAAGAGGAGAAGTGAGGTAACAAAGTAGTCTCTCATTACAATAATGATTGAACTGCAAATGACTGTTTAAAATCAAACCAAACCTTCAAACCTCTGAGGAAGAGGCTGCTTTCAAACATTTACAACCAGATAGGAATTATCCCTTGAAACTGCACCTGAAAAACAAAACCAGGAGAACCGAGGGAGGAGGAGAGTTACCACAGCTCTGAGGGAGCAGTGGAGATGCTGCCAAGCAAAGCGCCGGGGGTGATGTGAACCACGAGGAACACAAGATGAGTAAAACAGGGCTCAAGTGGAGTCACCTCAAGCATTTGCATGTGAGTGAGGAAGTGTCTCCAAAGAGCCTCCACACCAGGGCACACAACATAAACATGAGGAATTGGAGATCTGTGTGCAGCTGCAGGGGTAGGATCTCGTCATGATCCCAGGGATGGGGTGAATGGACTGAGTGCTGCTGTGGAGGGGTACAGACTCTTGAGGAAGGGCTGGCCGGGAAGACAAAGAAGGGGAATTGCTCTTTGCACAACTGTGGTGTGTATTCACAGCTACAGGAAAAATACTGCAGCCTCCAGACAAACTGATACTTATATATATATATATATATATACACACACACACATTGTAAATTAAAGATTTAGAATTAAATTAATTATAAAATAATGGGCATGCACAGGCTATGCTTTTCATCAAGGGAAGAAACTGTATCGGTTAAAAAAATCCCCAAACAAAACCATGTAATAAAAAGGAAAAGGGGAAAAGCAGATTCCAAGGTAAAGAGGAAAAAAATTGTAGGCTTTCATTTTTGTGAAAAGGCAAATTCAACTTTCATAGTGAACCAAAACATGTTTATAGTTAACAGGCTGCTGTATTCAAGCAAGCTCTTTGTTACGTATTTCCCCCCAGAAAAGATCTCTGTAGAAGTACTTTCTTCTGGAACGTAGCAATTAGAAGTGTCAGCTTTCATTACGTGAAACACATTAGCTCTACTCACATACGTAAGTATTTATAACTTCTATAAGAACTGTTTGGTAGTAACCTTTTTCTATTTTCTTATTTAATAGATATCTGTACAGGAACAACCAATATTATTGTAAATAATACAGCTACAGAAACTAGCTGGTATGGCCTCAGTATGCATGTACACAAGCTACCAGACGTTGGTGCTTTCCAAGCATAGTCTCTACAAATCACTGCAGCAAGAAATTGTCTGTCAAGCCAGAAACTCAAGTTGGGCAGGCTGACAAAAAGCCAGATGTTATATATTTTTGGCAGTGGATATGGAAAATGTCCTGCCAAGGTAAAAGTGTAAGCAAAATCAGCTGCTATCCTGCTCACACAAAAGCACCTCCAGCTCATTGATTATGTGCTCAGTTGGCAGACAGGCTAACGAGGAGTTTGTTCAGTTGAAGAAATCAAAAAAAGTGCTGGAAAAGCTTGTTGCCACAGGTGCAAATAATGGCACTGACAGGGCTCTGTACAATCCTTCATGATGAGGTGACAGGGTTAAAAAGCATTCACGCAGGGCACAGGACAAACAAGGGCCTGCTGTGTGCTGTAAGAAAGAAGCTACAAGAACCCCCGTAACATTTCAGAGTGGAAAGACAAAGCTGAACTTCAACGTGACAGAAGAAACTCAGACCCAGAACATTCTAACGAGTTTGTGGTAACACAAACATGGGTAACAGCTGAGGCTCGGCAGACACAGAGGTTCTATTTCTACTCTTCCCCCAGCACAGTTAAAAATCAGTTTGGTACATTAGAAGCACTTCTAAGTTCAGCTTCATGGGAACCTCTGCTTTCTGACAAAGCCCAACCAGACACTTCCTCATCCCTGACAAGCAAGGCTTTGCCAGACCCCTCAATTTAAAAGGTAACTTTCTTTCCAGTGTCTCAAGAGGCAATATAAAATCATGGGAGAGGCTACTCCACAGAAATTCAACAGGAGAAAGGAGATGACACGGAGAGCAAACCACCAGGAACAACCAGGAACAAAGGAACGCATCCAAGGAGTCACCTTCTTTTTCTACACATTCCCCCTTTACCTCCTCAGGGTAAATTTGGGTGCCTTCCCAGAGCACCTCAGATGGAAGCAGAAATGGCAGATATGAGGCAAGAACTGGTACTGGGGAAACTGGAACTGTTCAAGTGACATGAAGAGGGCTGTTAAGTAATGGCTCAGTACAAATTAATCAAATTAATCCTTGCCTGTGAAGTAGCTTTAATGCACTGAGCTGGAAACTGGAAAACCATACCCAAGTCAGGTCCTACAGACCTACACAACCACATACCCAGATACTGTATTTCAGCTTCCTTTGGCCAGCCAGAGAAGCCTTAATGTTCAGTCTTTAATCAACTCAAGGACACAGCAGTACTGTATTTCTTGACTGGGAACAAGGGACAGTATGAAACACAGTACACTGGTTTACTGTATTTCTCCTGCAATCCATCTCTTTAGTATACGTTTCTATGATGTTTAATTATATTATTCAGCTACCCTGACTTTATTTTGTTGTTAAAATGGAAAACACAATGGTTTTGACAACTGATTTTTAAATTACAAAAAATCTTAATGTACAATTTTAATTTAAATAGGAATGAACATAATGGATTCAATCACTGATAAAACCAAGAGGCCTCTGGTTCAATAACAGAACAGGCTTTTGTGTCCTACTGTGGGGCTGCCAAAGGGAGCACACATGTTCCCTTGAATTTCTGAGTGCACCATGTTCCTAAACAATCCATATATATTTTTTTTTTGGCAGATTTCAGCCCTAATAACACTTAAATTTTCCAAGGTATGTAGGGTTTCTTTTTGTCAGAGAAAATGGCAAAATGAGAAAAATAATAATTTCCTTGATTTCAGAAAAACAAAATCCTGTATTCAGTAGTTAATATACACCACCAAATAGATACTTTTTCATTGATTACCATGCCAAGATACATTTTTAATTAGTTTAATCCTTGCCTGTTCATTGCTATAATAGGTTCTTTAGCGTATGCACCACGTAAAACTGTGACATCTAGGACAAGCCAGTGAAAACAAGATCAGGAACACGCATACCATCCTCCATCAAGAGCTTCTACCATATTATGAGTAGTTATTACTTGGTCAGTGACTATTTTTCTCCTTCATCCCCAAATTGTTAGAGAAAATCAGAGTTGGACGGTCCTCAAGAGAAGACTTTTTTCTATTTGAAGTTAAAGCCCTTGTGACTACAGGATATCAAGATAACCTTCCTGCAAGGTTGTGTTTCAATCTTTCTGAGCATTGAAGGTTAATAAAGTTAAATCTCTCCTGGAGTTTTGTTGCAGATGTCTTCTCGGGATGAATTCTAAGGTTATCACACCAACAGTCATGTTGCTTACAGCTCCTCTGTGAAGACTTACACTCCACCTTCTGCCTATTCATCTAATAGGTGAATGCAGCAAAGTGCTGCACCACCAGGTGTCCCTCCAAGGATAAACAGAAGGATTATCTTCTTAATTAATACAAAATAAAGTTTTGGTAGACAAAAGCAAATTTACATATAGAGTGCAAATATCTACATTTTAGGACAAAAGAATCAAAAATACATTTATGCTATTAAAGCATTTGAATTTCAATGTGAGAACACTCAGATAATACTGAATGCTACTATCTAAAAAATAATGTGTTCTGGATTAAAAAATATAAAACATAATAGAATGGACACCCCAGTCCAACAGTGTTAATGAACTGAGTGCTGACCGACAGAAGCACCAGAAGTTGTTTCAAAGAAAATTTAAAACCCAGTTCTTTTTGAGAATTTGTTTTGTTATGAATAATAGGAATCCACCCCACCAAGTGCTCTGGCTATGGTATTACCAGGATATATACATACTACTTTGCTTAGTAAGAAACACATTGTCATTGCCTGCTTAGCTCTAAAAGACAATTAAACCAAGGTACTTAAGACATTTCTTTACAACACAGCAAAATATTTGTTTCCCTTAAACTCATTCAAAAGCTGCCAGGATGCTAATAACAGCACAGCTTTGAAATTTCTTGAAAGTTCTATTCAAAATACTAAATGTGCTTTTTCTAAAAATAAACTGGTCCAGAAACAGCTATTACTTGCAACATACGTTTTTGTATCCCAACTGAGATAACAAGTTTTAGACATGCTGGTCTCAGCAAACAGACTATTTAATTGCTTTTATAGAAATCCTACAATAAAAACATTTTAAAAGCAGCTGTTGGCTAAAACATCAAAGCTCAGCTTGGACTAACATTTCTTCAATTGTCTGGCTCAGCTGGGATACATGAAGCATGCAGGAGATAAAGTAAACCTCACTTAATGGCAACCCCTGCTCTAATCAAGTTCATTCTGTCCGAGGTAAAAAGCAATACATAATAAGGTAGAGTGTGCTTCACAATAAACTACTCCTGGTAGTTTGGGGGGTCCTTTTATTAAAAAGTGTATTCAAAATTAAGGATTTAATAAACTATGAAAGGAGAATAACACAATCTTAACTCCACCATACAATATACTTTTTGGTATTCAGAAAAGAAATCGGTATTAGGAAAGGAGGGGAACAATCATGCAGCATTTCTGGCTGTTGTGCATACTTGAGGGCTCTTTAGATAAGTGTCCATTTGCACAGCAGCGAGCATGTCTCTGCCCTCACAACACCTACACCAAGGCTCGTGAGCCTTCCATCACTGCACCACCACAGAACTCCTCGACTGTCAGAAAATGGCACAAAAAATTATACACAACTTGTTCCCTGCTCATTATAATTGGGAAAAAAAGTATCTCAGACATTCACAGGTATCTGACATGACTGCCTAGTGGGGAACAGACCTCACTCTGAAGATACCTGAACATTACCATAATAGTCAGTAAGTTTCACACTTCTTGCATTTCTTTGAGAAGATCCTTAAGGAGGAAAAAAACACCCTAGTACCCAGCAAGGCAGCTTAACACTTTACTCATTGTTTGTGACTACAATACATTTCTTTTCCAACTATAAACTTCATGTGTATTTTATACTGATAATATCCTACCTGCTATCAGGCTAATGTCATTTTTTGTTGTATACAAGAACTTCCTGCCAAGAAAGAGAGCACTGCCATCAATCCATGCAAAACGCAATGCAACAGCTTAACCTGTGAGTCATTAGGAACCCCAATCCCAGCTAAATTCCCATAGTCTCACTGGAACTTAGTCCTCAATCCACCTTTTTTCTTCTTCAAAATAAATGCATTTTACAGAGGGGAAGAGAGGTATTGCTTGACAGTCAAAGCAAACCTCTTATGGTTCACCACTTCTTCAGAAGAGCATAACCAGAAAGTCAAACCCTTCAGTCCCTTCAAGAAAGCCAAGCTCTCCCAAGATGGATACACATATTAATAAATACAGGGCCTACTACTGGAGAGTAAATAGAAAGCTTTGACCACAACATTTCTTAATTATGGATTCCGAAAGAATGGTGCAGGAGTCTCTTCAACAGCAATGTCAAGTAGAAAGCAGGGTGCTGTTTTCTGTACATGCAGGGACTCTGAAGTATGGGAAGAAGCAGCTCTACACCAGTGTCTGCCTTCAGTATGCAACCAGGCAGGACTAGCTGCTGCATGAAGCCCTGGCTCCTGGCTGCCTGACCACACTCCAGCGTATCAGGGAGGATCCAGCCGGTTTGGGAGTCTCCACCTCAGTGGCACCCAAGCACAGAGAGGGCCAAGAAGAGAGCTCCACCAGCAGGCAGGACATAGGACTGCAGACTCAACTTACTGGGGCCAGGATTGTTGTACAAGGGTAAGAGAAGAGGTGGTTGGGACACCAGTTTCTGGGGTTGTCATAAAAGAAACATGAGACTGGGCATGTGGAGAGATGAAGAGCAGGATGTGGATCTTCTCTGGGACTGACTGCCAGAGGGTGGGGAGCTGCTGCCGCTGGTGTTGGCACATGCAGCTGTAAGCTTTGCAATCACACTATCGCTGCAAAATAGTTCATCAGGCAGGCCAACAGAATAAAACAGATTAGATATTTCATTTTACCTCTAAGTATAGATCCAGAATCATTTACAAAAAGAAAAATGCATTTTAGCAGCTACAATGCACACAACCAGCTTTAATTGTTGAGACTTCACTGGAATCTGGACCAATAAAAGGAAACTCCATTCACAGGCTGAGCAACATCTCAATAGCTTACAAGACAGATGAACATTACCTACAGGGACTAGGCAGGTCCTTTAAAATCTGGATTGTTGGCATGGTAACCCTAAACTACAGGTTTAACTCTCCACTGTCAACAAACATAAGGAAAAAAAAGTCTCCCCTGCAACATTTTTTTTTAAAACAACAGTACAAATCAAGGAGATACCAGGCAAATATTATTAGAAAGGGACGTGCTGGAGAAGACAAACTAGAACTGTGAAGAAATTAAACCCATTTCTAATTAGTAAGGCTACTTTAGTGGAGGAGAACTCCAGGACAAAACTTTCCAAGAATACTTTTCAAAGATTTCTAAGTCCCTTAAGCCAATCCAATTATTAGAATTTATAATAGTAAAGACTGTATCAGATTTATGACACAAAAAATTAAGTATAAAATGTTGTTACCCAGTAAACCAGAAGTAGCAATTTATCAAGTAAAATACCTACAGGATCTACAGGTGGCAACAGGTCTTTTTTCTCTTGTTCATCTTCCTCTTCATCTGTGCTGTATTCTTCCATTGTTTCTCCACTTGCAAAATGAATAACCCTCCTTGGAATTTTCTTTTTCTTTCCTACGACACCCAGCTCCACATTCTCAAAGCCACTATCTCCCTTTGAAAGTTGCTATAAAGGAAAAAAAAAAATCATTATCTCAAGTACACGCTTCTGGAACTGGAAAGTTCCCCCTTAACAAACTTCATGAGATTTTAAAAGTATTTTAGATTGGTTATCATATCCAGTGGACATTTAGAAGACATTTGCCTGTAGGTAAAAGACTGAAACATTCTTGTTTGCAGATATGTTAAAACTGATCCCTTCTCTAAAAGTAACAAAAAGGTTTCTTGTTGGGGCACGTTTCATTAACTAATTTGGTAAGCACATAAATTTTAATATTTAAAAGTATTGTTGGGTTTGGAATTAATATCTAATGAAATTAATCAAGAAGCTCATAGGCTGTAGCCACCTCTTTGCAAGTTCAGACAGACACCTCTAGCACAAAAGAGAACTGAATAACTAAGCAGCCAGGCTCAAGCTTTAAAAAGATGCACCAAGGAATCTGCCCCTGGGGACTTTCATCAGTAACCATGACTAGTACAAGGGACCATGGTAAAAGGACAACACTTAGTTTTGTGGCTAAGAACATACAAAGTGAGAAGTACAATGTCTGGCTGTGTTCTTCCAGCTGCTGAATGCTACAATGCAGTCTTTCGGTCACAAGCATTATGAATATATACTTCTAATTCAAAGGCCAGTCAATAAATCTTTAGGCTAGTCACTCCTGCCCACAGAGAACTTTAGTAAGATTTTGTATTGCAGCTATCAAAACAGAGCCTTCATCTTGGTAGAGCTTTAAGAGGCTACTGCAATAAATGCACAAAACTGCTGGAAACACTTCTGTCATGTAGAGAAGGCCACAGAGGTTAGGAAATGTCAACCACATGTTTTTAATGTACCATGAAGGTTTTTAAAAATGCACGAGCTCATGTAATTTGAAACTGTATAAGGAATGACATGCATAGTGTGTGCAGAATCCAGGTTGCATAAAATGGGCACATTCCAATTTCCAACTTCTTCCCTATACAGACCTAATGATCTCCACAGAGCACAATTCAAAATTATAAATAAAAATACATGCTTTATCACACAGTTGTAAGACATCCCTTAATCACTGCAAGTGCACCATCACCATTCCCCATCTCTCACACTAGATTACACAACACAGCTTTGCAAGGCAAGCAGGCTTGGTTAGCTGGGAAAGACTGTGGGCATGGGAGAGAGGGGCAGCAGGGGATCACGGGGAGCAGAACAGCTTCCTTCATTCCAGCCACAGACTCTTCTCATGCCCAGAGAGAAGAGGGAGGGAAGGTAAAGATCACGTGCTGAGCTCTAGTGTGGAGAGGGAGCGCACTCATTCATCATCTCTCCGAGCCCTGTACCACCGCTTCTCAAAACTGCAAGTCATCTCAGCTTCCCCCAGCATTTCTCAAGCCATGGTGGCACATTTCAGGCTTTTTCCTGGAGGAGCAGAGCAGAATCCAGCAGCAAGTTTTCAATGGGGTAATTCAGCTGAAACAGGATTGTATTTTCATGCAGAATGACATTTTCATGTAGAAAGACCAAACTGACTGTCTGGGGCCCAGTGCAATCTCTCTGCTATCAGTCTTGGGAACAGAGCAAGACACGAAACACAAATGCTGAAAACAGTGAAGCAACCTGAGCACAGGGAGCACTCCTTGCTGGCATTATAAAAGCAGGTGCCACTTCCCGTGACGGGGTTCTGTATCTTCTTGTGCAAAAAGCACCACGGAATCAGCTTTTTATGAACATTCCACACTCCTTTATTGGCATCGTACAATGACTGTTTTTATATTTAGTCACAGTACTGAAGAGCACTGTTTCTTGCAAACACTACATCATAAATATCACTGTGATTAATAACAGCAAGCAATGTCAGCCCCTCCTTAGAGTTCCTTTAAAAGCACAGTCTCTTTACCTGATTTAGGCTCATTTAGTGCAAATGCTTAAAATATTTTAACTTTTTAAAAATGTTGTTTAATATTTCAAGTTTAAAAAGCAAGCTTTAGTTCCCTGCACACCCATCCCACATTCACACAACCTACAGTAAGCAGCTTCACAGCTGGTACTGCTACAACATTTCAGACAAATGCAGTACTTCAAGACAGTAAGGATTCACCAAGGAACAGTGAATCTGGTTCCCTTAGTCTTACATTAACAAATAAAATAAAGTATCAGCTGTTGTTTTGGTTATTACCTAGTCAACAAACCTGAGTGTGGGTTTTAGTCAACACTGGCCTTTTAAGTTTTACCTGCTCAGCACCAATAAAAGCCAGCTCTCCCAGGTACGACCAGGAAGTTCAGCACCAATAAATTTTATCTGTCCAAAACTGTGGTAATGGAGATCTATTCTAGAGCTATCAGCTAGATTCACTTTATAGCTCAAATGTTACAGTATTTCTTGTTTGAAAATTTATACTTTTGATCTTCCTTAACAAATTTGATCTTCTTTTCCAATTTGGGAAGTTTTTTTAAAAAGATCTTTCTTCTAGTGCATGGCTTTAGTCAAGTTTCTGACCTCATTTTTTTTCCACAGGCTCCTCCTTCTCTAGCATATTATATGGTCTTGAAAGACTCAGCATTTGTCCCCACGTCACAGAAGTATTTACTTTGGCTTCTATTCTGGCAACTATTAGACACCAAGGCTGGTCACTCTTGTGCTTCTGGCACACCAGCTAACACTCTTAAGGCACTCGGTAAACACTGTAAAGCGACTTCCTGTTTCTTTTAAATGCCCTCTTGGGATTTTTCTTGGCTTTATGGCACACATACAAACCTTGTCTGTCAGGCAGTCAGGATCTGAAACTCATGTTCATGTTTACCCTCTTTATACTCACTCTATCTCACCCTTTGTCCAGAAACAAAGAGAGAGCAGGGCATCTTTTGACAGTGTTGATACAATACCCAGCACAACAGAATTTTAATTCACATATAAAATGCCCAAATAAATAAACTACAATTAAGGATAAGGTGTGCCTGGACACCTGCAGGGAGAGCTGACACAAGCAATATTAGGTGATGCAATAACATAAAGTTTCACACAGGAAGACAAAGAAGAAAAGCAAAAAGTAATAGGGATATCAGGCTATTCACTTTGGCATCCTTTAACCTTGTGAGAGCTTATGACCCAAAGCTATAAAGTGTGTGAAGTCCACTCTCCCTGAGGAAGATGAGTAATTCAATATGCACAGGTCTACTGACGTGGTACTGCTAGTCACTAGAATGCTGGTAATAGCTATTGAAAAATATTTCTACCCTGCTATCTTGACTGTTTTACTGGTTTTTTTGATAATTTTTTTTGGCTAGGGTTGGTGGGCGGGGGGTTGTTCAGGCTTGGGTGGTTCGGGTTTTTTCGTATTGCTTGTTTGACTTTCCACCCTTCTGTTTCAACTGAAATTAAACAGCATTGAGTCTTTCTGAAACAAAAGACAACGAGATGACAGACCCGGAGGACGACTATTAGAAAAGACACCCTCCCAACAAGCCTCGGAAAGGCACCATAACCGGTGAAGGGGCAGCGGCAGCGCCTGCAACACCCAGGGCGAAGCCGAGGCCGGTGCGAGGAGCGGCCGCGGCAGTGACAGGCGAGCTGCCCGGGCTGCAGTGTAATTAAGACCTGCTGTCCCTGAACACCTCCCACGCCTTCGCCAACTTGACAGCGCGGAGGGAAGTGGAAACCTGTCTGACTTTAATATTCATCAGGCTCGTTTGTCTGAGGCATTGTCCGCCGACGAGCAGGAGACACCGGAGACACGCGTGCCCGCCGCGCTGACTGTAATTACAGCGCGCTGGATGGAAGGGCAGACTGGCTGACAGACAGACCTCGTCTCCCGCGGCCGGGCCACTGCACCCCACCGCCACAGCGGGGAACCGGGGGCTCCCACCACCCCCGCACACCCCCGGGAGGTCAGGCCGCGGCCACCACCCACCCCTCGGCCGGACCCGCCGCGGCCTCGCCCCCCTCCGGAAGCGGCTGCGCCCGGGCCCCAGCGCCCGCCCGGAGCGACCGGGAGTGCCGCCCGCCGGCCCCGCTCACCTGCTCGGGCTCCATGGCGCCGGCGGCGGGCGCGCAGTAGAGGGTGATGGCGGACAGCCCCTGTTCCATCCTCCCGCCCGCCGCGGCGCCGGGGGAGGGCGGCAGCGGGCCCGCCGCGGCCCGGGGAGGCGAGAGCGGCCGGGCGGCACCGTCCCTCGCACCGCCCGCCGGGGCGGTGCTTGCGGCCCGCCGGGGCTGGCCGCGCACAGGAGCCGGAACGCGCCCGGCGGAGACTGGGGTGCTCGGCACACTGACCTCGGTCATTTCGCTTCTCCCCGCAGCCCGGCATTAACCGGAGCCGGGAGGGAGGCAGGGGAGAGGCCAGAAGCAGCCGGGCTGCCAGGGACAGCCGCACGCACCTCCACAGAGGCTGAAGCATACCCCCGCGGCACGGAGGGAAAAGTACAAGTTCTGGGGCAACACACACATCATCTT
This sequence comes from Corvus moneduloides, assembly GCF_009650955.1. Classification (NCBI taxonomy): domain Eukaryota; kingdom Metazoa; phylum Chordata; class Aves; order Passeriformes; family Corvidae; genus Corvus; species Corvus moneduloides. The sequence goes on from NC_045481.1 coordinate 25,782,535, forward strand.
CCCAAAACAGTGTGAAACCTTGCAAAAGAACAATATTTTAAGAAGTAGATGGAGTTCCTTGACAGTGGTTAGGGGTCTTGCTCGTCCAGGACCATCCTTGCTCAGCTTTCCAGGATTGGGTGTTGGCTCAGGCAACTCAGCCCTTTGTAAGTAACGAACCCTTGAACAATAAAGAAATGCACACCAAGGGTGCCCTGGCCCCTGGGCTGCGGCTGGGCGAGAAAATAACATGCATGCCCAGGAGGGTAGGAGAAGTGTTTGCCAGGTGAGAGGTTTGCTCCGCTGCTCATGGGAAGAGCCCTTCTGTCTCCAGTATGTGCTGAGGCCTCCGTGCTGTAGGGAATGGCCCGGCCTGAACAGAGAAGGAGGGCTAACCCCGGCAAAATGGGCATTAGTAAATGCCAACTGCCGGTGAAAACAGCTGGAGGGGGAAGTATTGGAAACCTTCTTTTTATGGGACTGAGAAGGGAGTCGTTTTAATTTTTGGGGGATCTAACCAATGGCTGTAACATGCACTCGCATGACAGCAAGAGCCATCTTTCAATCCTACATCATTAAGAATAGTTTCCAACACATTACACTCTATAGCACATATGGGCTCTTAGACACTTTCTTAGTCATATTACCAAAGCATTATCCAGAGCACAAGACAAAAGCCCAGGGAAAGTACAGACACATCAGACTTAAAATTATACTAGCATAAGGCAGAAAATGCTCCCTTGTGAAAAGGGCTGACATACAATGTATAATTACAGAAACATGGGAAGGAAAGGTTAGAGTATTATTTTAGACAGTACTGGGCTGAATACCTGCTTAAGGGATTGCAACAAACATACATCACTTAAAGTTGCAAAGAAACAAACTAATGTTAGGGTACATAAATATTTTTTACCCCCAGATATTTTTTACCCCCAAGTCCCAATACTTGGGACATTCTGTTTAGTAAAGGACTGGTTGGAATAGAGTAACCAGCTCCTCAAGAGCATTAAACCATCAACTAACCAACTTGCTTTCCTTTGCCTCTACTGTGATTTTAGCAGCTGTATAGTCATATTAAACCTAATCTTTCACCTCCCAGAAAAATTAGCATTTGCAACTTAGGTTTAATACATTTAGCACATTAATATTGAAAGGCCTGTGGAAAGGTAGAGAGTTAACAAATAAAGCCGTAACTATTTGTGTGTGCTAAGAGTTAATTGTCCAGCTTCTATCACACAGCTATCTATTGACCATTATAACCATTTCCTCTCAGTAGGCTGCTCAGCAGCAGACTGAGCTCAAACAGCTCAGACTTTTAAAAGCTTGTCTGACAGCAGCAACAGCTTTCAGCAAGATATACACAGGAAGACAGACCTCAGTCTTCTAAGCATTTCCAGTGAATTTGGCTTGACTCTAGCTCTTCAAGGTTCTTGTATGCCAGAGAAAACTTTTCTGCAGACTTTTCTGAGATCCTGTAGAGGATGAGTACAAAAACCCCTAATGCAAGAAAATGGTGCTGGGAGTATTGTTACACACTTGCCAGGAGAGTTGTATTTGCATCAAGCTGTGAGAGGCCATGTAAGTCACCAATCCATTTAGAAGTACTCCTATACAGCTGAACTCTTGTTCTTAGTGTCTCCATCATGGATGTGGGGTTTTTTTCCAGACTTGGGATCATCAGGCAATTTTTCTAAGCAGGCTCCTAAGTATTTTCTGCCTGGCTTGCTAAGGTGAGAGCAATATACATGTTACTCATTCCAGCATCTAGCTTAGAAGTAATAATTGACATATCTTATACTTTAAAGAAAATGCATTCTCTACTTGCCCTTGTCTCTGCCAACACTCAGCTAGTGACAGCTCTTCCTATCTGGTTGCAGTTTTAGTACTTGGGAAATGGTGAACTAAAAGTTAAAACTAAATGTAGGCCACAAGCTGAACATAAGAGTTAATTGTTGGTAACTTGACAAGTCTGACTGAGCCTGTCCTGGAGCACAGTGCTTCACTCTTCATCCTCAATATCCCTATTCATGTTTGATTTCCATCAAAAACATTAACCATCCACTCTCCCCTAAGGACTTCATTTCAAACCAAGATTTCATACTGCATGGTTCTGCATATTGCATTGCTTTATACTGCTCAAGAACTAAAAATACTATAAAAAAGAAAAATCAAGTTTTAGTAAGCATACCACTTCAGTAGCTGAGGACAGCTTCCCTACAAACTGGTGATATGCAAAGACTCATTCTTTTGTCATACTTAAAATACAAAGATTCAACTTAATTGATCAGTTTACAGATTAATGCTATGCATAAAATGCAGTGCATTTAGGGAGATGGCATACTTGAAGATTTTTCAGCACCTTCCATATATTGAACACATACCACTAATCAAGCAGGAGATAGTTTCACATTACAGCATACCTTACATTTTATTAGTGCAAGAGTATAATTTCCTATGTAAGATATTCCCTGTTAGCTGCCACTATCTCAGAGAACTGGCTGACAGAGGGACCCACTTGTTTTAATTACTGCACTCAACTTTTATCTAGACAGCAGCAAGAGGTGTCCATTTACAAACCAAGCACTCTGCAGTATATTAAAATTTATAATACACCCTCTTACCCTAAGATAAGGGTAAAAGATCTTACCATATTTGCCAAGATCTATGTTGGATTTCAAGGTTCATCTTGGTCTACACCTAGTTCTGAAGCCAGCCTGTAGATTCTACCCTTTTGAGACCAACAGAGTAAACTGAAATACTAAACAAATGCTATAGGAAATGAAGATCAGACTGTAGCTGAGTTGGGGCAGTATGTTCTGTTAGATACAGCTGTTTTAAAGTTCAGTACCAGCAAAAAATTTCACCGAATATGCATTACAAATTATCTCCAGAACAAAAGAACTGCTTAATTGGCAGCCTGGTATGAAGATTATCTTTAGCATATGAGACAGTTTGATATCTGCATACCTGTATTTTTTCAGTCACTTGATTCTTTGTGTATAGGGGAAGAATGATAAAATTCTTTACAACAAAGTCTTGTACAAACCTGAGCACAACACATCTACTTTCTAAAAATGCTCCACAGCTGAGCACCAACAGCACATTTTCAGGTACTGACACAGTCTTATAGTATCTATGCCAAACGTAAGTTACAACAGTCTTTAGAAACAAATCAAACTAAGGAAATAATCTCATTACATACTGATAAAAGACAGTTAAAAGGAACTGAAGAAACAGGCCATTCCCTTGTTTATAACCACTTAAATTTTATTTTACAGTATATTTGTGACATTTTATGTTACTATAACCAAAGATCAGGGTTGTTTACAAATATAATGGCTGCCATTTGATGTAAACGATTAAAAAGTGTCTCTAAATATTAAAATTTTACATCATGATTTTGTTTTATTAAACTGAATTACTCTTTGTGCCATCAGTTATTAGTGGAGAGGAACTAATTTAAGCAAAAATAGTTTTCAGAAATTAGATGTAGAAACTGAGAAGCCTGGATAAGATTTCAAAAGACCACTCTCTCATCACTGTAAAAAGGAAGAAAGCAAATTCATTTACTCAGGTTGCAATGAAGAGTCAACCAAGTCCATTTGTGTTAAGGCTTCTTTACATATTATTGAATCCCATCATGCCTTTCATATTCCCAGCAGCACCTTGTTGAAATTGTCTCATCATTGACTGCAAACCAGCCATGCCACCTGGAGAAAATAAGTGAGAACGTGAATGTGTTAATTAACTCTGAAGCACAGCTCTCTTGCTTGAGGCACCATTACTGTACACACACTATTCCAGTAATTTACAAAGGCAGAAGCCCAAGACTGAAACTAGGTTTAAACAGCTATTGAAAATAAAGAACTGAGTGACTAATTACAGAAAGGTCTGCAAAACACCAGGCTTTAAGATGACTTGTGTATTAAGAACTAGACAAAAGAAAAAACCTTGATGGAATGACTATTATCAATTAGTAAGGTTCAGGTATGGGGGGTCTTTATTTAAAGCTGCTCTTGTCAAATTTAATTACTTGAGGCAATCTTAGAAGAGAAGGGAAATCTAGGAAGATTTGTTTTACCACAGACATCCTTCAAGTCATCACTATTCCCAGACACCATTCCAATTGCTCATTTTGAGAGCTGAATCCAAATGAAAAGACTAGATTAAGCACTGCTAAGTGCAAAGCATTTGGACTAAATTTTCTGATTCTTGTTAGAAAACCCTAGAAATACTTAATACTGATATATAATGCATATAGTCTCCCATCCCCCTCCTCACTTCTATATTTCAAATGCTCCACCATAATTAGCAGTCTTCTCTTCAAGCTATAAAAATTCAGTACATACCCATATGATGAAGAACTCTTGGATCCATCATCTTTGCCATCTGCTGGTTCAGTTTGGCCAGCTGAGATGGGTTTACATTCTTGGACATATCACCACCTAAATAAAAAGAAAAGAGCAATCGTAAGAAAACGGATTAACATGCGGGGCTAGAAATAAAATAAATCCAAATGTTACCTCCTAATTCTAGACTCAAATCAATGAGTCCATTATTAGAAGTTACTACATCAGCCACTTAAAAGTCCATTTAGGATCAGCAGTCCCTGCACTCCACATAACAGAATGGAGTGTTAGTACTGTAGCAGTAATCAAGTCTGCATTGATAGAAATACAGTAGCTTTCCTTGCTAAGTTACACATCGGTGGCATGAAGAACAGTGCACCTCTTACCAGTCACATGAAAGAACTTTCAAACATCATGAGAATGAGTGAGCTACAACTCACTTTCTCCTCTCCCTAATCAGTATGCTCTCATGTCCTCTGTGTTCACACATCAAGTGACCTCCCCAATGAGTTAATAAATTTTAGGGTGGGGTGTTTGGTTTGCAGTCTTTTGTTTGTCTGAGGATTTTTACCTTTGAAAAGCCCTTTGATGCCTCCCATCTTTTTCACCATCTGTGCAAACTTAGTGTATTGGGTCAAAAGCTCCTGAACATCTCTGGTAGAAACACCTGATCCTCTTGCTACTCTTTGGATTCTTCCTGGCTGCTTACTGAAAACTTTGGCACCATCTGTACTGTCAAGTTCTGCAATTACAGGGGGGAAAAGAAAAATCCATTGAGTTACTGACATTAAAAACTGTTACAATTGGAAGTAAACCTGTTCTCATTGTTGAGAATCGAATTCTGAACCAGAGAATAAAAACATAGTTTTAGAAGTGACAATGTAAAATTTTACATAAATCACTGAGACATAATATTCTAGGAAGTAATACTAAAAAGCTCTTATAGTCATATGTTAATCACCATGATAGAAGAAAAGCTGTGTGAATAAATTATGCTCTTGGCATACTTGGTCTTAAGCCATATTAATGGGTTTAGCACAAGGGTCAGAGCATACTACTGCAGGAGTTATGGGTGGATTAGAAACAACACTTTGAATTCCAGAGATCAGGCTATGTCACCAAGTAAATTTGAGCACGGGTAGGAAAAAAGACAGCAATGCCAGATTACAGATTAACATAGTTTTTTAATTTGCAAGTATAGCATTAATAATTTATGAACAGTTACAACACAAAAAATAAAAATATATTAATTTCCAATAGAATGGAAATTATTCAAAATTCTACCTACTCTACACAAGACAGAGCAGCAACAGGCAAAGTATCTCTAAATATTTAGATTTATTAAGAAATCTGGAGACACAGGTACTCCTTGCTATTTCCAAGAATGTTAAATGCTTGTCATTTTCTGTGGTTGTACATGCTACAGTATGTCTTTTTGTTTCCAGGAAGATCTCTCTAAATAAGCTTGTTCAACAATTAATTAAAAAATAGTCAGTGAAATTTGTTTTACCTTGATCATTCATACTGTCCATTATAGTCATGAGTTTCTTTAGCCTTGCCATTGATTCCTGTTCATTGCCTTTACTCATGAAGTCAGTTCCAAAACCAGGGATCATGCCCTTGTTTTAAGAATGGAAAACAAAAGCTGTGTCAGAATAGGCAAAGCTATAACTTTAATTAAGCAGAAAGATATACAGACAGCAACTGTTAGTTCAGTAGTTAGATACTGCAGTAGGCAAATCATTTCACCTTTTTGAAAAACATAGAGCACAGATTATAACAAATTTCAATTAAGAGTTTTAAGTTTATAGAAATTTGTCAAATATCAATGAAAATCTGATAAAATAAAATTATTTTGGGGATAACTAACCAAGATCTGACTGAATGGTCCCATTTTCATGATGTTTTGGAATTGTTCATACATATCTCTTAATGTAAATTGACCTGAAGCACAACAACAAAAGAAAAGTTAGCAGAAGTCACACATTAACATTTTGGTCTTACTCTCCTTTTTCAATTATTCTTCATGTTTATAAGGTAAATACTATACTACATAGATAAGTGGATAAATAAACCTCTAATATGGCCAAACAGTTTCAGATAGCACATGCTGAACCATTAAGCTAGTCACTCTGCAGTTATAGTCTGACAGACTTATCATTTGAAAAACACAACTCAATTTACTTGGCCGCCACATTTACTGGAGAAAGAATAACCATTCTTCACTGTGCACATGAACAAGTTGTTTCTGTCTACACACAGCACAAATTAATTCAGTGGTCTCCGTCGCAGAGAACCTGCCACAGTCAGGTCACTGTAATGCATCTGCTATTCAGGCCTTGGGAGTAACTTACCATGTTTTAGCTTTTCTATGAGTGCTTCGTTATCATCCAACTTTAACTCATTTACTTTATCTATCAATCCTTCAATATCACCCATACCTGGAAAAAGAAAACAGCTCTGAAATTAGCATTAAGATTAAGATTACACTTTGACTTTCCATTATCCAATTAAAAGTGTCTTGTAAGTACAGTTGTACATAAGACATACCAAGCAGCTTGCTGATGAAAGGCTGTGTTTTAAAGGGTTCAAAGTCATCTATGTGCTCGCCAGTTCCAATAAAAATAATAGGACTCTTTGTGGCAGCAACTCTGCAATAAAATATATTTTATGAAATGGCCTCTCAAATACCATCTATCTTTTGTACCACCTATTAACATAATCAGCTAGGCAGCATCAACACTATGCATTCTGTCTGAAGTATCTGCCTTACTCCTCAAACTACTAATGAAAAAACATCCAGCACTGGGATGTTTAGCTCAGAGTAGTTAAAAAGATTTTTCTCTAATTAGTACTTTATGAAATACAAACTCTGTTTGGAAAAAATCATCAACAAAAATATAAGTTGCTTATTTTCATTGCTGAGTTTAAGAAACTTGAGTGGAAAGAAAGAAAACCAAATCATCTCCAAATTATCCTTATACTGGGATATTACTGATCCATACTGATACTAATGATAATACTGTCAGATGACAGGTATTGATTACAATTTCTTCAAGGTACCTCATACAAAAGACAATCTCATTTCCAATACAGGAAAAAGCTCAAGCATAAGAAAACTCAGAACCTTTCCACCACATTTGTACTAGCTTTTATCTAAAACTCAGCTTTCAGTCCACAGACAGTACAGAGCAAACACAGCAGACTTAAGGCACACAAGCACATGACAACTAGAGCATGAGCAAAATGAAAATATGGAAAGCTTTAGTCTTCCAACATTATGCTATTAAAAAAGCAAAATACATATGGCAGTTTAGGAACTCTTAACACTTCAGATCAAAGACAGGCAGTGATTTAGTAAGTCAGTGTCAGCTAATTTTGACTGTTTTGACAAATCATCTCAGCTCCATACAAACTATATCATTGAAAGGCAGCTGGAACAATCATAAAAGGCTGAAGATAAAATGTAACATTTTCTAGTCCACACTCTGCCAAGATACAGCACATGGGAAGTCCAACAAGAATGGAATCACCTAAGTATGACCACAGACAACTTTTCACCAAGTTTCTGGACGCTGCCAATCCAGAAGTTTAATTTGCATCACAGTTTTAAGGTCACTAGATATGACAAGGTACACTTTTTCCCCTTTTGGAAAAAACTCTCGGGGTGCAAAACTTTTCATGTCAGTCATATCTATTGAGCCCAGATTTATCTTTTTGGAAAAATGCCTGATACACAATATGCAATGAATATTGCTTGATGCTGATTTCAGGAGATAAAAGTCTGACCTGTGACAATACATACTACTGCACTGAAAATACATCATATCATCTGATTCTGACATTAAATATCAACAGGTGATCCTACCCACCAGAAGAAGGGTAAGAATCTAAATGTGACTGACTTAGATTCTGTGCAGTGTGACAGTGACACTTCCACAGAACAGGTTTCTGCGAGACACAAACGCATTTCATGGCTGACTGTGCATGGCCAGACGCTGGACACTATTATACCACAGTACTTACGCACTAAGAGCTCCACCTCCTTTGGCATGTCCATCAAGCTTAGTAACAATAACAGAAGCTACATCTACTTTGTCTTTGAAAGCTTTAGCTTGAGCTTCACAAGCTTGGCCAATGGAAGCATCCATCACATAAACAATGTTATCTGGTTGCTAGGAGAAATGAGATTCACAAAATAATCAATTCCTGCTTTACAAAACAATGTTCATGCATTATTATTATGTATGTTCAGTAGCAGAACTTACTGCAATAACAGTATACAAGAGCTGTATGCTAGAGTTTAAAACAGAATCACTGTTTTATGAACAATATTATCTAAGGACCGTTTAAAAAATTCTGATGCTGTATGACTACATGATTTATCTATAACATGAAACATTACAATTTAATAGGTTTGTGCTTATTAGTTATGTTTCAAGTGATTTTAGCCAGTATCTTGAGCCACTAAGCTAATTAGTATCTACAAGCAATTAATAGCTAACATCTTCCATTTGGTTTTACATTCAGATATTTAATACATCCATTCCTCTAAAAATAAATCAGCCATTAGCAGGAATTGTGTGGGAAGTGTCATATTGTCATGCAAGACCACAGAATCAAACAAATAGCCAGACTTTTTAAAGCCATAGAAACACCAGCTTCATTTACATATCAAAACTGTTGAAAGTTATCCAATCATCTTCTCTGTTTCACTGCAATTATTTGTGACAATCACAGAAAGTTTAGTATTCATAGTTCAAGGAAACCAGATCAGACTAGTTCTTTTATCTAGTTTTTCAATGCAAAGATCCGGAAAAGTTAAAGCAGGAATGGCAGTCTGGTTATATGCAAGCATCCTTGAACAGAAGAACAGAAGAATTAAAACTGACACAAAACTAACAAGCACTGCTCATTCAGCCCTTGCTTATTCATACCTGTTTGTAATTTCTAATATAATCTAGGAGTTAAAGCAAAATGCACACAGAACATTAGAATAAAGATCAATCAATTGTCATCAAATGACTATGCCAAGTTACTGTATTTCTCAAAACTACTTACTATGGCATTAGCAACTTGTAACATCTCTTCAAACAAAGAGTCTTCTTGTTTGTGACGTCCACTTGTATCAACAATGATTATTTCGAAGTTTTCATTCTTAAATTTCTCAACACCTTCTGAGGCAATTATTACAGGATCCATTTCTGTATAACTGGTCAAAAAGAGAAAGAGACTCAGAATTTTGTCACTTGACTATAAACTTGTTAACTATAAATCTATCTAGATTTCAAGAGGGAATTCCTCTTATGCCAAGAGAAAATTGGTTAAAAATACACTTTCCTAAGCCATTTACCCTTACTGTTCAGTGAACCAAAGCACAAAGACTGAAGTCTGTCTCACCTGCTGGAAGTTGCAATAAGTTCTATTACACCTTCCCTCAAATTAGGTGATGCTAGATGGGGTTTAGTGCAAAATGTTCAATAAGGAACAATACATAATTGGAGTTGAATTGTTCTCCAAAGTGATTCTGAAAGATGCTTACCTCCCATAAAAGGGAATTCTTGCTTTTGTGGCATTCTGCTTTAACTGGTCAAAAGCACCTGTAAGACAGGTATAGTCAAGGGACTACTTAAGAAAATCTATAATATTATAGATAGAGAACTACATCATTAAAGTCTGTGTTACCTGCTCTGTATGTGTCTGCACATATTAAACAAGTCTTCCAGCCTTTCCTCTGATAGAAGTACGCTAACTGTGAAATAAAATCCAAAACAAGTAGTTACACCAAAGTCCCACTGACATGACACTTCCAACATCTTGTAAGTCTCACACAGAGGACACAAAGTCAAGCCAGCCTTTCTATAACTGAGGCCACAGAGTAAGACTGTTCACTGTTAGCATGGCCATTATTTAGAAAAGCACGTTATAAATAATTATTAATGGCAAGATGGAAACACCTGCTTGACTCTGTTTCTGATTTCAATTTCTTGAAATGACAATTTCTAGGAATGACTACAAATAACTTAAGTTCCCATTTTACTAACTCCTGAATTCTTCTTACTGCAGATAAATTAATCCTGCAGATTGGACTAGGACGTAGAAACTACCCAAAGCAATACTTCAATATCAAGTACCATAATGGCTACAACTTGTACAGCTCTATGTTTCTGTTCTTCCACAGGAACAAAGATATTTCCCTTTAAAGGACATGTTTAAAAGCAGTGGATAGAATCCTTAACCTTCTTACAACACTCAGCTTCACTGGTGCTATGTACGTTCACAAAACACTTGACTGACCAAAGACAAATGTTCAAAATAAAGTTCACCTACAGAAGCATTAAAGTGTTCTGAAATCAGAGCAGGCTATACTGAGTTTATCACTATATGTAAATCTCAAAAGGAGATGACAAAAAACAACAAAGATGCATCTTTTTCCACAGGATAATTTCTCCTCACAACTTGGAATATATCCAGCTCTGTCTCGGGGTGAATGATGAGCGAGTCAAGAGCTTATGGTTTAAGAGAAAAGGGCAGATTAGTGAGGGTGATGTTGTGGGTGTTTGTTACAGGCCACCTGATGAGAAGGAGCAAGTGGATGAGGCCTTCTACAGGCAGCTTGAAGCAGCCTCAAAGTCACAGGCCCTGGTTCTTGTGGGGGACTTCAAGCACCCTGACATCTGCTGGAGAAGCAATGCAGTGAAGCACAAACCATCCAGGAGGTTCCTGGAAAGCACAGATGACAACTTTCTGTCACAGGTAGCAAATGATCCCACAAGGAATGGTGTGCTGTTTGACCTTACACTAACAAACGGGGAAGGCCTTGTTGGAGAGGTGAAGATATGTTGATTCAGAGCATTTCTTTTTTAGCCTTAAAAAAATACAAACGCAAATTTTCTCAATGAATCAGGGGCTGGAAGAGGTTTCATATCACCCATTTATACTTAACTGAGGTATCTAATACAAAGGCCAAATTCCTCTCGTTTTCCTAAATAAGTAATAGAATAAGCATCCAGTCTTAATACTAGTCTTAATCCTAGAAAGTGAATTACAATGTTGTGGTTTAACTCCACTAAGTACAAGGACAAATAGAAAGACTCTTATCCATATAGGGTATTGTTTCATCAAGAGTTTCGTTTAAAAAGTTTTGAAGGGAGTCCTACAAGCCATAAATTGCCCCAAAAGAATATTACTTTGAACATTCATCTCATCTCAGAAACCCCTCTGCAAATGTATCTCTACATGGTAGTGAGTTACAGCTTTCCTACTAACAAAACCAGCAGAGATCACAAGCCAATCCTACCTAAGGAGTCCAATGACCACCAGCTTCCCCAAGGCAAAAAAAACCCCAACAAACAAACCAAAAACGATGCAAAGAGATTCACTGTATGTTACCTTTGAACAAGTTGTTGTTTTACCACTTCCTTGCAAACCAACAAACATTATAATATTCTGTTTTCCTTTGGTAGGTGTCCATGCCTTGACTCCAGGATCTACAAGCTAAAGAACGAAGAGTAATATAGGTAGCAAATTTCCAAAGCACAGAACAGCTGGTGTCACAGTCATGCTAGGTGCCTGGTTTCATATTCAAAGGAGCAAATCGATTTTTGCACATTGTCATCTTAATCTGGCTTAGGTTCTTGTTGATTTACAGTGAACAGCAACAGCCCGTGCAAGATATCTATACTACATAATGTTCTGCATGATAATTCTGCCACAATAACAGCATTAATTTCTTTCTAACACCAAGCATAGTCAGGGTGGCCTGTATATATGGCAAAAGGATAACAACCAACACAGAAAGGTGACCTCTGCCCCTCTGTCACTGCTCAGGATGGGCTTCTTCTAGTAAGAATCCTACAGCATAGAAGGCTTTTTAGGGTTGCAGCCTCACTTGTGAAATGAGTAGAAGGTACATACATTCCTGAGAGCCACCATATGTCTGGGCACAGACTACAGAAGAACAAATGACTACACTGTTAACTGGACAGAGGTCAGAATATGGATACCCAAGTCCTGATTTGACCAAGAAGGCAGATTTATGAGAAATGTTGCTTTGAGCTGTTGGGTTATTACTTAACACGTTCCCAAAGACTTATAAGTAGTCTGAATATTAGGGTAGCAAAGGTGTGTTCTGGGACAACCAAAGACAGTCTAGAAGCTAGCAGTACTTTACTCTTGTCTTTACCTTCCAGTTGAAGAATAAGAACAATTGAACTTAAAGCTTAAACTGAAGTTAGTTTGAGAAATGCCCAGGATGTAGTTTCAATTAGAATACTACTGTTTGCAATAGTAAGAAGCCTCACATCAGAAAGCATAACTGCAGGTACCACATAACCACTCAAAATCTTGGCTTGCTACTGCACTACTTCCAAGCCCAGACTGTACAAGGAAAGTGATGCAATGCAGAATTTTTAAGTCCTACCTTAACAAGCTCTTTAAAGACTGCATGCTGGATCATTTTTCTTTTGTTAAGGCCAGATGCCATTTCTTCAAGATCAATTGCAGACCTGAGTTTAAGAAAACCATGAAACAACTAGCATAACTGAATGCATCACTTGAACCTAGTAATAAACGAAGTTTTTGCAACTGCAACAGCACCCTGATTTGTTCTGAGTTTTCAGATAGGATGTACTTAAGAAGTGACATGCATGGGAGACATTCTTATGTGGAGGACAAAAACAGGTTTCTAAAATGCATCTTTCAGACTTGCATTTACTTAGATTACACATCTGAAAATAGGCAACGTAACAGTACTAGTCACATACACGTATCTATTTATAGCCAGCACAGAACATGTGAAGATGATGTGTCTAGGAAGTAATGAAGAACTTGTTTATCAGACAACTCAACTGATGACAGCAATAGATATTTGAAACAAGCCTGTAACAGCAAAAAATGACTAAATTTGACTGAAGATTCTTTTGATGGAACTGGCTAAACATTTAGTTCAAAGTAAACTCAGTGTGTCTAAAAAAACCCCAACATATAAAGTTACAAATTAGTTGTTCTTTGTAAACTCAAATTACAGCTTTTACAAATATCAGAAGTTAAATGCATTTTCACTATTTCACTTACTTGACATTTTCTCTGAGTTGCTTCACAAGTTTGATATTAACATCAGCTTCCAGTAATGCTGTACATACTTCTTTTAACATAGCATTTAAAACCTTCGGAGTATAAAAGAAAAATTAGAGAAATTGTTTTACAATACACAGACATTAACTAGGCCACTATTAGGTCAAAATAAGAATGTTAAAGTCTATTTATGATACAACCATGGCTTTCACAAATTAAATGCATGTAGTCCTACCATTAAATCAACTGTCACAAAAAAAACCTGTGCATTTGTTCCTATGTAAATACAATTTAAATCTGAAAGGGTAATACTGAAAGAGAAGGGTTCTCAATTTTAACAAGTGCACACTGTATAACACTAACACAAAACACTTCCTATTGCATTATGGCCAGCAGCTCATATGGCAGCAAGACTTCCTAAACTTCCCTCTGGGTACTCCTTAGAGAGTACATCAAAAAAAAAATCTCAGATCACAACCCCATTTCTGTAAATAACAATATTCCTTAGCTGTAAGATGGACACCCTGCTAGCTGCATTTTCAGAAACTGGACTGCTGCTCTGATTGTATGCCTTTTAGGTAAGCAGGTGCCTCAGCTAGAAACCCTGTTTATTCTGAGTTTTCAAAGTCTTGAACAGAAAGATTTTTCTGAAAGTAACACCTGCATAAATGATCTCATTTTCACATCTTGAGCTCTTGCAGGATAAAAGCTTCCATAGCTAAAAAAATTTAATTGGGCTGTATTTGCTTCAATTAAGGATTTTTTGTCTCCCAGAAGAACATATATTAGAAGTTTTTCTCTATGCATAAGTTCTAACCCTACAGCTCTCAATGAGCCTACTTTTTAGTTACTTTAAGCCACCCATCTTTCCACCTGAAAAGCGTTTCTAGCAATCTATGTACTCAGAGACACTTCGAAACCATCACATTAGTTAGTTTTCCATCTTGTATTGCACTCCTATGACAGAACACACCTAGTTATAATTTCAACCTCTTAATTAGAAAAAATACAGACCATACCAAGCCAAACAAACTTCCTGAACCACACACTGGCTTGAATATAAAGGCAGCAAATGCAAAACATCCCTCACATTTCAGACAGCAAAGCTTACATTGAAACATATTTGTTCTTCCACATTTCAGTTTCTAGCAGCCTAGTACACATCTCCATAGTCTGCCTGTGCACACACATAAATCAGAGCAGGCACCTACCTTTCATCCAAACTTAGGTACACATTGCCTCCCTCCAGCATTACCTCCACAGAACACTAATCTCCCTAAGTACAGCCACCAGGCTCAAGGACCCTTTCACCACGGGACCCACTATGTCTGAGGTGATGATCCAGGTATAAATCTAGTTTTACGTTCAGGCAGTACTCTTAGGGGCTTAAAACCTCTAGTAGAAATTTTACGTGAAGGAAAAAAAAAAAGTCTAGGGAGAACATCAGCCTACTTCAAGCTTCTCATCAGCCTTTGAGAGCTTTTTCTCAGAACTTTTCAAGTGTTAGTGCCACCACATTTGTACACTACATACCTCTTCATTGATAATTGTAGCATTGCTCAGTGAGCGCAATGCTGAAGTTATTTTTCTTCCAAGATCTGCCAGAACCATTTTGGCGGCTTCAAGTACAACTCAGAAGGATCTGGAAAAAAATTTAAAAATCAAATTTTAAACTATTTGAAGCTATGTCATCACAAATTAATTATTCAAGTAACTTTTGGGTAAGAATACTGCTTTGCATTCTAGAAAGTGCACAAGTTTTACTTTTGAAAGTTATTTTTAGGAAATATTGGCCTGAAGTTAATTTTAGGCAATTCTGATGGCCTACTTAAAAAGAGAGATACCACACCTCAATTAGGAAGGATTTCACTGTGTAGAAGAAATGTGCATTGAATTCACCATGGAAAAAAACCAGTCCAGATAGACATCCAGAAAGAATGCTAAATGCTTTTTATCCTCTTATCAGCAATATACTACATGACAGAATAAAATCAAGCAGAATAGCCTAGAAACTCTGCATCCTGCAAAAACAGTATGACCAGAAGCAAAATATTTTGCTAGCAAAATTCAACATTATTTATCAGTTGCATTTTATCCAGCTTCCACTAAATCAAACTGAATTTCCCATTTCAGTAACCCTACAAACATACTTGCATTTTGATAAGCAAAATTAATATAGTAGTTTTTAACAGCTGTATTGGAAAAACAGACTATTTTTGTTCCCTAGAAACACCAATCTCATATATAAGCCTAAAGCATACCATAACTTACAGTTAGGAAACCATAAAAAGTTAATTTCTGAAAGGTACACATTCTAGTTAACATGCTAAACCACTCCACCCCCTATATAAGGTGGCAAGATAGTCAGGAGAACGCATGGTAGAATCAGCAATCTAAAATTCTGAATAAGGGCAAACCAAAACTTGTCTGAAGAGCAAAAATTTGCAACACCACAGCTACTGCTGGAATGAAGCACTTCAAATACTTCTTATCTTCCACTTACAGTGTTGCTTTCTTGTACTCAACTGAAACTACTCCCTTGCTGACAGCCAAAATCAGAATCTCACATTTGAACTCCTCCTTTCAGAACTGAAAGCCAAGTTCCCAATAATGGGAGCCTCTGTAATCAAAACAGATGAGAGTTTCAAAGATTTTTGGGACTTCCCCTTGCCTCAAATGAAAAGAAAACAGAGAAGAAAGGCCAGTCCATTTATTGAAATTCAGAATGCACCATTAGCTATATTCTGATTTTATTTAAGAGAGAGGGCTCCAACACGGCTAAGAAAGCAGCTCACTGTATACACACATCGAAATTTACCAGCTGCACAGACCCCAAAAAGCATTTTAAATGTGTTTATAAATAATAAAAGATAGATTCCATAAGAGCTGAAACAATGCACCCATGTAAGACAACCTCCAGATTGCTTTGTCTAATTGAGAGTTATTATTGTCACCAACTTGGCAGGTTAAACCAACAACAAAGCCCCCAAAACAACTGCCAGTCTAACCCACCTTCCCCTGATACTGAGGCCACAACGTAGAACAAAGTCTCCAGGAGCTTCAGAAGACATAGGATAAATAAACCCAGTGTAAATGCAGGAGTTGGGTAAGGCAAATGACACAGATAAATATATTCACACATTTTAAATTTAATGTACATTGAATGTACAAGCAATGATATCCCTTACCATCTCAATATTAATTAAAAGATTAGTCTATGCTTCCTAAGGAACTCTGCCAGTAGAGTATTTGCAAACCAGTACACTAACAGAAATGGATGTCCATCTTCTTACATTGCTGGAAGGGGATTTCTACATGATATCTGAAGTGGTAAAACTCCAAGGTTTCCTTACAAGGCATACAAGTCACATTATTGCAGGATAATTCTAAAAAAGCATTATTATCAATAGGCTCTACCAAAGGGTCTCAGCAAAACAGATGTTCAAAACGTTTTCCAGGTCATTTTGGATAATCACAATGTGTAAGAAAAAACAACCCCCCAAACCTTTAAAAATAGCTTTGCAACTCAGTAAGCTTGAGCTGCTAAAATGGCAACCAATGACAAACTTAACTATAATGCTTGGATATATCAGCTAAGAAATTTGATAGGATGACCAACATACAGAAGTCACGTGAATACTCAATATTTAAAATTAATTTCCAGAGTTCTACAGATTTCCAAATACAGAAGGTTAATTATTTCCTAATAAATGAATGTTTCCTTTGCAGAATTCCAAAAGCTTCTTCTGACAGCCCTAAAATAATAATAATTCAAATCCTTTGCTTAACGAGATGAGTTTAAGCATTTTCATATAAACTGCTCTCAGTAGCACATTATGAAATCGTAAGCCATCAGAATTTCTAAAGGCTGCCAAATACAGAAATTAATAGAACTTGTGACACAGTCCATCCAAGTCGAGAGCCACACTCCAGACAAAAACACACATAAGATGTTTTAGCAGGTAGGCAGCTTGGGCTGGCAGATAGCCAGAAGAGCATTAGCGGTAACTGCACTGCAGAACGTGTATGTACTGAGCAGCCCTAGTTCTGGAGACTTTAGCTTGAATGCAGCACCTCACAAACACACTGAGCAGGGCTAAACCCGGCAGGGCCCCCCAGGACACAGCCAGGCTGCCTGGAGCAGGCCTCGTGCTGAGCAAGGCCACGAGCTCTGTGCTGTCCGAGTCCCCTCTATGAGCAGCAGCCTGGGCACCTCCACACTGAGCTCCCAGGTCTTCGTGCTGCTGCAGTCCCAAGAACTCTGTGCTTCAGCCGTAAATGGGCATTTCAGGAATAAAGGGGCAGCAGAAATAGCGGATGTCTTTCTATGCCATAGCAAACCAGCAATGAAGCAACTCTGAAGATACAGACCACCCATCCCTGCCCACCCATCCAGCATAAACCTCCAACCAAATCTGTCTAGTTAAACTAGCAATACTCCAATGTACAAGATTTTGAAAAAAACATAGGTCTAACAGGTAAAAGCAGTTTAAACAGCTGCTTTAAAACATAACAGCTCTCTTAAAAGAAAACAAGCAAAATAAACACTTAAAAATTGTACAATAAAGTTATACTACATGTACACATACATGGATTAAGACCAACTGCAAGTCCAACACTGTAACAGAGAAGAGGCTGTTTCACAGGTGGGAATGCCTTAAGCTACTGCAGCTACGCTCAACCTCAACTTACGAGCTTCCACCTCCTAAAATTCTCCAGCTGACGATGGGAAGCGCCCCCAAGGCAGCAGCAGGGAACGGCTGTCTCGCTTATGGCCCAACGCCCTCATTTTCACGGGAAAAGAGATGAAGACAAAAGATGGGATACATGGCCGGTCGCTGCCTTTCCCCCAGGCACCCAGGGCTGGCTACAGACAGCGGCCGGACACCGGCTGGGCCAGTCCCGTCCCGGTGCTGTGGACAGCGGGGGCTGGGTCCGGGAGGCCCAGAACTGCTCCCGCGGAGCTCCGCCGGACTGAGGACCCTGCTCGGCCCGGGCTGCCGCAGGACAGACCGCCGCCCAACCCCGGGGTCGGCAAGCCGCGGTGCCTCCTGCTTCCCCGCCGGGACTGGGCCGGGGGCCCCTCCGCGTCACGAGAAACTGCCGCGGATCGCGGTGCCGCTTACGGAGCGGCTGCGGCGGCAGTGCCAGCACTCACCGAGAGAGCGGCGGGGGGCCCGCGGCCGGAGCCGTGCCCAGCCCAGCCCAGCCCAGCCCGCGGGGCGAGGCCGCCCAGCGAGACGCCGCTGGAAGCGCGAGGAGTCGCGCCGCCGCCGACCAGGGAAACGTCAGCACTGGCCGTCGCCCCACCGGCCCCCGTTGGCTTCCGCTTCCGGGACGCGCGCGGGCCCGCTGCGCCGTTAAGGTGGCTCGTGAGAACCTCCCACCCGCACCCGGCGCGGCACACGCGGGAATAGGGCCTCGCCGCCTTATGGCCGGGCGAGAGGCGCGGCCGCGGGCGGGGTCAGAGAGGGCGGAGCTCCGCCCCCGTGGCACGCCGTCACGGTGGGGCGGGGCGGGGCCGGGCGCGGCGCCGAGCGGCAGCGCGAGCACGCGCCGAGGGAGGGCGCCTAAGGGCGGGGCCGAGCATGCGAGAAGGGCCCCTTCCGGTCGGCGTCGCCCTCCCGCCTGCGCACGCGCGGGCAGCGGCTGGGTGGGGGCGCAGGGGGCGGGGCTTCTCCCGGGGCGCCCACGTGCGGGAGGCGGTGCGCGTGGCGCCCCCCCGCGGCGGCGGCGCGATGGAGCTGGAGGCGGCGCGGCGCGCGGTGCTGGCGGCCGTGCGGGGCACGCGCGCCGCCGACCTGCCGCGCCTGCTGCACTGGATGCGCAACACCCGTAAGCGCCGGCGGGGCCGCGCCCGCACCGCGCCCGCGTCCCCGGCTGGGCCCACACCCCGCTCGGCCCTGCCGGCGGGTCGGGCTGTGAGGCGCGGTGCGGCAGCCAGGGCGGGGAGCGGGGGGGGGGGGAGCGGACCCTGGGCGAGGGGCACCGTGCCCGGGCCGGGGCGCCGCCCCCTTCCGGCCCTGCCGGGTGCACGCGGCTCGCAGGGTACCGGCGGGTGCCGGCCGGGCGGCTCAGCCGGGCTGCGGCGCTCGGGGAGGCTGGAGCAGAGCGCGGCCGGTGGCGCCCGCCCTGCCCGACTCCGATCGGGGGTGGCCGTGCCGCAGCTGCCCGGGTCCGGGCCGCGCTCGCCCCCTCCGCCGCGGCCTGGGGTGCCGGTGCCGTGTCCGGGGCCGGCGGTGTCGCGGCGCGGGCGCGCCCGGCAGCGGAGCAGGACGGGCTGCGGGGTAACCCGCAAGCCCCGCAGCGGCGCAGGTCGTGCGGAGCCACCCTGCTCCTGCGGCACCGAGAGGTCTTTGGGTATTAGGCTTGTCTTGTTTAACTTCACACGTGTTCACAGCAGACTTTCACAAGTTTGGAGATAGCGGTTTGAGCTAGTTTACAAACGCTACTTTCGCCACTTGATGTCACCTTAAGTTAACATAGTTTTCTGTTTACTCCCTTGTTTATGCCTGGATGTAATTTCATCAGTGTGCTGCAATCAAGCATTTTGTGGCAGATGAAGAAGGGAAATACGGGTCAGTGCAGAAGCTGTTAATTTGCAACTGAACACAAAGAATGACACGGAAAACCTCAATATAGGCAGTGTATTAAAGCTGTACGCACACAATGCCATACTGAATGAAGTCTAAACGCTGCTTAGTCTCAGGATATATGTGCAGTTTGCCATTGCAAATAGGAATCTGGAAGACCCCTTCAGTCTTGTGATCCAGTCCCAAGCATCCAGTATGTGTGTGTCCTGTTTATTAATGATTGTCTCCTGGGATGATAAATCTACCCTGATGATCACGTGTTAGGAGAAATTCATCATATGATAACAATACTTCTCCAAGTCATGCCCTGCTGTGCTCGGGTTATGCTTCCTGTTTGGGTCTTTGTTCCAGCACTTCCACTTCAAGGTGAAAACTTCATAAGCCAACACACAGGCACCGTGGCACAAAGGTACATCTGACACCAAGAAGTTGTCCAGCTGTCCAGGTACTTGGAACTGCAAACTCATCGTTGCCCTGTGGTTTGCGGCTCCCATAGTCACTCGGAGAGGCAGGGCAGATCCTTCTCAGGTGGAGCAGGCCCTCTGCTGGATTTATGGGACGGGAGCTAGCTAGGAACAGCATTTACTGTCCAGTGACAGGCATGCAGCCCTCCCACCCAAACGGGTACTTTCTTAGAAGAGACATTGCCAAATGTTGCAGAGCGTCTGGGCGTCAGCTGCCGTGACTAGAGCAGAGATGGGCCTCCCTAGAACTTGAAGGCTGAATTTTGATGGAAGTAGTTAGTGTTAATTGTGGTTAAACATTCTAATTTTCTCTGTGTGTGTATGTACATATACATATCTGTGTGTATATATATATCTACACATGCATACATCTGCATGTGTGTATAGACATAATGTTGGAGCAATTGGCTGTAAGCACTTCATCCTTCCATTTTTGAGGTCTTGTCTGGACACAGTAGCATGCTCTGCTTGCTAAACAGGGCTTGGGTTACTGTAAATAATCTTGTTAGAGGTGGTTTTCTTCTATCCAGTATGCTCTAATATAAAAATCTCATTGAATTTCATATGCAATCATTCATATTGCTTATTCACTTAACAGAAGTCATCACAGCTCCTATACACTATGTTAGTTCGTGTGGTGTGCATATATGGCTTTCTCAGCTTCCTGACTCCTTTACAAATACAGTAAAGCACATAGAAACTTACTAGTGAAACTTGAAAATGCTGAATTGTTTCAGTTAGGAAACTAATACTTACTATTTTCTCTGTTTTGATTCTATGATCGTGTTTTACTTCTGCCATAGGAATTTTTAGCCAATGGCGTAGTTTATGTAGACTCCAAAATCCTTTGTCAATGAATACATTTTAATATTTTTTTTATGTTGCAGCTTCCAAAACTTACCATAGATGGTTTCTGTGAAAGATAATATGCTACGGTTCCTAGTGTTTGTTAGATTATGATCTCTCAAATATTCTTCCTGAATTTTAATGATGCAGCTCTTTGCCTAGTCCTTTCAATGAAAGGACACATATATTCTTGCCTCATTTTTGCTCTTCATAATTAAGATACAAGCCAAAGTGTAAATTAGGTTCCAAATTTTGATCTACTTTGTGTGTGGTACATCTGAGCAATCTGTGTCCTTCTATTTTTATACTGTTCACATCAGTAGTGATTGCTGCTGCTTCACTGTGTGCATCATCTTTAAACATAATTAGCTTTACAGTTGCCATTCAATGGCTTTTCAGCTCTTATGCTGCAGATCAGAGAACAGAGTGGACAGGGCAATCAGGATCAAGCAGCTGAAGTAATTAATATAATTTCATCTCTTTAGTCTCCTTGTCAGGCCATCTTCAGAATCTTTTTCGGTTTAGAATTCTTTCTTTACAGGCTTGTGCTCTGGTAATATTTTATGCTAATTTTCTCTTTTAAAAAATGCTCATTGTTAATATCCTGGCTGGATGCTATTAATTAATATTCTGAGAAATCAAGTTGCACTTTAGGCATCTGCATCTTCGGCATTTGCTTACACTTTGTGTCAAGTGCTGATGCAGTATAGAATTATAGGCAACCATATTTGTTCCCAGGTGTGTCATTCAGAATGCATGACTTAGTTAAATCATATTTCCCTGATTGCCACATTTGTGGAGGAATTTAGAGCCTATAGGATTTGGTCTCATGCTAATGCTTGTAGAAGTTACCAGTTTCTGAATCTGTTGCTTATGGTGTTTTAAGGAAAAGTATTAATGTTTGTCCAATTCTTGTACTCTCTCGGTGCTGCAGTCTCCCTCTCTAACATACGTTTATGTTTACATAGTAAAAGAGTGGGAATTAGAAAGCTTTTTGGCTATGTGTAAAAACTTTCCATTGTTAAACAATCAAGATATGTTTCATTGCCTCTTTGGGTCATTAACCTGTTCCTGTTTTTCTAATCTCCTTTGTCTGAATGGCTGTGTCCTGCTTTATCTCTAGCTTTCACCCTGATGAGTACAGGACTGGAGTACAAGATCAGTATCTCCCTTACTGGTTTTATTTTCTTGCAGCGTTGAACGGTAAGGGAGGAGAGGCATTTGTCCTGCAGGTCACATTCCTTTAGCCTTTGTGCAGTTTCCTCAGAGATGCAAATATTTTATGTGATGTCCCCAGCACAGCACTCTTGATGATACTTCTCTTCGATTGTTTCTCTGAGCTACTTCTGTGGCTGCATACTGGCAGTAACTTTTACTGTGGCTTTTTTTTCCCCCTCAGAATTGTTGCATTTGAGTAATTATACTGCCCATTTTAATACCTAGATAGTCCTGTGATAATTAATACTAGTTGGACTGAGGATAATGAGGAGCTGGTAGAGGTTTCTGCTGCTGTACCCTGAATACAGCTAGGGAATATGGTGTTCTCTCTGTGCAGAGAAAAGACTGTTTTATGGAAGATGTAAAATTACCAGATCTCTTTGCCACGTGGAAATAAAAGCCTAGTCTTTGGTGATATAGACATAGGAAAGAAACAAGCCTCTGATGAACAAAAGAAAAAAAAAAAAGTGGTAGGGATGGAGAGATAATATTCTGAATGAAAACTAGGATAGGATAAATGGAAACAAAAATGGTATCCCCACAGACAAACTGTTTTTCTGTGGTGTATCAGTTCCCCACCTCGTCCTCCTGAATCCCATTCCTGTTTCTGTCAAGATGTTGAGCTTATAGTTTTACCTCCAGCTGAGGAGAACTGGGCATGATTCCAGTGTTAGCTGTAGTCAGGCTTTTTTCCTTCATCACGCCGCTCTCTGAATTAAAGTGTACATGCATCCTTAAAGTCCTGCATAAAGTGGTTGACCTTTAGGATTAGTGTTGTTGCAAAGACAGCCTTATTTATTGGTTAGTTGGTGTTTTCTGACTCGCACACTGAATGCATGAAACGTTATTGAGAAACTTCCGTAGAAGAGACAAATTTATTTATAGTAAAGCCAGTTATCTTACCTGAAGTAAAGCCTTACATATTTTGAACTGAGAGAACACTGAACGTGTTCTCACTGCGATGATTTCTGACTAACCTTCCTTAGTAATTATGGGAATGTAAGTGAATGCAAGATTCTATTCGTTTTTTCTTTGTATGAATGTGGGGATTTTTTGTGTTGAGAATTTTAGACATTCCGAATCTTTATGTGTGATGGAAGAAGACATTACTGTTTTAAAACAGCTGCTTAGCAACACTGCTTGGCTGTTTCACAATCAGCTAGCTCTTCCCACACACTGCAGTGAAATGTACGTCATTTCACGGTGACTTGCATTCCAGCTTTTCTTTTGAGTTAGTCTTAGATCTTAAAGAAAATAAAATAGTAAGAGTTGGAAAAAAGAACAGGAACCTTTGGTGTCTTAACTTTTTTATAATAGGATGATTAATGCTTTAATATCCTTTTGCAGTAACCATGTTCCAGAAGTTCCGGCTAAGAAAACCTGGGTGAAGCCCAAGAGCTAATTCAAACCACTTGGGGAAACCCCCCTGATGATTCCCCTCAGTTGGGTCCAGCATTTGTTGTATGTCATGTTCCCACTTGAACCTCCACTGCTGAGATTCTAAAATTTTCAGTAGCAGAAAAGGTTGCATTTGGTAAGAATGAGTGCTGGAGGAGATAACCAGTGAAAGAATTGACCAAGCTATGTGTTTACATGAACAGGAAGACAGGAATCAGGGGAGGTAAATACAGGAATCTGAATCTTGAGTTTGAGATTGAAGTCACCAAACCACTCTACGTACTGGCAACTACTGAACACTTCGGCTGTACTTAGCACTTAAATGTAGATTACAAAGCCTGCCTCTTAGTTAATGTCAGTGAAGCACAGATACGGTGATAAGACCCTTTATGCTTCTTGTGTTCTGTTCATGGGGTCTAAGATTGAAATATTTTTCCATCAGGGCTAAAACTTACTGTTTTGATACTAACTTAAAAGGTTTTTTAGCTCATGTAACAGTGTAATAAAACACTGTTACAAACCTATTCTAATCTATGCATTGCCTTAGAAACTTTTAAATCTGAAGCTAAGATTTCGAAGTGATATACTGGTCTGAATTGCTGATTGTTCCTACAGTATTCAAAATATCCAATATCAAGAGAATTGCTCAAAATAATAATTGAATAATAATCCTTGCAAATCTCATTACAAATCTTATAATTTAAGGATAAGAAACATATCATTAAGTACAAATTAATTTTTTTCTTGTGGTTTCACTTGTACTGGGAGCAACCAGCTGTTTAAGAGGTTGGAGCACAATTTAGTCTTGTGACTTGAAAGTTGAGGGCAGTCAGTGCTGTAAATTCAGGCTTTTAACAGGCAGTGAGGGAGGAGTATCTTATAAAATTAACCTAACTGATTATGGAGGATGTGCTGCTTTAGGACAGTGTTCTGCATACGGAGAAGAGACTTCTCATCAGACTCTTGGGAGCAGACCAAGTGTGTCCAGAATTTTCTATCATGTACTTTATTATCTAGGCATTAGCATGTTCTCAGACCTGCTAGGTAAAGTTACCAGATGATAATTTTCACAAGACAAGAAGAGGAAACTGGATAAGAAAAAGCTTGATTCTTTTAATGGAATGGAACTAAAGTGGAATGAGTAGCTTTAAAAAGGATGAAAATCTGGGCTTCTGCAATTGGGCAAGTATAGTATGTGCTTTTGTGCATGTGCATGTGAAAAAGCAATTTAGTACAAGGCTTCATATCCAAACTTGTAGAAGTGATTTATTCAACTAAAATACCCTTTCAGAAGAGATAAAAATAACACTGCATTTCCACATTAACTGGAATGGATTTATTTGTTAAAATTATACCATACCAATTCTTTTCCACTATTCTGTTTGGTAAACTAAAATGGGTTGTTGCGTATAATGTCATGAATCATCAACTTTGGGAATTGTCATTAATTTCCTTTGTTGTGACAAGTGATACTGGTGCGAGAGAGGTCTCCAGAGTACCAAGTACTTCTAAGTTGTTAGTCACTGAAATTTAATAGTGGTGGGGAAAACTAGTGATTGTTAAACAGGCATGTGACTTACCTTGTTTAAAATTTAACTTTAAAGCTTCTTTCAATTAATCAATGTAAAAGACTTAAACTAACAAAATAAGCTCTCGTTATATTTCTGTTGGGAAAAGCCAGTTACTTTCTACTAGTGGCTATGTGTGCTTTGGGATAGAAATAATATTTAGAGTTCCTGAGGTACTTGATATACTGAGGTCACATATTGCTTCTCAAATGGTTTAGCCAAAAAGGGCGATACTAAAGTTTTAGGGATGTGGTGCTTCCTCCTTGACTGGGTTGTCCAGTATTATGAAAACATGCTGAATTACTAAATTAACCTCGTATTAAGTAACATGGCTGTTAATATTTGCTTTTCTGTGAGTCGGAGAATATATCTAGAAGACTATAAGGTGCTTGCTGTTATGGTTGCCTTTGCTAAATCCTCTTCTTTCTGTAATCTTCTGTTGTCATTTGGAAATCACACATTGCTTGTCTTCAATCCTGTATTTTGCAGTGCCTGGGTGTTCAGATGTTGGTATAGTGGTGCTCTCTGTCTGGTGTGAAGCTTTGTGATGTTTTCTTAGGTTGTGTAGAAAGGCTGACTAGCACCAGGGTGATAATGAGGCTTTTTGCAATGTGTTAATTAAATTTTATAAATGCATGTTGAGTAAATCCAGTGGAACCGGTTTTTGAAGTAAAATACAAACACTACGCACTCAGACTTCCTCCATAAACAAATGATTGTGATTCATCTTGCAGTGTTTCATGAACTGTACATTGTTTCCTGGTTAGTTGTCTGTTCAATGAACACAGGTTGGCTTGCACACTCTCCATTTCATGTTATATATATTTTATGTATATAACAAGTGCAAAAATGATGTATAAAATAGTTTTCTATTTTTGTTTCCTCTTGAAGATCCCTTGTAAGGTGATACTGAGATTCTCAAGAGTGAACAATTTGTTAAACACAAGGGTGGAGTTGATAAAACTATACCAGCAGAGATGCATATTTTCATATTTGGCACTGGTCTTTCCTACTTGATGGCAATCTACAAATATTTACATACTGCAAAAGTAAATGAGTTATTATGGTAGCTGTTGCTGTTTCTTGCTTTGACAGGAATGAGTCGACTCTCCATGTCAGAGTTCAGTCACAGACTATACACACAGGTGTGGAGTGTTGCGCACACAACTTCTGCTGCAGCTGCCATTTTGTTGTCTCAGATGGAGTCTGTTCAGATGTCCTTCTCCTTTTTGTTTTAGAGCATTAACTGATAGTCAGAAGGGAGCATTTCCATTCATCATTTATTTTTCAGTGTCAGTGTTTCAACAGTTTTTTCATTGGTCTGCATGTGTGTTGTCCTTAGGACCTGTTTTGTACAGAGCATACAAGAACCTGTGTGTGTCCTACTTTGTTTTGCAAGAAGAGATCAGAGGGCCCCATGCAAGATGGTCAGTGTTGTGACAGGTAGCATACAGATAGAACTCAAGGCAGGGAAGGGATATTCTGGATTAGAGGAAGACGGATGTGCTGCCTGTCTCCCACTGAAGGTGTGTGTTTCTCTGCTATGGAGCTGGAACACTGAATAGTCTGGAGAGCTGTCAGTCACTAATGTTGGCCAGGAAAAGTCACCCAGGCCATGAGGAAGCAGATCCTATTGATGCACTAGGTCTGTGAGGAAGAGAGCTGAAGTTCTGTATTTGCAGTGTGATGTGGCTGGCCTGGTGGTCTAGGAACACTTCCTGCGTTTCATTAAATGCTGTATATGAATTTGATACTCTTAACAGGCACTATAACAGCTGGATGAGCTCTCTTGCATAGTAATAGTATTGTTTTAAAGCAAATGCCAGATGTAGAGGCTTATTGCCCACAGGCACTGATCTGTTCAGCTGCTAATATCAGCTTTCTAGTCTCTTGTTCTGTCTCTAGCATGATTTTTCCCCTTGCTTCCTCAGATGTTATCCACCTCAGCCAATTCGCACCTTGGCACTCTTGAGGGCATGTCGTGGTGCTGATAGTCCCAGTTAAGCTACTTAGATTTGCCCACCTTCTTTTCCCATAATATCTGGGTTTATTCTGTGCTGTGTCACATCCATAGAAATCTTCCCTGAGCTGATTGGAAAAATCACTCACTGCTGCTGGGATGTTCACAACAAATCTAGTTTAACAGGATGGGTGCTCATTAGAGGTTTCAAATTAAAATGCTGACAAGCTGGAGCTGCTACATTGCACCTGTTGTGTTGGTGTTGCTGCTGTTGCAGCTGCTGCCTCTATCCTTCCTGTGTTCCTCACTGCAAAGTCTGCATCTCTTTAGGAGCTGAGGTTCTGGAGAACGCAACTGTGAGCACTTTGGAGCAGTGAATTGTCTTCCTGAAGTATAACAACTACCAATGGCAATGGCCCATCAGGGCCTTGGAGCATTACTGCTATGCATTTAATAAATTATAAACCAAATACATCTTAAGGGAATACGGATAATTTAAAGTTTCTGCTGCTTACTACACAGCAGTCGTAAGGGGGATTCAGGATTATCTGTTCAAGTCCATTTTGGGATGGGTTGAAAGAACCATTTACATTTGCACTGTTAAGAGGAGAGCATTTTGCACCAATAAATGATGGTTTCTTTAATCATACTGTTCTCACTACAGTGCTTAAGCAAAAAGCATTTCAGAAGCATTTAAAAGGTTAGCAGGTTTCTGTTTTCTATACTAGCCTTAAAATTTCTCACTCTTTCTAGCATTTCCCATGATCCACAGGAAAGATTAAATATATTAGCATGGAGAAACTTGTAGTGTATGCTGTAGATTTATTTTGAGCCTGTTTGCTATCAAGCTTTTCTGTACTAATGTTGCCGCCTGGAACAGCAATGCTAGCAAACACTGCTTTTTTTAAAAACACTTGTAAAAGCTGTCAGATTTTCTTTTTGTGAGTGATGCATGTACATGAAAAAGCCCAGTTGCTGCCCAACATGTTGGCAGTCTAAATAAAACAAGAAACAAAACAGAAGGGGTGGGGAAGAGAGGACATACATGTCTGTTTTTAGATGTGACTTAATAGATGGGTTTGGTGTATTTTTTCAGGATTAGATTAGTGATTGCTTTTTGGTGGTAGCGGTTGTTGTCTTTTACAGGTATGTAGCTTTGATCTGAGATGAGCCTTTGTTTAGATCCAGTTCGACATCCTCAAAGCAGTGGGATGTCCAGACAAAAAGGAATTTCATCTAGTCCTTTTGAGGAAACCATAGCAGGAAAAGCTGCTGAATGCCAGTTAGGAGCATCATACTCTCAAGGTGAAATTGGGGGGGTGTAAGCAGGATATTGGCTGCAAGATGTGAAGTCTGGTAAGTGCAAGTAAACCTTTGGCTGGTGTGTCTGGCACTCAATACTGCAGGCCATAAAGGATGAGAGAGTCCAGAAGATCCAAAGGGAAGTGTTGAGAATGATCATACTCTAGGAGAAAAAAAATCAGGAAGGGTCTGGATAGGCAAATCTCGTTTTTTCTTGGAAAGAAGACTGATGTGATGCACGATAAGTCTTCAGGGAAGTAAATAGTTACTATATAATGGAAAGGAATAAGTAGTGGCAGAAGAAGTCTAAATCAGTAATTACGAAGAGTATTCCTTTCTAATATTAAGGGTAGTCAAACACTGAAATAGATGGCTAAGGGTGGTTATAGAGTCTCCAGATTAACAGTCATTTTTAAAAGAACAGTTTGGAGAAGTAATGACAGTATTGATTGAGCCTTGGAAGAAGAAAAGATTAGTGACTTGACATGGTTTCCTTCTCAATCTTTTTTCTAGATGTCTTTTAAAAAAATGTGCTAAAGTAATGCAGGAATATCCTGGAAAAATAGCAAAAATTTACAGTTTGGCTTTGCAAAAATGTATTGGTTTACATCCATTCCTATTTTCCTTCCCACTTGAAATATTTTGATAGGTTAGGTAATGTAAAATATATTGTGAGTTGAACTGTTGAACTGTGCATTAGCCCCGATTTTTTTGTAAATTTATTAGAAAGATCATATGTATAAAAAGAAACTTGTATTAAAAAAAAAGAGCCTGCATTCGGGCAACTATCGAGTTTTGTCATTTCTCCAATAGTTCAAAAACATCTTTGATGTTTTTTATATCTTAAGCTGAAACAGTATCACTTTGGTGGCAGCCCAGACCATCATATGTGAGTTATAAATTTATAAATATGAAAATAATTTGAGATTTCAGAAAAGCAGTGCATTTATTTTACATGGCAAAGTTATTACAATCCAAAACTGTCATTGGCTGGAAAAGCTAACAAAGGCTGAAAAATGCATTCAAATAAAAAACTTTATCCATCTGGTGTTGTTTATGTCTTGCAACTGTATTGTACTGGTCATCACTTAGTCCACGTGATCTGCATGTGATTGTTCAGGGGGTTTTTTTTGTCTTGATTTATAGATGACTTTGATGAGTTTGTGGTGAGTAACAGCGATGTTGTGCTCAGAAATATCGCTGAAGATTTGCGGAATCGTTTATCCGTTGAGGCAATGTTCACTTCGGAACATCAAGCTGTTCAGAAAGTAAGCTAACTGTTACGGTCTGCTTTTGCTGAACCACATCATTTATTCTGATTTCATTTTTAGCAGTAGTTCATAATAGAGAATGAGCGTGGATTGAAGTGTAGGAAATCTCAGTTTGGTTCTCAGGTCTGTTGCTCTGTGTTTGCATGACTCCAGGGAAGTTTCTTCATAGTTCTTAATACTTTGATCATGAGTTATTTGGCATAGCTTTAATTCTGTGTGGTATGGCACCTGTCACAGTGATTCTTTAATGCTGGCTCCATAATAGGCTCTAACAGCCCCCTTAAAGGCAACAGGAACCCAGGGCCAGTGTTTTGCTGTTGCCATAATGTGGGCAGCCCAGAGATGATAATCCAGCTCTTTTCAGATTCTGATGTCTCAGAAAGAGGTGGGCTGTGAGTCCTGTGGGAGGGGAGTGCACCTTTTCTACTTGAGCTGTCAGTATACAAGGAAAGTTAATGCATTCCCCAGAAAAGTGGTGTATGGCTCTTCAATGGGAAAAGTGGATTGGCCACATGCAGCAAGCCTGGAAAAGGGAGGAAAGATGAGTAGGAGGATGAAGATCATATCCCTTGAAATGATGAGAAGGCAAGCATCCCACCTGGTGTACTTTTGATTGAAAGTGACACTCATGTTAATCAGGGGTGCTTCTAGGTAGAGGCATAAGGCATGATGTTAAAAATAGTCAGTTGAGGCTGAGAAGCAAATTGACCTTTCTCCTAAATTTAAGTTACATTCTCCTCATTAAAAGAAGAGGAAAAGCTTCCTTTACCGTGTATCTTCTCTATAGCCAAGCAAGCACTAAGGAGACAAAACTCACATCGGGCCCCTGCTCAGGTATCAAAACTAGCTTGCTTTCATTTGTCGACTGTCACGTACTGGTTATTTCAGTGGAATTTGATGACCCAGTTTACATGTAGGATTTCTGTTGTTTAATTTTTTTTTGTAATTGTTGCATAGGGAAAAACATGGATCTCTGAGATTTAGGAAAGGTAGGATGGTGGGACAGTTAACATGTGACAGTGTAAATGAAATTAAGAGACTTGGTTATGCCTTTCTAAGGTTTTATTCCTCTTCTCAGATACACCAGCATCCACTGCCCATGATTCATGTTGATGCATTCCTTTATGATGATGATGTTGTTGATTCATTGTGTGAGGAGGGGAAAATGAGTAGGAGCTACTGCACAGAGTGTGGCTCATACAAAACTGCATCTTTAGGTAAGTGTTCTTTTGGGAACAAGAGAAACAAATTGAGTTTAATTAAACTGGTTTGTGCAGTGACTCAGCTGGACAAGACAACATCCAGCTGATGGAGGACTCTGTCCAGACTGGTGCAATACACAGGCCAGAATTATTTCCCATAACCAGTGGAAGGAGCCTCCTACACATGTAAGTTGAATTAATTTGCAGTGTATGAGTGACGGTTGTTGCCCACAAAAACTGAGCAGGTAAGAGGCAGGCTATGTACCCCTGGAGAGGAAGACAACACTGTAGGAGTCCATGCAGTAGCCTCAGTCTCCTCTCACATGCTGAAAAACAGTAGAAAACACCATCTGTCTTAAAGCTTTTGTGTGGTGTGGTACAGATCAGTGCTGTTGCCAGTATAGCACAGCCACTGAAGGAATGGTTTATATGGAGAACATTTCATTCATTAAAACCTTAGCGCTGAAATTAAAGCTATTAAGGTGTCTGCCCATAAAACGTTATGCACAAATTGTATTGAGCCTTGGATACCACATTTCCTTTTTCAGTTGAACAGTTCCCAGTTACTTTGTTTTGTATTCTTTAACATATGTTACTGTGCAGAAAAAGGTAATTCAGTTTCATGAAGGATTTCAAAATTCTCCATGTAAGGCAAAGAATCCCCAGACTTGGGACAGATTGCTTGGCAGATTACCTCTGATCTGCAAACCCTGGTGTTCCAGGGTGCCCAGCGCTAGTGCAGGCGGGAAACCATACAAGTTTTCAGTGAAGATAATTCTTTGGGTTACTATTTCAATAGTTAATTACACTGTAGTTAGTACTGCCCACCCAACACCTTTGTTCTGTTCTTATTTCCCAGAGTTTATTTCGCATTCCTTTTCCCTCATGGAACTGAAGTTTCTTTATCAACATGTACTGCCTGACCTGACAGGAAAGGTAGTGGTTGACGTTGGCTCCAGGCTTGGTGCAGTGCTATTTGCGGTAACTTCCAGCACAGGAATTCATATTTTATTACTGTGACAAACATTTTCCCTCTTTTCTGACTGCCTACTCTCATTACTCAATCTTGGATGGGTCATTCTGAGAGGCACCTCTGATCTGACTCTCTGAATAGTGTAAGGTGCTGTTTACTAGCGATTTCAGTTCTTCCGCTGTTCCTCACAAGAGGGAAGACAAATGATCTTGCTTATGGAGAGGAAAACTGTGTTGTCCAACAGAGTAGCATATTGCTGTCACACATGCTGCTCTTTTACTTGTTCCTGCTGTCTCTTTCATAAGTAAGTTTGTCCTCTTATGTCTTGACCATGCCTATATATAGATTAGTTATGTTAAATTCCTTTATGAAGCTGACAAACTGTTAAATTACACAAAGGAAGACTTTGATATGAATTTGTCTCCAAAAACATATTGTCCTGCTCTGCGTTTTAAAATGCACATAAAATACTTCATCGAGAAACTTGAGTGCAATTTTGATTGCTTTTGGCATGGCTGGTGCAACATATGGCCAACAGCAATGCAAAACACACATTACTATTTTCTTTAAAAAGTCAATGGCTGTTTAGGGCTCAATCTTGGAAACACTTGAGCATGTGATTTTACTCATTTGAATAGTCTAATTTTGGGATTACTCAAATGAGGAAAGTTACTCCCATTTGTAAATATTTGCAGCATTGGGTCCTTAAATGGTAACACTTTTGCTAGGCTGAATTTGTTTTGAAGTATTAAAATGCTTGTATTATTACAGTAGAAGGTACTCTCAAAGCACTCTTTCAAAAAAGGGTTCTGCTTTGTAACATGTCCTTGCCTTGGAGGAGGGGTGACTTCACCTTCACAGGTTGCTTTTCTACTCTCTGAGTTGAATGGTTTCAGAAAACTTAATAATGAAGCTGTAATACATGTGTATCTCAGATATTCTGTATCTTCAGCAGTTTGCCTTTGCCATTGTTGGCAAGGTGTAACTGTGCTCAGTGGAGACAGTGGTACTTAAAGCAGTATCTTTGCTCGGGCCCTGTATGCTCAAGTATTTGTACTTTTTCTTCTCTGACGTTTCGAACAACTTCTCAAAATCTTAGTCCAAACTGAACTGGTTTTTGGGCTTAAGATTAAGGCATAGTTTAGCTTTTTTTTGCTCATGTACCTGTATGAAGCATCTGAAAATGTCAGTAATACAGTAACTTAGAGGTGCTGATATAGACTTGGTATCAAAATATCCCACTATATTATTGGTACATTGTCCTCCATTTTCACTCACTTTGACTATGTTATGTCTCCTGGTTTTGTTCTTTTCTCTTGATACTTTCTTCAATTCTCCCAAGAAACAAAAATTACATTTAGTCTTTTCCCTTCACACTATTTTCATAACTTGTTTGGTACACCTTTTTTTTTTCCTAGACTAGTTTCCGTATGTTTTGCAACTGAAGTGAACTTGGAGCTTTCCTTCTTGTCTTTTTGACATGTCATTTCGGATCTCTTACTAAAATTCATGCGACATAAGTGGGAATTGCCAGATCAGGGGCGTAGCTCTGAAAAATATGTCACATCCACTGAAAGGCATTTCTCAACTCACTATTTTAAAATTTTTTTAAATCTTAACTTGTGTTTTATTCTCTTCTTTTTAAATTAAAAATTTGAACTTGTTTAAAAGGCATCACAGTTACTAAATTTCCTTTTCCTAATGTAGGGTTATCTTTATAGCTCAGCTTCCCAGCTGCACGGAGTAGAAATGAATGCAGACTTTTGCCAGTTGCAAGAAATGATGATTACAAAGTACGAGTTCATTGACAGAATAAAGGTAACTAAATATATGTTTTAGTTTATGTATTTTTAACCACTGTGTACAAGGTATCTGGCTTAAGTGAGTGGCTGGTAAATCAGCATTCTGAGAAGTTTCTGCCTTTGCTTGTTTTGATCCTATACAAAGGCTTTGCATTAGGAAAAAAGAAATCTTATAGCAGAGAGGAAGAGGGAAATTATCAAAATATGAATCACTTAGCCTTTTTCCTGACTGGACTTTCCCATTGGCTCACACAAAACAGATATATCTTAGCTGATTCTCCCAGTAAAATCAATGATATCATTGCCACTCACTTCTGTGAAACTGAGTGTATAAAGAATTTCTGTCATGAATACAAAAGTATATGTCTGTGATTCACTTTTGTTAGCAGAAGGATGTTTGTAGGATTCGCAAATTTGCATCTAAGGACTCCTAAAGGACTTAGAATTATCAGTATTTCCTTCCATAGAATGTCTGTGTATATGTACCTTCCACAAACAAAATGGGTTTCAAACAAAGTGCTATCATTATGGGAACCATTTCCCTAGTTTCATTATGGGAATAGCTACTAATATTTTAAAGAGGAAAAAAAAAATCCTTTCTGGACAATACCCATTATTTTGTTACCAGCAAAAATTGGTAAATAGAATATGCTGGGTAAAATACTGGCTTTAATTCTGTGTTGTATGCATGTGCTCTTGAATGAAGTCACACAAACTGCTGAGTATAGTAATTTCTTTGGAATTAAGGTAACCCAATTTTAAACTAGAAAGAAATAATAAACATAAAATATTTAACACAGGGTAAGCAGTATCATTGGGTTGCTCAATTCAATCGCAGTTGCTGACAGTTTATCCATAACCTTTGGGTTTTGCATATGTTTTGTGTTCATAACACTTTATTGTGATGAAACTGAAAGTACAGTTAGGAACTCTGTCATGTTAATTCAGTGGAGCTGGAGATCTGTAAGCATGCTTTTCAGCCTTGTGTATTTTTTTATTATAAACTTTTATGGTTTTTCTTCACACCTTGTAATTCTGCTGAAGTATTAATTTTGGAGCATAAAGATAAGATAATAGGTTTTCAAAGCAGTGCCTGAGGACTTAGCTATTTGAATCTCATTAAATGCTAATTTAGTCATGTGACTCCTGTTATCACACTGCTTTGAACATTTAAATCTTAGATTTTTATTTCACCCCCAAATGAATCCTCTCTAGAGGTACATATCAGCTTGAAAAATTGTGAGAATCCATTTGCTGGTCATAATTCATGACACAAGTTTGAAAAACTTTTAAGAGACTCTTCTTAAATAGAGATTGTTTTTCTCAAGATACTCTGAATTTTTATTAGAATACGTTCCTAAAGGATAGCAAAGTGAAATGATATTTTTAGTGGCTCTGAGTGATCCTTGTGTTTCTTTGATCAACACTTGGTTTGTTAAAGTACATAGAAGGTTGCTCAGCATCTTTTGCCATTTGAGGAAACAAATACTGGGAGGAAAGTAAACAGTTCAACAGATCTTAGGAAACTTGTGACCTCAATTCAGAAATTGCCTGTAATCATGAAAGGCTTGGTGTGTATTCCATTGGACAACAGGGCAGTTTTAAAATCAGTTGCTGCTTCCTCTGTTGTGCCAGCACACAGCCAAGCAGATCAGAGAACTGGTTGAGCTGAAACTGGACCCAGCAATATTGGAGTTTTGACTAGAGCAGTACCTGGGTCTGGCTCACTGTGCAACCATACATGCTTATGTGGTCCCTAATTCCCTAACAGGAATGAGGATGTATTTGGGGAGAATGAGGTGCTTAGGTCACTTTGGTCAGTATGCTCACCCACTCTGTAAATGCAGAGTAATTTTAGGTCAAGTCTTAAGTATCATTCAAGTCAAGGAAACATCAACTTACGGTCAAAGTTTGCCTATAGTTCAAGCATCTCTCTGAACTGTGGCCTAAAATATTAAGACTGCCATTAGTATCCTATCCTGTGCATGGGGTTATTCCTCCCCCAGTGCAGGACCCTGCACTTGCCTTTGCTGAATTTCAGAAGGTTCCTCTCTGCCCATCCCTCCAGCCTGTCCAGGCCCTTCTGAAGGGCTGCACAGTTCTCTGGGGTATTGGCCACACCTCCCAGCTTCCTGTCCTCAGTGAACTTGCTGAGGAGGCATCTCCCCTTCATCCAAGTCATTCATGGATAAGTTAAACAATACTGGACCCAGTACTGAGCCTCAGGGGACACCAGTAGTGACAGGCCTCCAACTAGACCCCGTGCCACTGGTTATGACCCTCTGGGATCTGCTGTTCAGCCAGTTCTCAATCCACCTCACTGTGCACTCATCCAGTCCTCACACCCTGAGTTTGCCTGTGAGGATGTTGTGAGAAACAGTGTCAGAGGCCTTGCTGAAATCAAAGTAGACAAAATCCACTGATCTGTCCTCATCCATCCAGGCAGTTGGTTCATCACAGAAGTCAGCCAGGTTGGTCAAACATGATTTACCTTTAGTGAATTCATGCTGACTAGCACTTACCCCTTCAAAAGATATTCCAATTTACATTTCTCATCAGATTTGGGATGCAGAATAATAGAATATCCTGAGTTGAAAAAGACCCATATAGATCATCAAGTCAGACTGATAGATTTTTCTGTCTTTAAGAGGAAATCAAACACATCAGAGTGTTAATGAGCATCCATATTCTCCCATCTCACTTGTTTTGAAAAATGACATGATGTGCTAATATCCTTTTTGGTAGGTGAAGTTAGATGAAATCAAAACAGCTCCTCCTGTGCTGACTGGAGAGGAAGTTGTTTAGTAAGATCCTCCAGTGCTGCTGAGCATCCTGCCTTTCCAGCATTCCCAGTCCCAATATGCATTGTGAGAATTCGGCTGTCAAATCTGGGTCCTTTATGTCTTTTCTAGCTATAATCCTTCAGTAACCCACTGACCCTGTGAGATACCTTTTAATATCCTCAAAATAGCTTCAACTAGCTTAACATCTTTCCTGAAATCACTGGACATTTGTTATAAAATATAGGTAAGTGGAATATAACAGCCATCACATACATCATCTCCTCTTTTATGGCACACAGTTCTAAACCAAAATTAAGATGTACTTTATTTTACTTAACATAATGGATTGAGTATTTTATTTAGAAGAGTTAAATCTGATTTTGGGGTTTTTGTTGTTTTTGAAAGGTTATTATGGTTTTGTATGTCAGTTTTATCTCCTGGGGAGCCAGTGAAATACCTGGTTTTGTGGCTGGTTCAAAAGGGTGGTAGCAGGTGCTGTATTAGGCTGACAGGCTTCATGACTACTTGAAGGCTGTATTTGTCTCTTAACTTATGCCTTGGGAAATTTTTCTCCTTCAGGTGATTCATGCAGACATCTGTACTCAGCCCTCACTTCTGCAGAAGGCTGATGTTGTTGTAATGAATAATGTCTTTGAATATTTTCTTGACAGACAGGAACAGGCCAGGTAAGCTCTGTGTCCAAACAAGTTATTTCTTTGGGAGTGTGTGTGTAACCTTGTGAATTATGGAAAACCTTAAGGTTGTGCTTTTTGAGGGCACATACATAATTTATATAAGGAAATTGTTTCAGACTGCCTACTTTTAATTGTTATAGTTAACTGCTAAGGTGTTCTGGCAGTTGCTTATTGTTAAACCCACTAAACCCTGCTGCTTTGTTTACCCAAACCTTGGCTTGAATCCTTGCACTGATATGTTAAAATAGTATCTTGCTGCTAAAGAATCTGAAATTTTTTTTTGTATCAGCATAAAGCTCAATCTTCAGAAGTAAGATGGGTCACTGACTTGCAGATGTCAGAGCTGTAATATATGCAGACTACAAAGCATGGTTATTAATTATATTTCTAATAGATACTCATAAGGATGTGGTAGCAAACAAACATGTGGCTAAGGTTCTCTTTCAGGTACAAGACACTCACAGATGAGCTTTTGCTAATCCAGCAGCATCCATTTAAAATGTAAATAACTTGATCATCTGAAGTTTAGAATGGGCAGTCAAAAAGAAGGAGTACCTGTGTCTCCCCTTGGTCCCAGCCAAGTCTGACATTTTGTACCAATTTCAGCTAAGGCTTGCCCTGCTGCCCTGGATACCAGATGGTAATGCCAACCAGAGAGGCAAAGAGTGGATGGGTGAAGGATAGTGGGTGTTTCAAAATGCCAAGAGATATGTTTCCAGGCACATGACTAAGAATTCATTTGATTCTGTCTTAACTTGGGGATAGTGGTTTAGTGTTGCATTAGTAGCATGAAGACAAATGACATTTGAAGAATGCTGGAAATTAAATTCTCTTTAGTCTGAATTACCATAGTGTGAGAAATTATCTTACTTGCAAAATCAAAAAAAAAGGAGTGCTGGGGGCTATATTTAAATACTCTGATTACTAATGTCTTAAGAGAAGTACTTTGTCACGACTGTACACGAGGTATGTATGTAAAGAGCAGCTTGTTGTGAAGCTTAATAAAAGACTGCACTTCAGGACTGGATTTTCTTCAAACCCAAAGATTTAAAGGGACTAAATGTCAGTGTTTAACCCTTGTTCAAAGTGAAAGTCTCCACAATACCAAATGATATGCATGTATGTATGGGAAATAAAAAGTTACAAAATCTAACATTTTAAGACCTTATATTCCCTGTGTTTTTAATACAAAGCTTGGTTTTATTCCTGCAAATACATTTGCTTAGATATTAATAATGACTGATAAGCATGTATTGCAAATCTTTAAGCTTACTCTACCTCTGGCCAAAAAACTAAATAAAGTGTTAGATTCATTGTATATCAAATATGGGTGGTTTTTCCCCAAAAAACTGGTCATCTACCTTTAAATATGTTTCAGAGCTTGGGAATTTATTGCCTGTAATGTAAGGAAAAGAGGGTCCCTGTTAGTGACAGTTCCAAGTCTTGAAGAATCACTTTCAAAGCTCCAGGTAAGTTCCCTCAGCCAGTTTTAGCTGACACACTTCGTTATTTTCTATCAAAGTGGCATCTCTGTAGCTGAAGTAAGCTGCTTGCCAGTATTGCTGTAAGGAAGGATATACAATTTTGTGCAGAGATTAAAAGGTGTAAGACTCTGGACTCTGTTTTGACCACCAACACATCTTCCTGTGCTTCGATTGTCCTCATGTGAAAATGAAAATCCCAGCCTGTATCAGTAGTCTGCATGAATCATTGTATTATCATGTGTATTAATATGCCAGTAGGAGCTTTTGGAAGTACAGATTAGTGAGAGATGTGGTCTCCCAGCTAGCCATGTGACTACCATCAGGCATCCTGAATCAGTTACATAGCTTTAAATGGCAGTTGGAAACAACAACAGTGCCGTCTTTCATTGGTAGATCATGTATGTGATACCTAGTCAAATTATGTGGTCTAGCTTTAGTTAGGAAACAAAACACTGATCAGATGTGACAAGGTTGTGTATAAAGTGACTTGCTCGCCACAGTAGTTAGTTAGTTTTAGAGAAATTGAATTACTTGTTGCCTGTATGCTGATGGGTGAAGTAGATCCTCAGACCCAAGAGCAGCAATGGTGTCATTTGAACTTTTCTTGGAGCAGGCTGTAGTCACACAGCAGCTGACAAGCCCTTTGTAGCCTTAATACAATACTCCCTGGGTGTAAAACAAGAAAATACCTGCAATTATTCCATGGTACTGTTAGCTGCTCCCTCAGCACATCTGTCAGAGTGTTGCTCTCTGATCAGGATGCTTGAGGCTTACACAAATGCATACAGAAAGGCAGTTGGAATATGCTAACAAAATATCTAGACTATTGACTGAGATAATTTTTAAAGTTATCTTTGTTATCTCCTATTTGAATTAAAATGGGTTTTCCAGAAATTCATTTATCATTGCCATATAATTTGGAATGACTAATCTCTCATATTATGTCTTGCCTTCTTAATGTTGTATTGACCTTGAAACTCCTGCTGTTTTTAAACATGGTGTTGATTTAAGGCTCTGCTTTCATTGTTTCAGACAGATGTACAGCTCAGTCAATGGGTCGAAGAGGTGCAGCTGAACTATGATGTGTATATGGAAAAGGATGTTGACAGAGAAGCACTCGAACAGATACATTTATACAAGATTCTCTAGTACCTGGAAAAATTTACTAGTATCCTTATCATATGTATTTTGGGCCTAAAATGAATTTGGATTGATTTGTATGAATAAATCAGGTCAAAATTCATATTGTGATTAATTTGACTCGTGTGTAGTTTTTAATTAAAAGGAGTCTTTTGAAACAGGTTTTCTTACAGAGGCATTTTGTCTCAACAGGGTATTTTGACTTTTAACTAGGAGATATCCTCATGGTTTATTTTTTTCAGAAATGTTAGAATGAATGTCTACATAGTAATGCTAAAAGAATTTTCGGTCAGTAGCATTGTGTACTGCCAATGTTTGCTAAATATATCAAACCTAAGAATAGTGAATCCTTATTAATGTGAATGATAAGAATGCATTTAGCATAATGTTAAAAGATTAGTGCTGTTCCATTTTGCTCTAAACCATTTATTATTATCAGTAATAACATTTATTATTAACAATATTATCTTTGGTGTTCCTCCTATGGAATTTGTAGGTTTTTTTCCCAGGGTCTGCTTGATAACCAGATTATCTACTGGCATATGTTATGAGAGAGGCAAGTTCATCCATTTAGTTAGTTGTCCTTAAAGTGGATATTAATATAAAATACTGAAGGACACCAAGGAGCCATTGAGAATTAATACAGCAAGTCCGGGATGATGGAACTCTTTTCCACCTTCTGCTGCAGATGGTAGGAAGTGTAATAAGGGGTTAAGAAGCTGAAAATTCTGAACAGGTGTCACAGCTTAGCAGAGGCTTGGTGGTGGCGTAAAACATTGGAAATTTGTAACAGAGCCTCCTCAGAGAGAAAATATCCACATACGCCCACCACATTTATATTTAGATTTTACGTTCTAAGGATGTAAAGCTTTTAGTCAGCTGAAGTATGTTTCGGGTTTTAGCAAACATTAACAATCCCAAGTGCAAAAATATTAACTTCAGGAGTTTTGGACTAAGTGTGTTGTGAATTTAGAAGCGTTGTTAAAAAGTTTGCTGCACAATTTATGTCTAGTGTAAATGGGAAGTCATTAAATTGGATTTCAGTCTTCAAATGATGTACAGGTCAGTGACTTTGATAATACATGCTGTAAGCAAAAAGGATCAGTGACCTTTAGGCACTCACCGACACAGTAAATAATTGGGACTGTAGAAGGGATAGTGAGTTTTAAGAAGTCTTACTTTCATGGCCTGTTCGGAGTGGAAAAGGATGTTTTAACTTGAGTGATACTGAACCGCTGTTCAAATACTGTGTCGAATCTAATCTTCATGCATTTAAAAATGAACAAAGATAGAAAGCTTTTCTTAAAACATTTATTTTATTAAAGTACAATAACTGAACTGTTGGTTACTTTGTTGTCAGAGAAACAAGTGCCCCTAGAAAGGAACCCTGGGAGAGGCTAAGCAACAGGGTGGAGGGGTAATGCAAGGCCAATAGATCTAATAAGGAGAGAATAAAAATTGAGAAAAGAAATGCATGCGCAGTTCAGAATGAGGAAATGAGCACTGTAGTAATCAGTACAGTGGAAGCTGTGACTGAAGTGGAGTGTATAAATAGGCTGCTATAAAAGGAAGACTGAATGGGTCATAAAAAGTTACTTCATAACCCTACTACCATGTGAGAAGAAAACACCATGTTGGAATGTTTTTTACTTTTTCCAGAGGTCCTGCAAGATCTCCAGAATCAATTGTCAGGACTTAGGGCTCATGATACTGGGTATGATCTGTGCCCTGCACCTTGTTTTGGTAATATGGGAATTACAACTTTCATTGCAGTTGTTTCCCCTCTTCATGCTGAGTCTTCAAATACTTTTTTTGGGTGTTGATCTCAGATAAAAAAAAAATTCAGTAGACTGGAGCAGATCACCAGCATATTTAATGACATCTGTATCCTCTGACTCTGAAAATAGCATGCACGCATCTGGAGCTCATATGCAACAGAGAGTGCAAAAGGGAAGGTCCCCCTGTCTTTTTAGACATCAGGAGAAACTCAAGAGGTAAGTTTGAGCTGCTGAAATGTGTGTTTTCCTCTCTCGCCCTTAATGGGTCCTTGGTTAAAACCCTCACATTGACACGTTCACCGAGAAGAGGAGGTGGTAATTCAGTTTGGTTTGATTAAACTGATACTAAGAAATACAACCCCTCTGTCCTTTTAGAAGCCTCTTCCTAACTTGACTTCATAGGGCCAGAGATTATAGGGCCATTCTTAAGGATGTTATGACCTGCTGGACTCACCTACTGAAGAGGTAGAAACAACAAATGTATGAATGAAGGTAGTAATTGTCTCTGGCCCCTTTTAGTCCTGTTATACATTCCCACACACAGGAGTAGCAAAGGTAAAGTATGAAGCAGAACCTCGTGTAAAAGGGGGCAAATCAGTCCTCCCTGTGCATGCTCGGAAGGCGTCGGACATCAGCTGAAATCTCCAGAGAGTGTGTGTACTGCCTCAAGTCAGGTTTTGCTTGTTCAGCTTGAGGAAGCTGCCAGAGTATACTCACCATGTTGAGTCCTTGTTCTTGGTTCTGCTACTGCTGAATTGCATGGTATTTGGCCAGTGATTGAACTTTTCCGTGGTGTCTACCAAGTGAAAATGAGAACAACAAAGTCAGAGCAAGGTTGTGAATTAACTGAATATCAATTGCTTTGAGATTGTCATATAAAAAACATTAAACAGCGAAACTCTTCTTTGTAAAGTGACCTAATTTAAAAGACCTGAAAGGCAAAAAAAATACCAGTACCTCTCTGAGACACTTTTCTGGCTCTTTCCTACACCTGACAGCATTGAAAAGGAAGCACAGATTAACCATAGTACAGTGCTGAAAATGCATAAATAATTATTTCCTAGTGCTCTCAGTTTTTACATTTCCCTTGCTGTTAGATGGCCACTGGTGTTGGGAGGAAGGGAGAGGGGAGAAACAAACTCCCACTGGCACCCAGATTTTCAGGTCTGCATGCAGGGCAGCCCTGTGACAGCTGCTGCAGATGTCACGGTGGCTGCCAGAAGCTGCCAGCCCTCGCTGCTCGCTGCCCCACACAGCTCTGGGGCTGCACGGCTGGTGTGTGCTGCGAGTGCCTGTGAAACACAGCTCCGTATGGCCTGACAGAGGTCCCAACCCCAGCTACAACAGCAGTACACTGTGGTCATGAACAACTCGTAAATCACAACATTTCACTATTGTATGCCTGAATTAGAAAAAATTAATGAGGGAGGTGCACATCTGCAGTGCTTGTAATCACCAGGAGTTCCTGTCACACATGGAAAGCAGCTCTGCTATTCCACAGTAAGTAGCATAACTTCCCATGCAGTACCCTGGTTTCTGCAGGAAGAGCTATCTGAAATTTAAACCCATCAAGAACTACTTTTGTAGTAGTAAAAGAAGAAGAAGAAAAAAAAGACTTTCTGGATCTTCTGTAAAAGCACAAAACTGTTAAGCTGTAAGAATGATAGATTCACTTTGCAGACAGGAAACATTGCAAATATTTTTGAGGATTCGTTTTCAAAAAGTTGCCAAATGCCTAATAAGGGCAGCCCGGCCCTCAAAGGTGTGTCATCTTCCCTGTGTCTTTTTTCACAGCAAGCAATACCGGAAGGGGCTAATGACCCATGCTTGGGAAAACCCAAATCCAGCTCCTTCATTCCTCAGCATCTGTATCCTACTCTTTTCCTAGGTTGCTTCTGTCTCTTGTCTCTTACCAGCTATATTTTCTCTCCCTGCTGCCAGTGCCAGGACCAGCCTGTGGTGCAGCAGGAGCTGTGCTTGAGTGTGGCAGCAGCCTGCATGTTCCCTCTGTTACTGGAAGACAATAATAGAAAATGTGACCGGTAACTTCAGCTGAGCAACTTCTAGGGTTCGCTGCAGGCAGAAACATTTTTAAGGGGCTGCTTTGTGCTCTCCAGGAATTCCTGGTGGGGACTCCCGTGAAAAGCTGCTCCATCTCATCTCTGAGGCCTCACAACAGACTCAGGC
The DNA here is from genome assembly GCF_009650955.1 of Corvus moneduloides. Lineage (NCBI taxonomy): Eukaryota > Metazoa > Chordata > Aves > Passeriformes > Corvidae > Corvus > Corvus moneduloides. The sequence goes on from NC_045481.1 coordinate 25,826,602, forward strand.
TCTGGCTGCCTGCTGCCCACCCTCGGTAAAGCAGGAGTTGACATGCACAATGCCAGTACTCTTTGCCAGCATTTTATCAAATGGCCTCTCATATGCCCTTGGGCTGTCACAAGCCCTCTGCAGTAGAGGGGGTTGTATTTGTAGAAATAAGTGGGAGAAGAAGGCAGTGCTGCTTATTTTCCAACAAATGCATGTTAAATGCTCCTTCTGGAAATGTCTATACTTTCACTCATTCATTATTTGAGACCAGATTAATGTGGCACAGTGTTTTGGGGAAGGAAGAGGGATGGAACATCGTGCTTAAGTACAAACGTTTTTTAAATTCCTGAAACTCAGTGCAGCTTGTATCTCTTAAAAAACTGCCATGTTTGTGTCGCCCTAGTGGTGAGTCTTTTCCAACAAGAGCAAGGTAGCAGTATGCTTGAAGGCTTAGAACAGATCACCTCCAGAGTCCCTTGTTGCTTGTAACATAGGAGTTCTCTGCGTGAGCACATGGTGAAGTCACTCCCCATCCAATGAAGAGATCTTAAAACCCCAAGCCCAGAAATTCACTATTCCTTGTAAGTCTTTTGTACTAAGCATTTGCTTCCCCCCTTTTTTTCTGCTGCATGACTCGTGTGATGTCCCAGCTCCTCCTGCAGTTGTGATACTACTTTACCTGGACACCCTGTCTTGGGGATTTTTGCATTCATGCTTCTCTGGAGACTCCTTCCACTTGGTGGGACAGAAAGAGAGGAAAACAGTTTTTATTCTTCATCACAGGGTGCATCAGAGTCCTAGGTTCTTCCTGATCTGCCCCTTTCTCTGTGAAAATGAGTCTGAGGGCTTACTTTCCATCACCTGGCTCAAGCCCCACCAAACATGTATGGGGCAGGTTCTATGTCTTTGCTCTGCTGTGCTTCCCCAGGTTTGCCCAAGCAGGGAAGGCAGCCAGCCAAAACTGTCAGCCTGAGCTGGAAATAGCAAGGATGGGGAAAGCTGGCAAGCGATTTCATGCCAAAATTTGAAGCCCAATAATTTACCAGAGTTGGTAGTAGCCCAAACAGAGATCAGGCCCCGATTGTCTGCAGTATTGTGTGAGCGTATGTATTGTGTATGTGTGTGTATATATATCCACCCACAAAATGAGACTTTGGTTATCCTCGAGAGTTGGTTATGTACATGAATAAAGGTAGAAGAAAGGAAATAATATTTCCTATCTACCAGATGGGGCATTGAATTTTGTGTGGTTATTGTGATTGTGTAAATGAAGTAATTGCATGCACATGGTCTGTAGGGTTGCTGAGTGTATTTTTTGTGGTCAGTATTTTTAGGGACTTAAAATTGGGAGCATGAAAATACATAGCTGTTAAAATAAATAATCTCTATTTTAAAAATGGCATTAAAAAGATAAATAGTACACAATTTACTGGGGGAAGTAAAGGAGGGAGACAGAACATTACTGACGGCTTCCTGGCAAAACAAGACACTAGAATACAAGCACCAAGCTGACACACAGATAAACATTGTAAGGGCACTGGTGTAATGAAGAATTTGGGTGGAGCTGCCTGCTTCCAACTGCTTGAACAAAGAAACTAACAAAGGAAAAATTACTAATTTTAAAAGTAAGCTAAAGAGAAAGCTAACAAAACATTGGACTTAGCATTTTAAAATGAGACTAAGCATGATGTTGCAGAAGCACTTTCCAACTAACTAGGGTTGGATGCTGAGGAACAGTATTCTCTACTAGAGATCACAGATGCCTACATGTTTTCTTTCAGTCCTGTATAAGGTGTCCATGCTGAGGATGTAAGTAAACACACACATTTGCTTTGTAATTTTGAAAGCATTTTGAATAGTAAGTACATTTCAGTTAGGAGCTGTGGCAATTGGGGAAAACAATTATTTGAGCTCGTGAGCTCAAGTAATCTTGAACTACTGTGCTACATATTTTGCACTAGGGGTGTCACTCTCAAGAAGTCTACACAGGAACATCTCAGGCATTCCCACTGATCCTTTCCCACTTGTGTATATTAGAAAGACTGGACCAGTGACTGGTAGGTCATTGTCAGCACTCCATTCCTGCCAGGGCAATAACCCAAAAGGTCATCAGCAAAAAAATCCAAACCAGAGCCAGGCACTGAGGGGGTCACCAAGCATTCAAGGATTTTATAGTCAAAACTACCACATGTGTGAGTACAACAAGTGGTGTTGCAAAACTGTGAGCCTGTGTTTCTAATGCACTTACTGGAATTAGTAAGGACCACCGCTGTTTAGTCAAAATCTCTGTGTCATAGACTGACTCTACTTCAGTGTCATCAAAGTGTCAGCCAAAAATTCTGAAGTGGCAGTAAGATTTGCTATGGAAGAATCCAAAATGTGTACAGATTTTGGCCCCCTTTTGGGAAGGGGCTAATTGTGGAGTACAGTACATGTTGTTGGCCTTTTTTTATTTTTAATGACTCATATTTTGGACCTTATTCCTGTTTGTCTTTCAATGCCAAACAGAAACTACTATTTAGGTCAAACTGCTGTTGTGGTACTAATAGAAGCAGACATCAGTTTTGTCGATGGATTTCACAGCTATGCATTTTCCAGAGTGAAATTCCCTCTCTAGGCTACTTCTGACATTTAGCTGTGATGGTGTTAATACCAACTTCTAGTGCTGCCTCTGCCATTTTACTTGCACACGCTCAGCTGGGGAATAAAGCTGGGGAGCTACCTTTCAGCTTTTTTTTTTTTCATGGAGGCTCTGAGTACAGCATCTTCTCCCAGATCCAGCTTTCGGGCGACTTCATGCTGCTGCTGCATGGTCCCAGCTCTTTCAGCTCTTCCTATCCACTGGTGTGATCCTGCCTCTTGGCATGTCCCTGGCTGCTGCCAGCTTTGCTATGTTCTGCTTCTCTACAGGGCTTTTTTCTAACTCTGACTCCCCAGGCTCTTGCCTACTGCTTGCTGATGAGTGACAGCTTTGGAGAGAAGCCTCAGCTCATGCCCAGAGGTTTTTAGCCTGTGTTCTGGTCCATGCCTCGACTAAGATGCCTCTGCAATGAGGCTTGCTGCACTGCTGCCCTGGAACCAGTGCCTCAGGCATGCGTGGGAAAGGGAGACTTGCCAGCTTACGTACCAAAAGGCTGGCACCAGCAAATGAGGTTGCTGCAGGCCTCTCATCCCTTCCCATCAGGTAACAGAGTGAATTGAAGTGTCTCTGCAGTACAAAATTGACACAATTTAAGCATTTTCCCTTTACAAGAGCCACCAGGACCCATTAGATGGTCCTGAGCATTGGAACTGTTAGATAAAATTAAAGGGATATGGAGCTGGTTTGGTTGCTTGCTGGTGTAACTCCATGTGTGCAAGACTTCACTGAATTTCCTCCAGTTCTCATCATCTGAGTATTTGGCTCTCCACCTTCAACTCTGAGCACTGAGACTTCTGAAGATGGATCTTTAAGCCTGTTTATGCACAGATGGTCAGATCCTGAGCTACAGCCAAAGATATGGGCTGAGAGAGTACAAAAATGGATTTAGGTACCTTTGAATTTCTGCCTTATCTGTATTATTTTGCTTGCTCTGATTAAAATAAATAATACTTTAACTTGCAGAATAGCCAAACATGAGCTGGTTAGCAATCCCAGGGTCTCTACTACCAGCTAATGTCTGGAAGGCTGAAAGTACGTCTTAAGGCTGCTATTTTCTTCCTTTCCGTCCTCAGATTTTTCTCCAGGTAAGAGGAACCCTAAAATTACTTGGTTTTTGTTCACTTTCTGAGAGGGCTTTGCTAACAGGAACAGCATGACTGAGCAAGCCTGATAATTAGGTTTGGTTTTACTTGCATGGATAACAAGATGGTTTCTGTGAAATTTCCTGATCTCTTTCAAACTGATCCTCTTTTACAGTACATGTATGATATAAAATCCACCACTGCATTAATTTTTTCTGCTCTTCTTGGTTTTGTCTCTTGTTTTTGTGTTTGGTTTTGTTCAGTGGGGTTTTCTTTCCTGGTCAACTGTTCCACCCAAACTTTCCACGCAGAACAGGTGATGCCACCCTGAAACTCTCATAACAGAAGGATGTTCTTACCACTTATTGCTTTGAGTTGCTTGTCATGCTCTGAATTAACAGAAGTTAGTTGCAGCACCCACATTTAATCGTAACTGTGCATATGGTTTAGCTCTCACAGATAATAGGGATGAGTATTTAGTAGCTAGAAAGAGCTATTTCACTGAGACTTTGAAGCAGACCATTCAACCCAGAGCTAATGGCCTTTCAGTAATAAGGATTTACTTTATTTTACTGCCTTGTAGCTACAGTGTTATGGTACCCAGACTTGGGATTATTCCTTCGTCCTTTCTGCAAGTGGCTGCAAAGGGCATGGAGGGAGTGGAGAAGGCACAGCTGGTCAGCAACTAATTCTGTCCCCTCCCCATGCAGGCCTTAATAGTAATGAAGGACCTTGGCAGAGAGGAGAGCAGACAAACATCCAGTACGTGTGCATGGCGTCCCTGCTCACAGCCTAAATTAACTGACAGATATCTAGGCTCCAAAACAAGTATTTCCAGCGCATGGGAATGGGCTAACCTTACCTCTGGGATCACAGCACAGGAGAAACAGGGTGCAAATTTCTCAGCATCACCAGAGCAGCCTGGTGGCTGTTTGGTGGGAAAAGCAGTCATACACTGCTTGGTGCCCCAGAGAGGAGGTAAAGCCTGCAGACTCAATGATGACCTGAGCCTAGTGATAAGCCCTGTTCAGCACTGTGCCACAGCTGAGCCCTTTCCATCACTCACAGCCCTGAGCAGCCATCTGTCTGTTGCTGCAGCCACTGGGTTTGCTAAGTCAGTCAGGACTTCTCCCCATAGATTCCCGCTTTGCTTCTAGCATGACCCAGACTGTTTTCTCTGCCCTGCCTTGTAGAACCATCCCAACTCCCCCCATCATGTTCCCTCCTTTACTCTTCCTACAATGTTTTTAGAAATTTACATGAGCTATCCAATTGCCTCACCCCTCGGTGAGGGAAGTTGGACTACAGAAGTCAATAGACTGGGATCTGTTTCTGCCCAAACTGGTTCACCTGGATGCTGGTTCCCAACCAGACTTTCTGTGAGGTGGGAAAGGGGCAAGGCAAGAAGGAAAAGTAGGAGAAATCAGGAGCAGCAAGGCTTGTTCTGAAAGAATTAGGGGAAAATTGCTCCAGGCAGGGAGTCTGTGTATCTATCCCTGGGAGCTGGGGTGATGTACAGCTGATGGACAGCCTTCCCTTTCTCCTCTGTGTGCTCCCCATTCCCAGGACAGTTTTAGGGCACTGGACATCCAGTGAAGAGGAAGAGGTAGATTAGGGGGAAGAGGGAGCAAGAAGCCAGCAGAGGACTGGCAGCACCTGATGAGTCTGCAGCATGGGATAGCAGTTAGTTCTCCTCCTTCCACGGGGAACAGCCCTCTGTCAAGTTCTGGTCTTCCCCTGCTATGCTCATTGGCCACAGAAGATCCTGAGCTGGAAGAGACCCGTAAGAACCATTGAGTGCACCTGTTACCTGTGTTTGCCACAGAAAGGCTTTCCAGTCTGGCTATCAAGAAGGCTCTTTCCATCTCCACTGCACTCAGACCCTGGTCTTTGAGGGAGCTCTCTCTGCGAAGCCTAGGCTCAGCCTAATACTTTTAACCACCCCTACCAGTGTTTTTTTCAGAAGCCATATTTATGACAATATATACATTAGATACAGATTGCTTAATTTGCATAGGTGCCAGACACAGAGATGCACAAAATTTGGCAGGTAAGCCCAGACACAAGGAGTGTGAGTGTTGCAAAAGGGAGGAGACAGGGCCCTTGTTTGTGTACTTGTGGGGATTGCTGCTGGCAGGGCCAAATGGGTTTAACTGGAACCCAAAAAGTTTCAGATCAAAGCTGTGAAAGGGCTTTAAAACACATTCTGCTCTCCTCCTGCACTGCACCAGCACTCTCTTATGCTTTGCTTTAAGCAAAACCTTTGACTGTGGTCAAATAATTATGCATGTGAAGAAGGTGCCACATGAGGCAGCTGCAGCAGGTTTTGGCAAATCAGCCAAGTGTGAGACATCCTGGTGGAACCCTGTCAGGTATAACAGTGATGGTTACACACTGTCTACCTCCCATCTTCCCCACCTCACTGCCGGGGTCCTTGCACTAGCAGTGGCCAAAGCAGGGGCTTGCTGCCTCAGCCCGCACAGTCCACCAGCCAGACTTGGAGAAATTGCCCTTATCAGCATCTGCTTTTTTTTCCCCTGCTGCTGGGACTGCTGCTGGGACAGACGGCACTGGGAGAGGGCACAGCAGACATGGGGGAGGTAAAGCGTTACAGATTGTTGCTGTTCAGTTCATCAGAGCCTATCTGTCAGGGCCTTTAAAATGCATTCAGTCCCAGTACAAAACAAGAGGCTTTAGTTTGATGCTATTTAGTAGGATCTGCTAATAATGAACCAAAAACTTGGACAGGCACGTCTGCCAAATCTAGCTAAGCAGTTCAATGCATTAGCATAACCAACTTGCTACTCCTCCCTGCAGAGTCGAACAAGATGGGTAACACACCTCATCCCTTCCCGTTCACAGCCCAGGGTTTTGTCTCAAGCCATTAAAAATGGTGGCCTTGTGCAAAAACACCAAGCTGTAAATGAGGATATCCCTCACAAATGTTCAAATCCTGCTCTGCTACCTGGCAAAAGAGACTAACATTTTGTGACTATGATACCGCAAGAAGGGGAGATCCATTAGAGTTTTGCAGACCCTTTGCTCTTGAATGAGAGGATCTATGTAGAGTTTAAGATGTCTTAAATTGTACACATTTTAGCTGATTCGTCTTGAGTTTTCTAAGTGGAGACATGGCAGAAATTTGCTGAAAAGCTAATTGAAATTTTGCCTGTTGGCAAAAGGCCAACTATGAATAATTATAGCAAAGGCAACTGTTGACAAGTGAGGTTACTTAAACCCTCTTTGATTTCATCACTTGTTTTTGGTAAGCAGGAGGCACATCATCGGAAATTCTGCTGTCTGAGGATGACAGAAGATTGGGGATGTGGTTATCTGCCTTCACTTACTACATTCTGAACTCTCCCTCTCAGAGGCTGAGTGGGATGGCCAGAAAATAGGGAGGATGTGGTTTCTGAATTCTGAATCATGACAGTTTTCCCCCAATACTCTTACCTGTAGTAATTAAAAAATTCCAGTCTGGTGATTAGACTGTAGTTGGTCTCGAGCTCTATGGGCCTTGACACTAGCTTCTTAAATTTCAGGACTAACCAGACTAATGAAATTGAATTTTTTAATTAAAAGTTCTCCTAAACTGATACTCAATTGGAGGCCAAGCTGAGCAACTGCATTTTAGAAGTCATTCTGTTACTTCCACTTCTGTTTGCATTTCTTCCCAAGGAACTCTTAAGTCCCACACTAATCCTTTTTGTAAAACCTTGCAGTAGAGTCAGATCCAGGCTACACACTAGAAATAGGTAATATGAATGAAAATATTCCAGCAATTTTATGTTTGCTATTTCAACCTGTGTTTGAATAGATGACCTTCAGAGACCCCATCCAGCCCTATTTGTTCCACTCTTCATAATATCCATGGGAAAATGATGACTGAAAAGTGGTGGGTGCCTCTTGCTTCCAAAGATTTATTCCTAGCTGGTAAACAAGTTAACTACATGTGTAGGGAAAAAAAAATCAACCAACCCCAACCAAATAACCAAAAAATAACCCCAAAAAAAGCTTAGGAGGCCTCCAGAACCTTAAATATGTACCTCAGAATTGCTGAACACTATTTCTCTATTTTAGACAGTAAAGATATGATTACTGTTTCTTCTCAGATCAGGCTAAAGCACTTGGAAGGGAAATCTGGTACTTTTGTCAGTTTTTACCCTAGTCCTGCCTGTCTAGGGAGTTGAGCTGGTACTTGGGTCACTTCTCTCCTGCATCTGGGTAACAGCAAGTGAACAAAGCCTCAAGTGATGAGCAGTGGTTCCTGCAGGACCCCAAGAGGTGGCTTTCAGAGATCTCTCAGCAGATGACAGATCCTGGTGACAGGATTATTTTGGTCCCTGATTAGGACAAAACAGGCATGCAGTGCATCCCACAAATATTCCCCATGAGAACTTGTGCTTACAGCCTGAAGTTCTGCTGCACTAAGCACCAACTCCAGTAGTATGCACAGCACTAGATACTGGTGTAGTACCTGATCCTCTGTGTAGTTTAACACCAAACTCAAATTCATTCATACCTTCAAGCTTCACTTGATTTAATGATGACCTCTTCTAGTGTTTTCTCAAGTTAGCGATTAGCTGACACATATAAATCTAATATTAACTGTGATATTAACCTTTTTCCTGGCTACTGTTCAGCTTATCTCTGAAATTCATTTCCAGGCTTTGGACCACTCTTACCCTGAAAGCTGAGCAACACTAAAATGCAGCAATCTTACCATCACAGTACATCTTAAACTGCCTATACCTCATGGAAAAATCTGACAGATGCCTTCCTTAGAAATGCTTTGGTTTAGGTATGTCATTCTATTTTGTTTCTTTAATACATTTCCATGAAAACAGGGTCATGGTTTAGAATTTAGTCTTCTATGTATTCCTGACTTCAGTCATAACCTCTGTCCACATCAACATTAGCTAGGACATCATCTTTGCAGCATACACCAGATTTGAAAGAGATATTTTAATTTTTTTTTTCTGTAAAGATCTGAAACCTAAGCAGAAAAATAATCAAAGTTTTCTCATCCTTTTAAATTATTCTTAGTGTGAATTGATTTTGTGGTATTGATTCTAGGAATACTGTCTGTAAGCAGTTATATTTTGTGCAATATATTACATAGTAAAAACAATTCAGTGCATGTATTTATAAAAAATAGAATAATTCTTTTATACATATAACACATGCCCCTACATACACACACATAATCATAGAAATTCAGTCAATCAATGTAGCTCCTGGTTACATTAATGCATTTCTTTTTCTATTCTGTGTTCTCACTAGAAAAGATGATAATGGCCTTGCAGTTGTCTTTTTCAGTGTAGAACAGCGTATACATTTGAAACTCATTGGGAAAAAACACCTCATGAATTTCCATGCATAGCTGAAAAGCTGAGTAAGAAAACGGGCAAAAGATGCATTGTAGCAACCAACACACAGAATAAACCAGGCAGCACTTTATACATAAAGTTACATATTCTACTACAGGAAGGTGGATTTAAATTCAATGTCAGAATGCCATCACCTGCCCTAGCTGAAACGACACCTTATTTCGGTTTTAAGGCTGTTGCATTCGAGCTCTTGAAAAAAAGAATCCCAAAATAAGTAAACCTACTTTCCCTGGAAATTTGCTGATTCTTCCTTGCCTCAGAAGGATCCAGGAAATGGTAGACATATACATACTCCAAATTTAAGTCCAGAGCTTGATTAATAGGCTACCTGACCTTTCCCAGGGAGACACAGCAGCGAGGGCTGGAGAGGGCCGGTGCAGGGAAGAGGGGCTGCGCAGCTCCTCGGGGCTCTCCCTAGCTGGGACAAGAACTGCATTCATGCATAATAATTTCTGAACTGCATATTTTCCAGTCTTTTATGAGTTGTCTGCTACTGCTTAAAGGTTCACCTACATGCTGGTTTTGGGATTCATTTACCTGTAGATCAGTTCAGAAAGAGGTGGTTATATGGGTATAAGCTATAGTGCTAAAAGCATCGTTAGCCTAGTATAACTGTGTTCACCCCAGCAGGGTAGGAAGTAATTTTAATTATATTCTTAAGTTAAAACATCACAAAAATGTGTATAAATCATTCCTGGGAGCAAAGATAACAGATGAATGAGCTATATTGCAAAAGCTGGTTGAAATACTTTAGTGTTTATAGTGCTAATGTTGGTACTTTAGAATAATCTGCATTGTAACTTAAAAATAAATTCATTAATCTTTCAATTTATTTTAGTTGTGATTATTTTGTCCTCAGCTCCCTTGTCAATATGTGGCTGCTTAACAATAATTAAACTGCATCTTATGAAATGCATTTATGCAAGATGGTTTCTTCCCATGAAGAAGACAGCTTCCCATGGATTGCTTTAGTCCACTTGGAATTGCAGGTTGGGACTTATCTGCCTCACCAGGATAAGGAGAAAAATTTAAGAATTTCACTTGAGGTCTTGGTTAGTATTTTTTACCACCATGAAACAATCTAAGAATTAAAGGATGACAGAAAACCCCCTCAAATCACATTTTCAAAAGCATTTTCCAAAAGTGACTATGTTAGTAGATTTTATTGTCACCAGAAAGCCTCTGGTAATCTTACAAAGCATCTGCAATGAATAATCTTCCCCTCCCCCATCTTCATTTGTTGCCAGAAACAGCTTATAAATGCTCAGTTGAAGACTGTGCCAAATTTTGCTTTTAGGCACACTTGTAAATAGAAAATATTTCCACTGATTTTGGTAGAATTATTCCAGATTTACGCAGATGCAAGTGAAAGCCAAATTTTGCCTGGGCCTTTCCTCATGGGTGCCACTTGGTGCCCTGATCAGCTCCAGAACTGCTGCCTCTGGTGTCAGTGGAAGGTAAGTGCTTGAGCTGAGTCTGCCCATAATTTGACAAATTATTATAAACAGATTTGAACAAATATTTCTTTACAAAACAAACTGGTCAGCAGGCTCCAGGCTTTTTTCTCCTGATGCATTTTACAGGAAATAATATTAAGTTAGCTATTATGAAACTACCCCCTCCTCACACACACATAATTGCTTCCAGCTTGCTGATTATTACCCTTTCCTTAACTGATAGAGTGAGAAGAGAAATAAAAATATCTCCATACAGTAGGCCAAATCCTCATCTGGTATAAATCGACATAGCTCCATCAAAGTCAATAAAATCATCTTGATTTACACCAGTCAAGGAGCTGATGCACTATGATTTTTTTACTTGCTTTTAAAAATAAAACCTTATGTGATTGTGTAACCAACATTGCAACAGAAACCGGCATTTTCTTTTGTGAAGTCAAACATGCCCTCCCTTTGACTTTCAAACATTTTCACTTAGATAGTCCTTCTATAGCTTTTTTTCCCTTCTGTCAGAATGCTCCTACTACCCTGGTGTCATGAGTGAGGTACAAACTGGACTGAAAGATGATCAAGCACAAAATAATAATTTCCTGGAGTAATGAGGACAAAGAATGAAATGCTACCACTACTCTTTCACCCAAAAGAGGAAAGAGGGCTAAGCAAAGTGCAAGATTAAAAAAAATTGTTTCTGACATTCTCTCTGATCACCATTCTCCAATTAGCAAACATATATCAAGAGCTCCAAGAAATTAGTCATTCCTACTCAGGAATGACAGTACTGTAAAGTACTATTGTAGATTAATTTTTTAAAATAATCTTTAAAATATTACAACAAGACTTGTTACAAGGTTTACCAGAGATGATGGAAACTATGTGCTCTCCCTGGACAAACAGATTTCTGAAGTCTTTTTTCAGTGTTCTCTGGGGGCTGTGAAACACATGGTGATTTTTTTGGGAATACTCTTTGTCTCTTGTACTTCTCAAAAGCACAGCGAGCTGTTCACAGCAAATCTTTTACATCCATTTCAGGGACTTCTAGGCATTTCAGTGTGGTACATTGTCAAATAAAGATCTGGTCTTTCCCAAAACCTTAATTTTTTTCACTGGTTGTTTTGATTGATGTGTATATTCAGAAATTAATGATAATTTCAATAGCATCTTGAAAAATTGGAATGATTTCATTGTTAATGCTGACATAGTTTTGTACTGGTTCAGCAAAGACTTTTAAGAAAATGTACATTTATTAATTCTTGGTGTTTAGCAGCCCCTCCTAACAGCATGCTGGTAGTTTTATTAAAGTTAATGGTGATATTTGCAGGATTGTAGCCTTTAATTTCCAATAGCTTTCTTGAATACTGTAAAAGATTGAAGTGTAATAAAAAATTGCATTAGCATGAATTTCCAAATGTTTTCATTCAAAATTCAGTCAAGATTAAGCTTGCTTTAAGATACGTATTCCATTGCTTTGAATAACATCTTGAAAAACATTCTATGATGTCTGGAATTCAGTTGCAAAGACTGAATTGGAATTCAGTCACACATTCTAGTCTCTGTTTTAATACATATTTTTTGATTCATAGGCCAGTCTGAAACACATTCAGAATTGACTGGAAAAGTTTTTATAGTAAGACTTGAAAATTTGAGTATCATATTTGGTCGTTATCACTACACTACTTATTTTGATTTGGAAAAGATTGCTTACCTCTATTATTACACTGTGAGCCCTTTGGCTTTGGGATGCTGCTTTCTCTGAAACCATCATTTTAGACTGCAGACTTTATTTTGTGATACAGCTTTTCCACCTGGTCAAATGAATGAATGACTGAGATGTTGACGCAGAAAAATTAAATTCAGGTCCTTTATTACCCCTCTGTTTCCATGGCAGGATATGACTTGAAAACATGATCCCTGGAGAAAACAGTGGTTTCCCAAGTACCCTATAAGCAAGTATTTATAGGCAGGTACTCTCCAGATCTGTGCAGAGGAAACTAAAATAAAACAGAAATTGACAAACACTTTCCATTCAGTTGGCATTGAAAGAGTGGCCCTGTCTCAGAAAGGCCCTTTCTCAAGAAAGGTGGTGGTAGATCTTGCCAGACAATTCTCAGTTGTCACGTGTAGGGTAGGCCAGGCTTGCATAACATGGGCAAGGAGTGTCAAGTCCTGCTGGGGACAAACAAAAGTTTTTCAAGAAGTCAGGTCCTGTCCTCTGGTACTGATGGGGACAAACAAATTGCTACCAAATGAAGACAATGAATCAAAAAGATTTTACTTAGCTAGAAAGTGCAGTCCTTCACAGGGCCACAGTTCAGGCTTGCAAACTCTCAGGATGTTTCTCAGGCTGCAGGAGGTTGGCTTTCAAGCTGCCAGTTCAATAACCCAGAGCAGTCGAGAGGCTGCTCTCTACAAAGCTGGTCCTGTTTCCTTCATAGCAGTGGAGCAACAGTGTCATGCCAACATGGACACTTGCAAGACTTGTGCTTTTCCTGGAAAAATCACAATTGTTCTTTGAGGAAGTTGTGTCAGCTGGTATTGAGATGGATGATCTGGATGCTCTACGCACAGACCATTTGCCAACAGGTTGGACACCAGAGATCTGGGCAGTGTACTGCCCCATTTTGGGGAGATTGGCTTCAGCTCTGATTGCTGAAATTTTGTCAAAGCAGGGTGCTTCCAATGACATGCTTCAAGCTCAGAACTTGTTTCAGTAGAAAACACAAATGTAACCAGTTCCAACTCAAGGTTCTTTCCTCTAAGCATAAATCACATATGGAATAAGTGTAAAAGAATTTAGGTAGCATCTTAGACTGCTTTTATTTTTACCTACAGCAAAACTTTTATTTTATTCCAAAGTATAGCAACAAAGGTCGAAAGAACACGGCACTGTCTTGCCTGAAGCATTCTGAAGCTTTGTGGCATCTTTAGACTGGATTCTTGGCTTTGGAGACTAGAGAAACCTGAAAGTGTACTGGAAGCGAAGTCAAAACAGCTTGTTACCCAACTTGCTTTTTCTACAAAGTATTGAAATACTAAGAACACAGGCAAATAATGCTTGGATTCAACTCTCTTTGTTTGTGTTGAGTTCCATTTGTTTGTCTGAAGCCAAACTAGGTGAATAATTTTGCATTCTTTATCTTAGCAGTGAATTGTGTGGTACTGAAATTTGAGTAAGATAAGATCACAAACAAGTGAAAGCATGTGTAGGCTGAAAAATCAATATGTTTCAAAGTAACAGCTGAGAAACAAATGATTCCTGTACTAATAGGCTGAAAACTAGGTTTAGAGATTCTGCTAGGGCTGATAGTATTACTTACAGTAAAGCAGTATTAAAAGTAATTTGAGCTGCCTTCATAGTCAGATGTTAATCATGCCATCACCTAGAAATAAGGTGGTCAAAAGACTGAAAATGTAACTGTAACATTAAGGATTTTTAAGCTTCTCAGGTTTTGCATAATAATTAGATCTTAACAACTGTAGTTCTTTTTAATTACTCATGCTGAGGTCTGCTCTTTCCATTTATCCTGAAATTTTCTAATATTTTACTTCAATTATTCAGAATAGCTACTCTTTTGCTAAGATGTTCTTATTTTTCAGTTCAGGACTCAACGTCATTGTCACCAAAGAGCAGCAGAATTCCTACTAACTTAATCACATTCAGACCTTTACCATGCCTAACATCAGAAAGCCATTAATAACTAGCTTATACTAACCCAAGTCTGTTCTCTCAGTGATGACACATCTTAAAAATAGTTTCCTGTAAATGGAATCTACATTTCTGTACTTAATTGTAACTTTCTAGGAGTCACTCTTCTGGTAACCTTTACACTTTGCTGAAACAAAACACTCATTGCCCTTGAGAAACACCTGAATAAGCCATACCTAATATACAATTCAAGAATAATTAAAGGCAATAAGTGAAAACTGTAGGCTAGCAGCAATATAATATAAAAGTTCCCCTTTGCCACCAGAATCTGCCTTTTCCAGCCCCTGCTTCACCTTGAGCATTTAAAATGGTGTAGAACTCAAACACCTGACTGTTCAAAAGTAATCCTCAGAACCTCCAGTCTCTGTGTCTGGTACGTAATTCACTAGGACAGAACTAAACATCACCTGTTTATAGCTCTATCTAGATGCTGAAGTCTCACAAGCAAGCCATACATGTACTATAAACATCAGTGTATTTATAACACAGAATTCCCCAAATTCTCATCACCTCAGCAGATGATTGATTTTTTTAAAAAGCTACACATGCAATAGCAGTCTCATCCTCTTTGAAGGTATTTGTTTGGTCAACAGCATTCTTTAGAGAAAAGCTGTGTTGACAGGAAAAAGGACAGGTTGTTGAGTTATGAGGCTGTGGAATAATTGCGGTAAGGAGGACTCAGCAGCGACAAGAAGAACTGTAAACCAAGATGGGTGTCAATTCAGTGCTTTGATGAAGCCAGAGTGACTCAAGTGGCATGTCGAGGCATACCACACAGAGCCTTATCTTCTTAGTTCTACATAAATGTATTAAAATGGAAGAAAAAAACCAAGGGAAAATACCACTCAGAAATCAGCAGAGCTACATCTTCCCAGTGTGGATCTTACTAACAGTGCTTAAGATGGAGTTTGGACTAAAGGCCTTAACATGTGAGAAGCTCCCAGTCCAGACTCTTTGATTTTTATGAGATGGAAAGAAGTGCTGATTAAGGGAGCTGTGTAACTTAAAAAATTAAAATCCTCACACATGATGTTAAATGGCTGAGGAAAGAGTAGAAATGAAAGAAGACTGACCTATTTTTTAACCTATTTAACAATGACTGTAAATAGTTCTACCTACATGCCCCTGAAGTTCCAAATTTATTTTCTTGGGAGTTTTTCAACAGCTGTGAAATCACTAATCTGGAGAAGCCTGAATGAAATGTAAAATCTTATCAAATTTGGCAATTTCCATTAGAACATGGCCTGCTCCTGTTCTAAGATTTGTGGTGTTGTGAATTGATCCTATCACTTACAGGTTAATCATTTCTAACTCTGATTTTCCAGCACATTGACAACTGTTAGCTCCACGTCTGGGATCCTTCTGGACCAGTGACTGGAACTTGTTTAGACTCCAGATCTGGTATCCCAGTCCCTCTGAGTTCCCAGTGGTCCTCCAAGTCCCTCTTGCTCTTCTAATCCAAGCCAGGATGCACTGTAGCCCTCTCAATGTTTCCAGCAGCAGAAATCCACAGCTACATACCCTGGGGGAAGAGAATGCACTCCTGTGTAGTAGAGGTAGGAGGAGGTGGCCTGTGGAAGGGAGAAGGAAGCCAGCACTTGCAAGAGCAGGACTCTTAGTATGCAGGCCTCTTGCCCAAGCCATTCAAGGTTAGTTCTGTTGTAACAAGCCCATTACCTGTCCAGTGGTAACACCATTTAGCCTGTGACATTGGTACCTGTGTTGGAGCTTTAAATGTAATCCAGTGAAATCCATCATGAAGTCCATCCAATCAAATTGATGGCTAAAAACCCCACTTAAAGCTGTATTCAAAACAAAAATCAAAACACAACATGGCATTAACAAGATCCAAATGGAATTCATACAGTAATTCAGACACGGTCTTTTATTTTTTCCATGAAGTTTAATGTGGGCCTGGTTTGAAATGTACTACAATATGCATTACTTGTTATGAATAAGAAAACCACTTATGACAGAGTACCCAATGACATCTGCCATTACAAGTGACTTAAAAGCATTCTTAAATATTATAAATATCCCAAGGAATTGTGACTCTTTCTCCCACAAAAACTTTTTATAACATCAGTGCAAGCTAACTTTTGACTTACCCTACTGCTGTAAAGCTGGATATAACAGTTCGATGCTGAGCTGTGTTTTTGATTGATAAGGATGCACTTAAACTAACACTAACAATTGATTTTGCCTAATGATCTAAACTATTCCAGAACTGTAAGTTCTAGGAAACTGTAACAAGTTCAGAGATAAAATGAAAAACAAATAAGAACCAAGCTGAAAAGGGTGACATTAACAGAAATGTTATAAATCTAATATTTTTGAAATCGGGCGGTGAAGGGCAAGGTGAAATTCACCTTGTACAGATAACATCTATATACCACTTTCTTTGCAAAGTGTCATAATAGGGAGCCATCTGAATCATCCGGTGCATAATATTTTTCTTATCTTTTTGTGAGACAAAGTTCACATAAAGTGATAAGGAGATGGAGCAAATTACAAGTATGAAAAGAGTACTTTCAAACAGGTGTCTGTGTTGCCTTTTAATTTTTTGGTTGTCACGTGTTCATCCCTGTTGCTACCTAACCTTCCAAGATAGGATATGGATGAAAATCTTTCTTTGAACCAGGATTTCATGCATCTGCAGAAAAAGAGGACAGAAAGTGATCATTTACACCAGAGAAGCAGGTTTAAACAGGCTGAAATCAGCATCTTTCTCCAGAGTCCTTGTTCTGTTCCCTTCTCAGTCAAACCTAGAAAGAGACAAGCCTGAGTCTGGAGAACATTAGCCATCATTTCATTTTGCTAAGTGAGCCATACAAATTTATGGTGTCTCTAGATAAGGGGTTTTATGTGTTACCTACTACACTTTAAATTACTGTAATTCTATCCCTGCACTGTTCAGGCTGCTTACTGTACTGGCAACCAAACAGGTTTAGTTTGAGGGTGTGAAGTCCTCTTTTTCTCATAACTGGCATCACCTATCTCTTAGATGCACATTGAGCGTTCCTCCCACTATACATCTGATTGTCATAAAAGGAAAAATAACATTTTCTTCCTGGCATAAGAAGTTATTATTGGAATGTTTGAATTAGTATGTCTTTCAGGAGGATAATAGGGCAGTATCAACTCTATCCCTTCAAGTCTTCCTAAATAAACAGACAGTAAGAAATTTCTTCTTCTCAAACACTGTGCTTGGCCCTCAGATCCACTCAGTGCCCCAAATGACTCTCTCTTTTCTTTCTTCTTCCTTCTCACACAGTGTAGTACCCAGTCAGCCCCAGGATTTGTAGCTAGTTATAACAGGGCAAAGGTTTTACATCACTCTAGGCAACAAGAACACAAAACCAAAATTTCCATCCCCTTGCTCTAGGCAACTGCTAGAAAGAGGGTTGGGTTTTTTGTTCTGTTTTGTTTTGGGGCTGGTGGGATTTTTGTTCCTAGAGGCAGTGTCTTTGCTCTTAATTAATTCACATCAACCTGGGAAAATCACATGTACTGCCTGGACTACTTCTTGCTCAGGCCTTCAGCAATGGTTCAACCCCTTGCTTAGGAGAGCTGCTACCTCCATGTTTCCAGAGTTACCACTGTACTAGAGGAGCAGCCTCCAGTTAGCCTGAAAGAGGAGACAGTAGGGCAGCCAGATGTATAAATCAAGTGGACAACTGTCAACAGATTGAAACCTTTTGATGTTGATTATTAACAGTTTTCAACATTGTAAAATATTGACTCCTTTTTATTACTCCACAAATTGTCATTACTTCCTCATCAGACAGAAGCTTTGAGAGCATGTTTGTATAAAACAAGCAACAGGAATTCTAAAATGATACCTTGGATGATTCACTAAAGACCAAGGAAAAGAAAACATGCCCAAACCCTATCAGTTGACATTAAATAGTTTCTCAAGACTTATTCTATCCAATCTCCAAAGATGAAGAATTAAAAAAAAAAAAAACATGAAGGATAGGGGAAGAAAGACATGACGAACATTTTGTTTAATTATCTTGGAGTTTGTTTTGTTGTTTAAAGAATTAATCAGCTATTCCTAGCCCAGGGGGAGTATTCTGGAGGCAGAGACACACTGCAGAGCAGGTCCATGCTTCCCATGCCTTTTGTTTCTTTGTCTGTGTTCTGGGAGTCAGAGTTCAGAAGTAGGGAAGTGTACACTGTCTCGGCAGGTCTATGCCTGGCAGAGCTGTTTCTGGAGATGTGAAAATACTTATGGCTGGGGCAGTTAAGCTGGCTCTAGACCTGTTTTGAGCTATTGGAGTACAGCCAAGGACCTGGCTCAACTGATAGATTTTGTTTTCAAGTTGCATAAGCACAAGTAACCTGCAAGAGTTTATTATTTTTCTATGTACAAGTTAAGTTCAGATAGGTTTATTAAATAGCAACTAGAATGGAACCCATATAAGCGCCTTTCATTTTACCTTAATCACCTTCCTGGATGCTGCATGCTTGCTTGTTGGCCTTTGGGTTCTGATCTTATAGCTGCTCCAGTGTTTTGACATACTGAGCACCACCGAATATTTAAAGAATCTATCTACACATATTCCTTCAGAAAAATTGCAGATCTTACTCATCCACATTATTTTTATTAGGAAAAAATAATCGTGTTTCATAATGAACAAAAGAATAATTTTAGTATGATTGAACTTACGTTCACTTACGTAACACGCCATCCTTCTGAATACTTTTTCATCTTACTGTGGACTCTTCATTTAATTTCATTAGAAGTTCAAACACACTAATAAGCTTTTCCCCTTGCAGACCTTTTGCAAAGGCTTTAGAACATATTCATCTAGGGGAAAATAATTATCTCTTGAAATACATGGTTATTGATTGTCAAAGGAATTAATATAATATGCTTAAGTGTAAAGGAAACAGTGTGTAAGTCAGCTGACAGAGATGGATTTTTATCTTTACTACTACTGTAGGAGGGAAGCATACTAGGAGACATATTTCAGATACTTCAAGGCAAGTCTCCCTTTGGTGGGACAAGCATATACTTACACCAGTCATCTGATACAGAATTAAGCAGAGTTCCTACACAAGCAAAATCCGGACAAAAGGAAAAACTAGTCTATGCACAAAGCTTTCGCTGGCTCATCTAGACCCCTTTTTACTCCTACTTAACTAAATACCTTTAAACCTCTGTGTTAATGTGCTAATGTGGTGTTTCCACCTTGTTTCTCAATGTGTTCACCTGACAGTTCACAGCACAGCTACTAAACTGATGCCAAAATAACTCTAGTTAAACTAGTTCATGGTCTGGTCTGCATGCAAAGCTTACGGTACATCTAAGAGTAGGATTTAGGAGTAGAATGTGTTAAAAAAAATCAGGAAAGTTCTGTCCTGCATTCCCTAACACTGTGAAACCATAACTATTTACAGGAGCTTTTATCTTTCCCTAAATCCTTATGAACTGATAGTTTACAAAATAAAGGGAGAGAGGGGACAGACTTAATTTTAGAACAAAGGATGGTCACATGCACAAGGTTATACACCACTGAAATATGAATCACTAGTAGATTCATTCTGGCTTAACTGAAGAAACAAAGTCCAAATTATTCCCAGGAGCATTTTGTTGTTTGACCCCCACTGGAACTGATTACATTTTATGACTCTCAGCAGAAGGACCTCTTAATTTCCGTGAGGTTTTATATATACCACGCACCGATGCTAGCACTGGATGTGATCCGGCTGGTGTAGGAGGAATAGCCCAGCTTACAGTGCTGAACTCAGTGCTGTTTCTTACCCTGTCGGCTAAACGGGTGGCCAAACCCAGTGCCCATAACCCACAGGCTTCAAAGCTTTTACCTGGCTTGGAGCCAAGAGACACCTCCTACCCAGTTTTGGCAAAGGCTTAAAAGGTGGGTATGGCCATGGGCCTCCTTGGAGCAGGTGGTGACCTGCTCCATGGTGTGCTGGTGGCGCACGACTGCTGTGCAGGGGCCAGCAGCAGCCCCAGCGTTGCCCAGGCTCCTGATGAGCTGTTTGGAGATGTGCTGGACAGACATGAGGAGGAGGCCATGGTGATGGACTTGCCATGGCAGCCACAGCACCGAGCCTGCCTCCTCAGGCTGCAGGCCTGGGCAATGGCTGCTTCCAGCCCCTGCACACCCCTGCAAGACGGTCAGGTCAGCTGTGAGGGCTGTCCCTACATCACCTCCTCCGCCCGCTCAGGTTAAGCTTTAACCATCTGCCTTATCCAGAGGTGAGCAGACGGACACTCCACCTGCAACAAGGCCAACCATAATGGGCAGCTGTGAGGGTCTTCTCCCGTATGACTGCCATGTCCCACTACCAGCCCCTCCATATGGATGTCTAGAGACCCCCACCCCCAACTGCTCATGGTTTAGGCACAAAATGTATAGTTCCCAAAAGTGTTTTCTTCCAGATCCCACTGTTAGTGCCAAAATCCATCCAAATCCCACAGACAGGCCAGCCTGCAAAGTGGTGCCCACCCAGGGTGGCAATGTCAGCCTAACAGATACAAATTGATGGCAGTGAATAAAACTCCTCTGGCAGCATTTCCCCATTCACACAGTCGGACTGAGCTTCACCAGGCGAAGAGCAGTTCTGTTTGGTTCTGCAAAGCTGTTTGGAAAGTCACCACTTTTTGTAACCAGGTTTTACATGAATGTTAAGAAGAATCAATATGTATTGGACTCAGAGATGGGCTGTAATCACAGGCTGTTGTTGAACTCATTGAGAATCCCACCATCGTCACAGACATGAGCTGTGTTTCTTGGCATACCTTTCCCTTTCCTCCTCCTGATTTTTTGACAAACTGTCCTCCTGCCAAGGAGATTCCTTTAGATGGTGTGAAAGAAGTATTATTGGAGGCAGGAGGGAGGAAGTATTTTATTTCAACTTGTGTCAGCTGCTAAACATTTTTATCCAAGCATGTGCGCATGCAATATGCACAAGTATTAGATAATGCTGAGATTGTAACTCTTTTGCTGCTAAACTCTCGGTTGCACAACAGGCAAGAAATGGAGAATTGAGGTCATGCATATGCCTTGCATGCTTAAAAATCTATCTGTGAAGCAGGAAATTCTCTCACTGAACTCCAGTTTTGTCACAGAGGCACAACACACCCACTCACAAACATTAGAAAATAAAAATCAAGGCAGTTCAGGGCAGTAATGGGAAGGTATGGCCATTTTTAAACTTCATCTGATCTTTTAAACCTTTCTTCTTGGTACTGACTTTAGTGGGGATACCAACCGAGATAAGGTGCAAAAGAAATATTTTGCACATTTTCTCCTTTTTCTCATTATCAGCTGCATTTATTTCACTGTACCTCAGATGAGTCAGCGGTACGGAGTGTAACTGAAAGCTATTTTTAAAGGAGGGGTCTTATCCATTGCATCCAATAAGGACTAGGCAGAGCTGTAGATGACTTTTTTTTGCACTAAAGGAAGCTTGCAGTTAAGATTTCTGGGGGCAACACAGTGGTTGGTATGCTGGTTTAAGTGCTCCTGTCTCTGTAAATCTGGGTTTACATGCAATGTTTTACAACATTCTGTAATTATAACAAGGATGCAAACTTTCCAAATATATTTTAGGCTGAGATATTTATGCCAATTCAACCTTAAACATGGGTACATTTAAAGATGTATAATGATACATTGAATCACTAGAAAGTGTTCCTATAGAACAATAAACTATGTGGATATAAGCATTTTTGCAACTTTATATCTGTGTCCACACTGCAGTCTATAAGTTCCATGTGTGAAGGTAGTCTTAGGATTGCCTTTGCCTTTGTTTTTTGTCTAAGAACTTCTTGGATGACTGGAAATTACAACTGAAATAATTGTTGGTTCTTAATTCATAAGTTACTGAAACTAGCAATTTCATTCTATCAACTGTGCACTAAATTGGTACTGGTAACAAAAAGGTTTACATTGTCTTCCTTGCCATGAATGCTTAGCAACTCTATGGTAACAATCCGAATAACTTTCCAGCTGTCCTAAGTCTTCCAAAGACAGCAAGACTAAAGTATGCACTGGATTTACCACCTTTAAAGTTTGTTTCCTTTAGTTCTGCTCTACATGCGTGCTTTATATAAACCAGACATATCTATGAGTGCCTGACTTCTAAGAAATGTAGAAATTCTGTCAGTATATCACTTTCTCTTGGGTGTGAGGCCCCAGTGTGGGTATTGTGGACAGTGGTGTCCACCTAAAACATGTCTGTCCCTGGATCTGTGGGAGAAGGGAGAATGATCATTTGGACTTGTGCCTGAGAAGCTTTCCTTACAGAGGATTTCCCCAGAGTATAGCATTCCCTAAGGACTATATTCTGTGGCTGTGATGTAGTATTGTTGGCTCCCCTCCAGCTGTAGGACTCAGCAGACTAGGCTTGGAGCATCCTGTAAAAGCATGAAATCAAAACTGAAGCTCACTTTGTACCCAGAGCAAGCCACCAGTTTACTCCAGCCCTCGTCTACCTTGGCTGAAGTGGTCTAAGCATGCGCAGAAGCATCATGGTGGGGCTGTTCCACCTGTACGCACCGTGACTCACCCATGCGTTGTCAAGTGGGGAGACATCCAGAGTCTTTGTTAGCCAGCTACTCTCTCCTTCCAATTCTGTGCTTATCTGGGATCTACCAGCAGCAGAGTGCCTAGATAGTTAAACTCTTTGCCTTAGCTCTTAGGGTCTTCTGTGAGAGATCAGTAGCAGGACAGAAGAAAATAAGGTGGAGGCCAAAGCAGTTTCATATTAAAGGCGTAAGTAAGTCAGAATACTGGTCACAGTTGTGAGTCATTTGTCGAATGAATGACTCAAAGAAAATCCAGCACGGTCTGTATTTGATTGAGCAGATGTATATGCTTCAGATTGACTCATCACTTTAAACTTTGACTAAATAACTCAGATCAACTACTGGGCCAACTTCTCTTCATGTGCTCCTCAACAGGAATTGCACAGCATGGGATCATTTCAGTGTGCAAGCAGGTTTGTCTAATCTCAGTATTAGTGACAAAAAACCCCACAAAATCCAAAAACAAACAAAAAACCCCCAAAAAACAAGTTGGGACTGTATAGTCATATAACAAAAATCATAAAGCAACATCCTTGAAATTATTTGTTCTACTCATCGACCTGACAGAGAGGGGTTCAATGTAAGCAATTCAAATAAGATGAATGCAAACTTACTATATGGTAGGTTAGTATTATGCAGCTTGAGAGTTTCCAATCTTAAATTTGACTGCATAAATAATCTCTTAATGATACAGACCCAGGTTTCAAGCAGGCTGATGCAGGATATTCAAGTCTATTGTAAAATGCCATACATTGCTCCAGTAGGGACAATGTGCATATGTAGCAAAAATTAGCAAATCTGCCCATCATTCATTCATTTATTCAAAATCCTTAATCAGTCATCATTCATTCTAAATATTAGTTAGCAATAGAAATTCAGCATATTTTAGTGTTAGAAAATTACAGTAGTGCCAATACTCTGTATCATGTGCACTATAACTGTAAGAGAGAAAATGCAGTAGCAATTCTCTCAGAGTTTAAGCTGGTTTTAGAGACACTATTAGGAAATGAATAGTGGTTTCACAACATGATTTTATCATTTTGTAACCAGGTTAGAGGCCAGTCATACATGGTCATTGCTGTAAAGTAGATAAGGTCAGAGTTCCTCCCCCCTAGTATAAAGTTATCAGCTTAAATACCTTTAATAGTATTTTCTGAGAGAGAAAAAACAGGATATGATTAAAGTAAACTTTAAAGGAACGTATCTCTTAATTTCTGGAGTTGCATAGAAATTAAACATGCAATATCCATTAAAAGCCGTGAGAACCATATGTCTAAATCCTATTAAACTGTGAAAAAAATATTAAGAACGTGAATGCCTTTCCACAGAAAAAATCTGATGATATAAGAAACATCCCAGTGCTCCCCAAGGGCTTTGTTGAGGGATGGGTTCTGCTGTACTGCGTGTTCTTTAACCTCAACAAGAGCCAAAGCAGACTCTGGCCATGACTTACTGCCCTCTATGATAGCAACAGACCCAACAATTATGCCTGCATTTGCAACTGTGGAATGCCTGTTTTAAGATTATTAAGAAACTACCAAAAATTGTGACCACACCAAAAATTCACTGTCAACAGGGATTGATTCTTTACCTTTATTTGTGACTCATGAAAGCAACAAAGAGATGAACATATCAAGCAGCTGCAGAATAAGGAACCTCCTGTCCTTGTTATTACAGAACTACTTGAAAAGAATGTTGAAATATAACTGCACTAGAACGAAAGATTAAATGCGTTGTGAAAAATCATCTGTGTACTTCTTCCATGGTTTCTTTTTTTGACTGAAGTATGTTATTTATAAGTGAGTATGTTATTAAACACTGAACATAGTGCTTTACAGCCAGTAAAAGACAATAGACCAAATGTTACTGTTACCCACAGCTGGAGTGGATTGATAAAACTAGCACATTGTCTTTGCTCACATCGTTTAAAGTCTAAATAAAGATATGTGATCAAAAGAGTGAATTGACTTAGCTAGGTGACAGAGAAAGGGCAAAAGGTGAAAAAAAGCTGTATCAGTAAGTTATAAAATGCTTAACTGGATAAATATTTTGCTGTGTGCCCTAAGCTTTAAAAAAAAGTGATCTATGTTTCATGTTTACATTACAGAAATGAAGGATTTTCAAAATAGCATTTAGAATGAAAAAGGATGACACTATTCCCCCAAAATCTACTCAGTGCATTAGAATGAGTCAATGCTTACATATATGTTATACTTCCCCCTTTATGTATGATCCAGTAAACTGGGAAAAAGGTAGACAATATTGGTATCATGTCGTTTGACAGAACAACTCACTAGCAATCTATCATTTACACATTTTCACATTTATCTTTTCAACCATATGTTTTTTACAAAAACTATAGTTGAGAACCTAGCATGCCATTCACGGTCCAAGGATGTTCTTGATGAAGAAATCCAATTACTTTTTTTCTCTAACTTCAGCCAAACCTTGAGAGAACAAAGTGGCAACTTTGGGGAAAAAATAAAAAGAACAAAAAAAGCAGGAGAAGAAGTGGCTAAACACATTCTACAGGAAATACTCTCCCGGTTGCATGATAATATAGGTAAAACTGAGTAAAATTTCTGCTTTTGCACTGTTCCAAATATATGATTTGGACAAATACTAGTTATTCCAACATAAATTTAAGTGTAATTTTAAAGTGACAATCCTTTAGTAAAATATTGCATGTGCTCTACTTGTTCCAGAATAGCAACAGTCATATATGGGATTATTTTGTAATGAAGATAGCTGAATAGATATTTTGGAGCGTCTTTGTGTAACGCAGTTCTTGGTAGTTTAAAGAGGGGAAGAAATAGGATAGGGGAGTGAATCTGTAATACTGGAGAGATCCAGTGAAAAGAAATATAAAATTTTCAAATTGTGGGGAGCTTTGAAGGAGCAGCTGGGCAGGAGTGGGGGAGGCTGCCCCAAGCCTGGGTTGACTCTGTCCCTAGGAAATTGTTCTACCCTTGTACAGCATAGAGTACAGTATAGTGTTTTATAAGATATTGGATGACTGGAAATTACAAATTTCCAGTCATACAAATACAGCTATTTTTAAAGTTCTGTGAATGAGAACTGCAATCTCCCCGGCTAGGGAACTAAGTTTAATATATCTGTTAGTGTCTAAGTCATCTTTTAAAAGAAAGCAGCTTCATTTTTGCTGCTTTGTGGTAAAATCCACATCAACAGCACCACTGAATGTCATCAATCAATCAT
Source organism: Corvus moneduloides (assembly GCF_009650955.1). Lineage (NCBI taxonomy): Eukaryota > Metazoa > Chordata > Aves > Passeriformes > Corvidae > Corvus > Corvus moneduloides. The sequence goes on from NC_045481.1 coordinate 25,852,636, forward strand.
CCCATTTCCGCATCTTAAATTAAAACTCCTTTGAGTAATTTGTAAAAAAGTCCCAAATTATTGTAAAGATTAAACATAGTGTTACAATAAAATAAATATTCCCATGGGAGGAAAGTAAACTTTTTCTGATGTTTCAGAATTATTTAACACTGATTTCTCAATGCCCACTCAGTAGACATTTAGCTGGCTTCATAAAAACTTGTTCTAGGTCCTGTTGACCTTATTGCAAGAAGAACCAGAGCCTGGATTTGTAGATTTTAAAGAACAAAGGTGAAAACTAAATGAACTGCTCCTCTCTGTCCTAAGAACATGAAAACACAGTGCAACCCTATTACTCAGTGAGGATCTGTTCACTGGAAAATCACCGAGGGAATAATGAGGGGGGAAGAACAAGAGGAGGAGGAAAAGGTGAGAAGAAAAGAGAAAGAGGGCAAGAGAGAGCAAAGAGGAAAAGGGAATTTGCTTTTGATGTCACAATTCTATCAGCTCATGCATTTTTCATGGATACCAACTAGTGCTAAAATAATGCTGTGCTGACAATACAAGCATGAAAAAAAGTAGCCAGGTTCTCAAACAAAATGATACTGGCTTAAAAATAATAAGATTTAAAAGAATTCGAAACTCAGAGCTTTTCTTTCCCTTCTAATTAGTAAGCCTTTTGGGGCTGACATATTCCAGCATTTCTCTCAAACTTGAGATTTAGGAATGTAATTATTTTTAAGGTGACCTGAGGTTCCAATTTAATTGCATCTGCTGAAGAGCTTAAAACAAAGTGTTGCAAAACTTCACTGTAACCCTAAGAGTTGGCAACACTAAATGTCATAAGCATGGCATACTATACAGTTTTGAAGCAAAGCAGACTAAAAATTATCAGATGTTAGATACAAGTGCATTAATTCAGGTAGCATTTGTGCCCTTTGCTAGAAGGAAATTAAAAACTGAAAGGGAAGCCAGCTGGTAAATGAAAATAAACTGGTAGGACTCAGGAGTCAACCTGGTGTCAGTTCAGGCTTTGTAAACTTAACTTGAGGAAGTGAACATTAACATTTCTCAGTGCTTTTGATTAAAACCTGATCATTTTAAAATAAAGTCATTAATGGATTGTATGTACACATTCTTTTAGGCTTTAGTCACACGTGCTACAGCAGTGCCGATTACTTGCAAAAGAAAGCAAATCATGCACAGGTGCAGGAAACAGCATGGGACCTTTATTTGCAAAAACGGCATTTTCAGTTGTTGAATTATTTAGGTATCAGCCTTCAGATATTAGCCATCTCAATAGTTCTGAGGACTTTCTACAATTATTCTGTAGATTTTTAATATAAACACTGTACTTAGTTGTGATGAATTATAATGGATGTGGACTTTCTGTGGTTTTTGTCTTCCAACATGGCTAGCACTCTTAGGAACACAATTAATTTAATACTCCAGTTTTAATTACCTATGGCACTGTAAATGCATTAGTGCTAAAAAAAAAAAAAAAGGCGGTGAAAAATGAATACACTAATGAAACCATTTAATGGCATTTTCGGTGAACTGGAAGGAAAAGCAATGTTATGGGGCCCACGTATAACCCTCCTTGGTCATCTTAATTATATACAATCGCACTTTCTGCAAAATACACCCGTACGCCCCCGCACGCGCCAACAGCACTATGGCTCGGGGGCTGTAACTGAGAGAGCAACGTCCCCGGCACTGCACTGTCAAACGCCGAAATCCGCTGGGGATCAGCCCCGCGCGAGACGCGCCGGGGCCCCTGCTCGCAGGGCAGGTACGAAGGGCAGACAGGGGTGGCTCCGGGGCCGAGCGCTGGGTCTCGCCGCGGCCGGCGGCCTCACAGCTGCTCGGTGACCCCTCGGCACCGGCTGCTAACGCCGCTGGCGGAGGCGCGGGTGGGCAGCACCGCACGCCGCAGGCTCGGCCACCCCGCCGAGCCGTGACCGCCGTGCCGGGGTCGCCGTGCTTGTGCCGCCCGCAGCCCGGCCCGGCCCGGCCCGGTCGCACGGCCGCGCGGAGAGAGCCGCCTTCCCCCACCGGGCAGCCGGGCTGTGCCCACCCCCCGCACAGGAGGTCTCCGGCTGATAATTCAAAAATGGAGGATGCGCCCTCTCAGCCATTAATTAATAATGTAGCTCGCTGTCTTCCTGTGTGACACACGCTGGAAGGCACCGAGCGGCCAATAAAGATGTAGGGGAGAGCAGGGGAAGGCTCCTCCCCGCAGCTCTTCCTGATTGAGGGCTTGAAGAAGTAGATCAAAAACTTCCCAGGAGCCGGCGGGGGGGGGGGCTGAGGAAAGGAAAGAAACGCGGCGAGGGGGACCGCGCTCCGTACCGACCGAGCAGCGAGCGCAGCCTGCGGCCGCACCAGGTGGGCAGGAAGGGAGGGAGCCCCGCAGCCCCCGCTGGACAGGCCGGAGGCCGGGCTGTCCCCCGCGCCGCGGCCGCGCTGTCCCGCGTCGGCGGAGCCCGGCAGCCGCTGGGCCGGGGCGAGGCGCGGGGCGGGAAGGGCGAGGACCCCAGTTAGGCAGCGACCCGGCAGGAAGGGAAGGAGGGAGATAAGTGGTCGGCGCTGCCCCTCCTGGGTGTTTGCTTTGCGGAGAGGAGGAGGAGGAGGAGACGGAGGCGGAGTGGAAGTTGGTGTCCGGCCCGGCGTGTGTGGGTCAGAGGCGGGGGAAAGGGGGTGACCCAGAGGCAGGGGCGCCGCAGGAGACAAAGCGCGGCCGGGGTATCCCCGAGCCGAGCACGTTGCGCGGCTGGCGCGGGGGTTGCCGCCTCCGCCCGCCGCTCGGCGTCATGGCCCCATTGTGAGGCGGGCGGAGGCGGAGGAAGGTGCCGCCGTTGGTCCGCGCGCAGTCCCAGGCAGGCAACGGCGTGTCGGGCACACAAAAGGCTCCGCCGAGCCGCCGCTCCCGCTCGCTCCTACCCCGGCTACCCCGGGAGGAGGGACACGCCGGGCCCGCTCCCTCCTCCCCGGGCTGGTGGGCGCTGCTGCCTCGCTTAATCCCTCCGTGTTTTGTTTTTTTCTTTCCTTTATTTTTCCTCCTACCCCGTGAAGCCGATCCTGGGGCAGGAAGAGAGCCGGGAGCGGGGCGATGCCGCTGCTGCACCGAAAGCCCTTCGTGAGGGTGAAGCCCCCCGCCGACCTCCGACCGGACGAGCGTGTTTTCTACTGCAGGGTCACTAACGAGATTTTCAGGAACTACGAGTAAGAAACAGCCCCGTGTCGGTGTCCGCGTCCCTATGTCCGTCCTGCACTCCCCCGCTAACCCCCCCGCGCTCCGGCGGCGGCGGCGGGCAGGGAGCGGCTGCAGCCCCCAACGACTCTGACACCTGGGCGGGCAGGGAGGGAGGGAGGGAAGGGGATTCCCCAGAACGCTGCGGGGAGCCTTGCCGGGCGGTGTGAGGGGGGACCGCGGCTGGCGCCGAGCCTGTGCCCTCGCGAGGGGGGTGGGGGAAGAGAGGGCGGATCTCTCGCCTGGGGCAGGGGGAATCCCTGCCCCTCCTTGGCGGGGGTACCCCGCAGCCCCCTTCACTCGCGGGGAAGAAAGACAACCGGCTCCTTCCCCCCCACTCCTGTCGCTCCTTCCGCGGTGTCGCCCCTGCCCCCGCCGGGGAAGTGAAAGTTGCGCGTGTGGGAGGCGGCGGGCGGTAACGAGCGTCTGCCGGGCTCGGGCTCTCCCTCCCGTCCGCCCCCGCCGGCAGCCGCGTGTCGGCGGCGCACGGCGCTAGGCCGCCCCGCGGAAGGAGCCGCGCCGGGCCCGCGTTCAGCCGGCGCAGCGGGGCCGCCCGGCATGTGCCGGTCGCCCTATTGTTGTGGTGACGGCCGGGCGGGGGGCACCGGCCGCCGGGCCCGCTGGACTCCCCGGCCGGCTCCCGCCGCGGTTAACCCCTTGCTGCCGGCCCTCGCCGCGCCGCCCAGGGCCGCGCTCGCCCCGCCTCCGCGGGGAGCCGCCGGCTGACGCGGTTGGAAATGGCCGGCGGGGGAGCGCGGGCGCGGGGTCGCTGCACCTGTCCGGCGGGGTAGAGGTCCCGCCGCCGGAGCTCTCCCCTGCCGGCCGGGCGGGTGGCACCGCCGGGGGTTAAACCCGGCCTGAAAGCCAGCGAGCACACCTGTCCCCTTAGGAGATTTCTTTCTAGTGAGGCTTTTATCGCTCTTCCCATTCTCCTTTTTCTTTTTTTCCCCTTACTCTTTCTCCCCCCCCCCCCCCCCTTTTTTTTTCCCTTCTTCCTCTTTTCCGCGTGTGAAAAGCTGAATAGGAATGGTGGAATTCCCGTTAACGGTAGAAGGCGGATGGCACGGGTAGTCCCGAACTTAGAGCCACTCACTTCAGCGCTTGTAAGAACAATGGACAGAAAGTATTTAGCGAGACGTTTATCAAAGGCCGATTAATTACGTGTTTTCACCACCGGTCTGATCCAGCACCATCCCTACCTACAAAAGGCCCCCACATCCAAACTATAATTTTTTTAAAGCTGTGCAGACTAACGAGGTTAAATCTAAAATGCTTTTCATTTGCAACATACAAAATAAAAGCACACCTAAATCTTTTTCATGCTTAGACTTGTTTTTCTTACTTAAATACACTTCACTTAATAAAATTTTTAAGAAGCTAGATTAGGTAACTTCGAAGGGTAATGCCTTACTGTTCCCTGAACTATATACTCTAGGGGTGTTGAATATGTTGTTGGGAGTTCTAGAAGGAATATTTTCCTTGTAGGATGTATAAGAACCTAACAAGTGAGAGCTGGCAGCCTCCTGTTTCTGTAGGAATTAAGTCCCCCTCCCCCAGCTTCCGATATTTTGAAGCTGCTTTTCTGGTTAGAATTATTATCACATCGTTAGATGATTCTCATGTATTTGTATAAGTTTCAGGTACAGGTAGTTTTACTGAAATTTCAGTATGAAAAGTATCCTTTTAAAATGTCTGTCTGTTCTCAAAATGTTTGGTGACGATTTCAAGTATTCTGACAGGCTTACTTATACGGTAAAGGTGTTGTCATTAAGAAGTATGAAAGACCAAATTCCTTACTTAACCAAAGTTCATGAATTAAGGGGTAAATTTAGATGTGTTCACACAGGCAATCCTTAGAAATGTCAGTAGGTGGGTTAGCTGAGAGGTCAGGTCTTAGAATGTGGTATTTGGGAAGACTGCAGAAAACTCTGCTATGCTTGTTTTTTTTTGTGTGTGTGTTTCAGTAGTGTGTTTGTTTTTGTTGGTTTTGTTTTCTGGATTTTTTTGTTAGGTTGGGTAAAATTGGTGTGTTGGATTGAAAAATGTGGTACTTTTTACTTAGCAAAGTGTTCTGGCACAGATGGGTGGGTAAGTTTAGGTTAATGTTGGTTGTGTCATAATCTGCTGGAGAACATAGGGTTGGTCATCTTTGAGACAGTTTTAAAGATGCTGATCCTTGTCTCTGCTGGTTGCTGATGGATAATGTCTTCTGAAAACAACACTTCCTATTTCTTTGTCCAAGCAAGGGCAATTAGATTAACAGGCATAGGGAAGGCCCATTTCTTAAAAATTGTATTAGCTGTTTCATGAAAGAAAGCCATTGTCTAAATCGGGCTTCTCTGTATCTGCTTTTAAGGGGAGAATTTCAAAATTACAGAGTCCGACTCGATCAAGAGGGCTGTATAGATATATATGATAATCCGAATTCACCCGCTTCATCAACTGTATTAGTGCTTTTAACTAGTACAAACAGTTAAGACTTAAGTTGGTTTTCTGTTTGTTTTTTGTTGGGCTATTTGGTGGGTTTTTTGGCAGAGCACAGACTTAGTGTTGAAAAGCTGCTTTCATGCCTGTGTCAGCTTTAGTAGAGTTGAACACAAATCATACATTAGTATTCATCTTTTTTCTATATAAGAAATGCTTATACTAATATGAGAAGAATTTGGCAAGACTAGTATTTTGTAAAGTGACTTTCCTGTTAAGAATGTATTTCCTCTTTAATCTGAAATACAATCACATAATTTTGTAACCCTTTCAAAAGGGGGGGGCCATGTCCAGTTGTATTTATCCTTAGTAAGAGAAAGTGGGAGAGCTGATGTTCTTCATGCTTGGTTGTATTCCTGGTTAGAGGGACAGACCAGCAAGGAGAGTCTGTGAGGCCATAGTAGGAAAATCAAGTACGGATGTGCACGAGATATATGGGATGCATGAAAAACATATTGAACCAGTGGGATGTTACCACCAGTCTTTGACGCCTTGTCTGTGAAAGTTAATAGCTGATATAGATGTGCAGAGAAAACCACTTTTAAAGTGTGGGAAGTCCTGCATGTGAAGACAGTTTGAAAAAGAAAATTAGTAGTATAGATATAGTGGTAGGAATGTTTCTCATTCTAGAACGTGAGAGGGGGAGGAAGAGCTGTTTCTCTTCATCTTCAAAACTTAGTGAAACTTCTTTGCAGGTTGGCCTGTGGAGTTCTTGGTTACAGTCAAATAGAGATCTTTCAAAAGGCTTTTTAAGTGTCCTTAGTTAAATTTGGTGAATTTTCCTGTTTCCTTGGAGAGAAACTCATCACTTTAAATGTATTCCTTAATGCATAATTAACCTGTAAATATTAAGGAATAAATGTATCATGGTTTTTTTGCTTGTTTGTTTTGCGCATTATTTGTAATACATATTCTTGACTACATCTGGAGATGAAGAGTATAAGAAAACTCAGATCCAGGATGGCAGAGTTGGTCTTCTCTTATTACCCTCGTGTGGTACACTAAATGACTTGTTTTTAACATATGCTAAGAAAATGAATGGAAGTAAATGCTTTGCAACAAATGCTCTTAAAGCACACTAAAAATATAATAGATCTTAAACTCAAGGGGAGTATTTGGTTAGTTCAAGCAAAAGATAGCCATAATTTCTGGGCTGATTTTTATACCCATTGCAAATGCAGTAAGTACAGAGATTGCAAGTAATTTATTTCTAGCTTCTGTTAATGAACTGCCTCCTATCAAATACCTACTGAGTAGCAGCATTAAACTGCTACTCAGTGATTTTGCTGGTAATTTTACAGTTAGTCTTACCTTGCATAGAAAACTTAACTAATTAAATGAAAAGAGACATCCAGCTGAGAAGTTGGTGTTAATTACAACTACAAAGACAACTTAGTTTTAGTCCATGCTCCTTGAGTAGTTGGGCTGATGTGGACATCCCCAGGGTGCTGCAGTCACATTTGACTTCTTGAATGCAGATGCGACCATGGAAGTGAACTTTGTGGGTGTGTTTTGTATGAACTTCTTCCTCCATGTTGTCAGGAGTCACAGAGATCTTAAACCAGCAAGGAAGCCCCAGAAACCATAATACCCTAGATAAAGATGTAAAAGTAAGGCTTTAGATGTGATGTAGCAGCAGATGCTTTGCTCTTGTGAAGTTAAGTTGTATGTAGAATATGATCAAGGGCATTATTACCCTTCAAATAAAGGGAAAGTGTATTGCTGCTGCTGCCATTCCCTTGGTTTGGTAGCTGTTGTGTCTGGTCTTTGTCAATAATTTTGTGATAACTGATGTGCATTGGAGAGAGGGGCAGAAAGAGTATATTTAGTGCTATACTGTGGGATTTTGTTTGCTCTCAAACCAAGTTAAAGTGACATCCTTAAAACATTGCAATGAAACTCTGTTAATAGACTAAGGCACAGATGATTTTGATGTACTATAGGTAATGATAGCTAAAGACAAATACTGCTTTCAAAATTGAATGTAGGTTTTTTTACACTGTTTTTTTTCTTCCCTGTGAATTCACAGGGGAAAAATCCACACAAAACAAAAGAGGAAATGAGGGAGAATGAAACTAGATACACAAAACATGCTCGTATGCAAATGGAACATGCTTTCTTCAAACATGTTTCAGTTAAAGTAATCTTAGCATTTTGTACTTGTAATAATCATAGATTAGGAATTTTTAGAGAAAGGTTTGTTGTTTGGGATTTTAAAATTTTTTTTGGTTGGTTTTTTTAAAATTTTTTTTCCTCCTCTAAGTTCAATGCTGCTGCTTTAAATAGCATGACTGCCCAGCGTCCCCTCACAAAGAATAACAGCAGCTCTTAAAGAGACACTGTCATTGTGAACCTCTGTCTCTCCCTTGCTCTTTGACACCACCTTGACTTTTTTTTTTAACTTTTACTTTCATAGTTTTTTAAAAATTATATTCTGGTACATTTTTAGTAACTCTTTTAGAGTGTTTTTCTGTTTCCTGGCTAAAGATAATTATCAAGAGCCTCTTTGGTGAGACAGAAAAATATATGTAGAAACACAGCTGAATGAAGATTTAAGTAAGTGTTACGTTATTCATTGAATATCCATCCGTAAAAATCAGTGTCAGTCTAATACAGAAATACTGAAATGTAGGGCAGGACAAGACCTGAAGGGATCACATTTTATCTATTCTACCACCTCACAAAAAGCCCCAAACCAAACTTGTGAAACAGATTTTTGTCTAACCTGTTCTTTAATATGTTTAAGTAAGTATAATACACAATAAAGATGCACAAAGAATGACTGACAGCCATCTGTTCTTCATATATTGAAGAATAATTTATCTAATTCTCACTCCTTTGTTCTTCTGCTTTTCATGTTTAGAGTAAGCAGGCCCACATTATCCATGTACTGTCAAATATATTACATAGATAGCAGGATAGCAGGTGATATAAAATCTGAAAGTTTGTAGCTATTAAATATTATTCAGATAATTTATCTCTTCTGTCCTTTTCCCCTTCTCACAGCTGATGTTCTTCCAAAAGCATATCTCACTCAGAGGAATCCTGTGCTCATACAGAAAGGATTATCTGAGCCAAGGCTCTTCATTGTCCTCAATCTGGAATTTCCATTTTCATTTACAAAATGTTATGGTTCATCTGTCCATCTGCAGTGAACACTCATCTGCATCAGTGTCACCAATGAACGTTTGCCAGCTTGGGTTTGCAGGGAGACTGCAAGAAAAAACTCGGTGTGAACTGTCCAGTTCTCTTAATCTCCTTACTAGAAATTATTTGAACAGGTCTATCCTTTTAAAAATGGGAACACTCTGGTTTAGTTTTGGAATTTTTTTTAAAAGGAATTAAATGAAACTTCAGTGCAGGTATCTCATGTGGCATGCAGTTGTCTGAAAGTTCTGTGTGCTTTGAAATAGCTATGTTGGACTGATACAAGACAGAACAAACCTTAGTTTGTCATGTGTGTTCAGTAGTTATCAATACTAATCCATTAATATTTCTAAAGGCAAATAAAAGCATTGTCTGAACTGGAGCATATTGAAAGATTGCTTTGCTGTCTGATCACTGATCCATAGTATATGATATGTTTAAACATGGCTTTGTGAATAGCTACATCATCTACTTCATCTAGAAAATGTTTTAATAAACTGCTGTTCTTCTCATACCTGTCATAAATGGACAGATTTTGACTAATGAAAGCTCTTCATTCTTGATTCCAGTATAATAGCTAGTAAGCAAGCAGTGACAATGCAATTTTAGCCTTAATAGGAAATGTGTGGAAGGAGGAGAATCAATATTTACTAATGGAACAAGGGAGGAAAAGAATTTGTAGGAAAAAATGTTTCAGTGCTTTCTTGTAAGAGGTATGCAAACAGTGAAGGAATAAAAACTATTTAGAGAACTACTTGACATTGATTTTTTACCTCTCTCATCTTTTCATTTGTGAGTTAAGGCACTCAAAATCTGGAACTTACTCAAGTTGCAACATGTTTCTGTGATCTTAAGTTATTTCGTGTTTGTACAGTTTTAGGTGCTCGGCTTGCAAATATTTGTGGAAATGGGGAAGATGTGAGTGTGATATGACACCTATTAAACTCAGTATGATTATTATTATGCAAAAGGCTTCTTATATATGAATATTTGTTTGAAGCATTTCTAGGTCTTGATTCTCTTACTGTAGTCTGTAACGAGAGGAGACTTGGTTGTACGATAGCAATTTCCCATGCCATGGCTGAAAAATGGCAAATAACCCTTGGTTATCTACAAACTGTAGAGGAGTAGAGCTGCTTTTGCATTTCAGGCTTGTAAAAGATATTTGCAATTTCCTGCTATATTAACTGTGAGCAAGTTGAAAATGTTAGTCAGAACTCAACTGTTTTCTTTCTTTCTTCTCCTTCTGGTCTTTCTTTTCAGTGATTTTTTTGAACGCACCATTCTGTGCAACAGTCTTGTGTGGAGCTGTGCTGTCACAGGTAAACCAGGACTCACGTATCAGGAAGCACTGGAATCAGAGAAGAAAGCCAGACATAATCTTCAGAGTTTTCCAGAGGCACTCATCATTCCAGTTCTCTACCTGGCCACCCTTACCCATCGCACCCGACTTCATGAGATCTGTGATGAAATCTTTGCTTATGTCAAGGATCGCTATTTTGTTGATGAAACAGTGGAAGTACTTAGAAATAATGGTGCAAGGTAAGTATGTATAAAAATAAATACTTACTTCTTTTTGTTTGATGTTGGTTGGGTTTGTGTGTGCATTTTTGAACCCAAAACCCAGGGTAATAAATTCCATCAAACAATTACATCCAGGTGAGGTGTGATGTTAAGCTGGTGATACTATTGCTGCACTTCCCTGCGTTAATTAAGAGCAGGATTGTGTGGCTGTGCTTGATACCTTTCCTTAGCTTTGACGCAGCTGTGGAGATACAGCAGTGCTCTCAGGTCTTGACACTGCATGTTTTTGGGTGTATGTGGTGGATTTGCAAAGGAATGTCGGTTTTTTGATGTGAGAAAGGTGGGTTGTTCTGTAGAACGAGATTTAATGAGAAGTTAGGGGAAGCTATGTCAAAAAAACATACAAAAGTTTTGATGAATCATTCAGAATAAATGGCCAAACTACTGAAAGCTTAAAATAATGGATAAATGTTGGATTTTTACTTTTTAGGTAGTGCAAAAATTGTGATTGCATTATCAGCAAAGTTGGGAATTTATTGTAAGATGTTTATAAATAGTTGATTATCTGGAATTTTGGTTGATAGGGGTTTCTTCCCACTCAGAGCTAGTGTTATGCTTACTGTTATACTGGTGTATTTATTGCAAAGTTCTTTATTGTTATCTTAGACTGTTTAAAACCTAGGAAGAATTTTGAGCTTCAGATGCTTTCTTTCTCACATCTTTGGTACATAATGCTCTATAGTATAAATAAGCTTGAGTCTTTCTTTAAAGCAGCTTCTGGGAGAGGTCTAGAAAAGGTCCATGTTTTGTCTAAATGAGTTTACAGTTTCACTTAATTGAAGTTTAAGATGTGAAAAAACATGCTCAGTTTGGAAATACCTCCAGAATGGGTGCTAAAGCCTTTGTGGGCTCAGCTGCTGCTGCTGTGGTTTTTGTTGTTTGTAGGGTCATTTTATTTTGCTTTTTTTCAGGAGGAAGGTGACAGCTTACACTTCAGAGTAGAAGGGACTCCTGTGGGTAGCCTGATACACAGTGCACCGTCTGGTGTTTGTTGGGTGATAGGAATGGGCTGGTTCAAAATGGTCATTGGAGAACAGTTGTTCTGTGTGAATTTTTGTAGTGGCTGATCCAGGTATTATTTATGGCAAATTTTGTACTACACCAGGAAGAAAAATCTTGATGCATTGCAGGAGATAAGTTGTAAGGAGATTGGTATGTGTATGTACATAAGGTCAGTGCTTAATAGAAAAGCTTTCCATCTCTTCACTGCTCTGTTCTTTTCAGCCAGTAAAGTCCCAGTCTGTAAAGCCAGGACAAGAGCAACTTCAGTAGTTACTGCCTTCTATGTGGAAAACCTATATCCAAAGTGTCTTTCTCTCTTTCTCATCTTTATACTTGTCAGATGACTAGACTGAGGTTACCACTGGTATTACAGTCATTTTGCTTAGAGAATAAGGTGTTTGTTTCATTTGTTCGTTTTATTTAGAAACGAGTATTACGAACTGTCAGTATAGTTCAGGTGTTCTTTTTCATTTGCTCAATGAAATGCCTTAGTATCTTCAGAGGTAGAAAACAGTTAGTTTCCAAAATAATAGCAAAAAAAAAAAAAAGATTGTACTTCTAAAAGTTTTTTCCCTCAAGAATGACTCTTTCTATTACTTTTCTAAAATATTTGTGTGTGTGCATTGTAGCTTTCCAAAGATGTTTCCAAAGGTAAAGTTGTGATATCTCTTTAAGAGAGTGCTGCAGCTTTTTTAACGTCTTTAATTCAACCTTCTTGGTTACTCAAAGCTGTGTAGAGATAAACACAAAATTGTTAGATATGTATATTCTACTTTGATCAGTATATGAATAGGATATAAGCTAAATTTATTAAGCCTCTGGGATGGGCTGGATACCATTCAAAAGATGAAAGTTTCAAATAAAATTTATTTCCATCAAAAATTAGCCTGCTAGAGATTGTATGTTTTAAACTACATAACTATAAATTGGTGTAAAATCAAGAATAAAAAACTTGCCTCAGCTGATTATATGCCATTGATATTCTAGACAAAGGTATAGCAGGGAGCTAGTTCAGACCTTTAATGCTAAATCCAGGAAACACTGCAAATAGCGTGGTAATGCGGAGGGACTTTTATGCTTAGAGGTACATAATTAAAGAATACAAAGTGGGAGGAGGTGAGGCATTGTTATTTGTCTGCCAATTAACAGTTGACTTTGACCTGTATCTTGAAGTACTACACTGGGGATTAAGTGTACCAACTCATGTTACTTGTGCATAATATGGCTTTTCACCGGAGCTCTTTGTGCGCATTTGTCATGTACAGCTACGTTTTTGTGATATTTTCTAGCAAAAACTATCACAGTCCATCTATGTTCTAATAGCGTCCTATGAGGCTACTAGAATTTGGAAGATCATGAAAACCCAGTTGTTTTGTGGTGGTGTAAATTCTTCCACTGCTTTTATGTATGTTTTTTGCATGTGTAATGTCAGCAGGATCATTTGGTTTTCTGAGCTCTGTACATCATTTAATGCCAAGCCTACTGTATAATGCATGTGTAACCAAGGGTTGCTCAAACAATTAAAATATTGATATTTTATAACTCCTAACTTTGCATGTGTAATATGCTTGTAAGATAGACTGCAGCTTTCTAGATTTTGAACAAAGTAAGCAGTAGGGAGCCCAAACACTAGAAGGATTAGCATTTTGGCTTTATGCAAATGTGTTTATCTTGAGCATATGAAGTTGTTTATGATACTGCAAGGAATGACAGGTGATCTGCAAAGAGAGGACAAGTGCTTCATTCAGACGTTTAGAGTCTAGGTAGATACTGGGTTTTTTGGTTGTATGAAACCTGTGTGTTCTGGTTGTTGCAGTGTCTAATGTCCCGTTGCTTTTTCTGGTGTTATGTCTCTTCTGGTTTCTAGCCTTTTGCTGTGCTGCTCAATTTTGAATTTGGCCACTTCTGCCTTGTTACTGAGGTCTGGCAGGAGGAACTCAGGAGAGTTTGGGATACACTGTCCTCCTCTTAGTTTGGTATGTCTGGTGTCTCCCAGCCCTTGTCAACCAGAAACAAAGTGTAGAGAAGGCACCCCCCCCCGCCCCAGTCCTATCACGTGGCTTGTTCAGGTGGTCTCTGAAAATTATGGGTGCATTTTGGTAAATCTGTTAGAAGCAACGAGATAATTCTGCTTGCTTTTTAATCCTTTCAAGTGATGTTTTGATTGAAAACGGCCATCTTTCTTGGTTTGTATGTGTCCTGACTTTTCTGGCCAAACTGGGGCTGACTTTTCTCCAAAGTGGAAGCTGTGCTATGCTTTAAAACACAAGGTGCTCAGATTTCCAGTTAAAGAAACATAGGAATTGTGTAACAACATTTTCCTAGTACTGCCTTCACAAAAGACAAAATTATTATTTGAAACATTGGTCAGAAACATTAAATAATACAAAGAGAAAGCTTAATCTAAAATTAAGTTTGAGTTGCTAAAGAATTGCAACCAGTTGACACTGTAAATATTATCGTTTAGAATGTCAAATTGCAGTTTATAGGAAGTAGTTTATTGAAAAAGGCATGGAAGTTATTTGAGATTTTGTTGGGCGGGGATTAGAGCAATATTTCATGTTAGCCATGGTCAATTAAGATGTAAAATAAGCAGCTAATGTTTTAGCTCACACTTTATTGAAGGAGAGGAAAAATGTTGATCACATTACTGGAATTGCTTCCTGTATTTGACGTTCGGAACTAGAAGTTCAAGACCCATTACATACTTGTTGGTATTTTGATTTTCCACAAGGAATGGCATCTCTTGCAGTAACCTGTCCATTTGTTGAAGTCTTAGTACTGTGTTTTATTACTGGTACTTGAAACTTGAGAAATTGACTTTCATCATCTTGATGTCTGAAGGCAGTTACCTGAAAGCTGGAACTATGTGGTATGGAAGGCCTAGCTGAAATAATAATCTCAGCTAATGCCTCAGACACACACAAAAAAAGCCCCCCTTCAACAGCCTAACTTGCTCAGCAGTAGGACCTGTTCTTTTCTGCCTGAAGACAGCAGCATGCTTTTTGGGTTTTAAAGCTATTTTAATTTGTTGGAGGAAAAACTACATTTAAAGCATGTGTAAGCAACCAGTTGTGATTTATTGTCAGTGTTCTGAGTCTAGGTGCTATCACAAAAAAAATTTGTCTATATTAGGATATATAAGTGAGCAGTTTGATAATTAGTTAATTAAATGACAAGCTTTTTGTCTGACTTGAGCAGGGAGGAGATTTGAGGCTTTAGGTTGGACAACTCTACCTCCACTCTTAAAAATAGCTTATGTGGTGATATCTTCCTCATGTAGAGGTTGGGGCACTACCAATTCTTGTCCATCAGTTAGTATGGCACTTAATTAAAAGGTCAACCACTTACAGACTAAAATAGGGTCCTTAAAGGTCAGTGTATAAGAAGGAAGAAAATCATACAGAATGTGGCAGATATAAAAAAGGAATATCTTTTTTTCATTGAATTTGACCACTAGATGACACCACTGCAAAAGAATACTTGCCTAATGTCTGTGAGCAAGCAACACCAGAATGCTTTTAAAAATGAATCTACTTGCAGAAGTAGTAGATGATGTTCTGTTAGGAAGATTGCTGGATCTGATCATATGTTTGATACAGGTTAATATCCTTTCTCTGCTTTGAGTGATCTGATGTTGACAATTGTAAGGCTTCAGGAAACAGGTAATCACAGATGGAACTTTTTTTAACTCATCAGTTGTTTGACTGGTGTCCCAGTGCTTTAGGAGTGCTCATAGTGGATTAACCACTGCATTAGGCCAATTAAAAGATTTGCATACTGTTTTCATCTCTCTAAGTCTTAACTGGGGCACAGGAAGCATGTTGCTGGTCATGACTATAGCTGATAAGGAGTTAGGATGGTAAAAGATAGTCCTTGTAAGAGATAAAGTTATAGCTAATTTTCCAACTTTTTTTTATTCAAACTGGCAACTTGCTTATATCCATATCTATATCTCTGTAGTTGTCTTCTGAGTACTAGGATGAGTTGTTATAAGACCACTAGGTAGTAAGTGACAAAGTGTTTTCCATGTTTAGACTCTAATAAGTTATGGAGAATTTAAATTATAATTACTAATTGTACTGTGCTTTTTAGTGGTAAGGCTTAAATGTAAGTTCCTGTGTACAAAGGAAGTTTGCTACTTTATTTTGAAAGGTGAATTTGGAATTCCAGAAAGTATCAAAACTAGTGTAGTGTCTGAAACAGCATCTCTGATAGTACTGGAGAGCAGCTTACTGATTCATAGAGCAAATACAGTATGTGTTTTCTCAGCATAGCTGTTTAAGGATCAGTCAGCTTCTGGCTTGGAAAAATCATGTTTAAGGCGTTCACTTTCCAGTGCCCTTAAATCCTTTGGGATATAAATGTAAGTGTAAATTTGATGACTAATAAATATATTTGTATTTGACTAGTGGAAGCTATGAGATGATGATACATGGGAGAGAACCTGCAAGTCCTTTCTTAAAGGTTGTTGAACAGCTGTTAGAACAATTGGCACTGCCAGTCTGTTAGATCTCATTCTCACACTCTCTACTTTTATAACTATAAATTCAAAGGTAAAGGTTTGGGTTTGTTTTTAATCAGTACAATGTTATGAACCCAAGGCTGGGCTGTCAAAATAGTGCATGTACCAGTGTACTACTGCCCTAATTCCGCTGAATTAGGAGATAGCTGATGCAGCTATTCTCTATGTACTCTTGTCCTAAGCAAAACCATATTTCTTACTAGTTTCTTTGAAACATACAATCTTAACTATAACTTGACAGACAAATGAAGATGCTAAAACTCAAAAGCAGCAGCTCATTCCGTACTTTAGGAAGCCATTATGTGCATAAAACCTGTCTCCTTGTTGCGTGCTTTTGTTTTGCGTGTGCATTAAACAGTACCAGTTCGCTTAGGAAAAGATGTCGCTTACTCCTTCAGATCTTGTGTCTCTTTTATCTCTTTAATTACTTTCAAGCGTATGAGAACTGTTAGGATGAGGATATTAATTACTGCACTTACTTGACATTTACTTCTTAAAAACTTACTAAAAGCGGAAAAACAGAACGATGCTGTAGCTTTTTGGTACTTTTTGGCAGTTGCTACTGCAGCTTCTTGTATTACTCTTCTGGGGGTTCCTGTATTCAACTAACTTTACATACTGTTAGAAAAGGTATGTCAAAATGTTAACTTTGACATTTCAAAAACTTTGCTTCCATTTGTGTGTCTTAAAAAGTGAATTTGCCTCTAACTCACTGATCATTGTGGGTTTATTTTAAAAGTTGGCCTCAAAGTGTTGCAATGTTACCCCAGTGTCCCATTTCAAACAGCCATGTGCCATCCAAGGGATGGTTTTGTCTGCTTATTGCAAAGCATACAGAGACACATTTATAACTCATCTGAGCCTTCAGGGTATCTTGGTTTTTTGACTTGAAATGGGGACATAGCAGAGTGCTAGACTGTTATTTCTGTAAGAGTGATTAATGCCAGCCAGATCAAAAGCTGCTGTGTGGAATGCTCAATTGAGGAGCTGTGAGAAGTGGTCTCTCCTCTCAGAGCCTCTAACACCAGCCTTGGCTGGATGTGAAGGCCTACTTGGCATTTGGGAAGAACTTCTCTGGGAAATGAAAGTGCCAGTAATTGCAGGGTCGAGGTTTTTCAGTTGATATCCTGTAATGGTTTTGGCCTGTTACATAGTGGAGTGCAGAGACTGATGGAGTTGGGTTTCCTGAGAAACTGTCCTGTGCCACAGTCTGTAGTCTCTAGCCCTTAGATGGCTGCTGGAGTCAGTTCTGTTCTTTTGCTTGTTCAGCTGACCAGCCCTGCTCGACATTCATGGATATCAGTGGGACTTCTCAGACCTTTTCATTTGAGAGAGAAGATACATTCAAAAAAATAATTATGTTGGTGATACCACCACTGGCTTTGTGTTGAAAACTTTTGGGCTCCTGTGTTGTTCTTTGTTGTTTTGGTTTTTTTTAAGAAAGCAAAGATAAAACCATAAGGCCAAGCATTTATTGGAGCCCTTCCCATAACATAGGAGACCTTAAAGAACTTAAGTTTCTGAGCCTAACAAAAAATAGATCTGTAAGCATGAGGCCATTCTTTCAAGAAGCTGGAGGACCCCATTGTTGAAAACAGCCTGTAGTGCAGAAATAGGTAAGCAAAACTGTTTTAAGTACAGTGTCGTCTGAGGTAGAGTTGCTGGGACTGTTGAGTGAAAGTTTCTGATGGTTCTATTCTCAATTTATTTTGAAAGCCTTTGGGATTCACTCAATGTGACTGTAATCTTTATTGTAATTTGAAGAAAATGCTTCCTGACTGATGGGGATATTTAGGGTACATATTGACATACTTCGATGCTGTCTTTTTAGATTGCGTTATCCCCAAATGTTGTTTTATGGGAAATAGTGAGTATGGTTTGACTTAAGCTGTGTAAATATCTTGGAGTATCTTTTTTTGGAAGTAGTTCAAGTAGTATGCTTCATTTAAATGTCTTGATTCAGCTTTCAGCTGTGCTGTTTTATGTGCCTTGTAAGAGTTGTAATGAGTGAACTCAGGGAATGCTGAAGATAATTGAGAAGAGCAAACTACTTGCACTAGAAACAGTGTGTCTTTGCTGCTTAGTCTAGGGAATTGGTGCTATTAGCCGTGGTTTGACTACAGGCTAAAAAAAGGCTAAAAAAATGGCTAAAAAAATCATTAATAGATTAGTTCTTTAGTGCCAGAAGGAACGGTTGCATCACTCTCTTTAATCTCCCGTTTATCAGTAAGCACTGAATTGCATGGGATTGTGCTTTTATTGAACCAGGTAATGTGTGTTTCACTTGATTCCTTCCCCAAAGGTTTCTGGTAATGATTTGAATAGCATAGAAGATGGAGTATCACTTCCTTTCTGGGATAGCTTAATCTGTTAGTCATTCTTCCTGCTGAAAAAGAAAGGGGAAGGGGGGGTGTGGTGTGTGGAATGCAACTGTATTGGGGATTTTGCCGCTTACTGAATCAAGCGTGTAGAATGTATAATTTCCATTCTTAGATAAGGAGATGTGATGCCCTGTAAATTACAGGGATGCTCGATGGATGAACAGGTAAAATCAATGTTGGAAAGCTCCTCGGTGGCTCGAATATTGAAGTGTTTTTGTGCAGGACGGCCCGGGGGTGTGTGCGCGGAAGCCTCTTTGTCCGTGGGCGCCCCGGGTAGCTCGGGGCGCGGTGCGGCGGTTGCGCGGTGGCTGCTGCGTGGGCCGCCCCCTCTAGTGGTGAGCGGGGTAAGAGTAGGAGCGTGTCGGGAGCTTTCGCTGCATTTCCACTAGAAATTAAAAGCGTGGTTTAATTTGAATTGGACTCACTAGGAAATATATTTTATAATCTGAAACAAAGTAGTTCTACTAAGAAGTCTTTTTTCAGCAGGTGATCTTTGTTGGATTTAAAAAAACCCAGCCTAATAATATACATTCTGCCATGCAGTCAGCTCCATATTATTTACTATGAAGGGGTGACTGATGTTCCAAATATTTGAAAACCAAGTTACTAATAATAGACTTTTCTTAGAGGACTCAGAGTCTGGTGCTGGGCCAGACCTTAATAAGCCTTGTGGGACTTGGATTTACTTAGGGAACAGTCACCAGGTTCTACCTCCACTGTACTTGGGTGCTCTTGGTTCATTATACAGAGTCTATATAATTTTTTTACAGTTAATTAGCTTGGTCTCCACTGGCTGGGAAGACGTGTGTTCCAGCCCCAGACCAGCTTTGGAAACGAGATAGGCTGCATTGGAATGGCGGTGTGCCTGTGGCCAGCAAGTCCAAGTGGGTTCAGGCTGCCTCTGTGTGCAGGCAGCTCTGGTGTCCCCATGGATACTGTAAGCACTGGTCATATTGTTGTCTTTAGGAGTATATAAGGATGTTAACAGTTATGTTGGTTGGTTTTTTTTAAATTAAATTATTTTCATATTTTTTTAATATTTTAACAGTTCTCTTCCTGTTGGAGAGAGCAACTACAGGGTCTAACTGCATTGCTGATCGTTGATAATGCCACAAGAATACTACCTAGAGTATTTTAATGTTATCATGTTATTTTAATTCTTCGGGTTTTTCTCCCGCTACCACCGTCTTTTCTTTCCCCTTCCCCTCTTCTCCTCCCCTCTCCCCCCCCCCCCTTCCCAGTGTGTACAAGTTTTGGATAGTACTGCCTGCTTGCAGAAAGACATGTTCAAGAAATATTTTGATATTCCTTCCTTTTTGCCACTGTTCAATTCAGATAGAAGAACATTTAAAATTTGTCATGGATGTTGTGAGGTTTGTTTGTTTTTAAGTTAAGTGTGACACCACACTAATTCAAGCCCAGGACTTCATGTGTTCTTCATCTTACGTATTTCAAGTGGGAGTTTTTGGTGCTCAGAGAAGAGAATTATTAGGTGTTCTTTTTCCCCCTGCTTTGAGCTTTTAGTGGTAGAATGTGACAATGTCCATTGACTACAGCAGTTAATTTTCATGAATCAGACAAGGCTTTTGGATGTTAAGCTAAAGAATAGGAACCATGGCATTCTAGAAAGGGGCGAAAGTTAGTGGTTAAGAACCAGCTATAGTACAGTTACCCAGCATGAAGTGTTGATTAATTATACTTTTTGATATGTAGTTAATTCTCCCTTTTATAACTAGCATTCAGGATGGCAAAGGAATAGGCTTGTTTTGTCAATTGTGTGTATGCCAGATGGAGCCTTAATATGTGTCAGCAGATGAATGGGCCATTATTAAGATTAGATGCATAATGATCATTTCAGCCTTGTTTATTTAGGTCATCGACAGTAGTAGAAGATGATCTCGTACAAGTAAAAATACTTTGGGATCTGACAATCTTTTGCTTTTCTTAGACTGCTATGAAAATAACATAGAAGCTTTGTTGTGTAGTTTTAAAGCAACACACTAAATTAACTTTTTAGTTTACTTAAATGAGAACTGAAAAAAAACCTCACAACCACAAGTAACTTGATTTGTTTTCCTGAGAAGTGAAGCTGATAGCTGTATAAGCAGATTAATTTCTCCATGGTACTTATGAAATTAATATTTTACCAAGTGTTGAGTGCAAGGCTCTTAGTTACTTATTTACTAGACAGTAAAGTGTTCAGTTATATATGTATTCTTAAAATAATATCTGCTACAATTTTAGACTCCTTGTACTAGTGAAAGACTTTTGACGTTAATAAATGTCTGTGTTTTATTTCAGGTTGCAGTGTAAGGTTTTGGAAGTCATAGCTCCAACCCATCACAATGGAATGGCGAATGGCCACACCAGCAGTGCTGATGGGGACACAATTGTCATCAGCGACAGTGACGACTCAGAAACGCACAATAGCTCTGCACAAAATGGGTACATGATGCTTTTACTGTATGTCATGCAGACTGGGTGGAAATGAGACTAAAGCAGATGTGTCAGAGTCTGACCAAAACAAATTACTTGATCTGTATGGATTGGGAGTGTTCAGAGAGCTGAAGGTTGACAAGCTGAACATTCAGAGGTGCCAGTTATGCTAATGAACTAGAAAACTCTGCATTATGAGAAGTGGAATACCTACCAAATAATCATTGTTAATCTCTTTGCAATGACAGTGTTTTTGCTGCGAGATAAACACAGCTCTTCCACTATCTCTTGGTAGTTTTCTGTGCTGCAAAACCTGTGCTGCTGTAGCAGAAAGTGCAGCCATGTTCTGCATTTCTGGAGTCTGGTGTCACTTCACTTCCATCATGGGGCTAAGAGTTGAGATTGCTTTATGACAGGAGGACACACTTTTACTGGAACTCTCTGAAAACCTTCCCAGAGACTTCATGTATTTGTCCAAAAAACCAAATACATACAAAGCTTTCTTCATTGTGCATGTGTCCATATAAATATGTCGTTGTATTTAATGAATTTGATTATGAGTTTAGGTACAGTTGAAACTGTGTGTGTCCTGTCTTGAGGAACTTTCTATAGGCTGGAGTAGCTTAATAACATTGAATAGGAGAGCCTGTTGGCTGTAACCGTGGTATTTATTTTGGAGTATCCCTTTACTGACCAGTAATTGAGCCTATCCTAGCAGTATAATGGGATGAAAGACTTCTATGCTTCATAGGCATGATGATGAAAGAGGAAGGTTTGAAGTGGGCCCTAATCTAGAATCTAGCAATGTACAGGCTTTGCATGAACTGTTACTGATTTCAAGATGTCACAGGGATGCAGAAGTTAATCTTGTTGGTTGCTTCATGAGGAAGTCATGTCCTGACATGCCTAGAATAACTAGGGTGGAGCTCCTCACTCACTTCATTAAGAAAATAACATGGGATAAATAATTTTAAAATTTCTTTGCTGTCTCTTGAAGGCAGTGTCTAAGTTGTCCGTGAAGATGTCCTATGTATTTGAAAAAATAAATGCATTTTCAGTATTCCAGAAAGCATGTGGCATTTGAAAGGAGGTTATTCTTGGAATTAGGCAAGCATGCACAGAGCTGACTGTAGGATTGGTCCTGTTACAGTGCTGTCACTTCCATGCATGCAGAGCTGGTGGTAAGGCTTAAGTCTTGCATTCCCAGTCAGTCTGTCGTTCTCCCCAGCTGATGAGTTACTTGGACAGTACAGAGAAGGGAGGGAAAATATTTTCTTTCTGTTAGAAAGGGAATTCTTGTGAGAATATACAGACTTTGAAGCAGTGTTCTGTGACATATCTAACTAACATTTATGCTACAAGTTAAATTGCAAACCTCTTGTGGCTTTAAAGTGCTTACTGGAAGTTTTAAGTGAGTCTGTTTATAACAAATGTGAGAGTGTAATAACAGTTATTTTCTAGATATATTCTGGGTATATGCAGACTTGAAAAGTATTATTTGCTATGTGTAAAACCTATCTGAAAGTAAAGCATTGCTGTGAATTTTTGTATGCTGGCAGATAAGATTCTTTATACCATTGCTCATAACAGTAAGAAATCCCACTGAACTGAATGACATTGTTTTGCAGCCCTAATCTTTCAGAGACTATTATTTTGCTGTTTATGGAGAGACTTGCACGTGAAAAGTATGGATGTTAGTCACCTTGGGACCAATGTCAAGTTGATATGTGCAGGACAGTTCTGCCTCAGCCTGCACACAAATCTCCAGATTTTGAGACCCAGCCTTTGTGCAAACCTGCAGTGCTGTTAAACAATGGTACGGCAGATGCTCAGGGTGTTTGTGAGGGAGGGGGAGGGGAGCCCAGCACAGATTGATAGGCCATCTGCAAATATTTTTCCTAAAGAATCTGTAAGGCTAGAGAATCTTAACTGAAAATAGATGTCATTAGAGAGATCCCAGCCTTTCTGTGACCCTACTCCTGTCTGTATGGAGCAGAAATAGCCATGTAGTCTGTACAAGTGTTCCCGCTGACCATTTCTGTTGTGTTCCGCAGTAAAAGTTGGGATGGTACAGGGAGAAAGAGTCTGTAATGCTCTTTACTTTCCCTCCAAAAAACAGGCTGCTTTTTAAGGCCTGGGTTACAAAGCAGGAGGTAGCAATCTTGTGATTTCTTAAAACATTTATACTGTGCCCTGGGAGCCTCTGGTACCATAGGTTAGTGGTCGCATGGAATAGCAGTATTCCCACCTTAAACTGCTAGACTTTTAAAGGTGAGGTTGAACTCTTGTGTTGGCTTTAGCACTCGGCAGCAGCCTGGAGGTGAGGGGCTTTTGCTGCCAAATGCATACAATTCAGCTGCAACTTAATTATTCATGTCATTCCTTTTGCCAGGGCAGTGAGTAGTGTGAATCATCAAGCATCATCAGAAATACTAGAAAAAAATATTTTTGGTTTATGAGCTGGTTTGTGGCAGTAAATTTGGATGTTCAATTTGAATTAAAGTTTAATTTTGGGAAAGTGCTAATTGTTTCTGCAAATTTTGGGTTATAAGAGAGAACAGTTTTTGGAAATAATGTCAGTGGAACCTTACCATCCAGGCCTTTTACCATCTTCAAATGAGTTTTTTAACTTTATGTGGAGAAAAAATTATGAACTGGATATGTCAAAATGTGGGCATAATTTGTCATTAAAGCTATACAAATATCTTCAGTACAGTAAAATCTTTCTTCATCTTTAATTCTTACCTTTCCTTTCTTCTTCTCTCATTCCTCCATCACTTGAATCCAAGAATAATAATGATGGGTATTAGTCCTCTTTATATTATAAGGAAAGACAAAGTACTTGGATCAAAGACACCTTAAAATCTTCACCAAAAAGTTAAAAGTCAGGATTTTGTTACAAAATGGTGTTGTCTTGTCCCTAGAGTGTTGTTTTTAACAGTCTTCAGGTTGCTCTGTTTTGTTGCTGAAATTTTATTTAAGTTACAGGAAATATTTGAAATTCCAAATAGGCAGTTGTTATTACTGCGCAGGACAGTTTCTTGTCAGTGGCAACCTTCAAAGATGTGCAGAGGCAGCTTTGCTGTGGGGATCAGTTTACTGCCCGGTTACCTCTGTGTAAGGCACGAGGAGACCATAAATGATTGTGTTATTTAGCTAGCATTCTTCAGGGGAGTTTTTTCCATTCCCAAATTTAGTCAAAGAGAAGAAGAAAAGCTACTGCCTCTTTCTGAAAAAGTGGGACAGCAGTCATTTTAGCACTTCAGGACAGCGCTCCGGATCCTCTCTCAGTATTTTTCTGTGCAATTTTTCTACTTCTGTTAATACAGTAAGATAGAGGTAGCTGTGGTAAGACTCAGACCAGATGGTGTAGATAGGTGTCCTGGACAATTGAGAAGGACAAGATTGAGGGAGCAGGGTTTGCTTAGCCTAGAGGAAAGGATGCTTGGGGGAGACCTTACCGTTTTCTACAACCACCTGATTACGAGGGTGTGGTGAGGTGGTGGTTGGTCTCTTCTCCCAGGTAACAAGTGACAGGATGAGAGGAAATGGCCTCAAATTGTGCCAGGGGAGGTTTATATTGGATATTAGAAAAAATTTCTCCACTTAAAAATCAGACATTGGAATAGGCTGCCCAGGGAAGTCATGAAATCGCTGTCCCTGGAAGTGTTCAGAAGGGCATGTGGATGTGGCACTTGAAAATGTGGTTTAGTGATGAACAGGGTTGGTAGTTGGACTCGATCCTAGAGGCCTTTTCCAATCTTAATGATTTTATGGTTCTAAGGTCTCAGAAGTTACGGTACTGCTCCCTTAGTACCGTGCTGTCAGGATGTAGGATAGCAGTACTGTAGGAAGAAATTTATGTTCAGGTCATGTGGTCAGCATGCCAAAGTAATCGAAGGCTTGATGAGATGATTACCTGTCAGTGGTTCAGTATAACCTTATTAAAAATGCAGGATTTTGACGCAAGTACTAGCCACATTCACTTGAGTGCGGTAGAAAGTAGTGTAATATGGGTGAGTCAGTTGCAGTTTTTACCTACTAAATTACAAAATACTATGTATTTGGTTGTGTGTCAGAGCTATGCTGTGAAGATTTTTTGTAAGGGATCTCTGCTATGAAATGGGTCTAACCCTTTCTAACTCCAATGTGTTTTATATAATGCTTTACAAAATGAAATATAACCAGAACTAAGAATATTTTTATGCCAAAGCAGCTAGATAATCTATATAATTTTTAAAGCTTCTATGTGAATTGAATGACCTTTTTCTTCCTCTTCTGGAGTAAGCAAAATTTTTACTACAAATTTGGAAGAAGATATCAGGAATATATTTACTTGGGATATAACTGGAAATTGAGAAACTAAGCAGAAAAAATGTAGTGTGTTTTGAAATTATGTTTGGGCTATTATATATGATCCACTGAAGTTGAGAAAGATCTACTCAAACGAAGAAGTAAAGATTAACAATAGAGTTGAAAATTTGATTATTCTTTGGGCTCTGAATTTGACTGCAGACAGTATTGAAGCTTAGAATCTGTTCAAAATGTATAAACAAACTGATATACTTTTGGTTTAATATTGGTACTCTGATGCCTTTTATTTTGTATCTGAACATCATCTGTTTGGGTCATTCTTCAGCTTATTAGACTAAAGGACTGGAAATGCAATGGTGTGTGAGGTGCAAGTTTGTCTTCCATAGTATCCAGAAATTCCTAGGGACAGCCTTCATTACTTTAGCTTTCCTGTCTTGAGGCTGAAGATGGTCTTGGAAGACCAAGCCACGGTATGACCAGAATATGAAGGCTCTTTTAACAAACTTACGTAGAGATGTTAAAATCTTGCCAGTGGATATACTGGATTACAGTTGATCTGTGTTTTGCTGGGTGGACTTTTTTCTGTTATATTTCTTAAATTCGATTTGGTCTGACTGACTCAACTTGAGACTTCAGAAACTTGAGACTATCGTGCAAGACAGTGCATGCATATCACAGCGCTTCCCTGTAGGTCTAGTAGATGTGTTGCTGTTTCCAAGTCTGTCTTGTTTTTTTTGTCAGTCCATTTATTATTAACTATGCTGCTAATTTAATCATTATAAACTATTTTCCTTGAGAAATTTGCAAATTCTTCTCATCTGAAATGACACTAATGGTGAATATTGTTTTCATTTTGTTTGTATGAATTAATGTGTTTATTAGACATTGGAATGTTAACATTTCTTGTATTTATCTTTCACAGAGTTAGTGGGGGAAAAACAAGAATTGTAGCAAATTTCATTTTCAGCAGCCTTGCAAAGTACAGTTCTCAATATCTTGTGCATGTTTTTCACAAGGCTAAAGAACAGCAAGTGATGTTCTGGTTTATTTTGTCACAAACTCCACCTGAAAGCATTTTGTAAATGCTGGAAGGGCTGACAATGGTGAAATGCATAGTTTTAAATCTCCTAGTTCGTCTGCTTAGGTACTTTACTTAGTGATGAAATAAGATGATGACTGAATTCTTCCTGATAAAGCAGTACAACTCATGATTACAAATTGTCACCTCAGGTGAAGTTAGTTCTGTTGTTTAATAGCAAAATGCAACATTATTTAAGTAAAGCCTTATTAGTTTAGCTCTGTTCATGAAGTCTGTCCATAAATACACTACTCCTTTGAAAGTATGTTGTCTGTGGCAAAACCCCTCTCATGTAAAGGAGTGATTATTTTGGTAGCACACCAGACCTGGGTGTTATTCACCTAGGAGGAGGTGTAACAAAACAGTTAATGCTCTGTTAAAACTGAAGAAATACTTCCCATGAGGAGCGGAAAAAATTTAGTTCTCTGTAGCAATACCTGTAAAAGGGAAGTGCACTTTGGCTAATAAAGCATGTAACCTTGTAAGCATTTATTTTGAAGTGTAGATATGTTGCCTTATGGTTTCTGTTACTTTCTGTTATGTTGTTGGTAAAGTGTTTGGTTTGGGTTTTTTTTCTAGTGTTATTTTGGAAAAATATTTTAGGTGTTTTTTATTTGTTTTGCAACGCAATTGGTAGATCAAGAGCTACTATTTTTATTCATTTGATTTATTTGTGTCATTTGGACTCCTTCCTCATCATCTTTTTCTCCTTTTTCTTGTCTTCCTGTTGCCATCATGAGTTCTGAGAGTACAAAGGAGACAATTTTTTGAAGTATAGGAGTGTTACTTGTCTCTCTCTCTTCATCCTTCCTTCCCTTCTTATCTCCCATTTCCTTGCTAAGAAAACATCCCTCATTGTTCTTCCTGTTCCTTGCAGGAACTGGTTTTGATGCAGATTTAAATATAGTAGCAGAAAAGTTGGCACAAGTTAATAGGCCAGCTTTGGTCTTTGGTACTGGTGGAAGTTACAAGCTGGGTATTTTCAAGAGGTCCATTGTGTAGGCATATAAATGTATTAAATGTGTACAATATGAGGCTGATGAAGTGTGAATGTAAACTTTAAAATTTTTTTTCCTAGGGAGAAGAAAGCCATAATTGATCCTTCTTTGTTCAAATACAAAGTCCAACCTATTAAAAAACACCTATATGAACCTGTTGTTGTTAAAGCATCTCAACTAAGGTAAAAATTAGTATGTGGAAGTTAAAATTGTACTTTATAACTGTGAGTTGTGTGAGATGTTTTTGATATAAAATGGCATTTTAAAACAATGTTAGAGCTGTTAATTAAAAGCAGTGGAACAAAATACTGTACTACAGGCCTTCTGTATCAAGGAATCCAAGCTTTGCTAGCATTAACACAGGTTCCAGGTCCTTGCAAGTCTCTGCTTTCGTTGGTGCACAGATGATACCTGCTGTTGTTGTCTGCAAAAATTGGATCAGTTACCCAGTGTGCAACAAGCCAATAATTACACACCCAAGAGAGATGCTCGTTATTTATTTCAGAGGTGCACAAGCCTAGGTGATCAGTGGTATTCCATAAATCACGCACATTTCAGCAAGCAAAAGAATCAGTGTTCATTGGCTACAAGTTACATAGTTCTCTTACTAATTAGTATTCTATTTTCTATTGGTTAATGATTCCAATTAATTGATTAATTATTGCATCTTATGGTACTTAGTCTGCATGCTCAGTCTTTCTCTTTTGAGTCAGTGGGTTTCTTGGGTCGGTGGTGCTGCGTCCGTGGCCGCAGATCTCCCTCTGCAGAATTAGCTTTTACCCAGTTGGAGTTGATTCAGCACAATTGCTCAGTTGTATTATACTATATTATATTTCCTTGTCTTGGGAGTTCTGCTAGATGTCTTTGTGACCCCTGAATTCTGCATTCTTTGTGCCCACTGTCAGTGGGCTTTCTTCTTCCCAGGCTTTGTTAACCTCCCCCCAGGTCTGAGACCACTGAAGCATGTCCAGCCCTAAACCTTAACAAAGCAATTCTACTGTTGTTGCGGTGACCCAGCCAACGCTGCATTTTCTTCTGACTGAGGACACTTCAGAGCTCGTGGAAACGAGCCAGGGACAGCATTATACCAACAAATAATTTATTTTTCTAACACCTGGACATCACTTATAGTAGCTAACAACCAAGCTCTCTCTTTCATGTCTTAAATTTCCCTTCTTGTTGATTAGGCTTGAAGGTATACAAAGATCAAACATCAAAGAACGTTCTTTCTTAAGAAAATTTTTATATATTCCACATTTTGCACTCTGACTTCTGGTACCTTGGCTACTGTTGTGATTGATGGAATAGGGGGAAAAAAGTTTAAAAACTATAATAAGAATGAACTGTTGGCATTGTGGGCACTCTGACAGCATTGCTGGTTTGAAATGTTGGAGCAGACATTGGCTATCAGATTGATTTCAAAATAGGTCTAGAGGTTTTGCTTCTTAAGTAACAAATTTGTCTCGAATTTAGCTAAAATATATGTTTAGAGTAGATTGTGCATCAAAACTTTATATTAACTGGATGCTGTAAACAAACCCCAGTTCGTGTGATTACAAGTCATTTAGTTCCATCACTAATCTGGATTTGTTTTTTCATTAACTACTCCTGTGTGGTGAAGTTTTTTTCCTTCCCACGAAGTAATGCAGCTTCCCTGGAATGCCAGGAGCCAGTAGAGTTCACACTCTCCTGTAGAAAGGAGTGGCATAGCTTGACTGAGAAGTGTGTGGATTCACCTTGTCACTTCTTGGCTTGCCTCCCCACTTGAAGAGATGTGAATGTTGCTTTCCTGCTGTCCCTGTTTGCTTGTTTGTCCTCCCTCTCTTCTGAAACAGTCAGACTTGAGTTTTATTTAGGAATTTTAAGAAGTATTTGGCGGATGTACCATGGATGAAAAAGCTATGGAGTTTGTACGTGTTTATGAAAGAGGACATAACAGAATCTTCAAAATAAAAATTGCAGGTGCATAAACCAACTGTTTATGTACTACTTGAGTTCTGTTTTATTCATAAAGAAAATTTTAATTCAGTTGGGATATCAAAGAATGTTTATTAATTACAATAATAAGGATGTTACTTATAATTAAGAAAATAAGAAAAAGATCAATCATATGGCTTATCACATGTGTTCTTGCACATATTTTTGGCTGTGATTAAACACTAATTAAAGATGTTAGTTGATAATACTACCTTTCTTTCCTAATACAGCCGAAGGAAACATCTCTTTTCTCGTGATAGACTTAAACTTTTTCTGAAACAACACTGTGAACCACATGATGGAGTAATTAAAGCTAAGGTAAGCAAGAAGAAATAATTTATGGGATAGAATATAGACACTATTTAGTATCTTTCCTGTACAGCTGCTCAGAGTTCCTTTTTAAAACTGCATCGAATTTAGCTTTTTGTAAGTATAATACAGTTTTCCAAAACAAAAGGTGAATACTTCAACTTTTTGTTCAAAAGCAGTTTCTTAACTTCTGTTTGTAAACAAGATAGTAATTTTTCTGTACGTGAAGCATAATTCTTAATTCCTTCTTTAGCTACTGGTTTTAAAAAGTCCCCAAAATAAAAAAGAGCAGTTATCTAGAAAAATTGTATTTGTTAAAACATAATATACTTTTGCTTAGTCTAGCACATTAATTGTTTTCATTCTTCAAAGTATGCAGCTGGTATTTCTAAATCAAATGAAAACGAACTGTTTCTGTTTTGGTACAGTAAGCCAATATTATTCTGTTCTAATGCTTTTAGCTGGAAAATGCTTTAAGATAGATTGAATTCAGTCTCCAGATCTTCAGTGAGACAAGTACCAGAGTTTAGGTGGCTGGAATGGGTTTTTGATAAGGCCTAGGATGTTGAGTATGTATGTTTTTGTAATCTTGGATATGTGGTGATACTTAGTGCAACTCAGACTAAAGTTCACCTCTTAGTGGGCACCAGATAACTGAGAATTTGAGCAGCTTTTCCCACAAGGCAGCAATTTCCTTTGCCTTGCTTGCTGTGCCACAGGAGACCATGGACTCTTTCACTGTGTGGTGCAGCCTTGACCCCAAAATCTTTGCTATCTTCTTGTTTTTAGAAGGTAGTAGGGTTATTTATTATGTCTGGTATTTTCTTATACAGCCATGTAAATGCTCATTCTGCACAGGAAGGCTCAGTGAGGTGAGAGTCAGTGAGAGTCTTGCCTCTGCAAGTTGTGGAAAATAACAAAGGCAATTAATTTCTAAATAAGTTTGTAACTCCTAGAGTCTGTCTCTTCTAAAGAAATTGAAATAGAAGAAAATAGAGCTGAAAGGGATAAACCACCCCATTCCTTGGACTTGTTAGTGATCATGTTGACCCAGCTCACTGTACCACATTAAGAACTAGTGATCTATTAGTGATGCTTTCTGGAGCCCCAGGAAAATTGTTATTTTCTATATATGTGTATTTGTCATCTTGTCTTTATTTGGGCTTTCTGTGGAGCGTTGTCCTTGTGCTGATTGCCTTGCCTTTCAGTTACATGAACATGTCCTATTTGGAATGTCTCCTTTGTATCCTCGTCTGTATTGTCCAATAAGGGCAGATTTCCTGAAGTCATCAGGTTGAGAAAGTAGACTTGAAAAGAAACTTTGACAATTTGGAACAATCTTCCTCCAGAAATAAGTACTGTGTAATAGAGAATTATGTAATTCTTCAGTAAGTTATGTTTCTGCTTTTATCTGTCAGAATGTATTCTTGACACACTTCAGTAACTTGCTAGGAAGACATTGTCCAGCTGTGTTTGCTAAAAGGCATGTAAAGAAATAACATCTTACCAAATGAAGCCAAATTCTAGTTGCAAATGTGTGCTGCATACATTATTATTATTATCCACTGGGTAGATTAACTCTTCATTTAACACTATTTCAGAGCTTTATTTCTTATCCTCAGTTAACCAGTTATGGATATGGTTACTTTTATTGTCTTCTTTTGTGAATTAATGATTGATTAATTAGCTTATATTTATAGAGAGGTAAGAATTTCACAATTAATATCTATTTTCATTTTTTTTACTAAGTCAACATCAATTGAAAAATATAATCTAGCAGAACGAAACTTCTCCTATTTCTTTCCTGATGAACCACCCACATTTGTCTTCAGTCCTGCAAGCAGACGGCGAGGGCGACCTCCAAAGAGGGCATCTGCAAGTCTTGTGAGTAATAACATCTCTAATCCCAGATGAAGACACATCAGTGTAGTCTGTTAAGTCTTCTATTTGTCTGAATTTTCAGATCATTTGAAATGCAAGGTTGACATTGTGCTTTTTTTATTTTGAGGGCAATTGGGATACATTCCACAATTGCTCTTAAAGTAATTGCTTTATAGTTAAGCTGGTAAAAGGGATCATACTTGATATGTTATCTTCTTATTTTTATCATTATTTCTGGGATCCCATCAAGAAACTAGTTTTTCAGTGTGTTGTGATGACACACAGGGTACTTGTCCATTCTGGGATGAATAAATAATTTGCTAAAAAGCTTTAATTTGAACTCTTGGATACAATTATGTCACTTGCCCTCGGATTCAGGTATGTCACTTGCCTGTATTTAAACACTGAGAATCTTAGGTACTGTACAACTTCATTGTGTTCTAGAGAACAGTTGAAAAATTTGGAATATCTTTTGCTGGTCATTTCTCTTTAGTTAATATGTTCTTTTTTTTCCCTTTCTACCTCCAAATTCTCTATCAGGAGGACAACATTACAGCTAAAAACACCCCAGGAAACAAAAGTAAAGTATCAAGGGAAAGGGCAAGGTTCCAGAAGCAAAAAGATGATGTGCAGGCCATAGGTAAGTTGAAGTTTAGTCATATGACCAGTAGAACCAGTTTTTGCAGGTTTGAGAGCAGGCCATAATTATAGTATTTTTGGTGTTGCGTCTTTCAAAGGGAAAATGTAATAGGAGTGTACTGCCACACCACTATGGCCAAGTGCTCCTTTCAGTGGTTAGGATGGTTGTCTCCTGATTTTTTGACGTAGCTGGGGAAATGGTAGGAAGCTTGTGGTCCAACTGTGTTGATTTCTCTCTCAGATAAATGAAGAGCTGAATAATTTTTTGTAGAAGCTTGGATGGTGAAGTCATGTGTAAATTTTGCAAGCTGAAAGTATATCAATGCTTGAATGTGTAACACAAATCAGTTAGTTTTTCCATTTATGCATTTTCCTCATTCAACAATCTCAAAATTTAAAAGAACTGAAATGGATTCTGAATTTTTCTGATGTAAAAGAGCACAAATTGCTTCAGAGATTTTTAGTTTGGACTGATTGAATTATTTTGGCTTAGTTTTGGCCTGTTTCTGATCAATTTAAATTTGATTTCAAATGAAGGAAGGGGACCCATATGCCTTTTGTTTAACTAGATAAACTGGTATGCCTTCTTGAGGAGACAAAGCTCAGAAAAGGAGATATTCTTCTGGATTGTAAGCACTCATGTCCTTCCTAAGGAAAGGCTTTAATCTATGGAAATATTTTAGTGAACTTCTGGTTCCAACCTCTCATTTATTTGAACATAGAATTTTTTAAGATGGCAAGGACATTTAGAAATTACCTAGTCCAACATCTGCTTAAATAACTGCAAAGTTTTCTGATGCTGCTTTAGGTCTTTCCTTTATAGGAGACGGGGACATGAGAATTTCATGTTTTCCATTAAATTAGAGTTGTTCACATTTTTGCACAACAAGTATTGTTCATGTGCTAGGAATGACAGCATAGAATGAGATGACAGCTGATCAGCATCAAAGCTGCTTCCTCTCTTGTGTGGACAGAAACTATAGCTTCTAGAAGTCTAGTTAAGACGCATTTTCACAATGTGAAAAGGTAGCAAAATACCAAGTACCGTGAAAAATGAACCTTCTCAGTATGTTGAAGACCCTGGGGATCAGCTTCACTGCATTTGTTTGCTGGGTAGAGACATTGCTGGTATGTGCAGTAGCTCTCTGTAGAAGGAACCTAGCCCATTTTCTGAATATTATAGGAAAATACAATAAAAATCTTTCTTTTTACTACGATCCACTTGGTAAGAGCGAGGAACATTTTTCATTTCATTCACTTACAATTCTAGCTTTCCTGTTTATTCAATTAAAACAGTAAGACCCCCTTTTATTTGTTAGCCTGTGTGTGGGCTGACAGGCATTGTCTGTCCACAGAAAGTGGAAATTTGTGTCCTGTTGTTATTCTACAGATGACTACAAAGAGATCTGCATTTCTTCAGGCAGCAGCATTTATAATCATTTAAAGTTCAGCTTAAACTGTGTAACTGAAGTAAAATCTGAACAAAACACAGAAATACTATATAGGTTTCAAATGTATTGACTGCAGTAATTCAGTAATAACTAAATACTTAAAGATCACTTATTTAAAGGTTTTTACTATCACAGATACTTCACGGTTGTGTGCCACACCTGGTTCTGACATGCTTTTATTAATCAGTCATTACTAAATATGTTGCTGTAATTATATGTTGGAATGAGTTCTCATCTTTATATGTCAATTGATAGAAACCAGTAAACAAGTAATAACCTTCTTTAGACTCATAAAAGCAGATATATTTAACTTTATTACCATGTTGACAACCTTGTAAAACATGTCTAATTCTTAGGCTTGAAACTGTAAAGAACTTTCTGTAAAGAACTTTCAAGTGTTTGAATATCTGGTTGGTGTGGAAATAATTCAGTCTTCATAACAATATCTTTTTCATATGGTAATTATAAAAAGATCAGTCTGTTTATCAGTTAAAACTAATATTTTACAAAAGAAAAAATAACTTAGGTTTGTTTTTTTCCTTTATAGCTTTTGAAAAAGCTAAACTAAAACAAGAGAAGGCAAATGCTATAGAAGCTAGGAAAAAGGAGAAAGAAGATAAGGAAAAGAAGAGAGAAGAATTAAAGAAAATTGTGGAAGAAGAAAGGATGAAAAAGAAAGAAGAGAAAGAGAGACTCAAAATAGAAAAGGAAAAAGTAATGCATTTGAAGTATATGTGTTTCATATAGGAGCAATATAATGGCTTTCTAATTTCCTTGTTTCTTAGTCGCTGTTTCGAGTTATTTTCCATTAATCATTTTCAATTCCTAGAAGTGCACTTCAAAAGAATAGGCAATTACAAGATTTGATTATGGGTTTGTATTTCTGGATAACATTCTCTATAATTTTAGTTTACCAAAAGTTCATTTTGAATTTGAATTTATTTCTGAAGTAATATGGTGGGTTTGGGTTTTTTTTTGCTAATAATGCATAAAACTATTTGATTTGATGGTTGTCTTCATTTTGAAGAATCTCTACTGCATCAGACTGACAGCATATCTGATGCTTGGGGGTTTCTGTGTGCATTCTCTTTGGATGTAAATGGCTAAATAACTTTTTGTCAATTGAATATGAAGAAATTACATATTCTACTATATTTTACCACAGCCACATTCACTATCTTATTTTGATGGTCCTCCTGAGGCAACTTTCATAAATGCCATCTAATTTTTGATATTTTTCTTCAGCCACTTCCATTAAAAAGAAAACAAAACCCAAAACACCCCCCCCAACAAAAGCAACAACTAGTCCAACAAAGTATCACCACATTTAAATATTTTTGCCAGTATCATTTTATACAAAATAAAAATTAATAGATCACTCCATTCTAATGAAATGTAATGTTTTACTTTTCAGTGTGATTGAATAGTAAGTGGTGCAGTTTTAGAAATTGCAATGGGGCTATGTAACGATATTTTATACACAATTTTGACTTTTTTTTCAGGAAAGAGAGAAGCTGCGTGAGGAAAAAAGAAAATATGTGGAATACCTGAAACAGTGGAGTAAGCCTAGAGAAGATATGGAGTGTGATGACCTTAAGGTATGATTGAATCTGGAATAGCTGAAGGTTGTAGTTTGCAGGGTCTCCAGATTGATTAGATTCCCTAATGCAGAGGCAAACCTAGATCTGATTGGAATGCTTGAGGCTGTGAGTCATCTGCAGTGTGTAATACTTATTTCCCAGTGGCAATGTTAATAGGATCATCTGCATCTGCATTTTCAACCTCCAGAAAAGCTTTACAGGCTGTGCTCAGTCTACAGTGGAGTATTTCAAAGTGCTGGCATTACTGTGTGGTGGGTATTGAGTATACCTGATTCTTCTGTTAAATATACAAGATGAGCTCACTTAGAACAAATGTGAGTTGTTTAAAAGATTTGAGTAATGAAAAAACTAAATTTTTGGCTGCAAAAGGTGGAAAAGACATTGGCTTGTTACTTCCTGTGGCATTCTTTCGATTTAAACTATAGCAGTATACTATGTATACTATAATATACTATATATATCATGTTTAATGAGCATCTTTCATGATGGTACTGGAAACCTGTAGAAAGTAACAAGAATTTGCTACTCAAGTAACTTAGGTTTCACACAAGAATATAGTGTGGCTGTACATAACAGAAGATCTTCCAGTGTTACACATTTATGTACACTTTATTTGGATTAATTTTGGCAGGAGATAGTGAAAGGAGGCAAATTGTCAGAAACACAAGGATGAGAGTTTGCGATACACAAGAAGATGTAACAGAAGTGCATGGAGGGCAAGTGGAAATAAAGGAGAGTGTTACATGAATTCAAGTGAAAACACTGATTGGGAGGAATATGAGAGCTGTATGTATTTGCAAGGAGAGCTGTATGGCCATTGAAGATGGGAGTGAAAACTCTTAGCTGTGTAGAAAGGGAAAGGAAGCTGAAGAAAGGGGAAAAGACCGTTGCTGAAAGGGGAGAGCAAGCTGTGAAAACAGTGCTGCTGTGTTTCTACTGGAAAGAAAAAAGGAGAGGTGGAAAAGCAGTGTCATCATTACAGTGAGACACTGCTGCTCTACTCTGCCCACTCTACTCTGCCAGTGCAGCCTCACCTTGAGTGCTGTGTGAGTTTTTGGGCACTGCAATATAAGAAAGACATGAAGCTATTAGAGAGTGCCCAACGGAGGGAAAAAAGGATGGTGAAGGGCCTGGAGGAGAAGCCATATAAGGAGTGGCTGAGGTCACTTGGTCTGTTCAGCCTGGAGGAGACT
Source organism: Corvus moneduloides (assembly GCF_009650955.1). Lineage (NCBI taxonomy): Eukaryota > Metazoa > Chordata > Aves > Passeriformes > Corvidae > Corvus > Corvus moneduloides. Next base: position 25,888,868 of record NC_045481.1, read on the forward strand.
GAGGGGACACCTCATCACAGTCAAGTTTCCTCGTGAGGGGAAAGGGAGGGGGCAGACACTGATCTTTTTCTCTGTGGTGACCAATGACAGGACCCAAGGGAATGGCCTGAAGCTGTGTCACGGGAGGTTTAGGTTGGATATTAGAAAAAGGTTCTTCACCCAGAGGGTGTTTAAGCACTGGAACAGGCTCCCAAGGGCAGTGGTCACAGCACCAAGCCTGACAGAGTTCAAGAAGCATTTGGACAATGCTCTCGGGCACATGGTGTGATTCTTTCTTTACGTGGATGGTTTTGAAGAGATTCCCTTCTCTGGAAATTTATGAAATACCTTACTGTGTTCTTCTGAAGCATAGTATTCAGCTTTCTTCTTTTTAATATTTGTGAGCTACCACAGTTGTGGAAAGGAGACATCATTCTGAAAATTGTTCAACTATGTCTGCTAAGAAACAGTAAATGAAGACAAATCTTAGAGTTACATGAATATACAGTAATTTCAAAATCAAACTTGATGTTAGGCGCTGTCATCTGTGATTTGGAGGTGGTGTCTCTGTTAAGTGGTCTTGTGTATATATGGTTACATCAGCTCCCTTTAACATGTCTTCAGCTACCGTAAGTGCCTTACAAATGCAATAAACCCAGTACCAGAACACGCAGTTGTTAGACATGATCTTGCATATCCTGGTATTAGAAAGGCGTGTTTTATGTGAATGTGTTGGGTTTTTGTTTGCTTGTCTTTGCGAGCAATCATGAGTAACTTTTAAGAGTATGTTTATTTTTGCTTGTCTGGACAGTTCAGGAAGCTGAAATTCAAAACTCTTGTGAAATAATACAGGTATAAAGCAAAAATCTTGACAGCCCATGTTATTAAGTTGTGGCAGGATTAACTTCATTTAATAAAGATACAAACTTCATGGACGTGAATAAACTTCTTTTTGAAAATTTTACATTCAAGTTGCATGCTCGTTGGTTTCCAAAGTTAGTGCTATCACCACTGTTACCATGATAAATGATTATGTCCTGTGGGACTCTTTTTAGTAAAATGTAAAGAAACTCAACAAACACATTCCTTAGAATAATACACTCTTTGGTTTTAATCACTTGTGTACTCTGCAGAAACCAAGTACTATATTAAGTGGTCCCATTTGGTTTGCAGGAACTTCCCATTCCAATGCCAGTGAAGACGAGACTTCCTCCTGAGATCTTCGGTGATGCTCTGATGGTTTTGGAGTTTTTACATGCTTTTGGGGAACTTTTTGATCTTCAAGATGAATTTCCTGAAGGAGTGACTTTAGGCAAGTTGTCATTTATGTGGCAAGATGCCCCATTTTGATGGTTTCCCTTCTACCAACCAACCAAACATCTTAAGTACACACAAGTACCACTGCTAGAGAATTTTCTGTGTGGCTTTAATCTGTCAGTGCTAACACATGCACATCAATCCAGTTTTCAGTTCACGGTCAACTCCATGGCGTTTGTAAAATGAAAATTAATTTTGGTGTACAAGTTGTTATTCTACTTGTACTTTTTTTCTTGCAATTGTATATTAAGAAAACGTTTCGTCAGCACACTTTCTGACACCATCATTTTAGGAATATATGCAGTAAATTATGGAAAAGTAACTTAATTATCATACCTGAAGGAAAAAAATGTTTTTATTTTTCAGTACATAATTTTTTTTCCAACTTTGCGGCAAAAGTGACGCTTCTTAAACTTTATTCACAGAGGTTTTAGAGGAAGCTCTTGTAGGAAATGACACTGAAGGCCCACTATGTGAATTGCTGTTTTTCTTCCTGACTGCCATCTTTCAGGCAATGGCCGAAGAGGAAGAGGAAGTGGCCAAAGAGCAAATAGCTGATGCTGAGACCAAAGGTCAGATCCTTAATTTTACTGCTGAAAAGCTGAAATTGCACTGGAATTAACTTTAAGCTGCATGATTTATGGCATTCCTTTGTTAACCTTGCCTTATTATGCATGGATATTATATGTAAATGGGCTTGTTTTTTCTCTTTTATCTGAAATTAAAGCCTTAAACTGGGCATGGACCACAGGGTCTGCGGGGAGTAGAGAAAAAGGAAGCTCATTGTTACTAGGATTGTATCCAGCAAAGCATAATAAGCTTTTAACAGCATTGCTTGTGTTTCGGAGGTGCAGGAAGCATCTTTACCCTCCTCCTCTTCCTCCAGCACTGTTACGTGTTTCTCCTGAGGGTCAGGAAACAACTAATTTTCCTAAGTCTTCTCAAAGGTATCTGTATCTATAAAAAAAATCTGTACCCAATTAGATTAAAAACTAAAACTCCCCAGCACAACTATAATGGAGAATTGAATATTCATTGTTCTTCAAGACTTGAAGGTATGCATCCACAGCTCCTGGATACTACCATGTGTGTTCTTTCAGTGAAGAGTCTCACAGTCACTCTGACTTTGGTCTTCGCTCTCAGGCTGATGATACACCCATTTTCAGAGGCATTCAGTGTGCACTAACCACTGATCAGAAGGAAGCGCAGGCTTTGTTCAAATTTGTGATTCTGTGTTTTTGGGTTGCCAGATTGCTGACTAAAGGAGAAGCTTTGACCCATCCTCCTAGCCTTTATTTCATTAGGGGTAGATAAATACATAAGAGCACTCCGTGTTTGAGGTTGAGTGAATTCCATGGTGCCCCTACAAGCCAGCTGTGGGCGCTATCTTCAGTAACAGAGGCTGCTCTTGGTAGTTGAATAAAGTTACAGATTTGATACAGTGTTAATAAATTTAGACTGTATTTTAATTACTGTTGAATTTAGTAATTAAGCTGTATTTGTTAACTGCTGAGCGTATTGCCTTGGCAGTACAAGCAAGGATTCCATTATCGGGTAATCATAGAATAGTTGATTAGATTCTATATTATTCATATGGCTGATCAGAAAAAACATAATGTAACTCTCTTATTTTAATTTGACTTCATGGGACTGCCATGTGCAAAAGTCTGCCATTTTCTTTGTCATTTAGCCGAGTTGTGGGTAAGGCACTTCATTTCTTATGTTTTACTTACCTCAGAACTTTCATTTCTTGTCACTCTTGTTTAGACATCTTCTTTCCCATAAAAGAATTACACAGTCTTGGCTTTGTAATTCTGGCTAACCAAACTAGCAGTAGTCAGCATGTTTGCTCAGTTAAATTCTGTACAGGCAGCATTTCTGTAACGGAGAACACCATGGATGTGTGGTTTTGGGGTGTACAGTACTTTCTCAAACTGTATTACATAGTTAGAGTGAGAGGGGAGGTGCAGAGATTAATTTTGCAGTGTCTGGGTGACAGTTTTCAAGCAACATTCATCATCATACGGGACTGTTGTGGATTTGCATTTTATGCAGTCTTTGTGGTTTGACTTGGTGACTTTAACTGCTTAATAATTTGGATTTAAATAAAGTGAAATTGTTGAAACAGCATACAGTGCTAAAAATACTCTGTCAACCCTCTGGAGAAATACCTGTAAGTGCTGAGGAAACCTTTGTTTAAGAAACAGGAATTTGCTGTTTCTCCCTTTCACTTCCCTGCTTTCCTGGTCAGTTTGCTTATGTATGGTGATCATTAAGTGCAGGTGCTTGGTTTGGTGAAATACGATTTATTTGTAATGTCTTAGTAATTGTGTTTGTGCAGAACAGGCTGTATCGAAGTTACAGATAGAAAGTATAAAGTGAATGGTGATAGCCAGTATCAAAATATGTGATTGGTTTGAGTTAAGCTTCCTAAAAACAAAATTATGGTAAGAAAAACAGTTCATTTGAGGAAAGGAAATACAGGTACTCTTGCATTGCTACTTGTCTGCGCTTTCGAGCGTGTTCCTGGATTTGCTTTTGCTGCCTTTTATGTTGCCGTTGTGCATGTTTTGTGTGTTGCGGCTGCTTTAACAGCTTATGTGGTTCTTGCTATATATAGCATGCGATGCATGTCCTTAGCTTTTAGCTGGATTTTTTTAGTCGCATTTAAAGATCTGTAAATTTTCATTTGGATGTTGAATTGAGTTTTGAATACATTGATGCATCTGTAAATATCATCCCTCTTTTTGCTTTGTCTGCAACTCTTAAAACACAGCTTCCTTTCCTCCCCTCCACAGTACAAGTTTTAATTTGCACTAGAATAAAGTGTTTATTTCCTTAAAGATTTAACAGAGGCTTTGGATGAAGATGCAGACCCCACAAAATCTGCACTGTCTGCAGTTGCAACTTTGGCAGCTGCATGGCCCCAGTTACATCAGGGTATGTGTGGGTTTCACTTCTTGTTTTGTTACTTTAATTATTTTCCTCTGTATTTAAAGCACTGTTTTTATATTTATGTACATTTAAATGTCTATATAAAATGACTGTTCATTCTTCTCAACTGTAGGCTGCAATTTGAAAAACTTGGATCTCGATAGCTGCACTCTTTCTGAGATTCTCAGACTTCACATTCTAGCGTCAGGTGCTGATATAACATCAGCCAATGCAAAATACCGTTACCAGAAACGAGGAGGGTTTGATACTACTGATGATGCTTGCATGGAGCTGAGATTAAGTAATCCTGGTCTCTTGAAGAAACTTTCAAGTACCTCAGTATATGATTTGTTGCCAGGTAATAAAAGACAATACATGTTAGAGATTATTAGATTGCTCATTAAGTGATCAAGTTTGCAACTGCTTCAGACCAATAATGGTCAAAATTTACTGTATCATAGAATAATTGAGTTTGGAACGGATCTCTGGGGATCATATGTAGACCAGCAGTCATCCGCTATGCTTCTGTCCCCACAAGTGCATCCCACCCCATCAGAGACTGCAGAGCTAGGCAGTCTCATTACTTCTGAGTAGCTTTTTTTTCATCCCATTTCAAAAGTGTTGGTGTTACTTGCAGAAGGGGATCTCCCTGGAGGAAGAACTGAAGTGTTTGATTCAGCCCCTGGTTTTTTTTCCCGTGTTCTCATTTGGGTCTTTTGTTCACTATTTGGAAATGGGGAAAAATTTCTGTCTACTGTTCCTTTATCTCTATTTTGAAGATAATACTGCATTTTACTACTTCTTTCGGTGGCAAAAGTTAATAAGTTAAAGGCTTGTGTGTCTGAGCAAAGCAGATACGCTTTCAGGAAATGTCTCTGCAAGTGCAGCTGGTGCACTACTAATGTTTGTTCACTTGTTGTTGAGTGAGAACAAATCCAGTCTGGAGTCTGTAGGAGTTAGGCTTATTATCAATTGTATCAATAGTGAAATATAAACATTGGTCTAAATTTTATTAGGAGAAAAGATGAAGATCCTTCATGCTCTCTGTGGGAAACTTCTGACTCTTGTCTCCACTCGAGATTTCATTGAGGACTCTGTTGACGTGCTACGACAAGCAAAACAGGAGTTCCGGGAATTAAAGGCAGAACAGCATCGCAAAGAACGAGAGGCAGCAGCAGCAAGGTAGAACTAGGATATGGAAAACTAAATTTTGGTGCTGCAAGTGAGATTAACTCCTCAGTTGCAGAAGGCGTATGAGAAACAATAGTAATCTTTCTGTTCTGTGCTGATTTCCTGGGACTGTAGACAGGAGTGAAACAGTTATGCTAAATGTTGTTTTCCCATGTTGCTGCTAGTTTTGGATGATGTTTTAATATAAAAGAAAAAAGATGTGGATAGATCAGATAGCAGATTAATTGCAACTGGTTTTCTTTGTCTTTCTTACTATTAGGATACGTAAGAAAAGAGAAGAAAGGTTAAAAGAACAAGAGTTAAAAATGAAAGAGAAACAAGAAAAGCTGAAGGAAGAGGAGCAAAGAATTCCTGCTGTAGAAATATCTGTTGGGTATGATACATAGTATTACTGTTTCGTAGATCATATAGCACTTTTACAGCTTCGTGGCCAGACCCCACATGTGTAGTTTCATTGACTTGATCATATACAGAGGTATGTTTTAAGTACATAGTCCTTAATGTTGATTTTATTTTTCTTTATAGTGCTGTAGAATTGGTTTATGAAAGTGATTTATTTTTAAAATCAACTTGTGTTATACTCGGAATTCTGTTGAAAGCTTGACAAGAGAAAATTGCAATATCTAGGTTTTTTTGCATTGATTTGTCTTGCATTGATTTCACTTCTCTAAATATCTTCATACAGACCATTATAGTTCATTTTTGAGTTGAGGAATTGATCTGATCTGAGCTAGATAGTACTAACCTCATGTAAAAATTTATTAATCAAATTTAATAGCATTTTTTAAAAAAATGCTGTGTTATGCCAGGTGATCTCCATACAACCAGAGGGTTTTTGTTATGTTAATAAAACTGTATGGGTTCAAGTCGTAAGATTCAGGCATATGCAGCTGTATATGATGCCAGGAAGAAAATCAAACAATACTAAATCTTTGCCTGCATGACGAAGATAGTTAGGTAAATAAATCTGCTTGTAAAGGGTGAGCATGGGCCAAAGATGGATTTGTGCTATGCTTTGGAAATTATAATAAAGAAAAAAAAAATAAATGTTGCCCTGTAAAAACTGCCTGTGTTTTCTGAATGTTTTTAATTATATTTGCTAGATGAGGCAAAAATGTGTTATCAAGCATTTTACAGAATGGTATACATTTTGGGGAGGAAACTTTGCTTAGACATGAAAAAAATTTATATCAATAGAACTACACTAAGATGTCTCCAAAAATGACCTGATTATAATAATACCCTTCAAATGAAAGGGTACCAAAGAGCAGGTTTTAGTCTTTAATACAGAACTTCACATTTACAGTTCAGTGGATTTCTTTTGGGCTTTAATATAGCCTGTGACTTACAGTTTATTTTTTAAAAGCAGTATAGGTATTTTACTAGCTTAAGTACTTGGGAGAGAAAAGTACTCTTTGTGTCAAAGATGCCATATTTTACTGTGTATTTTTCATCATTTAGCTTATATTGCGCAGTTGGTTAGTCAGCTTTTGTTTATTTTGTTGTGTCAGGGAGGAGGAACGGGAAGACCTCGATACTAGTACAGAGAGCAAAGAGATGGAACGTAAAGAGCAAGACATGGACACAGTCACAGAGGATGAAGAAGAGCTGGGACCAAACAAAAGGCGACGAAGAGGTAATGCTATAATGAATTTGTTTGCATACCTGTATTACCTGCATGCATGCAGCTGGCAAGCTCTTGTGTTTTATAGTAAAAGTATCAATCTTTGCTGTAATTATTTTTTAAGGAAAAAAACCCACACTCGAACATGAGCATAATGGGCTATTAAGTACATTGAGCCAGCCTGGTGTAGTTCTTACGGTCAGCTCTATGTTCTTCCACACTGCTGTTTTTTCTTGTCTTCCATACTTGCTGTGTGGATTCCTCTTTTGTCTAAAAAATGTTAGGATGTTGCCTAACAAACCATTATAGGTACTTGCCCTCATAGGAGCTGTTGTAAGAGTTTGGTCTAATAGGAGATGGTGTAGGTTTGATACATTGTTTTAATTTTTTTTTTTTTTTTTTTTTTTTAGTAAACTGCAAAACCAACTGGTATTTCAAAAGAAAATGTTAGATCAGGCATTTGGGTGTAGTTTGCCTTTGCTAATGAAGCAGCATGCCTCCTATACAAGAATAAAATCAGACTTACGTCTAGATTTAATTTCCTCAGCAGCGTGCTAGTAGGAGCTGCAGTGCAGTAAATGGTGCAGCCTGCTGTTCCTAACAAAACATAGATGTCACCACAGGAGGATGAATTGTTGATGGCTTTGGGCTGCTAGCTCATCTGTCTTTCTGCTGGGAAGGCTTTGTGCTGGTGTCTTTGCCAGTGAAAGTCCTGGATGATTGTGGACTGAAGTTGAGAACTTGTGCAGTTCCTAACAGTACCTGGGATGGAAATTCTGAGTCATCCAGTAATACAGATTTACATGTTTACTACAGTTTTGTCATGAGATCCTAAACAGAATTTCAGGTTTCTCAAATACCCATGTTTGAGCCATTGTGACTGGATGACAAAGAAGTGTTTTTATTTCATTCCTACAACTAGGGAATTGAAGGTAACACAGGGAACACATAGAGCTTGAGTGTTCACAGCACGTTTCAGGTTGCATGTATCAATTATGAGACATACTATTGTAGATGACTACCAGGACTTAATACTTTGTTAAACTAAAGATGGGAGCTTGTACAAATTGAGGGGGGGAAAAAATAGTTAATACACTTAAAAATTTAAGTGATCAAGTAAGATACCAGAGTTTGCCATAAAAGCTGTTATGTAGAGATTCTGGTCTTCCTGAGACTTTCGGAGTTTTAAGATCTCATCATTTTGAGTATGATAAATTAAGTCTAACTCATAGCTTGTATTCAATAGTGAAATTGCTAGAATTTTACTTTATCATCATAAGATGTTTCTATAATATATTTTTGAGTTCTTAAAATTTTGGTTCTTTTTGTATGATATTGAAGATGACAGTGTCAGTAAATGAGACTTAGTCTAGTTTCTGCAAAATAAAGGTGTATTTAAAGTGGCTGCCTATTCAGTCAAGGGAATGGGGGTTAATCACTTGAGTTTTTCTTTAATAAAACCAGTATTGTCTCTTGACTGAGCTGATGGTCTTTGACAGTGTAAATCTAGATAACCAGAAAGGACCCGAACTAAAACTTGCTCTTTACTTGAGTTTTCGCTTTAAAAAAAAAAAAAAAAAGTTGTAAATGAATTGCTATCATACTTCTTTTAACTTTAGGAAGGAGAGGGCAAAATGGATATAAAGAATTTACAAGACAAGAAGAGACCACTTGTGAAAAGAGTGAACCCCTTACTGCTGAAGATGAAGAAGCTTTAAAACAGGAACAGCAAAAGAAAGAGAAGGAACTGTTAGAAAAGATTCAGAATGCAACAGCCTGCACAAATATCACCCCGTTAGGTCGAGACCGTCTGTACCGACGCTACTGGATTTTCCCTTCTGTTCCTGGATTGTTCGTAGAGGAGGACTATTCTGGTCTCACAGAAGACATGTTGTTGCCTCGAACCTCTTCCTTTCAGAATAGTGGACAGTCTTGCACAAATGAACCTCAGGTATTCAGTAAAACTGGAGAGTCTTTGAAATCCTCTGAATCTACCTCCAATATTGACCAAGATTCACACACCAGTGTTGTCGTAGAGGTGCCAAGGCCAGTATACAAACCAAACCGTTGGTGCTTTTACAGTTCTCGGGAACAACTGGACCAACTCCTAGAGGCTCTCAATTCCCGAGGACATAGGGAGAGTGCCTTAAAAGAAACTCTTTTACAAGAGAAAAGTAGAATATATGAACAACTAAGCAGTTTTCCTGTGGAGAAATTCCATATTCCAGGTACATGAAAGGGTCTTAATTTGCTTCTACAGATATAACTTCTATATAGTAGTATAGAAACCTCTAATTCTAATTTAATTGTAATTTCTAACATCTAAGAATTATTCTTTAGCTTTCTTTCACTCGATGGAAAACATGTTTGGTTTTTTTCCTTCTTTCCTTTTTTTTTTTTCCCCCCCCACCACTTGACAGACCTTTGTGGTATTTTCTGGTTTCTCATGCTAAAAACGAAAGGCAGTGATTTGTCTGTTATCTTACTGCTTAGTAAACCGGGAGTGGCTTTTAAACAAACAACTTTAGGAAGTAATTTTAGCTTTGGAAAAAGATTAACTGGGGAATAAAAGTTAATATGAGCTAAAAAGTAGCGTAGCTGCGTTGGTTGTTACATGGATTAACTTCAGTGCAGTGGCTTTTTGTGATGTTACTCTTTTCTGGGTTTTTTTTCCCTTTTCTTGCTTTGGCAGACACTCAGTACAGAAGGAAACAGCAGGATAGCAGATGTTTTTATGGGTTTTTAAACATAGGAGTGTACTGAAAACCATCCTAGACCTAGGATTTAGGGGTTTTTTTCCATTTTCTCCTAGCCAAATATTTTGCAATTTATTGGCAAGGCATTGGTTCCCATCACTGATACAATTTTACACATACAAGCTTAAAGCTGGCGTATTTATGGCGTGTTGGTGGGTAGAGAATGTTACCAAGGTGAGGCTCCCTTGGGTAATGTTTAAGAAATTACATTTTGTTTTTAATTATGACAAATTACCATGAGGATTTTGGGTTATCTGTATTCGGGCAAAGGAAAATTATTCAGAGCAGACGCAAATTCTGTTTTCCTGAAGTGTGTATGCTAGGACATGCTGTGGGCTCATCAGATACTGCTAAATTTATAGCTGACCTACCATTTCTTTTGGTGGAAACTAGCAGAGGACAGAGGTTTTGTGTAGTAATTAAGCTATATTTTGAGGCCTTTCTTCTATATTTGGGGTTTTTTTTGTGAGAAAATCTCCATCATCTTCTGATCATTTGAGTTTGTATGTATGGTTCCTTATTTTCTTAATTGCTGCACCTTTATCTGTATTTTGTGTGTTGCTTCGTGTGAAGCAACTTGATTTCCACATAGATTTTTCTTCAGTTTCAATGTTAGAATTGTAGAATAACATCGGGAAAAAAATTAAGGCAGCTTTGAGCTTCACTTTAATAGAGATCATGGAAATTCAGATGCAGTGGTCCAGTACCAATGGTGCCACCACTGTGATAAGCAGGAGTAATAGCCACATGTAGATGTGCTTGGTTGGGAGTTTTTTTGCTGTGGACTCCAGATGTTGCCCTGTTATCTTCACTCAAATGACTTGCAGGACAAGAGGGATTCTCCTGCACTGCAGGCTGTGCTTCTGCCTTTTCCAGTTCCTGCTCAAAAGAGCATGGAAATAAAATTGATATGTGCTGTTAACTTGATTTTATTCCAGTATCCACTAACTTTTCCTTGTCAGTTGTTTGAAAAGCAGTTGCTGCTTTTCTGATTCTGCTCAAGAAAGAATACTGCATTTTTTCTTTGCTTTTAAACTAGAAAGGACATTTCCCACATCCAGGCGTTAGAGTCTATATTTTGAGAGTATTTGCATTATTACTTTCAGTTACAGGGAGTTGTTTCAGTAATTGAGAGCACCTTAGGAATTCATTCTGTGCTTTCTTAACAACAGCTTTATGGTATGGTATTTATTAAATACCTCTTAAATTCTTGCATGTACCTTCTCATCACTGCACTCAAAAGGTTTTAAGGTAAATCCTGTGAATAAAAATGTTCACCACCTATGCAGACTTGCAAGCACTAATTTAGAATTTGGGCAAACTTTCAGCTCTTTACTGTGGCTTTTAAGTTTTTGCATGAACTTTTGAGTTCTCTTAGGAAGAGGTTTTTACTTGACAGCCTATCATCATCAGCTCTCACCTTGTTTTCATAAATTATCATGTTATCTTGCTCGTTTTCCCCCTGCGTTTAATTAGAGGGCACAGTCAGTCTCATCTGTTCCTGTATCGTCATTTCTTTTTGTTTTAAGGTTAGGTTTTTAAATGAGATTTTATCTTGTCTCATTCTGTTAGGTTTTATGATTTTCAGTTGCACATGCTTACTTTAAGTGTTTCTATGATAAAGACACATGCAGGAAAGACAGTTGAAGAGTTCTCTTATAAAATAAGAGCTATCCAGTAATAGAAATATGACTATTTTCTTTTTTTTTCCTCCTTGCACTTAGAGCAGGGTTGGTGTTACTTACCTACTACTTTCAAAAGAATTTTAAGACAAAAGAACTACTTCTAAATTAGTGAGGATTTCTCTCATGTGTTGTTACGAGTGGATGCCAATCTGTTGGTCATCTCTTGAAAGAATACCCTGCTTGGTTGAATCGGATGGGTTAGTTGGTACAGATATTGGTGTTGGCAGGTTGCTACAGGAAGGGAATTTTGAACCCATGAATTCAGCTTGCTCTGGCTTGTACTGTTGTTTCCTCTGCCAACAGCTGCTTTAAAAGAACAAGATCTACTGACGCCAAATTACTTGCTGTTCTTGCAGAAAAACCTCAGAGTGACATCAGACCTCCTATAGGACGGGGAAGGATGCAGAATATCCATGATGGATCTCACCTACCTGCAGAGAAGCAGCTTGAACTGAGACTTAGAGACTTCCTTTTGGACATTGAAGACAGAATCTACCAAGGAACATTGGGGGCTATTAAGGTATTTGTAAATGGTAGCATGTAGGAACACAGTGGTGCCGTCAAGTCTGTAACTTAAATGAGAACTCTTGAATGCTGTGGTTTTACTAAAAGCATAATTAAATTAAATGTAGACAGTAATGGGTACTAAAAGTTTGTGTCCTTTGATTCTTTAGAAACCTCAAATTTGTATGTTTCCTTCAGGTTACAGACAGACAGGCTTGGAGAGCAGCCTTAGAGCATGGACGATATGAGTTTCTGAATGATGAAAACAAAGAAAATGGTATTATTAAAACTGTGAATGAAGAACCTGAAGAAATGGAAACTGATGATCAAGATAAATTCATTGTGAAAGACAGGTAAGAGCTATAGCTTAAATAATGGTTCTTCTCTTTGAGTTTTATAGCAGTGCTCTGGTTTTGTTTGGTTGGGGGTTTTTTGACCTTCAAATTATTATTACCCTCAAATTCTTCCATATGGTGATTTTTAAGATTGTGAATCTTAAAATGTGAGATTTTGCATTGGTTTATAAGTCTCTAAATGATGCTGTTCTATTACCATGTAAGACTAAGGCACCAATTTTTACAACTTTCAGTAGTCAGATATTACACTGTTCAAAGTGAACATTAATTATCAAAGAAGGAACATGTGGATTCATTTTAAAATAATTTTAAGTGCAGGGAAAAATTAAACTGGCAATTGATGTTTTGTTTTCCAGAAGAACCCCCCCCTCCAAAAACCCCCCAAACTGAAAAAACCTCACACAAACAAACAAAAAAAACCTCCAACAAGACACAAAACCAAAACCCACCAAACAAAACAACAAAACAAAAACTCCAATTTCTGAAATGGAGTGTTGAAAAGGAAAAATGGTAATAGCACCATATTGCTGGTTGAACTGGCCAGTGTACCTCATGAGTCACAGTAAGAACCACCAGGGTAACAGGCCATGGTCTGGATTAACTTTAAGCATGGCAGCGAAACGGAGATGTGATCTTACAAGTTTAGGAATGATAATACTTCTGTAGAGCAAGCTGCAACATAGTAAAAGAAAGGAAACCTCAAATCCTACAGTGTTGTAGCTGTTCTGTGATGTTCTGTTTGGTTTTTAAACAAAGACTTGAGACAGATGTGGGTCTCTGATACCAGTTCTTGTTGTAAATCGAACTTCAGAAATCACAGAAATGGTGAAGATTTCCAAATTCTTAATTCTCAGAAGTTATATACTTCTCAGAAATAAAGGTCCACCTTAATATAGTTAATACATACAAAATTGTATGTCTTGATAGGGTGTGAATCTTGAAATACTTCACGAAAAAAGATTCATTCAAGACAGTCATTGTACTAACGTACTGTTTGCCTTATGTATTTTGTGAGGCTTTCTGCTGTTAGACTTTTATAAAAGCTGTATTTCTCAGTGGACTAATGAGTGCTGTGTTGGATGTTGGGAATTTAAAGTTCTTCGAGTTGTTCTCCCATTTTATTTCAGTTCTTGTTCATCACTCTGAATTAGAGTTTTCCTTTAAGACTGTCCTTTGAATCAGAGTTCTCTAGTTGCATGCAAAATGGATGGGGTCATCCTTTATATTAATCACACAATTTACAGACGTTTGGTTCTAGAAAACCACAATAGAGAAATAATCCCCTGTTTTAACTGAGAAGCTGAAATTTATGTTTCCACTTATGCTGGGTACTTGTTCAGTGCCACCTCTCAGCTCAACTGCAGAAGTTTGTAGCTTAATTTTTTTCCATTCGATACTGACTCCATCAGAGTTTCTGAGTAAAGTCTACTCTAATAAAGTCTTGCATATTAAATCAGACTATGGAATTCTGAAATCATGTGACAGATTGCTTTTGATGCAGGGCTTTTTATCCATTTCAGAGCAAGTGACATCTCATTAAGACCTTGGAGTTTGACTAGTGAAATGTAAATAACTATGCAGCTTTCTTTCTGTTTGCTTTCAGGCTCTCAAAATGTGTGTGACTGCAAAATACAATGAACAGCTTTTAAGTGTGAAAAAAGAACAGGGACAACCAAAAGCATTGCTTATTCACGAGAATAAAGCAGAATCCAGGCAGTCTTAATTAGTTGGTTTTTTATAAACCCCAAGTAGAAATTGAATTTTATTTTCAGTGGTGTGAGTTGCTCTCATACATGTTGCTTAATGCTTGTGGTTCAGAATGATTAACTACACTTTGAAATGATTACTTAGTCTTTTGGTCCTGTTTTATTGGAAAACTACCTCTTTGGTGTTTTGTTTGATTGGTTTCAGGGGGTTTTTAGGTTTGTTTTTTTTATTGTTCGGGAGGTTTTTTTAGCACCCTTACATAAGAAGTTAGTATTTTAGGGAGATCCTCCAAGGATGAGAACATACAAGTTAACAATTCTTGATTTACATTTTTAAATTACTTTGTTTTTATTTTGTTTATTTCCTTTTCAAAAATCTTTTGAATTGTAGGGGTCTGTGTACTTCTGCAAATGGATGTGTTCTAAAAGGCTACACTTCACCACTGAAAGTGTTTTCAGCGATGAATGATTGGGACTATATTCTTCACTGAAATCTGTCATAATCTGGCTGATGGAGGTTGTGTCAGATTTTCTGGAAACATTAATAATTGTTTTGAAATTTGTCATCCACATTTCTTGCAATTTGGATAACTGTTACCTAAAGATGATTTATCTAGATGAACTAGGCTAACTGAGAAAACATAGGAACTGGGATAACTAATGTGTCATACTGGTTCATGTCCGTAATCCATGTACATGAAGTTAAAATAAGAAGTTGCTGTGGATACATACATGTGCAAATATCCCTGGTGTTAAATTCAGAGCCAAAGATAATTTAATACCTTTCTCTTTTAGACTTGTTGGGTTAAAAACCGAAGCTCCAAGTGCTGCATCAACAAGTACAAGTACTCCTCAGCCAGTCAGTAACGTGGTCCACTACTTGGCATCTGCACTGCTTCAGATAGAACAAGGAATTGAGCGCAGGTTTCTCAAGGCACCTCTTGGTAAGTCTCAGAATTGAAACTATGTCTCTAATCTTGTGTAAGATTTTGTAACTAACAAACCAGCCAAGCACATCCACCCCAATACTGCAGTAAAACCCCTACCGTGAACCCACTTGGTTTTTTTGTAAGATACTGGGTGCTTTAGAAGGACATCTTGGGGAAAAGAAAAAAGTTAACACACCCACATATATATATGTATATATTAAAATATATATATATATATATATATATAAAATGTATTAATTAACAGCAAATTTTACTCTTAAGTACATGCTTATTTAACATAGATTGTTTCAGTGAGTTTATGTGGCCGTACAGTTTTACTGATGCATTGGGAGATAAATTATGCCCTTAGGCAGAAATGATCAAGCTTTGTGGGGGAATACTATAATTCAGAATTACTGTTGAGGCCAGTTCTAGGTTGTAAAAATGTGTGCTGCTTTTTATACCGTTTCAGTGAAAGCAATATAGGCCTGGTGTATCTGGATCACCTTGTTCAGCAATAACAGAATACTTATAGTAAGTGTAGGAAAGATTTACGTTGCAAACTTTTAAGATTCTTAGGTTTTGCATTTATACTGTAAAACTTGGAAATAAAAGGTTGCAAGAAAAATTTAAACCAAAGCAGGATTATAGCTTGACTTTGACACATATTCCTTACTTGGCTTCCTCTGATGGGGCTCCAGATGTGAGAGAGAAGGGTCCAAAGTGCATAAAGTGACTTTGTTTTCCCATGATCCCTCAGGTCTGGATTCCTTAGAATCCTTTTACAGCTCAGAAGTGGAGTTATATCTTAGAGAAATGTGTAAAGGTGGTTCCTACTTCCCAAGGTGGCTGTCTTAGTCAGATTTCCTGTCTGGATGGCACACTGGGGATGAGCTGTGCTCTGTGCTTGCCGGGCTGCTTTACCTCTCAGCTCTGGTTTGTCAGCGCAGCGCACTCCAGGATCCTCCAGAGTACCAACTGCTACACACCCTGGTAGACTGATACTCTCCTCTCATAATCTCTGTGTATAAAATCCTTATGCTCTGGCAGACTCTGCTGTAGTAGTTGAAGACGAAGATGCAGGTTTTGGTGCGTTAACACAAGATATTAGTGCCCTGTGGTGCAGTTGACCTGAAGTTGTTTCTGCATTTTGGCAGCTCCTGCATGGAGCCTGCTGTCTGGGTATCAGTTGCCACTGAAGATGGGTTTGTGCTATAGATCTGTGCCAGAGACTGACACGTGGGCACGGGTTCCCTTCCACAAGCTTTTGATATCGGTGTGATGACCTCTAGAAGAGGGAAGTGCAGCAAATGGTTGAGATGAAAGGGGAGAGCACAGGAATAGTTTAAACCACAGCTGTTTAAAAGCTTTACTTGGCTTAGTGTTCGGTCAGCTCAGATATGTGTGCACTTTCTAAGCCAGGCATGATACAGCTTATTTCCTGCTATATGACTAGATTTGCAACCTGTGCAACAGTTAACTGACAGTACCGCTAGCATTTGTCCTACTTTTCATATACAAGTTGTAAATACATTGTTCATTATATGCTTCCATTTCTACGCGGGGTGTGAGAGTGTTTTGCCAACGGCCCCCTTCTGACAGTTGTAAGTTTACTATTTCCCTAAGGGGAAGAACATGGTTATTAGAGGTTACGGCCGTTGATCATGGATCCTGAGTTAGAGGAAGAAGACTAAAAGAAGAAAAATGTCCTAGAAGAATTGGAGAGAAAGTTTCTGTGTCTTTTTTTTTGGTAGTTTCAACTCTACCATAACCTTACATTGGTTCATGTTTTTGCCTTACCTTTGGAATGATGGTGTTTTGGTTTTTTTTAACTTGGAAATTCTATTCTCTCTTAGGTGTTTTATACTGAGTGACAGAGGGAGTATATAAGGAAAGCAAATGTACATGTTTTGCATGTCTTAAATCTCTGATGTTTGTTTACTGTAGCGTGCCTGTGCATCTCTTCTGCTGTGAAAAAATGCTACTGCTCTAAGATTACAGTAATGTATAGAATAACCTACATTGCTGAGAAGCAGGAAGGATCCCAGGTGTTCTCTGCTCTGGCTTACTGCCCTAACCATTAAGCGACGGTGTTGGGTTCCCTCTTCCTTTTTGGTGCCAAATATCTCATGTTTTCAGTTTCGTAATGGGCTGCTTTTAGCAGGAGGTGAATCTGAATGAAGGCAAGATTGCGTATGTGTAACAGACAAAGAAAAGTTCTCTACTGAGCTTGGCAAGGAGGTGTTTATAGTGCTACTAAACCATTTAATGAAAAGTAGATGCTTCGTTTTCAGGACTGTCATGTGCTCAGAGCTGTGATGCATCTTTTTCCTGACCCCTGTAGAGTGTGGCCATCATTATTCTTATGATAGAAATTAGCTATAAGTTTGTAACCACTGGGTTTTAGTTTGAGGAGTTACTGGCTTTGACTGTTCCTATACAGATTACTGTGTCTCTGCAGCATTTTCTTTTTTTTTCTAACAGGAGGGTTGTTTTTTTAATAGTTGTTCCAGTTATGTAAGGGAACCAGCTCCTAGACAAAGTGCCTTGCATATCTGTTTCTAATGTTAAATCTGATAATCCCAACTTTTTGGCTGATAGACTTACCGTTGAAGCAAAAATATTGGAAGTCAAGGAAGTGCTAGGAGTTCTGTTTTGGTAGCAATACAAGGGAACACTTGCATTAAAAAGAGTGCCCCCGCATTTCTGCTTTAAACCCCATTGAAAATGCTCTGTCTTTGTCATTGTTTCAGTTCTTGTTTTCACTGCAAAGTTTCTTTGCCCTCTCCATCCCCCCCTTTACTCTACTCTGTTCCTGTTAGAGAATGGAGCCATACTTAACAATTTTTAGTTTTCATTTATGGCTGCTAGTCCTAAAGCCAGCACACTGAAATTCCCTGCAGTCACTGGCAGGTTTATGCCGGTGGCCTCCAGGGTGCAGAGCAGACAAAGGGACCCGGCACAGCAATAAAAGGACCAGCTGCTCCTCCCAGCTCCGTTTTTGTCTGAGGCTCTATCAGGCTGCCAAGAGCCTTGCTGGTGATTCTGATAGGTTTAGAGTTGAGGTGCATACCAAATGTTCAAGTGGAAGAGCAAGAAAAGACTGACAGAGAAGATAGTGATGTGAAAGGAGATCTGGAAACCCCAGAAATGGCCCCCTCAGCCTCTCAGAGCTGCTAGATGCCCACTAATCTTCTATTGTCTGGTGATTAAATGTAACATGATTTGAATTGTATGCATTTCTTAATTTTGAACTGTCTTTTAGAAATCCTTTCATTAAATATTTAATATTATTGTGAAAATTTGGTTTTTCTTCCTTCAGTGCAGCCCAAGGTAATGTTTGGGAAGAGTCATGGAAAGGAGGGGGTGCAGTTGCAGTACGTTGTTTTCCTGCAAAACTTTTGGAGTTAAGATGTAAAAAAGCCTTTTTCTTTTTTAAATAGTTGTTTGAAGGAAACTCTGAAGTGCTGCTTCTAAGAAAAAAATGGTTTGGGAAAGAAGTAGTACAAGCAATTTTTGTTACAAATTTTGTTTCTTTCATGATATAAATTTACTTTTCCTTACATTTCAAAATACTTTGTAATGCAGTAATAGGTCTCATCATTCCTTTTACAGAGATGTGAAAGTTGAGGTATAAAATGATGAAGTGATTTGGTTGCCCTGGAGTTCAGTGAGGCATCCATAAAAAAAGTCTGCCTTCTGTACTAGTTCAGGACTTCAGTCATTTAAGCATCCTTCAGATTTCCATGCAAAAGGTTGGATTCTAATTCATGGGAGCACCTTTGAGACTGATGGAGGGAACCATTTGCCTACTTTGTAACTTGTGCCACGCACTTCTTGCGAGACAAAAAACCCCAAACTAACTTTTTTTGCTCATTTTTGCTTGTCTTTATTCCATTCCTTTCTTTTTAGATTTTGATTATCTTTGTTTCCTCTACTCCCAAAGTTGTTTCCTTTCATATTTATAATTGCCCTCATAATAGCATCAGACATCTCCCAGCAGTATCCTGGGATGTGATTAGTGTATGCACATACTTTGTTCTCATGCTTTCATTACTTCCCTGCAGAGTTTTATGAGCAGAGGCAGCAAAGGGTGAAATGGGCTTCTTTATGATGAAGAATTTTTGTTTACTCTTCAGAGAAGACAGTCAAGGAAGGTGCCTTGTAGTTGGAGCAGATGAGGTTAACTATGGCTCTTCCTTCCTGGGAGGTTATTTCATCATTTTAATGCTCGAGATCACTCCTGCACAAAAATACCCAAAGTGTGTTGTTTCAGGTGGACAGATGAACTAATTCTCTTGGTCCTTGAGAACTGTGCCCATAACCTGGCTACATTTTTTGAGATGTGAGGAGGTTTGTGGTAGCACAGACCAGACAAACTGTTTGCTGAGAGAGAAACCTGTGGTTAGTGTCTGCTCCTGTGGCCATTTTACCAGAGATGGACAGAAAGGTAAGGCAGGGTAGGCTTCAGAGCTTTCAGTTCAAGCCTTCTGTTTGTAGTGGGAGTCAAAGTAGACACTGGGATGTGCAATTCCTCCATGCACAGTACTGTCTTACCCTTCACTGTGTGCACATATTAGAATCACTGTTCAAGTCACATTTTTAGACTACACAAGTGTAGAATATAAAAATTAATTAAAAATAATCTGCCATGCTTCAAAAAGGTATTTGAAATAACTCTATGAATTTAATGTTAGGTAATGCAGAAGATGATGAAAGGCACCACTGGGGGTATAAAAGGAGGAAGAGAGTGAAAGACAAGACTAGTCAGAGAGATGGTAAATTTTAAATGTTATTTGTATTGCTAAGAATTAGAAAGCATTGAATATTTTATCAGGTTTTCTTTTTTTATTGTTTTTTATTTAATTAATTTTGTAGCCAGTTCCTTACAGTGAAGGAATTGTGGTATTGAAGACAAAGGTTTAAACATGGGTACTGAAACAATACAGCTCAAATATTTAAAACTAAGAAAAAGGTTTCTGCAACCAGAAATAAAGAACTGTATTTTCTTTTTACCACTTGGGGACCAAAATCTGCATGTTCACGTAATCCTGGGTTTTTTTTCCCCTTCCTTTTAATGTCCCCATTTTTTCTGAAACTTACAGCATTGTGCAACTGCATATCCTTTCTAGAAACACTAGAATGGAAAACCCTTCCCTGAACTCAATTAGCTATTGATAGATGAGTGCATAGATCTGTCAAATGACTTCATTTGCATTGTAGCAAGGCTTGGAGGACTTAGCTGACAGAAGGGTATCCCACTGTGCAGTGTAGAGCTGCTCAGACACAAAGGAAGAGGCCATTTCTCCCTCCAAGTTAACAATGTAAATGAGAAAGATGATGGATGGAAGAAAGCAGTGTTATTCTTATTTTACAAATTGGGATCTGAAACAGTGAGTGTTGTTTGGCTTGTTTGTTTCAGCAGCAGGACATGCTGAAGCAGGTTGTGGCCAGTGATTTTCATCTCTACTTGCTCTGCAAATCTGCGGTTGCAGTGTATTTGTTGTGTTGCGTGACGAACTATATTGGTGAACCAATCCAGGCTGAAAATAACCTCCAAATAAAAGTAATAATGCTCAAGCTGCCATTGTTAGCAAAAGAAATGCTTGCTAAACTATGTATGTGCTTAAGATAAAGTTCTTTGTAAGAGTTACAGTACAAACCTGATTTAAGTGGTTTTAATTTTCTTACTGAATTTTTTAAAAATCCATGGAGGTATACTGCAGTGCTGTGAAAAGGACCTTGTCCACTGTCTTCAGAAGACTGAACTTAACACAGGAAGCCTAAGGACTAAGTAATAGGAAATGTTAGGAAATACAGGTTTGCAGTTCAGGAGTGGCTGTATTTTATTGATGAAGCTGTGTTGCCTGTTTATCCTCTGCCTTCTCCCATCACTTCTCTTGTGCTGCTTGCTGCTAATGCAAATGTATGCAAGATTAGACAAATCCTGGCAGCCCGTTGATGAGAAGGCAGAAGGACCTTGCCAGGAGAGCAATTAATCTCATTTTTGTTCTTTTTTTGTTTGTTATTAGATATTTTCTCTTCCTATTCCTGAGAATAAATCATTTGGCAGACCAGGTGCATCACAGGCCATTTGTGTGCCCACTGTCAGTAGTGCAGCAGGCAGAGTGGCATTTTATATTAGAGTGCATTAGTCAGCTGAGATCACGCAGCAGTAGCTGGACTGTCACTTTTAGAAGGGAGGTCTGCGGACGTTTCCATAATCAAAAGCACTGTTGTATTGTCTCTTCCTGTCCTCAAACCTTCTTACTTTAAAATGCAAGAAATAACTTTCAGCTTCAATAAAGAAATTAGCTTTCTGCTCAGCAGCAGCAATGCAGGGTGTCATTTATACCTTCTTTTTTCTCTTGGGTCCTCAAACAGCCTCTTTGCTTCTCTAGTTCCCAGCTGCCCATTCCCATTCAGTACTGTCCCCCTAACTATTCAGTCTGTGTGTTTGTTTGTGTGGCCACTTCCATGGCCTGGATTGCAAACCAAAACTATTTGAAAATACCATCTAATTTGCAACTATTCCCCCCCACCATTTATTTCTAACATCATTAGGAACCCAGGTGTTACTTGGCTTCACACTTGGGTACCACAGATTCCTGTGTGCTACATTGCTTAAAAGGTATTAAGGAAACAGTTATATTTCATCCAGGTCCGTCACCCAACCTGGTCAGCCACACAGAGATGCAGGTGCTTGTGAAGGCAGAGGGCAGGGCAGGAATGAAGGCACTGAGGCATGGGCAGAGGGCTGAAAGGCTCTCTGGTAGACTGTACTGGAGCGAGTGTGGGTGAAAAGTGCCCTTCAAGCTGTTTCTTGCCAGTGAAGTTTCAGGTACTTTTCTTTAAACACTTGGGGATTTCCAAATGTAAATACAAAGGCAGGTAAATTGTACATGTGATCATTTTTTCATAATCTTAAGTAATCTTTTATATTTTATAAATTAAATCAAATTGTTAGGTTTCCAGGTTGATATCAGAGTTTACTGTTTAATTCATGACCTATGTATGTACAAGTTCTAAGTTGAATAGGTATTGAAGAGTAAAATCTTAAAGCTTTAGCCTCTTGGAAACTATGGAGAAAAAATACTCCAGTATTGAAGAGGTAAGACAAAGGTTGAGATATTATCCCAGTTTGCTACTGCTGTCTGCTTGACAGTCACAGTATTAACTCATATTCTAGAATAACCTGGATCTTTGAAAAAGAAGTTTGATAATTCTGTGGGGGTTTGTCATTTTTCTTATTTTTTTAAATCCCCTTCTTCAATGGAAGATGCCAGTGATGGTGGACGGTCCTATAAAACAGTTCTGGATCGCTGGAGGGAGTCACTTCTTTCTTCTACCAGCTTGTCCCAAGTCTTCCTTCATCTGTCTACATTGGATCGAAGTGTCATCTGGTCCAAGTCCATCCTCAATGCTCGCTGCAAAGTGTGTCGGAAGAAAGGCGATGCAGAAAGCATGGTGCTGTGTGATGGCTGTGATCGAGGATATCATACCTACTGCATCAGGCCCAAGCTGAAGGTATCTCAGGAAAAAGAAGTGCTTCCTTTTTACACAGAACTTGAATAGTTCTTATAACTTAATTGTATATTGCTAATGCTTTTTCCTCTCCTTTTCCCCTTCTGTTTCTAGGTCATTCCTGAAGGAGATTGGTTTTGCCCGGAGTGCCGACCAAAACAGCGCTCTAGACGCCTCTCCTCCAGACAGAGACCTTCTGTGGAAAGTGATGAAGAGACTGCTGAACAGCTAGAAGGGGAAGAAGAGGCAGACTACGATGAGATGGGACAAAGTGAGGAGGAGCATTATGAAGAAGAGCAAGATGAGGAAGATGAATCTCAAGAGGAGGAAGAGATAAGGTAAATAGACTTTAAAATACCACCTTGATCATTATGTGGAGTAATTTTTCACATAAGCATGTCTCTTGAAGGTCTAGTTTGAAAAAGATGTTTATTTTTAGACAAACGGCAGCTCTTACGAATTTGGCTCTTACCAAAGATTTAATTCTGACAAAAGCTTGAGTTCCTGGACTTAGGCCCACTTTTCAGGATAAAAATTCCAACTTTGGATGTATGGGTGAGAGAAGGCCATCAGAGCTGCAGTTCTGTACAGCTACTGTTTGAATGTAAAGTGGAGAGGGTTTCAAACAGTGAAGGTTTTCTGGAGAAACCCTGGAGTTAGTTTTGTCCAGTTTTGAATTTTGGAGGACTAGATGCATACTGTATTAGAACATTAGAGAAAGCAATCCATCGGAGGCCATGTGGCATTGGGAAGGCTTGTGAGGACTAATGCAGTAGCTGTTTAAAAAAGGCCAACAAACAAACCACACCACCCTTACCCCCTGAAAAAGCCCCCTAAAGCCATAACAACACCAAAACTAACAAAAGCCGAACAAACAACCCAAGAAAACATCCTTGAAAAACAACCAACCAAGAAACCCTACACAATCAACTAAATAATACAAAGTGATCATTTCAGTAAAAATTTTATTTGATACACATGCCAGCAACATAAAAATTGAAGGAAACATTTCTGATCTCAGTATTTTTCTTCTTTTTGGTACAGTCTTTTGAACTGACTGAAGCAAGTTATTTACAGCTCTGACAGTTGAAATGCAGTAGTTGGAGAGAATGTGCATATCCTTGAGAAATAAATTTATCTTTGGGATCTTCTCTCTCCCCTGTAAAGGAAGGGGAGTCTTGAGTATTAGTTATAAACCCTGACCAGAGCATAACTCTTATATGTATCATTTTACAACTGCAGTTTATTTATGCGGCTGATAATAATGTTCAGAAATCCTAGTAGTTAAACACTTGCTGTGAGAAAGAACTGATTTAAAGAAATTGATAGCTGGTGCTCCAGTTAATGTATTCCTGTTGCATAAGCTGCAAAGGTGATCAGAATTCTGAGCATTTCTTTAAGGTATGTACACCACATAATATTTCATTAAGAGACCCCAGAGCAGTATTTAAGGTAATGGTAATTATGGGTGATGGGTAATAATGGGTGACTGCATCAGGTTACAAGCCAGCTGCTTACCAGTTCAACCTTGAATGGCTGGGTTTCTTAAATGCTGAATTAGAAAACTGAGGGAAAAGAGACGAATGGAATTTTGGAATAAATAAACGTAACTGTTCACTTTGCAGCCCATCAAAGCAAGGAAGATCCCAGGTCAAGTTTCCATTAAAAATGAGAGCAGCCAAACTCAACAATCCGTTCTCAAGTCAGAACAGCCAGCGTCAGGCAAGATACGCTTCTCGGAGCCAGCAAATTGAATCTTCATCAAAAATTACCAGAAGGGGTTTGAGAAACATAAAATCAGCCTCTTCAGCAGTGACAAAGCCTACTTTAAAGCTTAATAGCCGGACCACTCGTCAGAGCCAAAGTTCATTACAAGCAGATGTTTTCGTGGAATTACTCGGTCCTCGAAGAAGACGAAGAGGAAGAAAGAGTGCTGATAACACACTGGAAAACAGCCCTTCCAACTCCCTTGGATTTAGAATTGTTGATACAGCAGACTCTAGTGAACGGCTTAGGAAGTTTCCAGTTTCTGCTTCAAAGCTTTCTCTTCCTGTTGCTGAGCCCAAGAGAAGAGGCAGAAAACGACAATCCACAGGTTAGAGAAACGCGTTTATCACAGCAAAATCCATGTTCTGTTCCTTGCTAAAATATTTGTGTGGTAGAGCAAGGAGACTAGAAGTGGTGGTTGAAGGCAGTTTTGCCACTTCCAATGAGAGTTTTTCTTCTGCAGTGACAGAAGTGAAAAAATTTTTTTTGAAATTAAAAATAATTTCAGCCATCTGAGATTTATCATATCCATATTTGAAATTCCATATTTGCACACAATATGCTCTATAATAAGTGGATAGAAAATTTGAAAATGCTTTAACCCACACAAATGCAAATATTTACTCATAGCTTTTTGGTTTTGTTTTATTAAAGAATTAAACAGTGAAGAACACAGATAAAGGCAAGTTAGTGAAATTGGGAATATATACATGCAATGAGAAACTGCTGCCAGTAGAAAAATGTTGTCTGTCTGGTACAGGGCCAACAGTGTCCTTGCTTGTTAAGGCAATAGTTTGATGGTAAGGAAGTACTTGGAAAGATACAATAACCTTTTAAAAACAAAAAAGACCCAGTGCAAGACTGAAGAGTGTAAAAGAGCTTGCCACTCCAGTGTGGCAGCCTTGTATTCTGCACCATTTCTGTCCGTCACCATTCAGAATTTCTGAGCTTTTCCTTTAACCACCCTGCTGACTACTCTTGAAAGCAGATAAAACCACTCTGAATAGAGGTTTTGTGAAAGTAAAAGTTATGAGCAGGCAGCTTATTCTGGTTTTTCTCTAATAGGGCTTTTCTTCAAGTGTTTAACAGATTGTTTTAAGATTGAATTCAGTGGAAAAAAATCATTTCCAAAATTAATGCAATGGAGGAGGCACCCAGCTAAGTCCTGATACTTAGCATTTTGTATGACGAGAGAGACATTTTAGTAGTAAGACACAAGACTGGAGTATAGCTAATACTTTAGGCCAAATTACATGCCTTGTGCTTTTAAACTATAGTTTTAGTACCCCAAAATAATGGTGTTTCACTTTCTAAAAATTTTTTTAAGATTTTACTTGTCAGGCTTTAATTTTTATCTGGTGGGGTGTTTGGTTGGTTTTTTTCCAGAATCTCCTCCGATACTGAACAGGAGAAGTTCAGGACGTCAGGGGGGAGTCCACGAACTCTCAGCTTTTGAGCAACTCATAGTGGAACTGGTACGACATGATGACAGCTGGCCTTTCATGAAACTGGTTTCCAAAATCCAGGTAATTGACAGAACTGTAGAGGGAATAGTAATGGCTGAGAGTCCTGCCTGCTGCCAGTAAACCTTGGGAATTTATAGCATGGTCCCAACAGGGGGATAGAGCTAAGCAGTGGGATGCAGGAGAACTCGTGCATTTCAGCTCAGGTATTTGGTGCCAGCAATAACTTCTACAATTGATACAGTATCGGGAAAATTTTAAATATGCTTTTCATTGGGCATTTAAAAATGTGAAATGCTTTGGTTTGAAAAAAAACCTAACCAACAAGTACAGCACAGGACTGCTAAAGGTAAGCTTGCGGTTATTAATTAATTAGTTGAATTAATCTTTAATTTATGCAAAGACATTCTGAGAACAGACCTGCGATAAATAATAAGATAGAAACAACTTCATGCTGATGTTAACTATAATGCAGTAAAAAGATGATCTTGTAGCTTCATTCTGAATTTCCCTCTTGTTTAAATTTCAAAATATTGCATGATAAAGTGGGTACCCCAAAGTAAGTGCTGCTCCAGAGGTTCTAACTACAATAAAAGTTCCCAAAGCTGCTTTCTGCAGGCTCCACTGGCTTGTCAGTTGTAAGGCACTGCTGGAACTATCCAACCCTGTCAAAGTGCCTGTCTTTTCCAAGCCTTCTGGGGCAACTCTGCACAGACGTTCTTGGTGATCTAGAGTTTGGTGTTTAAGTGCTCTGTTAAAATGATCAGTGATAACTGTTTAATGAAGATCTGAAACTCTGAATTCAGAGTCATAAATAGTTGGAAGGATTAATCTGTCTGGACAAAGGGAATGATGTACAAATATGAATGAAAGAAGTAGGCATAGAGGAGGAGGACAGGAATTTTGAATGAAGTGGGAGATTAGTGATTGCCTACTAGAGTATTGGAATTATGTTGGGAAAGGCAAGAATCATCTGGTGAATGCAAGGAAAGATGGAGAATTCAACTTAATTTTGATCCTGAAACTAAACTGCTAGAATTCAGTGCATTCTGGTTTGCCTGAATCAATCACTAAGAGATAATCTCTGTATAGTTGGAAGGAATAACCCATACCTGACCCAAACTTTCTTCATCATGATAGAAATTTTGGTTTAAACTTTCAGCTGCCTTTAAGACAATGTAAAGAATACATCTAATGGTCAGTGCACAGCAAGCCAGAAAGAATGACTTTTCTTTTTAGTAATTACATAAACAGCACTTCTAAAGGGAAAGGAATGAAAAAAGTCAATTTCATTCTGTTTCTCTACTCATTCTTCCTTTAGGTTTATTTGCAGGTTGCACTTGATCTATAGTAAAATTACAGGCCATAACCAAAACCTTGGTTTTAAAACATACATGATGGTGCATGTGGGTATCACATTTGGATCAGATAACCTTTTTCTTTTGCTTCCCCCACCTCACTTTGTGAGACAGTCACCCTAGACTTGGTGCTGACTGGAATTCAAAATTGGAGCCAAGTGATCAGTACACTTAAAGGTTAGGCAGTCCTTTTCTCCCCTCACTCTTGATCACATAGATGTTGTTCTGGAGTGGCAGTTTATCTCTGGTCCTTGCGTACAATCTCCTGCTTGCTGCAGAAAGGTTCACTACCTTCTCTTCAACGCGAGTAGATGGAATCTCAGAATTCTGAATGAATAGTGATGGAGTCAAAATGGTCATTACTCAGGATTAAAGAGCTTTTAACATTGTAATATATTACAGGAAAAATAAATTTTAAATATTGGAAATAATTTTTGTACTTGACAGGTGGGAATGGATGGAACAGCATAGTGCTTATCTGTTCAAGCAATTTTCTTACAGTTGTTCACAGGGCATTTAGGAGTAGATTTATTCATTTAATTTCTGGCTAATGTTTGTTGTAGTCTGCTATTTGAATGATACAAAAAAAGGAAAAAGCAGTGCCTGAAAACTAGTATTCAATTCAGGAAATGAAGGTAGTTGTGTAGGACTCCTCTGTTTATTTAAAAATAAAACATAAATGCTTTTTGCTGATACATGATTTCCTTAATGTTTTACATAGGCAGAATTTAAGCTTCCATTTGTTTGTCCATGAATCTTTTTGTTTGGATTTTTTTTTAGGTACCAGACTACTATGATATCATCAAAAAACCTATTGCCTTAAATATAATCCGTGAAAAAGTGAATAAATGTGAATATAAGTTAGCATGTAAGTATTATTTATTGAAGGGGGTATATTGTACCATGTTCTCTCACTTTAAATTCTTGTCCTAAAATAGAACTGCATCAGATGATTAGAAGGCTGAAATTGTGTTTGGTTTGGGGTTTTGTGGTGTGTTTTGGTTTTTTTAAAAGAGCAGTTACTAATTTTTTTTAAATAAGATCTGTTGAACATAGATCCTTCACTACTAACATACATGATGGGTAGATAAAAAATGGGCAGCTATGAAGCTTCTAGTAATTTCTCAAGCCTTTGATGTCAATGAGTGACACTGATGAAATAATTAGAAAAGGTACTGGTGTTCCTGTCTGATTTGTGTTTCCTGTACCGATAATCAGAGAAATTTAAGAATGTTTACATGGCACAGCACCGATACAATGATACAAACTCGATACACGTGAAGACATTTTTGTGTTGCAGCTCTGTGTAGGATCGCTGTATTAATTTACTGATGTCATACTGCTTTATCACACTGCTGTCTGATGACTTGAGACATGCTAAATTAATTTATTTTATTCACTAGCTGAGTTCATTGAAGATATTGAGCTGATGTTTTCAAACTGCTTTGAATACAACCCTCGTAACACAAGTGAAGCAAAAGCTGGAACTAGACTTCAAGCTTTCTTCCACATTCAGGCTCAAAAGCTTGGACTTCCAATCACATCTGGTAATGTGGACCACACCGCTCCCGTGGCAAAGAAGTCACGAATCTAACCTCTGCCTTCCAAAGGATTTTTTGAGGGAATTTATTACATTCATTAAAATGGGTTGTTAAATTGCGCAGTCGTCATGTCTATTTAAAGCAATAACAACTGTTTAACCACCTTGAAGTGTGGCCTGCACTATATTCTCAATATAATATTAAGCACTCAGGAGAATGTAGGAAAGATTACCTTTGCTACAGTTTTATTCAGTGTCTAATAATTTTGATAGATGTACTGGATACAGTACTGGTTTACAGAGGTTTTGTACATTTTTAATACGTTCATGTGTCCAGATATCTTCCAGAAGTACTTTGTTTTTTCCTGCACAAAATAACCTTGTTTCATCCTCTAGATTCTGTGGGAGCTGTGGTATTGAGGGCTTTATCAACTCAGAGAAAATCTTCTGCTGTAGCACAGTTGAAGAAACTGTGTGTGTTTTTAAAACTTGTTTGAGCATATCTTCTCAACACTAATGAGTACAACTGCATATCTTTTCAAGTACTGTACCAGTGCTGGCTGGAGGTATTCGGTCTGAGTTTATTAAGTAGATATTTATTTAGCATCAAAGTAATTTGTGAATTTGTTTTGTATTTATAAAATTTGTACTTGGGGCAAAAAAAAAAAGCCCCATAACTTTTTTAATTTTGGGGGGTGGGGTTTTGTTTGTTTGTTTGTTTATTCCCCTCTGACTTGATGATCAATCAATAAATACTTTCTTGTGTCCCTGGCAGTTCTTCTAGCAATGAGTAAATTTGCAGGACTGTACTCGTAAATTTCTACATACAACTTTGGAAGTGTACAAATAAAATGACACATTTTTTCAAAGTATGTTGAGCTTGGACTTCCTCTTGAGTTGTACTGCTACACCACCTTCCCATTAACTTATGAGGACAGTCTGCTGGGGGCAACACAGCAGAATCTGGTTCCAATATGAGTACCCCAACCAGCACTTTGGGCAGCTGTAACCACTGTGATACCTGGCCTCTAGGGATGCAAGTGTCCATCAGTATGTACAGAGTAACTTAAGTAGTGTAAGTTACGTGGATCTTTAATTTGGATCTCTTACAGTGTAAAACCTCACAGATTTGTTCAGTTGACCAGCAGTTTCTTTAAGCTATCCTTACTATCCTTGAGAGTTTTACTTTCAGTATTTATTAATTTAAATTTATTAGGCTCAGTTTGAGTGAATATCTTTAAATCAGTCCTGCCCTCTTGGAGATATACCACACTCTGCGCAAAAAGCGTGGAACGAAGTTTGGGGGATGGGAGAGAGAGGTAGGAAAAACTGAAACATGAGGCTTGCTGCTGCAGCATCTTTTCCCCGTGTTTATGCAGCTTGTGTTAAAGGGTTAAAACCTGAATATGCTCCTAACAATTGCTTGCTATGTAGTTGTGGGCTTTCTTTGGCTGCTGTAGTGCTTACCTTGCCTTAGAGGTGGGTAAGAATGGGCATTCCCTTGAGCCTAGGGAATGGGTGGCAGTGGATAGGAGACTGATCAGTTTGAAGTGTTGCAGTTGTGGGTTGGGGATTTTTAAAATAATTAAAATCTAAGAATAAGAATGGGGAGGGATGTTGGTCAGAAATGTCTGCTAATACTTCAGAGTTTCTGTGGAAGCTTTCCTGTTAAGAGCTGACCTCTCTGTCCAGATTAGAGACATTTTTTGTTCCCACAAAAGAAATGCTCCCGGTAAAGAATGCTAAATTCTGCAAGGAATATGAGCAGCAGCAGACTTTTTTGCAGGGTATATGTACTTGATACCCCTGCATCTGTCCAGTCCCGAGAGGCTTTGAAAGTCCTGCCTAGCAGGTTGCGCGAACAGTTGTGCTCGTTCTTGTTCACATGAATAATCCCCATTGACTTGAATGTGAATACATTTTGAGGAGGGGCATGGTGAGCTGAATAAGTCTATCTGTGGCAGATGCAATTTAAATCATTTCTATCCCAAACCTACTCCCAGCTGTTCATTCCTATCACTCTTTCCAAGGTTATTTCCTTCAATAGCATCCCCTCAACAATGCAACTATAATTTTGAGTTTGGATGGAGCAAGTGGGAATAGTCCAACCCCTATCTGTACTTATGACAATAGTGTTTGTGTGCTTGTGCTGAGCAAAGTTATAAATTTCCCATTAAGTTTGAAAGCCTAAGGCCTCACTTATGTAGACTGAAGGTGAAATACAGGAGGTAGTATTCTGCTTTGAACAGCTGTGCTTAAAATACTCCTGTTTCCCATATGTGCAGTTCAGATCTGACTCTCCTTTGCTTTAGTGGTGCTTGCAGGGCATGAACCAAGTTCCTCAAAGCAGACTGCCTGAGCTGGTACTTTCTTTGAAGCTTTTTCAAACTTCAGTGATGCTTTTTCTGAGCTATGTCAGGATGTCTTTTTTATGGCCCTTGGAAAGAGGGCAGTTACTTCTATCTCCCTCCTTGTCTTAGGGGCTGAAATATTCATACTCCTCATCCATCTTTCCCCCCTAACAAATGTGTGTGTTACCATGATCAGCCATCCCACCTGATCTTACCACCAGGGTAAGGCCTATACAGTATCTGTCAGGGGCTCCAAGCAGAAGCTTTTCACAAAGGTGTCAAAATGAATAGGGCAAACAGCTTTGTCTTGGATTCAAACTAGTGAGGCCCTACCAGGCTTTTAAAAAAAACAGGCAGTAGGCTTCCTTGAGCTTCAAGTGCAGCACCTGTTCTCTAAGCATTTTAACAAGCTGCAACAGTGAAAGTCTTGCCCTTCTTGGTAGCTCCAATAGATCTTAGCCCTGGCATGTATCCAGATACTGCTGTACCAAGTGGTATAGCAGTATCTGTGCAAATTCTGCCCCTTTCATTCATGTCAGAGCTGAGTAGCTGCCCTAGGCAATTTCTTCTGATGTTTTTTGTACATAACTCTTTAATAGCCATGGAATCAGTCCCTTTGGGCTCCCAACCCAAAGGATTCTCTTGTCCAGGAAACATCAGCATTTCCTCAAAGACAGCTTGCTCACCTCCTGGCCACCACAGGCTCCCAAAGATATAGAAGACCAATCCTTACAGTAACTGCAGGTATTAGAAGCAGCCCTTCCTACCCAAGCAGGATGAGGTCACAGGAGAAGGCCTCTTCAAATGCTGGCTGTAGCCTTCTGTGGTGGCTGCAGTCAAGCTGGTACTGGCTGTTCATGTTTAGATGTCAACACCAGTGTAGCTAGGACTTGTTGTATCAAGTCCTTTCACCTGTATTAGGAGGCAGGTGATCACCTTAACTGGCATATCCAGTGTCAGATTAACCTGCTGGAAGTCTAATTTCTGGAAGCCTGTAAAAATGCTGGAAAGCTTGTGTTTGCTTTGGTCTGGCAGCTCACGTGATAGATGTGAGCTAGCACTCTTCTTTGTAAGGGGTTTGAGCTGGGGCCAGTTCCCCAGTACCCACTGCTGGATGCCTCTTTTGTGGAGGGGTGAGGTTTTAAGTACTTGGGAGAGAGCACTTAAATGTTAGTATTAATAATAAAGAAATACGATCTTAGCAAATGTGGGCATTAGAAACCAGTAAGTAGCAGCTGGAAACCTATATAGTTATAGGGGGGCAGACCCTGAACAGCCCCACTCCACTTGCTGCAGTCACCAGCTGCCCCACACCCAGCCATCCCTGCATCTGTCACAGTCCAGAAGTGAAGAGTCTTCATGGACACATGCAGGGAGCAGGTCTGTGGGGACGCCAGACTGCACCGGAGTCCTGCCCAACACCGTGTTCCTGCTGCACTGGTAATCTAGTGCTTTAGGATTTAGGAGATTACACTTGTGGTTTATGAATCGTTGATGTAACCACTGAATTAACCCTTACCCTGCAGCGATCTTGTCTCTTCTAAGTTTTATCTGTTTGTATTCAATAAATAGTATCTAGCACTGGTCATGTTACCTATTGTTCATCACTGTGATAACTGATCACAGCAATTGTAGATAGTGCTTCTTGAGGTTACCAAGGACTATTTCTACCCTGCAAGAGCCTTCTCACTCTAAAGAAATTGCCGGTGTCCAGATTGTTTTGTACAGCAAAGTTTTTTGTACAGCATTTAGCTGTAAATCCAAGAGATCTTCCCCTTGCATTGCTAAACTGCCTTGATCTTCACAACAGCAACACAGTCTAGTTCTGCAGAGGTGCTCCTGGTGCTTTATGCAGCTTGCTGCAAGGGGATATTCTGAGATTTCTCAGCCTGCTACCAAGTGATGTATTCTTCCTCCTCCCCTTCATCAGCTACCTACTCCCCTTAATTTGGTGCTTCCTTAGACAGTGCTCTGCTAAAACCTTGCCTTTGAAGTGCTCGACTGTGTATGTGTCCAGTATCAGGCCTGTGTAAAAACCCTCAGAGAATCTCCAGTTACCACCAATAAGAAAGCTTCCCATTTTGGGGCACTTGGGTTTGAAGATGATGTCTGGATTAAGACTGATGCAAAAGGTAAAATAACTTGTGCTGCAAATCAGAAGAATTATAAAGACAGGTAAGTAAACTGATTACCTTGTTTCCCAGTAGGGATGCTGATGTAGCACTATCCCTAAAATATGTTTGTGTATTTGGGGATATGTGTGTATGTACTTGGGCAAAGTTTGGGATTTTTAACTGCTCTAAGTCACTGACTGTTAAAACAATGGTTATCATTCATGAATCATTCATTTATAGAACTCAGAGAATGGCTTGGGTTAGAAGGGACCTCAAAAAATCATCTTGTTCCAACCTAGCTGTCATGGGCAGTGACACCTTTCACTAGACCAGGATGCTCAGAGCCCCATCCAACCTGGCCTTGAACATTCCAGGGAACACTGCCACAACTTTTCTGGACAACATGTTCCAGTGCCTCACCAACCTCACAGTGAAGAATTGCTTCCTCTTACATAATCTAAACCTGCCCTCTGGCAGTGGGAAGCCATTCCCCCTTGTCCTGTCACTCCATGCCTTTCTAAAAAGGCTCTCTCCAGGTAATGGAAGGCATTTTGGAGTGCATTAAAATGCACATCAGTACAAGCTACACGTGAAATGTTGTCAGGGCAGAAAGCCACGGACTGCATGTGTTTTCCAAAAAGTGCACTGAGGCCAACTTTAGGTTTGTTTCTTTACCGTAATGTATCAGTTTCCTGGGTTTGCAGTGCTTCTTTCCTGGAAAATTGCTGAAATTATTTTAAATATATTTTTTTAGGTCCAACTCAATCCTTACAATTTTTTAGGTATGAAAGAAGGAAAAAAAGTGTTTCCTGTGTTTCCAAAGACGGGGCTGTATCAGCCACTGCCCTGCGAGAGGCTCTGGGTATGGCCAGCAGCCGGCCAGGCTGGAGGTGCTCAGCCCACGCGACGTCCCACAGCCTTTGCCAGAGGGGGGGAGAAGGCAGCAAGCTCCAGCATTCCGCCTGTGCCTCCCTGCTTGCTCACAGCGTTTATCCAGCTGTTCAGGTCACTCGCTTTTGATGAGAGAAATGTTTGATTGGGCCAAGTTTCCTACAAGGATGTTACATGACAGCATACTCTCCAAAATGCTGGCCAATGGCCATGGAAGATCAGCTTTCACTTCTTTCTTCTCTGCTGTTGTTCGTCTTTTTCCTTAGATTGATTTCAAAGAAAGGGTCTTTATTTGACTAACAGAGTGCTGCTGCACCAACATCGTGTTACAGCATCGTGGTCTAGAGTTATTCTGGTGCTTGTGCTACCTGCTTTAACCAAGCCATGTGGAGGGACTGAAAATGGCATGCTTGTCCCGTAATTTCCCTGTAACAAAGTTAGAAGGAATCCTCAATAGGATAACACACAGTCCAACTTCAGCTTTGTCAATTTGCTAGTCTTATCTTACCAATTTATTTAGGATTTATATTGATAGTTCCTAGGTTAACAGTCCTATAAGAATGTATGTTATAATCTATGTACTTTCCAATTTTTCTCCATCGAGTGCCCTACAGATGAAATTAGCTTGGAGAGGAAAGGAATGAAGAGACAGGCAGTGCTGTGGCTCAGCTGCTGTGAATCCTGTGTTCAAAACGGCAGAAATGGAAGCCAGGATGCTAAAATGTTTGGGGTTTGGGTGGCAGTTCTGCATTTGACTCTGGGCAGTGTGGGGCTTCATAGTTGCCTTTCGTGAGCATTCCTGTGCAGATCCCACCATCAGTCACATGCTGGGCTCTGCAGTCCTGGCACAGCTTGTGAGCGCTGCTGTCACCAGAGGACACTTCTGCACTGACCGACAGGTCCCACAATCCAGCAATGGTTATAAATATTCCTGTGCCTCAATCATCCTAAAGCCCATCCTCAACCACCAGAAAGTGATCTCAACTCATGTATTTAGCATGTTAGGCTTAGCTAATGTTTTATTTTTAGATTGTCTGAAAAAAGAAAAACTTAGGGGTTTTAAAAGGGACTATCAACTTCGTAAGCACCATGTCTTCTGAGGGAGCTTTGACATGCTTGAATGGATTTAGACTGTGCATCTTTTGTTTTCATAGTTGTTGCTTTTAAGAGGTTTCTTAGAACCAATCCTTGGGTTCAACCTTCATCAAACAGAATTTCCTTTCATTCAGATGCAATGCTGCAAACTGAGTCCGAGATCTGTCTGGAGCAATTTTAAGAGTATTAAAACTCCAGAACCAAAAGTGTCTGTCCTCTTTTTTTGTCTGACCTTTACAACTTCCAATCTAAACAGGCCATATGAATTAATCTCCAACATTTAAACACTTTTGTCATGGCTTCCTCTATCTCCTGGAGAGTATTTGATTCTTTGCTGGTGATTCTTTCTTGTATTTAAAAGATGTCTCCTTAAATCAGACCTGCAATGTCATAGAAGTGCTGATCATGATTAGAAACAGTCCATTTTCCAAGGACCTTATTCCAACATGATGACATAACCCCAGCAGGAAAAAAAGCCCAGAGCAATGAAGGTTAGTAGCAGAATCAGGCCAAGCCTGGAAGACTTGGGATTAATGCCTGAAATCTGTGTACAATCTGTGTATAGTGCTGCTTTGCACTTGTCCAGGCACAGAAAAACAAGGATTCCTTGTCCTACCAGGAACCCTGGCTGTCTCAGGGAGCCCATCTTTTGGGGGGCTTTTCTGTAAAAAAGAACATAACAAAGTTGAATCATTATACACCTTATGTGTCAGCCAGCCCCAGCAACTTGAAGGTCTGCATGCACCTATCCTAAAGGGAAAGAGCTTTTGGAAACCATCGCCACCTTTTCCTGGAGGTGCACCAGTTAAATTGTGCCGTCTTCTGAGATGGCTGACTGTGTCCTAACTTCTGGCACTTGTCCTGCAAAACAGGCTGAAGCTGTTCAAGAAATGACTTTTTCCAGCTGTCATGCTCGTCTGCTGAGAAGAGTTGCTGCTCTGTGGCTCAACAAGTTTTCAGAAACCTAAACAAGATTAACTCAGTGTTAGGAGAGTTGTAGATATGCACTTTGGTAACATTACTGTTGTCCTTACTCCTTCTTTGTGTAAGATCTATTATATTTAGATATTAAATATAATATGTAATGTAATATAATTAATGTAATATTGTGAGCAAAGAACCAACTGTTGAGCCACAACACAGGGTAAGTAAAGAAACCTCACTTTTATCTCTGTTCTGATTTTTAAAAGAAACAAAAACTTCTGCCTCTGTGCTGTGGTAACTCTACTGAAATCCTAGCACAAAAGGCAGCAGAATTTGACTTTCTAAGCTTGGGGAGAGAAACTTGGAGACTCCCAGCATATGGACTATCACTCAAGTTGTAAGACATGGGGAAAGTGTAAAAATTGCTGAGTGCTGTCGATGCATGTGCATAGCAGAAGGACACTGCAGCAGTTAGGCACATTTTGCAGGGCATACAGGAATTACAAAGGCTGGCAGGATAAACAGCAGTTATTTCTTCTAGTGCTACAAATGTACAAACCTTTGTGAAAGTCGAATATGTGCTAAGTATGTAAAGAGCGAAGTTTCCCTGTATTTTAGACTTTAGGGGATTTTTTCGTTCTGTTCCGCCATTATTTTCTATGTTTCTCTCACAGGAGGAATTTTTATTTCCTTTTTTTTTTTTCTGTGTTTAAATGCCATCCCTAACATGATGTCATTACAAGACATAACATTTTAATTAAATCTCTCTTTCGCTGTCCATTGGCAGGCCCGTGGCTGCCCGGTGTTGTGATTCAGTGGCACGTGTGAGTTACCAGCACGGCGGGAGAGGGGGAATTCCTCCCTGCCCCGAAAAACATGTGGCTGCTGCTCCTCGAGCATCCCTGCTGGGCTTACGCTGCTGCCGCTTCCAGCTGCCTCCTTCTGCCTGCTCTTCTGGCATACGGCCATCAGGTCAACTCGTCCAGGGAACGCGGATGGTTGACGAGCTTTGCGGGGGGGGAGGGGGGGGGATGGGGAGAGAAAAGGAGCTTTTCCTCAGCCGCATCCCTGCACGGGCTAAAAAGAGCCTTCCCCGCTTGGCAGAGGAAGAGGCTGCTTTACCCAAGTGAAGCATGACAGCCCTCAGGCCGGCATCGCCGCCCGGAGACCGCGCACCCCGCCTCTCGCAGCGCATCCCCGCGCTGCGGCCGGAGGGGCGGAGCGGGAGGCTCCCGGAGCCCCGGCTGGTGGCTGGGGAGGGCGGCGGGAAGGCAGGCAGCGCTCCCACGCCGGGGGCAGCAGCTGGCGGGCCGGGGCTGTGAGGTGGCGGCAGCGGGAGCAGCCGGGCCGTGACTCACCCGAGGAATGTCCTGGCACGGGCGGCCGCGGCTCCCGGTGAAGGTGACGCAACGCGCTCGGCTCGCCCCGTCCCCGCCGCGGGCAGAGCCCACCAGGCGTGACCGACTCCTCGGGAGCCCGCAGCCCTGCCCAAGCCACTGCCAAGTGGAACGATAGCTCGGAGCCCCAGAGGGATTTTGGGACAGTACCGGTGGACGAGGCTGCTTAAACCAGCAGAAGTGATCCGTGGAAAAGGGGTAGTGGAGTCTGGAGCTTCCCTCATGGGGCTTGCTGGGGATCCGTGCCTCACACTAGCGCAGGCATCCTGCTCCTTGCTTCAGGCTCCTGGAATCAGCTCACAGGGAGGCACTGCAAATCTTGCTAACTTGCAGCAAAATCGTGCCAGGATCCACAACTTAAGAGTCAAATATATTTACTGTAATTTTTTGTAAAGGAATGTATCTGCAGTGTAAGGAGAGAGAAAAACTCAGAGTTAGCATTTCACGGGTTTTCTCCAATACTCTCTTACATTACCAAAAGTTAGACTTTGTCTGGCATTCTTTGCGCTCCCACTGAAAATACAGAACTGTTAGAGGGAAACTTGGTATTTTGCAGGGGTAAACAGGACATCAAAGGGGAAAAAGAAGTGCCCTGAGCAACAGATCTCATCAAATGCAGTTTCCTATGGATTTCTCTCCCTTGACAGGTTGATATTTTGAACTAAATGGTATTAAGACTCTGTTATTTCAGTGTGCATCTATGCAAGTTTCTCTGCTTTACCCTTCTCTTTGCTTAGTCCTCTTCTTGAAGGTAATCTGGCTACATCATAAGAGCTCTGATGTCTCCTAGCAGAAACAAACAGGTTCCTGAATTGAACTGGTAGACATATAGCCCCACTTTCTTCTATCTCAAATGAAATATTTTATAAAATTTAATTACTTAATTAAGGATCTTAATTACTTTTGTGACCTCTATTCTTCTGTCAGATTTAACTCAAATAAGCTAACAAGTTAAAAAGTCACTGAGACAAGGACTAGCACGAGTGAGAGAGGGAATGCCTGAGGAGGCCAAGCAGAGGCCCTGCTTCCGTGGGAAATGAAGCTGGAATGGTAACACTGAGTTCAGCGAGGACGACAGAGAAGCAAATAGGATGCACAGCATACTAAAGGAAAGGACTGCGATACCAAAGAGCTTCAATGCATAAGGCAGCTTAGTCCATTATAATAATTTCTCACTAATGAGCATCCAGGAGTTGAATCCAAACAAACAGTGCCTCCTGCTTCACGGTGAGTCATTGCTTCCATCCACAGAGGGTGAGGGGAGGCTTGGAGGGCTTCCTCAGAGGCATGCACTCCACAGAGGGTATCATTCACAAAGCTTTTAGTGCTGCTGCTGCTGGGCTCTCTGAATCATTGGGCTATTTCGGTGTTGCCTGGTGGGATGCAGGTCTTGTGGCATAGGGGTAGTGAAACTCGATGCTTCCTGAGTGCAGTGAGATGCCGAAGTAGGAAGCAGCTTTGTCTGAGTGTGCTCCAGCAATAAGATTTGCTTGGTCATTATTGCTTTTGGCTGGATACTGGCCATTTCTGTGGCCTCTAAAGTTCACCACTGGGCTCTATCACAAGTTCTTCCTCTGATCACTGCAGTCACCAGGAGTTCAAAATTAATTTCCTTGAAAATAAGAAGCTCCTTTCTGTTTACCTGTGACCTGTTTTTCATCTCTAAGAAATGCTCTCAAATTCTGGTAAACTCATTTCTGTCTCAGAGATTTCTGTAGTCAGAAAATACTCCTTCAGCTGTGCTGCTTCTGTACTCTGATGGCTGCCAAGTACCAATCAGTGATGTGCAGCAGCAGCAGCTCTTAGTGCCTGGGTACCTCAAGTATGCACCTTGTGAGGTGAAGAGAGTAGCAAGCACTTCTGATTCATTATTCAGTTTCCATGGTGTTAAAAACAGAGGGTGAGTCATGCACAGTTTTGGAGTTGTCATTCCTGGAGTACACAACTCTGGAGCTGGTAACTCCCCACCTTTCATTTTAGGAGCTTGGGATATGCAGTGCAGAGGCCCCATGTGGGTGGCTGAGGGTGCTCTGCAAGGGCACGAGATTAGGGCACTCGCACACAGCAGACTCATGGTCTTGTGCACATGTTAGAAGAAGTTTGCTGAGCCCATGGCAGTGACTGTGGTCAGCAGCTCTGGAGGATGTACTGTGCACGGGCACAGCTACACCTGCTTGCCAAGGTGAAGGAACTCCAAGCTGCCATTTGCCTCCTGACATTGTGTACGGCTGCAAGGACCTCTGTCTGGGACACTGAGCAGAACATGACACACAGCAGGCCATGACACAGCATGCCAGTCTGGGACACTCAGCATGCCATGACAGCATGGCTGCAGTGCCATGAAGGCTGTTTTGGCATACATTAACCTATCCTGACGATGAGGATCTGAGACCACTTAACTCCACCCCAGCCCATGACATTGCCCAAGAGCAGCAGGTGCCCAGGAATGGGGCTGTCAAGACATTCTCATGGACTTACGTTGATTTAAGCCAATCATAAAACTGCGTCTTGACAGTTACCCAGTTTAGGATTTCAGCTATTAATTCCCTTAACGATTTTCACCTCTCCTAACTAGTCACTTGTTTGAAAAAAAGACAGCATTTATTGTATTTGAAAACTGAATTGGATAATGGAGGATTCTTTGAATGCAAATATACAATAAAGGTACTCCTTCCTGAATCCCACAGTGCTGGCACTTGAACAGGCAGTAAGAGTAACCGAGTGGCCAGCATCTGGAAAAAAAAAAAGACTTGAGTCTAACAGAGCTCAGTGGCAGCAGGAAATCCTGAATGTGTGGCTGTAAGGAGCTGAGGCGTAAATATAGCTCCAGATTAGTGATTTCAAGGCTGATGGATCGAATTTTGAATATCGATGAATGCAAATCAGTGAATTCTGCAGCCAGAGGGCAGGATGTAACTCAAAAAGGATATTGGAAACATAGTGTCTCATCTAGTCAACATGGTAATGTATAGTAATAGAGAAAGGGCGGGGAGAGGGGAAAACATCAACACACCCCTCACACAATGCAGAATGAGTATGTGTGTGTATATATATGTGTATCTAAAACACAGAGATGTATCTAATACACGTACATGCGTGCTGACAAACACTGGCTAGCCGGCTTCCACCACCATACTAGTAGCAATTCAAATGTTTTGGGGAGAGAGAGCTGGCTGGTCACAACGCACGCTGGAGACTCACAGGTACAGCTGCTTGCAGCCCTGAATGTTTAGGATTTCTTGGTTTTCAAACACACCACTTCAGGGTGCACAGGACTGAGAATCCTCTTGTCCACTTGGATCGGCTAGAGGTAAAATGCTCTGTGTTTGTTATCCTGTGCCTCAAGCTCTGTCCAGCTCAGTATGGAACAGCACAACACTGTCGGGAGAGTTGTCCTTGTTTTCCTGTAAGTCATTTTCCCATCTTTTAATGCTGCATCTTCCGCCCTATGTGCTGTGTCCCGCCTCACTGTCTGAGCAGCTCTTCCAAGACCGCAGAAAGAGCAGTCTTTGTGCCAGGCCCCTTTGTGCCCAGGGCCTTTCCCTACAGAGCCCGGGGCAGCCGCAGCAGCAGCATAGATCCTCTTCGAGCGGGGACAAGGCGGCGTGGCACACGGCAGCGACACAATGCCTGACAGCGCCCGGCCACGAACCGCGAACAGCGGACAAACCCTTTAGAGAAGGAGAAAGCGCCTCGGCCAGGGAAGCAGCGCCGGGCAGGCGGTGCGGGCCGCCATCGTGCCCCGGCCTGACGCTCGTGCTCCAAGCCCAGCGAGGGGCCGCACTGCCCCCTCAGCAGCCAGCCAGCCACCCCCGGGGCCGGCTGAGGGGCCGCCCGGGGCTGCGGGGCCCAAGCCAGTCCAGCCGCGGGCAGCGCTGACGCCGCCTCCGCCCGGCGGACCACCGAGCCCCGCCGCCTGCGGGCCCTGCCCCGGGGGGCCGGCCCAGCGCGGCCCGGCGGCGGCACGTGGTGGCGGCGCGGCCCATGTGACCGGCCCTCCCCGGCCGCCGCGGCTCATCCCCCGCCCGGCCGAGTCCCCGCCCGCCTCGCCCCCAGCGCAGCGCAGCGCTCTCTGCGTGCAGCAGCCCCGCACCGCAGGCAGCCGCCGCCGCCCCGGGACCCGGCGCCATGGTAAGGGCGGCGCGGCGCCGCCGGCCGGGGAGGGCGGTGCGGGCGGGTTGCGCGGCCCGGCGGAGCCGAGCGAGGCTGAGCAGAGCAGGCCCAGCCCGGCCCGGCCCGGCGCGGCCCTGCGGCCTCCGGCGGCCATTTTAGTCTAATTTTAGCCGGGTGCGGGGGGAAGGGGCCGCGGGAGCGGCCGCGGGGCAGCTGCGGGCGGCGGGGCTGGGCCCGGGGCCGGGGCCGGGGCTGGGGCTGGGGCCGGGCGCGGGGCGCAGCGCTCCCTGCGGCACCGCCCGGGCGTGCGAGTGCCCCGCGGTGCGGCGAGGGGCGGCGGGCGCGGGGAGAGAGGTCCCGCGCTCCTCCCGAGGAGCCGCCGCGGCGGCCGCCTGGTGCCCGGGCCCGAGGGGCGGCCGGGAGCGGCCGTGTTGGGAGCGCTGGGGCCGGGGCGGGTGTCGGAGCGCAGGGCCGGAGGGCGCGGGGCGGCGGGATTCCCTCCGTCCCCGCGAACAAAGCGGGGAGAGGGGGCGGCGGCGCCCCGGGGACAAAGCCGGCGGCTCCTTGCGAGCCGCGCACCTGCCTTTCCTCCCCGGGCAGCCTGCGCTGGCAGCGCCCGCCTCGGCAGATATAATTGCTGGACCGAGAGCAAGGGCGCTGCAGATGGGCTGAGCTCGCTTGCTCACTCGCAGTGGGGTTTGCTAAATTATTTTCATTTTGCCTTGAGCTCCCCGGTTGCCCTGCCGGCGTTTTGTTTCCTTGCTGCTTTAGGCTCGTGTTTTGAACGGCTTGCGAGCCTTATGGGCAGCTGTACGGTTGTAATTGATATTTTTATATGAACGAACAGTAGTCAAACAATACTCCCGCAGCAGCATGAAGTAAAATTCGGGAGTTCTTAAGGCGCAGTGTTGAAGCTGACACAATGCAGAAAACATTTTTGCTGCTTGTAGAGCCTTACCTCACCCAACAAAATGAGAGTCATGACAGTGCTGGATATGAGCTGCTGCTGTAGCGTTTGTTCTATGAAAAAAAACCCAAACCAACAAAAAACAACTCACCAAAACCCCACCCTCTCCTATCCCAACCGAAAATTACAAAGTTCTCTCCTATGTTCAGTTCCTACCCCCTCATCACTCCCTCTTCCCCTCCCCCCAAATAAGCCAAATGCATGATAAGGTAAACTGTTCGAGTAGTACAGTTGTGTGACTAGTTGTATGAAACTGCTATTCAGAACGGCAGCAGAAGATGCTGAGATCTACAAGAAGAAACTACTGATTTTACGCCTCCTTTATATCTTCTGCTCCAGTCCCACAAATATTATTAAATTCATAGTGTGATCAGGTTGAGTATAGTATTTTTATTCTTATGGGGGCAGGCAGACTTCTTTATCTAGCACTGTCGGCTATCATCTTTTTCTAGTGAGTGTTAATTTTTGCTGTTCAAATTATTCCTTTGATCTCATTTTACAGGCTTCTGGAGTAACAGTGAATGATGAAGTCATAAAGGTTTTTAATGACATGAAAGTAAGGAAATCTTCAACCCCAGAAGAGATTAAAAAAAGAAAGAAAGCTGTTCTCTTCTGCTTAAGTGATGACAAAAAACAAATAATTGTAGAGGAGTCAAAGCAGATATTGGTTGGTGACATTGGTGATACTGTGGAGGACCCCTATACAGCCTTTGTGAAGTTGCTACCTTTGAATGATTGCCGATACGCTTTGTATGATGCCACATATGAGACAAAGGAATCTAAGAAAGAAGACCTGGTATTTATATTCTGGTGTGTGAAAGCAAAGCTTGCTGTTAAAATTGAATATTCTGGAGCTACCACTGGAAGATTTAATAACTGTTCTGTTGTGGCTTTCTTTTTTCTTAAAGGGCTCCTGAAAGTGCACCTTTAAAAAGCAAGATGATCTACGCAAGCTCTAAAGATGCCATTAAAAAGAAATTTACAGGTATAGACCTGAAAATGTTTTTCTTGTTAATTACAATGGCATTTAGATGTTGAGGTTCTCACAAGCATATTGTCCATCTGTCTTTCAGGTATTAAACATGAGTGGCAAGTAAATGGTTTGGATGATATTAAGGACCGTTCAACACTTGGAGAGAAATTGGGAGGCAACGTGGTAGTTTCACTTGAAGGAAAACCCTTATAAAAAGACAGACAAGTGCCATCTGGATCTAAGGAGCTTCCATTTCTGCAGCTCGTTCAATTGGAATAGTATTAG
Source organism: Corvus moneduloides (assembly GCF_009650955.1). Lineage (NCBI taxonomy): Eukaryota > Metazoa > Chordata > Aves > Passeriformes > Corvidae > Corvus > Corvus moneduloides. Next base: position 25,932,611 of record NC_045481.1, read on the forward strand.
TCTCCCCATCCCCTCCCCTCCTCAAAAAATAAGACCCTTCCCCACCGCCCTGAAGGAGATGTCATTGTTAAGCAGTCTACCAGTGATTGCCATTAGACTGTTTAATCCTGGTAGTTTTATGTAGGATTCAAGGAATGCTTTCACGTCATACTCTTGGCCAAAACTGGCGTTGCAGGCATTCCTTGCAACATGTACAATGAATGTGATAGTTAATGTAAATAGTCTAGCAGACAGCAAAGGGTAAGCTAATTGAATGCCTTGAAAGTATTGTCCTCTGGTCGGATGGTAGACTCTCTACAGTATTACTTAACAGTTGCACTTGATTGCAGTTCCATGAGGCTCTTGTGCATTCATACACCTCACCTGCCTTGACAAGCCTATTTTTGTGACATGGCAGCACACAACACTATGCATTTAAAGCACTTTTTTGTAATATGTTTGACCCGCCCCCCCCCCCAGGAATGCCAATTAAGTTGCTGTAACTGTGTCATCAAATTATTGTAGTACCTCAGTTTCATTCCTGTTACATGCATATCTTTATTAAATGAAGTAGCTGTTACGATGCCTTTCGTTTTCCATTGAATGTACACTACTGAACAGGAGTAGAAGTTCTCCGTTTACCATGTGAGTCTTGAAACACTAAAGTTTTGTAAAACATCAGTCATAGTGGCAATTTCTGTATTAAAAAGAGCCTTAAATGGAACATTGTTTTTTGAGATCAAAAACTGGCCACGTTGCAATAAAACTTGTGGCTTATTACAGAATGTTGCCTTGTTTTCATTGGAAAATATAGTTTTTAAGTGTTTAAGCATATTTCAAATAACTTCTGTGGAAAGTATTGTAAAGGTAAACAATCATTAATCTCATCTTCAATAATGCAAGTTTTTAATACTGACTTAGGCACTGCTTTACAATACTTTGTGGCTCTGTTCTGGCCATTGAATAAAGGATCTGCTCCTAATTTACCGTAAAGTAAAGAAGCTACCACTACTGGAGACCGTTAGTTCCATGAAACACTTGTGTCAGAAACTTAAAAGTACAAAGTAATTAACCATGCAGTGTGTTTCGTACCTGAATGTTCTTAAAGTTCTACATGCCAGAGTAAAACCTTGCACAAGTTTTTACAGCTCGCGTCTCTCTCGGTAAGATGATGTGTAATGATAGTTACAAGCAGAATATGAAGCTGGGAAATAATTTTTGTTTCTCGAGTGTTGCAGTTAGACCGACTCAGTACAAGAATTAGCCTAAATGAACTGTTCTACTTGTTAGCTTCTATGTAAATAGAACTGGAAAGTGTTTGCCACTACTGAGGCTTGCATAGGGGACATGTTTTGGCTGGGAGCCAAATAATGCTCTCCTTATAGAGAATTTGATCTGCTCTGTGTGAGCAATCCTCCGTTAGCCAGAGCTATTTATGGCAAACACATGCTTTTGTATCTTGTCATCGTTATCCAGAAATGGCAAAACTGGACATGATTCTCCTGGTATGCATAAAGGAGCTCTGTTAGGCAGCCACTGGCAGCTGAACTGTACATGCTGCTAGAAGGAATGCTCTTTTATCATTACCTTATTTTAAAAAGTTGGTAGAGTAAAACTGTGGGGCTTTTAAATACGGGCTCTTTATGTTAAGTCCATAGCCCTTTTTCAACAAGGAAGGAGATAATAATCCAAATACTTTCTCTTCTTTTTTTCCCGCAATAGTTTTAAGTAACCTAGTGGTACTGTGTTTAGGCTCTCTTGTCCTGTAGAACTTTAAGACTTTATTTCAGGCTTCTGGCTATCCCTATGACTTGCACACCTCATTGTGTTAGCTGTTCTATGTAGACTAAACTTTATTAGAATTTAACTAAAAAGGCATGATGACCACTGACTTACTAAGTGTATTAATCAGTCTTGGTTTTGTTCTACAAAACTCTCCTTTCAGGTACCTTTTAAGGTTGCGAAGTAACTGATGGTATGCATGTTGTCTAGATTAAAAAAACCCCACAACTTTTTTTTTCCTCAAAATAGTCTATTTCTGATCATTCATGTTGTATGCAAAGCCCAGTTTAATGTAAAGATCTTTGTGCTTTATGTTTGACTTGAGTTCGGTACAGTAAAATGAAATTATCTTTTAACTGATTTTTCACAAGGAATAAATTGTTTCTTTAGAAAAAGCCAAAATGGGAAATGTTAAATTTTAATAAACCATTTGAATTTTCATTTTAGACAGTAAACTTTTTTTAAGGAGTACTGTGTTTAAATTTATTGTTTGTCTCTGCTGCAGTCTAGAAAAATGTCTGTGGCTTCTTAGTTGAATATTATAGTTTCCTTTTTTTTTTTTTTTTTTTTAACTAGCTTAGGTGTATATTCACTCAGTCCAACTAGCTATGAAATTGAAGCACAAACTGTATTTATGTAAGATTCCTACCAAATTAAAGTTTTGGATCCAAAAGGATCAGCCTGCCTTCAGTTTGTTCTTGAAATGAATGACTGACTGACTGATGTGAGGTCCAATTCAGATGGCTTGCTTTTAAAAAAAAAACAAAAACAAAAAAACAAAAACCAATAAAGTGCTACAGAACTGTTACTGTTTGAATTATAAAACAAATGGGAGACAGCTGGCATCTGTTCCAAAATGGTTTGTCAGCTGTTGTTTTCTGTCATTATGCAAAATGGTGAGGGCCTCATTGTGATCGAGAAGGGGAGGAAAATCCTCTCAAGTTGAATATCTTCTGTGTATCTCCGTGTAGACGTGGCTTTTGGATATCTTGGCTTCAGTTATTTTATTGATAAAGAAATGTTAAATAAATTTTTCATGAGAGTAGCTTGCGCAGAAACGGCATTTTTCTTCTAAAAAAATACTTCAAAGCCAGCAGTTTTGTTTGATTTGGTAAATCCTGGAAGAGGTATAGATAAATGGGTTTGATTTCTCTGAAAAGGGAAATCAATCCAAGACTAGAGTGTGTTAGTGAGGTTTGTATTTTTGGTGTGATATTAGAAGTGCAAAGCTTAAATTTATATGGACTTGAGTGTAAAAATCACTTCTAGTTCAGATCATGAAGTGGAGTTTGAGTATGCTCAGTTAAAACCCAAAGTGTTTCTTTAAGTGGAAGAGTTTTCCTGCTCTACCATTCCCTCAGAACGAGTGATGGAATACAGCAATTGCCACAATTTGATAATAGGCTTTACTCTCTTATGCCAATTCCAGTATAAACCAAATTTTCATGTCTGCCTATTTTTTATAAACTTCTGTAAGTCCCCTTTAGTTTGTGGTGGTGAGTTAATGATTGTAGAGTGAAAACACGGCACTAATGGTGGATCAAAGATCATCAATGTAGCACCTGTCTCTGAGTATTGAATTTCTTTGAAATATTTCTGATTTTGAAAACCTGGTATAAATAAAATTAATTTAAATGTCTTCAGTTGTTGAGTTTGTTTGTGTGCTAGACAGCACCTACACTAATCGCTTTGTTGTGGTCTTTGGACTGGGAGCAGCCCAGATACTGTGAAAGGAGTAGTAGTGGAATACCTGGGTTTTTCTAACAGGTTTCATCTGCTACCTCTTCAGTTCAATATCCAACTACAGCAAAAGCCAGCACCAGTTGCTCTGGAGACGCATATAAAGAAATTTTTAGTGGGTTGGTTCTAGATAACCTTTTGCTTTTGTTGGATCCCAGCTGATGTGTTCAGAAAGTTAGATGGATTTTATATAGCAAATGCAGCAAAGAAAGTACATTTACACTGCCAAGTCATTTCTAATACAGGAAAGAAAGTGAACGGATGCAGTGTGAAAAAGTTGACTCCATGAAGAAAGATCAAAATATCATTTTGGTACCAGTGGCATCTCTCTTGTTAATATAAAATTTCTTGGATCTAGGAATATGTTATCTGGAAGAGTTAATTTTGTAAACAAAGAACTGTCAAGAAACAGCTTCATTGGATTCTCTTCAGAAGGCAGACTTTTACAATGTACATTAAAAAACCCTTTACTTGTTTGCCTAACATAAGCCTTCTCTGTGGCTGTGGGGAACGTACATGAGAATGTGCATTTTAAAAAAGAATTAAAGGTCTCATTCTGAAGTTTTCTTAATAAAAACTACTGTTTAGTTAAAATACGTTCTATTCTTACTAAATTCATATCCAGTGCTTGACCCTATTGAATTTGGACATTTCTCTGCCTCACCTCCCATGCTGTTAAATCTACAATAATCCCCATACATCTTACTCTTCCTTGCATTACTTATCGATGCATTGTACTAGTAACATCTGAAAAATAAATACAACAGTAAAAATGAAATCTTTTCATAGGAAGTTCAAACAGGTGACATAATTTATGTTCATTTGATGATTTCATAGAGTTGTCTTTTTACATTGTAGAGCTTAGAGAAAAAATGTGCTAATTGGAGGTACTGAAAGTAAGTTTGACATTCCTAAGATTCTGTGATTGTCTTTTTAACTCCTCATTGTACATTATACATTGTAATGTTTCTGTTGTCAGCTTTGCTTCATAGTTACTTAGAAAACTAAAGATTGGAAAAGAAACTTGAAGGTGCTGCTAGTTATTTTCAGAAGTTTCTAAATGCCAGTTCAGACTATAATATACAAACTTCAATTTCCCACTGCTAGCCTAATTTTTATTCTCGTGTGTGTAGGCTTAGAAATGTATGTGTAACTGTAATCATGCCTCTCGTCTTCCACTTCTTTATTTTTAAAAACAGCTGTGTCACTGCAAATCCCTACCATCTGCCCACCATCTTCTGTAAAGGTTTACAGACAATCTCCACTTGTACCTTTTAGTATCTATTTTTCCCCTCTCGTTTGTGATTGTAGGAGTTTGATTTAGAAAAACTAACCGCTGTAATACTGTGCTCCTCAAAAGCTTTTCTATTATGCAGAAAGTTAAAAGCATCAGTTAAGTCTCTGGTGAGCACAGCTGCAGGGTGTACATTGGCTTGAAAAAAGCGATGTGATTTTGAGAACCAGTTTAGAGAGCCTTATTTGTGTCTGCTTCCTCTTAGTGGCAGCACTGCTTTCATCTGTGACCTTCTATTAAAGCTGATGTGAGAGCTAAGCTTTTCTTCCATTTTGGCTGTTTCAACAGAAAATGGAATGTGCTTGTAGCAAACAAGGTGCAGAGAAGCAGAGAAGGTTTAGAAGCAGCAGTTTTTCATGGAGACCTGTACATCCGGTGGGGGGGAAAGGGTTACAGCAGAGGATTTGTTTCCTTTTAATTTCAGTAGGAGCTTGCAGCTGTAATGACTAGGCTTATGTTATCTTTTGCTCTGCCTGAACATAAGTGATTCCGCAGTCTCAACTGTCTCAATGCTTTCATGCAATGAAATGTGAACATGCAGCTCTTTATCAGTGAAATGTGGTTTACTCCTACAGAAGTGAAGCCCTGCTACAACAGTGCTCTTGGTTAGCCATGTCATGTGGAGAGATGCACCTAAGCTGCATTTGAACAGTCCTTAAAAAATGTGTGGGTTTTGATTACACCAAATACAATAATCAAGCTATTACACAGGGACTGAGGATGAGCGGGTGTAGTTCTTAATTGGGTGACTGCAAGTGACAAATATAATTCATGGTCATGTTTTTGAACCTTAGCCCTGTTATTTAAGCGTGATTTAAAGATGAAACACTTCCCAGTCCACAGAATTCATTGCCTGCCTAAATTCTTTTAAGAAGCAGTAGCATAATTTTAGCTCTTCACTGAATATACTGATGCAGAATCTGTCACCTGAGGGTTTTTAGTTGTCTGCTTGACAAATATCTTTTGTAGTACTGCATTATTTCTCTGCATCCACGCTTCAAAATCAGTTCCCAGAACTCTCCTTCCAAGTAACCAGAATTCCTAAACAATATTTATTCTGTGTGACTAAAGTAGAAAGGCATCTTGTAGAACACCCATAGGAAACAAATGCATGGTATTAGTCTGCGTGGCCACTGAACATGTTTGGCCCTGCGTGCCATCTCTGACTGTGGGGTTATTCTGATGAAAGGTCAGCTCATTCAGGTTTGCGTGGAATAGCCCAACACAGAAATCTGTGGAAACAGGAAAGAATGTTTTAATTTTGCTCAGATAAAGACTTTATGAGCTGGGTGTGATAACCACTTTTTAATTTTTTCTTTTTACCTGTCCTGACAAAAACACCTGGCTTTGATTCTAGCCAGTTTTATCAATTTAGTTCGACAGGTGCAATGGTTGGAAATATCTTCAGGACAAGCTATATTTAGATATATAACCTTTTGATAATTCTGGCAGTTGCTTTGATCTCATTATTTTAATTCAGTCACTTCAACTCCATTACAATTTTAACTGCCTAGAGTTCAGCATTGCCAATGTGATCTCGTAACACAGCTTGAGGAACACTTAAAAGTAGTCATCATCAAAATTATTAATAATATAAATCCATTTTATTTATTTATTTTATTGAGCTAGTCTCAGTTTTGCAATGAGGATGACAACTTTCTTAAAGTTAGGTGGTCTTCCAGGGAGTTCCTGGTTGAACACCTGCCATAGATCTTTGTGTAGATTGAAGAAGTGTTGGAGCATTCCTATCGGAGCAGTTTGCTTTGCTTTCTTGCATAGCTGGATGAATTTCCTCTCCTGGAAGATGTTGAGGTCACTGTGGTATCAATGTTTAAAGTATTTCACCTTCTATTTCTGAATGGAATGGACGGATTGCAATTACAGCTTTTTCTTAGGGTAATACAGTCGAGGATCACAGCTATGAGTTTCATTTTTTTCTTGATTACCAGAAGGGAGAAAAGAATGTGTCTCATCCCACTGCGTAGCATAAGGCCAAAATTCAGCACTCAAATTACATGCAGGCCTCATAACTGTTTTCAGCCATTGTACCTGCAGGAACAAAATGTGACCTTGTCAAATGAGTTGTGCATGGTCCTGGAAAACTCCAGAAAAGAGCTAAGGTAAGAGAAAATACAAAGTTGGGATACTTCCAGTAACTGCTTTGTGCACTTCAGATTCAAGAAGCATATGGCCGGCTCTGTGTTTATCTGCAGTTATTTCGTGCACAAATAATGACACATAAATATATATTTAACACTAATGGTAATTCAGAATGTTATGTTAATTTAACAGCTGTTTTCTATGGAAAATAGTGAGATCGTAGCTGGTTTTTTGTTTATTTTTTTTTTAAGCAATGGTGTTACTAACCAGTTTTTCTGCTGAAATAGCAAACTGTGGAAATGTGAGAAGAGTTATTTCTCTTTGCATCAGCATCTTATCTTGTGTGCAAATACAGATCCTCTCAGTTTCTTCTTAAAATAGTGTTTGGACAACATTCTGTGGTTAATGGACAAGAATCTAGGGTTTTTGTAAGCCACATTATATAGCATTAATGTGAACATGCACATGTTTTTTGAGCTATGAGATAAAAACTTTTAATTACAAAAGGGCATCTTTTGTGAGAAAAAATTAGTAACTTTTTAAAGCTTTTATTTTTCTCTGCTATCAGTTTACTTTTTATTCCTTAAGTTACCTTAAGTTATTGGGATCTGGGGTTTTCTTTGGTTAGTTTTTTGATTTTGGTGGTCTCACTTTCCCCACACTGCATCATGTTTCAGCCTAATACAGACTGTATTAAATTGTTCTCAGAGGAAGAAGGTATTATGTATGTAACATACACAGTTTCTGTAGGAAAGAGTAAACTCTTTGCTTGACCCAGTTTTATGGGGCTATTTCTTTCTACAGAGATGGGATCACAGTTAAGGAAGAGGGACAAATGGGTTTGCTGAGAGTATTTAGGAGCACTCAGTGGGAATGAGATTATTATTGTAGTGCTTAATCCTACAATAATCATATACCATCTCATCAACCTTGCATCAGCATCTGAGAGAGATGAATATTCTAGCTACTTTGTGATATTTGTCTGAGATCATTTTCTATTACTATAAACTTGGAGCTCTCCAGATAAATATAGAATATTTCTACCTGTGATCAATGTTTTGATGTTTTCACAAATATATGTTGTGTCTTTAAAAAGATGATTTCCAACTAGTGGAAATGTATTTCTGAACAAATACATCTTTTATGGATCTGAAAATTACAATGAAGGTTATAGAAGCAACCACTTCACTTAATCTTTTTGGGGGAATTCCTATAATGTTATCAGGCATCCTTTTCCATCTATTGGGCACAGTATGAAAGAATGCACAGAAAGGGGCTGTTATGGTAACATAGTATCTGTCATCAATGACATTAAATTCATTTACTGGTAGTGAAGTTACAAGTCATGCTGAATGTAAAAGGAATAGAAACTATTCTCAGATTAGAATTTGTCATTTTCATAGACAGTAACATTTAGTTCCCTTTGAACAGCTGTAGGTGTCCTGCCATGTCTGTTTCCTTAAAGATGAAAATGACAAACCCAAGCCTTTCCCCTGCCTTTGATTTGCTCTAAATGTCCCATCTCCTCCAAAGCATTTTCCCTCTTCTGCCCTACATGCAGATATTGCTCACTTGCTGCCTCTAATCCTCTTATTTACCTCAGTTACCTCAGTTTCACTTCCTTTCATCACCTTTTCTCTCCCTGCTAGTTCTGATTTTCCTCTGGTCCTGTTCCTTCATATTAGAAGTCTTTACCATAAACAAAGAGTGCAAACAAGAAAAAAAACCCATACAAGCCCAACCACTTTTGATCCATTTACTGTTTTCTTTTATTAAAAATATGAACCTTTATGAAGAAATTATTCAAAGTGTAAACCTGACTACAGTTTACCAAAGTGTCAAACAGTTTGAAATAATCTCTTGAGATGTTTGAACAGTTCCATTCTGTGCACGGGATTTAACTCAGAAATCCAGACTCCACCACTTAGATGGGAAATTGCCATATTGGGTTATTTTATGCTCTCAGTGCCAGAAGCATTAACTCTCCTTTTTTTTGCAATCATTAAAGCATCTGATTTCAGCTGTTAATTTCCACGAAAGTGGTTAAGTACTTACAGTGTGAGGAAATGCTACAGATGCATGAATTCATGATATATTGAAAACCGAAGCTGTAGAAATAGTGTGAAATAAACTGTGTATCGAGACAGAAGCTGGAAGTTAATTGCACAGCTCACTGGTTCATTGCCAAATGCACTGGTTCCTAGTAAAATCAAGAAAAACTCAGTATTATAAAACATACAGAAAACTGCTACAAGAATTAGAGCCCATATTACATCTTAAAAAAGATTCAATAAATTTTGAAGTAACCTTTTGTATAATCAGAAATTATATTAATACAATACCTTCTAAGAGTTTTCATCTGCTTTCTTTTCTGCAACCTTGTATTAGGCTTATTCATCTCCTTGGGCTTTTCTCTGCAGTCAGGAGACTAGAAACTGACAGCATTGCAGTAAGGATTTATTTCCTTTTCCTGATCTTAAAAAGAAAGGAAAAATGTCTGATGAAGACATATGAAGTAGGGCCATCTGAGGGTGCTATTTGACAATATAATGAAGGCACTCCAATGACATGAGTGGGCTAAGAGGGGGATTCCTGCAGATGCTGGGCTGAATGCCGCCTCTCTTTCCTGGTGCTTATATCTGCCTGATCAGGCAGTGAATTTAGGAATCTACACTCCTCACTTACTTTGGAAAAGTTTTTTCTTTTGCTTGTTTAGGGAGGCACAATGCCTGAAATGTTTCAGATGTTTCTGAGAATTGCCTCGGTCAGCAGCTGGTATGGAGGGTGTCCGTGGAGGAGCTGAACTTAGTGTTCATTGAGGTGCTGGAGCATGTCCAGAGAAGGGCAATGGAGCTGGGGAAGGGTCCTGAGCACAAGTCTGATGAGGAGCTGCTGAGGGAGCTGGGGTTGTTCAGCGTGGAGAAAAGGAGGCTCAGGGGAGACCTTATCACTCTCAATAAGTACCTGAAAGGAGGTTGTAGCCAGGTGGGAGTGGGTCTCTTCTCCCAAGTAGCAGGACTAGAGGAAATGACCTCAGGTTGCAGCAGGGGAGGTTTAGATTGGATATTTTGAAAACTTTCTTCACCAAAAGGGTTAGCAAGCACTTGAACACACTGCCCAGGGAAGTGGTGGGGTCACCATCCCTGGAGGTATTTGAAAGATGTGTAGATTTGGTAGTTGGGGATGTGGTTTAATGGTTTAGTGGTGGGCTTGACATCGCTGGGTTAATGGCTGGGATCAATGATTTTAATCCCTTCCAACTCAGCATATTCCATGATTCTAGAAATGATTTTATGATTCATGACAGCCACCATGCTCCTGCATGTTGCTCAGTGTATTTCCAGGTGATACCAGGCTCCTGTGTTACATATATCTTGTACAGTAAGTCCAGTGCTTCCAGGAAGAATTGGACATTCTCTGTCCATGTATCACACAGCTGATGTGTATACTCACAATGTATTTAACAAAGATCAGAAGCACCAGATGTTTGGGTCTCTGGTAGATAATGAATGATTCTGACATCGTCATGTTGTGTCTTTGCGGGCAAACTTAGGGCAAAACTCTGGAAAGTCCAATGATCACTGGCATCTCAGCTTCTTGCTATGCACATACTTTAAACTGTGTATTCTTCAGCACTCTGATTCCTGTAGAGCAGTGGTGAGATCCAGTCCATCAACTCTCAGCTGGTGATCATCCAGCACAAGACATGTAAAGGCATTTCGGTGTTTAATTGAAGGTAAAATTCGCAGTTACACTACATCAGACATGTGCATGCCTGACTCCAGCTCTTGCTTCCTCCCTTTACTCCTTTTAACAGTGTTCCGACCACCCTTCCCCCATGAAGATCCATGATATGAATTAACTGAACTCCTCAGATTCTGAAGTTCTGACTACAAGCTTTCAGAGACTGGGAATCCTGCCATACCATAGTATTCTGAAGGGTGTAGGCAAGCATGCTCCGTGTCCAGCACAGTCACCAAACTTTGAATATCTAAGGGCCAGCACTTCTAGAGAGTTTGGGTTTTGCTTTGTTAATTTAATTAGTGAGAAAAACTTTGTTTTTTCAGCTTCATCTTCCTGTTAGCATTCCAGGTGAATTGAATCTAGTGGTGTTTTAAGTGGAAAAGTAAATTAGGAATTTACTGTAGACTAATTAGAAAACAAAAACAATAGGCAAAATAGCTGACCTGATGTGTATTTGGAATTCAACCAGTGCATGTATATGCTAAATATCTATGAAGTTGGAGGGAATTTTTGTCAGGATTGGTGTAATCCAGGCATAATTAGGTGTAGCTACATTAAAATCAGCAGAAGTTAGAAATGCATATTATAAGTTCATTACTGTCTGGAATCATTAGAACAGCATGGTGTGATGTTAATGGCAGCAGGGAAATGTGCTGGGTGTACAGTAGATGAAGTCAAACATTTTACCAGCATTATGCATATTTCAGGGCATGCAACACAGATTTGCAGTTTTAGACAACAAAGATGAAGAATCCAGACTGAAAAGTGATGGGTCTCAATATATACAAGAAATGCAGGCATGGTTCTTTTCATCAAAGAGTTATTCTAAATATACATTATTAATTTAACCTAATAGCACTCACTTTTTAAATGTACCAAGTGCAATGATAAATGCTGTTGTTTTGTCATGTGGCCATTTATACCTACCTATTACAGCCTTTTTTGGATCAGCAGCTATGTACTGTCTCTTTATGTTCTTTGTATGTCCACAGAAGAACTCCTCATTTTTGTGAATATAAGTTCAGAAAACAGTATTAACATCCGGGGCCATTCGTAAGGCAGAATCTGGACTCTCCTGTCCCAGTCTCCCCAGCGGCCCAGTGTAGTAAGGGCACTTTAAATGTGACTAGCACAAACTGACAGCACTAGATTCAGCAGAAACAATGCACAGCCCAGTCTTATTGCCATATTAATTAATAAATGGGTGAGTTCCCTCCATTTCTTATACAAAACTCTAAGAAAAAACATTAGAAAATCTGCCCATTATGGAAGAAACCTGAATTCATCTCTCTTGTGACTAGTTATGGTTCTAATTCACATGTTAGTGCCCTAACTAGGTCTGAAGACTCCAGTCTCTGTTTGCACTGCAGGTAAGGGGTTTCACTGGTGTTCCTGTGTGACAGCCTGGTCTGATGGTCAAGACTCACCCTTTGATACTGCCAAGGTACAAATCACTGCTTTAACACACCCTCGCATTGAATGCAGCATAACTTCACATCTTGAAGGACACTGGTTATTGGTATCTTGCTTGCCTAGTTTCTGCCTCCAGAACTGTTCAAATGTTCTGTGTTAGTAAGAGATTAGGGAGCAATCATCTAGAAATCAGACACACTGATGTCTGTATCATCGTGGTGATGATGTGACATCATATCTAGCTCACTTTGCACTTCGTAGATTCAGCTCTTAGAGATTATAACGTGAGCATCTCCACATCTAACACATGCCTTACTCATGTTATTTGTCTGTTTAGTACTTCTCTTTAATAAGCCAGGTGGGTTTTTTTGAAGAATCAGATTCAGTTGTCAGAACAATTCTTTATTTGTTTTGATGACTTAACATCACTGTGAGTTTAATTTAATTCCTTCAGGAATCATCTCCTGATCACTGTCTTTGATCAGAGGTAAACGTGTTTTTCTCAGCCTAAGCTCCAATGATGAGATGCCAAGAAATATTTCCATGCACTCACAATCTGGGAAGTGAGACAGGCATCCCTGTAAGTTATTTCTATAAAAATCAGTTACTGCTGTAAACACAGTGCTCTCCATGTTGCCAGGGCTTGCAGAATGGACTCACTGAACAGGTCAAAGCTGCTTGGTTCACTTCTTCTCACATGGGAATTGATTGGTCTTGTGCATTGCTGAAGGATAGGGCTGCCACAGCCAAAGGTACACAGGTTCACAAAGGCACCCATATTCCAGCCATATGGTGTCCCACAGCACCCAAAATATCTGCAAGTCTCACCCTAGAGCTCCATAGCTGCAGATGTGGTACAGGTCAGGACTCCATGCAGTGCATGTGAAAGTCTGCACATTGTTTTTCTATGCAAATCTGCCTGACAGAGAATAGAGAATCTGGTTCCATCCAGTGGGGCTTTCATTCCAATCACTGGCTATTGCCTGCAATCAAGCCATATTGCCGCTCTTCTTCCGCCCTTCCTCAAATGTAACAAGTGCAACTTAATTTTTTTTACTTTCTACTGCTACAATAGAGATGATGTTCCAGAATCCTGCTTTGATGCCTTGAGGCCTTATTTTAATACCAGCCTAAATATATTCTTGGGCATTTTGTTTTGCACCTGTATTGTTCTTTATCTACAATACCCTTCCCTTCCCCCCTTTTTTTTTATCCTCTGATGTTATATTCCCTTCTTTTACATGTTCACACAAAGATAGTTCCAGTAAGATAGCCTTCTTCATCCCCTTCATTGTTCTAGCAGCACCTCTTGGTACGTGGTCCAGTCTGAATCTATCTTTTCAGGACACATTTGACCAGGCCTTAACACTACAGGTTATGAAGATATTAATGCATTGCTTTCTCTGCATCCCAGGATCTTGTGCCTTTTTCCATAGAAGTCTGATTATATCATGTGACTGGTACATCTAATTATTTTTTCTCCTCTGCTCTTACAGAATTTTTTTTGGCCCATTAAGACTATCACTTTGAATTATTCACTAAAAATTCCATCCAGTTGCTGTTACTGCTGTCCTTGAGGTCGTGAAGGTCTTCCTGCATGATACTCCAATCCTCTTCTGTATCAGAGGTACCCTCCAGTTTTTTGTTTTAGCAGATTTCACTTGCTCATTTACCTCCTATTTTTTGTGCCAAGGTCATTAATGAGAAGATTAAATAAGATTGTTCCCAAAGTGAATCTAGGAAACTCCATTAATAATTCCCCTTTCTCCTGACAGAAGGCTCTTCTTTAGTCAGTTTCTTATATACTTTACGGTTCATATGTTAGTCTTGATTTTCATCTTAATTAATATTATACAAAATACCTTCAGGAGTCCAGCAAGATCAAGTCTATAGTCTATCTCTGCAAAGAATACAAAATCATATTATTAAATAAATATATCAGACAAGTCTAGAATAACATCTGTGACAAGTGGATACTTTTATCCTACTTCTGATACTTCTTTATCTTTTATTATATTTCCCTTCCAAATGTGTCATAAAATCCTGATCATTATTCAGCTCAGAGATACATGCTTTGGCAGCTGCCTAGTTCATTTATTCTCTTTCTTGGTTAAGTCTAAAAACTAATATTAAGAGATTGATATCTCACTTTTATTGTTAATAAATTAAGCCTCAAATATTTGGTGCTTCATTCAAAATGAAAATGCTAGAATTAGAACATATTAAGTTATTTTCTAATATTTTGTTAATAATTATTAAACAGTGTCTCAGAAATGTACAAAGAAGGGAAATATGAAAACAATGAAACAGCTATAAATGTTATTGTGGATGGCATTCACAAATTCTGTAAACATCATATAGCCAGCTTTCAATTAAGGAACTGTTATCTCACTGTGGAGCCCTACATGACTGCCTTGTCACCCAATATGAATCAATCAGACTCAGCTGTGACATTGCACATCTTTAAAATAAATTTCCGCATTGATGTGTTTTAGATTCAGAACCAGATGTAAACTGCAGGTGACCGAAAGAGGAGGGGGTTAGAAAAATTGGTAGAACGTTAGGATGGGACTTAAGCTGAAAATGTGTAGATTTAACAAAGAGCCTTACTGAACCTGATCGAACCTTACTTGTTCTTGTAATTTGATTTAGTTCATCACAAAGTTTACAAGTCACACACAATCACATCTCAAAAGCAGCCAAAACATTTTATGATTCATGTGGAAATACGAGACCTGTGTACTGTAGGGCATTGGTTCAGAGGCATTGGAGAGGGAAGAGTGTCACCTAATGAATCATCAGTATGGCACATTTTAGTGTTCCTTCCCATAAGCCTGTCCCACAGGTACTGACTTGGTGTAACTCAGTTTTGCTTTGTCTGCAGGATTCAATACAATATTGTACCACTACAGAACACTGGTGTGTTTTATGGATCTGAAATGAATGTGTACACTGAGATAAAGTAGTCATGATTAAGCAAAATTTTTAGCTGTTGGTGGCTCAGAGCTGATTCTCTGACTATATGCCTGGGACACAGGATTACATGAAGTCCAGAGCTAAGAAAAACCAGCCCAGACTGGAGGGGGAATCCATTGCCAGGACATATTACTGTAACTCCTCAGTCTTCAGTGCTACAGCTTGGTGATTATTTGAGATGTAAAAAAAGAAATTCAGCAAATAAAATGTTTCTGTGAGAAGTGAAAGGCAAAATTTAACCAAAACTTTTATTTGGTGCATTTGCAAATGAACTTTACACTGGTTTGTAAAGGCCTGCCTTTGTCCTAAGTACTGATTCTCTGGGTGGGGAGAACTCAAAGTTTGAATTCCAAGAATAGCATTGCCTTAAATGCTGGAAAATAAGCTGCATTGCAGGTTTGGTAAATCTGAAGGTTTTGTTCAGCCACTTAGTCATAGCTGCCCCCTCAAGCAAGAGATAAAAAAAGGATATATTTTTGAGAAGGTGGGACTAGAACAAATATAATGACCTGAAACTGCATGGGTCCTTTGTGTTTTATAAAAGAAGCAGACATAAAAGATTTCCTGTTGCAGAGTATTATAAAATGACTAGAGCCCATAAACTGTACATAATGATTTTGACTTCATGTAATCAGCAAAGCTCCATTGACTTTAATGGAAAAACATTGATTTGCACTAGCAGAAGAGCTGAGAGGAAAGAGGTCCATTACTGATTGTCTTATTAATGTGGGTAATATTCCTGAAATAATTCTCAAAAATAGAAATAATTAAGAGTTTATGTTTCTCTTGTAGCTCCATTCTGGTCCTTACACTTTCAGTGCCAAAGCTGTAACAGTACTACTGCACAAAGTGCAAGGAACACATTCCAGAGGGGAGTCTGAATTTATCACCTTTTTTTTCCCCTGATCTGTATGAGGATCCCTCACAAGTCCTGAGGCACAGCACCCCTCTCCAACTGCTGGTATGTACTGCTCTGTGCACTTGTACAGTGTCTACTCTTATCTCAACCCAGTGTTTTTACCTTTTTCTGATTCTCCTCCTGATCCCACTGGGGTGGGGAGGGGAGAGTGAGTGAGCAGAGAGGGGTACCTGAGAATTCAGCAGCAATGAACAGGACACTCAACTCCTTGCCTTTTTCATGGAGTCAAACATTGCCATGATTGAAGATTTTTTTGGAGTCCATGTTATTTCATGCATCACCAGGATTTGGCCCTACATGTCATGGTTACTGTGATAATTGTGGACAGATCTGGATATAGCAGTTAGGATAACACAGCTGATATTCCCAAACCCAAAGTAATGTTCTGGATTTGGTTTTGTAGCTTGGGAAAAAGTGACCTTCATCCCAGTGGGAGGACTGGCAACATTTCCTAGGCTGGTTCAATTTCTGTTTGCAGAGCCACCCATGTGGCTTTGGCCGCATGAAAAATTTTCAGTGAGGCTGGTTCACCATCAAATCCACCCACTCAGATGCAAAAATCTGTAAGTCAAAAGGCATTAACGTGGAAAAAGAACAAAACAAACTCAAACCACCGGTGCGTTCCTTCCTTCCCTCCAACACACATAATCCAGCTGAGACAAAAAGCATCTGTAACACTGCTCGGCTCTTCTCTGAAGAGCTGATCCTGGAGCTGCTCATTACAAGTATCTCTCTGTCTGACCACATGCAGTACAGGTCAGGGGCTTAAATACCAAACATTTCAGTTCCCCACATTGCAACAGAAGGCTTGTACTCAAATACACAATTACAGTTTTGATTTCTACATACAAATACATAACCTCTCATAGTATTGTATTATTTTTGCCTTGACATCAGGACTATTGCAACTCAATAAAGTGCTAATGGAAACCCTAATGTTATTTCATTAACTTTCATTCCAGATTATAGCCTGTCCTGCACAATATCATAAAGTTGTGCTGTCTAGAGGCTGATGGACAAGTGCTTTTGTTATCGTTAGCCATGCATGCTTTGTGCAGACCTCCCTTGTCATGAAAGCTATCCCAGCTGGATTTGTGCTGAGATGGGCTCTGTGTCTGCCTGATGGCACATCCTGTCCATCAGTGAAAACCACTGCACTACTCTGAAACACCACAGTAGGAGCCGTGCAAATTTTTCCTGGTGTGCTTACTGGATTTTCACAGTAGGGTACTTTACTGTAACATACCTGAAGTGCAGGTTGAAATACTGTGTTAGCAATGCCACAAGAGGTTTCCTGATTGGTTTGAGCCAACCTAAAACTGCACTGCTGCTAAAAAGCACTGTGCTACCCTTAATACTCTCCTTATGTTCTTATTGTACTGCCTCAAGTGAAGCTGGTCCTGCAAGATAAACAGGTAAATTGGATCAGCTGGAGTTCAGTGATGACAATGAGTTTAATCCCATCTGCACTCTTGCTTGTTTTACAACAGCATCTCCAGATCGAGAGAACTGGCCTGTCTGGAAGCATGGGCTGCAGCTCAAGTGCTGGTGGTCACACTGTGGGAATCAGTTACTCAGTGCAGCTATTATGATCGACCTGCACATCTTGGCTGCTTGCAGTGAGCACCATCAGTCGAGTCAAGCTGTTTTAGGAGATGCTAACTCAAAAGCAGACAGCTGGAAGTAAAACTACAGTGAAGCAAAACAGTGAGTGCTTTCTGTGGCTGCACTTTAACCCATGCCTCTTACTGCAACTGGCTGTCCAACACAGTTTAAAATTAACAAGCATCTGCATCCCCACAGCTGTTAAGACAGAAAAAGAGAACAAAGAAGGTGATTAGTGATTGGGCCAATGTCTACATGGCCCAATTTTTTCTTTTCTGACTATCCCTAATGCCTCTGGCTCTGTAGATACTACATAGAAAGGAGCAATACATAGAATTTGGATGCAGCATAGAATTATTTTTTTTTACTGGACCTCTGAGCAAGCAGGAGTTTGAGACCATAAACGAAACATAGGATGTGTCTTAGGGTGGCTACTCCCATGCAGCTGTGCTGTAATATGAATGTCACAACACATCTACCTGGAGATGGAAGCAGCTTTGCTTTTGAGTCAGCTATCATCACACTTGAAGAGCTGTTCCTGGCTATTAAATAATGCCTCCGATGATGGTTGGTTTAATGCTGCTTGATGGAATCTATCAAACTAAGCCTTTTCTCTGGTAAACATGTCAGGAGTAATGTGTTCGGGTTTTTTTCTTGATTTATCTTTGATGATTTTGAATGAGACCACTTTGGTCAGAACAGCTTTAGAATGCTGGTCAGGTAAGGCTCACCTGATAATGTGCAGAAGACAAAGAACACACAGTTAGTGTTTGGCCAGCTTGTGAATGTTGCCTTAAACAGAACATGTTAGTGGTCATAACATCTTCTCACGCTACAAGTGATGCCCTACTACTACTGGCTTTCAGAGGAACCACTGGGAGACATCCAAGGTTTTCAGAGGAGGACTCAGAAGAGTGTCTCTTTCAAGAGTGCAACAGTGAAAAACAAGTGACCAAGAAGCCAGTGAGGAGCAGAATAGGAAAACAGAAGACTGAATCTAAGACCGAGAGTAAGAAGAGACAAAAATGGAATGAGCTGATTACGCAGAGGACCTAAAGGTTTGGGACTGAGGGGAAAGTAGTCATTTTGCAATAAGCTGGAGAGAACAGACAGCTGCCCTCAGGTGAGACCAAAGGAAATTTGGAATGGGGTGGTCCAACAAAGAGAAAGGAAGAGACAGATTGGAAGGAGAATAAGATATTAGGAAGGAAAAATGCTAAATATTAAATAAGAGGTGAAAATAATCAAAAAGAAAAACAAAAAGTATTAGGATAAAAGGAAATAAGATAACAGGGAGCAAAAGACTAATAGTCCCCAACAATTCTGATATATACTGAATTAAGCAGAAAGCATCATTCAGTCTGTTCTGACAAAATAAGCAGCACTGTGCAGTGCTTCCTGATACCCACTATTGTACCAGTGACAAGACATGACAAGAGCTGCTTTGTCTTCCCTGCCTGGTGCTGCCCTGCTGGGGCAGAGCTGGCCTTTGAGGAATGACGTGTATGAGGTCAGTGTTAGCAAATCTGCTTTTTATCCTTCTTGGTCACACTTTCATCAATAAGGCGTTATTTATACTGAGGGGTTTCTTTTTCTATTTTACTATTGCCTAGCTGTGACAAGCAGTACTGTAAATGGTCTTCTGGTATTTTTACCTCAGACTCATCTCAACATCTGACATGAAAAGAATAATAACACTGCTTTGGAGAAGTCTCCCATAGTGCTTTTACCATTGCAGATGATTTACAGAGTTAAGACTACTGTGAGGCTGATATCTCAAAGCATTCTTATTGCCCTCCACAGTGCATGGATTAAACCAGGCAGCTCTAAAATTAAAAACCTGAGAACCAACATGGGAAAAGATTTTCCTTGGTTCCAGCAGTCATGTCACCCAAACGGTTTTTATTTTTCTGTTATAATAATAAATGTTATTACAATAAAGAATTAAAGAATTTTGTGCTAGTATTTAGTACAAGTAAAACCCTTAGTGTGGAGCAAAGGTGAGGCAGGAGATTCTGGCTTTCTCTTAAAAAAAGAGACATATTAAGAATGAGGAATTGGGAAGAATGATCAAAAAGGATTCTCTCAGAATATTCTCTGAAGTACTCCACATTTCAACTGGTTTATAAAGAAGGGACTGGAGTTTAGGAAAAGAGATGAGTTCAATTGCTTTAAATCCAGAGTAGGCAGCTGAAATGCTGATCAGTCTGTGACTTGTTTATAAACATTTCTATGCATCCCTGTGAACCAGGGAGGAGACAACTTCTTTATAGGCTCTTTCCTAGCCAATCCTATAGGAGCTATGGGAGATGCAGTCTCCTTTTGCATCCATTTGTAATGAAGAATTTGTGCAGAGCAGTGATTGCCTACAATCTGTTATAGGAATATGACGATTAATTTAATAACAGTATGCAATCCAAAGAAGAAAAAAAACTGTCAAAAGGTTCAGAGCTCAGAATAAGTGAGTTTTACCTGTGTGTACTGCGTAATATATTCTTCCCCTTATAGCTTCTTGGTGGTAGTTCATGGCACTGGTGAAAAATGAAGCTTTAGACAGTTCAACTTTCTTCATCAGTGTAGCTGTATATGGACATTAAGTCATTCATGGCAGACAAAGACAGTGTCTATACTGCCATGTAAATGAATTTTAAAAAGAAAGAATTTGATTCTTTCCTGGGGAAGAAGTGTGATGAATTGCATTACAATATATCTGCATACGTATAGTCAGCATCTTGCACAAGGAGGCCAGGATTTTTGAAACTGCAGAGCGAGCCTTTTCTGGGTCCCTGCAGTCTGAATAGAAACCCACACATCCTTATTATTTGCATATGTCCCCATTATGCTTTGGAATTCACAGAAGACTATTCCACACTGAGAAACAGATATTTTTTTTTCTTTTCTTATGGAAATTACTGTTCCTCAGAGTGTCTAGAAGTTACTGAGCTGTACTAAGCTATGTTTTTCTTTCTTCTCTATAATGTTATACAATTTTCCCTGTCTGTTCTTTTAATCCTACATATCACATCCACTTTGTGTTTCTAAGGAAATATGATCAGTTTGATAGTCATTTTGTGCTGTAATGTGATCTATCTCCATAACAGGTAAGAAGCCTCTATTGCTAACTGAGCTTTTTAGACAGGTTTTATAGTAAGGTTTTGAAGCCTTTTTCTCATTCAGCCTTAACCTTCTGAGAACATTACACTTAAAACCCCGGTTTTCCACAGAATGTAATTATCTGCTCTGTCACAAAAAAGAAAAAAAGCACCACCATAAAGCTTTAATGATATGGTTCCTTAATGCAGTTTCAGTTAGCATCGGTAAAGAAAATCTTAAGTAAATATGTAAGGGAATGAAGTATTTTCATCTCAAAGACAAAACAAAAGGAGGAATCAATCTGTTACTGAGATACAAGAAAGCTGGTCCTTAGGACCACAGTTTGACTGCAAGGTGCCGTATTTGAGCTTCACATGAACAATACTTGAGGTAGTTTGAAGGAAACTTTGAGTAATTAGGTTTAGAGAGGGAAGTCGAGAAACATCTCAAAAAAGAAAAAAGTGCATGAAAAATAGTTCCTCACACTTAAAAAAAAAAAAAAAAGTTTCAGCTAATGAAATACCAGAACTACAGTTCCTGCCTATATCAAACTCTTGCATCCATTGAATCACTCCATGATGAGTCATCCAGTACCGATAGTACTGTATGACATGATGCCATGGAGTGAGAAGCCTTTAGATCTCCCCAGTGATCCTCTGATAAAAGCCAAATATTTCTTAAATTCTATGGCTTCTGATTTCCCAGGGGTAACACTCTCAGACACAAAGGAAATGTTATTGGTTGGATAAACCTCGGCCGAAAAGAATTCCGAAAAATATGGATATAGCACCATCTACTGACACTATGGGTCTGTGCAGGTGGATGTTTTTTAAAAATCCTAAGACCTACGGGTTACAATAGCGCAGCAGCGTTCCCCTAACTGACAAGGGATCGGTTCCTCTTTCTATTTACAGCTCTGTAAACTCAAGATAATGCTGATCCTTGCCTCAAGGGTTTAGCAGCTGAAAATGAGACTGAGAAAACATGGTATATGAATAGAAAAAAATGAGGAAAAAAGGGAGGGAAAATGGTACCAAAAATGAGTAGCTGAGTGAGTCAAAATGTGTTCTGGAGCAAAAGTAGGATGTTGCTAGCAAAAGGAATAATTTCTCAAGATGTCATTTGAAAGCCCCAAGACTCTCCTTTATTTTGGTTTTGAAGTGCATTCTCCTTTGGGCCATTCATATAGTTTATCAGAGTCAGTGCAACTCACTGTTAAAAGAGTTTCCCCCTCCTTTATCCCATGTAATTTTTCTGCTGGTGAGACAGGCTGACAGGAATAGGGGCCTGCTTGAAGACCAGAGTTGGTGTAGACAACCAGGTGTGTGGAGGAGGGCAGGAATGCAGTCGTACCGAAGCGCTGTCAGATTGCCTCAGTTACAACTTGTAATTTCATTCTTCCTCAGTTATATTTAGTTCATTGACTTGATTTATTATTGCTATGTAGACATAGAAAAGAGTGTGCAAACAGCCAAAATGGAAACTCGTTAGGTGGGGTGAGCTCCATTGTCAAAGAAAACCGATCCTGGAGCTGCAGAGCAGGTTTATTGGGTCTTGACAGAAGAGCAGTGAGAAGAAGTTCGTCTCCTGCCAGAATGCTCTTCTCCCACCTCCTAGCCAGAGTGAAACCATGGCATATACGATCTGTCTCAGCTGCTGAAGCAGAAACAGCCACAACATGCATTACTCTGCCAGCGGGGAGGAGCATGGAGAGAAAAGTAGGGCAAGACATGGACCTGGGATAAGTTGATCAGGGCAGGACAAAAGATTAATACTTTTGCTATCAACTTTTGGTATCAACTTTTAGAACCATAGCACTGCTGCTGTTTTGGAATATCATAGAATCACAGAATCACAGAATGGTCTGGGTTGGAAGGGACCTTAAAGATCACCTAGTTTGAAAGCCCCTGCTGTGGACAAGGACACTTTTCACTAGACCAGGTCCTTCATGAGTCTCTGTGCCATCCAAAACATGACCAGACTGCTCCCAGAATCACACTGGAAAGCTATATAACCTTATATTTTTGTAGATGCAACTGAGATGGTTATCCTGCTAGATTGATTCATACCAGTCAGCTGATCTACTTAGCACTCCCCCATAAGAAAAAATCGTGTCATTATTCCTTGTGAAGCACTTCCTCAATTGTTTGACCTGGATTCTTTGGACCTAATAAAATGTATCAGCAGTAAATAATAAATATTAAAAAAGCAAACTCAATCTGTGACCAATGTTTTTTTCCATAAAAACAGATGTTTGCTGAGTGGAATGGTATATGACACTGAACCCAGACTGTGCACAGAACAGGATGCTAATGCAGGTGAACTCCCAAAAATCAGTTTCCTGTGGGACTTTTCCTTTACCCCTTCAGCATGACAAAGTTGGTGTTTAACCAGAGGTCACATACTCTTTTCTCTGTACCTCATAAAATATTTTTATTTCTCTCGAACTCAGTAGTAAGTCAGTATTTTGGATGATGTTGCACATGTCTGTATCAAAACAGAAACAGGCTGCATACATGAAAATTGTTTAAAGAACAGCTTTTAAAATTATTTACAAAATGCATACTCAAATACCTTTCTCCATACTAAGAACAATTTCCAAGAAACGATTTCCTTTTCTGAATTCCAAAGCACACCTCTAAACAGTAGAGAGTTCAGAAACCATTATCTTCACTTATCTTGAGGCTACACGAACACCATTTCCCAAGGTGCAGTTTCCTGATGAGCTTAATTCCACCTAAATATTTGGCGCTGCTGTGGCAGGCGGTGTTCCTGTCCCACTAGTGCTCGTGTAACTAACTATGGACTTGGCTAGGGAGCCAGCTGGGATGGAAACTACGAATTTGTTGCACGATTAATTTGCAGGTCGGATGGTGCCCTCCTCCGTGTGAGTGCAGGCCCACGGGAGTGCTGATGTCCACACCTGCCCGCATCCCTCGGCAACACCGAGATCGCAGTATGCTGATCATGAAGCCCCACCCTGAGGCTGCTTCTTGGCCGTTCTAGCTCTGATTCACACAAAATTGCAGTCTCGGGCATGGACTCCCCCCACGCTTACATCCGGTTTAGTGTGCGGATGCTGACCTTCTCCACTATCATTAGACAAATCGTCATTTAAAGGCTCCGTTCCTTACTGTGAAATAGGCAGATGTCAATCTTAAATCACGTAACTGCCCATAAATCAAAGCCGTATTATAAGCCTCTTAATTTCTCGCGCTCTCATTGCACAGTTTCACACTCAGGTTTGCACAAACGCGCGAAGCCCATCTCCCGCACGAACGCCGGGAAGCAGCGCAGGACAGCGCGGCGGCCCTGGCCGGCGGACGGAGCGGCGGGGCACGGCGCTGCCCGCCGGGCACACCCCCGGAGGCTCGGCGTGCTGCTCTCGCCGCGTCCCACCGAACAAAGCCGCTCCCCCGCGCACGGGGCACGCCCAGCGCCCTCAACACCCGCTCCCCGGCGCTCGCCAGCCGCAGCCACACGCACAGAACCGCCGCCCTGCCCGGAGCCGGCCCCGCTCCCCTCCCCTCCCTCGCCCGCAGCCGCCGCCGAAGCACCGCCCGGCTCCCTCCCCTCACTTCCCCTCCCTCCCCTCAGCGGCCGCACCCTCGCGGCAGGAGCCGCTCGCCGCTGCTGCCGCCGCCGCCCCGCCCCGTCCCGCCCCGCGCGCCGCAGCCCCGCCCGGCCGCGGCTCCGGCGGGCGCAGAGCGCCGCGAGCAGCCATGATGGTGGGTCCGGGGCGGCCGCGGAGCCGGGCCGGGGCGGGGCGGGGCGGGCGGCGCGGCCGGGCACTCACTAACCTGTGCGCTTTGTCTCCCCTCACCCTCCCTGCCGCCGGCCGTGCCCCTCCGCGCCCCCCGCCCCCGCCGCCGCCTCGCCCCCAAGCAGGAAGGCTCGGACGACGGCCCAGATTTCCTCTCGGAGGAGGACCGAGGTGTAAGTGCTGCGGGGAGGCGTCGGGACCCCGGCGCCTGGGGCTGGGCGTGGGGGGGACAGGGTCGGCCTCTCTTCAGGGGCTTCCGGGCGCTGTTGGCCCGAGCCCGCCGCGTGGGTGCCGGAGGGAGGCGGGTTGCCGGGCGGCGAGCGTCCGGGCTGTCTGTCTGTCCGTCCGTCCGCCCGCCCGCCGGGATGTGCTCCTGGCACAGTCTCCCGCTGATATCGGCGTCTGTGTGCGTGTGCTCTTCATTATTCTGTCACCTAAGTTTCGGAAGGACAGTTCTCTCATGCTGTCGTTGGAATAGCTTGGGAGGGGTTGTGCCCCGGCCCCCTCCCGCTGCACACGCCCGGCGGGGCCGGTCCTGCCCGGGTTGACCAACCCTGGGGAGCACCAGGTTCCATCGCCAGCCGTCATCCAAGGCCTGGGAGATGCAGTCCTGCTCTCCCTTCTCCCTTCAGGCCCGAGGGGCTCTCCCATAGATAACAATGGGACACTTACATTGCAGACACATGCTGCATAACAAACTCTTTATTGGAAAGAAGTTCTGTTGTTGGGACAGGATGCCACAATTATGTTTCTTACTGAGAAAACCTTTTTTTCCGCCCTCCTGTTTCTGCCCTTAGTTTCTCTTCTGACTGCTGTATCCGTATTTCTTTAATTTGCTTGCCTCTCTTAAGCAACAAATCAGCTAATCTAGTATAATTTAGTCAGACTGATTACTCCTGTCACTTAGTATCTTGAGAAAGACCAACTGTGAGCAAGGTAGGTGAGCAGCTTCAGGCTCACTTAGGTTCCCTTGGCTGTTGGTGATTATTGAAGTGACTGTGTACAGTATATTACTAAAAATACAAAAATCTGAGAAACACTGTGATGGTGCATGTTTTATCATGCACACCACAGTCAGGTGTTAAATTTAGTGCATTTTATGTTCCAATTTATGACCAGAAATGTAAAAAGGCATTCTAATATTGTATCAGGCCAATTCTGGCCACTGTAAAGCTTTTGTCTTTATGTATATAGCTACTTTACTAAGAATATTGAATAAAAGAGAGAGGAGGTAGAAATCGTTGTTGTCCTTTGGGTGTCTTCAGAACAAGGACTGCAGAACTTACTAACTGTGGAATTTTAACTACATTGGTATTTTACATAGGTTGTCCCTGGTACTTAGGAACGGCCTTTGATGCGCACAGTTAAGTTGCCTTTACTGAAGGTGCAGGTAGAATATAACAATGCAGATCTCACCTCGTGTGAAACTTGTTTGTTTGGCTGGTTATTAACCCTCTAAGGCTGCAGGTCGTTAAGAGTTCACAAGATAATTTGAAAACCTTAAGAAATCTCTTAGCAGTCTTGTTTGTACTGTTGCGCAATATACCATCTCAGTTGGCCAAGTGTGGTCTTTTTTTTCCTGTCCTGCATGTCCAGTACTGAGGAATTAAACTAGAACAGTGTCCTTATAATTTCCCTAATTTTTTTTAGGGTTTCTTATTTCCAATCACTGGTCACTGTGGGGCTTTAATTTTTTCTCTTCTGTGTAAATCCCTGGGGTTAAAACACGGGTTGTTATCTGCATGATTTTGTTTGTGATATGGGAAATTAATCAGAAGCAACATGGCAGTCTGTTCATGAATGGATTTGCTGTGCTTTAATCTTCAAAACTGTAGTACTTTTTTTTCTTACTAGTAAAAATAAACATCTTTTCATAACGTGATTCCCTAGTTCTGTTTTGTTGTCTTCCTGTCTTTGCAATTAAATAACGAGTAGGTCAAGCCTTTATTTGAAAGCATGGATGGCAACTTCTGGTTGGAGTAATTGAGCTTTTAGTTTTGAAAAGCAATATTCTTGCCTTTGTTGAATTCAGATATTGCTGTGACAACTGTACTTTTAATGCTGCAGGAATTTGTTGGCTACAGTCTTGTTAAGTTTAACCTTAGGGTGATGGGATGAAAGAGGGCTGGAATTTATGCTGATGCCACACTGAAGAGTAATTCTCAAACAATTGTGTTACACCATATGGAGCCTTTTCTGGAGAACTGTAAAACAGAGTGCTGAGAATCATCTTTGAGGAAGTAGCAGTGGGTGGTCTGTAGAAGGAACTTATTATAAATGGTCTGCTTAAAATCAACTTGTGGGAATTGCTTTTCTGAATTTCCCTTAGGAAGACTGGATTGAGTTTGCTTGGTGTAACTTGGGTCCTGTTGAGATTTTTGTGCTCTCTCTAACATAAACAATGCATGCTTTGAAAAGTGGTGTAGTATTGCTCCATTAGTACTGTCTTGTGTATCGTATAGCTATATAATCTTTAGCTGGCTTGGCTGACACTTATTCAGAGGAAATGAGCTATCCTATAGAACAGGTCTGCTGGAAACTTAATGCTGTGAAAACACTTTGAAAGCTTTTGTTATAAAGGTATTCTTCATCCCCTTGCTCTGTGTATTTATCTGCCTGTAAAGAACTGGCTGAAGAAGGGGTCCTTCTACTCTAACATTTTTGGAAGAGCTCAGAGCATGGACATTACTGTTAATGGATGACATTACCTAGGAATGTAATACTTGGTTGTTTCCCTTGTCTCTCTACCAGATTCCACCCATTATCATTTGAAGTTTAATTGATCCTTAAACAAGAGCTTAGATGTTAAATCCTCTCCTTGCATTGTGTTGTCTTTTAGTACTGTAACATCGCTTGGCCTGGGTTTGGCTTCTGGTGTTTTCTAGACCCTTTGAATAGAACAGGGACTTTCTTGGTATAGCATAGAAAATGTAAAGTAACAAAATTAAATCAGTTTTTGTTTTGCGAGTTGTTCAGCATGGATTTAGATTACATATCTAAGCATAAAATTATTACGTGATATTGTATGTATTAGACTTGGAGGGGGCAAGATAAAAAGGGACGGTCCTATCTCTATTTTTTCCGTACTTTAAGGTGCTTTCATTTCAGTTTTCTTTGGTATCAAACTTCTTTTATTTTTTCATTTTCTCCTTCCTTTGTGACTAGAAAACCATCCATTGGTGGCAGTTTTATTTTGGAACTAGTGACGCAGAGTTTGTTTAAGTTTGTGATGTGATGATGTTGTTTGTGAATTCAGTTTCCAGTAATGCAAAGTGAATTGTTGTGTGACACGAATACATTTAAATTCCTTCAACTTTCTGATTGTCTTTGACACTTTTCATAAATGCTGCATTACCATTGCAGATGAAAACCTTCCCTGTTGGCAGTCAGGCTACACAGCATAATTTAACATACGATTAAACTCTTCAAAACTCTTACAAACTTGGTATAAATTAAACAAATAGTCCTGTATAGTTGTATGTCATAGGCAAAGTCATAGGTAGTTCTTAATCCTATCTCAGCACAGATAGGACTTTTGTACCTGAAGTTGTGAATAGTGCATATAGATCAGGCTGCACTGCACTGGATATGCTCTAATGACAAACTTTATCAGCTGTTATACCAAATTTTAGAATTTTACATAGTACCACTTTGAAAAAAAAAATAAAAAGAGGTGGAAAAGTATTTTGGTAGAAATATTTGTGACCTGTGAAAGACTACAAAAATACCATTTAGATAGTCCAGATTATTTGCTGAGATTACTCAGTCTGTTAACATATGCTGGGGGGACCGGAGAAAAACAAACAGTACCCCAGACAGTGTAACCACAAAAACCTTTTTACACGCTGAAAAATGTGGTGTCATGACATAAGGGAGACATTGGTATGTCATTATATTTTTCTTTCCTAAATTAGATGGTAAGCACATTGGAAACTCAGTAGGAGCTTGGAGATTCTGCCTCTGAGAAGTGATCTGCAAGGAGCCATTGCATGATAATATGCCTTTGTGTGAGGCAGTGACCCCCTAAACCTTGGGAAAACAAAACAAAACAAAAGGCAATGCCTGAATCACGTGTGTGAATATGTTACTGTGCAGTCATTTTAATGATTTCCAACTTCACTGTAAGGAAAAGCTATTACTACTTGTGTAAGAGCTATTGAACTGTTATATTTTGCAAGCCTTAGCACAGTATGCTAGAGTGCATGATTTTGGTTTACTTTAATACACTAATTCTAAGATACATGAGTCTGGTTGCTGCTACATAGGCAAGAGTTGTCCGTGCATCGAGGTTAACAGCAAGACTACAGTAGGATCTGACCACTGTGATTTAAGATAAAGGTAATTTATGGAAAACAAGATTTGGCAGTGATGCTTTTGTCCTAGTGCTTTTCCAGTGCCTCACAGCATTACCTTCAAAATCTGCTCATATGTAACCTCTGTACTATGTGTTGTGGATACTTAAAGCATTTTTGTACTTAAGTATGGACTTAAAAATGCAATCCTGAAAAAAATTAATGGAGAAAAAGACCAAATCTCTGTATGGTAAAGCATTTTTTATACTGTAGAATGGGATATTTGTAGAAAAAATGCAGCATCAAAGAAAACACTGTGTCTTAGTAAAAGGTATGCCTTGTGAGCGTGATGTTGAAATATTTTTTGACAATGTGATTGGAAAAGATTTCAGAGTTAGCCTTAGTGCTTGTAAAAACATTCCAAATGTCTGTTGGTCATGATGATGAAATCGTCATGAGACAAATTCCTCCAAATTCCTCTAGAACAAGGGTGCAAGAGCGAGGGGACTTGAATTTCCAGTTGGGGTCTCGATGAGGTTAGTTACACCAAGTACTGTTGAATGAAGCCTTTGGTCCAGTTACTGCCAAATATTGTGGTGCTCAGATAATATTGCAGTTTTGCTATATTTGATCATTGTCTCTTTTTTTTTTTCAATGTGACTTTGGAATTATTTTGTGAAAGAGTTCAGGTTTCTTGTCTTGTAGAAAAAAATATGTGTATTCCTTGCACTTTTGCCATTTCTCATGCTCATTTTGAAGACATCAAAGTCTTTGGTTTGAGTTTTTTGCTTTGAGCTTTTTCAGAAAAGTATTTCCAAGAAGACTTAGTTCTGTGAAGTTTAGGATATTTTTTTATGCTTTTTCATTATATGATGAGAGATGTTGAACAGAAGAATAGTGGAAGACAGTGTGAGTAAATCAGGTCTATAACAGCTCTTGCTTCTTTGAAATATAGAACCACTTTTCTCCTTAAAAGTACCTTTCCAACTGTTAGTATCTTTATAATTACCTTTACAAGTATATTTACTTAGGACAGATTGTCAGTTCAGAGGAGTGGGGAGAATAAAGAGAAAAATCTACCAAACTTGTTGCTATCTGTAAATGTACTCTGTCTTGAGCATCTCAATTACTAGCAGGTTAACAATGTACAGAAATGAAATTAGTGCACTAACATGGAGTAAAGGAGCTTATTATTTGTATGGTCGTTTGTGCAATGAGAAGTACTACTGGATTTCCTTTTTCTGCTGGAAAGAATCTTTTAATGTTGGGGGGTTTTGTGATCTGTCTTCAGCAGTGGAAGATCAGGGTTCATTTCAAAGGAAGAATAATAATGGAAATATAGTTTACTTTTTTTTTTTTTTTTTGATTTTAAGCTAAATATATTTTTCTCTCTTTAGCTTAGAGCAATAAATGTAGATCTCCAGACCGATGCTGCTCTGCAAGTGGATATCTCAGATGCACTCAGTGAGAGGGATAAAGTAAAATTCACGGTCCATACAAAGGTAAAAACCTGGGTTTGTACACGCAACAGTTATTAATTATATACAAAAGAGAGTTTGCTTAAACTGTTTATTGAAACAATGTGTAACACAGTCCAGAGGAAATGAGAAAGTAGAATTATCTCATGTTTAAGAGGCTGTGTAGCTACAGTGCATAAGAAAAAGATGACTAAGAGCTAAAGAACTGTTTAGAAGAAAGTTATGTTCATTTTTTTTTTGTATTGATGTGTTGTCATGTCATTCCCATGCTTATTCATTAGCCTGTTTGCAGGTAGAATCTTTACTAGACATGAATATACTTCAGTATAGTTTTTTAAATTAAATTAGATTTTATTATAGTTTCAGATTCTAAGAACATATGTTGTAATTGTACGTTCAGGGATCATTTTTAATTACTATTGTTTATGGCTTTTTTTTAGATTTGAATGTTTATTGATTGCAGAGTGACAGAATAATTAAAGTTGAATAAAATATCTGGACATCATTAAATCCTTATCTCCTCCCTCACTCTCACCATTAAATTAGAGTGTGTGAGAGCACATTGCTCAGGATTTGTCCATTTGGGTTTTGATTACAGAATCATAGAATCACTTAGGTTGGAAAAGACCTCTAAGATTGAGTCCAGCCATTAATCCAGTGCTGCTGAGTCCACCATTAAACCATGTCCCTAAGTGCCACATCTACACGTGTTTTAAATACCTCCAGGGATGGTCACTCAACCATTGCCCTGGGCAGCCCCTTCTAAAACTTGACAGCCCTTCTGGTGAAGAAATTTTTTTAATATCCAATCTAAATCTCCCCTCGTGCAACTTGAGGCATTTCCTCTTGTCTCGTCACCTGTTACTTGAGAGGGGAGACCAGCCCCCAGCTGGCTACAGCCTCATATCAGATACTTGTAGAGAGTGGTACGGTCACCCCTGATTTTTCTCCAGACTAAACATCACCAGCTCCCTCAGCTGCTCCTCATCAGATTTGTGCTCCAGACCCTTCACCAGCTCTGCTGTACTTCTCTGGACATGCTCCAGCGCCTCTATGTCTTACCTGTTGTGAGGGACCCAGACCTGGACTCGAGGTGCGGCCTCACCAGTGTCCAGTACAGAGGAACTGTGACTTCCCTGGTCCTGGCACACTATTTCTGATACATGTCAGGATGCCATTGGCCTTCTTGGCCGCCTGGGCACATGCTGGATCATGAACAGCTACTGTTGACCAGGTTCTTTTCCAGCTGCTCTGCCCCAAGCCTGTCACACTCTCTGGGGTTGTGACCCAAGTGCAGGACCTGGCTCTTCACCTTGTTGAATCTCCTGCAATTGCCCATGGATCCAGCTGGTCCAGATCCTTCTGCAGATCCTTCCCGCCCTTCAGCAGATCAACACCTCCACCCAACTTCAATCTGCAGATTGACTAAGGGGCACTTGATTGCCTCATCCAGATCATCGATAAAGATACTAAACAGATTAAATTGATAACAGGATTAAATTGATAAAAATATTAGAGATGTCTATGAGAGCAGACACTCCACAACCTCTTTGGGCAAACATGCCAGTTGATTGCTGCGCTAATTAAGATGAGGGTAGTTACTGTGGTATGAATTTTTGGGGACATTTTTGTTGTTCCTTCAAGTTTTTTTCTCATCTATTAATGAAAAACATTGTGGGTTTTTGTTGTGGTTTTCTTCCTCCCTACCTCCTTCCCCCCCATAATTCTACCTCCTTTTACCCTTCCAGAGTTCCTTACCAAATTTCAAACAAAATGAATTTTCTGTTGTCCGGCAACATGAAGAGTTTATTTGGCTTCATGATTCTTTTGTTGAGAATGAGGATTATGCTGGCTATATTGTAAGTACTGATATTTTTGGTTTATATGTGCTGTTTTCTGTGGGCTGTATCAAAACTGCTTGGGACTGCTTTTAAATCCAGTGGAAACAGCAGGTGTTCATTCCGTATAAAATCAGATCAGCTTCTCTAATACTTAATTTTATGCAATTACACAAAATTAATGGTTGAAGCAAGCTTGGAAGAAAGCTACTGTAGCTGTTATACTTTCTTGCCTTTTACTCCTAAGGAATGAGTAGTTTAATTTGTCTCCAAGTGTATTTTTATGCCACCGTGTTAAAAGTGTGGGAGGGAGTTGAACTGTGTGACTTGGTGGTATTGTTTTTGCAAGCTAATGTTTAACTTAGTTACAAGTTTCATGTTGCCTGTGTTTTAGCTGGAATGGCAGAGTGAAGTAACTAGACTTTTTGAGTTCTCATTATAAAGATCAGAATCATTTTTCCATAAATAAGAGGAAAGAAAAAACAGTTTAAATACCATGTGGAACTACAGGGAACCTCAATATGTAGTAACTTACGGTTTGAAGTTTATTTCAGGCCTTCCAGGAGCAGAGGTTTCAAAAGAGGCACTGTATGATAGTGCATATTAAAAATGGTGCTGCTCTTCATATGTTAATTGCAAATAGGAGTATTTGTCATCTTGGTATGAAAGTTATTCATTTTGTGTTGGGGGAGGTGTTTGCTGATTCAGAGCATAAACAGATATTTCTAATTGATTAGTGGGTACATTATAATGAGTATAATCGGTGATGTGTCATACTATTCTTGAGCTAGTCTTTTCTTAGTCAGAAAAGCTATTTGAAGTGACTAGACCTTCAGTGTGGTAATAACTAGTTTCAAATGGTTGACCGTCTCGATACTGGATTTTTTGGTTTTTTGTAAGTGTTAATATAATGGGCCAGTATCGGTAAACTAAAATTTAAACTTAGTTTAACTTTGTTCTGTGTTCCTTTCCTGACAGCAATTCAGGATTAGTTTGACTGTGGTGTTTTCTCTTTCAGTGTTAATATACTGTATTATAAAATTAACCTAGAGACTTGTTGACTAGGGGCTTTGTTATTTAAACACGTGTCTTTAATGTCAGCAGTGCTGCAAGAAAGAGCTAGTGTCTGCAAACAATAGGGAATGGTTTTCTTGGTTTAAAGTTTTGGGGAGTTATAAATGGATGGTGTGAAAACAATTGTGGAATTCTTTTTTTTCTTTAAACAAGAAGTAATCCTTACCAACTAAGCTAAACCAAAACTAATTAAAAAATAATTACTTCAAGTTTTAATTCATTGTCATGGGAAATGAAGTATTATTTGGTTTCTGTTGTAATTAAACTGAAGCCATTAGTTAATACTCTAGTAATCTTCAAGGACACTTGACCGAAATTGGTATAGTAATGCCATGTGTATAACTCGTGAAAGAGAGACTTCATCCAGAAATGCTGTAATGAATGATGAAAGAGAGAAACATGTATTAAAAAGCTGCAGGCAGTCTACAGTTCCTGTACTGTGAATGGGTGTTGTTTGACTGAGAAAATGAGAACTTAAAAAAAATTGGATTCAATTCCAGATTCCACCGGCACCACCCAGGCCTGACTTTGATGCCTCCAGGGAGAAACTGCAGAAACTTGGAGAAGGGGAAGGATCAATGACTAAAGAAGAATTCACCAAGATGAAACAAGAACTGGAAGCGTATGTAGACTTTATTACTACTTTATTTATTTATATTCCAGAACTTCTATTGCTGTTTACTGTCCCATGTTTCCAATTTCACTGTATAATGGTTCTCTGTGAAATACAGACTTGAGAATCCAGGTGTTATGTAAACAGGGTTAATCTCAGTGATCATGATCAGTGCCATTAGGAAAATTGTAGAAATAATTTCATGGAAGATCTTCTGAAACAGGAAATACATCAGCTTGTTCTTGAGCATTCTTTTATAAGAAATAAAGCACTTAGATGCTTTTCTTCACAGAACATCTGCAAAGGGAGGAGATAACTTCTTTTTTAGTTCTGGTGTTCCACATTTTATAAGCATAATGAGACTTCAAGGTTATACATATAGTGATTGGGAGTAGGAAGTTGTGCATGTGGTTGGTACTGTAAACATGGATGCCAACCTTCTGTTCCCCAAGAAATACGAAGATTACTAGAAAATTCCTTTTTTGACACTTTAAAAAAATTTTTTTGCACAAGGAGAATATACTTCCTGAAAATACTATTTTCCCTTAATATGAATTTAATTTATATTGAAATATCTGCTCTGAAGCTTCTTGTTCCATATGGAGTTACACAGTGAAGTTTCTCCTTGCTTCGTCCATTTTATCATGCATTCACTTCTTTGATCTTTTCCTGTCATTGGTTTCAGTTTTCAAGTGTATATTTACGCTGCTTCTAGACTGCTTCTATCAAGAGCTCTGAATTGGCAAGAAAAGTACATAGAACTGTTAGAACTGCTGCTTTCTCTCCGAACTTCAGCTGCTGTGAGCAAATATCTTAAAAAGCTCTGTATTAGTGATATGTACAGCATAATTTATAGCAGAGTAGATATACACTTCATATGCAGAAAACTGGAAATGAGCAAAACACTATAGATTTTAAAGAATCTGGTTTTCCAGCGGCCCTGATCATGATTCTCTTGTGGTCTGGTTAGGGGTTGGATAACACAGAAAACTTTGGGTTTCTTCTACTGCCACCTCCATCCTCTGCATCCTCCTTTTTTGTCTTCACTGAATGACTACTATCACTGAGATCAAACATCTCCCAACACTGGCCCTGCTGGTTTGCTGGTATGTAAATCTTAAACTCCTTGCACATAGTGGAAGGAAAAGCGTTGATTATAATTTTGCTGTTTGACCTCAGAATGGGAAAAAGAGCCCTTTCCTCATTTTTTAGATGAGTTGCATCTTACTGAATTTGCAAAGCACAATGAATTCTAGCAAACTGGTATTTGTAAGAGTGCCTTCCTCTTAATTAAATTGCAAGTGAGTGATTGCTTTGAAGCTGAGTTGGCTGAACTGGGCAACTGTGTGATTATTATGGTTAAATGTGATTTTTTTGTTGTACCTACCAAATGCAGCTCTTAATTTCACTTTTAGAACCACGAAGTGAGACATCAATGTAAGCTTTGGCTCAAAAAGGCTAGGTGCTTTAACATGAAATAAAAGACTGGCTAATCAGCTAACAAAAGTATATGAACTATATAAATAAGTAAGGAGGGTGCAAATGGGCAAGGGGATGGAGATGGGGAGGAAGGAATTTGCACATCAATACATAGTGCCTAGGGACTGTAGTCTGTACCTCAGTTTCTTGATTTTTGGGGTGCTGGGGAAAGGACAATGAAATGAGGTTACAGTTTCAGCAGACCAGCATCTGTTAGCTAACCATAAAAATTAGACTGTCTTTGTTGACTCTTCATTAAAAGTCTCTCTGTAATGTGTTTGGGCTTCAAATTTCTCCCTAGTATTAACATTGTACTATTTATTTATGTCTCTATCAAACATTGGAGTGATAAACTCCGTTATATCAGCTTGTAATTTTGTACCCTTCCTTAGGGTCTCTTAAAGCTGCTCACTAGGTTTATCTCAAACTTAATTGCTTCATACGAAATTCTTATGTCTGTCTTATTTCTTGTTTTTAGTGAATATTTGGCAATATTCAAGAAGACAGTTGCAATGCATGAAGTGTTTTTGTGTCGCGTGGCAGCACATCCTATTTTGAGAAAGGACTTAAATTTCCATGTATTCTTGGAATATAATCAGGATGTGAGTATTGAAAACTGAATTGCTGGTGAGAGAAATCAAGATGTACTTTTATGGTAGGATGGAAAATTGATTAAGAGGGAATTACCTCCTGGAGGAAATTACATCAATTCCTTCATGCCAGACATATTTGTGTTGTAAAAGGTAGAAATTAATTTAGTCTGTAGGAGTTCATTTTCTGCCACCTGGGGAACCAAATGCACTATATGCTCTAACCTCGGCATCAAAAATATTACTGGAAATCCAGTATATTTTGGATTAAAAAGCTGAGCTTTTGGGTGATTTCACATGACAGTATACTTTTCCACTCTTTGAATTTTTTTTTTTTTTTTTGCTATGAGAAAGAATTATGCAACAAAATGGAACACTAATTTTTAGCATTTGGAACTGTGGTATAAATTCTGTTGCTAACAAAACTAGAGAGAATTTCTAATGAAATGTTCTGATAAATAAAACCTTTTTGTTAATGATGGAAATGAAAATGTGGTTAATTTTTTTCTAAGTGTTGGACTAGTGTGGCTATCCATATGTAAATACTGAATTGAGATAATGGAGAGTACTTTTGGCCTCGTAACTCTTTGGCGTTGGAGTTAGTGGTTGCTCGTATTCTGCAAAGAGTTTCAGTTACTTTTTAAAATTGGGGAATCAACGTTGAAAGAAATTATTACAAAGACTGGCTCAACTGCATACATAATTCAAAATGTGTTACAGAGGTTCCTCTGTTGCTTGATGTAGAAATGTTTACGGATTCAGGCACTCAAAACTGGGTGAAGTTAGATGGACAGGAGGAGTGTGAGGGGGCTTAAACCAGCATTATCCTCTGGAAGTCAAAGATCTGCCATTCACCAAAGGGTGAAACTTGGTTGTATTAACTATAGTTACATCAACTCAGCTATACTGTGCATGATAAATAGTGTGTTATTGATAACTGAAATGTACACTCTGTACATTTGGTACTGTCTGTAGGTGCTAGAATGTTGCTGATTTTTTTTTTTTTTTTTTGCCTAGAATAGTATTTTAGGTGATGAGCAATCTAGTAAATGAGGTAGTCTTCATTGGGGATG
This sequence comes from Corvus moneduloides, assembly GCF_009650955.1. Taxonomy (NCBI): domain Eukaryota; kingdom Metazoa; phylum Chordata; class Aves; order Passeriformes; family Corvidae; genus Corvus; species Corvus moneduloides. The sequence continues at coordinate 25,969,456 of NC_045481.1, forward strand.
CAAGGTGCCCTGTCCCCATTAGTGTAGAGTGTAAGAGTGAACAGAGAACAGGAAAGTTGCTTTAGGTGTAGCAAGTAGGGGTATGTAATTCTGTGATTTCTTTTTTAAAGCTTGTATTGCCTCCAGAAAATGACTGAACTTGGTAAATTAATTTGTTTTTCAGTTGAGTGTTCGTGGGAAAAATAAGAAAGAGAAACTTGAAGACTTCTTCAAAAATATGGTTAAATCAGCAGATGGTGTCATTGTTTCAGGAGTAAAGGTGATTACTGCTTAACATAGCAAGATTTAAAATGTATGAACATTGTTGTTGTCCTTTTAAATGAAGCAGAATTTTACATAGGTACAAATATGGGATTTTTATAGTGATGTCTAACTTAAGAATTAGTGGCAGACCATGGGTGAGAACTTGTGGCCTGGATGCAAAATAATTGAGAGCTTTCTTGTGGGATTGAGAGCTTTCTTGTGGGCTTTCAGTACTCTTTCTCCTGTTCTGTGAAATTAAGCTTTTTTTTTTTTTTTTTAATAAACATAGATAATTGATAATAAGGTTGGATTTTTTTGTTCAGGCCTGCCATTTTATGTAGTGGAAAGGAGAACTAGGTGTGACAACTGCTTCAGTTCAGAAGTTACTAATTGAGTGAATTTTCCCAGTCTTGTAGAATCCTTTTACTATTTCAAGGCTAGGAGCAGCAGTAGAGGTTATATGATTTTTCCCAGTAGATGTAAGAATGTAACTGAGGGGGGAGAAAAAGAAGAAAATGCAATTTAATTTTCACTTTTCCAAAAGCTACAAGATTGCTTTTATAACAAACAGAAGTTCTGCAGAGGATAATTTTTAATTTCTTTTCTTTCTAGTGGTAATAGCAATTTTTACAAGAGTTAAAAGTTTCTAGGTTCAAAGTCTTGGTTCTTGAAACTGCTGGAAAGTGGATATAACCATGGATTAAATATGACTTGGAGAAAAAAAAGTCCAAATAACTACTACATTTATAAGAACATTGTTCAAAGCCCATGCTGTAGGCTATTTCATGGTATTGAGCATCTGTGTTGTTTTAGAGGGTTTTTAAGTATAAGTATTAAACCAATTATGTCAAGTTATAATACAGAAAATACTAACAATTACCTGTGTTTACCAAATTGACAGAAGTATGTCATTAAGATCAGTGTTCTGAGCTAGGAGTTCAAATCATCTCATCTGAGACCACAGCCTCTGTACTGCTGGGTGACTTTCATCCCTTCTCCCCTTTTTCTAGGTAGATGCTTTTTTAAATTAAGTACTTGACATGTATTCTATTTCTGTCACCCTTGGTGACCCTTTGATGTTCCTTCATGTTTAGTAACATAGACCTTTAGAATGCTTGTTGCAAATTCTTAGTTCTTACTAAATTCTTAATAGAACTTAAAATCATTATGTAAGTGGAGAAGAAATCAGTTTACATAAATGGTGTTTTAGACAATAAAAATAGCTGCATTTCCTGTCACAGCAACAGTGAAATGTACAAATTTACTCTGCAATTGCTCTGTAGAGAGTGAGTGAAATCCTGTTTTTTCAATTGTTCTCTTTTTTTTGTAGGATGTGGATGACTTCTTTGAACATGAGAGAACATTCCTTGTAGAATATCACAATCGAGTCAAAGATGCCTCTGCCAAATCTGATAAAATGACGAGATCACATAAAAGTGAGGTTTTTTCCAGGGTGAAAATAGTAGTGGTTAAAATGTACAGAAGTTGTTCATGAGGAGAAGTAATTTTTAGTTTTCTTTTTGCATGTGAAAAGTGAATTCATTTCTCCAAGAGTAGCCTTCAGAGTCTAAAGAAGTTCAATCCGACTTTCTAAGTTTAGGCTTTGCTGCAGTAGACTATATGGAGTAAGAACAGCCTGGTGCAACACTGAGGATACCTTGATTCTTCATGCTGTCTGCTTGAAAAGAAGTACACTTTAAGTATTAATATTCTGTTGAAGTCTGACTTAGTCATTTATGTGTAGAGGTGGGTAGTATGGCAGTACATGTGATTTTACACCTAGAGAAGTTGTTATTGACTGGATGTGGTTGATTCCACCAAATGCAATCTCTTGGCACACTGGGCATTGCATTACCTTGCTAACTAAGTACTTTTGCTTGTAGCAAACTCCTGTTTGGGCCATTGTTCTAGACTAGATTTCCATTTTTTAGTTGTTTAGATTGGAGGCTGGAATGTGTACATTCAGTAGCCTGGTTTGCAGGACCCCTTTTCATACTGAGACAAGATTTTCCACTTGCGTGTTGATTTGTCTTTGTGAGCTCAGTGCTAGCTAATGTGATTTCTGAAAGCTCTAGATGGTCTTCCCAAGTGCAGTTCATTTATTTGAGAAAATGAAAAACCTTTGGGGTTAGGACTGTTGTGTTTGATTTAGGATTACTGTGTTTTGAGAAGCTCAGAAAAAATTACCTATATTGCCCTTGATTATAAGTTTTTGTGCCTAGATAAATCAAAATTGATTTTCCAGATTCTGTCTGCTGCTTCAAAGTTTGGGTCTTATTTACAGATATTGTCTTTGCTGTCTAAAGTAACATAGTTTGCACAAGACCAGGTCACAAACGTTTTATGAATCTCCATTGATAAGATCTCTAAAGTGGAGTTTGAATGAGACATTAAACCAAGGATTTTCTGAGTTCTTCAGATGCTTCTCTTGCTGTTGTATGAAGACTGAGTCTTCTGTAGTTTTAGTATCTATGGTAGGAGATGGAAAGAGTCAGTTATGGCTCAGTGAATTACTAAGGGGCCCTGTGTCTGCATTCAGTACCCACCTGAAGTGGTTTCTGGTGTTTTTGGTTGCTTTCCTAAAATGAGAACTGAACTTCCTTCATAGTAATGAAGTGCCAAGATTTATTTACAGAGTGAGAATGGCTTTTACATTGGTTGTAGAACCAAGAAAATCCTTTGAAATGAGGTTGTAGAGGATCTGACGGGAAAGGATTGATCAAACTCATGACAAAGCTTCATTGGTTTCCAGGCTTGAATCACATAGGATGTTTATTGACAACTTTTACCAAACTGTGAATTGGGACAAATGGCACGTTTGGAAATTCTGGCTAGAGGAGTAGAACAATGACCTGGGAAACCTGTTTTGGAAATGGGCAATCTGTAGTTTATGGATAACATGATCAACAGAGAGGTGCAGGGCTTGAAAATACACTGACTTACTATTTCCAGCAGCAAATCTGTTTTTATGTTGAAATGGGAGGAATAGAAGGGGAGATTAATAGCTTCCTAATACCATTCTTCACTATAACCAACTGCACTGATGACATGTGGAGTAATGAATTGCATGGAAATTGACCCACTCAATCTCTCAAGGTTGTGTTATCAAAAAAAAAAATCTGCTTAAAGGCATATAAACTTCAGAAATAACAAGCAAATGTATTTTCCTGTTCATTGCTTGGATCTGTTTGTTTTCATCATTCATTGATTTAATACTTAAAGCTCTTGAATAAAAGAAAGAAGAGGAATGAGATAGTAAAACAAGTGCTTGTTTGTTTTTCTAGATGTGGCGGATGACTATAATAGAATTGGTTCTTCATTATATGCATTAGGAACGCAGGACTCCACAGACATATGCAAGTAAGATATTGTTAATAACCTGTGGGATAATTTGCTATGTAGCAGTCTTCATGGTGACCTGCTGAGATTGGTAGCTCTTGTTAGGAGAAAACCAGAATTTCTTATAGCTGTATCACATTAAGATATTTGCTTCTCTAGTATTTCCTTTCTTTAGCAGGCTGCACTTAATACTTCCGCTTTAATATTTGTCTGTAAAAAAATGCTGTTTTCTACAGTCTGTAGAAAATTACACAGATGAGATGGAAAAGTCCTCATTGAATAAGAAAAAAACACAACTGTTCACCATTTTTTTAAAATGTTACAAATGCTTTTTACATGTGCAGCAAGTGCAGGTCTCAGTTGGAGTATATGCATTTTTTTAAGTGTACCAACATCTTGAAGAATAGTTGTGCTGTTCTGGCAACTTTACTGCCCTTAAGAAAATAAAGCCATCTACTGAGATCCCCAGAACTTTGAAAATAGCAGGGGGTCTCTATGTACAGATGTTTGTCCTTTAATCTTTCAGATTTGCTTGAAGATGAAGTCTGGTGTATCTGAAAATAAAACTTAGTTAACTAGCTTAAAGATGTCAATGGTTATCAACATACACACATAGTTCATTTGTGTGATGTTGGTGTCCGTGTGACGACAGGTAGGACATGAATGTGAAAGTTAACTTACTAATTTACCTGAATTACAGTGATATACATCCAAATGTGGTGACAGCTTATATACCAGATACTTTGATAATAGTATGGATATTTGTTGTAGTCCGTTAGGGTCTGTCAGAAATCACATCTGTCTTCTGTCAAAATAGTATAATTTGATTGTAATTCAGTCTGCTGTAAGACTGAAGCCTTGTATTGTCTTCTGCAATGGAGATGTTGCGACACTGCTGCTCAGCATCCCTGAATTCCAAGTAGGACATACGTCATGTTTACTGGGTGAAGAAAAGTACATTCAAATTTACGTAAAGCACACTTGATAATAGTGTAAGACCATTGACCAGGGTGCTGGTGTTTGGGGTTTAATTCACAGAAGAATAAAGAATCCTTGAGGAGCTGAGCAATTATTCTTTACTTTAAAATATCCATCAGTTATGCTTTGTTTGTCATTTGCCTTTCTTACATTGCCCAGTTCCCACATGTTTGAAGTTTCAAACTAGTATGTTCTCTGAGTTTTTGGATTATAATCCTAAGAAGTGCCTTTGCAGTCTTTATTGCCAGATGCAGACTATAGTGTGAGTTCTAGGAAGTAATTAGACTGTTTAAAACAATGTTGTAATATGAGCTGTTTCCTTTGCACAGGTTTTTTCTGAAGGTGTCAGAGTTATTTGACAAAACAAGGGTATGTACTATGAAACAGACCTCATGTGCCAACAAGGCATTAATATGTGGATTAATATGTGAGCTTCTACATGGAGCGTTTAAGCAATGTGTAGTATGGAATGAGAAAACGTAAGATTTCAGTCATGTGTTTTGTAAAATGATTGAACCTTAGGACTCTTCGGTTGACTAAACATTTCTAGGCAGTCTCCTGTAATACCCTTGTAAAGCTGCTGTTCCTCTAAAATGCATAGAGATCTTCCATACTTGTTACTAGGAATCACAGAACATGTTATGGATAAAAGAAATGAAGAAATGTAATCCTTTATCCAAAAAAATGGTGGCCATGCTGCTTTTTTTCTGGAGCCAAGATCGGTTTCTGCAATTATTTGACTCAGAAGTAGAATTGCTTATGCTTCTAATCAGTTTTTCAAATATCTCTTCTTTTGCCTTACTTGTTTGGTTTGGTAGAGAGAAGATGTGGGCCATGTATCAGGAAAACTTTCAAATGAAAAATGTGTGTATTCCCTAAACTGACAACTGTATCTGCACAAATACATACTTGAAAGAAAATTAACAGAATTACTTGCTTCGACTCAAAATGTTGCATTTTAGAAATTATTTTTTTAAAAATTAGGGTTTAAATAATGCGCTTGCAGACTCTATTTCTAATCTGTTTCAAATACAAGCAAATTAGTTTATTGGTTTTTTAAACCATTTAGTGCATGCAGTTACACAATTAGTCTGCAAAGGTGCCTTAAAAATTTGTTTTCCTTTGATTTCAACAACAACATAAAACTACTTGTGCAACTGTTAATATAAATTTGTTTCTCTGCATTTTTTCTAGCATATGATAAATATAATTGCTATTGGGAAAAAAGCAGTGTTTAATGTAGAAAGCCAGTTGTCAATTACTGCTCGGAGAGTAGCTTATTGCTTACATTTTAATACAAAATCCTAATATTGCTTCTCATTTTGCATCTTTTAAGTATCCTGTCATTAATGCCTGATCTTAGTTTTTGAAAAAGACTATCTGTCATGTACTGTATATTTTACATTGAATTTGTATATACAAAAGAATATCCAAAGTTTGGATGTTTTAAGTTGATCCTTTTGCTTACTGTTTTTTTTGCTTGGTGGTGGTGTTTTGTTTTGTTTTTCCAGAAAATAGAGGCTCGGGTATCTGCTGATGAAGATCTTAAACTTTCTGATCTTCTGAAATATTACCTTAGGGAATCTCAAGCTGCTAAGGTGAATTTATAGGTTTTTGTTCAGTGTTTCTTTTACACTGTGTTTTTTTAACGTAAAAAAAAGAGTGAGAGAGAAAGTGGTAAGAGATCATCAACTCACAATATAGATAGATTAAAATGCTGCCACCCCTAGCCTGCAATTTCTTCCTTAGCTGTAGAACCTGTCTCTGGTGCATATAAGGAGTAACAAAGCAGTTGCTGATGTGGGACTGACTGTGTGGAACTGAGTGAGCCACTTGTCAAGGCCAAATCAATGCAGTAATGAAACACAGTGGAAGGGCTGTTTGTGTGTTTGCAGTGTGTTCAGTGCTTGTAATTGCAGGTAGTTCTGCTTTTTTTAAAGTATTAAAATTGGGTATTCCATATAATCTACTAGTGCTGATACAAAAACGCATGGGCTGAATTTGATATTCTGTGCTTACAGAAAATTTCATTCTTACTGTTGTTTGATGTGACATGATTAAATAACGTCACAGAATGAGCAAGCATTTGACAGAAAATGTCTGTAGTAAGATCACAAACTGTTGCACCAAAAATGTTACTACTGTTTCTTGGGCTCTGTGTGTATTTCAAATGCATAATGTAAATGTAGTTTGTTTCTAATCTAAGAAGCTGTGAAATTTCCCATGATTTGCCTTCTTTGGCTTTCTGGAGTTTGATCTAAGCTGTCTGTTGCTAGCCTCTGTCAGACAAGATGGAGACCAGACAGTATTATGTTGTGGATCTGATCTAGTATAGACATTCCTGTGACTTGCAGAATGAAGTAAAGTGAATGCAAATAATTTAGTAAGAACTGAAATACAGCAAGAAGGACTAATATTAATTTGATTTTTTAATTGTATGGAATATAGTAAAATCCTTGGGTAGAGTCTTATAAACTCCATATAACCTTTGTTTTTTTAATAGGATCTCCTATATAGAAGATCTAGGTCACTAGTGGATTATGAAAATGCTAATAAGGCATTGGATAAAGCAAGAGCAAAAAATAAAGATGTGCTGCAAGCTGAAACTACTCAGCAAATATGCTGTCAGAAATTTGAGAAAATTTCTGAATCGGCAAAACAAGGTATTTGGGTGGTCCTTGATCCTATGTTACTACTTTTAATTTAACATATTTTAGTATGTTCTTAATGAGAATTAATGTAATTAATGAAAATAGGTTTTTATACTGTTTCCTAAGCAGGAATATTATCTTTTAATGATTATTTACTTACTTTAGAACGTTCAAATTATATTTTTCTTTGGCTCCTCATAGCTCTGATAGGCAGAGCAAAGTCTAAGTGCAAATTACTTGTTAAGCTTTTTTTTCGCATACATAAGCTGGGATACAAAATGGTAACTGCTAGCAGTAATAGCAAACAAATACTTTAAAGTGTTGTTAAAATTCCCCTTTTGGTTTTATGCTTTCTTCTGTGATGGCACCAGTCTCTCAGATATGATACTACATTAGAGAAGGGAGAAATAATGAAATGAGATTTCACTGAATTACAGAGTTAATAGAGAAAAGGAACCTTATTTACATGTTACTTTTCTTCTGGAAACTTACTGTCTTTTTTAGGTTAATACTTCAGTGAGTTAGTAGTTATCTGACTCATGATTTGTGGCAGATCTGTTCAAGGTTTAAACACCATGCTCTTTCGTTTTTATCACTGAAGAGTTGTTTGAGGCTGTAAATCTGGTTAATGATTCCTGTAAATGAGACAGTGGAGAATGAGTGATCCTGTTAGCCACAAAGGTATATGCAGAAAGCACACTGTTGTTCTTCCTAGTTTTAACTTTAGTATATTCCTTAAAGACTTCCATTTATCACCCTTGAAAGAACAGTGCAGATGGAATAAGAGAAATAAATATTAAAAGCATTCATATGGCAGTCTTTTTTCAAAAAAGCTTTTTGTCCTCAAAAGGTTCCTAGAGGTGAGGTACTGCAGTGGTGGTTTGCTTTCTTCCAACCGTGTAGCAGCATTTTTGAGCCCAGAATGTGCTGAGATTAAACTCAAGATTTTTCTTTTTTCCTTCTCTCACCCTTTACCTCTTCCATCCTGAAGGAATGTCTGTTAATCACTGAGGTCACTAGCAGGGATACTGTTATTGAGTCCGTTTCTATTTTCTATAGAACTGATAGACTTCAAGACAAGAAGAGTTGCAGCCTTCCGAAAAAATCTGGTGGAACTAGCAGAACTGGAATTAAAGCATGCTAAGGTAATTATGATCCTTTTTGGCCTATATTTCAAGTGATTTTGAATATTATATGCTTGATTAACCAGAATGGCTACATTTGTTGTATGATGCTTCACATTCAGGAAGGGGAATTTTAAGTTAAGCATTGTTCAGAAAGGTGAACTTTCTTTAATGACAGAGAAGACAAAAAAGTACAAGTGGAGTGTCTCTCTGAGAGATTGGTATGCTTGAGGTGCCTTTGGAAAGCACATATCCTGGAAGAAAATTTTGCCTTCAGTTTTATGTTTATTTGGCTGTTTGATATTTACATCTGCAGAGTTTGAAAACTTGCCTATTTTTAAAATTTCATCACACCATTTCACTTAGGAAGTGGTTTCTCCTGTTATCCAGATTTTGGGACTTGATGTATAGGATATTAAGCATGAGATCACACTGGCCTGTCTGGTATGATGAGTATGTTTTTGAACCTTTTTGCCTTTAAACTCTAAACCATTAACAAAAGAGGCACGGTGCAGATAGCCTTTCCAGGAAAATAAATTTTTGTAGGAAAAGAACTTTTAAGGGGCCTGTACTGTCCTTAAATTTCACAATGTATTTGATTTCATGGACAAGTACAACACTCTCTTATTTGAACAGTCTTATACCTGGAGGCAGTTTTCTTTTAAAAATTAGTTCTTTAGCATTTCTCTTCAGATCTGAAACTGGATTGGTTAGGAAGCTGTGAATTAACTCAGAATATATCTGTTGAAAGGACTTGTTAAGAGGTATATTGCTGCTTTACACTCTTTTCAGTAGTGTTGATGGTGTCATTCTTCATTCCCCTAAACCTATTGCTTGTAAAACTAATGCACTGTAAAAAAGGTTTTTTGGGGGGACTTTTTTTTTAAATCTTTGTAGGTATAAGTTCAGCTTAATGAAATATTTATATATTGCTGGTAAAGCAATCAGCAATGTATGGAACGCATGACTCCTTTTTAAGATGAACAGTCCTTACTTTAAATAGTCCTAACAGTCTTTCTTGCAACAGTTCTTATTGATTTGCCATGTTGTGCTTTAGTAAGGGAATGAATCCACACTGCTTCTGTCCTGCTTCAGTCATTGACTCTTCATCATCTCTTGTAACTAACCCTTGCTGAAGTCTCCACATGGCTTGAAGTGGAATTCTTAGACAATGTCTCTGTCTTCTAAAGTATCCTTAAAGAATCACTTCTTTTAACTATACAAGTCACAATCTTGGAGTAATATTCTCTTGAATTTTGACAACTAGTAAGTGTGGAATGCAGGTGGAAGATGCCTAATTTCTGTAGCTTTCAACTTGATATGTACTTCGTATGTCCTCAGTGTACCTGGAACTGCTTTAGTTTTTTAGCTTGAGTTTGTTGTCACAGCTTGTGTTTAACATGCATTTCTTTGGACAGTCTGTCTGTGACTTACCTTGTCTTAGTAAATTTGCTAACAAGGAGTCCATAAAGCTGTAATAGAAGCTTTAAATTGTAGTTCTGTTTTTGAAGATGAATTGTTTTTGCTGACCCTTTTCACCTACTTCATCATGGAGCAACAACATTCACTAGGCAGTTTTGAATCTTTAAAGCTTTACAATAATCAAAGGTCATTTTGACTAAGAGTGACAAATCTTGAAATGTTAACAAATACTGTAACCTGTTGAATAAAAGGATGTTTTGTTTCTCACTAGGTTTGAAAGTTCTGTTTTCTCAATGCCACTGTTTCATATTTTAAATAAGCTAAGCTACTACAGGTGGATCAGTTTGGTTACTGTGTTTTTCTTTCTGTGAATTCTGAGTTAGATTATTACAGAATTTACAAGTACAGTAGATTGCATTTTTCAACATTATATAATGGGGAATGTTCTTATTAGTGCTGTAACTAAGGTATTTGAAGAGAGCCTTATGGATAGGTTTTCATTAGTCTGTACAGAATATTGAAGGATGAAATGGTTTGGTGGACACTTTCTGAGTTAGTTCCATAAAAGGAAGAAAGAAGATATTAGAAGACTTGTTTGTTGGGGTTTTTTTGATGTAATATTGTGCCCTGATGTGGGAAGACCAATATTAGGGGAATATGAATGAAATGAAATCATGAACAATGCTTCCATTTCAAGGACTAGGTAGCCCTGTTTTTGACTGGGCTAAGCTGGGCTGTTTCTAGACACCTAATTCGTCTTGGAGTACAGTCAGAGGAGGACTAGTAGAAGCAAAAAAGAAAGCTATGTTTTTCATGTAGGCAGTCACTTAATTACATCAGATCGAAAGCCCCCTGCTTCTAGGTTCTGGGCAAAATGCCTGATGCTGTGGCAGTCCCTGTCTCTGTGCTTTTGCACCTGCTGGAGGCAGGCATGTGAAGTTTTAGTAGCAGCAAAATGGCAATTGCTTGGTCAGTCGTGTGTGGAGCACAGTGCCTGACAAACTTTGCAACATGACCTGTTACCTAAGTCTAAGTGTTTGCTTCTGGCAAAAATGCTAAGTGGGGAAGAGGTCTGGGGACAATGGAAACCCACTGCTGCAGGCTTTTACTAGAAGTCTTCTATTGTGGGTTTTCTTTTTCTGTAATGAGTGCCTCCACACTAGATGCCATGCAGATGGATCTGTCTCTGAATCAGTCTAGCCATGTATTACAGCTGGTGGAGGGGGTCAGCGGCTCTGTCCCAGGAAGAGGTGACCGGTCCGGGGAGATGGTCCCGAAAGGAATCGCCTTCCCGAGGTCCAGTGTCTTCCCTCAGCTGCTGGCAGGAGGGCCCCTGCAGAGGCTGTCAGCTCTTTAGTGATATCAGCTCGTGATTCCAGCTCAGCTCTGCAGGGCAGCCTCCAGGCCAAGCCAGACCAGAGAGAGACACGAGAAGGTTCGTGTGGCTGGTTCCGCACGGTGGTAGCTTTATTGTGGGTCCCCTCCGGCGAAGGGGGGAGCCAGGGACGGGAACCCTCTCTGGGAGGGGCCCCAGGGAGCTTGCTTTTATAGGGATACAGGGGATCGGTAGGGGACCAATGGATTACAGAGGGTCTGGGATGGGTACAGACCAATGGGTTACAAATGATCTGCATAGTGTCTCCCAAAGGATTGTGGGTCTGTCTTTTCTTGCCGAGACCATAGAAGTGGTTGCCTTTCCAGGGAGTCCTGCTGGGCGATTGCGAAATCTCTTATCTCAGCAGAGATCCCTCCAGGGCAGGGGCTGGGCATACCCCACAGCCATGTGTCTTCTGGACTTGGAGCTGCCTCACACAAAAAACATGGAGGTGAAATATGATGTAGCATTGGGTGCTGGAAACTCACTTGAGAGGCTGTCTTTTGGAGGAATTCAGACACAGTGAAGGCTGCTGCTTGACTTGCTGTTTGAAGTTACTTGCTCTGTGTGGAAAGAAAAACACAAATCCCAAAATACAGAGGTGGCTGCACACAAGTCAGAGTAACCAAAGAATTGAGAGAAGGTTCTGAGGCGCAGCTCACATTTTGTGAGCTATACCTGCCTGTAGCTCCAGAAGACTCGAGGGCAATAGGGAAATAAACTTCTAGTAAATCAGGGACACTGTATATACAAATCCTAAGTAAACCCTCTCTGCCCAGTTACATTTATACTACTTCCCTATAAAATACTTCTTGGAAGTATTGCTACTATCCTCTTAACCTTTTGGTTTGCAACTCAAGACTTTTGAAAAAGCTAAAAATCCGACTGTGGGTTGAGTTTAAGTTGATGAAAGGGCAGACTGTTGCCAGGAAGGATGATGATGCATGATTCTTCCTTTCCCTTACGTTGGCACAATTATGTGTGCAGCTGCATAGTACAAAGAAGCTTAAAGTTGCTCTGGGTTTTCCTAAGCTTTACTTTGTCTTGTTTTCACGACATCCCTTGTATCAAAACACACAGTTTTGGCTGGGAGGGTCTGGCAGTAAAAGAGAGCTGCCTTCTTAGCAGCAGCATGTACCCTAGATTTATTTAGAATAGCTGGCAAACGGAAGCTTTAGATTGTCATTGGTCTCTGACCTACACTAAACATACTGATGTTTCTTTTTCTATGGCCATTCTGGCTGTTTATCTCCCTAGGTAATGCTTTAGCTTCTGTTTTGCTAGCTTTTGTGTTTCTTCATGACTTCATGCAGCTGTAACTGATATAAGACCTGAATAAGTGTTTGACCATTTTGGTGCAAAAGCTGCATTTGGTGTATTGTTCAGTATTTTAAATGGTTGGATTTTGAGGTATTCCTGTGTTGGACTTCATGTTCAAGAAGGGAGGTTTGATAGCTGGTGAAACTGCTAAGGTTATAATCATATACTTAGAGCACTCATAGCCTTGGCTGTACTTTTAGAATCTTTTGACATATGAATTGTAACTGAGTAAGATAGCCACTTTCTTCATATAAATAAAAAGAAACATATATTTTCCACAAATATTAAGATGTACACTCTTGCCTCTATGGGTTTTTTGGAAAAAGAATTTCTTGTGTTACTAGCAACAGATGTCTGTTTGGAACTGGCAGAACAAGGAAGTAAGCAAAATGCAGTGCTAAGGGATTTGATGAAATGTTTTGTCAGTAATTCTTTCTTTCCTGAAAAGGATGTTTCTGTCACTGTGGTTCTGCCAATAATTTTAGTATCTACAGCTTAGGAGTGTGAGCTGGCAAGAAACACTTTTCTGAATCTGAAGGTATAGGACTTTCTCAAGCTGTGCTGATGTAAGTATGTCAGATACTGCAGCCACAAAGAGTAATGGCTCACAGCTTCTATTGTCCTTGATTTATTATAATTTAAATAAGGTGATTCTTGTGAATTTTGTAAATCTGATCTAATGAAAATGAATTACGTGCTTATTTGGGAAAGTTTAGTAGACTGGCTGGCTTAGTGTGGAAATGACTGAGGTGTAAAGGATGTTGTGGTGGTTTAACCTCAGCTGGCAACTAAAAATCAGAAAAGTGAGAAAACTTGTGGGTTGAGTTAAAGACAGTTTGACAGGGAAAGGAAAAACCGTGCACACAAGCAAAGCTAAGCAAGGACTTTATTCAGTGCTTCCCATAGGCAAGGCAGGTTGTTTAGCCATCTCCAGGAGAGCAGGGCTCCATTATGTGGAACAGTGACTTGAGAAGACAACACTCTGAATGCCTCCCTCTTCCTTCTTATTTCCCCCACCTTATATACCAAGCGTGATGTCATATGGTCTGGAATATCGCTTTGATCACTGGGGGTCAGCTGTCCTAGCTGTGCCCCCTCCCATGCACCCCCAGCCACTTTTCCAGTGTGCCAGTACAAGGAGCAGAAAAGGCAGAGTAAGAGCTGCTTGGCAATAACGACATCACCTCTATATTATCAACACCATTTTCAGCACAAATCCAAAACACATCCCCTATTAGCCACTGAGAAGAAAATTAACTCTACCACAGGCGAAACCAGCACAGATGTCTTGGTAGCATCTTTTTTTTTTTTTTTTTTTTTGAGAGTGCTACATAATGGCCTGTAAATTACAAATATACTTCATGCTTCTGTAATAAGATGGCCAAATGAGTATTGTCACACTTCAGTTATAGGTAACTTGTGCAGTCCATAAGTATAGAAGTCAGATTGAAGTATTCCATTTGAAGACTGAAGACTTCAGACTGAAGTATTCTTTTCAATTCATTAGTTCATTACAGTCAATAATCAGCTTTTCAGTAACAGAGACCTTAGATTTATGAGTCCTGTATACCACAAAGATGGGCCACCAAGTCCCCATGTATCTTGCTTTTATATAGAACTTACTAATGTCACCGAATTACAAGCCTTCTAAAAAATAGCTTGTGACTGTCCTCTGCCATAATAGACATGAAAAGACAAAAAAGCTGCTGGAGTTGTTACTGAAATTGCTGCCTTCTGGATAAGACTGAGAAGGATTTAGTAGGCCTAACTGGGAATCTGCTTTCAAACCTTTAAATCAGTTAATTGCTTAATCTGGATTATAAGAACCCAAATGGGGCATAGAATTATGATTTACCTTTTGGGGCTGAGGGATGAATGTCCTGCTTATCTATCACAGGTCACTTGGAGTGCTTCTAACTGAAAAAATTACAAATTCTTAAGGACTTCTGTGGACTGTTTATGAAAGGCATGCAAATCACATGCTTTGGTGTGCCTGAAGTTTTCTTTATATGTTTCCTTTTTGACGCAAAAATTTATTTAGAAGTCAGCAGTTCCTTCTGTGTTCATAACTGGGCATTCAGACTGCTTTGTTCCTGCATTTTATCTGAACCTGATATGAATTACTCTTAACACTGTCAACAGCCCAACATTTTTTTCTTACATAGAGATTTCAGATTTGGGAACAAATCTAGTACAGGTATTTCATAGTGAATAGCTAGTAGTTTTAAGTGATGGAAACATAAATGAATGCACATACGAATACTGGGTCGTTTTGGTTTTTTGTGGTAGTTTTTTTTCCTGCAAAGTAAATTCTGGCTTGGTAGTCACATTTGCTAAATTCACAAGGGTATCAGTTCTGTAGATTCATTCAGATACCTGAAAATCAGTCTGTATATTTCTATGGTAGAGTCAGAATGCTTTAAATAAGATTAAAAACCGTGTTTGGAAAGAAGGCCAGAGCTTGGCTTAGAGTTGAGTTAATGTTCTGATAATCACTTCTAATGACTAAACTCAACTTTGATGGCTAAATCACCTGGCTAAGCATGTAAATCACTCTGCTGTCTTTCTGACAAGGTCTCCTCCTTGAACAAAGCTGTCAGCTCTGATGGCTGCTATACGCGAGGAGATCCTGAGTGCTATAAATTGTTTAATACTTGTCAATGAATACAGTATTCAGTGAAACACATGAATACTTAAGCTTTTGGAGTCTCATTCTAGAGACAGAGTAATGGTACTTCTATATAAAAAAATTTTAACTTTGCAACTGTGAATTCCATTGCTGAGGGTGCTCTGCAGTGAATAGTTTTTGTGGCCAGACTAGACCTCTAGGAAGAAACATGAAAGGCATTAAGTGCTTATTTTTGAATCTCAAATTGGCTCTGTTAATTTCCATGACACGATATATTTTCCCATAAGCTTAAATCCTGTCTGTTCTTTTTTAGTGGTGTCATTGCTATTTAAAAAACATTGTTCTGTTACAAGCATAAAAGAAAGAAGACAAATGTGGTGATATTTTTCTTTATTTTTACAGGGTAACTTACAACTTCTGCAGAGCTGCCTGGCAGTGTTAAATGGTGATACATAAGCTACGTTCCGTCCTCCCACTAACAAGGGCTGCCCTCCTCTGGATTTTGTTTTCATGACTTTAAATAGGCATTTACAGTTCCCTGGAGAAAACATTTGACAAAGTGCACATAAGCAAGCTTCTTCTTTCAAAAGAATTAAACACCTGAAAGTAGCTCCAGACTATATGAACGGCATACTTGTTATACATACATATTCATGTTTATTTAATCATTATATGCTTTCATTGTTCAGAAACCAAATGCTCGGGTTTTGTGAAAATAGCCAATATAATAATGTTCATGTTACAAATATTATGATACGGCTGCAATCTTATTTACCTTTGTAAGTAATTTCTGAAGTTCACCATTTGAAGCACATTGTTCAAATGGCCTAAATATTACCATTAGATATTTGAATATTGTTACTATAATGACATTGTATACACTGTCTTAGTTTTTTTTCCATGTACTTATATCAAAAAACTTATCTTTTTTTGAATTGTGAACATTTCTTAGAAATTTTGGAGAACTTTGTGTAACCTTTATAACTATGATTTAAAAAGAAAAGCAGATGCATTAGTATGTTTGCCTTAACTTGTAGACTAATCAAATTATTGTAAAATAAACCATGAAATCAGTGATTTTTCTAAAATCATGAAGACACTGTATCATCTGTAAGCTTAGTACTTTCTAGTAAATTAGATTAATTTGTTTTTTTCTCGATTCACCATGTAAAAACCTTTGACTAAGTATTGGATTGGTCTGACACTACTTGCCCAGTACTTTTTCACTTGCATTCTCAGGTTTTATCTGTTTCTCTGTGACTTTCCAGTCCAGTGTACCTAAATTGTTTCGAGCTTAGTGGCTGACTCTGCAATTTCTTTGGCAGAAATACATTTGAGAGAACCTCTTGGATTTCTTCCCGGAAAGGGGAAACAGTAGCAGAAGGGAGTTCAGAAGGTGCATAAACTATCAGTGAAAAGTAATACTGCCCCACTGTGATACAGATAAAACATTTTGCTTCAGGAAAAAAATGAAGGTATCCCCTATAAAGGAATGTGTGAAAAGAATCTCATTCTGCTAACTGGACTTAAGACATAGAGCTGTGAATCCAATATCATTAGTTGTAATGATGGGTCTCTCTTACTTGAACCATGAACCTTTTTCAGAGGTGCTGTTATGTTGTGTAATTTCAGGATGTCATAAAATTAGGCTTGACTTGATGAATCGCTCTTCACAGTGGGATTGCTGCTTTGTGTGTGTTTGTAGGCCTTCAGTGGAGCATCGAATTTTGGGTGAATGGTATGGTTGGAAATGCAGATCAGTGTAAGTCAATGTTTCTGTGATTACAGATGCCCTGTACTGCCACACACAGGTGCGTGGTTTGTTTTGTTTTCCTCAAATAGGGTGCATTGCAGTATAGTATACTTACCCTGCTGCCTTGCACATTAAAACACTGCAAAGGCAGAGAACTTTGCATTGTGCGTTTATTTGTGTACTCATCACCTCAGGCTTCCATGACCAGTGCCCAGTGGCTCTTGGCAATTTACCTAGTACAGAGAGTATTCCCAGCAATCCCTACTACAATACTGTGCTGTTCATCTTCAGATGTAACAGGTATAATTCCTAAGGAACTCATCTATAAATAGACTATAAGGGACAAAGATGACAATGTATATATAGTTAACAATATTGTAAATATTTTAAGTAGGATGTGGGAACAGTTTTTAGATTAGTCCTCGCTGTTGAGTGTTACTAAATCATTAAATTTTTTCCAAGCCTCTTGGTATTGGGTGTGTCTCTTAAAGCTCTAACTCTGTAACTCTGGAAAAAAGTGCTTAAAACGTGACCCGAGGACTTGCAGCTCCAAGGAGAAAAGGGAGAAGACCCGCCTGCCCGGTGCTCGCTGCGGGGCGGCCCGGCAGCCGCCGGGGCCCGCTCTGGCCCGGCCCTTGGCGGCGGGGGCGCCTTTTCCGGGCGGGGCGGGGCGGGGCGAGGCTCGGCCGCCGGAAGTCGCGGGGGCGCCCGGAAGGGGCAGGGCTGCGGCAGCGGGCGAGCGGCGGCGGCGCAGCCATGAGCCGCCTGCGGGAGGAGGACGACCCGTACGTGGTGGAGGAGCCCAGCGACGAGGAGCGAGCGCTCAGCAGGTGCCTGGAGCTGCCGGCCGGGGGGTGGGCTCGGGCCGGCGGCGGCGGGCCCCGCTCGCCGCCTGGCGTGTCCTGGCCCGGGCGCGGAGCGACGCTGGCGGTGCCAAGCCGTGGGTGCCGCGGCTCTCGCCCGACCCTAGGTGCCGGCCCCGGGCTGCCTGCGAAGTGCAGGAGGATCGGCCTCGCACCAGCCGTGGCGATTTCCTTGAAACCGGCGTATATTCCTGACCGCACAGCTTCCTGTGCCGAGCGAGAGTTGCAGGGGATCGCGGCAGGCCGCACGCAGTCGGCTGAAGCTCCTTTGCGTTTAAACTGGAGTTTTAATATCACTAAGCTAATAAAATGTTTTAATATGTACATTGCCAATAAACGTAGGAATAAATGCTTTCCAGTGCCCCCACACAATTCAGATATTCGTTCTCCAAGTGACTATGTCCACGTTTTAGCCTATTCGTAATAATTAGGTGTGTAACACTTAAATGTTTGTAGCTCAGAGGATGAGGTGGATGTGCTCCTACATGGCACTCCTGACCAGAAGCGGAAGCTGATACGGGAGTGCCTGACTGGGGAGAGCGAGTCTTCCAGTGATGATGAGTTCCAAAAGGAGATGGAAGCAGAACTGAACACCACCATGAAGACTATGGAAAGCAAATGGAAATCACCAGAAATGGGTAAATCACGCTTAACATCTGGTTGCATATGAAATCATGAATTATGTCTTAGTGGCCAAATCATCTTTACGTTTTGGTTGTGCAGTTGAGAGTACATAGCAATATTTACACCACCACATCCATACAGCACAAAACAGCAGTTTTGTTGCAAAGTGACTGTGACTGCTTGGCAGTTTATCTAGGTCTTTTTTGAACTTCTGTGGCCCTGAAATTTTGGGGGACTTTTTTTAGTTAATTTTATTGTAATCAAAGTTTGTGAAACAATGTGCCACACCTGTACTTCTTTCATGTGAGTAAAGATGTCTTGTGTGTATTATGTAGGGCAGAGACAGGCATATTTAATGTAGTGTCCTCTGTGTCTGAAGGGAGTGTTGGGAGAAACTTTCCATCAAACTGTACCTGAGGTTCAACTTCAAGGGAGGGGGAGCAGCTTTGCTCTGAGAATGGCTATAAATGAAGTAACACAAGTGATGTGAATGACAAAGGGTGTGGGAATAATTTGGGAGAGCTGTTACTTAACACACCCAGGTAGAACAGAGCACTCTGGACGGAGTAACTTGAAAGTAAAGGTTTGTTCTGGGCTACATACTTCCTGTCATTTTAGTGGAGTGTTCTTACCACTTCTGATTTCACTTGTAGGTACTTCCTCAAGTACTGGGCTGACTGGATCTGCCAGCACTTCAAAATACTATGATGACATTTATTTTGATTCTGATTCAGAGGATGAAGATAAAATAGGTAAATGATAGAGGCGAGAGGAGGGCATCTTTATAGTACCACTCACTCTCTCAGATCCTGTAAAATCCTCTTGGGGGTGTCAAGAGGCTGTTTTTGAAGGCAGCATTTTGCAGGGTAATTACCAGCCTGTATGATCTCAGTGTAGTTCCTGCAGTTTTGTTATGTATCCCAGTGTAATGCTGTGGTGTCATGCTCTTGGAGGAGCGATGAGCCAGGCCTTTAAGTTTCAGTTTAGATTTATTGCAAGGATGGAAAATGAAAATTGGAAATTGTATCTTTTGATAATTTGTGTCAGATGGTTGTAACATGTTCTTGCACAAATTTTTCAGATACACAGGATGTCCGTAAAAACAGAAAACATCAGCAACGCCGGATTCTTTCCAATGATGAGCTGCTGTATGACCCAGAAGAAGACAGTAGAGACCAAGAGTGGGTAGATTCACAGAGGAGAGGGTAAGCAACCATAAATACTTGAATTGTAAGATGCTTAACATCAACTGAAAATTTTAAATGAAAATGGTAAATATAGAGAAAAAGCCAATGCTGTCAAGTCCATGCAGCGGAACTATTTTTTATATATAACTTACAGCATAGGAAACTTAAAAGCCTGTAAAATGGTTTAGGTGTATGTAATGGAGGTTGAGTAAACTATACAAAACTTCAAAACTTTTAAAATCAGGATTTCCAAATTCTGTAAGCCAGTTTTGTCTGTAGATCTCATCGAACAACCATGCTCTGAATTAAAATATTGCAAGATAATTTGATTGCTGATTAATATCTGTTTCTGATAAATACTGTATTTCCGGTTTTGGAAAACTCTGAATTTAGCAAGCTACAGAATGTTCAGAAAAAACAGGAACAATACAAAGCTGCTTTAGTGAGGGTTTTTTGAAGGTTGAAGTAGAAAAATGTTTGTTTCACCAGGGGTAAAATTTTCCACATAAATATATTGCATAAGATGATGTATGTTGCCTGCAGAGATAGCACTTGAGACACCTGCCTTGTTAGAGGAGAGGGTTATTAGGCACAAATGCTCATGCCAGATGTATTTGTCTCACCAAATGAAAATACTCTGTAAATGAAATGATACTGGTATATTTTCCCCTCACCTTATCATTTATGTTCTTTGGGTTAATGAAAAAGGTGTCTAGACGGAGCCAAGTATTAATTGGTGTACTTTAATGCAAAGAAAGGTTTGACAGTTGAATTGATATGACCAACAGCAAGGGCATGTCATTTCACTTTTTGTCTCCCCTTCCTCCTCTCTCGAACTGGTAGGTACCGTAACCAGAGAAGAGCACCGCAGCAGCGGCAGGCAAAACCTGCACCTGTTCCAAATAGCGATGCTGTTCTGAATTGCCCTGCTTGCATGACAACATTATGCCTGGACTGCCAGAGGTAACAACAGTGAACAATAAGGGGTCTTTTTGTAATGTCTTTTTTTCGGTAGTAGTAGTATTAGTTTATTCAATTTGATCATGGATTTTTATCAATTCCGTCATGCAAGGTTGCCCTAATAAAGAGAAGGCAGGTAGATGTGAATCAGATTTAGGGTTGGATGCTGGTTTGTAAGAATGATGATCAGTTTAACCTGCAGTGTGGAGATGTGGAAGAATAGGGTGGAATGTTAGCATAGTGGAGAAGGTAAATTTTTCAAAAAAATAATAACCATGGAGACTCAACAGGCATTTTAGGTAGATTGGGGTTTTTAGAGATACTTACTTATATATATTTTGGCTTGATGTTTAGAGGCGTAAAACTATTCCAGGTTATTTTTGTCTAAAAGTGCCTTGTTAAAGGAGGATTAAGCAAAATAAAGATAGCGTATTCATACTTGGTTTGAGTCTTAGCAGTTACATTTAAAAGTGTTTTGAGTGTAGTTACATTTAAAAGTGCCAGGAAGGTATTTAGGTGAGACTCCACAGTGTGTTTTGCCAGTCTTCAGTGTCTGACTGCATTGCAGGCCTGGTTAGTGCTGCTAACCCATGCTAAGGAAAGGACTCTAGAACTGGGAGTAAAGTAGAAAGAAATCTTCTGAAATGAGGAATAAACTACCTGTCATTTATTGAGTATTTCTGGTGATTGAGGATAAAATTCCACAGCAGCCTAAAATCATCTAAGTACTGGTCCTGTTTTTTGCTTTGCTGGCTCTGGTACTTCTTGACCCTGTTCTATAGTTCAGTGTTTCAGTTTGCTAAGATGACAGAAAACTCCCTATTTTTATTGTCAGACTGGTCTTTCCTGGGTTTAATAAACTGAAATAGCTCAGCACAGTGTCATACAAGCAGTAAGCCAGCAGAATTTGAGACTGGACTTCTATAGCCACTGTTACGTTGGTTTAGGCTGCTGTAAAGTTGCAGCCCGAGGGACATAGCATTAAATTGGCCTACAGCACTGAATTTTGCTACATACTCCAGATATACAGTTGTTAAGGCTGATGACAGCTGAAATTTTGTTTTATGTTTTATTATAGACATGTGTCTTCTAATGTGATGTGTCAATGTTGTTATTTATAAATAAGGAATTTCAGACTTCCACGACATTTTAGGATGTCAGTGCCAGTAGTTGAGTCATTTGCACTCACAGCTTCCTGATCTTTTGCCTATTATCAGCTATATGTAGCAATGCATAATTCTGCAGTACCAATACCTTTGTACTCCAGAGTGTTTCTTTCAGCAACAGCCAGTATTTTTTTTAAATGCCTTAAAAAAAAACAACAGATGGCTGCAATTCTATGTTTTTATTATTTTTGTATATGTGACTTCTGTTTATAAAATTCCTATTTATTTGGCTTTCAGCCCTTTGGCATGTTACTTCCTATCTTTAATCCCATTTTCAATGTTGATAACAGATTTCTTGGAAGCAGAGTTGTGTATGGTATGACTTGCATTTTCTTCCCTTCTCCATAGACATGAATCTTACAAAACACAGTACAGAGCAATGTTTGTGATGAACTGTGTTGTTAACAAAGAGGAAATACTGAAATACAGAAAGAAGGTAAAGAGAAGTAAGAAAATGAAGCACAGCAAAGAAATTGGCTCTATACAATCAAATCAAGAAGAAGAGGAAGTTTATCATCCGGTATTATGTACTGAATGTTCAACTGAAGTAGCAGTAATGGATAAAGATGAAGTTTTTCACTTCTTCAATGTTCTGGCCAGCCACTCCTAATGTGCAAATGCCAGGGGAAAAATCCTGTGCTGTTTTTAAGAGCATGGGAAGTGTTAGAAATGCAGGCACGCTAGCCTTTTTAAAATGTGGTCTTGTAAATGTACATTATCATCTGAGAACTTTATAATGGTTGGACTTTTTGCAAAGTTTGTAAAGGGCATACGGTTAACTGCATGTATTTGAGAGCAGTATTCTTTCCCACCATCAGGCAGTTGAATCATTGGGGATTAAAAATTTTGTAAATACCATGTAAGATCTGTATATTATAATCATTCCCTGTATATATACAATCCATTCATTATCTCAGTGTGTATTAGAACTGCTTCTTGGAATAAATACTATAGTAACTGATTTTCCACAGCTGCATTGGTTATATTTATAGCAAGGGATATACAGCTTTCAGTCAGGATGTTTGATGTGCTTAGGCTGTTGTTCTTGGTAGATTTGCACACATGTAATCTGTGTTACGGTTTTACCCCAGCTGGCAACTAAGCCACACAGCTGCTTGCTCACTCCTCCCACCCCCTCCCCCAGCGGGGAGGAAAATTTGGACCTGAAAACCCGTGGCAAGAGGAGCCCACACTAGAGCAAGTGTTCTGGTAGAACTTGTGACCCTGTGGTGGACCCATGTTGGAGCAGGCTGTACCTAAAGGACTGCACTTCATAGAAAAAGACCTACATAGGAGCAGTTTGGGAAGAACTGTTGCCTGTGGGATGGACTCATGTTAGAGAAGTTTGTGGAGTACTGTCTCCTGTGGAAGGTAGTCCGCACTGGAGCAGGGGAAGGACTTCTCCTGGAGCAGTGGCAGGAACAATGAGTGATGAACTGACTGTAACCTTCATTTCCTGTCCCCTTGCACTGCTGGCGGGGGAGGAAGTAGAGCCCAAGAAGGAGGGAGAGTTGGGGGAAAGTGTTTTTAAGATTTATTGTGTTTCTCATTATCCTGCTCTGATTTTGTTAGTAATAAGTCCAGTTAATATCCCCAAGTTCGGTGTGTTTTGCCCATGGTGGTATTTGGGGAGTGAGCTCTCCCAATCCTTAACTCATGAACCTTTTTCTGTATTTCCCCTGTGCATATGCAGAGGGGAATAACAGAGCAGCTTTGGTGGGTGCCTGGTGTCCAGCCAGGGTCAACCCACCGCAACAACACAACTGCTCACCACCTGCTGACCGACAGCCAGCTTGTCCCTGAACAGCAATCATGTGCCTTCCAGGTAACTCTCCCAGTTTATATACTGGGCATGATGATATTCTAGAGTATGGAATATCCCTTTGGCCAGTTTGGTCACTTGTCCTGGCCATGCTCCCTCCCAGTTTTTTGTGGAGCTCCTCATTGGCAGAGCATGAGACACTGAAAAGTCCTTGACTTATCCTAAGTACCACCTAGTGTTTTGCCAGTGAGTAGGGTCAGAGACACAGACACAAACCAACACCAACTTAAGGAATAGTGTAAATTACTATAATGCAAAACTGCAAAGAATCACAAAAGCATAGACTAAGCGATGCACATAATCCTTAGGAAACAATTACACAAGGATAAACAATGCACCTAATTGTTACTACGAAAGAATGCCTATAGTGATTTAAGAAAGATACATCACCAGTTACCCTAATACTTGACCATCATCCAAGCCCTCCAAACATCAACTGTGGGGCAAAGGACTGGAGAACCAGGCCTGGTAATGGAACTCCAGCAGTGTGTCCACCTTGCAGGCCACGAGGCTCCCCCAATTTAACTGTGACAGTAGCCCAGATTTTGTACTGTTAAACAAACAAGCTGACATAATTTCTGATTTCATTCTTCTGTTTGCTTTCCCCTAAAGCCCCACCAGGGCTCCAGGAGGAACCAAGGGAGTTGTCTTTGACCCCATACCCCTCTAGTAAGGCCAGATGTGGCCTTATCTGGTTTCTAGATATGGAAAGGTAAATAAATGTTTTGCCAATAAATGAATACATATAACAATACTTTGTTAATGAGCGAATATATATATAACATTTGGTTGGAATGTTCATCTAGAGGTTAACTTTGGCTCAGGGCCTGTTGTTTGGGCCTTAGTACTTAATTTAGCAACAACCAAAACATCAGGGTGTTCATGAGAACATTATTCTCATACTAAATCCAATCTACTGACAAGAATATGAACTCCATCCCAGCCAAAACCAGGACACTGATAGATTGTAATGATATTTGGATTTTTGGTTCATTAAGCTCTCAAAAAATTGAAACTTTCCTTTATACAGAGTGGAAGATGAGTTTACATTGATTTTGCTGGCATGGAGTGTTCTGCCACTGATCGTGTAAATCAACATATTAATGCCCAGCAATACAGCTAAATGTTGTACATGTAAATATGTATATGAAGAAAGTACTGGACTTTATTGTCCTTTTTCCTTATGATGACACATTTTAAGAAGAAATTTACAGTCAGATCTATTACCATAGAACTAGTTTGTATGCTTTTTCTGTTTCTTTAGTAGATTTACAGCTTTTTTATGGAAGCACAAAGAGCTTCTGCTACTTGGTATTTATGTTTATGAAGCCACTGTATTTTTAATACTGGATTTTCCCGGTCTCCATTCAGGTGTGTGCCCAAGAGGTGAACTCTTGTTTTTTATTAGTAATTAACATCTCTTTATAGCCTGATTTTTTTTCACTCTACTTTGAACAAGGGTCTGTCTGGAAAAAAAAAAATCTCATCTTTGTGTTTTTTCTCATAATAGTACTGGGAGTAACTAGTTATATGTGCTTTGAGGAATTGTCAGAAATATTTGAACTTAGGAGATAGGAACCTGAATAGCATCTTTTGTGCCTTAGATTATAATAAAACCTTCTAACTCTTTTGTTACCTTTTGTAGTCCCTGGTGTGGTATTTTACTAATCCACACATACTCATTCTATGCTGTTACATGAGATTAGGAAGAAATAAACATCCTGGTTCTTCTGTCAGGATTACATGAGAAAAGCACTGAATTACTATTATCAAATCAGCAGAAACTTAGCCTCTGCCTAATGAAGTAGAGAACTGTTGATGCAGCTGCTGAACACGTGGTTGGTCAGTATGATGTGCCTTCCTCTGCATATGCAACCTATGAACAAAATGGAGCTCTATTGGTTCTGAGGCTTGGGGTATGCATGAGACAAGATTTCAATCTCATCTTTGCTACCTACATTCAGACTCATTAGTGAAATATCTAACTTGCAGTATCAGCTGTGGGATCATCAGAAGTGGGATAAATTCTTACTGTGTGCCACCAGTCAAGAGGTGTATACAGGAAATTTTGAATGTATCAAGAACTGTTTCTTGGTAGAACTGTGGAGGAGCACATGTAATAGGGAGTATGGTCTGTGCTCTAGAGCATGCTGGCCTCAATTTAGCTCTCTTCACATTCCAGGTGAAACACAAAGGCTGTGTGTAGTGTCAGGTTAAGGATGTTTGCACTGACCTGCTGGAAACATGAGCACGTGAGAATGTAGTTCACGGGCTCAAGTGTCAATGCAGGTGGTATCACAAAAATCAGTTACGTGATGACAGTCCGTAAGCGGGGGTACAATGGAGCTGGTGAAGGAAGGGAAACTATAGAGGAATAATGTCCATTTCCTTAAGGGGCTAACTAGCAAAAAAACTCTGATGAGTATTCACCATACCAAAAAAGGGGCTGCCTACCTGGTAGGTTAGGACAGATGTAGTACATTTTGAAGCTGGCATGCCTCTAGGCATTACCTTTCCTCTCATCCCAGGTCCTTTCTTGCTGCTGCAAGCATTTTGCTTGCCTTACCACTTGAATTGCACAGCGTCTTGTTAGGAATCACAGGAACAGAAAGGACTGGACCTGTTTGCTCCATGTTGATAATGTTCTTGCAGCTTTGAATGGGAGTAATGCTTTACTTGTGCTGAATACCCCATTTGTCCTTGAACTTTGGACATGTTTATACAGAAAGGCGCCTTTCGTGATTACTACCATGTGCTCAAGCAGCAACACCAACACGGCACTCCTCCAACAGCAACTGCAACAAGTAACAGCAGAGTTGGATAGTGGCAACAGCTCCCGCAGGCATTGTGTAGGAGTGTTAACTGAATGCTCTCATTTCCCCTTGTGTTGAAATAAAACTGCACAGATAAGGTGTGTCTAAATGTCTTCAGGGTGAATTAAATCCCATTTCAGATTCCTGAAATAGTACACAAAATCGTACAGTCTTAAGTTTTGCCAGCTGCTTTTCTTTTTCACAGTTATCTCCTGGTCCTGTGGTTGTATTTTGCAGCTGTATAAGTAACTCATATGTGCATTCTCCTGTGGTTGTATTTCCTTATTTTTCATTGGATAAATAGAACAGGTGAAGGTAGGGGTGGGATGGCTACAAGGACAGAATCACATTGCTCAGTGACATAACTGCAAATTGATTTACTAAGCAGAGTAAGTATAGTGGGTCAATTCCAGTTTCTAATCTATGCTGTGCACACTTGGAATGTGTGGTCTGGACCAGTGGCCTGGCCCCAGTGCCTGGAAGTTGCAACACATGCTCTGCTCATTTAAGGCCTGATGATTGTGTACATCCCCTTCCAGCGGGCTTTCAACACCTGTCTTCTAGAGTGTCAGCATAAACTGCCAAGGGCCTTCCTAATCACCAAGTTCCAAACCAGTCTCTGGGAATTTCTCTTAGGCCAAATAGCAGTCAGGGCAGGGGTGTCCCACACCCTCTGGTTTCTGTCTCCGAGTGCCTTAGGGTAGTGCAAAGTTAGGAACAGTCACAGTAAACAGTTGACTTATCACTTCTTTGTTTTTCCTATTCATATGGATTAATCTCGCCAGAGCTGGCCGATCTTAAGGTCGCATTTATCCGAGCCACGTTTTTAGGTGGGTTTTACCCTCCGACAATTGAACGAAACTGAAGACTCGTGCAGATAATTTTTAACATGCCTCCCTTAGGCCCTGCCAAGCACAGGCTTTGACTCTTCCGTGATTCCCAGAACGTCAATTTAGATTAAACAGGATGAGAGAAAGTAGGTTGCAGCACCATCTCCTCGGTGTGACTCGGGCCGGGAGGTTACCATGTTCAGGTCAGCCGTATAATTTAATCAGCTCGGGCCCGATGTCGGCGTTCAGCGGGGAGGGCCGGGGAAGCGGTGTGTGCCCCCACCGTGCTCCCCGGCTCTGGGAGCGCCCGGAGCACTCCGTGCCGACCCCACAGGCCGCGGCGCCTCCTTGCCGGCGGCCGCGGCCGCCCGAGCACAGGGCGGGGCTGGGGGAGGGCGGTCCCGGCTGCACCGCCCCCGTCTCTGCTCGGCCTGGGCCCGGCGCGGGGCCGCTGGCGGGCGGGGGAGCGCCATGGCGCTGGGCTCGGCGTGGAAGCAGATGTCGTGGCTGTACTACCAGTACCTGCTGGTCACCGCGCTCTACATGCTGGAGCCCTGGGAGCGCACCGTCTTCAGTATCCTTCTGCCGGCCGGGCCTGGCGGGGGGGGTTTGTGCGGGGCCGGGGGCTCTCCCCCTTCCTTGCCGTGCTGTGTCCGGCGGTGGCTCCGGGGCTGCCCCAAGGCCTCCGGGCGGGTGTGGCGGCTCCGCCGGCCCTGCGCGGGGCTCGGGGAGCGCCCGGGCCGTGGTCGTGCTGAGGGCGCTGCCGCCGGCGGGGCTTGCTGGGGGTGGAGGAGAGTCGGGCCGGGAGGGGAGCCGAGCCGAGCCGGCCTGAGGCGCCGAGCGCGGCCAGAGGGGCGGCGGTGTCCGCTTGGGACCGAGGCTTGGCCCCACCTTGCTGGCGGGGACTCAGCTCCTCACCCTTCCAAACTTACATGCTGCCCGAGCTGGGAATAAGCCTCACTCTGCTGTTTTCGCATGCCGTGTCCGGGCGCCTGGCAGCCTAGTCCGTTTCTCCTCCGGTATAAGTTTTTATCTCTAGAGTTGTGGTAGTTCTGTCTCTTGCACTGAAATCCAGAGCTTTCTGTTAAGGATAAGTGTCTTTAATGATTTCTTCTGTATTTTTGCCTAGAGGAAAGTAAATGTGCACGCTGCAAAACCTGGGAAGCCTAGGGTTTCATGCTGCTTTGTCACATAGCTTTTATTACATGGGTATTTAATCCTCGAGCTGGTAAATTTGCTTGGCTGTTTCAGAGTGGAAGAACTTGATAGATGCTCATGTAAAGGCATCTGTATAAACACTATTTATAGGTTTTCTTCTTTACCTGGCCCTTTTTTACAGGCAGTGCATTTTCTTAAGTATTGCTATGGCATTGCAAGTATTTTTCTCTGAAGTGTGACTGTTTTGATCTTGACTTAAAATGATGTCTCAGTACGAATGACCCTGAGACATCTCCAGTTAATGCTGAGAGGCGGATAGAGAAATTAATTGAAACATTAACATAGAGAAGGGTATAAGCAGTAGCAAGAATCTGCTTTTGCTGAGATTCTGCTCAGTTTTGTAAAGAAACTCATATTTGTTGCATAAAAGTGGTTGCCCAAGTTACAGTGCTGTGGTCAGTCATTTTATTTTTCCTGTGCCAAGTCAGTAGAAATGGAGATGACTGGAAAAGAGGAATACTATGTTTTTATAGACTTACTGTGCACAATTGTTCAGGTAGGGGTTCTTCTGTTGTATTCCTTGTTAACATACGTTCTTCCTTTTATGCCATGCCTGTGTTATTGAGGAAACCTAATTTTTGTTTTCCCTGCAATTATATTAATCATGATTATTTTTTTTCCTTTTTGCCTTGTGCAAAATATTTAAGTAAATGAAAGTGTGTACATGTTTACTTTCATAAAATGCTCATATTGTAATTGCCACATAGTGTACAAATGTAAGGAGTGGCACATGTATCACTTCTGATCTCAGGTCACCAAAAATGTTTTTTGTCCTCAAAGTGGATGCTTTGGCTGTAGGTGGGCCATGTCTGCCAGGTGCTGTATGGATGCAGTGCAGACACAGTGGCCTTGGGAACTAATGGTGTGTGGCTGTGCTGCGTGTCATGCTGCTGCCTGTGCTCCAGTATCAGAAGTGAGCACTGATAGGGAAATGTGGATTTATGAGTTGACCTTCATTTTAGTATCTCTTGCTGTATAATCTTCTGGGACTATAAATACACCAAGCAGCTCTAAAAGGCACACCTCATACCTCTGCTCTGCCGTGGGTGAGTCGGTCATAGAGCGCTTGTTATGCTTGTGCTGTGGAGACTTGATTTCAGGAAAGCGCAGAGCGTGCACAGCTCCTCTGGTTTCACCTGTGGAAACCGAGTACTGCTGTCTGTCTTATCACACTTGTTAATCTCCAGTGTGTTTTATAGTGTTTCTGGCTAAGTTTACTGAATCTCTGCAGGTAGTTGGACGAAATCAACAGTTTTTTATTAATTTTGAGTACTTCCGAATTTCTGAAACCTTAAGCTTTTTGAAACCATAATCTTTCAGTAATCTGATGCCGGAATTTGTTTAGATAAAGCTTCAAGAGCCCCTAGAGCTTGACAAAAATACAGCTGTACATATACTTTATAAGCTATTGTCTCAGTTCTCTATATAAATTTTACAAAAGTTCCCTGTTAGGAGTTCAACTAATAAAGTGGTCATCTGAAGACTTTTTAGCTGATAGCGTCATGTGAAGTTTATTTTGCATTGTAATCTGCTATAGTAAAGTACTAATGACTGCATTTAAGTACACACCTTGAGTCAAAGCTATGCTGATGCTCTGAGGCTTTGTGAGTGAAGTAGTTAGAAAACATCCAATGCTGTCTGCTTAAAAAGGAGGTCATCCACAAATAAGAATGGTATTGTTCAGTAAATACTGATTTACTTCTAAAGTAATTTACTGAGTAAGTAAACTACTTTTTCAGTAAATCCTCATATTATTGTAGTTTTGTTTTGTTTTGGATTTTTGTGGTGGTTGACTTTTTTCTGCTTGGCTTAATGGGGCTGGCTTCAGCAAGACTTGCTCAACATCTAAGAAGATGAATGTGAAAACGTGTATTTTCTCAGTGCCCGCTTTCTGTTCTCCCTCACACTTCCCATGCTCTGGCCTGTCCTCTTGTGTCACTGACAAGGCAGTGGATAACTTGCAAGGCATCCTTTGCAATTCAGCTGATTGCTTCTACTGGCATTCTGGTTTTCAGTGTTCATTAGGTTCTTCTGTGGCTTATAATTGCCGAATACAGTTGATCTTGTTGTTTCAGAAACATAATGTTATAAGATAGTAACCACTAAAATTTTAATGCTATAGTTTTTGATGTCTTGTGCGGTTTCTGTTTCAAGTGCTTTTTTCCTCAACTGTAATTCAGATTCCATGTTAGTTTCCATTGTTGGAATGGCACTGTACACAGGCTATGTGTTCATGCCTCAGCACATCATGGCAATATTGCACTACTTTGAAATTGTGCAGTGATGAAGAACGTATTTTCAAGAAGTAACTGGGCTTTGAAATCTGGTCTACAAAGAAGAATGAACCTCTTAGTTTTAACAAGATTTCTACTGATGTCCGAAAGACACAATTATGACTCTGAAGACTAGGAAATGAGATATGTAGAGCAGGGACGTGAGATGTCCCCTGTGTTGTGTTCATTCCCTTTAATTTTACAAGATACGCCCTTGTATAGTAGTTTTGTCTACTTTAACATTGTGATTGTACTTTGATATCAGTATTTTCTTAACTTTGTGACAGTTTCAATATTGCACTGTGAAAGCTTTTCTTAATTGTAATTTTGAGTAAATCTTAATTGCCTTCTATTTTTAATCAGAAAGTCATCTTATTAAATGGGGCTTAAAGCTTTTGCTATTGTATGGTATGTATTTGCCTGGATATTTCTATTAATGCTTTTTGTAAGAAAATACATCTAGATTCATATTAGAGACATGGATATATTAGTCTAATGCTATTTACAAAAGTTAGTTTGTATGACTGAACTCAGGTGTACTGTTTGCTGTCCAAACTTTGTTCAACAGTATATTTGTGCATATCACCTAAATTTGGAATTGGCAGTTATTTCAAGTTTCTGTATTCTACCTGTTGGAGGAGGGAGGGGGAAATGAGGCATTCAAGCAGAGTGAAGACTGCATTCGTTATGTTTGAAGTAGTGCTATGGTTCTGGGCTCTATCTGGGTGGGAGGAGAAACAGACTTTCCTTTACTGGTATTGGCCCACATAAGGCTTTGGGATAGCACTTTAAATCAACCCTGTTTTTCTAGCTACCAATTTAATTGTACTTTTACAGGATGCTTTATTATGTTCCAATAGCTATGGTTTCTGCTGATTTTCACTCAACAGTTTAACTATGTCTAGGTTTTCAAGGGGTTTTCTATTGCTGCTAGTGTTCCAAACATGTTTTCGCTACAAATGACCAAAACATAGGGGTTTCAATGGACTTGAGTTACAATTACAGCAATAAGTAGCTGAATATTTGGCTGAAGTCCTGTCTTTTTTTTAATAGGGATTTTTTTCAGTTTTGTATTCTGAAATGTAAGATGGTGACAACTTAACTTTCCTAAGTGGACAATTTTTTTGTTGTTGTTGTTTAAAAAATAAAAGTTAAAAAGCAGAGCTTTGATGCAGAACTTTCCTGGAGAAGTTAAATGTGTTTCCGAGTGCTGCTTGCTTTTCTCAGAACTTTCCAAAAGTGATACTTGACCAAAGAACTGTGATTTTAATGGTCCAGTAATAATAGGTACTGTTATGTCTTTTATGCAACGTCTGTTGACATCAGAAATTGTAGATGTCCAGTATCTATAGAGATATTGTCTTTTATTTAATTTTCTCAAAAGTGTATTCGTGAGAAGAGAGTGTTTTTCCCTGTATTTAAAAACTTCATATGTATTTGATTAAAAACCCTGTTGTTGTTTTGGGAACTAAAAACAGTGAGCCTTAAACTTCTTAGATGAACCTGAAGTTGGTAGGAGTCTCCCTCTAATTCAGTGCTTTCACTTATTAATAACTGGCCGACAAAACATGGGTAGGTTTTTGGGATTGTGTTTTTTGTTATTTTTTTTGGTGGTGTTTTATTGTGGTTTTATTTAAATGTATCCAGAGTTGTATGTGAGCGTTTTAAGTGTATATATGGAGATAATGATAAGTTAATGTACTCTTTTGGAAGTAACATAGCATAAGTCCAGTCTCTCTGTGGATTAAATTGATACTTGATTGTGATGTTTCTTTGCAAACTACTACCATGATTGATAACCTCTTTCTCAGCAGTAGATATGTTATTTGTATGAGGGTGAGAAAATGCCTTCAGTGTGGTGGCATTAGGAATGTTAAGCATGATTTTTAATTGTGAAAGGTTTTATAAAAGGGCTTTGATATACTGACTTTTATTAGCTGTCTGCTTTTTGTTGAGGAAAAAAAGAGTAACCACTAATTTCCAATTATTTGTGTTATGTAGGCTTGATTGATACCATACTTGAATTCAATTTGCTAATTTGAGTAGTCTTTTTCAGTATTTCTTTTTAGTATAAATCAAGAATCTTATAGTCTTGGATAGTTCTTTTTAGATTCTGAATACTTTGTGAAAGATGGAGTACTTTCATTAATAAAATACGATGTGTTACTAAAGTTTAAATTTCTAGAAGAAAGTTTTTGCTGTGTGTCATTTTGTTAAGGTTGAGCTAGTGAAGAGATGGTTCAAGTGGTGATTATTACAAAGCAGAGCTTTCTTTTTTAAAGTAAGGGTATTGGTAGGGATTTAAGTAATCATTACATTTGAATCATAATAAATGAATCATAAGGCTACCAAGTTGTTTTCCCACTGCAATCTGCCTTATTGTCTTATTAGTTGGGGGATCATGTCCTCTATGATAGAACCATAAGCTTTTTCTCTGCAAGCTGGAGGTTGAAGGTGCTTCAAATATCATTTGGAGGCAGCTGGTCAATTATGCTTTTGTTCAAACATGTTGATAACAATTGAGGCATTAGTAATTTAGTTGAAATTGGAAAAAAACATTTGTGAGAAATGAGAAAAAAAAATGGCCTGAGAGACCTGCCAAGTGGCTGTATGTTAATCTTTTAATAGTAATAGCTCTTGGGGTTTAGATTGTATCTTTAGAAATAAGCATTTAAAAATGCATTAGGTGTGTCATATAGCAGAACGGATAATTCCAGTTCCTACCAGGCAGACTGAGCTGGGGTGACTTGCTGTGCTGGAGGCCCTGGGGCTCCCAGAGCCAGCTCTGCAGAGGCTCCTTGGCTGCCTCCAGGGCTGGGTACTGTGGAATTATTTATTAAAAACCTTTGCAGAAGGAGCTGCTCTAACCAAAACAGGCATTGTATTGCAGGATGTCAGGCTGGAGCCAGAAACAGATCCAGGACCTGTGTGGTGTATGTATGGCTTGAATCAGTTTTATCTTTTTATGTACATACGTACGCACATACTCTGGTCTTTAAATGTGTGTGTGTGTATATATATATATAAATACAGTTTATTTCTTGTAAAAAATTATTACATAGCAATTAGTTTGGAGACAGAGGCTGTGGGGTTTCTTTACTGGTTTCTTAACAACCCTATGAAGGAGAACACCAGAGAATCTTGAAGTGAGACTTCCTTGACAAAATTTTGCAATGAATATATTTGTGTAGCCATCAATATTAAAAATAAATAGGTGTGAAAGGAGCATAGCACTGTAAAGAGAAATATTGTGTGATAGATGGGCATTGTGTTACTGCAGATTGGCTCCAGCTGGTGTGGTGTGAAGCATTGCCATTTTCCATTCAGGTGAAGAAATGAAGTGTGCATTATAAATGCTGAAGAAGGGGTACTTGCTGTTGACTAACACAAATAAAGGTTATATTGGGGTGAAGAGACACAACTTGAAGAGATTGGGTACCATGGGCTGTGCACAAAGCTGTGGACAGAGCAGCCATCCTCTAAAATACCAGAGCAGTGGAGTCTGGAATTGGCACCCCAATAAAGGTTTTCAGTGCCAGAAGTTCCTTGCACGTGCTTATTTGCTCATGTTTTCTATGACTGCTTTCATAGGAAGACAGTTTTTCCCCTCTTGCTGACATGTTTTCCTGATACCAGTGTGGTGCTTTTATCCTTCCCCCCCCCCCCCCCCCCCCCCCCGACAAAAGGAAACCAAAACTTTTATGCATTGTTTCTCTATTTGATCTGCTAGGTCAGCCTTAAACAGCTGTCATCAAATAGCTGCTGCCTTTTCTGCCTTTTGTTTGTGTAGTGATGATTTAAGAAGAAAATTTGGCATCATAGTCCAGAGCTGGATCTGCCCTCTCCTTGTAATGGAGAGAGATGAAACTCTAGGTCTGATCTAGATTCCAGTGTGGGATTTGGGCAGAAACTCCTCTGCTTTTCATAACCTTCAGTGCATCACCACTAGATCCTCAATCCATCTTAACTAGCATTGCATGATTGAATACTAAGAACTTATGAAGAACTTTCCCTGAGAGTTTAGCTGGACAAGAGTTGAACAGGCCTTGATATAAACCTGAGTCAAACACTCCAATTTCTGAAGTAAAAGATCTGTCACATAGTTGGAACTAATAGGTGATCAACACCTTGATAATCATGTCTGATGTATCTGGTTTGTATTTATGCCTGTATCTGCAGGTGGAGTTGTCTCAGCATGTCTTGCATTTTGTGTTCTCTGCAATTTGAGATAGCATGTCTCAGGCCCAGATTTTACAATGACAAGAGATGCACTACAAAACCCCCAAAACAACTTCTTTGGGAAAAAAATTGTCATGGCAATGATTGATATTATTTGTCTTTTCTGTGAAATTTGTTTGTGTCTACTGAGGCAGAAAAGGCAAGTAGTTATGATTACATTGGAATTTAAACCAAAAACCTTGTCGCCAAGGTTTATGTTCTTTCCCACTTCTGTAATTGGCTGTTGTCCTCTCTTCCTTCAAGATGTTTTTGCTGCAGATACTTCAAAAAGGAAGAAATGAATGCCTCAGAACACTTTGCTCTGTGTTGCTATTTAATACACACTGGTAAGGTTACAAAATTCTGGAAGGTGTCTCTGAATAATATTTTTGCTGGAATAATAGGATTGTCCTATCAGTTCATCTGAGGCATGCATGCACTCTTAATTTGAATATCTAGTTAGTATCTAGGTGCCAGACTACTGACAGCTTATTATTGTGCTCATCTTATATCACCACCTCAAAGTAAGCATTTTTGAGAGAAAGCCTCCTGTGCCACATCCCAGAAGCCCAGAAGTTTATATGCTTGCTTAGGTAATACTTCCTGAATTTTAATCAGAGTTAGCAAATAGTTCCCAAACTCAGGATAGAATTGGGTGATGATTATATGAAGTGGGGTATGTTTTGTTGTTACACTTGTTTAAAAGAAAAAAATTTTCAAAACCTCTTCTGTGTTGTAGAGTATTTCAGTAGGTTGGTCAAAAAAGTAGCGCTCAGCTCAGCGTGACTGAGGATGAAATGTGCAGTCTGTTTGTCTTAGACCACAAAGAGGGACTGCTGAACTCTTGGTTTTCTAATCAAATGGAAAGGTGGACTTCACTGGAAAGGGATCAAGGGGCTATCTGTACCCAGAGAATAAGAGACAACATCTGTGGGTGTGAGGCTTTCTGGGTCAGGACACAGCTGCAGGGTGTGCCTGCACTATGTGATGGTGCCTAATGCTGAGATCAGAAGTACCTTGCAGAAGGACTTGTGCCCCTTCTCTGCATTTCATTGAAAAGAGAGTTATATTAAGCTATGCTTACATTGAAAAAATTTCAAGTGTTAGTGAGGAATCATGAAGAAGTTGAAGTAAAGCATGCCAGCTCTGGTCTGTGCTTTGTGCTGCGTGGTGTGAAGCAGACAGCCGTTAGGTATCCGCATGACATATTGGGTTTCCATACTACCTCTGCTCAATGTCATGTGCACATGTGAGCACAAATGTTCTGTCTTGTGCCTTTTGAAAAATCATAAGGCTTGTTTAGAAGAGTGACAAGTGTAGTTCAGGTCTTTTGTTCCTCCTTTGCCTGGTGACTGCAGTCTGGGGAGCAGGTGCTACACTGATTGGTAATCTCTAATTTGATAGATGATGGTGATATTCATTCCTTTTGAAGCCAACATATTATGTATCCCATATATATATGGGGTATACCAATGATTTGGATGTCTTTACCTGCTTCAAGAAGCAGTCTTGCTGGAAAACCCTCTTTTGTCTGACATTTCAGCAACGTTGGAACTCTTCATAAAACTACTGATAAACCCTTTGCCTTGTGTGTTAGACTGGTTTCAACCACTGGATGCTTTCTTAAATAGTTTCAGGCCTAGACAGGACAGTAGACATAAGAGGTAACAGGGATAAGAGAAACCGAAATCCATCCATGTCCATTTTATTTCACCTGCGGAGTTACCAGGTGTGTTTTGACAGTTGGAGACTGGAGTAACCAAGGTAAAGCACTAAATTACACTAACAAAGAAAAACAAGACTTGGAAAGTAACAGTTGTGATGCTGTGTTGAGGCTTTGCTCAGATGTCTGGCCTGTGCAGGTGAATTATTTTTTTATTTTTTAAAAAAAAGGCTTACTTATATAAGCAAGACAAGAATAAGTTCTAGTGAACTAGAAGACCAAAAAAGAAGTGGAAATAAGTAAGGACAGGCTATAAAGGAGATGTGTAAAAGCATTGGTTAGACAACCAGATGGCCTTATAAGCTTGAATACTTGTTATGTCAGTTGGGGCAGTGGTGGATATTCTCATAAGTTGACTTTAGAATGGCTTCTGACACATTCTCGCCCATTCTCTCGTGTTTGCATGTGGACCAGAGGAACTATGAGTAAAGCGAATGGGCTGGTTGGTGGCTTGAACTGGATGGATCACTGTACTCTCATCAGTTGCTCAATGTTAATTTGTGAAGTGGCTAAAAGTGGAGTACCCTGTAAGGTGATACTGGGGCTGATGTTCAGTATCTTCATAGCTGACCCTAATTATTAGACAATGTTCCTCTATGGGGAAGAGAATTAATATGCTGGAAGATAGAGCCTGGGTTCAGAATTTGGCTGACAGAAACTTCACGCTGTTTGACAAGAAGTGCAAAACTCTCAGCTTTGCTGAGAGAGATCCTGGGAATCAGTGGTATGTGCTGAATGTTAGCCAACAGTGAATTCACAATATGAATATGGCAGCCTGGATGCCAGCCTATGGTAGGAGAATGTGGCCACCAAATGGAGGGAAATTATTGTCCTCATCATGCTGCTGAAGCAGCTGCTGCAATACTGTGTCTGGTTTTGTGCTCTTTGATTCCAGAAGGATGGTAAGAAACTATCCAGAAGAGACTATATAGTTAGGAGTTAGGAACAGGGTTCCTACAGCAGTTGTGAAACCTTTCTCCTTGAAGGTTTTCAAGACTTCTCTGGACAAAGCCATGACTAACCTGATTCGAACTAGTGTTGGTGTTAGTCCTGCTTTTAGTGGGAGGCTGGACTAGGTGATCTCAGGAAGCACCTTTGAAACAGCTTTTCTATTGTTCTTTAAAGACCAAGGAAGAAGTCAGGTGAAGGAGTGTGAGAAAAAAATTTACATGGATCATAACAGCAACTGAAGCAGTAGGCATTAGGAGAATGATACAGAATCCAAAGTGTTAGAAACTCATAGGATGACAGAGTGAAAGTATAGGGAAGGTGCTGAGATGACAGTGGTGACATGATTCCAAGATGATCTTTGCAGCAACACTGCATTTCCCTCTATGCTATTTTTAGTCAATAAAACATTACAGTTAGTAAGACTGAAACCAACAGAACAAACTATTTTCTGAGCTTGAAATGAGAAAAAAAATCAAGAGAGGCATCTGCTGCAATATTTTGCAAGTATGTTTCCTGTAAAACTGAACAGCTTGCAAGCTGAGCAGAGTTATTTACCTTTTAATGATCTCTGTTTTTAGAACAGATGTCTCATGGACTTGCCCTGTACTTTGTTATTATTTTTGCCTTGGAATATGTGTCCTGAGTTGTCTTCTGGGCTTAAACATTGATTCATCCTTACTCATATTTGAGGACTTTTGTATTTGAGTCTTGAATGACTCTTCTGTTAAGAAATCAAAATATTTCCTCTCATTTTCTGTATAGTATTGTTTCTGGAAGAGAACAAAAAGAAGAATCTAATTTCCACTGATTCAGTTTGAGGCTTTTCCGTGTGGAACTTGAAAATGGCTTATTTCTGGGGGCTTGTTCTTCTCATGAAAGGCCCCAAACTGTAAACCAGGGAAAACAAGCTTGTTTTGCAGTAAGTATTTATGGAGTAATTTTTTCTTTCCTTTTGATTATTATAGAATGGCTATTAATGTTCTTTTTTGAATTCCTGAATGATATGTGGTTAAGAATTGTTAAAAAGGAATGCTCTGTTGTCTCCCAGCCCTGGATCTTCCTTAGCAAGAAAAAAAGTACCCTGTAAAGAACTTTTTAATTGTAGGGGTCAGAACACTTTAAAAATGCCTCTTAGATGCGTTCTGTCAGAGAGTAGCCCTTTATTTTTTGTCCTTTTGCAGTAGCTGAAAAGAGAGAGCTTTTCTTCTTGCTAGAGCTGATTTTTAGCTTCTTTGGACTATAAGGTCTCAGAGATCTTGGCAAAAATGAGGATCCCTGTAACTGAATTCCTCCCATCTCTATGTCCAGTCTAATGGGTATGGGATGCGGTTACCCTTTCTAGCTGAAGTTAATGTCAGCTTTACTTAGGTAGCTAAAATGCAGGTCACTCACCTGGGGGAAACCCAGCTTCCAGTCACTGCTTTCACATCCAAGTAAATTTAGGAGAGTATCAAGGAGACTGTAGCATCCCTCTTAGCATGTGTCCAGGTTAGTTTGGCCTCAAGTACATTGGCTTCCAATTTTTCTTTACACCTGATTGAAAATTTCATTCTGGGAATGAGACAGATTTTTCCATTGGCAACTCAGTTGATATACCTCAGGGCACCTTTACCTGATCCCTGCAATTTTCCTGGCAACCACAGGACTAAATTCAGTCACTCATTTTGAATGTCAGCACTCCAGGAATTACACCTCACCTCTACAGTGTGGAGTGAAGCTTGTGAAAATAATCCCTGCTCTCCATTTAATTAGCCTGTTTGTCATACCATCTTGATGTACCGGTATAACAAGCCAGGATGTCAACTGGATTAAAAACATCAAACAACTGCTATGCTTCTAAATGAGCTGTAAGTCTAAGGTTTCTAGTCAAAACAACCTCCCAAAGCCATCAGCAAATGACAACCCTGCAAGAATTACTCCTTAACAAGCGTGCTGTCAAGTGAGCTGTGGAGTTTACACTAGTGAAAAGCAAATGGCACCTGTCTATCTGCAAGTGGCTGATTCCCCAGCTGCTCCCAGCTGTGTGCTTTTGCAGAGCTCTGTTCCAATTAGAGATTAATTTTGGGGACTGCTAGCACAGAAAAATGCAGTGCATGGTTTTGAAGAGAAGGGAGTCTATTTTCATGATCAGTGGGGTCTTCTATAGTTTTGGAACCTAAAAAGTGGTCTGATTGTTCTTGTCCCTATGTGTCTTTTCATGATGCTTTTGTATGTGTCATATGCTTGTGCAAATAAAGAAACAAACCAGGTAATCTCTTGTGGGGTGGGGTTACTACCCTTCTAGTTATAATGATTTTCCTTATTTCTAACCATAATCCTGCTTTTCCTTAAGCTTATTGCTACCTGTCTTGTCTACCATGTGCAAAGATGGGTGATCTTTTGCAACAAGTTTTTATATACTTCAAGGCAGGAGGGACAAGGGAGGGAATTAATAATCTTCCATAAGATAAATTGCCTCAGATACTTTCTGAAACTGGATATTACTTCATCTGAGGCCTTCTCAGTGCCAAGTGAAGTAGACAAATTGTATCCTGAAAACCACATGAAATAATCCTGTTCATACATCCCTGTCCAATGTTTCTCTTTTCACAATGGCGTTACATTGACTTGTGTTTTGTTTGGTATCTGTTGCCTTCCCTTCCTCTTAATAGCTGTTACCTTGCCAGCCATTTCCTGTCCCAAAGTCATTAATTTGGGAGTTATTATGAAAATACAGTGCTTGACATTAATTCCTGCTTGGTTTGTGTCCTTTTTCCTTTTCCCAACTGCTTTCCAGTTTGTTTATGTTGAATTGTTTGCCATCCAGTGTACTTGCAGTTCTCCCTACTTTCTCATGTGCAGATTTAATAAGGTTGTTTATTCTATTGTCCAAATTATTAGTGAAAGCACTGAATGAAGCCGAAGTGGTGCAGTTATCCATGAAATATCCACCTCAATGCATTTTCCTTTTTTGAAAGGGAACCACAGATAGTGTCTGATGACTTTTGCAGGCATCCTATGGTGGTTTGATCTAACCTTTGCTTCTGCAGCTTACTTACTTACAAGTTTGTCATACTGGGTAATGTCAAAGGCCTTTACTGAAAGTGAGCTTTGACATTGATTTCTTCTTCCTTGTCCACAAGGCCTGTTGGTCTCTTGTGGAAGGAAAGTAGATTGGTTTGGTATGATTTGTTCCCTACCATTCATCTGCTTTAGTACCTTTGGTGGGTTTACAGATGGTATGATTTATTCCAGTAGTTTTCTGGTAATTGAACATGACAAGTTTTTAATTTTCTGCTCCTCTTTTTTTTCCTCCCCTTGTTAGAGGTGCTGTAGATCTTCTGCCTTCTAGAAACTGCCCATGAGTTCCTCAGGATGACTACCAACACTTCCTCTGGGTTTTTATTATTATCCTAGAACAGACAACATCATGCTCTACCAATATGAAAAAGGATGGCCAAGTTATCATAACCTATTGTTCTTATTGGGGATTTTGACATTAAGTGTTGTGGACTTGTGTAATTTTTTAATATTTTTCTTTTTTGAATTCCTAAGCTAAATTTCCTATTCTTCTAGCTGCCAGAGTGTATATGTTAATGTTCCTTCTTAGTTGCATCTCACTTTGTCTTACCATTCCTGATTTTGTCTCTAGGCACTCCTACTATTCTTTCACATTCATCTTTAACTAAGACCTAGATCGTTTTCTGTGTATTTCCCTGTTTTTATCGGAGGTGAATAAAGAGCGTTGGTGTAATTTCTTTGAGGAACTGGCACCCTAATTCCTCCTTTATGTTTGATTTTTAAAAAATTTCCTAAATACAGAATATGAGTTTGTAACAGGCATCTTTCTTTAAATGTACCTTGTATTGAAGGTAATTTTCTTAATTCCTTTTACTCAACCTTCCAAAGGATCAGTCAGTCTATCATTCCTTGGTTGCTGTCACTTTTGCTTTCCCAGGTGATCCCTCCTTACATGTTAGCACCAGATCTAGCAAGGCTTCCTCATGTTCCTCTACCTTCCATGTCAGAAATAATTTCTGTTATCACCATCCACAGGGCTGTGTCCTTCTGTGCTCCGTTCCCATGTTGATATGGCTGGTTCTCCATTCTCTGAAATGGAGAGCAGAGCTTTGTGTACTGAGGCTGGGAAAATCATCAGATTGTCATCAAAACTTGAAAAGCCAAAAAATTCCACAGAAACCCTTGGTGGTTTTGTGATGCTCACTGCTGAAAGTCCCCCCTTTTTCCTAAAAGAAACTGAGCAGGGACAGAGAAAACGGTACTGTAGGGTATACAGATTGTAGCAGCAGACAATAATTTAGTGACTCTTCTTGTTCTTTAGGTTTTATTTAAATTCTATCTGGGGAAAATACGTCGTAGCCTGTTTTGAAGCTCTGCTGAAGCCAGGAGGGTACAGCCTGTCACTTGGGGTGCTTCTAAGGAAGGGTGCAGCCATTGCCGCCCTCGGCTCCTGTGTCTGTACGCGCGGCTGCCGGAGGTGCGGTGCCTCGGCCGCCGGCTCGGCTCTGCTCTGCCTTGGTCCTCTGCCAGCCCCATGCCTTAATGGTGATGGCACAGCAACAAGCTGCAAGTAGAAGACAGGCCTCTGGTTGTCTTGAGCCAATGCTCTTATTTCTCTTGTTCTGCTCAATTTCCTAGTCGTCTTCAGATAGAGCAGGGCTTAGGGTAACTCTGCTGTTAGAGTAGCAATTAGCTTGGCCGAAATGCCGAGGAATCCCAGCCCTGTTCAAGTCAGTGGGATTGCTATCACTGATGTGCCAGGATTTCATCTCGGTGCGTCTGGACTGTTGGGAGATACTGTGCTACTTTGCTGTATTGCATGCTGAGTGCAGTGTATTTAGCACTTATTTATTCTCCCTTTGTAAGTGGTTACTTAAAATTCAAACCTTAAGCCAACTAAATCCATTGTAGTGAAGCTGAATATTTGTGAGAAATAAGTGAAAGTCTATTCTCAAAGCATTGACACTTGTATTTTCCTTGCACTGAGTGTAAATGCTTCTGTAAAGTGAAAGTAGCGCTGGTGAAGGGTGCCGATTTGAAGGCTTTAAAGCTGGAGATCTCTATCTTCAGGGCAAATCAGCCGGGAACTTCTGAGGCAAGATCCTTGGCTGAACAGTTCAGCTCTGCACAGGGCTGAGAACTTCAGGTGGCCTGAGCTGACTACAGGAGAGCAAATGGTTCAGTCTGTGGCAGCACAGAGCAGTTCCATGAGATTTTTTTTTACCTTATTGCTTATAGTTAGGTACACTAACTATTCAGTACTCCACTGAACTTCAGTGAAGAATAAAATTAAAATATCCTTTCTGGTGAGCGTCCATTTGCTGTACTTCTTAAGGAGTATATCTCTGGCAAGCTGCCTAAACAGCTTCCCACAATTTAGATTGCACTTTAGGCTGTTCTTGGAGAGTTGTGTGGAAAAGGCTTCTTGCCTTTCCTGAGATGGTGTTCAAGTAGGGCTTACATCCATAAGCTTTATGATACCGTTTCAGACCTCTCAAAGCCATATGAAAGTCCACCTTATCCTTAGTTAATGCCTCACTCACCCTTCCTTAATTCGGGCATTTGCACCGCCACCTCCATGCTGCACCACTGGTGATGGTGCTACCCCACCTGAACCCTGCAGTGCAACCCAAATGTGAGGGGTGGGACTGGGGCGGTCCTGGAAAACTGGGGACAAAGATTCCTACTGCTTGTCTTCTGCACATTGATTTCCACTAGTTTTAGCACAGAGCTTGGCAGCAGCTGAGGAAGTGGAAGGTAATTAGGGATAACTGAGAAGAAAAATGATCAGATTTTTAATTCCTGCAGACCTATAGTAGTGCTAGACACAATCTCTTTTGACATAATAAAGGGCCAAAAATTGTGTAATCCAATCAAATTAATTCCATACCTTTTTCCCTGCATCTGGTAGGGTGATAGGATGATTCAAACCTGATTTGAAGTACAGGCCATTTTATATGATACAATATTGAAAAACTGGTGATAATCTGAAAGATGGGATTACCTGGTGTTGAATGTTTCTGTCTTCCTGAATGGAAGCGCATCATTATGACAGTAACACTGGAAATAGTTTCAAAATTTTGATCATTAAATAATATTTTCATTATGAGCCACTATATATATACCATTGATAATTGCAACAATTATCTGTGTCGGAAGTCAACAGTTCCTGTTCACAAAGTGTTTCTGAAGGGAGATGCAGCCTTCCAGAAGGCATTACTGATTCCTTTTGCCTAGAAACCCTTTCTGAAGGCCATGACCAATGGGCAGCTGAGGAAATTGATTAACTGGGTGTGCGGAGTTCAAGCCAACCCTGTGCTGGACAGGTTGTGCTAGAGGGTTTGTGGGTTGTACACAGTGGTATGATTTGCTTTGGGAACAGAAGGGACTGACCTTCTGTTTTATATTGACTTATCCCAGAGTCTGTATCTATTTTGTTGGTGTTTTTTACTATGGTAATTAATTTCTGCATTCTGTAAGCATACTGTTTCTATGCTACATCCTACCATATACACATTTGCTGCCACATACTGGCTGTCTTAGGTCTCTTTTTATGCACAAGAAGCTGAAATAACCCTTTTTCTACAGGATCTTCTTAGTTAGCCACCACCACCTTGCTGTCCCTGGCCAGCCTCAACTCCTATTTAGTTTTCTAGAACTGGCTTCAGAGGATCTTTGGGGACTGGGAAGTGTGGGGTTGGTGTCTGTGCCAGCACTGCAAGTCAGAACTGATGGCCTCAGAGCCAGACCTGTTGTGTTGTTTTCCTGACACTTGTGAAGGGTGGGAGGTGTGCTGCATAACAGGATGGTGACTTAGGTGTCTTTTTATTAAGGATCTAAGTATTTGTGGTCAAGCCTGGGCAAGTAGGCAGGAACGAGAACCTAGGCAGAACGAAAGCGTGGAAGTACGTAACATTGTTTGGTAAGGAGGAGTATTGAGGTGAAGAGTAAATATCCTGGCTTCGGGACTGTGAGTTTAGGCAGATGGTATTTGTACACTGTCTGTAATTGTGCTTTTATCACAGCCAGTGAAACCTCAGCAGGAGAATATGGAGCCAAGTAAAGGTCTGTGCTCTGAGGATGGTGGAGCTGAGTGAGGATGGCCTGTACCCACAAATGCACTCAGCTATTGAGCAGTGGCAGAAGCACGCTCCATGTGTATTTTCTTCTGTGATGCACAGAGATCAGAAAGATTATGATTATTTTATGGCTTATGGGTTTAATGAAAGCTTTGATAAACCTGGTCTTTTTAATCCCCACTTAAAGCTGACTT
Organism: Corvus moneduloides; assembly: GCF_009650955.1. Classification (NCBI taxonomy): domain Eukaryota; kingdom Metazoa; phylum Chordata; class Aves; order Passeriformes; family Corvidae; genus Corvus; species Corvus moneduloides. Next base: position 26,014,211 of record NC_045481.1, read on the forward strand.
TCTGTCATTTTTGGTTTGAAAAGTGTATCTGCATTGAAAAACCTGTTACAGGGGCACAAACCCATACTTTTAGGTGGTTGATATTTCAAGTCAAATATGGACATAGCTGCAGTGCTTAACGGTTTGAAGCTAAGGTTTGAAGCTAAGTTAAACATGGTATTCTTTCACATCTTTCTCCTTTTCTTGATCTGCCATGCAGTAAAAGGGAGACACAAGAATGACTATGCCTACGCACAGCACAGAAGAAAATACTCCGATCTCATCACCATCTCCATTTTGCAAATACATCTAGAGCACAGTAGTGACAAACTCTTATTTATCTGGTTACTAATTCCCCTTTGAAATATGTTACATGCCAGAGTTTATCTGGAGTCTCCAATGCCTCATTTTAGGTCCAAACAGACATTAATTAGAGACATTAAGCTCTCTGCTGCTCCTAAGCTTTTCATGCATCACAGCTGGAGTTTGTTTGTATTGCAGCTCGGTGCTGAACAAGGCACACCCAAGTGCAGGCTCTGCACACAGTCAAAATCTTTAATAAACAAAGTGAGGTGAAGCCCATTCTTTATTAAAAAAAAAAAGAAGAAAAAGGAGGGGGGAATCTTTTCAGTCTTGAAATACGGAAGGTTTTTTTGTTTGTTTTTGTTTGTTTATTTGTTTGTTTGTTTATTTGTTTGTTTTTGTTTGTTTGGGTTTTTTTTTTTTGTTTTGTTGTTGTTTTTAATTTAATGATGTTTTGGAAGCAGAATTCTTATTTTTATGAAGATGAAAGTTGATGACTGCTCTTTTCTGTTGTCCTGCTTTTGTTCTGCTGTTGGCCCTCTTTCCCCTCTTTGCTCACTGTTTACACTTTCAGTTCCCAAGCTATTTTAAATTTATGCTCTTTCTGATTGTACTGAAAGTCTGTTTCCTAATTCATCCCATTTTCTTAGTGTTTGATTGGTTATACTTTTCCTTGTTTTGAGGCTATTGAGGCAAGGATAGTAATACTTTAGATTATGGATCTCCTCTCCATATTTATTACCCTACTCTTCTGGTTTTATTTGGTCTGCTTTTTAGCATACCCTACAACAAATAAAGCCCAGGACTTTAAGTTTTCTCAACATTTTGGTTTACACTTGTGTTTGCTGAAGGCGTTTTCATACAGTAGCTGTAGATATTTTGGTTAGAATAGAACTGTGGAGTGCTAGTTACAGATTATCTAGGAGCTCCCTTGGTGAGCCAGAATCCATATGTTGTTTTGGCTTGGTTTGCCATAAAATTACTCCTGATTATTACTTAATGCCTTCTCCCAGCCAGAGCTTCTGGATATTAATAGAGGTCCAATTATTAATAATTGATATTATTAATTATAAGTAATAATTGTGAGGGGAATTGGAATTAATAATTGGGAGTTGTCAGGGAAGGCTTGTACAACCAGGTCGCCGACTGTTTTTATCAGAAGTGTCTGGTGTGGGGAAAGAACAAATACCTGCTTTTGTACTTTTCAAAAGTCCATATAAATCTTACCTCCATGCTGAAATGTGGCAGAAGTAGGTGGTTCTACTGTGTCAGATGCATTTGCTGGCCACCAGCAGTGCAGGTCTGGCCGGGGTGTACTCCTACCACACCTCTAATTGCGCTGTGGTTTTATGTCTAATCTAGAAAGTATGTTACCTGTCTGCTTGATCAGAAGTGTTTCAGCTACTCTTGGGCAATACGTCCACATTAGTTATTGCAGATGGGACCAGTGAGTGACACTGTTCCACCCTGTGCTTTCGGTGCTGAGGTGACCTTGAGCAGACTGGCCAGTGCAGTCCCCTTTTGTTGCATTTCTTCAGACAGTGTAATGATCAGCTTGCCAAGGGTCAAAGTCTGATGTAAGGGGGAGACAAGTCTTACTTCTCTGCACGTTTGCAGGTTTTTAGTCAGTAAGTTGTTTGTTTTGATGAACAGACAAAACAAAAAGAGAAAGGCAGTGTTAGGATAGCAAAATCTGAGTTCCACAGAAAAAGTTATGCTAGACATGGCTTTGCTTATGTCCCATCCACGTGCAGGATCGGCAGCATCCACTTTGTTGAACTAGACTGATGGCTGTCTGACCTGAGACATCACCAGTGCCAGTGATTTTGTAACATCCCTGCTCTGTCTATTCCCCTGCACAGGGGAATGTGCATTTGTTAAATTAATGAGTGGTTATTGATTAACAACCTTAATTAACTGACTGACTCCAGTCAGTCACTGACTCCACTGTCACTGTCCAACCTCCTCTTGGATTTTGTGATGGACATGGAGAAGGTAAGCAGATGTGGGTGGTGCCGTGCCTGAGCAGTGCTTACCTCTTGCAATCCCCAGGGATGGGTGCTGATGCTACATGCAGGTGGCCTGACTGCGGTGCTCACAACTCTCAGCACTGCAAAGAGTAGGTTGAATCTGTGCTGGCTCATGATTGTAGATGGTTATTGCTTTCCAAATTTAATACTGAGGGGCGGCCAGCTCAGTAATGATGAACCTTGCAGCCTGTCATGGAGCCTGTGTTCTGGAGGCAGATAGACAACATGTGCTAACACTCGTTCCTTGTCAGCATAATAGCAATAATGGGATTACAGTGTCAGCAATGCTAATTGATATTAAAACAAAGCCAGGTGTGTAAAATACAGTGCAATAATCTAGAGCCAATTAGGATTTATTGTAAACTGACAATGAATGTAGCTGCAAATTATTCAAAACCTCAAACTAGTTACTAGTCGGATTAGTTTGTTTGCATTAGTAGATCACTGTATGTATCAGGCTGGCATGAATAGACTAGTTTTGTCTGAAAAAACAAGCAGCACTTTCCTAAATTTGTCTTTGGTTCTTGATTTGTTACTCTTGTATGAGACCCACCAATTTTCAAGATGGTTGAAAAATATGTATAACTTCCTTGGCAATTTCTCACATTGCCTAATTTTTACTTTGATTAGATTGTTTATATTCAGACAAATCCCCATTCCTAGGTTGTACTGGATGTACAGGAAAATAAAAAGGGAGACAGTAATCCACAGCCTCTAAATGAGATTTATCTCATATAACACTTTAGATTTGAAATATACTGCTACTGTGGGATACTGAGTTTCTGACAGTTCTTGCTCTTTCCTATTTATATAAGTTGTCACCTTTCTGGTCCAGGTGCTAATTCAGTCACCTGACATAGTGCTACGGGACAGACCCATCTAAATTATGGTGGAAATGCTTAATTCCACTGTTTCAAGTTTAGCAACATCATGTTTCTCTCTCAGTCTCACTGACAGTTCATAAGGTTTCAAACCTTTTAAAATAGAGGATGACATCTGTGACTCATGGCCAGTGTATCTTGACATTTACCCTTGTGAGGCGATTTTTGTGACTCATTTTAGAACAGGCTGAGTTGCCTGATGTGCAGTCGCTGTACCTCTGAGAATGAACCTTATCCCTCTCAAAATAGGTTTCTATACAAATTGTTCCTGTGAGAAGTGCCTCAGTGCTTGGGTGACTCAACAATGAAAATAGCAGTGGGTACAGAGCCCGCTCAACAGTAAGTGCCATAAAGACTGAACGTCTCTCTGCTGATGTTCTGCCTCATGCTATTGCCAGGAAAGGGCTCCCTTGATAAAACTCCAGGAGACACCCAAACTATTACTTCACAAAAATATGAGAGGCAGCTGCTTACCAATAGATTTATCTAGACTGCAATACGTGTCATTTCTTCAGAGTATCAACATGTCACAGTGAGCAAAGTAAGAACAATTCATCTTTCCAAAGATATGCCAGGAACAGAAGAGCTTGCCCTTAAATGAGCACCTCTTACACTGAAGGTCAGCCTAAGTGCGTAAGTCGTACAAGAGGTGAAACAGAGCTCTTCCTCATGTTGACACAGGCCACTTTTTGTCATTACAGCAAAAGTGAATCTTTTATGGTGAAGCAGTATTGGTGCTAGGCAGTTGTTTGGGCTGAGTGGTCATTGCAACTACCTAATGCTGTTTTTGCCTTGTTCAAATCCTGCAGTTCTATTTCCCTCTCCTCCCCTAAAAGTATTTGTTCTGACCTCAGGCTTCTGCTCATTACAGCTTCTGTCTCTGTGCTTATAAATCAAGCTCCATCACAAATATCTGCAGTTTTAATGCTGTGATGGTAGCACTCCTGACATGTTGTTATAGCAACAGTGCATACTGTATATCTCAGAATATCCCACCTTATATCACTGAAATGAAATATTTTGTGTTCTATCAGGTACATAGAATCTGTGGTGTTTTAAAGGATATGTTGTAGCACCCATCTCCTTTCTTAGATAACAGCTCCATTTCCTTGCACTTGCTCTATCCTTCTGGGGTTTCTAATCAACCATAACATTTGTCCCAGAAACACTGCCAGCACTGATGTATCCCTTTTGTAATGGAGCAAGCAGAAATGTGTGTGTGCCTGTGGCAAAGAGCGGACAATCGATTTATACAGTGGCAGCAAAGGAGCCACTCTCTCCTGGAATAAATGTGTGTAAGAAAATAAATTAATGTTTGGAATTGAAATTGGGTGAGACCACAGGAAAAATAAGCTTATTTCAGGGGAGGATGGGTTGCATGGCCCAAAGTTCACAATGTACTGTGAATTACTGGGATGAAGCAGGACCTCCAGTGCTCTGAGGAGGGAAGATGAGAGGAGGTCATACTGGTCCTTCCTGATTCTTCCCTGTCCTACCGTGAGAGACCTGAGGATTTGTTTCTGCGTAAGACCTTTTTTTCCCCCTGCAGCTGTGTAAGTCTCCTGGCTGTCAGTCCCGGCTCTGCTCAGCCCAACACAGCCCTCTGCTGTGAGCGAGTGGGAAGCCTAACAGCCTGGCTTCAGCTCATCTGCATGAGCCCGATTTTCAGATGCAGCTTTTAGGGATGTTGCCCACCTACTTTTCTTTTTTTACTGCAGGCTGGTGTATCATGTTTGCATATTAGTTCAATGCTACAAATGCTTTTCTTGGTTTGAAAATAAAGAGAATCCATAGATTCTCTCACAGATTTCACAGATGAATGTTGTCCCTGCTTCACCCCACCAAGAACCTCCACAAGGAGACCCTCAGCCCACACTTGTATGAACACATGTAAAGGACATGTCTGATGTGGGGGCTGTTTTTACAGGTTCTATCAAAGTACTCTCAGGGAAAGGAGCTGGAGTTGCAAATGGGGTATTTCCGTTTACAGAAAAAGTGACTTGAATTGCTGCAGTTTCTGGCAGATAACACCTAGTGGAAGTACGACCTTCTCAATAGTTTTACCATTGACAATTGACTGTGCTAATAAATAAATGGATTTACAAAGCCTTCCTTTGCGCCTGCCTCTGCATGTTCACTGTCGAAGGGTGATTCCCTCTGTATGTTTATGGGAATTTGCTGCAGCCTGTTTCTCATGGTGCCATATGAAGACACCTTGTTTTCTCTCTGGTGGCAAAAATAGAAAAGGATGAGTCTGGGTAAGTTAATAGGCTAGAAGGCTTTTGAGTCCTTTGAAAAGGACATGCATGAATACCTCCTGCATGTGTTCTGCTTTTGCATGCTTGTAACACAGAGATTAGAAATCTGCAGCAAAGCAGGGGATGGACTAGATGACCTGCAGAGGGTCCCAATCAACCTCAGCGCCTCTTTTGTGTAAGATGCCTATTGCTAAAGTCAACACAAAGTGATGGGGGGGTGGTTGGGGTATAATCTCATATACATGCAGGGCTGGGGGAGGAGGGTGAAACCAAAAAGGAGTGAAACTTCCCCTTCTTTTTTGTTTGTTGCTTACATTGATGTTATTAAACGAACCAATGTGTGCTCCTTGCAGAAACTGAGCACAGAATGGGAGACCCTGTTATTAGAGAGAAATGAAGGGCTGGTTTCCAGCAAGGCACATACATAATAGTGCTTTCCCCTCTCCTGAACAACACATACAACTGTGCTTTCTTCCCAGTGCCTGTTTGAGGCATACTGAACTCTTCTGTAATTCACTTCAACTCGACATCTTTAAAAGGTCACATCAACAGCAGGCAGTTGTGTGAAACTGGCAGGTTTTGCATAGGATCAGCAGGGGTATTTCAGACTGGGCTGAAGAAGTGTTTGTAGGAATCTGATTACAAGTTTATGTGGAATTTGTTTATGTCATTCCAATGCTAGTATTTTTACTTTCACAAGCATTGCAATTAAAAAAAAAAAGTGTAAGTTAAAAAAAAAAAAAGACTTCCACAAAAACCTCTGCAAAATAGGGAATATCAAAACCTTGAATTATTTACTACCTGGGTAGTAAGTATATACTTTCCTCTTCATGGGCTTTGTTAGGTAGAAGGCTGTAGTAGCATGCAGCGTCTTCTCTCTGAATGACGCATGACAGTGTGGTCTGAGCAGCAGTGTGCAGGCTGCATGGGGTCCACGCACACTTCTGCCTATTCTGTCGCTCAGACACTGCCCACAAAGCCAGACTCCTGCTCTGGCACACACCCAGGCTAGAGCTTCATCTGCCACCTCTCCCAGTATAGGTGGTCAGGAGGTAGATGCTTCCACATCATCTGCAAACTGCTGTTGCTGTGTTTCCCAGTGGTGGGATAAATGCTGGAGCATCTCGGCAGGCTCTGTGAGGCTGTGTCTGAGGGAGGGAGAAGGTGCAGTGTCTAGATGGTGCTTGTGGCTGTAGGTGTGTGTGAGTCATGAAGACATGTTTGTGTCTGAGAAAGGAGTTGTGGTTACAAGACCATTGCAGGGACAGCCTGGAGCCATCTCTGCAGTGAGAAGAACTTGGCAGAGGTAGTACTCTGAGTATTCCAGCAGTGTTGCAGAGCTCTTGGACTAGAAAAAAATGGGTAACCACAGACCTGCAAAGACAGTGAAAGGTAAGCTGTCAAATGTAAGGTTCCCTGGGATCAGTTAATTAATACTAACACATGACTGGGGGCGCCTTTGAATTTACATTGCAAATGGATGCTGGGTTTAAGTCCTGCAGATAAGTCCCTTCTGCATTTCAGCCTGATCTCTACTTGTGCCTTGTGTTGCCTGCAACGGTTGGAAGGGCTCTGTAAGGTCTTCAGGCCTCCTCACTGATCTCAGTGGCACTGTACACTTGTAATATAGATGTCATTAGCATGATGCATAAAAAGACTTTGGAGACCCTTGATCTTATGAATTAATCTTTGCTCCAGCTAAAGGTGGACCTAAATTAGAACTTGGACTTTTAGTCCCTCTAAATTTGGGGGAAGTTTGAATTTTGGCATGAATCTGGTGATGTGGTCTCATTTCCAATCCCATGATTTAGTGGGAGTCCTAATTCTGTATCTCTCAAAAGTTTGATTTCCTTTGTGTGCCTGGCAATCTGGGCAATCACTGGATCTGTTTGTTTCACAGTCATTTAAGGTGGTCAGTAACAAATGCTTTGGGCAAGATATAAGAAGCTCTGTAATGGAATGGCTCCCTAAGGCTCTTTTTGACCTTCGATTTAAAAGTTTAGATGTGGAGACTACATAACTACATAGTCCTTGCTGCTCAGTGATTTTTTCATTGGAATCAGTGGGACCTTGATGGGTCTGTGGCTCTGCTCACTCAGCAGTCCATCCCCAGGACATGACTTGCTTGTTCTGTGCCCAAATTATTTCTGCATCCTGCTGCTAAACATCTAACATCAGTTTGCTTCAGCAACAATAGAGAAAAAATGTCTGAAAGGTAGTTTATAGAGGGAATGAATCTCAGGCATTGTTGCTTTTATTGCACATCTCTGTTCTGCATATGGCTTTCAGCATCTTTATTGGTTTGTTATGTGGAGTAAGTTTCTGTGTGCATAACCCCTGGGGCATTTGACCCAATAATTGGACAGAGTTGTCTTGTGCATAACAAGAAACTGAAGAGAGTAATGATTTATTAGTTGCCCTACCACAATTTCAAATTTTATAATGATGATAGGAAATGTCGTGATTCTCTAAACCTGAACAAGAACTGAGAGCAGTTTTAGAATACATCAGACTGCAGTCAACAGATGCAGTTTTTTCTGCTTTTCTCCCCAAAAAACTGCTGTTCAGCCTCATGCACATTTTAATAGGATAACTGCTTATATAAATAGAGCAGGCTAACAGCTGAACAATTTCTGGAAAGATTTAGCAAGTAAGATAAATACAAACCACCGATATTAATTCTCTGAATAACCTTATCCTAAGATCTGAATTACTTATGTTTCTGCTGTATTATTTTATTTAGGCGAGATCCACTTTTAATGCTTTGTTTAGAGAGTATGTTGTCAGAAATTCTACTTATTGTTAATAAATACATGAAAAAAAATGTTTCAACAAAAAACAGATTAAGCCCAGTTTCTTGGGAAATGCTATTAACTCCTGTCAACAACTACTGTCTGTTCATGCAAGATAATAGGTACCCTTCCTGGATTGTTTTTAACTTGCTTTGGATGTACATTTTGTGAAATAAGATGGAATTTCAGCTTGTGGCTGTAGGATATTATCTTGGTCTTTTTCAGCTTCTTTTTGCTTCAGTTATCATATTTCTTGTTGCTTTTATTAGGAGAACAATCAGACTGCTGGTTAAAACCAGACACGTGTTCCTGAATACCCGCTCACAGCTTGAGGGGAATCTAGCAGTGGTTTTGACAAGAAAACCATTATTCATCATGCCTCATTTAGCAGGCATCAAATTTTACATTTTCCCTCTGCCAGCTATTCACTCTCCTGCCCCTTCTCATCAGTCAAATACAATTAATATCACCTTAACTGACTGTTAACTTTGATTATCCAGTCTAGTACTATTACTAGTTTTGTTTCTTGACATTAGCAAACCATGCGTAATGGTTTATAAGCCAGATAAAACAGTGTTCCTGGCATGTCCATAGACCTGAGTTTATATTTCTTATTTTTTTTCCTCAAATGCCTTCCAGAGTAATTTCTTATTACTGTGCTGTTTACTTATGCTTTGGCTCAGTACTTCTGACTGTCTTTCACTGTGAATTCCTTTCTGCCATCAACTCTTCTGCACAACCTCTTGCTGACTGCTCTTCAAGGAAAGTTCTATAATTTTTCTTTCTTTTTTTTCTTTTTTTTTTTTTTTTTTTTCCAATTTCATTATCCTTGTTGCTGGTATATCTTTCTTGGGAGTTTCTGAAGTGGACTCTGACCTCTAAAATAACATCATCTTTGACATTTAGTCAGCCACCTGTACTATCTCAGTTTAACAGAGTCCTTCAGCTGGTGTTCCCCACTGCTCAGAAGCACCAAGGAAGGAGAGCTGTCAGTCTCAAGTAGATGGTTGCTGAGATTAAATTATTTTATTTGCTGGACCACCTGCTGTTAGCTGTTACTCTACTTCTTCAAACACACATTTTTGCTGTGTTTACCCTGAATGCTGAAGATGCTCCTGAGGTATCTGAGTAGCTGTTTGGCACAAATTGGCTCTGAGAGATCATTGCTGGAAGCAAAAAAATTAGATGTGGGAAAGGCCTGAAGGAGTGTTTACGTTCCTCAGGCTGCAGCTGAAGTAGGGCTGGTCACAGTGATCTGCTTCCTTGCTCTCTGTCCCATGGTGACACCCTCTTTTCTGTGCCTTACCTGGGTTTTAGAAGCAATGATTCCTGCTGTAACATGTAAATACTCAAAATACCCAAACCTGTTGTTGTAAATCTAGGAGGAGCATTGAACTATCTCTCTTTGAATCATGATAGTCATCTAGCCCTCCTGGAATGAGTTTGTGTAGTTGTCATGGAGGACTCCAGTCAGGAGCACTGGAGCTGTGTATTGATTTATTTGTCTGATACTTCTCAGTCTGAACTCCACTTTGTCTTCTGCAGCTCGCTTGCTGTGGGCTTGCAGGGTTTCATTTTCCACTGTAGCACTGGTGGGAGCCCAGCAGGGAGGATTCCTCTGGCTCACACGTTTCTATCTTCCACAGTTTTTGTGGCTGACTGACTGGCAGAAGTCCCCTCTCTGCATTGTTACTGGTTTTATTGGCTCTTTAAAAAAAATTATTACTTTTTCATCCTGTTAATTTGTTCTATCAGGTATCTTCTTGTAACCACATACTAATGGGTGAAGAAGGCAAATTTCATTTCCTGCAGGAAAGTGGTATACTGCTATGCTCATAAAACATGGGAGTAGCAATATCCTGTCCTCAAAGAAATGCATGTTCTAGAAACCTAAAAAGAAAGCTATGCTCCGGTGTCTGGTTTGAACATGGCTTAAACTGTCTGCAATGCATCTTGCACTAAATGACTAATTAATTGTTTTGTAATCAAAGTTTCTGAAACTTTCCCAGAACCATTGGAAAAAACAAATTATTTTGTGGAGATCTTGCATCTATATTTCCTCAACTCATCTATCCTTTTGATGGCTACCATATTTTTTATGACAGTAGTTTTTTATGTATGGGGGGGGAGGGGGAAGTAACATTCAGGAAAACTTCTGAGATCTTATAGGTGGCTTTAAACACAACAATTAACATTAATGAATCCCTACAATCGAACATCAAAGTATTCATTAGAAGAAGAATTTGTTCCTTTCTCTTCAGTTTAAGCTTTAAGGATGTAGCTGGGCTTTCTTCTGTTCTTGTGGCCCAAGGAATATTTAAGTATTCCTTGGAAAAATAGAACAGCTTCCATCTGGTCGTTTTGACACCATCCTGGCCCTAGATGCTGCACACCTGTGATGTGAGACATGTGAGTTTGAATTCACAAGGGACATGAGGGAAGCTGTACCAAAATCTCTCTTTGGTAGGTGTGACTTGTGGCCATGGGTCCATCATAAAGGGTTAGCTCCTTAATGTAGGGGAGAGCTGAAGGTTGTGCATCCAGACCAGAGAGGGGCAGTGCTTCTTATAGCAGGTCTCTGGTTTAAATATGCAATTCTCTTTTGTATCTCCCACCTCATGACACCTACTTGCATGTCCATGCCCTGTACAAGGCAGAAGTTGTGGGGCTGTGGAACAGCACTGCTCTGCTTGAGCAGCACCTGGGCTCCTGGGCTCAGTACCTCCTTTTTAGACATAATTTGATATTTAGTGACAAAACTGTTTGAGCCAATATAAAACACAGAGAAAATCTGTGACTGTGCATGCTCTGGGGTAATGTGCATGCTCATGGCTCTGTTGAGCTTGTCATCAGACACCTAAAATAGCTGCAGATTTGCCAGGGAGGTGTGGAGACCTGCAGGGTCCCATTAATGCTTCATAGAATAATAGAATCATCAAGGTTGGAAGAGACCTTCAAGATCATCCAGTTCCTGACTAACATATTCTTGGTAATGTGTTGGCACTGGTCTGTCATCCATGCTGCGATTGCTTCTGCCCAGGCCAGCAGAACCTGAGCACCTGATTTAGGACTCCCAGTTCTGCAAGCTGGCAAAGTACCTAGGAGTGCTGGGAAACTAAGTACTGTATTTCCCAAATTCTTTGGTGAGTCAAGCTCAGAGACTCTTATCACTTGTATATTTTAATTTCATAAATTTCTGGAGGCTAGAGGGAGGATCAGGATCTGACTGTTTAGATGTTACGCAGACATGTAGACATCTAGCCCTGAAGGTCTTTCAATCTACATACAAGAAGATTAAAGATTAGAGAAGCAGAAATATCATCAGAGACAATAATCAGATAATAAGTGGTAAATGTTGCATTAGTTCCACATTAGATTTTTCCCTTGTTTTTGTGTTAAATTCCTTTACTCTTACCACCAAAGATAAGAGGTAAAGAAAGAAGAACTGATGCTTTCCACTCCTTTTAATATATCTCACCTATGGCAAAAGAGCAACTGGCATTTTTATTGGTCTCTGGTTATTATGTTTAGTTTTGGGTTTTTTTAAATCAACATTTATTATTATTAAAATACTACCATCAATAATGTTATTTTTTTCACTATTATGGTGCTCAAAATCTGCAGTGATAGGGGCCAAATTGGAAAGATACTCTATAAGCAGAGGAATAAATCCACCTCCAGTTGGTTTAGCAGTCCTTATTCAGCTACTTACAAGAAAATGAAGATACTTTTTAGAGAAAAATAAAATTTTAGTAATTAAAGTATCGTCTCCTTGAGGCCTAGCCCTCTTAAGGGACAGAAGAATATTGCTGTCAGGAAAAGTCTGTGTTTTCCAGCTTTATAGCTATGGAATGATTTTTATGCATAGACTAGTCAATATGCTTCTCTGAAGATTTTGTTTCACTTAAGTGAAGTACAGCAATCAGCTGTCAATACTGAAGCCCTGTGTGAAAGGCAGTCAGTTTTCTTCCTATGTTCAGCTCTATCATGCTGCCTATAGCTCCAGTAGATTGCATTATTTGGCACACCTCTGAATTTAGTGAAGTGCAGTACATATGACAGGAGGCTTCAGTTAAGTTATATCAGCATCTGGCACTTGCCATGATGAGATGTAGGAGGATTGAAAGAAATCATAGTTCCATTGAAATCAGCAGTTACACTCATTGTACTCCAGTGAGGACAGGATTTCAGAATGTGTATTGGTAAGGGCCTGTCCTTGGCTTCTCTTAAATGGTTCCTCTTGCAGAAATTGTCTTTTATGTCCTAGGTGGAGAGGATCTTAAACATAATTTCAGTTTATTATTGCTCAGTGTTCTGCTGGGGAGTAAATCTAACCAATTTATGTAATGACAAGGTCTCAAACACCAAAACATGATCTTCAAGAAGTTAAAGGAAAGAAAAACCGAGCATCTAGGAGGCTCAGTGATACAAATCCTTTTCCTGATACAGTTGAATACTGTGTAATCAGTGTCAGAACCAAAACTTTTGCCATTCACTTTTGTGAAAAACTGCAAAGGGCCCTGGGTTTTCTAGTGTTTCTCTTGCTGGAGCCCCGTGCTCCACATCCTGAGCCAGAATTTTGCTTTGCTCACCTGGAAGTCGCATGCCTAAATTGATCTACAGGCTCATTCTTCAGCAGGGTCTGGCTTTAGGGAACACGGCTCTCTCTGGGCAGCTTGGAAAATGACTGCGTCTCCTCCCTGCTTTTCACAGCTGGCACTAGATGGTGCTGCGGCACCGGGCTTCGCTTCGGAACACTCCGGCAGCGTCAGCCTGCTGCTCTCTCCAACGCATCCATCTCACACTGAAACATGGGGACAGCAGAAAGACCCTTTTCTAATTCTAAACATGAGCAGTTTTGTGCAGGGTCTGTTCCAAACCTGGACATCGTTCAGCCCAATCTACTTGTTTCCTTTTCTTTTGGAAATAGCTCTGCTCTTCCTGTAATTCCTTGGTCCATGTGGAGTATGTGACAGGCATCAGAGACCTGCGGTTACTGGTAACCACAGTATCCCATTAATCTGTTCCTGTAATTCCTCATCTCCCTCCCTGCTCCGTATATGCTCCCATTTCTTAACTTAAATTTTCAAAACCCCTTTAAACCTGCTTTAAACAGATCTGCTTAAAGCAATTTGCTGTATTTTTCAATTAAAAAATGGATTGGATAGGTTCAAAAGAAAGAAATCAATAATCTCCAGCACAGAAGACAATGAAGGCAGGCTTTTCAGTACAACACAGACAGTGCTGTACAAGGGCCATGTAGAGAGACTCTTGAAGCATCTCCCATTTTGCTGCCTAAGTGCTTGAGATTTGTCTTGAAATGCTTCTGCTGCTCTCTTCCCAAGTCTGCTTGGAGCCAATTCTGATGACCACATGAATGAGGGTAGAGGCCTTTATTTGAATCCCTTCTATTCCCTGCCTCCCACCATATGATTTCTGCTGGTGTGAAATACCAGGCTTCAACGTTGTAGTGAGATGCTGTTGTAGGAGAGATGTCGACTTGTGTTTGGTTCAGACCAACATGGTCATAGAGGTTTTCCTCATGCAGGTCGATGTGACCCTGGATCCAGCTGGTGAAGGAGGAGAGACATATTAAGGGTTTATGTGGTGCTGTTGTGAGCCTTCTGCTGGGAGCATGGCTAAACCTCTCCCCGATGATATCTGGCTCCTGGTCTGGCTCTGGGCATGGGGTTAGGCCAGCCTGTTCTCCCCAGGAGACTCCTGGAAGTAGGCAGTGGGCAGCCGTGGGGGAGGAAACAGCTGTTTGAGGTCTGGCAAGATCTCTCCAGTCTGTATCTCAGTAGACTTACTGCAGCTATGGATAAATTAAAGGATGATGATGCATAACAGAGTCTGAGAAGACCATTCTCTGCTCCTGTTCAATCCAAGGATGAGGTTGAGCCCTGGAGAAGGGGCTGTAGTATCCAATGTACCTAAGAATCTAAAGCAGTGGGTGACAAACCTGATCTTCAGCTGTCCGTTTGGGTTTCTTCAAGGCTTTGCTTTTGTGTGTGTAATCCAAATATGTCTATACCTCCAGCAAAAAAAGCATGCAGAATGAGAAATGTAGAGTTTAGATGATTTGAATCTGTCTCTACTCCAGATCCAGGGGAAATGTGAAAGCTCAGCTGGAGATGAGAGGGATCTCTAGGCCCGATTCGTTCCTCCAAATTTGTTTCCTCAGTCCTTGAAATTTTACATCCATTTAGGATGAAACTTTGCAAAACATAGTGTAGGTGTCTGTTGTAGCTCTAAAATATCAATCAACATGAGAGTATTTTCTCATTACTGCTGACTGAGGTCCCACATGATGTTAGTTAAAATGGATAGAAAAGAGCCATTGAAATGGTCTCAGCACAGAAGTTTGGTAAAATGTATTGCACTATGACCATTATATTAAAGAGGAGGAAAAAAAATGGAAAATTTTCTATGACAGAGACTGTGTGTGAGCTTGAGGTGCCCCCAGAATTACTCAGGCAAAATTCAGCTGAACTGTATATTTCAAAACCTGAGACAGGAGAAAGAATGGCACAGATTAGTCTCTCATTTGTAGGAAAATAGTTAAAATGACAACAAAGACAAGAAAACCTACATTTCAATTTCAATACATCTGTTTGAATTATGGCTATTTGGTACTTTTGAGAATAAATTGCATTTGAAATGGAATCTTTCTAATGACTTATCTTTCAGGCAGGTATTGTGCACACCTTTTTAATGCATCTTACATGTTTGGAGGGGGGAAGAAAAAAGATGAATTATGAAGAAGTTAAGAGGAAAATAATTTCAGGAGGTAATGGATGAGCTCTGTCTGGAAGATTAATCAAGGCAGTTGCAAGAGAGTGCCAAAAGCATAACTGAAGTAGAACTAAATATCTGATTGTAATTAAAACTTTAGCCTTCTAATGGCTCCATGAAAGATATTTTAATAAACGTGAAATGCACTTTCTAAATGGCACGCTAACTTTTAATGACTTGGGTGTTTTGTTTGATTAGTAACCTGGACTGTTAAATTAAAGCCAACTGCAAATGCATGATAAAATATTGATGGTTTCAGGCAAATGAATTGGGGGAGTTATGCTTGACAGATTTTTGGTATCATTAAGGATTTTAACTGGTGGAAAATATATATTGCTGGTGCTTAAAGATAGTTAAAGAGGATCTCGTCATTTATATGCCCTAGTTTTAATTTTGCAGTAATAATGGGAAAAAAAATCTGAATTATTCACAGATGGTTGGTCAAGAGAGGTCACTTAATTTAAAAAGTGTTATTTTAATTACACCTGTTTCTCATTTCCGGCATAGAAAATTAAATATTTGGTGGTATTTGGTTATTTCTTTTATTCTTAGAGTGCCTGGCTCTTTCTTGAGGCTTCTGTGTGTTTTGTGTGTGTGTTAAAGAAGGGAGAGTGACATGGTAGAAAGAATTTTATTGTTTCCAGTATAAGCAGCTTTATTGGAAGTTAATTAAATTAAAAAAAACATAATGGTGTCTGCAGGTTCAGAAATAACACATGGGATTTCCAAAAGAAATGGGGATGATCCCAGAACTCAGCCTCTTTTAAAAACAGATTTATTGTATTATCAAATTTCAGCAGCCTTTCTGATATCTTCACATAACTGCAGAAGAGAGTTGGAGGATTGTGGGGAAACTGCTGGAAGTTTACCTGGCTCCTATTAGTTTGCATCAGCTACGAACAGGTTCTTACACCTGAGATGTGCTCTGCTTTTATTGTAACGCCTTAGACTTTACACAGACTTCATTTCTATGGTACTGTACTCTACTCTTCATGCAAAGAACAGAGATCAAAATAAGGCACAGCACCCAGAGCAGGGTAAATAGAGCAGCTCTTCAGAGTAGTTCTAATAGGTGAGATTTCGCTGCAGAGGAAGGGAGCACAGTATCTTTTGCAGTCATGTGCCAGAGTGGCAACTGGAGTGAAATCATACTTCCTCTGAACTCAAAGGATGCCTGGTCAGGGATTTTCTTAGGACTGGGTGTTTCCTAAAGCTCTGCATCACTTTTACATCTTCTGGTCTCCTTCCCTCATTCTGGTTTCTGCTCCCCATGCACAGGCAGCTGCTGGCTGTGCTTTGGCTATTTCCATGGCACTGTTCTTCTGGCCCTAGGAACCTCTCAGGCTCTATGGCAGAACCTCTACCTCATTTTCTGCTTCTGAGTTTCCTCTTATAGGCAGTGGCCTACAGCAAAGAAGCAGGAGGCAAAAGACAAGTCTTTGGATGGCTGAAAGTGGACCTAGAATCAAGAAAATATTAAGGGAGAGATTTGGTGAGACTTTGGCCAAATGTGAGTACCTCAGTGGGATCTCATGGAAGAGTAACTGTCCCTCTGGCTTCCCAGGGATCCCAGACCTGGGTTAGGACCAAATTCAGTCTCTGATGAGAGAGAGAGAAGGTGGGAACACAGCAGGTACTGTCCCCTTCTGAGGAGTGTTGGGGAAGACATTCAAAGAGAAATGGTGCTGCCATCTAAACCAGAATGTGCAGTCACGGGAGTATTTGAGATGTCTTAAAATGCTACATGGAAGTAGTGGGGAAATACCACAGCTGAGGTACTACTTGGAAGCTCCAGGACTAAAATGTTTGAACCTACATGTGGGAAGCAGGAACTTGCCACAAACTTTAGGTAATGTCTAATGGCCACATAGTCCTAGGCAGAGGGCCATGAACTGGTTTGCCGTCTTTTGGCCAATATAGTTTGTCCTGTAGAGGAAGGACTTGTTAGTTACTGAGGGGAAAAAAGTCGTCATATACACTGAAAGAAAGCCTTGGAGACACTGACTGCTGCTGCGTATCTGATGACAGCTAGTTACCTGCTGCTGGTATCAGTTGCTGTTAGAGAAGCCTCCAGACTGCAAAACCATGATGGTAGTTCTTCTGAATTTCATGTTATGTTCCACTTGCTTTGTATCTCCATGGACATTAGACATCACCCAATACACCAGACACCTCATATTAATTTTATGCCTGTGAATATTTCAACCAGAGCATTTCCAAAATTCAGTACCTTGGATTGCACACTCATCAGGCCCATCTTCTCATTGAATCATGTGCAATACTGAGCACACTATTGGTGCACAACTGACAAATTCTAAGTCCCTGGAAACTCCCATTTGTCAGAGAAAAATGTATCCCTGTTCAATAAAAGATTCCGTCCCTCTTTTGCTGTTTGCGGCTCTCTCAGATTTATATATACAGCTGATGATGAGCCATTCAGTTTGATGGGTGTGATGTTTCTTTTCAGTTGGATGGGATGACCACAAATGTTATTAAATTCCACCAGTCTGCTGATGGAAGACAAAATCTGTTCCCATACAATATCAGTAGTACCAGTGTAGGAGATAATGCAGTATTTATTTATGTACAGGAGGCCGTAGATAAATTTCCCATATTGTGAGCCTTGCAGAATGCTGAACGCTCATAAATGATGTACCAACTTTGTCCTGGCAGAACTGGCAGATATAAACATGATGATGTTTCTGACTGGCTCAGTTTTACTGTCGTCCAAATGGCTTAGTATATAATGTAAAAGCACGTCTGAGTCAGTGAATGCCCATTTTTGAGTGTAGCCAGATGGATTTCTACTGTGCAGGCCCTTGTTTGATGTCTAAATTTGTCTCCCACACACTCTCTGTATCAGCATGCTTGGAAGAAAACCTTGGTTTAAGCTGGTTATGGAGGCTCCATGCTTGCGTTTACAAATTTTCTGACGTTCAGCCAAAATGCTGGCTTTATTCCTCACCAGGTGGAGAGAAATACACTTTAAAATTTATTTCTCTAGAAAACACAGACTAAGTGGGGAGTGGAGTTTCTACTCTTTGGTTTCAGCTTGTAGGTGGTGTAGGCAGTGTGACCTTCTCTTATTTCTTTGCATCAGGGAGGTGGGTTTCTCCAGCTCTTCTCTTTGAGTAGCTCATCTGGAATTTTTTAAAACTACCCATGCAACTTTTTTGTCACTAGGTATGTACCCACCTCCCTCTCAAGGATGATGGAGACCCTTAGATCCAGTTGGGAGGAAGCTGAGATGTTTCAGGGTCAAGCAAGGATATCATCAGAGCAACCTTTGAGGAACTTTTGAACCTCTCAAGCTAAGGGAAATGAAATTCACAGATGGGATTATTAAACTCAGTGTTTTTTTCTAAAGTGCCATATTGAAATGTTGATAGGATTTAAAATCCATTATGTCTATCCTGAGTAGTTCTTGCCCTGTTCTTTTAGCCATACTTTTCTTTTTCTAGATCCCCCTGCCTTTCCTTTCACCCAATTATATTTTCTTTCCGTTTTCCTTTCTGTGCTAAATCCATTTGTTACGGATGAGGAAAAGAACATGGTAAAGTTACCTGTCCTGACTCATCCTCCTAAGCATTGGGTTTTCTTTTCTGCCTGGTCAGGAGTGTCTGTCCACACTATCATGTATTTTTCTCAGTTTCTGGAAAAGCAGAAGGAAATAGGCCCTCATTCGGTCACATCATAATACACCTGAGATGGTTATAGGATATGGTGCCAGTATTGTTAATATTTTGCTTTGTTGAGTATTTCATTCAGTCTCCCACTTCGCTATGGAATTTGTGTAAATTTCTGATTGTGATCTTTTATCCATTTTTCCTGTTTCTCTCACCTATTCCTAGCATATGTTTCTTTCCAGTTAGGTTCCTCTTCATTTTCAAATGGCTGAATATTTTCCCTTTTAGTTCTAATATTTTTTCACTTCTCCTTCTTCAGCTTTTCTCTTTCTCTTTCTTTTATTTCCTGTGTCCTGACTACTCTTTGCCAATGTGTTTCATCAGCTTGGCCTTGCTTGTTATCATATAGATGCTGCAGTTCACTCTTCCTGTTCTCCAAAGTCCTTCCACACTTACTTTGCTGCTGAATACATTTTCATTCCCTCTGCATCCTTGGCATAAGAGGATTTGATCAGGCCCTGCAGCCTTTATCTCAAAGATAAAGAAATGGCTGGAGCGGGGGTGAGTGGTAGGAGGTGAAGGTGGATCAAAGATCTCATCTGAGCCTGGGGGAGGTTTTGGGGAGTCCCAGCCTCTGTGAACAGGGACCTGCAAGGAGAGATGCCAGGGTTGACTGTGCTGGGTATGACATGGGGAGCTGAATCCCCTGCCTTTCTTTAGCTCTTGCTGCCTAAGGACACCCAAGCATGCCAAAACAGGGCAAGAGTGCTGTATTTTAATATCATGTAAGTGATGGTGATGTGATAAGCATCACATCTGTTCATTTTGTTTTTCCCAGACTAGAAATTCTGCCAAGACTTAGAGCCAGGAACCCAAGTCTAAGTAGTGATGGGATCTTCCCTGTTAGTGCTTTTTAACCAACATAGTTTGGGTGTGTTAGCACAAATTGTCACTGTCCTTCCTGGGTTGCATTGATGCACTGATAGACCCTGTATTACTTTCCAGGCTAATCAGTGCCCAAGGTAATATAAATATTGTATAAATATAAATATTGGTGACTTGGTATACCTTATGAACCCTGTTTTGCAATCTGAGGCTACTCTTTTGCTTTCATTTGGTAGGACTGTGAAGCCTCAACTAAATAGCTCATCTCAAGTCTCTGCCAGAACCTTTTTGCATTACAAAGCCGAAGGGAAATTCACGAAACACATGAACAAAAGATGTTATAATGGTGGCTATTCTCATGGTGAGACTATTCCTAAGAGACAATATCATTCATCACATTTCCAAAATGGCCACCAAATTTTGATATGTACCACTGGGTTGTGAAGATTGAAATTAGAGGAGACCTGTTACCCACCTTGCCCAGTGGCAGCCACTTACCTACAGAAATTGAAGATTGCTTCTGCCAGTGAAAACATCTGGAGACAGTGAGAGGGCAATATCTGAGGCCAGAAAAGAGCCTATAATGACAGCTAATGAAGCCAGAAAGAGACTTCTTCAATGAGCTGTAACCTCCTGTCACCCCAGTCCATGTTGCGTGACTAGAACTAGAAAATATACTTTGGTATCTTGTCAAAACTGCTCTGTAATGTTTGGACTGAAGCTGCTTTGAAGGTGCGATCCTTTGTGGGATTTTTTTTGTTAAAGTAGAATGAAAAATGTTCTGTCACGTTCCAGGTTACAAACTGTAGCTGGAGTAATAAAAGGTCACTTTGCCATTCAGCATCCATTTCCTATTCCTTTGAAGTCCAGCATTTACTAGCAAGTAAACCACGATACTTCAAAAGTTTCTCAGCAGTGTGGTGAGGCAGAGACATAAGTACATGAGTAAAATAACTGATTATCTGGTACTGCTTTTGCTGCTAAGCTAAATAGAGCCTACCCTGGTTTTCTCCACATCTGTGCTCTGTGCACTCTTCAAAGTTGTCTCTGGCTGCCTGTACTGTATCTTTTAAACAAGGGTAAGTATCTTTGAAGTGTGTGGAGAGGGAAAAAGCACCTTCTTTCGACATCTCCTTTGCTCTGCTGTTTCATTTGCTTGGGGGAATTAGAAAATATTTTATCACCTATTCTTTGTCTCCTTCCTCTTTTCCCCTCTCTTTCCACAACTTTTCATATTGTGAAAAGAGAGGAAATACCTAGGAAAAGGTGTTCGCTGTCCACAAGCAGAAGAAAAGGCTACATGAGACTGTAGTGTTTCTTAAAAGGTAATTTCTTTTGCCAAGCTCCCCTTGCAATCAAATAGAATCATATGGAAACAAACAAGCAAACCAGCTTTCTGTGGTTACAGCCAGGAAGGAAAATGTTATTAAAATGATTGCAGAGCCTTTTCTCGGGGATTAATTTTATGCACCGTGCCATAATGTGAGGCCAGCCCTGTGCTGAGGACGATGCAACCCGTGGGCTGCAGGGGGCAATCCAGCACAACTCAAGCTGGTCTGTCAGCCCTTTAAATAACTGTTTCTGACAACAAAGGCCAAAATTGTGCACACGGTTTGGGGACTGTCAGGCTATATTCTAGCGCAAGGATCAGTCTCCTTTGTGCTCTGATTATGTATTGTGCAAAACCCCCTTCATCAGCTGCTCCTGCGTGTCCTTTGGGTGCACTGGAGTTGCCTGTTTTCTCACCAGTAGTTTGTTATTTGGGTGGAGAACTTGTACTGGTGCCGACGTGCTGCTTTAGAGACTGTCTGTCCTGCCGAGCTCCTGGCCAGTGCTCCCGTGGCGTGTCATCAGGAGGCTTGGTTGTCTGGGATTTTGTTTCCTCTAGTCACAGCCGAAATGGAAGGTATTTGGCAAATGAACTTACAGTAAGCACGATTGCTCGAAACAGTTGTGTTGGGTCCCAAAGAGTGGCCAAAGCCTATTGGTACAGTGGGACACTGGTGCAAGGGTAAAGGTGTGAGAACTGGTGAGGAGAAGTGGGGGAGCAGCTCTGACAGCATTTGGTTTTTCTGTTTTAGCCCCTGCCACACTTGATGCAAGACAGTGGAGAAGTGTCTTCTCCAGTTTTGCAATGGGATGATTTAGTAGTGCTCTGCGACAAAGTGGCTGTGTCAAAGGCAGGGCAGCCATCTGTGCTAGTTTCAGATGGGGTGGAGTTAACTTTCTTCACAATGGCTGGTATGGGGCTGTGTTTTGGATTTGTGCTGAACACAGGGTTGATAATATAGAGATGTTTTTGTTTTTGCTAAGCAGGGCTTACACAGAGCCAAGGCCTTTTCTGCCATGCTGGCAAGGGGGCTGGGGGTACATGGCAGGCTGGGAGGAGACACAGCTGGGACAGGTGACACAAACTGACCAAATGGATATTCCAAAACATAAAACATCATGCTCACTATATAAAATGAGGGGAAGAAGGAGGAAGGGAGAGACATTTGGAGTGACGCGATTTGGCTTCCCAAGTCACCGTTATGTGTGATGGGGCCCTGCTCTCCTGGAGATGGCTGAACATCTGCCTGCCCACACCTGTGGGAAGTAGTGAATAAATTCCTTGTTTTCCTTTGCTTGTCTGCATAGTTTTTAGTCTTCTGTTAAACTGTCTTTATCTCAATCCACAAGTTTCCTAGCTTTTACCCTGCCAATTCTCTCCCCAGTCTTGCTGGCAGGGGAGTGAGAAGGTGGCTGCACAGGGCTTGGTTGCTGTATGGGGTTAAACCATGACACTATCCCAGTGCTCTCCAGAGACTGAAATAGAATTAGGGCAGGAGACTTGCTGAGATCCTCCTCATCTAATTCCCTTGTACAAGCTTGTTGAGAGCCTTCTCACTTGTTCAGTTTCTGCATCTGCATGAGGATTGCAGGCAGCTTTCTCCTGAGCTGTTGCCCACCTGCTGCCTCTGGGCCACCCTGCCTCTGATATCCACTGATCCCCATCTCCTTGTCAAAGGATGTTTGTTGTTGCAGGCCCTGGCTTACTGCTGCTTGGTTAATGTGCTGTACCATGTGGGCACTGCCAGTGGAAAAGCGTGGTGGTCATGCTGCTGCTTTCTCTCCTGCTCACAGCACAGAGCAGCCAGCAAGATGGTTTGGTGCCTGGCAGGATGCACAAGAAAGTCAGCAGTTCAGGGAGAGAGGGAAAGCTAAAAAAGGGACTTTGGACAGAGGCAGTAGGCTCATCCTGATGGCTCTGGCTCCTCAACCTCTGCAGCGTGGGTCACTGGGCCATGCTGGAGAGAGCCTGGCTGGGCTTTGGTCCTGAGTCATGGGCTGCTTTCCACAGAGGGACCACTGGGGTCGGCCACGATCGCCTGCGGCTGGCCTGTGTGATTTCCCCTGGCAGCATGGTCCTTGGGTTATTTGTTTCGCTTGCCTTTGCTCCTGAGTGCTGCAGATGTTTCTGGTGAGTGCTGGGCACACATCTCACCATCACAACTGCTGGTGGACACAACCAAACGTGGTCAGATTTTAATTGTCCATAGAAGTCCCTGCCCAGTCTTTGTATTTCCTAACAGTGACATGTGAAAAGCCCTCCATGAGACTAAAAAGCCTTTCTGATGGCAGTGGAGAGAATGTTGGTAAATAGGATCTTCTGACCCTGAACAGGTTGGATGGTGAGAAGAGGAGGACTTGGTGCCTCCTGGGTGCTTCCCACCTGCACAGGGGGAGTAGAGTGGGACTCTCCATTGCAGTCCTTGTGTTGCGAGGTCAGTGAGCTGTGGAATTTGTTGCACTTCATTTGCATCTCATGGTGAGGCTCTATCCTGTCCAACGGAGTGCAGAGATTGATCAAAACTTGTCCTGTAGTTACAGCATGTATAAAATATCTCCAGTGTAGATTTTCTGACATCCAGTGATAGTTTTGTTCCCACTAGAAATTTGTTCTAGCAGAAGCAGTACGCTCTTGTCAGATTTGGTTAAAACTGGACAACAGGTTTGACATTACTGGAAGGAAGTAGAACTTGGAAATTCAGGCAGCACAGTCATATCAACTGCATCGCTTCAGGAAGTTGGATTAAAAATGAATAAGTGATGTTTTTATTAAGACCCTTAACATGCAATGCAACCGGAAATATTGGCAAAGATGAAACCTAATGTTCAAGGTGATAGGAGGCCAGTAGGTTTTTCTCTGGTTATTTGCGATAATCAAGCAATGCAGAAAAGTTAAGATTTGTGCTGGGTTTTTTTATGACAAAGAGCTTGTCTATTGAATAACAAAGAAACACTATTCTGTTTTTAAATAGGAGGAAATAGTTTTATCTGTTTCTTGTGTGTGGAAAGATAAAATCAAAAGAGAGATTGTTAGAACTAGAATAAACTAGAGTTTATCATCCTTAGGCAAGCCAGGCTGCACTGACACAATCTGTGAGGAGCCCAGTGTTCTCATCTAAAGTTTTCTCTAGTCTTTGGAAGTGCCTATAAAAGAGAAAGGATTAAATTTCCAGAGTTAGATTCAGTAATGAGACATTGATGTTACTGTAAACCTTCCAACTTAAAAAGAAAAAAGAAAAGCAAAAAATAAGACAGGTTCTGTAATTTCAAACCCCTTGTGTTGGGAAGCATGTGGGACGTCTTGTCCAACTAAGTCCTCTCCTCACCCACCATCAGTGAGTGGCTCCGTACCCATCCCAGGACCAAGTGACGTCCGTGTCTCCCCTTGCTGCTCCTGCTCCATGCTGGGAGAAGCAGCTTGCCTGTCCAGCAGGATCCTGCCACACTCCTGGGAAGCAGTCACTTTGCCTCTGGTAGTGTTTCCGCTTCAGGTTTCATAAATTGCTACCATCCCTGCACAGGGCTGGCAAAGTGGAGCTTTTTGTTTTGTTTGCCCTAGATACAATTTTATTATTAATCACATCAAGGGAGACTCAGAGGTTTTTAGGGCTAGAAGAGACCATTACTGTAATCTAGTTTGGAAAACGTCTTCCACTATGGTTTTGGGTTTTGTCAAAAAGAAAAATGTTATTTGTTTTCCTTTGCCCTTAGGCCTTAAAGTGTAATTTAAGTTCTTATAAGCCAAACAGAATGATAGAATAATCATTATCATAGTATTTTTAAAGGTTTTTTTCATTTACTGAATAAATTTCTCAAAATTATTTTTAAGTATTGGAATAAAAATCTACCCTGGTTTTAAATGGAGGAAAACCCCCTACCCTTTCTGGTTAAAACAGCGAAAAACTGATGCCACAGGGAAGTCCAAGGATGGGGGCATGGACACAGCACAGCAGGATCTGTCCAGGGAAGCTGAGGAGAGTTTTATCTGTATGTGAATAACAAGCTGAAGTAGGCCATAGAGGAATTCTGTTCACATTTCTGACAGAAGCAAAACTTCCAGCTATTCTTGATGTTCAACTCTCAGGACTTGTTTAATATTCAACACTGGTTTCATCATCAAAGAAATTGAGGCAAAATTAAAAATTCTTTTCCTGGGTCTGTTATTTTCACAGCTTCTACTTCCTTTCAATTTTGATACTGCCATCCATTTTGATAAAAGAAAATGATATGTGAGGAACAAGGCAGGCAGGAAGAAGACAGAACGAGAAGTGCTTTTCAACACTGACTTCACCTCTGCAGAAGTTTATAATAAGGTGTCTGCAGATCACTCCCCGCTGAAAGCTTTCACAAATAACACCCTGTTACGGAAAGTGAATTTAACCAGTCCAGTTACGCATGACTGCTGGGGAGCACCATGGCACACTCTGATCTCCTCACAGTTGGTCTCTCTTGCCTAGTGCTGTGCAATTTCTTTCTGCTCTTTTCTGTTGAGCACGTATGACTTCTGTGTTGTTTTTGTGTGTGTCTTGTCTCCTCCCTTGCCGAAAGCCTTTTGTTGGAAGAAAAGGCTTCCAAAAGCTTGTTAGACTTATTGATCTGGATTGACTCCTGGGGCTGGCTCTTAGGATCCAGAAGAAAGCTCTTTTCAAGATGTCTGGTTTGGAAAACATCCTCTCTGCCATTTGTTCCCCAAATAAATGGGTGAAGGCAGAGCTTGGCCTGTGTGGGCACCTCAAAGGGCAGCATGAAGGTGGTCTAGGCCTTTGGGGGGACCACCTGAAGCTCTGCATTAGGGTCAATCCTGGCCACGTCACTGCTTCTTAGTGTGACCTTGAACAAGTTATTTGGTCTGTTCCTGTGTGCTGTGGTCAGGAGCTGCACAAAGGATGTAACACCACTCTAAATTACACTCTCAGACAGCATTTGTGCTGCCATCACCAGGGAGACACCTCCATTGCACCAGCCTGGCCAATGCTGGTAGCAGCACAGCTGAACCATGATGTGCATGGATTTCTCTTTTGGAACAAGCAGAGTGGTGGTGATGGCCACATAGGCAAAGCCAGCAGAAGGGGGTGAAACTGGGAGATTTTCTGTGACAAAAGGAAAATTGAATGAATTTGTGCCAGTGCTCTAGACTTCAGTAGGCTGTTAAGTACAAAAATCAATGTTAATGTAACATTACAGCTGAGCTATTAAACCTGTTAGTTAACCTGTGGAGCTCAGCCTGTAATCTCACAGCCCCTTTTTGAACTGCACATAGGCCGATATCTAAAACACTACTTGCACAGAAAAATGGTAAGGTACTTTGCTTTTCTGTAATT
The DNA here is from genome assembly GCF_009650955.1 of Corvus moneduloides. Lineage (NCBI taxonomy): Eukaryota > Metazoa > Chordata > Aves > Passeriformes > Corvidae > Corvus > Corvus moneduloides. Next base: position 26,040,410 of record NC_045481.1, read on the forward strand.
CCAAAAGAGTTTTGCAAAACACAGAGTAAAGTCTGCCTAAGAACAAATTAAACATATGGGAAGTTTCACTTTAGGGACTAAAGTTTTCAAAAAGTTCCCACATGTTTTCCAGAATACATAAAGCAAGCCAGCTCCTGTCTGTTAGGTGTTTGTTAACACTGGTATTTCTCAAAGCACTCCAGCAGAAGAGGGTAGATCTCTGAATGTATCTTTGGATGAGATGCTGTTTAGATTAAGAATGTCCTTCTGTGGGCATACATGAATGGGGATGATGGGATGCTGGTCCCAGCCAGGCCTCAAGGCATCACTGCATTTGCTGGTGTTGCTGTTGGAGTCACTCCTGTTGCTGGCAGTTAAAAGTTGGTTCTGTAATTGTAGTGCGTGTTCATACTCCATATGACTCTCAGCAGTTTTGCAAATTCTGTTCTTTACATGGTGCCACTCTGTGCATAAGAAAAAATGCTTCAATTTACATAGTCTCCGGGGGAGTGGCAAACAAAACCTGTAGCCTGATTGTTTTTCCGGTCATTACCTATTTTTCTGAGAACTTCTTGTGTGTCACTTTGCTCGTATAACCCGATACTTTATTGCAATTAATAGACATGAATTTACTAGCAGCAGAACATAGTGGGCATTTGTTGTTCTAGTGACCCTTATCTTCTCTTCCCCTAATAGCTCATGCAACTCATTCAATCCCAGCTGAAGCTTTGGATTCTCTGAGACTGCAGATGAGATAAAAGGCTGTGTAGCAGCTCAGAAGGGTGTGCTACATCCCCTTTAATGTGATCCATTGTGGGAAAGGGCCCGGATGCGCTTGCCTGTGGTTAAAACAAGGAAGTATTTTTAAAGCTGTGTAGACATTATCATAGCTCATATGTACAGAAGGGTCAGGCTAAAGTTGTCATGGGGATTGCATCTGAAATCCTGGTGGCACTGAAGTCTGCCAGAGCTTTGACAGCCCCATTAATTGAGTTTCTGTGGTTGGTAAGCCTTCTTTCCTAATGTTATTTTTAATTCCACACAGAAAAATCAGAATGCAGTGGAGTTTCCAGAAGGGGACTGAAATGTCAGTGCCCCCATGCCATTCGAACAGCTGTGATGGGGTGGGGAGAGAGGGTGAGGGGAGATTCTCCATCCTGGCTCTTAGCTGTCATGGGCTGGGAGGCTGCTGGCATTGCTCCAACCTGCCCAGTGCCATTGGGGAAGCTGCTGTGTGGGAGCTGGAGGTGGAGGCTGGATGTCATGGCCCCATTCTTCCCTTCACTGGGATGTGTGGGGATGCAGAGCCCTGAGGGGTGGAACCTGTCCTTCCTACTACAGTGGCTGTTTTTAGGGTGCTATAGTTTGGACTTCGACACGTGGACAATCTGTGCAGCCCTCGGGGTTAAGGACTACATTAGCTAGCTGGTGGGTACCCAAGGGGAGGCTCCACCTCTGAAGGGGATGTTGTACAGTGACTTCCTGTTTCTTTCTTCCTCGAATTTAAACTCCTTAAAAACAAATCCCTTCATTTCTCAAATAAGCTCTTTACTTCTGCCTTTCAACCCTAAATAGCTTAGCATATAAGTAGCTTCTTTTGGGAAAAAAATAGTTGACGCTGTCTGTGTTGCTGTGATCAGATGCTCAGAATGAATTTCTGTCTAATCCTGGTTTTGAAATTGATTCAGCACAATGACCGTGGGCAAGTTACTTAACCTCTCAGTCACCCAGTTTTTCCTTTTGTAAAATAGAGAGCAGAATACCCTTGTGAGCTGGGTAAACACCTCCTGAAGCTTAATTTAGATATGCCTGTTTTAGAGGCCTTTGTGGTTGGAAGCACAATGGAAGAGCAAAGCATGCTTCTCGGTAGGGAGTTTAGTCTCCCAATGCACTCTGTGGGTCTGGTGCACAGGCCAGCCCAACCAGAGCCTTTCTGTAGCTGTTAAACATAATGTCAACAGGAGGTTCATGCTTGCTAGGAATGGTGCTAGAGCATCTTATTCCCACCTCTGCTGGGAGAGGCGGTGGAGCAGCCTTGCACTGCCCCAGCTGGGTGCTAGGTTAAGGAGGAATGGCTGAAGAGGAATGTCAGGTGTACTTGACCCTCCTGGTTTCCAGCCCTATTTGGTTTGAAACATGACATGTGCAGACTGGATGAATTCTGGAAGTGAAATGGAAGTGTTGGCATGCCCATTTGCATACTAATACAACCCGAATGCCATTATTTTTCCAGCTTCCACAGCTGTGTTATGACTGTACTAGAACTGAATTCTAACAACCAGGCAAAAGGTTTGTTTGCATGTATATGTGCACTGAGATTTTGCAAGCAAAACTGGAAAGCTTTCTAGTTGTTGCAGTTGTGTTTTTTTTTTAAACCCAGCACACTTTTGTGCTTACATTAAAAATTATGGATCAGCTGTATTTTAACAACTGTCTGTTCCCTGAATTTATGCAGTTGATGGCCTCAGAGCTCAGTTTGAAAGGTTTCCCCCTCTGTATTGCAACTGGGACTTCTTCCATAGATTTTTTTTTTAACAGAAACAGTGTTTTATCTTTGTATCTTTGTCTCATATAAAAGATAAAAATCTATAGTAATCCTTTCCTATGTAGACTGCTCTATTTTTCCCGTAAAACACTCTTGCAAATAAGTCTGCAGATCTTTCAACACAATGCCTAAAGCATCACACATGATAAATCCTTCCCTAGTCTCAGTTTTCTGTAACCTTCCTCATTCCTCACAATGACACACACTTTCTCTCATTCATCTTTTATTACAATTCAATATTGTACTTGAATATAATTAGGTTTTATGCAGTATACCCTTCCCCCCATCCTTGGGTGTTGTTTTTGAAAAAGGAAAAACTACTAGTTCTCATGCACATTTCATCTGGAAATTGACTTCACTGTTATAGGTTCCAATATATTTACACAACAGGTAGGGAAAGGTATCGGGAAAAAAAAGAAATATTTTTAACATCATAAACCTCTAGCAAAAATATGTATGTAATAGAATCTGGTACTGTGGTATTACACACATTACAACTGTCACTGTGACTTACAGCCTTAGTTTAGCTGAAAGAAAATCTATAACCCTAGAAATGCAACAATGTCCAAGTCACAGTTCAGAGTAATAAATGTTTTTCACAGAATAGTGTAATCCATATTTCCAAAGCTGATACAACAAAGGCATTTCTACTAGAAATCTTTCAATTTCATGGGCGGAGGCTCAGAGAGGGAGAGAGAATGGTTAGGAGAAATGATAAGCAATAAAACGCCTGTGTTCAGAAATATTGCCCCTTTGGCTACTGCCTTTGGTTGATCTTTCTTGCCCACAAATTGCATCTTAATAAAGTATCATCTGTCTTTTGATACCAGTACAAAAAATCAACTTTTAAAGTTCCTGCTGTCATTTCAGGGTGGCGAGGACATCGGGTTGCAGGCAGCTGTGCACGAGCACCTTGGTGTGCTCAGCATCATGGGAACTCTGTATGGTAAGCACTGGTCCCTCTGGGGCAGATGAAGCAAAGTGTGCTTTAGTGATGAAATGGGCTATTTTGTCTGGCCAGGGCTCTTGGACATGCTCCTCTGTGTCTTGGTGCTGGGAGCTGCCAGCTGCTGTGCCCCTTTGGGGTGCCAGTAATGCAATCTCTCTGTGCACCCACTGCTGAGCCCTTCACCTCTGGTGCTGGGATGAACTGATGGCTTGATGGGTAGATTCAGATTCTTTGCTTGGGAACTTGAACTGTGAAGTCTTATCTCAAATATTAGTTTTTGAATCATCTCAGCTATCTTTTCTCTAGGAAAAGTGTTCTCAGCCAAAGGTAGTGAGAGCCTTGGAGTGTCCTTGTGCCTCTGGCTTTGGTTTGACTTTGTGTGTGGGGAGAGAACTTGACGATGTGCCAGAACAGTGATGATATCCTGGCAGGCCTTCCTGCCGGTGACAGCAAACAAATATATCACGCTACACATTTCCTCTCTCAGAAGGGTATAGTTTGAGTAGCTAAGTAGCTTGTGTTTTGGACTCCCAAGACTTTCATTTGTTTCTGCCTTCAAACTTCCTGGCAAGCTTGTTAATGTCTATTAATTTTCCAAAGTCCATGAAAGCAAAAAAAGAGCAAATTGCATTAAAGTAATCTGTAATCATTTGAGTTACAGTATGAGTGAAATACTCTCATAGCTGAGCAGTTAAAATGGAAATGCAGTATTGGGATGCTACATGTGCCATAGTTTATTGCCCACTATATGTGTTGCAGAGTGTCAGGTTCATTCCAGTCAAGGTTAGTAAGATGCTCGTGTTTGGTTTCAAGTTAAAAAAAAAAAAAACAAAAAAACGGCAAAAAGAAAAAAGCAAAGTAAGTGGTAAATGGAGACACTGGTAATAGGAAAAACAACTGCCTTCTCAGGCCCTTCATTTGTTTCTTCTATTTCCTGGTGGGGCTGAGAAGATACGCTGGCACCCAGGACTTCTGAATGTGGATGGCATGGAAAGGCCAGTAGGCTGGTCTGTGCTGAAGAACCAAGCTTTTAATCAGACGTGCAGAAGCTCAGCATATCTGGTTGTATTACCATCTTGAAGCAATGCAAGTGCTTGGTATAAACAGCACTAATATTGTCCCTACTATGCTGAGACATCATGCTTATTTTAATGCACAGTACTAAAAATTTCAACTTCACATAAATTAGCTTTATTAGCTACTTTACTTAGTCATCATTCCTATTACTGCTTCATTAGATAACTGATTCATAATCATTGACTTACGAAGAACAGATTGCAGAGTTTTCTCCTTTCCGTCTGCTCCTCACCTTCCCAGGCTTCAGTGTGCATTCAGACTAATGCAATAGTACAACTCATAATACCAATTCCTTTTGAATCTTGATGTGGGACAGCCTGAAATGCTCTGTCCTTGTAAAGTTGTGTTTCTCTCAGACCTACTGTAGCAGACTCTGTAATCTTGATTGGAGTGTCTGACTCACAAGGATGAGCTAATTTTGTTGGCAAGTTCCTGCTTTCTTGAGCCAGTATAATCATATTTTTTCTGGTGTTCAGGTGGCTGTGATAGGAGTCTGAAATATTGCATGTGTGTAAAATAGTCAAGGCATAAAAATTCCTCACAAAGTGGTGAGGCTATGTACAGCTTATGTGCCCTTGGTGCACAGGACAGCAGACACTCCCAGGGCTTTTTTCCATCTCACCAAGGTGAAGAAGCAGTTATCATCTGGCATTTGTGTCACGAGACTACATGGCTCTGAGACCAATTGTTACATCCACTGAGGCATGACCTTAAAGCTGGGTGCAGGATGTGGCCTTTCTGCTGAAACACAGCTACCAAGCAACTGGGTTCTCAAGAAAGGTTTATCATGCCTGTTCCTTTGGGTGTTACACTTCTCGTAGGCTTTGGGAGCAACTTAAAGCGTGAAGCTGGATGTTTTAAAAGGAGAAAGTAGGAATGTCTTTGTGAAATAAAACTGACCTTTCTTTATATTGCTTTTATTTGCTGCTATCCTTTGTTATTTGATTGTTCTGTTAGCCCTGTCTTCAAGTGCTACAGAGTTTCTGTAATGACCCCTAACTCCATGACAGTGTATGTGTCAAACCAGCAGTCCATGTGTTTCTTGCTTGGAAAGAGTGGGCTCTTACCAGTTCTTGCAAGGAAAGCTGTGCTTTTCCCTCAGAGTTCTTGGGAGGAATTTCCTCCATCATCAGGCTATTCTTCCACAGTGAAATGGGAAAGTTTGGCTAAAAGACTGTTGTATAGTATATATACAGAAAAGGATTCTGCTGCAGGGACATGAGCATTGCACAGCATTGCAACTCATCATGTCTCAGATGAGAGGCTCTGGCCTCATGAAAAGGTTCATGCTGGTTTCTCTTGCAGCAATGAAGAGAAAATTTGAAAATCCCAAATGCCTTGTAGAATTCCTATGACCTTTTGGTAACTTTTTAGACACATGCACTTGCTAAGCTCTAATATGCATGTGGTCACTGAACTGGCACTCCTCAAAATTAAATAGACCTAATGCAAATTACTAATAATCTGAGAAAGCTTTGTGCTAAAGAGGCTGTAGTAAAATTTCACAGGAGAATCCTCTTCTGCAGGCTACATTAAATGGCCTTGTTAGACATTTGAGTATTGAGTGTCATTATGTAGTGATTTGAGAAGGACAGAAAAAAATCATAAAACTGCTAGTAAGATTCTCACAGCAGATCTATTATGGCTAGTCTCACTCGTAATAATTTAGAGTTTTAATTTCCTCAAGCGTCCCACAGGTTTACTATATCCAGCCAAATGCTTCACGGACAAGTTGGCAGAATAGAAGTTTTTTATGATCTGTCCCCACTGGTGGCTTTTAAAGCTTCACCCCCTCTTCCTCCATATTTGTGTGCCACACTTATGCACATACACCCATGCACATGCACATCCACACAGACACACACAGAAGTCATCTCAGGGAGACATAGGAGTTTGTCAAGTCCTGCACAGTTTTCAGCTTAATTCACACTGCTCAGAAATCATCAGCATCTTGATGCAAGGGCTCTTCTTCCCTTGGTTTTAAAACCAAGGGAAATATGAAAAACTGAAAGCAAAGGCAGATTAACTGATACAGAAGCTCAAAGAGAGACAGTGGGTTCCTGGTTTGAATAGTCTTCCTGAAGAACAGCGCCTCTGTCTCCGGGTTTTACTCATCAGTCAATATACATCTGTTTGAAAAGTGACGAACCTGCTAAAAAGCTGGTAAGACCCCTGGCAGAGAGTGTAAATACCCTGAACCTTGGGACTTATATCAGCAAGCAAGGGGAAAAACCACTTTTTTCTACCTAATTGGCACAATGCAGACTAAGTTATTCATACTGGGTGCTCATCGCAGATGATTTGGATCTGTTGCTGACAAATGGGGCCAGGAGAGTTCATGCCTTGGTGTCTTGGTTGGAGGGATGCATTTAGGTGATGCTCCTTGGGCTGTGGAGGAATGCTGGGGATTTCCCAACCCCTGCTGACCCCTCCCATGAGCAGAGCTGGCCGCAGGTGTGGAGAGACGGGAATCCTGAGCCAGAGATTTTAAATGGAAGTGTTGAAATTAGCTTCAACATCTGCAAAAACTCTTTGACAGAGCCTCTTGCAACAAAGTCCCCAGAACATGAATTTTGACAAGGAAAGAGCCCATTATTATCAGTGATGTTTCAACCATTATTTTATGAATATATTCAATGACAAGAACTAGCTTGTTTCCAAGACAACAAAATTCAAACCCGATCCATGATTGCTCTAAAGGAGGCCTCCTGTCATTTCGTTCCTTTGAAGAAACTCACAATTTGATGGGCAAAATGCCAGAAATAATTAGACAGAATAGCACCATAAACCCCAATGGAAGCAAAATATCTGCTGTAAGAATTTCCCACCAGAAATCTTGAAAATCAAATCAAAGCCTGGATAAGATCTTTTCTGTTGAGTATAAGAATGAAGGAAAAAAAAAAAGTGGGTGGGAGAAGACAATCCAGTTTTTTACCTCACCAAAGGGAATACTAAAAACTGTCTTTGTGACTTGCTTGTGTCTTCTTGTGAAATAATAAGTGGGCAGGGCAATCAAATTTAAAGCAGTATTCCCCAAAGCAAGGTCAAAACTGCTAGAAATGTTCATTTCATTTTTATTTGCTTTTCCTGCAAGGTACACACTGTGGCTATAATTTCCCATTCTTTATGGGGAGATCAAAAGATTTGTGCTGTGCCGTGTAGGAATCAATTCAGTCATCCTGGCAGCACGCCAATCTTTATTACATTATTTGTTAACCTGCATTATTGCAGAATGGAATAACTGTTCCCTGGGATAAACTAGGGAGTTCTCCGTGCTTCCTTGACCTTGATTTCCACACTCGCGCCTTGTCCTCTCAGCACCCACATGCAGATAATGATTGTCTGTGTTAGAGTGAATGAAATATCACTGCAGATCCTGTGCCGAAGCAAATCACTGAATTGGTGGCGTGTAAGTGAACCAGAAGCCTTCATTGTCTGCCTCTGCTTTTGCAGCAAACGGAGTCTCAGGTATTTCTTACAGTGGGAGTCTCCTCACTTTACCAGCAGAAAAACCAGCCCATCTGACAAGAACTGTATTTGCTCTTTTCTTCCTGCTAGGCCATTCCTGTAATCTTCAAAGCTAAATGCATCAGTCAAGCCATCCTTCTTGAAATATTCCCGAATTCTTTTCAAGAATCTTTTCCATTAAGTTGGTGTGAGCAGTGATATATTTTGGTAGTTTTGGGGACATGCATTAGGGGCGTGCTAAACCTAAGTTTTTGAGTTCTGCCCAAGTAAGCATCACAGTTTCACATGTACCAGTTCTGCACTGGGAGTGTTTCACTACATTTTCTTAGCAGAAAAAAGTAGGCTTTGCACAGTCATGTTTTTTGTAGAGAAAATGGAGGGTAGGTTCTGTTTCGCATTGAACTGGTGTAATTCAACATGTACTTGATGTCAATCAAATTGTGTAGCTTTTGGATTGAATCAACATTCATCTGTGTCCTAAAAAGTGCTGCAATGACCACTGCTAGTGGAAGTTTGACTTTCTGACTGAAAGAGCTATGCTGGAAGTCATGGTTTTTGTGGTCATGCTGGGGCACAGAGCATGGTAGGGGAGAAGGAGCAGCCTGGAATGAGATTTTTAGGAGTCTTAAGACAGATCTGAGGCTTAATTTCAGTGAAGGGCAGGGAACACTGTTGATATGCAGCCTGCACTGTGAAATGTCAAACTGGGTTGAACTCCTCCCTGGCTGATGTAATTCAGTATAAAAAAATCAGATTTCAGTAAGGAAATATTAGTAAGGGAGAGAGAAGAGAAACAAAACTTGCAGATTTTTTCCCATAATGCTCTCCACTGCTAAAAATCAGATTTTTATTCCTATTTTGAAATAGAAACGTTTGTTGAAATCTTAGGATTTTTTATAAACAAGTATCCTCCATGACAACAAATCCCAGTCACTAAGTTGCAGACCAAAGTTGATGACATTAGTTGATTCCAAAAAAGTTCAAAACACACAAAAATGGAGAGTGTGGAGTGGACCAGGCTCTGAGATCAGGGTGTTAGTACATGCTCAGAAACAAAGAAGAAATAGCTTTTTTGAATAGTGTTTTGTTGTCCTTCCCCTAAGAGCCAGATGGTGGCTGGGGAGGTCTGGGAACCAGTTGCAGGGACAGCCAGAGAAGGCCAGGGTGCTGCTGGCCAGGGCTGCAAGTCTGGGCAGATGCAGTGGCAGCGTGTGGGACAAGAGCAGGGACAGGGCTCTAGAGACCTTTCAGGTTTTCTCCATTTGAGACTTGTCTTCAAGGCTCTGTGCTGGGTCAAGTACAGAAGTTGAAGGTCACCTACCTGCCTGTCAGGTCACCAGGGTGGTGCTCAGCTGGGCTGCCAGGTCATCCCCCTGACTGGATCCTGCAAACCTGCCAGAGGAGTCAGGCTGGAACTCAGGTGCTGTTTTCCATCATGACAGTCCCAGTCCCTTCCTGATGAGTTTGGGCTCTGCTGCTTGAACCAAGTGGAGCAGGGAATCCAGAAAACGTATTTAGCCAGACTTTGCGGTGGGAAGGACTGGGGGAAAAAAAGAATTTCTACCTTTGCTGAAATGCTCCATATGCTGCTTTGCAGAAGGATTTTTTTCTCCCATTCTGCTCTTCCATATTCTGATGGTATAATCTGAAAATACCTCTGCCTCACAGTCAGTTGAGACAAAGGTGTTTACAAAAGCACTAAGCCTGAGAATCCAGCCACTCAGCATCAAAATAGGAAACTTAAATTCATAAGCTCCCTCCTTTAAACTGATGGAAATGGATCCAAACAAAACAAACCAAAACAAAAGCAGTAGGTAAACATGTTGGAATGTACAGTGGATAATGGATATTGAGGGATGATCTAGTCATGCATGCTAAACAGATACATTTATGAGTTTAAATTTAATTAGCATGTGGAAATTAACAAGGCTAGAAAGAAGGGCAATGTGTTTTTAAGTGAAGGCGATGAATAGGTACTGTTAGGTGCATATAGATAAATGAGGATTTAATTTGTAAGACATAATGAGCCAGGTGCCTATAAAATAATTTGTGGGGGTTTTTTTCTGCTGGATATCACAGAAGATAATGGTGTAACACTTCAAGGTCAGTCTGTATCCCCCTGTTCATTTCTTTTTGGGGAAAATATTTTTAAGAATAACTAACTGAAATTGACTTCCTTTGTAGAAAACTGCTGGGTGTTTTGATTTTTTTTTTTCTTAATTATGCATAATTACTAATTTTACATTCAGAACCCAGCCGGCCTTTGTTGAAGAAGGCTTTGGTTGCTGCTCTGATTTTAATTTTTCAATCTGTACATTGACTGAGACAGGTTTCTGTGGAGAAATTCTAGTCCATGACTGTGTCCCTTACGTGTGCCATATGGGGATGCATTTCGGGAAGAAATGATATTTCACAGTGCTTGAATCTGAAAAGATTTTTTAAAAACCAAAGCATCGCTTTAAAAAGCAAAGCATTGTTTTTAAACCAGGACTTACTTAAAGAAAAACAGTTAAACTGAGTCCTGTATGATGCTACGAATTGCCTTTTCCCTGTCACCTATAGGATTTTCATCCATCTCCTTAAGCATTTCAGCAGAGACTACTACCACTTGAACTGAAAACTAATGATAGCAGGAGATCCTGTTATCCCAGTGATGGATAGGACTGTAAAAGTTACTTGTTGGATCTTGGTGATGTTCAGCAGAGTGAGGAAAGATTATGGCAGCCTTTTTTTCCTGTTTTTTCATATTTCTGGGAGTGCTTCTGCTGTCTCTGGGTGTTGGTGGGGTGTAAGCTACACAGACCATGTAGCTGGGTAACAGTCAGCCTCTTTGTCTCCCTTCTGCTTTTCCAAGTGCTGCAGCAATTTCTTGGATTTCCAGCAAAAAATTGTGCTGCTTGCTTGTTGCTTATGCATTTGCTTGTGGAGCTGCTATTCCTCAGAAAATGTAAGCCAGAGAAGAGAGGTTTTGCTTCTCAGCTGTTGGCCAAGCAAAGCACAAGTGAAATTTTATGAAAGAAAGTAAAGGCATTATTCTTCAAATCAAATGTCATAGGTCTACTGCGAGTAATAGCTGCATACAAATTTATTCAGGAAGAATGATTTCTCTCTCTCTTTCTGTCGCTCTCTTTTATAAGGAAAGGTGTTAAGTACCCTATATAGGCATTGCTCCCAGTATGTCATGCAATCAGTAACTAACTTTACCTTGAACAGGAATGAAAGGGATTCTGCCAGGAATGCAAAGGATTTGAGGAGGATTAGTATTTTGATCCATTTTTGAACATACTGTTTTGGATTAACACACCGGTGATGAAGTTATCTGCTTTAAATGGGCTTGTGGTGGATGGGGAAGACGGAGCACCCTCTTACTGACAGTTCTTTGCATTGTGATAAATTTAATATGGCAGTAAAGAAGGGTTTATGTTTGTATAAACGCCTTTTACAAACAACAGTTTCCATCCATTTAATAATGACCCTGCTTTTCTCACGAGAACAGCGCCATTACCAAGCTGTTGGTATGGCTTCTGCCGCGCCAGGCAGCTCTTCCCGCGGCACTTAATTGCCCGGCCCATCTGCGGAGCGCGGGGCTCGCTGGAAGACACCTGCTTCCTCAAATGTTGTTTTTAAGGATCAGACCCATTGCAGCTGATTGCATGAGGCCTGTTACTTTGGTTGTGTTTTAGGAGAAAGATGGGTAAGAGCCAGGCTTCCTACTAGGCATGCCACTTAGCAAAAACAGCCTCTAATGAAATACCCAAAAAGGTACATGCACCAAAAGTCTACATGCAAACATCTCTCTTTGCATAAAATATTTAAGTTCAGTAAAGGATTTGTCATAAATCGAAACTAATGGTTAATTTGATATTGCTTTATGCTCTTTTGGATACAAAGAATATCACCTAGACTTGCTAGGGTCAGTACAAGTGGGGAGGGGTTGGACATAGTCGGTGGCTTAGCCCATGAGAGATTTGCTTTATTTCACCTTTTTTCCCTTTGTTTGGGAAACCCACAGAGTTTCAGGACAGACTTAGGACTGGCAGACCAGTTCTTGTGTTTAGAAATGATTCATGGCTTAAGCTCTGTTAAACCACTGTTGTTTTGCCATATCCTGCCAGTCGAGGAAGCCCACACGAGCCTCCTCCCAGCCCCCCAGGCACTGCTGGCCCATGCAAAGGCACATGGAGCTGCTGGCAGGCCCTGGAGCCCCTGCCTTCACATCTCCTGGCAAGGGGAATTTGCAAGGCCACCTGAGTTTTCCTCGCAGCTAATGAGCTACTCGCTCTCTTGTCATAAGGCTGGCTCCAAAGAAATGCTCTGGGGAGGGATTTGCCAGAAGACCTTCCCAGGCTTGTCTGCCTGTGGAAAAATCTGATTACAGGAAAAGGGAGAAATTTCTCAGGGTGGTGCTACAGGGTCTGGAATACTTTGTGTTTGCTCATCAAGGCAGTAACAGCAAATTTATTCAAGAGCCTGACCCAGGAAAAGAGTTTGTGGCCAAGAAATGGGAGTGGCTGTGGACTCCTCGTCCCAGTGTGCAGCCTCTGCCACACGGGTGGCATCCCCAGCAGCTACAGCATCACAGATGGCTGCTGATCCTGTTGGAAGATGCTGAGAGCTGAGCTGAAGGAGCATAACACCAGAATAGAATAAAACCCCAGAAAAAGTGTTTTATTAACGGCCGCATCAGCTGTGTTGCTTTCCTGCAAGTGTGATTCATTTCCTTACGCCTTATAGAGTGGGAGAGGGCAGGTTAGGTGCTGAGGTCTGCTTTGCACTTCCGTTACACTCTTGGAAAGGATATTGGAAGGCCAGAACTTTGCAAATTATCTCTGGGTTTTTTTCCCCCTTATAGTGGCATTGCCTCTAAACATGTGGCTAGCCAGAGGGGTTCCTGCACTCTGCTGTGGGGAGCAGAAACACTTCAGTCTGCCTTTTGCGAATAAACGTTGTAGAAAAGGTTTCATCTTACTCAGTGTTTATACCATCCTCACTGCTGTTTGAAGAATACCTACACCTCTAACCCCCAGCCCCCTCCCTTCTAAAAAAACCACTTTTATCTACAAGGTGTAGCTTACACAATTACGTGTGTGAATTGTTATGTGTGGTCCCGAACATTTTCATGCCTTCACATCTCCTGGCTAGGGACATTTGCAAGACACCTGAGTTTTCCTCACAGCTAATGAGCTACTCACTCCTTTGTCATAAGGTTGGCTGCTGAAACTACCTTTCATGGAAAAGGTAGCTTCTTGCTGCTAAGAATGAAGATTTTACTGACTTATGGAAACCTGGAGCAGAAAGTTAAAAGAAAATCTGAGAAAGAAGATTTGGATGCTCAGCTGATGGATTTTTTTTTCACTTTCTGTTGGCTCAGATTGTGGGCAAAGCTTCAGGAACAGCGATGAATAGTCTGTGTAACATAAGGTCCTAAAGCAACACTGTGGCACAGACCAGTGCTCCCGCTGCAGAAGGCAAGGTAGGACCAGGCTGGTGGCACTGTCCCTCTACCAGACCCCACGTGATGGAGGGTCTGTCCCCTGCCGAGGTCTACCACCCAAAAAGGTTGTAACAACATAAATAGGTTCATCAATGAACCACATATGCAAGCATCTGATTAACTCCATTAAAAGAAAGTTTAGGGTTGACTTGTTTGTAGTTTACAAAACAAAATTGAAGTTAGCCAAATTCAAATCAAATTCATATAGGTTGCAGTGGGTTTCTCAGCAGTAGTAATTCTTAAAACCTAGATTGTATGTTTCTAAAAAGCTATTATTTAATTCAAATGCAATCCTGAGAAAGCCTGTGCTATTTTGGGAAATGACAAAAAAGAGGCCACATCTATAAATTTTAGCATCTGTGGTCTCAGATGAGTTGCTTGCTGGCTGGTCTTTGGCAAGCGGGAGAGATAGGAGCATGCTGAGTTTCATCACTGTAGGAGAATACTAAATGCATTATTAATGAATATTTAATAGCTCTATAGGGAGGTAGAGGGGTGTAAATGGACACAAAGGAAACTAACATTACCTTAGTCTATGAAAGAAGCAGTATGGTAATAGGAAATAAAGGGCTAGTAAATTGAACTTCAGTTGCAGTCAAGTTCCTAGAGATTTTGAGAGCGGAGGTCACAAAATACATGGGGAAGTGTGCTTTGATAAAAGTTACCAATGTGCCTTCAGAGGAAATAAGCCTTATATGGCAAGACTAGAAAAGTTATTTTGTGGAGCTCATTGAGAGGCAAAAAATGTGAAGGAAAGGGAAAGAAAGCAAATTTTGCATTAGATCAAATAAGTGTCTAGAGTTGAGAAAAGAGACCCATTTCTGAAGGTATGAGACCCATGTGATAACCACACAAAAATAGTAGAATAAGAGTGAGTAAAGAAGTTATCAGAGAAAGTAGAAGGATGATCATTAAAAAAGTAATTTTCTGTTTAGTGTGCTCAGGGTAGGTTCAAAAGTGCTTTGTGCTAGTTTGTCCTCTCCACACTGCTGGCAAGTGGAAGGTCATTGTTAAAGGAAATGCTGTCAGATCAATGCTGAGAATCAACCTTTGGAAATTCTGTGAATTGTATCTGGATCCTGTGAACCGAAAACACATCTCATTTTGCAAGAAACATGACTGTAACCTAGGAAAATGACAAGTAAGGAGGATTTAGATTAGCCTTCCTGTACAGGTATACTGAATATGCAGCAGGTGCAACTCTACCTTAAAAAAAATTCATTGTATCCCCTTCTCAAAAAACCCTCAAAACCAACCAAGAAAAGAACCCTCAAACAGAACTGCCGTGCAAAAGGTAATGGGTAGGACAAAATGGAGGGAATTATAGATTTATGAGACGTTTATCAGATGTCTGCTGAAACAAATTCCAGACTTCTATTTTCTGCTCAAAATTTACAAATAAATTAGAAGTAGTATGATTGAATAACATTATACTAAAGACACATCAACGTCTTTTACCTGACATTAGAGTTGCCATACACTAGAGCTGATCTGTGGAAACCAACAGAACTTACATGAATCCCCCTCCATAATGTTGTGTCCTAGTACTAAATTCATCAGGTTGATTCCAATTATTGTGGTTTTCCAGTTTTCCATAGCAGAAGCTGTTTAAAACCAGGGATATTACTACAGACATTAATGTTCATGGTTACAAACTGAATCAAATTGCTGGTGGACTTCAGATCTTATTCCTACCCATTTTATTTCTTTGTTTGTATCTCCATCCACAATCATGTTCATAACAAAGACCTGTTAGAAAGCATTGCGGAGGGAACTAGAGGGAGTCTGGATGTGACAGATTGATCTGCAAATTAATTGCAGTTCTGGACAGTGCATGCTTAGAGGCAGACAGATTAAATGTGTGTTGCCTGCAAACAACCTGCTTACAACTCTTCACATTCTCTTTCACACGAAGGCATTGCTGTGGAGAGAGAAACTTTCCACCCCACTCGTGGCCAGGACGTAACCAATCCCTCTCTGGCTTCTTGAGGCTGTTGGTAGACACTTTACCTGGGGTCTGGCAGCATGATCAATGCTGGAGTGGTGATAGGGAGACATTCAAACCAAATCACCTGATTTACTACAGTGAAATGGCTGTACACTGCACACACTCCCTGGAGCAATTATTCAGGATCCTAGTCATCTGCAGTGAGTATGTTAAACCTTTCTGAATTTTATTTGGACCATGTTTTACCAGTGGAAGCTCTCCATCACCGCTTTCATTGCCCATGCCTTACAGGGTCCGTGAATTTGTGTGTCTGTCATCTGTGCTCTGTGAAGCTGTGGTGGCATTTCTAAAGCACGCCTGTACTTTGCCAGCGTCGGTGTGAATAAGAGACCTGTGTGAAGTATTATCTGCATTACCAAGTCACTAAAAAGAAGTAAGTACAGTCTCAGCCATAACATATAAAAGCTGATCAGGAAAGAGAGGATTAGTGATGGCATAGCAACTGTTATAGCTCTGCAACCAAATCAATGGTGTAGGAGCACATTGCATATGTATATGACTCCTTCTCTTATGGTTGTCTTTTATCTGTGGAGCAACATCCACACAAGTATAGCTGAAACCCAGCAGAATATGATGCTTGGCAAAGCTACCCAGCTGGGGAAAAGCAATGAGTAATACAGACTCTGTATTGGCATAAACACCACTGCCTCTCTTTCAAATTTGAACAGTATTTTGACCTTGTCATCACAGAACTTTCACTGACTTCCTTTATAGCTTTTTCTCCGATTTTTGTTACTTGAGTTACATGTGTGGCAAGATCAGAGCAGAACTGATGATAATGATTTGAACTGGAAATTAAAATGTTTTGAAGCATAAACATCTAAGTTGAATATGCAAATTGATTTTGCAAGCTGGGGCATTCATATCCCTATTAATTCTTTAGACAATCAGAAAACTAGTGTAATTCCATAGTTATATTTATGGCTATGTAATGGGTTATACACTTTCCCAATATGTCTAAAACATCATTAGGAAAGTCAACCTTTCTGTAGAGTAGAGAAAGATGAATGAGAAAGGAAATGTTCATGTAATTTAAGTTATGTGTTTATATTGGACTTGGTTTTTGGAGTTCATGGAGTTGTTTGAAGCCAATGGGACATGAAAGTGCTCAGCAGTGCTGTAGCTTCATTTGAGTAACCTGTCAACCTTTCAGCCAGGAAATAAAAGAAACTTCTTGTTTTGTACAGCTCCTAATTGAATTGTGCACTTATTTTTTTAACCTGACTAGAAAACAAGGTTTTAAATGGTCTCAAAAAAAGATTAGGACACTCTTTTAGAGGGGTAGGTCAACTGCTGGTTGTCAAGTGCAGTGAGATTAATGCTGCTTCTGAGTGCAGAAGTTCCTCACTACCCATCCTCAGGAGCAGAGGTGGTAGTTGGGGATCCAGCAGCTGCCTGCCCCAGCCCCATCAGATCACTCCTGTCCTGAGGACCTACTGCTGTCAGTGGTGTTCATGTCTGCCTGCCCACTTCCCTCTGCTGCTGTGCTCAGCAGGTCATGGGGCACGCGGATGAGGAGTGGCTATCGGTTCCCATCAGTCATAGCAGAATTCACCATGGAAAGGGCAGAGCTGAGGCAAGAAGTAAAAGCAGGCAGCTCCAGATTGCTTATTTAATCACTGTTGTAATAAATGCTGCAAACAGCTCTAAAGTTGGGCTCTGCTGCTTGACCCAACATTACTGTTAACTCTGACAAAGAAAACTGTTGCTCATTTCTCTTATACTTGGTAATTAGCTCATACAAAAGCTTTTCAAAAAACAACTTTATCTTAAAAGATCTCTGGATATGTTAGAAATTTACCTGAGAATTTTTTTAAGGGGGAAAAAAAGGGAAAGATTAAATGTTGAGCAAAGCCATAGAGAATATTTGCATTGGCATAGGTACTGCAAGTACTGAAAAATTAAACCTTGCCCTTATCATTATCAGGGTTTTAAATTCTTTATGATAGCTTTACTGAAGGATATGTCTTTACAGACAAGAGATTGCCCCTCATATTTTGTCTAAAAAAAAGAAAAAAAATTTCTGTAAATCACAATTTTCATGTTGTTGCTATACAATTCTGTACAGCTGTCATATTTTAATTTTTATTGACTTTTGACTTGATGAGACATCAAACCTCAAAATGGAAGATACTTTCTGGACGTTGGTGTCTGAGGTGAGTTTATTGTGCAAATTGCATAAGTATCTACAGCATCTGCGTTGAGCCAGAGTACCTTTGGTAATATGTACATGCCCACACTTCAGCGTTCAAATAATTTGGAATGCTGTCCCCCAAAGTGCACACCCAGTCCACTGGACATTTGCTCCTCAGTACAGAAAAGTGGGATTTTAGTGGCACCGAGATGGTTTTTCATCTGCAGGTTATCTTACAGGGACACAGGGTTGGAGTGACCCAGCCACCTCGTGTTTAAAACCTGTGGAGCTGCAGCAGAGTGTGGGACTGGGGCAACCCTGTGCCGAAGGAGCCAGGTTTACTGTGGCACATTTGTGTCCCAGTCATCACATGCTTGCACGTGGCAGCCTGCTAGTGCACGTTCCCATCCTCTGAAAGACACAGCTTGCTCATGAGTGTGCAGCTTCCACTGTGCAATTTTCTCCAAGTTTCTGTCTCAAGCTTTATCTCTGTTTATATGTCCATGGGCTTCAGAAACCAACTGGCCCTTTTCTTGTAGCAGCAAGCTCTGCTCCCTCTCCTGGGAATGCTTTTGGCTTCAAACTCAACCAGTTTGAGTCTGCCTTACAGCAGGGATGTTTTTCTAACTCTATGGGGGCTTGTCTTTAGCTTTTTTTTGCCTTCTCCAGCATTCAGAAATAATTAACAAGTAATGAACAGAAAGTAAAAGGTCCTTGAGCAGCACAGCAGATGGGGTAGGCTACAGCACTTCTTTTCCTGGTTCTTCCTTTATTTTATGATCATGGGAGAGTTGTGCTGTCTCTTTCCCTCCCAGTCTTTGTCTGCCTTATTGTTCAGACACTGAATATCCCATGTTAGGACCTGTCTCTAATGCATCAACACATGTCTAGATCAAATGAGCTCCAATTTGTAATAGAGTTTTCAGGCTCTGCTGATGAATATACTGATTCACAGGCTGCACCTGTGCTATCCTGAAAGAGTGATCTTGATGGAAGATGATCTTGGCAGAGCTGGCCAAGCAGACAGACATATTTCTAGTGTGCTTGTTCATGCAGAGGAGACATATGGCTTCCTGGCTTTCTTAGTACCTGATCTATTAAACCCTACACCACCTCTGAAATTCAATTGATAACAAGGAGCCAAACACCAGGGTCTTTTTGTGGACCTTTTGGTTGTGGAGAGAGTAACTAGTGTGGGATACTGTAAAAGGTAGATGATCAACTGGTTGATGATTACATGGGTACATCTTCCTGAAAGCTGCTGATATTGCTGAGAACATTCTGAAAGGATGTTTGAAATATAAAGTTTTATGAAACAGAAAGTTCTACTATTTTGGTAGCAGAATGAGGGTTGCTGAAGTCCTGCTGAATGTCAGGATGGGCATTAGATCTGCAAGAGGTGAAGCTGGTTTTACTTACAGTTAGCTTTGACTCAGAGGACAAGAGAAAAGCAAATGTCTTAACTGTTTCTTGATACAAGGGGAAGCACCTGGGTATGTAAATCACTCTGCTCCCCTTTGCTTCAATTCTTACCTTGAGGGCCTAATCCTGCAACCCTTCACAACACGGATAACCTTTCTGTGTTGAAGTATCATCACATACACAGGATTTGCAGATGCACAGCCTTTGTTCACACCTAGAGCACTGTGAGGATTCCAGTCTTTTCATACCACTGGTGAGAAGAAGATTGCTTTGATTCACCTGTCACCAGTTATGAGGTAGGCTGAAACACCTTGTTCCACAGGACAGCACTTCCATAGGACACAGGCTTTCTCCCTACTATGCTTAATTTTTTTCACATGCTCCTTCATTATATGGCTGCTGCACTCTTTTACCATCCACTGGAAGGATTTCTTCAGTGTGGTTTCTTGCTATCTACAGGTAAAAGACTTTCTCTTGAGCTGCATACAGTTCATTTTTAATAAGGAGTAACATATACTGAAAGCACTTATAAATGTTCCAAGCCTGTGATTCTTAATTGTGTTGTGTGTATTTTGTGAAGTATGCTATCCCTCACACCCTTTTTGCTTGCAGAGTTATAGTGTGTTATGTGGTAACAATAAATGTTAAATAACCTGCCTGCTACCCAACTGCACGTTGTGGCACTTGTATAATTATAAAGGCTTTCAGAAATCACCTTGTAAGGCTCTGATTTGCTGGCAACATGTGAACATTTCACTGTAAACAGTCTTTCATTACACAAGATTTCATTACCAGAGGTTTCTGCTCTAATATCCTCTTTCCTTTGAGAATCGGGGCCAACACTACAGTAACCACATTGTTAGCAAGAGCAACGTGAGATTAAGACTGTGGACTCCATTGATCTGAGAGCTTCAGAGTAAGGGTGCTAAATATACTTTAATAAGTGGGAGCTCATGTTGGCTCTCTGCATAATGACTGCACAGAAGCATTTGAGTTATGTTGCCTCGAGCATAGTAAAAAGAAAAAAAAGCACACTGTAAGATTGATATCAGATTATTTGCCATTTATTTATCCCTGTTATATGTGGGTAAGCTACTAATCTCCTGTGGGTGTCTTCCCTGCAGAGGCAGTGTGTGCTAGCTGGCGCTCTGCCTGTGTTTAGGGCTTCAACTGCCCAGCATCTTAGTGGGCTGAGTGTTACACTTCAAGCCAGTATTCAGGCTGAAAAACAAACACTTTTTACAGCTTGAAAGATGCAAATGTATGTCAAAGACCAGGCATACAACCACCTAGTGTGTGAAAAGCTACAGAACCCCATGGCTCCCCGTGCACCTTGCAGGCAGTTTTACCAGGGAGCTGGGAGATGCAAACAGTGTCGAGTGCCAAAGTCAGATCTGCATGGGCTTTAGTGAAATGCTGTTTGCACCAGCCCAGTGTTGGGCCCACTGGGTGCTGGCTCTTTTATAAAGCTACCAAAACCAGATCGCTTGTCTACTAATGAAACTCTATTAGCATCCTTGTAACTCTAACATGTGCACCTTTGTAATTAACAGCTCACAGATGCCATATTTTTTTCATTGATGTTTCACTCCCTTCTATTTTTGCTTTGTTTCCTTTTGTGAGTGGTGAGGCAGTGCTGAGCTTGGTACTAGCTTCCCTTGACAGTAAGCATTAAACTGTTGCAAATGTCTCCCTCAGACTGTTAATTACCTTGGAATAATTCATTAGTGAATGCACTTTCTTTATGCCAGGTACATTTCATTGGTGAAACCCAGCCTGAGCTCATGTGCTCCCTTCCAGCCTGCCCATAGCACCAACCATCCATTCCATTTGGTGGAAGAAGTTGTTTTCCAGTTCATGTGCTGGAAAGAGTGTGATGCTCATGTGGGGCAGGGCCAGCTGCTGGCCCCCCAAGCAGCAGGTGCTGGCTGCTGGGATGTTTTGAAGACAGGCTGGGGAGCACTCATTGCATTTTGCGTTCTCTGTGGCCGCATGTCCCAGGCACGCTGGGCATTGTGAGTGTCACAGCTGCCATGGCTTCGTTTCTGCGCGTCAACTGCTTCAGTAAGTTTGGGTATTTGACAATATTTGACAATACTTAAAGCAACTTGATTTTTGAATAGGGTTGAGTGAAAGCTACTGCTAATTCTGGATCAAGGCAGGCTGGAGTGCAGATTATCATGGGACTACGTTCCACTTTTAAGGGCTGAACTCCTGGGCTTTCTGGGTTTTGATCACAGCATCCTCTCTAACCTTTATACCCATTTCATAGTTTTCTTTTTTTTTTTTTTCCTTGAGGTCCTGATTCCACATCTCTAGAAGCTACTAAACTGAAACTGCCTGGAATTAATTTCAGATCTGTTGTATGGGAATCACTTTGAGGACCTGGTTGAGTCACTTAGAGAAGGAAGAGCTGTGGCAGGTGTCCTCTGAGAAAGAGAATAGGACAAAAAGTACAAAGAGGTTTGAGACTGTGACTCAGACTGCACAGATAGTCTTGCACAAAGCTTTGCAGTCACTGTCCCTTTAGAAACATATTTTGATTGTGCAAGGCTGTGGGGTGCAGCCTTCCCGCATCCTGCTCGTCTTTCTCCTCCCCTTCTTTCTCTACATCCTCCCAAGACACTGCCAATGACTCAACCTGGTTCCTGCAGCAGGGCTGCTTTCCTGCAAGTCAGAGGTGGGCAAGCAATCTGTTTCACTAGATGCCATACTGCCTTTTAAGGGAGCTTCTCTTTTCATCAGACTCCTCACAATCAGATGTGGTAGGTTCAAAAATTGTTTGTGATGCCTTGGGACCTCTCCCCTTCCTTCACCTCAGAGCCATGCAATCTTTCTGCAGCCTGGTATCAAACTGCAGTGCTACAAAGAGAGGGAAAAGGGTGGGATGTATTGTACATACAACAACTGCAGTTCAGCTTTTATCCTATATATGTATATATTTTTTTCAAGTCCGTGTGAATGAGGAAGTTCTAACGAAACCTAAAAATACAAGGAGCATTGACCTTCAAGAGATGTTTCCTATTCTAGCCATTCAACTCAGTCTGTGGTTGCTGCTGCTTTTCCTGACTGCAGAGAGAGAGGCTGAAATGAGCAATCAGCTTGTTTATGGCAGGTTTTAGTGCTTCACTACAATAATAAAAGAGGCTTTCGCAGAAGGGATTTGGTTCTCATGTACTTCAGTGTTTTATGCTCCATTTTGCTCCATAAAGCCCAGGCTCTTGTTTACAAGAATTAGCAGCTTCCCAAGGTTTCTGCTGATTTTGAGGAATCAACCCCTTGCAGTTATGTGACACCACCATGCAGCTCCCACTCCACCCGGTGCTTGCAGAATGACTGTTCCCTACGTGCGGTTGAGCACTTGGATTAAACACCTGCACAAAACAATTGGCACAACCCAAAGGGCTGTTAGAGGCTCCATATCCTGTTTGGGAATCACTTCAAGGGAAATTAATGATTCTTCTCTGCATGCAGACTTCTAAAAAAGAAATCTGTTTTTATATGTGCAATTAATCCGAAGTGGTTGGTGTGCACTCTGTGCTGTTACACATCAATAAGACAGCAACTTTATTACTTTTAATTCCATAAGATGTGTAGTATTCAAGACAACCGCATTTAAGACAACAAAATCCTTGCACAGGTGGTAACTGTGACATGTGCATATCCCCCGTCCACTTACCTTTTCTCCATTTAGGAATAAGAGGGAGAATGCCATTTAAAAGGCATTTATGCATGTGGTCCCTACATGACACAGATATTAGAGCTAAATTATTTTCATGGCAGAGGTTCAAAGACTGGAAATTTCCAGTAGACTTTG
The DNA here is from genome assembly GCF_009650955.1 of Corvus moneduloides. Taxonomy (NCBI): domain Eukaryota; kingdom Metazoa; phylum Chordata; class Aves; order Passeriformes; family Corvidae; genus Corvus; species Corvus moneduloides. The sequence continues at coordinate 26,063,303 of NC_045481.1, forward strand.
TGTGCTGATTCACAAAGTGCTGCCAGCACTTGTGATGTTATCACAAGCCTTGTGATAGTTAATATTCTGTCCTAAAGCTTCAGGTTTTCTCTACATGTGATTGTTTGAATCTCAAGTTTCCTATCAAAAAAGAAAAGTCCATTTCTCTCCTAACTGCAGAGAACAGCTTGAAATACCATTTCCCCTCCCAAGAGCCAAAAAACATTAGGAGGAAGGTAAAATTTTCCCAGCCTTTATTCCACACACCCCCTCCCCCCCCCCCCGGCTTTGGAGTTTTTGATTCCCATTTAGCTTCCCATTTTGTTTGTATCTCACTTCTGGATTTTGAGGGACTGCATTTGGTGCCAGAAATGACCAATCTACATTGTGTTTGTGGTTTGATGCTTCAGATGAAGGCAGAAGCACTTTTTTACAGCAGATAAATTTTGCATGAAGAGATGCTATTTTACTACAAATAATTGCTGTCGTGGAGGTTTGCTTTACCACACCCCTCTTCACATGGAACCAGTGCTTATCCCAGGATCTTATAAATGCACAGCAGCAATTAAGTTTCTTTTGTTCTGTCATGTAATTTAGCAAATAATAGTCTCCAGAGATGAGCCAGGTTATGTCTTGCAGAGAGTTCTACCTGTGTCAAACAGCTAAGATAAGAATAAGGATCCTGGTGGATCAACTTTTCTTACTACTTTCACATATGTGCTCCTACATGGACAGTAGCATTTTAATCCTATACTACAGCAGTAAAAATCTATTGTTCAATTTTTAGCTGAAATCTGATTTCTGCATTTTTACTTTTCTCTCTTGCAGTTCTGGTTCAACTGTTCTAAACAGAACTGTATAACTAAATGCAATTTTAGTTGAATATTTAAAATAAAAGTGAATTGATTAACCCTACATGGTGCTTTAGAGCCAAGCAATTGAAATCCAAGGCCACTCACTAATTAGCTACTTCTTGTGAAGAAGCAAACCTGTCTGTCATCTGTTACCCAACTATTTTGTCAGCCCAGTCTAATGGCATTTTGACCCATCTACACTAAGCTGGACCGTGCAGTCTGTCACTGCACTAGACATGCTTCTGAAGCCACAAAATATTTATACACAGATAGTGAAACAACCTGTCTGAGGCAAGGTTTCCATCAGAAAAGGCCTGTAGATGGTGCTGTAATATAACTGAAAAAACCAGATTTACTATGAGGCTGGATGGAGTTGTCTTAGTCCTCAGAAGCTGAGCTCAGATCAATTTTGCTTAATTTCATACCTGCAGGATTTTGAGTTCTAAGTGACCACAGCAAACTCAGCTCACTGGAGATGAAGAGGTACAGGAACCTGCAGATGGACTCAGGTGCCCTGGCATACTACCTTCACCATCTTCCTCATACTTTGTACAGCCTGAGCTCCACCTCACCATGACTGGCACAATGAAGATTTTGGAGAAAATCGTGCCATTGACTGATCTGCATACTTACATCTTGGAAAGGGCTGAATGCCCTAAAAATCCAGGGCTCTTGCATAAGGAAAGACTTTCTCCAGGAGAAGGAAATGGGTAAAAGAACAGAGATAAAATTATTTGGGTTTTCCACTAGGCTCAATTTTTACCAACTTGGCCCTCCTAAGAAGCCTCCCGGCTCTAACCTACAGCTTACTTCGTGGTGGGTCAGCTGTGGGTGTCCTAACTGCAGGAGCTGAGGAGTGCCAACTTCAGCAATTAAGCAGATTTTAGAAGAAATAATTTTGCTGAAGAGTTGACTCTGTGTAGTTATGAGCTTCCCTCAGTAACTGCAGGCTTGGTGTCTCCCTCCCCAACTGTGAGTTATTATTGGATTCTTTACTCTCTTTCATAAACTGCTGATTGGTGGCAGATTGTTTAGCAGCTGCCACCTGCTATAGTGCTTGTTGAATAAATTTCCCTTTTTAGTTCTAGAATAGCCTTGGTCTGCTAACAGCTCTGGAAGCATTTCAGGAGGAAAGGGACAGAGATAATGTTGGTTGGTTGTTTTTTTGGCAGGGTTCAATACTGGTCCAGTGCAATTCTTCTGGGAATCTTGAACCCCAAAAAAGTAAAGCACTTTTAAGTGTGAATGACCTCGTCTCTGTCCAGGGGGGATTTAGACATGTACCTCAGTTCTGCCATTTTTCCAGGAGGTTAGTGCTTTCCTGACCTGCAGTTTTTGATCATCTGGAGCCAGGCTTGAGTGCTCCACTGAAACAGGACTTTTGTGAATCCTAAATGGCCATTAGAGGTTGTTCTGTGATTGTGATGATACTTGAATGCCAGAGAGACTATGTAATGCCTTGTAATTCAAGGAGAAACTGTAGGGAGAACACTTGTCTTTTGAGAATATTTATTTTGGGATAGTAATATTGTGGAATAGATGCCAGAAGGGATCACTGCTCTGCAGTCCCATCTTGGTACAGGGAGAATTCCTCTGAGCTGTGGTCTTCATGCTCATCTCAGTGGGCATAAACCTAATTACCATCTGTATCTGCAAAGTCCATTCCTCAGGAAAGACCCATGTAACTTAGACTGCAGAGAGCAATAGGGAAGATGTAGCAGCACATGTGTTAAAAATGTTATGCCTACAGGAGAGTGGCAGGGGTATGGGATGGTTGAGGAGACACCCATTTTTTCCCCTGCATCTCTCAGTATGTCTTGGCCAACAGGGCCTTCCAGCAGGTTCAGCCCACTCAAAGCAGCTCTGGACACCCATCTTCCAAGAAAAATTAAAGCAGTTCAAGTAAAAAATTTGAATTTTTCCTGCATAAAGTCCAAGAGGAAGGAGAATATTAGCATGCAACTTTCCATGTGTAGGTGATTGGCCAGTTTCTTTGCTGTTTGTCTGTGGTAAGAATTGAGGATGTTTAAATCAAGTGTGTGGGCGGTGTGAGCAACTGATGGATTCCTCTCTTGTAACAGCTGTTGCTGCTTTTGTCAGGGAGCTTTTCTAAAAACAAGAATAGGAGGGGGTAGTGCCCATTGTTCTGGCCAGAATCCAATTTGGATAATTGCATTCTGCCTACCTAAAATTGCAATGGCATGTTATGCTTCCCATCTCCATAATGCCTGAGGAAGCTTTGCTTGAAACTTGTTGTTTAAATACGAAGTTATTAGTTGAGTCATCAACATTAATTTTATTCAGTATTTCAATCAACAAATAATGCTTCTTATTCAGGTAATACAGATCTTTCATAATACTATTTTAGTGGATCCACACAAATATTATATTTTAATGTTTGTAATATAATTTCAAGGCGAATGTCTCTAATGGCCTATTTTTCAAAGATGGGAACACCCACAGATGTAACTTGTAGTTATCACTGCATGGCAATCTGGAAATCAGGCCATTCACATCTAGGAGTTCAAAACCACCATGAAGTGTGGTACAACTGTCCCACATTTTCAGTTAAGCTGCTTTTTAAACCATACATATTGCAATTTACTGAGGAAGTAGCACCTAAACAAACATCTAAATGGAATTTAATCGGTTATTCATGGAATTTATTTTGTTATATGCCTTGATCAAGATCACTGATTTTAAATCTCTCTGGACTTCCAGGACAGTGTATGGAGCCATGCTGAGACGCACAGATTGGTTAGTTTATATCAGATTTTAAACATAAATGAGGTTGCACTGAGCATATCTTCATTTTGATGTGGGTGTATGGAGGGAAATGCAAATGCAAATTTAGAGTTTGCAGGCAGATCTGATACTGATTTAAAACTTAAACCCAGAGCAATATATGGATCTTAGTTTTAACATGTCTTTCTAATACATCCTGTTGGGGGACTTGTTGGATGAACCATGCCTAGACTCGTCCTCCCAGAGCAGATTCAGGTTGGAAATCTCAATGAAACGCTCTTCAGAACGGCTTCTGTAGAAGATCATTCTTACACCCATTGAAGTCTCCACCAATCTGGGATGTCCCTGCTGAGCTCCTGCAGGTAAAGATTGCTTGGTGCACATCTTGTGGTGTATCTCTGGGCTGTCACTCTTGGCACCTGGAGAGTCTGTCTTCTTGCATCTCTTGCCCTGTAGGGTCAGTGCTAGACACACACTCACATCCTTCTCCAAGGGTGGGCAGATTGCAGAGTGTGGAATTGTTCTTCCCAATCCATTTCCAGACTTTCAGCCTCCTCATGCTGGCTGAGATTCAGGCAGTTGGAAAACAATCTGCATAAAAGAGTGAGGAAGCCTTTTTAAACCTGTCATCCTCATTCATCGATCAAAGATTATGATCCTACTTTCTCATTGTTTTATGGAGAGCATTTGTTTGTTTACTACTTTGGCAGCTATCGGTACATAAGCAATGCATATACTATAAATATCCCCATTATCCAAAGGCCCAGCTCAGTGAGCACTGCCAGGCACTGTGCTCACTGCCATCAAGTTGATAGAAGCACTCCAAGCAATAAGCACTGAACTTGACAGGGTATTCAGATTTCCATCTTTTTCCAGCATGAAAGGCAAAAAGAGGAAATCTGTCCTACGCAGACACCTAAGAGAGAGGCCAGTCATCCACTGGTGAAACGTGTTGGTGAAGGACATGTGGAAGGCAGCGCCAAGCAAGGGCTGCTCAGGCGTGGACATCAGTGCACATGGCAGTGGCAGCAGTGGGTGGTGTAGGAAGGGGCCATTGGAGAAGTCAGTACCCTGAGTTGGAAAACAGACTGTGAGGAGCATGAAAAGAGCCAAAACAAAGCTCGGAAAGAAGGCAAGGAAGAGGGAAAGGATACTGGCAGAGAGATGCCTGCAGAGTTGGGTGAGAAAGGGAGTTAGGGCTGGCTGACAGTGGGGAAGGTATTTTGATGAGTGAGAGAGGAGGTGATGGGAGGAGGAAATTAACATCTAGTTCTTCTTTGTAGGGCTGTGCCCCATCCCAGGGAATGTGAAGTCTGGGGTCCTCACTGAGCAGTGGGCATAGTGGTGATGCCCCTTTCATGGTGGTGGGGGCTGCCAAGGCCAGTGCTGGATTCTTTGAAACCATTTAAACTCAGAAAAAAACAAGTTCTTTTTCCCACTTTGTATTCTTTGTCAGAGGGATTTTTCAGATGGACATTTTGTTGTTGCATGAAAGAGTAAAACCATGCATCGTGGCCACAAAGATTAGTAGTCAGACCTGTTTATGCACACAGCCATCCAACTGCTGTTATTTGCATCCATATAAACAGAAGCTATGCTAAATTCTGGCCAAAAATCAAACCCATTGTGAGCTGCCTAGAAGGCTTTAGCAGATGGGAGCCATATAAATAAAATGTGATGTCGTTATTAACTGGCCTAGCAGTTCAGTGTGTTTCTAGCAATGATTATTTGGAATGGCATGAAGACTGTTCTATCTTGAAGGATGAATTTATCTTATCTACCAGACTGAGGCATTTAAAAACAAAAAGTACAGCCCTTCCTCTTCAGGGCCATTGATGCTTTGAACCCCGTTGTTTCCCACAGTGTATGAAAAAGGGAATTGCTGCACAGTTTGAATTAACTTCAGTGCCAGTTATGTTAGAAAATTCATGTTACACCTCTGTACGGCTGCTTTAATTTACTTCCATCCTAGTTCAGCACCTACTCTCTCAGCCCTAGCCCCAGTAATGACAGACTGTTCTTTGCTCATTTGAGATAAAGATAGAGCTAATTTCAAATGAAGGAAACTTTAGTTGACAGTGATCTGCTTGACTCTTTACAGCAACACTATGTCCTATATCAAAACAAAATAAGACTTGTACACACAGTGCACCAGCATTTGGTTGTGGAAAACCCAAGCTATATACCTGTGAACCCAGTGAGAAGAGACAAATAATTCCATTTCCTCAGTGTGATCCATGTTTCCTGTCCAGTTCTAAAATCCCCAGTTAGGAAATACCTCATAGGCTCTTCCTGGAGTGGTGACCAGCCCTTTCAACGGGGCTGAGACAATGACTGATACCTCCCAAACAGCTGTTTTCGGTTCTCTCATGTATCACAACTCCCTCTCCTTCAGTTCAGACTTTACATATTTCCCCCAGGCTTTCTCTTTCTTATTCATGAGGTGGTTGTTGCTCTCCACGTTCTCCTCTCCATCTCACTAGCAGGAAAGAGAGCAGTTTTCTAGGGTTTTAACCCATTTTATTGGCTGGACATAGTTGTTCTTTGTGCTCCATTCCCATTTTTTACTGAAGGCAATGCTTCTCAGTGCTGATGAGACCCCTGGTTGTGCCAGGTGCCTGCTGCCCAATTCTACCATTTCAAGCAGCTGAATTGCCTTACTGGAAGATTTCACAGTTCACTTTTGTTGAGAGAATCGCCTTATCAAAGTACAGATTGAGAAAATCTATCAGGAATGGCCGGCTGTAGAGGGAGGCCAGTGTAGGGGCTAAGTTCCTCTTACCTTGGTGCCGCTGGTTCTCAGGGGTGGTTGTTGCTGTGTCTGGAAGTGTGGCACTTCCAGATTTTAAAAAGCCGTTTTGATTGCTGGACAATAACTGAGTCATACAGGTGTGCTCCCATGTTATGACTGAACTAAATGATAGCAACAAGTGAGCTCGGGAGAAAACACTGCTGGAGGTGGGTAAGGAAAGCGCCAACTGCAGGAGAACCACCTTGGGCTTTGCTGTTCTTGTGTCTTTTTAAAGAGTGATTGTCAGCTGGACAGAAAAACTCCTACCAGCTCTTGAACTACTGCCTTATCAGTCCAGTAATGAACTTCATCCAGTCATCTCTGTATGCTCTTCATGTATTTACACATGCCTTTCTCATGCAGCTTGATGTACATAAAGGTCAAATACTGGGGGAGTGGGTGTGTAGGGACAGCAGGACCCAGTCTTGGAAGAGGCTGTGTATTGTGTAAATTGCCATATCCTTTAGCCTGCAACTTAATTGGGTTTTATCTTTTTTCCAAAAGTGCTCCTTTGGTTATACAGAAATATAGCCAAAAAGACTAGTGCTTCACTGCTAATAAGAAAGCGGGGCTGACTCACTACTACTAAAGGTGAGTTATGTAGAGTAATTAGATTTTAGGAGATCTGTTTATGAGTTACTTTCCCAGACACAGAGATATTAAAGCTCATCCTCACAGGCCTGCCTGGTATCTCCTCCAAGGCTGTGGAAGGCATCCTGCCACACGGTTAGTATGACCACTGGCCTTGGTGCTGGGATAGTGGCCCGAGTGTGGGCACACACAAGCACACACACACATACACAGGCTAGAAAGGTGAAGAATATTTTTATGACATTATTTTTATGGTAATCTATTTCAATGGTTAATTTAGTTTAGGGCACTGATTTATAACAAGTTTATAGATCTTCTTTACTATTCTTTGTTGAATTATGGAGGTGGCATGTGTGAAATGGAAGTACTTGGCCTATTGTTCTGCTTCTCACGCAACCAGTATAGTTGAGACAATAAAAAGATCTATAAAATTAATATATACAGACAGAAAGGGACAGAGACAGAGAGAATATGTAATGCTCCAGAGTCTGGTATCACATTTATCTCTCCCAGAGAGGTTAAGACTCAGAATTTACATGTAGAAATACCAGAAAGATCTTACCCTCTTGTGTGGAGAGAAATGACTTCTCAGCAACCAGGCTATCATCTCCTTTATTTATAAAGCCAGTTCTCAGGGTGCAATTTTTTAGTGGTTTTTTTTTCAGTTTAGAACCATACTGCTTTGCTTACAGCTTGGAGCTAGGCCATCTGTTGCTGAGGGCTCGCTGACCTGGAGCTATTAGGCAGGCTTTTAGGGAGACATAACCACACTAAGATTTCAACTCCCAATTTTCTTTCTACCAGTACATTATATCATATTTAAACATACCTGCATGTGAACACACACACGTTGTAATGGGAAAATATTTATACATCTCTCAACAAACCCTATATACTCACACTTATTAAATGTGATAATAGCATTTTTATCTGACCTATGCCAAACTGTGTTCAGTGTATACTACTGACTACCCAGAGGCATTTGACTCCATATTCTACCTCCTCTGAGGCTCTTTCTGCTATTTCAGGCCATTGAGAAGTGATTCATTTAAGATCTAGTATCTCAGGTATTTTATGACTTACTGGTTTTCCCTTCATATTTATAATAGTGTTTCCCAGTAACCTTACTTTTATATGTAATCGTATGAGTAGGGAATTGGGAAATTTTTACCTAATTTTTCTTTAGAGTTTTCTTTAGCTATTATCTTGTATGAGATGGTAAGGAGATGAAAGCAGGTATGAAATACACAAAATAGTACAAACCATATGTTTTGTATCATTAACACAGTTCCTCTGAATGACTGACTGTTGGTTTGCTCTTGTACCAACAGCAGTAGCAGTGCTCCTTTTTTCTCCCTTGGTCAGAGCTATGCTAAGATAATTCTTAATCAAAGCTTTAACACAACCTTGCAATGAAATATGACCAAACCAATTAATCCATATTAAGATGGTGAAATCACTTCAGAGCTGTGGTATCTTGTCCAAGGTGTACAAATCTCTCAGCTCTCCAATGATGTATTTGCTAACTGCTGCTATTTTAAACTCTCCTCTTTCCCCAATCTCTCCTCTTTGATTACTTCTCGGTATGTTAAATTGGGTAAACAAATAGGTAGTGGGTTGATAATTGTGAAACTGGTTGATGCCTTGTCCTTTTAAGTGCCTAAAGGACAGCAGCCTTCTTTAATAAACCTATTAATGTACCATCATTCCTTCTCCAGAGTATAAATATATGGTAATATGAGGTCTGTCTTCTTGTCACCACACATCACCACTTCTATTTGAAGAAAACAGAATAAATGCACCAAATGTAATATTACAGTCAAATGGAAAGAAAATTCCTGGTTTCTACTGTCAAAATGAAAAAGCAGAACAATAATTTGAATAGAATTGCAGTTTATCCTGTTTGGTGTTAAAGAATACCAATTTATTTTATAAACTGCAAGTCATTTAAAGATTTCAACAGTTTTAATGAAGTTTAACAATTCTGTGTAAGATGGGGTTTTTTTCCTCCATTTGGTGTATCCATCATCCTGTGCAATAGAAACCAGTGCTGTCCACACAGTCTAGGTTGAAGGCTACTGACTGACAAATTATCAAACTGCTTATTTTCTTTTTAATAAACAATCTCCTAGAGATTTTTCTCTCCAGAAACATAAATAATAAACCTGCAAGATCTGACAAAGCCAAAAAGTTGTAGAGAAGGACCAACAAATGGAATCTGGCTTAGTGCCCAGCAAATTATTGGAGAAGACTATTTGGTAATAAAAAAGAAAATACTCTTGGGCTCTACATCATTCACAGATACAGATCGGAACAGCCAAGAATGGCTCTTTTTTTTTGAAAGGGGGAGTGTTAACTAACAGTTCTCTAAGGATATTCACCATAGTGAGTACTGATGCAGACAACTAGAGCTAATAGTGGTACAAAAGAACTGCCTAAAATTTTTTTTTTTACCCAAGTCAGCTTATTATTTCCATCAGACATTGAATTTCAAATATTTGCAGTAGTAACATCACAGACTACAGGTGTAAGTAAGGCAATATTCAGTTAATGCAAAGCTTTATCTGAGGGCAAATACCTGCAGGTAGCATCACATTGGTACAAAAAGCTTAGATTGGCTTTGCCCGGAATATTTCATTTTATTTGCAAACACGTCAACAGAACAGTTGTGGCTTACTTTTTGAACATGTTATGTCTCACACATTCAACAAAACATTTTCTTCTTTTTCAGAAGCTGCCAGTTGTTGAATGTGAAAACAAAGAGCTGCACTCTCACCATGTAAGGATACAGTTTCTCCTATATTCTGCATATATCAAGTTACAGCCTCTGGTAAGGCCTGCCAGGTGATGGTAGGAAATTTAAAGATACAGAACCCATTAGTTAAATGCCCCATCCAATCATTAGGTTTGTTGACCTTGCATCATGGCAATATGTTGGTGCAAGTGGCTGGAAGCTGGGCAGAATCACTCAATTATTAGAAGGCTGGAGACTCTCCCTGTTGCAGAGCCCATGGTAAGTAAAATAAGGGCCTTCTGTTCAGAGAATGGGCAGACTCTGAGCCTTCTGCATCCTGGCTGAAGTGGAGATGGGTTCCTACAATTCTGTGAAGCACTAATACATGCTAAACTTTTAAGAGTGCTCAAGCCTTCATAGGTGTGCTTGCAGTTGCTATGAGGGTCTGCAGTCTGCAGGGGATGTGTACCTTGGCAGCTGAGTTGTTTGTGTGTCTATGGAACCCACTCACCACAGGAATGGAACTCTAAACTGTGGCTTGAATCAGCTGTTGGAGGAAGAAGTCATCAGTGAAGGTGAATAGGCTCACTGTCAGCTGAGATCTTTGCACTAAGGTGTGTCTTTCAAAATGATATATACTTGTCTGTCCTCTCTTGCTTTTGTACCATTTTGCTTCTGAAAGTGGTAACAGCTATTATTTTATCTTCTGTAAAAGTTTTTGCATGTGCAGTGGGAAGAAGATGGCAAAAAATAAATTGGTTTCACTCTGTCAAGGAAAATGGATAAAAAATATGTATTAGGACTGAAGAGCACTCATCTGAGCCTCTTAGCCATTTCATCTTCTAAACAGCTTGATCCAGAAGGGCAACTGACGGGTCTTAATCAACTGTCTTCGGCAAACCCTTTACAGAGGAGCATGCAAAGATTGTAGTAATTTTTGCTTTAGTTCTGGCATCTGTCCTTAACTGCCTTTGGTGTGGTGTCCCAGGTAGCTGTCTATCCTTACCTAGCCATGACAAGAGCTGCCAAAAGGCCTTCCCTCTGGCTAGGTCAGGAGCTTATTGCATTTAGAGTCTGTGTTATGCTAATTGTGTACTATGATAACAAACACTATGAGCAGTCCACTTAAGCAGAAAACAACATATTCTTCATACCTATCTGAATGATACCAGAGTGTTCCTTTCTTACCTGTTGCAACTTTCCTTTGCAGTAACAGATCCAAATGTCTTTCAGGCTGGATGAATGGTGCCCACAACGTGTTTCTTCCAACAGACAGTATTTGCAGCTGAAATTCGTGCCCATTGTTTCAAATTTCTCCACAGTCTTCTCTGTAGAATTCTTTGCAGAAGCCTTTAGACAACAACTTTGGGCCTGCAAGGGGCAAATAATGTGAAACATGTTTCTAATGAGCAATAATTACAGGTTTAAATAGCTGGCACAATCAGTGTTCAGTGATTTCATTATTAGATGGCACCGTAATTTATGCTAATCCTGATAACGGTTCCGGATGAGAGAGGTCCAGACATAGGCGATTGCACTGCAATTATTTACACCCTGTATTTCTGAAACAATAGATATGGTAATTTGGAAATCAGATGACTATGATTTCATTTATTCTGGTAGGAAACACATGTAACAAGTTGTGTCAACAACCATAAAATTAAATAGGATTAATTGATTTCCAATTCTAGGTTTATTCCTTGTTAGCTTTCACTGCCCTAGACAACCCATGAATCAAAGGAAATTTATTTTTGGAGACCTGGAATTAAAAAATTTCCTACCCTTTTTAAAGTCTTGCATTTGGATGTATGTTCTCAGTGCAGGCGAAGGCAGGGGGTTGAACTTCATGAGTCTGCTTTCATGTAGCTACCACCTTTGTAACTGCTGCAAACAAAGCCAAACCTTTCAATCTTCTCCAGCCATTCCTCAGTGACTGGGGTACTCACTTGTGCCTTTTAACTCCACTGAGCTCTTGTGCAAGTAAGCCATCAGTAAACTGAATGTTCAAATCAAATTGTGCCAATGTGGTGGGTGGCAGGACATCAGGGATTATATCACAGATGTTTTAGAGGGGAAAAGAAATGGAGGCTGGAGTGATTTCAGTATGCAGAGCAGTGAGAAAGCCTTTAGCAGGAGAACCTGTGCTTCAGTCTCAGGTTCATTCCTCAGCACCGCAGTTGTGCCAAACAAGTCAATTAGGCTGTTCATGTGTTTAAAGCCCATGCTACGTGCTTCATGTGACTGGAAGATCAGGTCTCTGGTGTAAATAAGTGAGGTAATAGTCTGTTGATTGTTGGAAGTTCCTGGAAAAATCAGGACTCTGGTCTTTCTGCCAAAGTATTATTCACTGTAATTAGGACAAAGAACATCACTAAAATTCTATTCATTGCACCTCTCATCTGTTCCTCTGGTGAACTTGTACAGTCTTTCTTAACACTTCAAATTTGAAAGTTGCTGTTGATATTAGTGAAATAGATGTGCATGTTTTAGGAAGGAATTTTTTTTATCCAAAATGTGGTCTGGATACTAATGACCAGTGTGTATAGATTGTATTTCTTTTCTGTGATTGCTGGGACTTTGCTGCAGGAGGGGGTAAGAGAAGGCATGCAAGTACTGTAGCTATTAATGAAGAAGAGGCAATGAATGCTGAAGAGCTCATCAATTTGCAATATTTGTATCCTGGTGCATCTTAAATAGTCTCTACCATCAAGTCTTTTTTGTGATGTGATAGAAGGTCTGGGTTGGCCCCTGTCATACATAGGTGTTGGCAGTGCCACAAGAATGGGGGAGCATTGGGGTAGCTGTGCCAGCAGCTCAGCAGTGTCTGGGCTAACAGGAATCCTGCCTGTTACTGTCCGTCTGTCTGCTCCCTAGTGCTCTTGCTGGCTTGCTTTTGCTCACATCCAGGGCTGTTCAGGCCTCCTGGCACTGCCCTCCCCAACCTCCTTGGTCAAGTAGGAAGGTGAGGCTGGCCTGGGTGCCATACTTAGGAGGCTTGGCTACTCCTGGCAAGCTGAGGATTGCTTTTGGGAAAGCTGAATGTTCATATAACTGTCAACTCCCAGCAGAAAGGATGGAAAATGACTGCTGAACAAGCTAGTGTAATCCACATGGTTGAGAATGGACAGTTAGAGAAGCTTGGAAAATCATATCCAGAGGCTTTGGTAAACCTTATCTGAACTGCTCAAGGTGTTTAAGCTGAGACATCTCACAAGAAAGGCTTTTGCTGTGGTTTTGACACTTGCTACTTTCAGCATAGCTTGGATTTCTGATAAGACATTCTTTGTGGCATGTAATTTTCTATTTCTGACCATAGCTTGCCCTGGAAGGACAGAAGAACAGAAGCTGCAAAACAGACAGGTGAAGCTATAAACCCCTCTTTCTTACCCTAGCTTTTTATTTCTGCCAGCTTTATTCTTTTAGTGTTTTGGACAGGTGAAGCTACAGCTTAATTCCCTCTTTAAATGAAGAAATTTCCTTATGTGTTTAGTAGAAATACAAACTGCTGGAGGAAGAAACCTGGTGGTGGAGTACAATGTGTTGTCAATGTTAGGATGGTAGCTGTTGAAAGCAGACTTCATTGTAATCAGCTTGTCTTAAGCTTTATATGCAACCCATTAACATTCCAGCTTTGATTTGTACAATACCGAACCATGTTTAGGAAAGGAACACTCCAGTGTCTTGATCTCTTCCAGGAATGTTTCTTCATTTACAAGCTTAATTTATAAATACAGAAGTTAGTTCCACAGAGCCACATCTTCATTTCACAGGATAACATTCTGTGTTTATGTGCTGAAACCAGTGAATATAAACCACTCCATGTTGGAGTGCATGCAACCTAGAGTAACAGGGTCTGCTTTTGTCATGGTTAAGATAAATAAAGACTTAACTGAAGGAAACATCTCCATTCTGGAGTTGTTTTATCTGGAAGTTACAAATCGCTTTTTCGCTGTGTAATATAAATAGTTTTTCAAAATGCTGGTGTTGCTCTATTGATACTTAAGATCACCTCATTAATCATCTTGGCAAGTAACAAAGTTATCTAAGTTCATGGAGTCACTTCCTAAAGTGGATTATAATAAAGAGCAGAGAAGAACCAACATTTTAAAATACAATATTAGTAAACCTTTGGACAGGAGTAAAGATTAATTTGTACATAATAAAAAGGTTTCATAATGTTGAGGAAATGATCTGATCAGGGGTCAGGTGTGCAGTGTGGGGAACAGAGAAGAAACTTTATGAATGCAAGTGGTGGTAAGCGTCATGCAGAAAAATACTCTATGCTAAAATAGCAGTAGTAGATTATCTTATTTTTGCATTCATTTGGAGAACCAAGATGGAAAGCAGGATTAGGTTGGCCTCTTGAGCTATGAGTACAAATGTGAAAAGCAAATAATTTCCTTAGGAGGAAAGGTATAAATCTTACCCTTGCTGTCTCTGCAATTTATGTGAACTCTGTCAGGAAAGCAGCTCAAGGAGGTCTAAGCTTACTCAAGCTGAAGAAGACAAGGTAGTTGCCAGGATTAGAAAGAGGAGCTGATCTTGCTCACAGGGAAGCACAGCAGATAGTCAAGAGGCTGTGGAAGCACACAGAGATGTGGTGGGGAGAAGCAGTAATTTTTCAGTATTTGCCTTTGTCCCTCATGTCATGTAAAGGTGCCAAAATAAACGTGTTTGCCATACACAGTGGTCAAATTTTCCATGCGCATCAGCTTCACTTGGTGTAAGTGCAAACAGCTGTGATGGGGAACTGGGAGTAAATGTAGATAACTTAGGGATGTTCAAGAGCTTATGAGAAGGAGAAAGATAAAGTCTACATTAAGAATTGAATGAATTGTTTGCTTTTGACCCTGAGTACCATGCAATCTATGAAATTAGTAATATTGCATTATAATCTCATTACAAGGTTTCCTCAAAGATAAAGTAACAAAGATTACCAAGAGTAGTAATTCTGCCTTCAGAAATGAATAGCATTCAGCTGAAGCTAAAAGGCTTTTCTTAACCTCTGAAGCAGCGTCATGTAGTACATTTCTGGCTGTTTGAGTGATGTGAAAGATTCCTCTTTGTTCTCAGAGTATTTGGAAGTGAGTCAGGAAAATGCATAATGCATTTTATATGAACATTATATGAAAAAAGAAATATAATATGAACTTTTAAATGAGTGCTCAGGTGTAGGTCATCAAAAATGCATATTTACATTTTTTGGGTGAATTTCATTAAAAAAAGACAGAATTGTTTGCTCAGGTGTCTTCTGCAATGGATGAAGTAGAAGGAAAAAGTGAAAATAAATATGTTGTCTCTCTTTTTCCTGATCATTTTATGAGAGAAGAGCTGCTGTTTTGAAAGGATGTCTAAGTCTCCATGTTTCAAATGCACATCAGAACCTGACCTACTTCTGCTGTGGATAGCCCGAGGACTAGTTTGATTTATTTCTGATGGTTCTCTATGACTCAGATGCTGGGTTTGGCATTGGAAGAGATTGGACAAGATTTGAGGAAGGTTTGGCAAAAACCCTCTCTGCAATATGGTACATGGGCTTTTGGTGCAACTTAACCTGGCACTGCTTCAGTTTGCTTCCACTGACATCAGTTGCTGGTTTTCCTCATGCACAATGTATGCAAGAAGTGATCTGAGCTTTATGTTCAAGTTGTTTTGTTACCCAAATCCGTTTAGTTGAAGAGGAGATTGGACTATTGGGAGGGGAAAATCCACCACCCTGCTGCTTTGACCTTCCTGTGGACTGCATTTTCAGGACAAGAAATTGAAACAAAAGGATTGCTAATAATTCAGAGCAGAACTCTTGCATTCTCTTCTGTAGTGGACTTGAAAAATTATATAAAGTGGCAGAAATTGTTTGAGTTGACCTTTTCCCCCTGACTTTTCCAACTCTTTACAGTATTGCACGTTGTACTTCTCTCATCCCTTTGACTGAAGACAGCTCTGTTGGGGATTCTGGCTTCCTTACATCCAACTCTTTCTCCCATTACAGTCTTGCCTGGATGTAGACATTTTGAGGAAGGAACAACTTTTACTCATGTGCCCTTAAGTGTGTGTCACAATAGGATGCTTCCACCTGACAGGTATCCAGCAGCTACAACGGTGCAAATAAAATGTAGTAGCAGGAACCGCCATACTCATTTATCCACTGTTGCTACCTAAAGGAACTCTTGAAAATATGGCCAGGATGTACCAAATCCTCACCTTGGGCAACCCCAGGATACCATCATTGATGCCAGAACATTTTTCCTTTTGCACAGTGCAAAGGAAAGCTTAATACACGAGTCATCTGTCAGAAAGGAAGAAAGGGAGAATGAGAGGAAATGTTTATGACTGTTGTATAAATAAAAAGAAAAAATTAAGGTGGGGTACAGCATTAGAATAAGTAAATACATTGCTATATTTGTGCATCTTGTACAAACAAAAGTTATCAATTGATTCTACTTCGAGACTTTGACTTTTTATTTAAAGAGAGAACATTCATATGTTTTATGTTGTTTTAATCCCTGGTTTAGAGCAATTCAACAGGAACTCCACAAATGCATTTTTTATTATTTTTTTTTTAGAAAAATGTATTTCTCTTGCAATTTTTTCTCCTGCCCATCTTTAAGAACCCTGATAGAAGTTCAAAGCTGTAGACTGGCTCACAAGCAAGAGACCACTGCTGTTTTAAAAGCAATTTAGTATTAATACAACTTATTTTTGATGCAAGATGCACTGAATGGCTCAGAGAATTAGTAAAAAAAAAAATCTTTGAAGTCTTTAATTTCTTTATTTCAGTATCTAATAGGGGCCCGTTTTATAGAGACAGAGGTTTGTGTACTTCATTTAAAAAACCCCAAACCCTGTAATTAGCATTAATTATCCTTTCTGGAGCGGTCTTTGGAAAAAAGCCAAGGATTAACTGAAAAAAGGGACTGACATGCCTTCTCCTCAGGGGTTGCCTGAGTTCAGCTTGGAGAGATTCTGTTACACAATGTGGCCAGTCCCTGTAGGAGTTGGATCTTTCAGTAAAGCAGCTACATGTTAACATCTGGGCTTTTGTTTGTTTTTTTTCCCCTTAAAAATCAGCTAGACTGGAGTGTGGAGAACAGGCTTTCCTAACTTCTTCCAGTAAGGTATTCCTCCTTCTCTGTTGTGATGTGTATCTATAAAATTTCCTACATGAGCCTTACAGTATTTATTTAAAATTATATTTCCTGTGTATACTACTAACACAAGTCATATGAATGTGATGTAATTTTAAGGAGATAAATATTTAGAATTGTCTGCCGATGTGAAATGCATTTAACTAGATTCTTGCCCCTTAAAACACTTCTGTTAACTTTTAAAAGTGTTAATTACATTTATGCCTTCCACTCCATTAAGTTTCAGGTGTATTATGCAGCAGAAAACAAAAGCGTTCAGGATTGCACAGAAGAGTGCCCAAAGCAGAGCTGTGGCAGAAGCATTGAAGCAATCTACTTCAGGATTACTATGTGAAAAGTTATTTTGAATTATTTTTGGGATTCTTAAATTATGTGAGAGGGATTTGTATTGTCAGAAATCTTCTTAATGAAGAAAAGATTCCCCCTTGCTCTGTACTAGTAGTTCTATTCTAGAAACCTGGTGGCATTCTCACTCTGGCAGAGCACCTCGGAGAAATTTTGAGGACTGAGAAATGAAACTTCTAAAGGTCTCTGTGTGTGTGTGTGTGTGTGTATCACCTGTGCTTAAGGGACCTGAAGTCTTGCACCTACTGTGTTTCTGAGCAAATAAATCACATTGAGTGACTGCATAGATCAAAAGTAGTTGTTTGCATGGCTTCTGCACCATATCCCCTCCAATCTGCATTCTCACTTGGCGAAGGAGAGGGACTGCCCTAAGCTCTAATGCAGTCCATGGCCGAAAATTAATTCCCTTTACCACTTTTATTCACATCACTTAATCAACCTTTGTAGCACAAATACTCTAGTGTAAACAATTCTCTAGATAATAAGTAGTCATTTTTTTTTCCTTCTCCCTGGAGGGGTATTTTGCTTTTGTTATTTAGGCAACTGTACCAACTTTTAAAGTGCAGAAACATTGAAACTTGGCTTCAAATGTAGTCATTCCTGTAAAATTGTCATGGTAAACCTACCCATGCTGTCTGTGTTGCCTCAATAAAATGCATCTAAAATAATGCTTTTGTGAGTGGGGAAAACATCTGCAAATCATTCTAGAAGAGGACTCAGAGGATTCAAGTGGAGACTTTAGGAATGGTCTCCCCAAACAAATTATTCTCCTGAGCTGAGAATTTTACTGCCTCTTAAAGTGATTTTTTACTTCTGATCACCTTCCTTAAGCATATGGAGTCTGTCTTTCCTTAACTTGTTGTTTTCTGTCTTGAGTCCCTGCTGTGAAAGGTCTAAAATAACAGCAGCTCCAAATGAGAAGGCATCTTTAAGACCTGTATTGAGAGACTTTGTAGGACAAAGCTCCAGTGACATCACTCCCCCAAATTTTTCATCTGAAGCTATTTGAGTAGTCATTTCCTTGTTGGTGGTTTGTTTGGTTTTGGTTTTTAAACTCTTCCTTCCTACCACCAGCACCTTTCTCCTCGCTTCTGCACACTTACTCTCATAAAATCAAGGAGCAGCTCTATACTGTGGTGATCTGTTTACCCACTGTTTTTCCTATCCCACATTGTTCCCCCCTGGTTTTCCCTTGCCCCTAGCCCTGGCCACTCCCTCGGGCTCTCCCTACTGGTTCCTGTACCCCAGCTCCGCCCATGTACCACCCCTGAGCCCCTGAGAAACCTCCCCTGTGCCGGGATTACGAGGTCTCTCTGCCTCTGGGGATCGCTGGGACGAGATGTAAGATTAGACATTCTCTGAAACCGTCATGGAGGGACCCTTCTCGCCTCCTTTGCCATCACTGGTTGTAGCGCTGACAGCTGCTGGAGCAAAACTGCGGAGCCGTCCGAAATGGACTACGGGAGGGCGATAATGGTCACACTGCCCTAAGCAGCTCCGCTGAGCTCTCAGGGAAAGCTGCAGCTTGCTGAACTAAACCTAGCACTACAACACTATACCTCAGATATTTTCCAGACTCCTTTCTAACTAGATGTGCAAAAGTCTTTCTAACAGCTGGACAGAATGATGAAAGATAAATAGCTTCCATATGGAGACTTTAGGTATTGTGTAAGCATCTGTAGTATTTTTTCCTTCTCTCAGGCTGTCATCTCATCCCACTAGATCCTTTACCACTTCCATGGCTTTCTTGAGGCATATTGGCTTCAGCCTGTAGGTGCTGTGGCATATTTTTATACACATTAATAAGATGATACGTGGCCATGCTATTATTAAATTTTATGTTTGTTAGATAAATATTATGAGAACATCACTGCTTCTGTGCCTAATACAAATATCTGGATATCCATTTTGCCGTCAGTAATAAGATTACCTTTGGGGGTGGTTTCTCTTACCCAGCTGTGGGACTTTAACACTACTGGAATAGTTGGACTTGATGATTTTAGAGGTCTTTTCCAACCTGGATGATTCCGTAATTCTGTTCTATACTTACTGCTAAAAATAGGGGTTTCTGTTTACTATGACATCGGTGGGTACCTTTTTCTTTGATACCTATGCTAAATTTATAACTCTGTCTTAAAACACGCTGAAATTTGCACGAGGCACTTCTGAAAGCTTTGCTAGAGCTCAGTTTAGTTTGACCAAGAGAATGGATAATACTTACTTGGATTTTTCTTTACATGTATCTTAGTGGGTGCCATTCTGATTTCTCTCATCAAAGTACTGCATTTAAAATGGATTCCCATCCCATGTAGGAAGCTCTGATCTCACTAGGGAATTTTAGCTATTTTAATAAAGCCATTTTTTTTCCAGGGTGGATTTCTAATTGTGTAATGGCTCATAAATTGTCTTTTCTTAAGTAATGTTTATTTAGCAGCAAAGAAAATGGAGTAAGAATAATTGTTAAATGGTGAGTATCTGTGCCTGTGAGTTTGCCAAAAGGGGAGAGGCAGAAGAAGCATAAGGGTGTGAAAGCTAGTATATGCCTTCAGGCAGTTTTTTTAGTCTAACTGTGTAGGTTTCAGATGGTCTAGGTTTTTGTCTCACGGTTTTCTGTTATTCCAGTGGGTTAAAATTGTTCTAGCCCAGATTGTTTTGCTCCTAGAAAAGTGAATGTACTCATTGTGCTAGATGTAATCAGCACAGGGAAAAGTATCTGGAAAAAGGAATTACTCATGCTGGTAGTCCCATTTTTACTTGATTAAACTGGTTCTGAAACTGGCACAATGCAGCAAAGGATTCTGTGTGTTGTGGCAACAGAAGGTGACAGGAGTGTTGCTCTGCTGTACTAAGGCTGCTTCTTGAGCTCATCCCTGGCTTCTTGCAGGTCCCACATCCTCATAATCTGAGCAGAGGGTTTGTGGCAAAAGGGTGTGATAAAGGCCTTGAGCTAACGTGAAGCCAAACTCTGTCAGTGTACGTGGTCTTCTGGAACTCAGTGTCAGATAAGGATGGATGTAGCTGCAGTGTTGACAGACATGAGGGGTGGCAGGACACTGCCAAGATGAACACAGGTTCTCTGTGTAAGATGCTAGTTGTTACACACTCTTCACTAAATCTGGATTTGAAATTCCTCCAGCTGAATGCCTGTAAGGGTCTCCTGAGCAGACCTTTCATACTGGTCTATCTCCTGACAATGGCAGTGTGTCCTGACAGAGACTCCTTTAATTCCTGCCTGCACTGAAGTGCAAAACTATCCTGCAGTAGTTGAATACATAGATATTTACCTAAGGGTTACTGAAAAGTCCCAGTGTGGCACTGCTGGGAACTGGTGCATTTTCTATAGAGTGTGAACAGTGTCAGTACCAACTTCTTTGCTTCCTCTGTAGGAATGCCCTTGTTTTAGAGGTCTTGTTTAGATCAGCCCTCCAGATGGATCAGTCATCAGCCTGTTGAAGTTTCCATCGAGATAGGGAATTTCCTGACTGCTATTGTCACACCTATGTTCTTGTCCTGGCCTTTGTAACAGCTTGAGAGTGACTGAATTGGGCCTGAATAATTTACTTTGCTTCTTCTACCTCACAGAACAGCTTAGTGGTGTTTTTCTTCAAATAGGTGCTTATCTAACTCATGTATAAGGAGGAAGTTTCTTAAAGATCGTGTTTGTGTTGTGGCATGGAAGTCAAGTTTATAAATATTTCAACAGACACCTCCTTTGATGCTGTGCTGGTGGATGTGGCAAAGTTGGCCTATGGTTGCTATATGTGAAGCCTGAGGGAGGAAATCTTGTTTCTCAGGAAGGGTGAGAAAGAAATTGGATGAGGTGTGACTCCAGGTAAATGGAATAGCTTTTGGTAAGGAGAACACTAGCATCAAATGTTCATATAGATTAAGTTAAGACATGTTAGGAAAAGCAGTGACATCTTTAAGGTGGTTTATGTCAAACCTCTGTAAAAACACACAATGAACCCAGCTACGTATGGTATGTATGGTATCACCTTTGACTGTCAGTTGCTTGCTGTCTATCCTGGGCACAATTCATATGTATAAATGTGCCAAAGTGCTAAATCCTGTGGTGACCTAAAAGCCAAGCTGTGAGATCTATCAGGATGCAGAATGTGTTTTTGGTAGCTTTTTCCCTCCAATGTTGTGCCTGGAGGTCGTAACACTTAGTATTTTGTTCGTTCCATATGTAAATCAAAAGGCCAAAGAGTAAAATAGGAGATACTGCCTGTCTCAAGGGGTCAGAAAACCTTTCCATGTTTGTCAAAATAACTGGCTTGCAGACTGGGCATCCTAGATAACTCTCTGGTTAAGTTGTGAAATGCTATTTTTCAAATACTGACTTCCACTTCTATGGCTCCTTTGGAGTATGAATTGTTGTGGTATATTTGAGGGGCATTTTTTGGTCTGAAATAAAATACAGCCAACATAATGAAGTAGTTATTTGTAGTGAATATTATCTGCATGGCTGAAAGGTATCAGATTAAGGCCTGAAGTTGCAGTTTACTTTTCTTTTTGAAGCTTGCTGCTTTGGTCTTTCACCCATATCCTGTGCGATTTCAGCTCTCAGGATGCTTTCAGAATCCAAGAACTTGCCATATAGCAGCTGTGCTTTCCTCCTTTGTGTCGTGGCATCAAAAATTTCAGTTTTAGTTTCATTATTGCTATATTGGCCTCTTCAGAAGGAATAAGCAGTGGTGTAGGTGCTCAATTGCTGAAATTAGTTCATTAATTTCCACCTAAAGATTAAATGGAGGTGAACGTCCATGTTTCCCAGGAGCACAAGATAATTTGGTCAATAGCCAGAGGGTTTGGCTAATAACTGAGCTTGTGGTGAACAGAAATAAACTATTGCAAGACGCCTTAGAGCTATGGAAGCTATAAAGCCAAAATTTCTGTTAGGTTTTCCTGCTGGATCATCAAATTCCCCTGAAGTGAAAACTGTTGCTCTTGAGACCCATCAGGAGAACTATGAATTAAGGTCTATATTTACTGCATGTCTCTGATGCAGGATTTTGAGAAATGGAAAGTATTAGCATTGTATTCATTACTACAATAGGAAAACAGTGAAAATATTCAGACAAAGCATGAAAAAAAAACCTGGGAGAAACTTGGTTTCAGCCATGGGTTTTCAGAAGTTGGTCATGGATGATAAAAAAATTCTTTAGCATATCAAACTGCGTTCTTGGCAACTGTTGGTCTTGAGAAATTCTGAATTTTCAAACAGTGCTGAAGATGCATCTGAGACCAACACTTCCTTTGAAGGGTCTCAGCTTCCTATGACTGTTGGAAGAAACCAAATATTTGGTTTCAGTAGCTTTAGTGCACTTTCTTCTGTGTGCACCAAGCACAGTCCCAGTTCCCTGAGCTGTAATTTGCTGGCAGCAACACTTTGATGTTTCCTCAGAAGAGGTAAGGAAAAGTTTGCCTAAAACTCACTTTTGTTCCTGGCAGACAGCAATGCAAATATCTGAGTATTTTACTTCCTGTCAAAAAATGTGGGCTGAATTGCAATAAATGAAGTCTGTATATCGTATCATAAAAAGAACAGCAGGAATTTTTGGCTCTTGGCACAAAGCCATGCAAAAGGCACCTGAATCTTTCTTTTACTTTAACTGCACTCATTCCATACCACTTGTTCAAGATAAACTCCCCATTTTTTTGTTATTGGCCAAAAGTCTATCATTTGGTTTTCAAATTATGATTTATTGCCAAGCTCCTCTATTTATCTTTCAGTCTTATTTTCTTCAGTTATGCAGTAAACTTTTCATTACAACTCTCATTGAAAGTTTTCTGCTCGACTTTTGTCCTGGGTATCTGTGTGGAAGAACCCATGATAAATATTTTATGTAGTGTCTAGCACTGTGGTGCATTATCCATGTCATGTGCCTTACTCATTTCAGAAAGCCCACCTTTTCATTTGACTGTAATTCACATTTTCTAATATAGATTTTAATTTCATCATAGAAGTCCTTCATTTCCCAGGTATGCAGTTTGCTTGGCTTCTCTTCTCGGGTTATTCTCTGCTCACCCCAGTGTGGTTGAGGGTGGAAAAGAGCAATAGCCTCAGAATGTGGATGTGAGCTAGACTACCTGTTTTCTTAGTTATAAAGATAATTCTGATTGCTTTGGATATCTCTAGTATGTTTTAGCTTGTATCAATATAGACTCCAAAACACCAACTATAATGAAGTCCAAATCTAATGTACCATAGAAAATATTTTAATTACCTTTACCTAAGATTTCATCCTTCAGTTCCACACTGTTATCTGCTGAGGTTTTGTGGTAACTGGCTTCCTATTCTTCCCTCCCCTGCCTCTCACCTATCTTAATTTACAGAGAAATATTTTTTACCTTTATCTTTGTAAAATTTCCCTATCCATTGTCTAAATATACTTTGGTTTTCCTTTTAAGATAATGCCCTAATATATAAACTACTTTAAAAAAAAATATTCCTGCCACCATCTATTACATTAACTCCATCTTTACCTGTAGATATGTGCATATATGTGCATCTGTTCCCACCTGCACAAGATCAGATTGATGTTGTAAATCAGCAGACCTACATATCAGCTCTGGAGACAGGAGTGTCATTAGTTCAGGAGATTCAATTCTACAGCCTAAATGATGTTATGATTTCCATAAAGCTTTTGAAAATAATTATAAAACTGTACTCTGATGTATTTTTCTTTCCCAAGATAATGAATGACCTTGTTTTATAATGACTGTTCTGATAAAGGATGTATTGTAAGTAATGCAGATAAATAAGCCATTTGATAGTGGGATGTGGGCTGCTGGTCAGTTAACTTTAGAAGTTGTAATGTTTTGTTTACATTAGTTGGAATAACCTAGATCTGGGATATAATATAATTTTCCTCTCAAAGCTTTGACATTTTGGAGCTTTGGGGACACTCTGTGTGCTGTATGTTTCCATTAGGCACAGAGCAGGAATATTTTTATGTCAGTTTCTCTTTATTTTTAGGAGATGAGACAATGGAAGTAGTAATAATATGTGGAAGAAGGCCAGGTGACAAGAATAAAAGCCAGGGTCATGACAGAGTGTACCAGTTTGAAGCAGTAGCTAAATGTCATGTTTGGGACTAAACTACCCTCTTAACACTCCAGTAAGGAACAATGAACCCAATGAGAAAAGGACATGTTTTCTGAACCCCTCACCCCCAGCTGGCTCTTAGCTCACTTACACAAATTATCAGCTTCAGAAAATGCTTTTTAACTTGATGTCAGTGCCCGTTTTCCAGGTTCCTAACCAAACTGGAGAAAGATTACATGTGGTACCCCAAGGCTTTTTGCTAGTCTGGGAGTTTCTGGTTATTTGAATTTATCTGTTCTTTGTCCTGCTCACTTAGAGAAAGGTTCGTTCCTTCAGAGGGAAAACAACCGCCAGTGTAGGGGGATGAGGTGGCCAGCAGAAAAAATTCTCGTGCTTCTGTGTGGACACTTCGAAAGGCTGTCTATGTTTCCAGCTAAAAAAAAATCATGAGCTGAGTTCACGTTTAGATTTTCCTGAACCATAATGTGGTGCTGTTGTGATCTCTTCCTAATTTCCAACCAGTAAAATTTCTCCTGTTGTCTCTGTCCTCATCAGTGTGAACCATGATTTGTTTGGCTGCAGTTTGAAGATACTGAATTGGTGATTTTTCTTATACGTGTATCCTTCCTTCTGAGCCTTTACATTTGCATTCATTCTTAAACTGTTTCTTCCTAATTAAATCAGACCTATTCAAACTCTGAAGGAGAAGAGCAAAGGTCAAAAAATGTCAGACACCCTTAACAACCTCTATTAAATCTTGATAAACTGAAGGTGCTCTCACTTTCAGTCCAGAAATGGCATCTTAGATTGTAATAATTGATATGACCTCCAAATAGTTACATATTATCAAGAATTCCACTGAGCAAAAGAGGAAAGAATGGGATAAATGCGCTTAACAGAAATTGCTCCTTAGCCCAAGTCCCCATACAGCACTGGGAAGAGAAATATTTTATCACTCTGTGCAGATTTCAATGTAAAGAGTGGTAGAAATGAAGTCCACCAAATTTGCCAGATTTTCTCTGGGATTTATTTTTAAGCTGGAGAGAGAAAGCAAAAAGCACTGTGCTGCATTCAGTCAACATACCAAAATTGTGCTCTGTGTGTATGGAAGGGTTTGGTACTCTGTGAGGGGTGTCAAGCTGCTTGGGCCTGAAACGCAGCTAGTAGGAAACTCAGAGACTTCATTTAGTTTTAATTGGCATAGGCTGTCCTGTGTGTTAAAAACAGCAAGTTAGGCACATGGAAGGCTCTTGCATCAACATTTGGTATGGATACTTTCCTGGCAAGTCTGAGATTTGGGGTTCAAGTTGCTTTATAATTTAATATTTAGAGAGGGGAAGATCTTGCCTCTGGAAGCGGTGCCTGTGCCCATAAGGAACACAGAAGAATGGATAGAGTCTTCTGGCTGCTGGAACTTGAGGATGTACTTCAGTCAGGAATGCAATAAATAATCTGATTCTCTTTCTTTTACCCTCATTTCCTCAAGTCCTAAGGTATTTAGTGAGTTGGGGTAGAAGAGCATTTACACCTCCTGCTCTGTGACTGGGAGCATTCCCAGCTTCACTGACAGCTCCTATTGCTGGATGTCACTAGAAGCAGCAGAATTTGCAGGATTGCAGGATCAGAATAAGTCTCTAAACCCAAGTAAGGTGATTGCCATGTATGCATGAGCAGAGGCTCCAAGGCCCAGCCAGCTGAGTGAGAGCCCAAGAACGCCTTCCTTTGAGAGCACAAGAACTCATTTCATTTCCAAAACACACCCATAATAAACTCATATTTTCATTGTTTAACATGTTAATGACTGATGAGAACATGGAAATGACATAAGCAACACTGTGCTTGACAAACTCTAGTCTGCAAAATGAAGACCAAACACAAGTTATGGTTTGAAGCTGATAAGAGGTTTAGAAATTGAGACTTAAGGGACTTCTTTTTTGTTCTGTTTGGGTTTTTTTTTTCCTGGGATTTGACTAATAGACACTTTTACAGAGTTAGAATTATATTTCAATGATGTGAGTAGTGAAAATACAGAACTTAGATCATTTAGGCTTCAGAAAACAGCGGAACAAATGTTTCTGAAACAACTAATTTGCTCTCCAGATCTTTGAAGCTACAACATGGCACTAAGGCAGTAAATTCTTCGTGATTCTCAAGACTAGCAGGAAGAGTTAAAACATCTCTAGTGAATTCAGAAAGAGTGGTGATAAATTCAGGTGGCTTGTGGTACTTGTATCAACACCCTCCTTGGTGTTTCTACTAGATGGCGGTGATCTGGAGGAATCCCTAGGAATGTGCTAAAGTACCCAGATACTGGAATCTTCTTCCACTTGAAGTAGTAACAGCAGAGAAAGGAAAGACTGAATACATCTAAAAAAAAAATTTTTAGCCCAAGCAGTCAGTGAGGTGTGAGAATGATTGGAGTAAAATAAAAATGTTTTCTGACAGGAAGGAATGGATTGGTTATGTGCAGAAGTAAATCAGCTGCATAGAAGTTGAGTATATGTTGAGAATCAGCTACGTGGAAAGCAGCACTCCCTAAATGACCTTTAGATCCTCATAGCTAAAGGTTCATCAGTTTGAAATTACTGTCTTGGATGAAAATGGCAAACTTAGCATGAGCCTCTGAAAATATAAGAGTATTTAAAAGTAGCTTTCTGAGCACTTGGATAGAGGGCTGTTAGTAAAGACAAAACCAGCTTGATAAAGGAGAAATGAAGCTGCCTCATCCAAGCATGTATAATAGCTATTGCCATTCAATACGGCTGAAAGGTTTTTCCTGCAGCTAATGGAAAATTCCGCTTCTAGAGTGTCACTAATTTTGATAGAGATTTCAGTGTCTTCAGTTGTCTCACACTGAAATGGGATGTGCAAATATTCTTTCATGGTCTCTTGTTTTCTTGTGTGTTAAATCCAAAATTACTGACCCTTGGTGCTAGGACCATGTTGCTGATAGTTGCTTAAAAGGTTGCCTGTGGAAAACCTAATTTCTATCTTGACTTCAGAGTCCCATCATGTAATTTAATGTCTTTTCCTCATATCGACATCCTTGGGAAAAGTAATCTTCATTCTGGGACCCTAGATTTTTTTAGTTAAAAGCAAACAAAAAGTCTAAATGAAAGCTACACAACTTATTGCCTTTTCTATTCTTCTCATCCTGCATTTTATGTAACATTTTCTTATATTCCATTTGGTTGTAAATGGGATTTTAGGTGCCATGTAGTAGTAACTGGCTAAGGCTCATTTGCACATGTGATTTCCACCCTTGTGTCTGAGGGTCCACTGAAATCAATAAAATTTCAGAAGTATTAGGAACTTTAATACTCTTAATCTGGACCTAAGTGTTCATGCGTTAAGAAGGACAACAAAGTCCAAATATTTATTACAGGGTGTCAAAACATGAATGTTGTGGGGTGCTTAGAACCAGTGTAACCTCCTCGAAGCCACTGGCATGATTCTAACTTTCATGTGGCTTATTACCCAATACTTGCAAAGACAGGGCTATGTCAATCAACTTCCAACCCCTTTTTAATACTTCTATTTGAACTCTGCACTATGGAGAAGTGTGGGGTTTATTTTAAATTTTTGACTCAATTATCTTTTATTTGTGCACTTCAGATACAGCATTAATATGAAATGCTTGTTACTTCATGCGTGCTGAGCACACTCTTAGATTATTGCATGCATTGTAAAGTTCAGTATTGTTGAGAAGCTCTGCTCCACTTGCTTTTTTACTTTAACCAAAAAGCAGAGCTAACTCAATCAAGAGCTGTTTCCTAAATTAAAAAAGACAATGCACAAGATTCATCTTTCTCTGGAGTCTGGAGTGGGATTCCTGGAAACGTTAGACCAATTATTTCTTAGTGACTTAAGAACAGAAACTGTGGGCAGCATCATTTAGCTCTTAGCCTTTTCTATTCAGAAGTTTTATGCAAGTTCTCAACTCAGGCTGTGAGTATAAAGAACCAGCACAGGTGTGATGTATTCTGGAGCACAATGATCAAAGCTTTAGTTAGACATGGAACTGCTAAGAGTAGGAACAAGGTGACTTTTTTGCCTCCTGCTAAGTAGAGGAGCTCTGCATAGGGGCAGCTGAGGGGGAACCAGAGAAGCTCAAAATAATCAGTGCCCCATAAATATCTTACAGTGACCCTTGTTGCAAAACAAGTATCATATCTGTTCCTGCTGCAGGGTGTGACTTCATTGCCCCAGTTTCGTTGATGTATTTATTATCTGCTTTTAAACAAGACCTAATGGCTTTTCTGGATCTTCCTCTACCTGTTTTTTTTTTTTTTTTTTTTTTCCTTTGCCTGCTTTTCTAGACCAGGATGCAGACTGGTTGTCTGTTTTACATGCTGCAGGGGACAGTGCTGCCATTGCTCATTGGTAAGCATTTTTGTCCATAATTCTCTTGATGACAGTTTTCTTTGTTAGGGGTCTCAATGAGGGGTAAGCCTATTATAGGAGGTGAATGTAAACTTACCTTGTGATGTAGCAAGAATCTGATAGTCCTGTCAGCTGCAAGGATTGTAAAGTCACCAAGGAGTGCTGTTTTCTTTGCTTCTGAAGAAAACTGCTTTCACATCCTTCTGAAGTGCCAGAGACCTTGTGTTAAAGCAAAGTATGTTCTGCAGCTTGCATGAGTTGCATGCATTCACAAGTTTTTAAATGTGCACTTAATCTGCACAATAAATATTGAAGTTCCTCATAACTGGGTTACTGGGTTTTAAATTGCACGTCTCAAAATTGCAAACTGGTTCTTTAGATAACTGCACTTTTATTGTCTTGTTATGCAAAGAAAAAGATAGCAAGATTTGTTATTTGCCCCTGTCTAGGAAGTCTGTGAGTTGATGGGCTTGATATCCCTGATTTTGTTCAGACAGTTCTCTTGCAATTCAAATAATTACATTGCCCAATAAAACCAGAGAGAAAAACAATTTTCAGAAACAACAATCTGAGTCGGCCAAAGGGTAACTACTTTCATTATACACAGGGGAAACATGAAACCTGCTTGTATTCTAGGAAAAGAAAGGGATCAGAGTATTCTGTCATATAGATGTAATACTAAGAAAACAAACCTGGCCTCAGTTTTCTTAGAGGTCAGCGCAGGATTTTTCCTGCATAAATGTAATGAATGAGACTCTACATAGTCACAAAAAAGGATTTAATATTTGTCAGTATGTTCTAGAGGCAAAGAGGGAAAGCTTCTTAGTATTGAGGATAGTAAGATATGCTGTTCATCCTGTGTTGTACTGGGATGAATGCCATCTGCTTGTCTGCAAGGAAATTTGAGAACTAGTGTTTCAGATTTGGCAATGGAGTAAACCTCAGTTTTCCACAGTCTAGAGCCAAAGTCACCTGGGTCTAGTTTGTTTGGAGACTTAACCTGCTCTACCTCTTGAAACAGGCCTCTCCAAAGTTTTAATTGTCATGGCGAGAGGTTTTTTCCTGCAAAGTGGCAGCTGAGAAAAACACCAGACTTCTTTGCAGCAGATCTAATATTGGTGTACTCTTTGATGGATTATTTGTGAATGGTAACCTTAAGAAATCAGGAGGAATTATCCTTCATTGTCAGCATGATCATCATGGTGTCAGTGATTGTTCTTGGAAATATCCCACATGGGTTGACCTGACAACTATACACGGTGTGGTGCAGTTCTTGCTTCAAAGACGTTACATTTCTGATTAATGACATTGTACAGGTTTTGGGAGGAAAAAAGCTATGTGATTGTGGCCATGTTTTCTTCTGTGATAGCTCTATGCATAAAGTAGCCTTCTATCTTCCTGACTGCTCCAAGTAGGAATGACATGTTCACAACTGAAGACCATTAAGAAAGAAAACTAGCAGAAGGACAGAGTAATGAGGTTGGGGATGACATAATTGATGCAATGATGAAAGGAAATGATTTTGGTAGCTGGTGTTTCCGGCAGCATTGACAAGTGGGTGTAAAGTTACAATGATGATGTAGTTTTAATATCTTGGCAACAGCTCTGGCAGGCTGGCCTAAAGGGGTATGCAGAAAGGGGTCCCTCGAAGTGGAAAAGGGAAGCAAAAAATGTTTGCAATTTGACTGGAAGGATTCTTTCAGTTTCAGCTGACCCTGGAGGTAGAGTCAGAAAAGACAGATCACTGAGGTTGGAAAAGACTTCCAAGATCTCGGAGACCAACCTTTGACCAAACGCCACCACACCAACTAAACCATGGCACTAAGTGCTATGTCCAGTCATTTCTTGAACCCTTGCAGGGATGGTGACTCCACTTCCCTGGGCAGCCCATTCCAATGTCTGTCCAGCCCTTCAGTAAAGAAGTTCTTCCTAATGTCCAACCTGAAGCTCTCCTGTCACAGCAGGAGGCCATTTCCTCTTGTCCTGTCACTGGTTGCCTGGGAGAAGAGCCCAAGCCCCACCTGGCTACACCATCCTTTCAGGTACTTGTGGAGAGTGATAAGGTCACCCCTGAGCCTCCTTTTCTCCTGGCTAAACAACCCCAGATCCCTCATCTGCTCCTTATATGACTCACAAGAAGTGGGACTATACAGAGAGAGATAAATAGCTCAGTAGAAGTGAGGTACATTTGCAACTCCTTGGCACGCACTGCACAATGGCTGCAGAGGGACTTGGACAGCAGACTTAAAGGGAGGTATTTGGCAGAGGGGAAGAGGCTGGACCCTCATTCCATACCCAGGGGAGACAGTCTGGGCGACCTAGATTTGACTGATCTGAACACAAAAAGAGCCAAACATTCCAGTGTCGGATTCTCCCCTTCATTTTTTAAAATGAAATTACAGGCATTGAACCCAGCAGCTGAATGAGTTTCTTTGTAGATAGAAGGAAAAATCTGTAGTCTGAAAAAAAACCATTATACGTGACATCTTTGACAGAGGGCTCATGAAATCACAGGGAACATGAACAGAATATAGCACTTGGGTTATCCTGTCAGCCCACCTTCATTTTGTTACCACTAACTGCCTTATTCCTGGCCAGCCACTATGCAGAATCACAAAAAACCCCCAACAAAAAACTCCATATAAAGATTTTCTGCTAGGTGAACTTTGTATAGAAAAGCCTAGAAATATCACACTTGATTACCTGAAACTGCTTATGCTGCCTGCAGCTGAAGAGAGTGGCTGTCATCTTGCAGCATGTGATTTGAGGTAGGATTAGATCTGCTGTAGATCAGCAGCCACTAGGCTGACCGTAATTCCATAGTATGTGGATGTTACAATGGTGAATTGCCACATGCTTGGCAGTCCTGGGCAGTGGTAATGGATCTGCCTGGAATACAATCATCTTGTGGTTAGATCGGTTTCCTCAGAAGAAAACTAAATAGAGGGTGAGAGTAACAGAAAACTGCCTTTGAAATAACCTCTGACAGTCTGCGGATTTCTGTGACATCCTTATGTTCCCACTGCACAATAAAGGATGTACTTTATAGTTATTAATGTGGGAGGAACTATTGTTAAGGGTTTTAGCTCTTGTTCTGTGATGCAGCAGATGCTTAAGGTGCGGGTATCTGTATATTGTTTGTTCCCACTTCTCTGGCATCAGGAAATGCTGCTATCATGCTCCTGGGGAGAGCTGGGCCAGGAGATGTGGAGGAACAGGAAATCTCAAGTGTGGCAAGAGCCCAGCTGCAGTCCCTGGCTGGAGAGGGTCCAGCACACATGCAAGGCACTGCTTCCCTGCGGTATTTCTGGTTGCCATACACTGAGCACTCTCTCCTGCAGAATTTCTGCAAAATGTCTTAGGCAACAGAGGGGTCTACTTCTTGCTCCAGGCTCTTCTCCCAAGAAGAAGAATAACATGTTCAAGATACCACCATCCTTCCTTTAAATGCAAATCAAGGTGGTTAATGTAGTTGCATAGAAGATGTCCACCTAGTTAATCAGACATCAAGGTGTTGATCAAGTGAAGCATTTTCTAGGAACTTGGCTTTGAGATGAAATAGATAATTGTAGCTGACCTTCAAGCAGGAAAAAAAATGGTAATGCTCTCCAAATTAGTACCACATATTGGTCTCCTTTTAGGGATCAAGTAGCAGCCTCAAGTTATTACAAAGATGATGGACTTGACTAACAATTGATCAGTGCATTCCTTCAGTTAGTCACCTGTAAGACTCTGTGGGGAAGCATCGACAATTTCCTATTACTTCTACTTTGCATGACCTAATAATAACCTGACCAGTTCTCCTTAGCCTCCCCATCAGTAGAAGTCATAACCTGTGTCCTCTTGGACAGGTAAGTTGTGATGAAGATACACCAAATCACTTGTAATAACGCTAACATCCATTATTGATTTTTTGTTTTCCATTGATTCATGGATACACTTTTGCATAGGAAATCTCAGCAGAAGAAAAAAAAGATGGTTTGCACAGAGTAACTCTCAGGTTTCACTTGAATTTGAAAACTGAAATTGGGAAACCCTGATGCCACCAACTGGCTGGAAATATGTTGGTGATGCTTTTCAGACAAGAGTGCAGTAGCTTTGAATCTTTGAACTAAGGAGCACAGGTAAGTCAAAGGAAATACTGAAAATTTCGAGTAGACTGGACTCAGTGTTTCCTTACTAGACTCACTTAAGAATACGCTATAAGCTATTGATCTGAGGCACCTCTAGCATTTTAATAATAGCAACTGTGGGCAATATAAAAAAGCATTGTTTAATATTTTTTAAATATTAGTCTCTCTCCTTGGACATATTACTGATGATATCTAAAATATTTACTTAAGTGAATAGCATGAATACTTTTTACTGGAAAAAAATCTAGTACAGTAAATCCCTGTATGTGAAACTTAGTGGATAATCTGACAGAGGAGAAAACCCACTGCATGATTTTTCAAAACATCTTTGCATTCAAGTCAGTCAAATTCAGGTGAATACATCTGTCAACATTTGGTCTTGGTCATCTTTTCTCTTACTTCATTATTTCCTGGGCTCAAGCCCTGACAATATTTAAAGTGGAAAGGGCAGCTAGAGATTTCTGGTCAGTTATGAAGAACAAGATGACCCTGCCAAATGTAATACCTGGCTAATTCTTTTTTTTTCCAAGGCTAGCTGGGAGCTTAAATGTCTCTCTTACTTCATAAGTCGTCTGATGAAAAGAAGCCTTTCCTCACCAGGACAGAAATAGTTGTACCTAATAGTCCAGATATAGAAAAAGTCCTTCCACCCACTATGTCATTACGTGTAGGTATGCTAAGAAGGTGAATATACTATAAAAAGTCCACTTTTGAGGAACTCTGCATAATAGTCTGCTTTAAGTCAAAATTCAGAGAAATCTGACAGGCTATAAAGTACAATTAAAACTGAGTACCTCAGTAATAAGGAGCCACAAAGCATGCATAATCATGAGATAAATGACCTCAATGGACAGATGATGATGAGCCAAGGAGAAGACAAGGTCAATTATCAGAACTTCTAATTTTAATGCTATAATTAATAATGAATATTTCAACAAAGAATGTTTAAAGAATAATTGTATTCTGGTATTAAAACCTGTTAAACGTTAAACTTATGCAATTTATGCAAATGAATCTGATAAGAAGAGACAATTAAGGTTTATAATTAACAGATAAATACAAATGATCCAGTGATGAAGGTCTTGGTTTCTCCTCTGTCTTATGAGACAATGTAATTGATTTTTATAAATGCTAATTTATATGCGCTGCTAACCATTAATACATTGAAGAGATCATTTATTAAATTAAAGATGAATAGTGCTGTATGCAAAGATAGTACCTGAGTTTTCAACATCCTAAAGATGAAAAGGAAGCAGAAAAAACCCAAAGGTTTGAATGATTTTGCTTTGGTTTTTTTTTCCTGCCAAACAACTTTTGACATGCCAAGTACGAGGTATAGGAAAAAAAGTTTAATGGAGACAAACAGTCTTTGTTCATTAAGTCTTTACGTGACAGTAAGAGGGACTTTTGGCACAACTCTTGCCTTTTAACATTTGTTCTCATGGACTAGAAGTAATGTGCATTCTTATTTTGCTTTGCTGTGCTCTTTCTTTGTGTTCTTGTATGAGAAGATGGCACGTTCACCCTGGAATGAAGCTGTTTTTAGCAGGGCAGGGGGAGTTTTTCAGGACAAGTGTGCTAACTTGGCATTCTCTCACAAACAGTCACCTCCTTGTTTTCTGAGGTGTTACGTTGACTCCGTGCTTTTTTAAGTGTTTCTGACTTCTCCTTTTAAAATATATGATGGCATTTTGCCAGCTCTTGTACTAACGAGTATGTATAGTAAGTTTCTCTCCTTTCTTTCATTTGAATCTCAGTATCAGTGGGAATTTTGAACCAGCTATAAAAAGAGATGCATTTTACATTATATTTTGTATCCACCCTCAGAACAGTAGTGCTATTTAGCTTTGCAGGAGCAGCTGCAAACAATAGTTACAATTAAGTGTAGTTTTATCTTTGACAGCTCTTCCCTTCTGCTCCTTTATTTTTCAAGGGTGAGGTTGTTGGCTGAACTGCAGCAAAGCAGGTGCTTGCAAGGCAGCTCCAGGAAAGTGGCTCCCAATGGCCCAAAGAAAGTCCTAAAGGGTCAAGGAAAGGGAAATGAAGAAACTATGCTGTAGCAGATTTGATTACTGCTACAGTTAAATTTCAAACAAAAATATAAGAGATCTTTGCAATATCTAAATATAACTGCAGTCTATTTTAAAGCATGCTCAGTAATTTTTCTCCCTGCTTTTCTCCCAACTTCTGACTTCTGTCCTTGGCATTATAGTCTACTGAATTGCACTCTGTGGAACTGGCTCAGGAGGTCAGCACTACAGGAGCTTCAAAATGTATGGAGACTTTTGCAGGAATAGGCAAAATTTACACCTATTGATGCAATCAGTGGAAAATCCATGGTCTTCCACTTCCACTGGGGAGTGATGTGGTCTGCTGGATTCAGCGGGGCTTCTTGATCTAAATCCGTGCAGAATTGGACTTAAAAAGTCATGCATTTGTTTTCTGCCCCCCAGCAGCTGTGGTACAGCCCAGGGTATTCTTCTGAACTCATTTCCGGTGCTGTCATAGCCAAGTAAGGAAAAGCACGCTTATCTTGTCTTCTCACACAGATCATCTTCTGACACAGATTAGCTGTGTCAGAATTATTGCCCTCTGCTTCTAGACATCAGTATGCTTCTCCCAGTTTCTGATTTCCTTGAACAAAAAGCACTGTTGACTGTTTGTGATAGTTCTGCAGTATTTAGCATGGTACTGACACAGGCATTATAGAAAAAGTGCATCTAATTTCAGTGGTACATTGAAGAAATATCTGTTCCCTAGTTGTTGGACAAGAAACCCGAGTGGTAAGGCAGAGTTTTTTCAGTCACATGCTGATCTTCCCTCCCGTGGGAGTTCCATATTTTAGTCATATTTTAGCCCCCTCTGCAAAGTGTGGTGATGGCAAACAGTAGCCCCCCTGTTGCCAGCTCATCAAGTACATCAATACTTGGAATAAGAGAGTGGCAACATTTTACTACATTTTTTGCATTGCTTTTTAATCCTAGGTAGCCAAATACGTGGACAGAAAGCATGATTAGGAGGGAGTATTGTCAGAGTTGGACTCACTTGAAGCTCTTGGGCTTCCTAAACCCCTGGTGTGGCCAGAGCCAGCTGAAGCAAGTGTCAGATGGAGGAAGGAGGTGTCTCTGTGCTGGGTGCTGGAGCAGCCTGGCAGGTGGTGGGCTGCAGCCTTTTAGGTTCTGCCACGTTTCAGAATGGCTTTTGTTGCTGTTGCAGTGATTCAGCACTTTGCAGTGAAACCCCCTTTCACTGGGAAGTTGCAGATTGATTCTAGCAACAAGTGTCAGTAAAGGTCTAGAGAATAATTATCTTGGGAATTTTGAGCATACAGCCTTTTTTTTTTTGTTTCCCAAGTCTTTAATGAGCCTTAATATAATTAATAGATTTGTAGTGAAAAAGCTTGTTACCTTTGATTCTGGAGATGAAAGTCCAGATATTTCTGAAACATTTAATTATACAACAGATGCTTCCCTTGTATTAAGATTCAAGAATGTGGCTTTGATTAAAAAAAAAAAAAAAGGCAATTTCAGGACATTTTCTGAATGACCTACTATGTTTTCTGTTATTTCCTCTGCTCCCCCAAAAAGGTACTGGTTTATAACTACCCGTATTCAACTGTGATCACTCTTACAAACAGCCTCTAGAGCTCATAGACTCTTCTAGAGGCCGAGTACTCTCTGAAAACAATCAAGCAAAGACCAGGCTGAAGTTCCTTTCCTTCCCTAATGATACAGGTTCCAGCCACACTGAGGATGTCTTTTCCATTTCTACTTTTAATAATAATAAGGACTGTCTTTAAAATTATTCTTCCATAAAAATAAGCCTATAAGATCAAGGGCTTTTTATTTACCTGAACTGCTGTAGAGCAATATATGATTGTACACCAATAGTCATAACGAAAACATCCTAATAATTTGAAAGACATTTTCTGAACCTGTTGAATCCTTACATGTATATTGCACTTACCAGTCCTTTACATGTTTTGTCATAGATTTTAGTTACATGATGGGAATTAAAATTAGAGGTGTTTAAATTTGGAAAACATTGGCATTTTGGAATTTGTCATGTTAAGTAAAAGCAATATTTCAGAAATTTCCCGGGAAGTTGGAAATTGATTTAAATGTTTTTGGAAAACTTCTGTTTGAAATTCTGTGAGGTACTAGCAATTGTTCATGCCATTTCAGTTTTATAGTTTACATAATCCATTTGGAGAAAACATCCTCTTTCTTCATTTCAGCCACCAGGAGACACTTGCTGTATAGAAGCAATAAGGTGTTTTAGTTAATATAAAGGAAAAACTGACCAGAATAATTTGAGGAATAAAGTACAGCTGACAGCATTGAAATTGTTATAATGGGCTGTATTTTAGCCACCAAGTAAGCTGGAGGGAACTTGCAGAGGTCATTTAAGTCTGACACACTGCTCAAAGCACGGCTAACATCATGAGTAGCTCAGATTGCTCAGCCTGCACTGATCAAGCAC
This sequence comes from Corvus moneduloides, assembly GCF_009650955.1. NCBI lineage: Eukaryota > Metazoa > Chordata > Aves > Passeriformes > Corvidae > Corvus > Corvus moneduloides. Next base: position 26,100,536 of record NC_045481.1, read on the forward strand.
GAACATCTATGCAGAGGGAGATCCCACAGCCTCGCCAGGCAGCCTTTTCCAATGTGTTACTGCTTCTATTGATGTTCTTTCCACCCTTATACCCCACTGGTATTTCTCTTGTTGCAGCTTGTGACCTTTGCCTCAAGACTGTTGCTGTGCAGCTCTGTGGAGCAATCGGCTCTGTCTTCTTGAGCTGCTGTAGGTAATGGAAGCAGCTAGAGTGCTGCTTTAGCATGCCAGGAAGAAATGTCAGCTGGTAGTCCTTGAGTGCAACCAACAGGAGGGCTTCCCTAGGGTAACATTTTCAATGAGAATTTCCATTTCCAAAACAATCTTTAAATTTGAATTCTATTTAAAAAAATTATGAGAGGGAATCTCAGCATTTCTGAATTTTTCCTTGAATTAAAAATAAGGACTTTTAAACATTTTGAAAACTACTTCTTCACATGTCTGAAACCCCCAGTATTTTTCAGATTAGGTACAGACTGTTTTCTACTAAGGGTGGTAAATGGATGCAGGGCAGCTTATTGTGCCTTTTATTTATTCTTCTTTATCACCTTACCAAGGGTCTGCAGCTACAGCACAGAGCTAGACCAGCACTAGCTGGGACAAGAGCAGGATGGCTATGCCCCGATAGAGCAGTGCTTGGCCACAGTACTGATAGTTCCAGTTGTCAGCCAGGGCTAATGAGCTGGATCCAGCTCCACATTAATGCAGCTGTAATGTTTCTGGCAGCTGAGCCAGTATCTCTGTGTGGTGTGTGCTTGAGGGTGCACGTGGCCTGTTCATAGGCAGCAGAGCTGTTTGTGCAAAGAGGACACCTGAAGCTCTGTCAGAAGCTCTGTGTTCTGTACAAGGGATTCAGCTTTTGGGGGGAAGGCCAGGAATTGCTTTTTCCTGCCCAGTTGGTGGCTAGGCTTTATTCCTTTATGCATCTCCCTACCAGCTATTGTCATGCTGTTCCTCTGCTCATGCCAGGGACACGTGTGAAGAAACACACTGAGGTGAAAGTGTTGGGCTGCTCTCTGCAGGGCATTGGGGTTGACTGTGAGAGTCTGGCATTGAGGAGCGTTGAGAGGTCTGAGCCTGGACCAGAACCTGCAGGGGAAAGTTAGAGAGGGGAAAACCGTAAAATCTTTACCCAAAAGATGACTTTTGCTCAAACAGACTTTGAAGCAAGTTTTGCTGGTGTTTTCTGTGAACTTCCAAAAGGCCTTTCGCTTTCTGAATGACAGCCAGAGGTTCATTGCAAGCTAGCTATTTAAAAAGTAACATTGAGAGATGTTCCCTGTGTGGCACAGAAAAGTGAAAATATATCTACTTACATACAGGCAATAACACTTCCACAGTGAATGCTTCACTCTGGTTGGGGGAGGATCTTCAGAGCATGTTTATATTTGTGTTTCTGTCTAAGCATCGTGGTTTTGCCTGCAAAGAGATTTTGTTCTCTTTTTGGCATGAATGCACCAGGTTATTGAGCTTCAAGCAGTTTTGCTGAGCTGCAGCACAGGTTTGACTGACTCTTTCCTCCTACAGCATGGCTGTAAATCACTGTGAGATGCTACTAAAGGCACGTCAGCAGTGCAGAGGGCAAGTTCTGCATGGAGAGGGGGGAGAGGAGTTCTCTTTGATCAGTCTGGCTTCAAAACCTGAACGTGGCTTCAGCTGGGAGGCCACAGCCATGTGAAGGGGGAAGTTCAAATCCCTCCTTCCAGGGGATTGCTCTTGTAGCTGCATCATGAATGTTCAGTGTTCAGTTGTTAAAAATTTTACCTGCTGCAGCACTGCATAATTTGGGATTTCACTGGAGATCCTAAATGTCCTGTTAATTTAGGTAACAGTGAGCACAGTGCTGTTATGTTAAATTCAGAATGAAAACATGAATGGAAACACGAACCCTTGAGATCAGCATGAATCAGATGGGCAATAAAAAGAGGATTTGATTTGTTCCAAGAGATTTTATGAATTGGACTACATCTGGTGCTGATGATATAATCCAATACCTTATTAGTTTTTTCAGTGAATTAAGTAGCCAGTTTTAAAGAAATGAATGTCTAAAGAGGAACATTGCTTGTTAAGAGACTGATACCTAAGTGAGCTAATTAGTAACTTGGTAAGGATTTGACATGATTTTTTTTGTATTTAGCAGGGGACAAAAATAGGGCCAAATCCTCATATGATCTTCAGCTCCATTACAACACTTTATGTCTTAAGATTTCAAGCAGTTCTTGCATGGGCTGGTTGTTTGCTGTCAGCCAGTCAAAACTCAGGTGTATTTATTTATTTATAGTGTTTTAGCAGTCAAGAAACATCACAGTGCGGAGGCAGAACTTTTGAAAAATACTCCTAAGTTTCAGAACCTAATACACTGAAAAACCTGATTTCCTTTTCTCTCCTACAATTAGATGACCAGCAGAGATGCAGAAACATCCATCAGGAAGTTTGTAGCTCCAGTCACATCCCATAGTTACTCTCCCTGTTGTCTTTCAAACAACTGGCCTTTGCAGTGGACCAGGAAAGACAATAAGGGCAGAAGATGTGGAAGTGCAATTTTTCACTTGTGTGAAGAAACTAGGAAACGTCAAATAAATCTGACATTCAAGTACTTGTCTGTCAAACAAGTCTGACTTGTTTGTGTTTAGAAGCAGATACCTTCCCCTCTGTTCCAGCCCCACCTTCACACTGTGATATGCAGGTCTCCGAATCTTCAACGCTGTGCCGTGTTCTTATAAGGGCAGTTTCTAAAGCCTAGCACTTAATACCTTAAAATGATCGACCTTTGCACATTCTGTTCCCAGTTTCCACAAGATGTCCATTCCTTAGTTATGTGTTTGTTTTTTTTTCCTTGGCATACAACCCATTGACTTTCTTCCAGGTTGGTTTTAATTGGGTTGTTTGATAGCCAGGACTATTTAGCTTCAAGTACTTGAGCAGATTATTGGATTCTTTAAAGGTTAAAGAATCCTATTTGTTCCCTTCCACAATAGATTTAAATCTTTACTCTTCTTTATATAACCAAGAAATTGTTTTCTAAAAAGCAGTCTGTGGAAAGCATTATTAATACTCACCAGGTGCAAAGCTTGTGGTGATGGCTTTGTTCTTTTAGATATATGTAGATGCTTAAATAATTTATATTACAAATGAAAGCATCTGTACTGGCCTTTAGGTTTTCAGCTTGTCATTTTAGAATGCCTAAGAGAAATAAAAACAAGACAAGGAAATCTTTCAGTGGGAAAAGTTAGAGACCTCTCTTAATTTTGGCTCAGCACTTCCAAAAAGATTTTTTAATCAAGGAACTAACTGCTTGCTTTAACATCCCCTGCAATTCTTTTTGGAATTTTCAGGAGGGGAAGATAGTGTTCTTAAGTGGTGGTGTTAGGCCAGTGGCTTGATGCTGACATCTGTAGCAGCGTGTATTTTGCATATTCTGCAAAGTCTTGAAAGGGTGCTGAGCTCCTGCAGGGATCCAACATACATATTCCATGTGTGCTTGTCTGCAGGAGCTCAAGGCAAAAGCAGGCATTTAGGAGGAGCTAGAAGACAAGCATCTGAAGCTCCTCAGACAGCCAAGTCGAGATATTTTAATATATGAGAAGGGAATTAAATTAAAGACTGGGGGAAAAGATTTCTTTTTAAGCAAAGCATTCTAGTCCATTAGAGCAAAGGGAGTGGCTGTTTATTTTGCAGTTCTGCTTTTTTTCCCCTAAAAGTACTTTGTGCACAGGGCTCTCACTTGAGGGTAATCTTTGTCATAACTCATTAGTTCTTATCTAAAATCAAACTACTATACTTGATTTTACATGTGTAATGCCCTGCTTTTAATATTGTTACATGGTTTCATTGGTCCAGAGAGCTGGAGAGCAGGAAAGAGGAGATGGTGAGAACGGAGCTGTGTGAGTGCCTCCACACACAGGCAGAGGGAGGAGCCAAGTCAGAACTGGGGTGTCATTTTATTGCCTGTGAGATGTAGGGGTCAGTCCTGGATTATTTATTGATTATTTATTTATTTAAAAAGAAACATACTGGAAGACAGGACTGTGAATGGGCTGGAGCCATGCTTGGATGTGGAAGAAGTTTTGAAAACTGAATCTGACTTTGCTATTCATGCAGAACTGAGATATGCTTGCTGAATTGCTTGCTTGAATGCTTGCTGGCATGGCTGTGTGTAGGTACAGGCTTTGGGTCTATCTCTGCAGTCGCTGGGAACTGCCAGTGTTCTCCAGGACTTCCATATTGAAGGACTTTTACTGGAAAAGTGTGCAAATTGCATGAAATTGCTGAGATCCCATTTTTCTCATGTGCAAGACAGCACAATTACGCAGTTCACATATTAGAATATAGCTAAAAAGATATGTCTCATTAATGAGATTGTAATGGCAGTGTTTTTCTGGCTTAGGACAGAAAAAAAACAAAAAAAAAAAAAAAAAAAAAAAAAAAAAAAACAAACCGTGAGGATATAGCAATACCAAAAAGAGTCAGTATGAGAAATACCTTTTGAAAAAACTTCCTGTTTAAAAGTTGCCCATACTATTCCAAATACTACTCACTATATTGTATGTTGTTTAACAAGAAGCAGTGGGTTTTAAATTGTACTGAGAAGCAGAAACCCTTCCTTCCCTATGTATTATGTACAACGGCTTTGAATTCTAACCTGAGGAAAACCAGCCCAAGTGGTCTGGAAAGCCAGAACTTTGGTCTGCATTGCAGCTGGGAGGCACATGAAGACGTGGTAATATTTACACACAATATTATTCAATATCTAGTTATGTAACGTATTAATCAGCACTCAAATCCTTCTTACCTGTTTCTGGACTCACCTGAATGCCTCCATAGCTTATGCTTAACTAGACTTGTTTGGCTTCCTTCCTTGGCTCTAGATTTTGAGGCATCTAGAAATGAGCCCCCTTTTTGCTGGAATGCTGATCATGATGAGTTGTCACCTGAGCAAATCTGGGGAAGATTTCTAAAGTTTGCACTGTAAATGCTGCTTCTAGATGCAGCATATATTTGTAAGTGAAGATATCCTTATGCTATGGCACTGCCTGCTGGAGCCCTGTGTGTGGTTTCCAGAATGAGAACAGCACCCTAAGTAAGGAGTGGACACAGTTGCCTTGTCTGTGATCCTGGAGGAAATATGTTTGAGGTGCTCAAAAAAAAGGTAAGTTTAAAACTGAGATATGTAGGAGATGAGAGGCACCTGAGGTGGGAGTTAGGGATGCTAAAGTCCCATTTTGGGTCTCAGACTGAGAAGTCATTTTCCTGTGTTCTCTTTACAAAACCTGGGAAGCGATGTCTTTCATGAAGCATCAAATCTGCTTAGCTAACTGTTTGGAAGGTATACAGTATATAAATCTTACATTATTCTTGTGTGTTCTATAGGGGTGTTAGTACTATTTGCCATGAGCTGTTCATCCAGTCAGTGCTGCTGTTTTATGTTTTCTTCTGGTAAGTTGCTGATAGAGGCTCAGAACAAATGGCTGCTGTGCAGGGAGCTACACAACGTATGGGGGAAACAAATCTGTTCAGCCACTCCTGTAAATGCTAATGAGTTCAGCTAGATAATACTTTTGTTTTTAATTCAGACGTACTGCTATATGCTGGTTCCCTGAGCACTACTTGTACAAATTTTATCTGTCTTGGTAATAAAACAGACAGTAAAATGGGTGTTCTACTGGCTAAATTGCTACAACTGCTGCTGTACCAACTGAATTGCAGCAGGTACAAATGTGCTGGCATGGCTACTCAAGCTTTAGAACTCTCTCAGACACAGAGGCAAGGTGCCAGACAGCCAGTGTTTGCATCTACTTCTGCAGACTGTACATAAAGTACCAGATACACTCTTGTTATGTAAAATAGAAGTACAATAATGTAATTAAAAGGGTTATTGAAATTTGGCACCGAAATAATTGACCTTGGAAAACCATTACTTATCCCTCCATATATATAATTTTGAATGGAACCTGTATTGTGCCATGCTCCTCATGTGAGGCCGGGAAGTGTCATCCTCCCCCACCCCTTTGTGCTGCAAAACCTCAACATTAGAAATAAATCAGGGCAAGGCAAAGAAGACCAGAACAATTCCTAAATCTGTCTTAACATAGGCAAATTGTTTAAGTCAATGTTCCTGCTAGCTGTGAATATTTTGGTGCTTAATTGTCCAGCCAGAGATGTCTACAGTGTTGCTAACAGCAGCAGTTTGACATTCTCTTTCTTTTCCATTTCACAAAGAAAAGATTGAAGTGACTTAAATTAGCTGACTTATTTTGTGTGCATGTGTGTAAGTTTATTCTCTGAAAGATAATGTCTTTGGTCATTATAGATTGAGGATGAAATTGCCAAATTGTAATTTCAGTTTAATTAATTTTTTTTCTGTGAGATGAGAGAAATGAATTTTCACTTGCAGCTGTTCAGTGGTTTCAGCCTTTGGGCAGAAAGGGAAGCCTCTGGCTCCATTCCTGGCCAGGGCACCTAACCTCTGTTTGTCCTTGGGAGTGATGGGAGGAGGATGCACTGTGGTGGGGCTCTCCCACATGACAGGCGCTGCTTTCTGGCAAGAAAAGCTGTCAGATGTCTTGGGTGGCAGCGTTGTGGCTTCAGTAAGGGGCAGCCCTGGCCTTCTGGACTGCACACCCTCTGGTCCACTCCACTACGTGGCCACTTGAATATGTCTGTGTGTTCAACTAGAGGGTGACAAGTTTCCTCTGCGTGTGGGTGCTGGGACTGGTGCACAAAGTCAGGCATCTGCAAAGAGGAGGGCTCAGAGGAGCAAGAGGACAGGGAGCAGTGATCAGGGGAGGGGTCATGTCCACCCCTGTCAATCCAAGAGTGTGGGGTGGTTCGTGGAAGGAGAGGTGGCTTCATGGCTTCTTCACTGACCTTTTCTCTTTCTTTGAGTGCAGCTATCAGTTTCTATTGCACTATTTCAAGTGGATCTAGTATTCTCCATTTTTAATTGAAAGAAAGATTGAATTCAACCCCCCAATTTATTTAATTTTTTATTCCAGCAAGAAAAAGGGAGGCGGGGGTGTTGTGTGGTTTTTGGGTTTGTGGCTTGATACACAGCAGCTTCTCCCCACTGTCCCTCTTTCACATGCTTACTTGATGAAGTAACAAAATAATTCTCTGTACATAAATGCAAAGCATCTCCAGCTCCACTTGCTTTCAGCTGGAGTGCTCTGCACCTCTGGAGTACTGATGTGTAGGAATCCCAGCCTGCAGTGATTCTCGAATTCTTAGTGAGTGCATCTCACAGTGAGCCTTCACAGCTGTTCCTCAGTTTCCCTACCCATAAAATGAAGATAAGGTATCTTAAAGATGGAAGAGTGTTTTTGACAGCTTCAAACAGAAAGCATTCATAATAGCAGTGTTTCCTACCTTTATTTTCTTCTGCTGACTAAATCAGAGGGACTTGTTTTTGAACTCGTTACCTAACTTTGTTTCAGCAATTTTTACACTTCTCAGCCATTTTAGTCTGAGCATGGAAGAGAAAGGCATAACAACCTGTCTAAAGTACTTTCATAACCATATGAGAAATAATGTTGAAAATTATTAAAATTAAGGGCACACATTGTATACCCAGCTGCCAGGTCAAGGCCAGAGCTACAGGAAACTTTAACATAAATATTAATATAGCATGCACTTTAATTAGCTGTGCCCTTCAATCACTTGTTATTTGCCCCCTTGGTCTCCATCTTGAGCCTTCATAGAATAGGATGACCCCTACTTGTCAAGTCAGATTTCGTTCAATTTATCTAATTACTTTTGGGACCCTTTTAACACATACTCCACGGAGTGCTAAGATTGCCCAGCTCTGCCTCTCTTCCTGGACTCAAATATATAATACAGGATGCAAAATGCACATCAGAACTCCTGCTTAACATATGCACAGCCTGCTTTAAACTGCACCTCTTATTAGTGATTCCTTGCTTCCAATCAGCTGAAATAGCTGGGAGCAACTGTACTTCATTTTTCTCATGCTAATGCTTTGCCTTTTAATTTCTGTCTTTTTCCCTTCAAGGCTGTTTTTACTCCAAAGTTAATGGAAGGAGGACTGAAAAAACTGTCTGACAGCACACCGCAGAAGTGTAACCTTTAGGGAGGTGTTGGTACTGGTGCAGAGCCACTTTTGTAGATCTTGTCACACAGCAGTAATTCCGCCATCATGAGCTACAGTCACAGTCCCGTTGGTGGTCTCTTCCAGCTTGTGGTTGCCTTGCTGGTCTCAAGTAGCAGTGCACATTTCAGGTCAAAAGAAAAATATTTTTTTTTTCTTATCTGTTGGACAAATTCCTTAGGAGTAGTACACAGACCTCAAGATCTATGCAAATTGTGTGTTGAGTCTGATCTCCTATAAAGTTAAGTACTAGGGCCTTGTGTAACCTTCCGGTTTAAAACACCATTCTGTGATTTAGTCCTGGATAAAAATTGATTGGACTCATATGTTGAGTTTTAACAAGTACCATCCAAACACACCTGGCTTTTAATAGACAGTTGACAGACACACCTTTGACTATTTTCTAATCTTCCTCCTTACTAGGTTAGAGCTGTTTTTAAGATAAGCCTAGTGTGAAAGGGAGAGGTAGAGATAGTGGCAAGGTAAGTGAGTCAGATTTACCACAAGGATTAAAAAAAAGTAAACCTTGAAAGCAAGGGTGATGTGACATGCAAGATTTATTTTTTTTTAAAATCCAAAACCTCTTGTTTCTAAAAATAAAAAGTATTGGAAAGAGAACAATTTGCTTGCTATGAGGGGAAATGGGCCAGCTGCTTAACAGGACACAGCAATTCTAAACAGTCCTCCTCAGGAGGGGAAGCAGAATGTGCTACTCAGTTGAAGTTCAAGGGCAATTTATAGAGGCAGAAAATAGTATCTATTACTCCAGACAGAACATGACTAAATTAAAAAGGATTATATTTTGCATATGTGAAAAAAAAAATCAGTAGAATTACTGGAACCTGGTGGTAACCGGCTGGAAACCCATAGCTTTTTTCTGGATCATTTTGCATTTAATATTTTAAATTGTAAATTTGGAGTGTTCATCTGCATTGGGCAATATCCTTGGGATGCTGGGCTTACTTGGGCCAATGAAACCTGCGGAGGTTTCTGCAACCTGTTGCAGGCCTATGTAATTAGTAAGATTGGATATCTTCACCTCTCTGGGCATTTTGATTGCAGTCATATTTTTTACTGTAATTAAGAGGAAACTGCAATGCTTTACTACATTTATGGGTCCTTTCCTTTCCAAAAAGTTTTGCTTTTTGGCTCCTTCCCCATTTTTCTCCCAGTCACCCACCCCACACACTCACAGAGCATAACCACAAATCTCAGCACTTATTTTCTTAGCAGCTCAGGGAAGCGGTTGAGCATGCCGAAACTGAAACTCAAAGGGTACAAATTCCTGCAGGTGAGGCACAGACATTTACAAAATGTATGAACTGTGATCTAAGAAATCTCTGGCAACAAAGACATGCTCTATCAAACATGGTATTACTTGAGGTTTCTTTTGATACTTTATATTGCTTTAATGCGTTTTCTAATGTATTAGTGGAGTAGAAGAAACAGAGCAACATCTAGGAATAAACTGTCTTCAACCGTCTTTTCAGTTTCTAGTTATGCATAATGTGTTTCTGCTGTGAAGATGCTATTTTATTTTTGTGATATTTAGGTCAGTTTCTTAAGTATGAGTATTTTGCAGAGAGCATATTTGAATGTATGCATGTTTATTAAGAATGTCAACATTTCATGAACTAGTTTTGATATTACGTTCTGCATTCAGACAGTCTTGCTGGGTTTTCTAAGGGCAAATGGGGAGGTGGGAGGGGGGTGGAGGCATTATTATGTTACCTCTATGGAGAAATTATTGGATGGATGGATGGATGGTCTGCAGCTGAAATTTCTTGACATATATATGAACTGAGTAAAGATGGTCAAATGTTCTTTTAAACAAAAGAATTGTTTCCCAAGGATCTGGTTAACCTCCCCCTCCCCCATTTGTTTTCTCCAAGAACCTAGAAATATTGCTATGTTATCTTATGGTGTTTTTTGAACTTCTGTTTTGTCCTCTGTGAGTCAGTGCCTCCTCTCGTGTCTGCAGCTCTTGCTTTACTGTGGTGTGAGAGTTTCCAAGTGGAAGGTGCTGTCAGCTCAGTTAACAGGGAGGATCACAGAATGCAGACTTGTCATCTGAAAGATGAAGGGAACAAAGAAGTATTTGAATTGATCACTGAGGTAGTATTTCCACACCTCCTTTTTTTCTGTTTGCATGTGTTAATTTTCAGCCTAAAACTGAGAATATTTTTGAGGGATGGAAACTGAATGTCCAAATGCCCAATGGCAGACTCATTTATGCTCCTATCAGAGCAGTGGTGAAACCTTTGGACCTTACTGAGAGGCAGGTTTGGTAGGGTCTGATTCAGTTTATTTTGGAGGAGCTGAGTCAGGCCCTTAATTAAAAGCATTGAGAGAATTTTTAGTGCTAAGGAGACCAGTTTCCTGCAAAGAGCTTGCAATTATGCTCCAAATGTATCCTGCACGAAGGCATATTTTGCCTTTACTTCAATGTTGCAAGTCAAACCATCACATTCCAGTCACAAACAGTTTCAAAATTATCCATCCTCCTTTGCCATTTTATGGAGTGCTGCTAATACGATGGAATGGGCACAAGAAGACTTCCCTGTGCCAATTTGAACAAAAAGGTTTTGGCTGCCTTTCAGACTGAAAATAGTAGGTGCTTACATTTTTAATCACAGCATGAGCAAGAGCTCACGTACACACATACACACACACAACACACTTGCTCTGACGTGTGAATGCGGGTCTGGAGGATTGTTGTTGACAGCAGGGTCACATTCAACAGTGGCTGTCCGATTAAACAAAAGTAGGCTACAACATGGCAAACAAATTGTGCTCTGGGTTTCTGATCTATCAGGAGCCTTGCCAAAATGCCAGCTAGCTGAAAAGGAGATTTCATTGTTTCTAATGAAACATGCTGTGCTCACTTGTCTAGTGTGTGCTTTAGGAAGCAAATGCGCAGTTCCCCCTGCACTGCCGGCTCCTGCTCCTCACACATTAAACAACTGCATTAGATCTTTCCCAGCAGCTTTATGTATAGTTTAATATTTACATGTGGGGAAATAACTTCTCTATCTTACAGATGTGCTGATTTCTGTGCAATTTGCGGTTACAGAAAAGCTACACTTTTGAGAAGAGAGAAATCTAAAAAGAAGCATTGTATCCTCCTAAGTAGCCTCATTATTATCTTAAAAACAATTCCTTGCACACATAGACATAAATCTATGTGTATGGGCTTAAAGTCTTAAGATTCTTGAGTAGTATAGGATGTGTACAGAAGGTTATTGTGGGAATTTTTTTTGTTGTTGCCTAACTGCAAATGAAATAGTGGCACTTCCTGCTACCGTAATGTACAACTCCCTGCCAAGACACCTGTTGTAGACCAAAACTCTTATGCTTAATACAGTAAATGAGAATCTCGTTAATTGAAATGATTCTTATTTAACTGTGGAGTACATCAGCTAACATTAAAAAAGCATGATCAGATTTCCCTGTGGCCTCCAAGCTCAGTTGACTAATTTTTAAACTCTGAAAATTCTAGATGGGGAAGTAGATAAGGAGAAAGCATTCATGAACAGAAGATGATACCAAAAGATCTCGCAAGCAGGGTCTGTCCCTGTGTGTGTTGAACAAATGATGCTTGTGGGGCATGGTCAACAATGACTAAAGAAGGACAGCAAGAACTTTCAGAGGTTTAGTAACCATGATTTATGTGGAAATCTTGGAAGAACTGAGTCTATCTAATCTAAAGAAATGAGTAACAGCCTTAAGATAGATCCAACATGGTACGAGTGCAGAGGGGAAGGACCTGCATGTATCCCTACCTGCTGCCGCAGTTTGATTAAAACACAGCAAGGGGGTCTCATACTAAACAGTAAAGCTGCTTTTCAAGCTATGTATAGTCAACTACTGGAATGGATTCTGTGCAGTCCCTGTCACTGGAGGTTTTACACTTTTAGACTCCCATGGAGAAATGGATTGATTATTCTGGAGGAGAGAAAAGAGTATGGACTAAGCGTCCTCTTGAGAAGCTCCTGGTTGTGAACAGGGGTGTGATTTATACCTGGTGTTCATGTGACTGCCACAGCTGTTGCTACCACAGCAAAAGGATCAAAGTCAATTTGCTGTCCCAGTTGTACCATAGATGTGTTTCCACGTCAAAGAGCATCTTTAACACTTTCCTTCAGAAGAATAACAAACACTGCTCAAAGTGACAGCCTGTAGCAGATGGTAGGTTTCTAGAGGTGACTGCAGCAAAGATCAATTTCTGTCTTTAGTGGAGGGGCTTTAACAGTTACAAACAAATCAATTCCTAGTAAACATTGGAAATGTGATGTGGAAAATGTACATATCGAGGGGTCACCTTTCAGAATTGTTTCACTCCAGCAGGTGGGCATCTTTTTAAGAAACCTTCTAGTGCCTAGCTAAATTCACAGTGACAACAAAATACAACACTCTTCTAGCTATTTACTTTATTGATGCTGGCTTCAGCCGATGCTCTTGAAAACTCTTCCTGTGATTTGTTATAGGACCAGGTAGACCTTATCAGGATAATTGCAAAGCACTGTGCTATTTTGTTAAATGCAGCATGTTCTTCAGGAGTATATTTGTTTTAATAAGGCTGGAGAGATGAATACTTTGACTTTTTCTAGTGCTTTATGGTTAAGTCATGAAGTCACTGGCCTGCGATGAGACCATTTTGTCGGAATGAGCTGCTGAGACATGAAGTTGGCTTAGCAACTTTACAAGTCAGTCTCCTAAGCAGATATATTCCTCTGTGTTTTTTCTCTGGGTGAAAAAGACATCCAAAATACTTTCTGTTTCTGCAAAAGGCTGTCAGCTGTGGTTGGTTTTTTTTTTTTCCAAGGAAGAGAGGGGGGGAAAAAGAGAAAACCTTGAAAATTACTGCAAAAGAGAGGGAAATTTTTTTATTTAACAGCATGTGAAGTACCCGAAATGCTTGCTGCTTTCCCATGACACTGTATTGCATTGCTCCTAATGCTTTGTTAATGTGTTTCTTTGTCCTTTATCTTTACCCAGGTCTGAAAAGAGACAGTGTTTTAACCTTCAGGGTTGTGCAAGGCATATAAAGTTACTGTTATGCTTTTCCTGGGTTGCAAGTCAGATAGACTCTCCTGACTGATACCTATAATATAATGTAAATTAGCACTTTGCTGTAGGGGAGAAACTGATCATCCCTTTTATTCTTCTAGTAATTTGTATTAGGCTGTTGGCCCATCTTAAACCCAGATCTTAACCTTTTTCTGGACTCTCCCATTTCTACCCTCTAACCCCTACTTGTCTATTTACTGTTCTTGGATTATAAACAGTAAGGGCCTCTCTTTATTCAGTAGGTGTGGTGGCCCACTGGTTTACAGCATAGTTATATCAGCTTCCACACTGCAGCTTGGCTAAAAGCACGTGGGGACGGGAATAGGACAGGGTTCCCCGTCCGTCCTTGCCTCCCATCCCACGTGTGACTTATGCAGTAGGCTGTCAGAGTACCTGTTCCTAATGCTCCCATAGCTGGACTGCATTGCAGTCTGGACTACATACTCCACAACATACTTTAATAACACATCCTAGATTTCTGTGTAATTAGGATACGTATTTTAATACAATTTTTTTTCCTGCCTGTATGTGAGAGATACTCAGTGGCTGTATGGTTGGGATGTACTTTGGCACGTGACACAGCTCAACAGCATATCTGAAACTGGAGGTGAAAAGGAATAGCAATCATGCTACTCTTTGGCACAACTTTCTAAACTCCCTCCTAAGTGAGGGTTTAGACCACTACCTTTCTGCCTATATCAAGCAGAAAGCAATCTGCTTCTTACCTTTATTCCCTGCTGATCTTGTTTCTAAGCTGTGGCTGTTTTGGAAAATGGAAACTTCTTTACAGTGTAGAAAGACCAGACATTATATATTGTACTCTTTCTCTGTGTGTGTGCATGTAAAACTATTCAATTGTGTCGTAACTTGGAATTCTGAATAGTATTCCTTCATTAATATGTTTAGAGAGCTTATGTTTCACACTGTGTTGTAGTGTACTGCCACAGGAAGGGTTTTATTATTTATTGAATTTCTTCCTGAATAAACATAAAAATCCAACAGAGGAAGTATTAATGTTCAGATAGGCAAGTGATGTTCATAATAACTATACTCACTTCAGGTCACCATTCAGGTCACTATTTTAATGTTATTTTTTTCCTGACTTCAGGAATAAAAGATTATTTCAAGAAGCTTTTAAAATAATTTTCTTCATTTCTTTCTCTTATCACATAGGGCTAGTCTACACACAAGTTGATACCAAGAGCATTGAAAGTATTTTGGTGTTAAGTCTGCTTATGGATTGGTATTTCCACTTAACTTTGAAGTCTTGACTATCCAAAGAAAATTACTACTGATGGCCTGTGAGCAATGTATGAAGTTGAGCTGGTAATGGACATAACTGGTCTGCAAGTATAAACCAGGATAAACCATAAACCATGTTTTACTCCTTGCAGGAATTGTGGCTGAAATACAGTTAAACACAGAGATTTCTTAGTACAGACTTTAAAGCTTTGTTTTCTAACTGCAGACATTTGAGGGTGCTCTGCTTTTCCCACGAGTGTTGCCTTCTACTTCCTCTCGTGTTGTGTGAGAAGTGTAGCGGTCTCCAAAGCCCTTGGGTCTTTGCAATGCTGCACCAATGGCAGACTGGGATGGGAGGTGATGCTCTTGGCTCCACAGGCGGACATCCCACAGCTGATAAGAACCGTGTTCCCTTGAGACTGCACACACGTTGTTCGGGTGATCCATTTTCTAAGGTTGCTCTGGCAACCCAGGTATGCATGAACAAAAAATATGGTTATTTCTTGTTAGACATATTTGGTTGCCTTGGTAACAAGAGAATAATTCATCTGAAATGCAACTGGATAGGATAATTGATATATTTTGAGGGATGCCTACAGGCAATAATAGGGATTTGTCTGCCACCAACTGTTCCAGACTTCAGAAAAAATAAGGTTAGGCTCTGAAACAGGAACAAGTATGTTTTCTATGAGTCTGGATGTAAAGGTAATACTGTTCTTCCTTGTGCCTCTGAGGGATCCTTGATGGACTTCTCTGCAACTTTAGTGCAGATCAAACTGCATCTATGATTTCTTTTGAATATTTATTTTACACAATCCAAAGAGTTTAGAAAACCTCTGAAGTAATGAGCTCCCACTATTGTTTGGTTTCTTTGTTCTATGAATGAAATGCCTTGCAGCAATCTTGGAGGCTCCTGTACAGGAAATTCATATTGACACTGATGACCCATTATTACAGATACTAATGACTGACTACCAGGCCTGAAAGGCATTAAAGCCCCTGGTTGCTAAGCTGGCTCACTGTACTCCAGTCTTCATTGAAAATGTATGAATTTTGATCATCCAGTATTTGATGTTTACTTAAACGGCCTCATGTTTTCAACACCTTGTTAACTTTCTTCCAAACCCTGGGCAGGACACAGTAAGACCTACTCCCCAGTGAATGAGAGGTTAAAATCTGATCCGTGTTCATCTCCTTCTGCACAAAGGCTGACAGGGAGGGGTGTAAGAATGGCATGGGAAAACAGATGGGAAAAGTGCCTGTGGGAAGACTGAACAGATGACCCTGGGGTCCTGAGACTTGCTGGGTACATGCTGGAGCACAGCTCTATTTGACTTCATAGCTAGTTAATTCTCTTCTTGTAACACTAACCTTTTCAGCCATGATTTTCCTGCTAAAGCTGTTCTGCCCTAGGCTTTTTTCTCTCACCTGAGTCAAGAGTCTGTCCTTCCATGACTGGTGTCTTGTCTTCTCCCAGTAACAACTTCTGCTCGCAAACAAGATATAAAGCTGGCAACTAACTTAAACAAGGAATGTTCAGACTGGCTTTAAGGCTGTTTATGTGAATTCATCAGAAGCTTGACAGTTTAATAACATTTCTGGAATATAATATCAATTATCCCTGACATTTTATTAATTTCACCTTTTTCATTCGGGATATGGAATCTGATACCAAGAAAACTCTCTATTCATTTTAAACTAGCTCTGAATCAGGTAGAGCTCACAAGGATATCTGTTTTCCTGGAAAGGAAAATTATAACTTTTCAAAGTTTCCCAGGAATATAAATTCCAGCAGTGACAGATCACAAGATCAATATGATTAGAAAAAGGAAATATTTACTATATTATGGCAAGGCACCAAATGGTGTATGCTTTCACCTTGAGGACCCTAGAAGGAAAATGTTTCCAGAAAAAGAAAGTTAGAACCCTAATGAAAGCAGAAATACTTTTCATTCCCTCAAGACACTGTTTATTGTGTTAGTATACAATCCATCAATGCAGTAAATAGAGTCAATAAATAAGGTAGTCATCTAACATCAAGATTTTGTGCTAAGGGAAATATGGTTCTCTTTCTAGCACAAGACAAGATCTTTCTTTAGTCACAGACAAGGACAGCCTGAATGGATAATGTCTGTACTTGAATCCTTATAATGAAATTTGCAACTGTCCAGCCATTGAAAATCCTTCTAAATTTATCTGTGCAGCACTATAAACTACATGAGCCTGCACACTTGTGACTTTTAGAATTCACAAGTAACTTTTCAAGCCATGCAAATAGGTAATATTTCTTTATCAAGGAAAATGTTCAGTTCACTCTTCAGTTGAACAATTATGAGTATTAAATCTGTAAACAAAAGTAATAAAAAAGAGTATCTCCAGTGAGGAATTCTAATACTAATGCAGTAGATGGTGTTATGTTAGTTCTTGTTAACCTCTTTATTATTGTGTCTGATCTATTGCAATCTATTTTCCTGCAATAAATAAGCATCTTAGACTTCAATTTTCCTGCAGAAAAACTCAGGGTTTTCCTTGTTTTATCTGGCCATGGGCAATCTCTATGGAAGTTTACCTTGACTATTTGCATGGGAATGAAAACTGGAGCATCTTATCATACAGAAATCATACCCTGAGAAACTACATCGTGCTTGCCTGTTGTATAAAGCTGAAAAGTACTGTTCTTCCTCCCTCCCTTGGTAATTTCAGAAGAGTTCCTGACATCCACACAGCTGTCCAGCTAACACAGGGCAGAATCATTTAAAGCTAAGTAGCAGTAAACCAAGTTTCAGTTCTCTTAGAAAACATTTGACATACTGTTGCAGGCTATTATGGTCTCCTTCACTACATGTTTCATAAATTTTAATTTACAAATGGACAGTTCTAACACTACTCTCAATTTATTCTTTCTCTAAAGGAGCATGTAATTGATAATGCTGAGACGTAGGGTAGGCTAAGTTATAACAACGTACCTGTTATTTTGTCATTATCTTCCCCATCCGATATATTTGAGAATGATTACAAATTTCTGTAACAGCCTCTTACATAGTATGGAGTTTCCTGGGAAGTTGGTAAGGCTACAGCTTACAGAAACTTACAGCTTCTTCAAAGGTGAATAGTAAACCAGTTATTTTGAAGTTTGGTTGTACTGTCTGCCTTTCTTATCTCTCACAGTGGAAAAAGCCCCTGACACTCTATGGGGATTCTCTTCAAAGAAAGTGGAACATGATCCACACATGAAATTGTAGCCTTCATTGAATTATTAAAAGTCTGCTGCTTTCTGGCAGCAGGGTCAGAAATCTTCAGTCCTACTCCATATTTTACCTTTCTAGGCTTTCTCTCTCTTACTACAAAATCTGCAGCTGACAAAATTCAATATAGTCTCTAAAAGGACCCCTGAGCACTGTTATAATTGTATTGTTTTCTTTGATTGCTTTGGAGATGTTGTAAAAGGAGGAACGGGAACAAAATTAAAAAAATTACTAAAACAGAGTCAAAGGTGGCAATTTGAAATGAGAAACTCCTTGACTCGTTTCCAACTGCCTTTCAGTGTTTCCATCTTCCCTCTATAGTTTCCCGCTCTGCAGAAGCTGTACATTTCTTTAGGATCAAGAGAATGGTCTCCATTATTTCATGGGAACTAGTTTCTGTGCATAAGAGATAGAAGGAATTAATTCACACTACAAGGATTTCTTCTACAACACTGCAGAGCAAGAACTGTAGAAAACATCCTGCCCGTGGTTTTCCTACTTCTGGAAGTTGAGCTCTGTTTAAAAAGAATATACAGTGTGATGAAATTAGACCCATACTAGCCATATAATTAGGAATGTTGCTGTGGAGGGGAAGTTCTGAATCACTGGAAATGCTATAGCCAGTCAACCAGGTCACGTAAACTCTTCCAAGAGCTCATTGAGTTCTGTTTGAATCTAGCTTTTCTTTGTAGTTTTGTATTCCTGCTGAAAGGCTATGCTGGGGCCTTCCTGCTTTTAAGGCTAGAAGGATGATCCTCTATCCCAGCTGACCTCTTAAGTGTTCTTTTGAAATTTATTGCTAGTTTATTCAGCTTGTTTTTGTGCTAATATTTTCTTTTTTTCATGGCTTCTTTTCCTTTGTTTTTTTTCTCTTTTACCCCTGCTGCCTGACTGTGTTTTATAGTGTACCTCTCGGTCATCAAGCTGTTAGGCAATAAAAAATCATCTCTCTTAGGTAAAATGTATGCTACTCCATAGGATATCTGCTGTGTATTTCTGTTCTCTGTTCAAACTGGGGAGCCAGTTGCAGTATGTCATGGCTTCCTTCTATCTCTCATCTAAGTTGCCTTCCCATGGAAACTGGGGCATAAAGGAGGAAGAAGGAAGCAAGGCCTAATATGGCCTTGTCCTCATGTGGAACTGGGACATAAAGGGGAAGAGCTTACAAGCTAAAGACATGAAGCATGCTTTAAGGTCCTGCAGTACAGCTACAGCTTGATTTTCTTTGAATGATAAGGGGATGGTGAAACTAATATATAGCACCCACTCTACCTGGAGTTCATGTTCTTCAGACACAGAATGGATCAGCTAGATCTCCCTAGTGCTTCGTAAGTAATTTTAATAGTTTTTTGCATCTCCCCAAAAATCTTGCCTAATAGAATCCTCCTCTACAGTCTGACTCTTTCACATCTGAATTATATCGGTATTTCATCATAGTTCAGGAGCCTCCATCCATCTCAGGTTTTCCCCATCTTTGGTTGTTACCAATAGATATATTTATAGCAAGAATGCTTGACCCACATGTTTAACCTTGTGCTTGGTACAAAGGACTTTTTCATCCCATATGTCTCACACCAGCTTTTAATGTCCTTCAGGTTTTTTTCAGCGATCTTTCGCTGTGTTGGAACCCTTATGTTCTGACACAACAGCAACTTTTATTGCTGCAAACACATTTTTGCACCATATTCATTAAAAAAAATATGAATCAAACTTATTCTAAGAAAAAGTAATGAGACATTACCTATTAATTACCCTTCATCTCTAGGCTTCTAATTTTGCTGTAATCTCCTGTTTAGCTAGTTCTTCTCCTAATTTATAATCTAATATTATATTAATCTTTAGTTTCTGACTTAATGAATCCTCTCTCATGCCACATCATTAAGTATTTTTACCAATGTCCCAGTAGATTGAATCAGCTGCCTCTCCTCAGTCTTAATAATTATTTACTTTCATGTTTAGTCTTGCTTGTTCTACTTTTAGTAAACCTGTGCAGCATTTCTTTCCACTTCCTTCCATGTCTTTAATTATTCTTTCCATCAAAGTTTGTTGTAAAAAATTGTGTCCAGTTGTGGTCAGACTAATGATCCTCTGTTATGTTTCTTCCTCTTTGCTGTTCTCTGGCTATATGACCTCTTGGAAGATTTGACAATGAATTCTATGGAGCAGACTTGCAACTTCAGAAGCTATTTCTTTTTGAGGCTTGAAAGTAACCCAGACTTTTGCAAGTTGGAATGTATGGAGGCCTTCAGCCTCCTCCTGCTCTAACACAGTACTTGTGGTTCTTATTTTTGTTCTGTTTAGCCATTCTTCCTGTACATCCCCACTCAGCATTTCCAATATACTTGAGTTAACTGACATAAAAGCACTTGGGTTTTGGTCTAAACTGTAGTTGTCTTTAATATCTATCCTATTCCACCACAATTTCAGTTCCCATCTCTACTTTACTTTTATTAATATTCTTGAGCATTTCATTGCTGCCTTTTGGAATGTCTCTGCATGGTCTAATTCTGTTTGACTTCCAATAAAATTGCTAGCAAAATTATTCCCATAAGGTTTTGTCATCAGTAATTTTCAGATTTTACCTCTTAAAATGCCTGTCAAAAGAAAGAACATGGCATCAAAACAGCACTTGTTTGTTTCTGGTCAAAAAGATACCACATCAGATTGCTGAGTTTTATCTTCTTGGATGTTGTGTTGGAAGTGGTAATATGTTGAGTGTTTCTCTTCCCTTCCCTGAACTTTTGGAGAATTCTTTGCACAGCTCATAGATATTTTCAGAGTGTTCTCCAGCATTTTGGTAAAGGGATAGAGAGGAAGAAAATGTAATAAACAGGATTTTTTTTTTTGGGGGGGGGGGGAGGGGGGGGGGGCATGTGTGTTTCTTTGCCTAGTATCAATTGTGGCACAAATCACAAATCTTTAAACAATAAGGAAGAAAAAATTAGTCAACTTTGTTGGTAGATTTTTGCTATATTTATTCTGGTTCACTATATATTCAAATGATTTTCCAGGTAACTGTATCCTTATTTTTAATGCAAAACCAACTAAGCAAAGGAGAAAAATTAAGAGCATGATTTTTTTCTTAAATCACAGCTAAAGCAAGATTGACACATTAGTCATTGTCTGAGATGGAGAGAACAGGAGGAAGAAAGGCATGACAGTCGTAAGGCTACTTGAACAGTTTGGGAACAAAAGCTTTTACTTGGTCTCAATCCATCTTGCTCCAGTTTGGGACTTTGAAGGCTATGAAATGGCAAAGTTTTCCCAGGATAAGAAAATTTTCTGCTCAGTTCCAGTTATTTGCACCCCTATCCAAGCCTCAGAATTGACCCTGAGTTAATGTTGAGGCTACGGTTCCTTGTTTTATGTCTATTACCTAAGAACATATGCTGGTTTTGGTTGAGGTTGAGTTAATTTTCTTCACGGTACCGGTGTGGGGCTGTGCTTTGGATTTGTGCTCGAACTAATGTTGGTAGTTCAGGGATGTTTTTGTTATTGCTCAACAGTGCTTACACAAAGTCAAGGCCTTTTCTGCTTCTCACACCACCCAGCAGTGAGAAGAGTGGGGTGCACAAAAGGTTGGGAGGTGATGCAGCCGGGACAGCTGACCTCAACTGGCCTCAGGGATATTCCATACCATATGGCCTCATGCTTGGCAATAGAACTGTGGGGGGAAGGTTGTCTGGAGGCCACTGCTCAGGGACTGGGTGCACATTGGTTGGTGGTGAGCAGTTGTTTTCATTTGCATTACTTGTCTGTCTTGGGTTTTATTTCTCTCTTTGTTATTTTCTTTTTTGTGACAATTTTGAGTTATTACTTTTTAAAATTTTATTTCAATTATTAAACTGTTCTTAATCACAATGCATGAGATTTTTCACTTTAACCCTTCCAATTCTCTTCCCCCCATCCCAGTGGGGGAGCGGCTTTATAGTGCTCAGCTGCCAGCTGGGGTTAGAACATGTCAGCCCTTGGCACAGTCCAGAGGGACCTGTGAAGACACAGGAGGAGAAGGAAGAAATCCTTACCCAAAGACCTCAGGAATGATTGAGGGAAGAAATCTTGAGTAATGTGTTTAAATGCAGTTTTGAGACAGATATACAGACACACATGTTGGAGAGGTGCATAAATTACCACAAAAGCTTTCTGCAAAAGGGCAGATTTTAATTTACATCAATAACAATCAGTCAAATAGCTGGTGAAATGAATGTCAGTTTTTTGAGCTGAGTTTTCCCAAAATGATATAAACGTGCCAAGGTGCTGTGGGGCCAGCAGTAGCGGGGCTCACCACGACGGGGTGACAGAGCAGGGACAGGCAGCCAGGATCTGTCCCACTGCCCAGCCCTGGACACTGGGTACATCCCTGGGGATGGGCAGAGGCCTGACTGGGATGTGAGCTGGGCTTGGTAGGGCCCTGGCCTGGCAAGGCTGAGAGGAGCTGGAGATCAGCAGATTCTGGCAGCCCCAAGGGGCTGATACGGGGTTCTGAGCCATGGATGGGGTGTGGGGAGCCCCAGGAGCTGGGCAGGGACAGTCAGGCTCATTAGTGCCCTCAGGGCTGTGAGGGACATTGATCCTGCTTGTGTGACCATCCTAGGCATGCTTATCTGAATATAGCATTCAGACAGGTACTGTATATTTGAAATAAAATTGGGTCAATTCAGCCCTATAAATGTAATTTGTGTAGTTTAGCCATCAGAATTTGGTGTAGTTTCCTGACCTCAGAGTGATATAGCACTAAGACTCATCTAGGTTCAGAAACTCACATGAAAAGACTCTGATCTGTGGTAAAAGCTATTAACAATTTAAATGAAATGTAATCAGGATTTGGACACGATGTCATGGAAGTATCAGTCAGACAGAAGCTCCCATTACAGAAGCCTGTATTTAATGTTGTAAGGGACTTAGAAATATGTTATTCTAAAACTGAACATAAGAGCCATATAGTTCAAACAAAATTATTTTCCTAGCTTATAAGGATCCCAAATTTCATGAAATTCAGGCCTATCTTATTGTAGTTTTTGATCTTTCAAGAAAAAAGTGAAGAGAATTAGAATTCCTTTGCTTCCTCTTCTTGATACACTTTATCTTGCTTGGCTTTGAGTTAAAACTGTGACATTCAATTAGGTGCTGAAAATGTACTCATTGATTTGACACAGAAAGAAAAAAATATTAATAATGTCACATAAAAATACAATTTCTGCAGAATTTCAAGTCCCCACTTAATACTATAAAGCAGTCTTTTTTCTTTTGTCCCTCTCCTGAAAAGATTTTGATGGGAAAATTCCCATATTAATACCTATAAATACAGGTATTAAACATAGCCAGAGGAGGGAGCCTCTAATTGTCCTATGAACACAATGAAAACCTGTTGGGAATTACAGCAAAGTGAGAAACTTTTCAATTAAAGAAAAAAGCAAGCAATCAGAGGCCTTTGTTGATTCCTATAGCTTTTAATGGAAAAGCCCTCCATCTAAGCACATTTATTGTAATTATTTTTTTCAGTGACTCAGTGCCATGTCTCCATGAAATCCAATCCATGAAATACTTGGTGCTGCAAATGCTGCCTG
Source organism: Corvus moneduloides (assembly GCF_009650955.1). NCBI lineage: Eukaryota > Metazoa > Chordata > Aves > Passeriformes > Corvidae > Corvus > Corvus moneduloides. Next base: position 26,123,764 of record NC_045481.1, read on the forward strand.
TACTGCCAAAAACCTCTTCCTGCCTTCAGTCCAGGGCCTCCCTCCTTCCCATGTCACCGCAGAATAGTGCTGGTCCTTTTCAACTCAGGTTTGCTTTGCTTCTCCCCTCCTTTTGTCTTCCTTCCTGCCTTTTTCCTTCTTCCAGGCCTGTCCTGATCACAACTCCTGATGCCTACTTTATATGGCAGCAGGTTGGGGTGGGGAGCCTGGCACTGGGTGCTGTGCAAGGGAGAGTAGTGAGATGGAGGCAATGTTTGTATCAGCCCAGATAAACATCCATGGAAGCAATTCACGGGAGGATTGTGGTCATCTAAGTCAGTTCACTCTGCTTTGAAGAGCGCAGACACAGTGTTCTCTTCACATCCTGAAAATGATCTAATCTATAGCTGATGAGCAGTCACTGCAGATTTTGATTCCTCTTTGAGGCTTTACCCAGTCTCCCTACATGCTCCTAAATATAATATTTGAGCAAAATATTACTTAAAATTACAAACACCAGAGTAATTCAGAGTGTATGTATATTTTCTGACTATTATAGCATTCTGAATCTTCAAATTGCTACACCTATACAACCCTACATCACTTTTCTTTCTCCTTCAGCTTCCTGAGTCTGGGTAGAAAACTCACAAAACTATACAAAATAAAAAAGTTAGAAAAATCTGAAATCTTAGAATTGTCTGAAATCTTTCAGAACAGTCTGAAAAGATTGCCTGTAGGTTTAAAATTGTTCCTCTCTGCATATGGCTTGCAGTGGTTAAATGCTTAAAACCTGTCTATTTCTTGTTTTGTTAAACAAACCATCCATAATTACCTTAATGTATACAATCATGATTCACTGAGCAGGAAATGAACAGAAGCCTTCTACAAACTGGCTAAAAGGAGTCCTTCAGTCCTTCCTCACCACACATGAATGACTTCCAGCAAGAATGAGCAATTACAGATTAAACTAAGGAGTAAGACACTGTTGTCCAAAGATGCAGCAACTATTATTAAGGGACTGGCATGGAAGGGGGATTATAATCTTTACCAGTGAAGTCACTTTTTTGCCTTCATTTTGCTCTACAGTTCCCACAATGATGAGTTGTTTTAATAGCAATTTGTATTTGATTACTGCCTGAGTCTGGTCAAAACCTTAGCATGCAGTGAAAATTTTGTGCAAAGATTCCCTCCATCTGCCCCTGAACACTTTCCATTTTCTATTTGACTGGCAATATTTTCCAGGGTTTCTTCTTGCATGTGAGAGATGCGATAGAAAAAACAGCTCCCAAAACTTCCAGAGGAAGCATTCATTTAACACTTGTTCATTTTCAGACTACAGGTGCCTGTTTAACTTCCACCACATGTGGTTTTAGTTTCCTTTAGTTTAACTTGTTTTAAGGGATATATCCAAGACATAATGCTCAAATCCGATACTGGATCTTTCCAGAAATTGCAGCTCAATGTTTTGCTTTATTCCATTGCTGAAACACAATACTGTTTTCCTGAGTAACATGTGAATAAGGGCCCTAAGAAATAGATATCAAATCGATAGCTTCAAAAGTATGCCGTACAACTAAGTGGTAGTTTTACTTCATTATAATTTTTTTCCTTTCTTTCATTTTTTAGCATTATATCTCAAATAAGCAGGTATGAACTGGTTCTCAAATGCAAATCTCTTCTAGCTGTTGTAGATAATCAGGCTTCGGATAAAAATCATGGCACTTCTCATTCTTATCCTGTGAATCTGTCATCTGATCTTCATATGCTTAAAATTCAAAATTCAGCTCCTTCCAAAGGTCCAGTTAGATGTTCTCAGTCTGTTGCAAGTGTTGCAAGCCTTTCACTGTAGGTTGATTATGACCATTTTGCTCAGCTGGTGGCAAATATCAATTAGTGCCTGCTTTTCCCTAGATGATATGCCTCTTGAATGTAAATGACAGGAAGAAAATAGGCATTAAAATTTCACTCTTTCCTCTTCTGAAAGCACTGTATGAACATGTTTGTGTCAGGCAGGCATGAACTGCCACTGTCTGTTTCTCAAAACTCACTAGAATTATCTTAGCATGCTGTACTGCAGACAAAGCTTTTCAGTGTTCAGTTCTCACTGAAGTGTTTTCCTGCCTTGGCCCCCAGACACAGATTAATAGCCTGTAAGCAAGCTTGCTCTCAAAAATGTCAAATTTAATTGAAAAAGGAAATCAGAAAATAAAAAGTAGTCTGGCATGGCTCCTCTAGGTCCCACTCTTAATAACTTTGCAGGTTTCTCTGTTTCATTGACCAGCTCAGGAAAGCTAGGCCCTCATTGTCCCCACTGCAGCTTCTACCTGGAGTGCCTGGGGCACGATCCAGCCATGGTGACATCAGAGGAACACAACGAGGTTCACTTCTGGCTCACAGGCTGCACAGAGCAATAACAGGCCTTTTGTCACCTCCTTCCCCTCCCTGCATTGGCAATAAGCTGAAGAAAAGCAATAGCATGAACTATCATCTGGCTAAGGACAATGGGCTGCCATAGGCACCTTGCTATTTCTACGCCCAACACTGTGCATCCCACGGGGGGGGGGTTGGAGTGGAAGGTGCAGAGCTCTTAAAGGAGACTGGATAAGTAGGCCAAAAGTTTTTCCTAATAAAGAATTAAGCAGGAAGCATTTGGTTTAGAGCCTTCTGGTTCGCTGTGCTTTGTGTGAATCAAAGGGAATTGTGAAAGAGCTGGATGTCTGTCATGGCACGCTAGGAATCTGAGAAGGTGATGACCCCAGCTCACCACATAACTCTAGAACTGAGAGCTGGGAGGTGCCAGTCCCCTGGTCTACAGAATTGCCTGCTTGGTCAGTTTTACTATGTGCCTCTGAAACTGGTAGGAATGTCTAAACCACAATCCCATTCTTGTGTGAATTTACTGAAAAGCAGAACACTGAGGTTTTGGCTCAAGCTCATGCTGAGAAAAAACTGTTGAAGCAAAGCATCCTGTCTAGGAAGCAGCTGTTTGTAGCTGTTGTGAATGTGCACCCATCCCAAACAGCCCGTGTTTGATAGATAACATATGCCCTCAGTTTTCAAAGCTTCCCAACGCTTTTCTTTGGTTTTGAGTCTGGCAGACTAAAGAAATCTTGTATCTTACAGGAAGAAAATTTGTGGTTATAGGAACTTGGTGTTATGGAAATAGTACCTTGAGAAGAGAGTGCCACCCTGTCCTGGGACGGTCTCTTCAGGTGGGCATTCATCTGGCTGCTGTATTTGGATGCCAGCAGAATCCAAGTGATCCCCATTTCTGGCCTACAGGTAGAAAACTGTTTTGATCTAGAAAGCAGCATAGTGTTGATGATTATCCATTCAGAGGGTGCACACACACAAGGCATTTCAGTGTTGGGTCTTTGCCTGTGACATCTGAAAGAATTCTTACCATTTCCCTTCTGTGTTTTATCTTGGAGGGAGGTAAAATGCAGCAGAGAAACAGCTGCAGCCAAGTTAAAAAACAGAGTTCTCAGTCCAGTGCCGGTGTGCAGTGAGTCCTCAGTATTCATGTGTCATAGACTTTTTCTTGCCTTCACACTGTGCTACAAAATTGCAGAAGACAAATTTATTGCAGGAGCCATTATTAGAACTTATTACTTGCCTGTTTACTGTTGAGTATGTTGTGCAGTACAAATAAACTGCTAAAACTTGTGCATGTGGGGAATTATTAAGAAAAGTGTTGATTTCCTTAGAATACATTTTTAAGGATATATTTTTTTTGCGGCTCCATAATCTGATAGCTGTTCTCTGTAAAGAGATAAAAACACTTGGTACAGACAAATGAGGTCACTCTTAAGTAAAGCAGTCAGAGATGCAGTCTAAATTTTCCTCATGATTTCCATGGTTTGGCTCTGTTCCAGACAGACTCTTCCCCAGGCAGGCCTGTGGGAGAGTGAAAGACTATTTGTATTGAGAACCAAAACTGGAGACGTAGGGAGGGTCCTCAGCAAGTAGCCTTAGGACTTTCTCCAGAGCTGTCTATAGCAAGACTTGCCTTGACAGGAAACAGGGGTTGTAGGACATTTTTGGTAGATGGAAGAGTGCCACAAGAGAAATAAGGTGCTCACCCACGTTCTGTGTTCTCATCCCTCCATACATCTGTATGATGGAGGGCTAGGCTGCTCCCCCCAAAATACCTTCTTTCTTTAGGACTGGAGGCTGTGCTGATTAGTGACTAGAATAAGAATAGGGATAATGAAGGTCTCTTCACAACTCTTGTCATTCAGCCCAGTCAGCACAACTACCTTGGGCTAATTGCCTCACCTTCCTTCATCCTGAATTTCCTAAGCTGTAAATTGTGAACAGTCGTATCTGTGACTTTACATAGTTAAGCAATAAAAACTGAATAATATCCATGAGACTAGTCTAGAACTGCCATCCTGTAGACGGGCAGCGTTTTCCCCAAGCATGCCAAACAGCTGCAGCCTGTAATGGATTGCTTTTTTTTGTTCAGTTCCGTGTGTAACATTTCTTCAAGAAGAAGTAGGTTTGCAATGTTCACTTTTGTTTAGCTCTGAATGTTCAAGCGTCTGTAGGTGTTACTCCTCTCTGACTCAAGCGTAGTATGCTGAGTGTTGCTAGGAAAATCAGGTTTCTGCTTTTTATTTTGTCATAACAGTTTAAGGCAGTTGGTCTCCAGGTTTCTTTGGTGAGAACAGGAATCAGACTGCACCAGCAACACTTGTGATGCAACACTTTTTCATAGACGGAGAGAACCTGGTGCAGACTCCCAAGCAGTTGTCATTCATGGAAAGCTTTGCATTTCCAATCACTTCTAAGAAATTCTGTATTCCCATCAAAGCAAACAATGCAGCCAACGTTCAGCCTTAGTCTCCTCATATTGGGGGGAATCTTGAGTCTACATTAACAAAATTAGGATCACTTTTACAGAGGTTTGTTGGAAAGGGTGGGAATACTATCTGCAGTAAAACAATCATCCATCTTAAAGTAGAACTAGATAGAAATTGGAAAACAGCACACAAATGCTACAAAGGACGTAAAACCAGGCTCCTGGAGAATACAATGTATTTTCAAAGTTACGCTGAAGGGAATTTACTGCTTACAGATAATTTTCAATTTGAATGATTTCATAAAGGCCATGAGAACAATATTCAGACATTTATAGAGAAAAACCAGTATGCAATCTCCACAGATTGGGGGAATGACTACATGAAATTAATTTACATGACCTACCGCCAAAATTCTTTAAATGTTAAGTAGCCTAAAATTAATTTGCAGTCCAGCTCAACATTGGCTTTGTAAAGAATCTGTGATTGATTCTAAATGGATGAAAGTAGTTACCTGAAACTAGCAATGGTTTCCTAATGGATGGGGAACGCAGCTGACTGAGACAGTGGGGGATCTCCCTAGTGTTAACCAGCTGGCAGCTGTAGAAACAGATGCAGTTTCAAGGTATCATTTCAAGAGATAATACAGTTATGAGTCAGGGCAACATTTTCTGGTCAGCAAGTGCACCAATACATCTGTGTCTTTGGGACTGTGGGACAGTGTGAAATCGACCTCTGAAGAAGCAGGTCTGAGTCATTACATGTTGCTGAGGATATGAGTTGTAAGGAGCATTTTAGTTTGAGCCCTCTCGATTATCAAGCAAAAATCTCCTAAGAGATCAGTGTATCCTTCAAGTTGCAATTAATATTGGTTTTCATCAGTATGTTGGATACATAAGGATTTGAAATCTCTTTCAAAATTGCTGGTTACAGTAATAGCTACTTTCTTTATTAATTATTGGAGAAATAACAAATTAACTTCTCTTGCAGCTCTTTAATAAGGAAGTACAAGCTGTCTTTGAAGTACTAGCAGCCCTGTTGTTCCTGTGTTATTCTGGCACATGTAATTATCTCTCTCCAAGACTGTAAGCCATCATGTTTATCAAGCATATCAGCAAATAAGTCAAAGTACAACTCTAAAACTGAAGCAGCCTTGTCTGCAATGCAGGAAATAGAATGCTGCTGCTATTTTATGGCACACGGGGCCATCCAAAATCAACCTTCATCCAAATCAGGCAAGTTTTACCAATAGCTCAAGTAATAGTAAATTATGGACAAAGGTAAATATACATGAAAGTAGAGGAAGAAGTCCCAGATTTCAAATCTAACGTGCTTCTGCTGTAACATGTTCCAATCTGAAAAAAAAGTTTGCCAGAAGAACTGAATGAAAACAAATCTACCACATTGCTCTACAACCCAAATGGAAACGGTATTTACAAATCTTCAGGTATTCATAGGGGAGAAAGTGTTCTTCCTACTAAAGTTGAATAATGAAAGAAAACAAGGATAAACTATGTTCTTCAAAAAACTCTGAATCCTTGTCTATGTGGAATGGTTTTGCCTTTTTTTTTTTTTTTAATTACATTTATGCCCTTTTTTCCTGTGATGACATTAGTAGCTTTAAAGGGTCTGTCCACTTTGTTTACATTGGGTTAGTTCCCAAAGAATAAGAGAGAGATCCATAGAGTCCTAGACTTTCTCAAAATACTTGCGTACCATTCTGGTTGCAACATCCCTCCAATTTTGCATTCTGGGACATTTTCCGTTCTTGGTTTTCAAATAGAATCTGCTTTATTTATCAATCTCATGCTCAAATTCAAAGGTTCTGTGATTCCTCTGATATCATCTCATTGTGCATGTGGTTTTAATGATTTCACCACCACTTTCATGTTGCTTGCAGGCACCACTGACCACTGCAAATCAGATAGCTATTACTACAAACCGGGTAAGCATTCATACTCCTGCAGGATGGGTGACGGTCCTTCCAACAAAGTATCCTTTCCCAGCATTCTAAAAGGTTTTCATACTCATACATTCTTCCTTCTTTTGCTCAAGTAATATGGATGATGAACACAGGGCACAGGACTGCCTGCAAAATGGCAGTAACCTGCAGAGGCTGTGGAACAGCAGGATCTGGAAGGCCCTTTGGCTGAGTGCAGGTCATCCGCGAGTGTCTGTAGCACAAGGCCAACTCTGGTTCCATTTCAGTAGAGGGGATTGTCTGTCATCACCTAAGTGTTGCTCCTGAGATCTATTTGCTGGTTTTCAGACCAGTTTAGTGTTATTTTTTTTAAGTGTGAGAGCTGTAGTAACTGGTGATAATGCTATTTAAAATAGTCCTCTGCCCTCATTTTTCTAATACCAAGTGTTACAAAGGAGATGAAGTGACAGATTTGCAGGACTGTGATTCCTGTGAAACACAGAGGTCACGGGTGGGACCTGGTTACAGACCCTCCAATGTATTCAAGTGCTTAACTCCCACTGAAGTTGTCTGTTTATTTGTTCTTACAAAATTCCAGAGCATAATCTAAAATTAAACTTCTGATTTTGTCTGTAGGGGAAGTTAATTAGCAAATCTCAACTTGCCCACTAATATCACTTTCATTTGGTGTTAAGAGCAAGTTTAGCACTCAAGTCTCTTGTTGTTTTTTCATAGCAAACAGTCTCTGCTTATTATCATATTAAAGGAATGCCACTGGTTAAATCAAGCAATGAATATAAATAGCTGAATTACTGCCATCAGGCATCAGTGTTTATTTAGTGGATGTGAATCATGCGTGCCTCTTTGATCTGGCTTTGACTAAGCCAGTGCTGTATTCATACAAAAAAGGTTATTTGCAAACACTGCAAGAGTATGTATATATTAAACATGGAACTAATCAATATGGAAGGACCTTTGCTACTTTGACAACCCTGTGTGTTGCCACGGTATCTTTAAGTGTTTTGAATTTCTCTGAGAGTACCTGGGTCCCTGAAGACACTGGCAGCTCTTTTCTTTGGACTAGAGAAGATGAAGATTGAAATCTGGGCCCCACTGAAATCAGTGGCCATATCACTCTCAGGTCCCTGTGAAAGGCACGTATCTGGTAGCAGGAAGGACAAAAATAATCAAGGACAACATTAATTTTTGTGGACTGGTTTGATTACAGTGTATGCTGGAGAGTATTTGAAAGAGAAATTTGTTTGTGCACAATCAGATAAGCAGATAGACCTACTTGTGCTCATTACACTGAACTTTTTATTACTTTTTGCTAAAGCAAAGCTCTTGAATTTTAAAACTGAACCCACATACCTTCCCTTCAACAAACTGTATGCAGGCTATTTGTGTGCATTGGAACAGCAAATGATAACCCATAGGTACTGCCAAAGTAATGTTATCGCAGTCATTGTGATAAACAACTTAGAATGAGACTCATTCTGATGCCAAACATTAACCTGGGCAAAATAGCTGACAGGAATGGTGTTTATTCAATCATGGGTCATGACTGACCTCAAATGCTCTCTGCTGAGGGAACTGGGGATGACAAATAAGTGGAAAATTTGTAGAAGTACCCAAACTGTTAGGTGATTTCTGAGTCCAAAATGTGCATCCATCCCTCCCTCACTTTGTTACTTCTACTATAATGTGAGGTCATACATAAGTTTTAGGATTAAAAGGAAAGCTGGATCTCAAGGGTTTGGGCAAATTTGGTCTACGCTCCTAAATTTGTAGCAAATTTGGATTAGTTTTGCATCATTTGGGATTTCTTTTTTATGACAATGTCATTTTGAATGTTAATCTTCCCTACGTTTATAGGGTGCTTGCATAATAGGTGTTGCAGAAAATGAGTTTTAAAATAATTTGTAATTATTACTGTACTAGGAAAGCATAGTGGACCAGTGAAATTTACCTTTCAGTCTTGATATTTTGTAATCAAGTGAATTACAGTTTATCTAAACTAAGGAAATGGGTGAGAATTTTAAAGATGAAATGGTGATCATTTTGAACAGTGAAAAAGGAGAGTTTTGGTGTGTTCTTTCATAAAGATCATATGCTCTTCATGGTAATGTTATGATGTTCTCTTGACTGACTGTGCATTATTACATCAGAGATTTTGTCAAAGAGATCCAGCCTGAAAGGAATGACCCCAATAACACAGAGAAAAGTCCTTGAAGGAGAAGCAGAGATACAATTATGGGGGAATACCTTCCATCTGGCCTCTTCAGATTGGATTAATTTATTCTTCGAGTTGTTAGAGTGAGTCCAGAGAAGAGCAACAAAGCTGGCGAAGGCTCTGGAGCACATGTGCTGTAAAGAGAGGCTGAGGGAGCTGGGAGTGTTCAGCTTGGAGAAAAGGAGGCTCAGGGGGTGACCTTATCACTCTCTACAATCACCTGAAAGGAGGCTGTAAACAGGTGGGGGTCAGTCTCTTCTCCCAGGAAGTGACAGGACAAGAGGAAATGGCCTCAAGCTGTGCCAGGGGAGGTTCAGGTTGGACATCAGGAAGAATTTCTTCACTGAAAGGGTGGTCAGACATTGGAATGGGCTGTCTAAGGAGGTGGTGGAGTCACCAGCCAGTTCAAGAAACAACTGGATGTGGCACTTACTGCTATGGTTTAGTTGACAAGGTCAAAGTCAAAGCTTGGAGGTCTTTTCCAACCTAAATGATTCAGTGATTTTAGTCCAGAAATGAGAGATACCAAGGCTTGAGGTGAATAGAGTCACCAGATATCACTTATTTTAAGGGATGTTCTTAATTTCATTCACTGTTACATGAGTAAAGGGAAGGTGGATCAATCAACCCTTTGTTTTATTGACCCAATCAAAGTAATGTAAGTATTGATTGAAGCTGGTTTTCTCTGCACAATTTAGCCTGAAGAAATGTAATATTTTAACACCAACTTAGCCAAAGCTTTAAGGTATGCATGGAACTGCATAACTTAAATGAGAATCATGGCTGTGACTTCATGGTGGACATTTAGCCTGTTCATATATATATATGACCTTACCTCAGGCTTCTGCTTCTTGCATCTTTACCTAGCTAAGAAAAAGGCGTGCATGGAAGAACATTCCTAAAAAAATGTTGAATTAATAAATTTATAGTTTGTTATCCCTGTTAGTGAACTCTTTCACTCACTGTAGAGATTACAGTGTCTCAAATTGTGTAAATACCTCCTCACCCTGATAATAGTCTACTGCTGTGCCTTGCAACTGGGTGTGCAGGCAGTACTATATGTGTACTATAGTATACCATACTATATTGCTGTACTATATGTGAGAAAGAGGTTCTACAGAGTCAATCTATTTCTCAAGACCTTTTGACATCAAAAGATCTATCTACAGTTTGTTCACTTAGTCAAAAGCTTTTTCTGTTGAAGAAAAAAAAGTATTCAGTTCTGAGTATTTTTTTCAGTCCTCATTATGGTGGATTTCTTCCAGAGCTTCCCACCACGGTACTGAAGTTCAGAGTACTGTCCTAATGAACACTTTAACAAGTGAAGCTCTTACAAAAGGTACCCTGAGTAACAGCCTTTTCCCTGCATTAGTCTCAATGAACAAACCGGTGATATTGTGAAAGATATCTTCAGCCTTTGCCCCCTGCACTGCTGACAGCCCCTCCATGTGCTTTGGCAGCAGCTTAAGCAGGATCTCAACTCAGAGAAACTGTGGGGTATGTGATGCAATGAGAGCACATTTGTACTTGGGCAATGAGCCTGCTCACCTTGCCCCAGTTCAGGTGCAGAGCCAAGTATTCTATAACATCATTAAACAAACAGCAGAAACTGTTGGACACACAGAGAAATATTTGCTAAATTACAGAATCTTATCAGAGGGAATGTGTTCTTGATGTTTGTTGGTGGGACTTTCCAGGAACTGGAGATACATAGGGTCAGAAATTCCTGGCAGCTTCAGCGCAGCTGAGTGCACCCTCAGTGTCTATCTGAAACCACAGATCACATGCTCTCTTGCTCTCTCTCTCCATTCTGTTTCACTTCTCTATCAACTCTAAGCTGTGGAAAAGATACATAACTTTCATTTCGATCCATGCCTAATGTTTTTTGGCAATTTAAAGAAAAATACATTATGCCTTGTCTCATGATGGCCAGTAGAAGTCATCCCGATCCTGTTGAAGATTAGGTCCTCTTTACAAAACATTTCCAATCCTCTCAAGAGGACTGGATTATTTAGATGGGAATGTAGATAATATGGATTACCAGGGCCCCAGCACTACAACATATAATGTGCAAGGAAATAGCTATCTCTAATTGTGTCTTAGAATCTACAGACAGCAATCCCTTCAGGAATTAACAACTTTGTTTGACTTTTTTTTTTTTTTTTTTAGTAGAATTAGCCTAGTTTTCTAACATGAGAATACTCAGTAGATTTTGAACTGGCTAGCCACTTTGAATGGAGAAGTGTAGAACTTTTAAGATTATTAGAGTCCAAGTGAGTCTTACTGATACCCCTTCAGGAGAAAAGACTGTAGTATCAGTTTAACAGTATTCTACACCAAAGAATTCACTGATATGGAGGATTTGATGAGTACTCAGGGCAAAATCTGAAGGCAAATATTAGACACGATGAACTTGAGTCAGGAGCGTCTGCATCACAGGAATCCAAACCCCACCTTTTGTGCAGCTTGTAGAGCTCCTTGTCATTACACATGTAATGAGTAAATATGATAGGAAGCTTGTGTGTCACTTATGTGTTATGTCTCCTCATTACCAGACCATTTCATTTCCTGGTAAGTGAACTGCTTGGTTAAAGAAGAGTTTAAAAAAACTGTATTTCAAGCTGAGCACACACCACAGTCATTAAATTTGCACTCAGGTCCCATCCCATAAAAAATTTCTGAATCGATGGGTCTCTACACACATACATAGCTCTGTCTTGCCATTCCTTATTGAAGGGTTACAATCTAACCAGGTAACTAGGCCCTGTCTAAGGAGTCTATTGAGCCAGTGAAAGTTTCAGATAATGCAATATTATCATATTTTATTTGGGTAGCTGAATATGGAATCAATTAGTGTTGTGCAGGGTAGTTCTGTTATAAGGGTTTCTATCACTAAACCATTTGGTTCTGCTATTGCATTAATTCTCCTTAATAACCAGTGTTTTCATTATTTATTTCTGAGTGCTTTAGGTACAGTTTTCAAGAAACAATTTAATGAAAATGTCTTGTTGTATGCAAGTATTTAATAAAAGAAAAACCAGAATGATTTCTCATTCGATTGTTTTTTAAAAGGTGCGTCTTTTGTTTTTTACTTTGCTGTTGCAAGTTAAATTCTTTGTGCTTTCAGCATAAATGTGAATGTCTCTTAAATATTTAGCATGTGTTTTCTCATGGCTTTTTGATCATCTGATTTCCTTGTATCAGCCTCTACTCGCTTCCATGGCTTGGGTCTGGTCCCAGACTGAGGAACATTCAGAAATCTCATGATGCCTCACACTAGTAGTTAATCTCCTGTGATGGATATAGTTCTAGGATTGTTTCTATCTGGTTTCTGCTCCAGTGAAGAAAGACCAGTCTTTATTTCAAGAAATTATTCATATGGGAGTAGCCTCAATCTGCAGTTATTCAAACTTTCCTGGAGTGGTTTGCTGATACTCTATGGAAGAAAGTGCTGGAATGCTACTGACTGTAAGCAGTCTTGCTGTTACAGATTTTAGCACAATAATTCTGATACTAAATTAACCCTTTTACCTTAATTAGACCTCAGGACTGCTCAAAATACATACCATGTTTTAAGGGATGTTCTTGCTACAACTAGCAGAGACATCCCCAAAGCCTCATCTGCTTTTGCAGGAAGAAAGCAGGGATAGGCTCTGTGTAACTGTGAAGCTGCCTGCCTGCCTGCCAGGGTCTTCCATTGTTCTGGAACTTCCCACACTCTCCCCCACAAGTACAGTCTAACCCAAAAAGGCAACAATTGTCAGAGTTCTGAAGTCATGGCTATTTGCCTCAGCACAATTTATATGTTTTAATCTTGCAGCTGGTTCTCATGTTCATGAGCTTGAGGTCCTGAAGTCCAACTCTTTGGCTGTTGTGTCTTGGTATTTAGCAACTGTTGGATATGTTATATAGATGCATCTGGGTTTGGATGGATATGGGTGCTATTGATAGTGATGAGAATTGTTCTGTCATGAGGTGTGAGGGGGAGAGAGATGCAGATAGAGTTGTCTGTTACTTCCTGGTTTTGTCACACATTGTGTCTCCTGATGTTGCAATGAGTAAAAAAGGGAAAAAACCCCAAACCAACCTGATATTCAGTTCTGCAGAATCATTATGCAAAATCTACAGGAAAATCTGTGAATGAATGAATGAATGAACACATGAATGAATGAATGAGTTTATTTGCTGGCTTTATTGTTGTGAGGAATTGAGCTGTATTTTGTGGCCTGAGATGCCTACAGGTGTAAATCGATCTAGACCAGAGTCTGCATGGTGAATATTTAGTGGAAATGAAGGGTCACACATGGATTGGAGGTTGGAGTTGAAGGGTAAAATTTGGGTTATGTACACAACACTCTTTCTATTTTAAATGGCTGTTTTCCTTGGGAAATAAAATTCCATTTATTTCACCATGAGATATTCTGGGAGACAAACATGACCAAAAAAAAAAGTAATGGGTAAAATATTTTATCTACTTCTCATTCTTTTTTTCTTCCTAATGTTTATTATCTTTTTTTCTGCTTCTTTCCTCTTGCCCTTCTTTTTCTTGTGAGGCCCAGTTTGTTAATTTCCATTAACATTTCCTTTGACTGATTTTCCTTTTTTTAAACTGAAGTTACATGTCAATCCCCTCACAGTAGCATGTCCTTTTCCAGGCTCTGGCCTCCCTTTCTTTCATCCTGAAAGTCCATTTCATTCTACTCTCTTTCTACCTTTCTCTCTCATTTACTACTATTCCATCTTTTGATTAAAATTCCAACACTTACGTTTCATGCCCTTGCTCTAACAGCCCTCCAGTGCTCTTCTCCCTGATTCCCCCATTCTTTCTTACATCTCTGTTTTCTTCAGAGCAGCATGTTCTTTTTCTCTTACCTTTGCATCTAGGAAAAAAAAAAAAATACAGGCAGATGCCAATTGGCGTCTTGGCCACTCACTCCTTCCTACCTGCCTTGAGGTTTCACACCAAGACAGACACAGGGAGCTGTGTGGTCTCCCGAGAGAATCAGAGATGGGAGTAGCCCATCCTATGTGTGGATCTCCTATTCAAATGCCAAAGAAATTTTACACTTGCTTGAAATACATTGTTTTGGTCAAGAACTTAGCTTTTTCATAAACTATTTGCTGTGAAGTAAACTGAATTCTGTATCCAGCATTACTCAGCTGGAACAGGAATATAGAATCTTGGAATCAACTTCCTTCCTGAGAAACTGCCCAGTAATAAGAGCAGTATGATAAATTTTGGAAGTTTAGTTCTAAGTGAATAAACATGTTCCTGAGAGACAGGGAGAGGAGGGAGATACTTATTTTCTCACGTCTCATGAAGGCACTGAAGGGAGGTAAATATCTCATGATAACCACACCCCTTGTCATACTCTTATTAGTCACATCATACACTTCCTGAGCACAACACTTCTCTATATTCCCCTGACATTTTGCACGTCTCACAAGTACAGTGAGTAGTTATCATCCCCAGGCTGAGCACCCGTTAAATACAGTTCAGTGAGCCTTTACTGGAACCTCTCATTGTCTATGCACAGTATGCTGGGCTTCACAGAGGCTGCATTTACTCTTTCCAGAGAGAAAATGTGATTGGATAAGATGTGATTGGTATGTTTTGACTTTAAAGATTTTAAAGTTGTGCTATGTGAGTCAAAAAGGAGCAGGAAACCTTTTCTGCCTTTTACTACAAACCTTGAGGATTGCATGCTATGGTTCTGCCAAGTGGGACATGGAGCAGGTCTGCAGGGTAGCATGAAGGTGGCCTTCTCCTAACTGCTGCTCCTCGCATGCTGTGGGCCCATAGGACATTGGTCCTTCCAGAGTCCCGGAAAAGGACTTCCCAGGTGGTGCATTCAGGGGTTCTAAGGTAATAGGGTAGCTGTTGGCTGGAGGAAAATTCCATCTATGGGCATCCTTGTCTGCAAAAGATGATGGCAGCCTATACAGCTCTGCAGTAATTTTGTTAACCAGGAGCTACTTTAGCTCGTTCATTCTGTCTCTTCTCCTTTAAAGCCACTGTAGGTAGGGGAAGCAAAGGGAATTAGACACTAAAATCCCTTTGGTTTGCTCTGTGAGTTAGCAGGATTCAGTAGCCATGATGCCCTACCTTTTCTTTGTCCTCAGGATTTGTATATCTGGTATGACAGCACTATATTGTGATCTTGTTGGATCAGGATAAAAAAAGATATGACACAAAATATTTTCAGTGTGAGGGCCTGGCCTGGAACATCAAATAAGTGAGTTTTTGTTAATTTTTATGTACTGCCACATTATGGATGAAGATGCACAGAGAAACTGGGGTAGGTTAGGTGGTCAGAGCACTATGACTCTAGTCCATCCTTCATATAATGTGGATAAAGTACTGAAATCTTCCTCAAAAATTGCTCTTCCTCTTTGATGGGCTTGAGTTAAAAACAGTGAGTTAGAAAGGGCAACTGCTGCATATGAGAAACAGAACCAAAAGCAGTTGTGGTTCAAGACCTGAACAAAAACATTATGTCCATGCATAAGCCAAATACCTTTTCCTGGAATATAGGATGCTTCCCTTTGTGTGTTGGGCTCTGACCACTGAGTCACTTCCTGTAGGTTTGCATTGTGTAGATTAGCAGGTGCAATTCTAAGCACGTATAGAAACTTCCTTTCTTACTCCTCTCTCAAGGGTTGTTCTTGGCTTCCTCTGAAGTTCAAACTTCTCTACTTCCTTACCCACACTACATTTCTCTTCATCTCTGTCTCTGCCCCTGCCTGTCCCTGCTATGTGCCCAGGCTTTCTTCCTGACAGCTTCTTTCATTTCTTTCTTCTCTTTGGACAGCAGTGTTAGAGAAAATAGCCAAGTCAGTGTGTGGAGTAGTAAGGCTAATTCTTTACAAGAAGTGTTTATTCTGTGTTTTAGCAAATACAGCCTGCCTGCAAAATCTGGAATTCCTCTGGAATTGCATTTGGTGTGTAGGCTTTTGCAAAGGAAAGAACATGGGTGGGAGAGGTTGTTGAAGATTATACAGTCATGGAACTACAATGGTTCAGGATTCCTACTTCTCCCAAATCTTGAACTGCAGCTATGGACTTCATGTCTTCATACCAGAGTAACTATTTCAGCTGAACCATTGAGGTTTTCATCAAAACTACTAAGCCACTAAAAGTGACTGTGATTTTACATGTCCTGCTCCACTTTTGTTTTGTTCTGCTGCCTGCATGGGAGTAGCTATGTTGGGATGTTGTTTTAACTATATTAGAATTGGTTTTTAATTTAACATTTGTGTGCACATGACCTCTCTTATGTCTACTTACCTTAAGAATGAGTAAGGGTGTCCTTAACCTGGGTTGTTTGTCAGAAAAGAAAAACAAAAGTAAAGGACATATGTCATTCTTCAGACACAAATTCATCCATTCTTTATTCCTCTTTCATGTTAAATTCTGTAACTTAACCACCATGGGCAGCTTTTTTTAAGTGTCTCTAGCACCTGTTTTCTTTCTGTCTACTTCACACAACTTTTGGAAGGACTCCTCTACATATAAAAAAATCGAGCATACAGTCAAAACATAAAGTCAGGGTGTGGGGAAAACTTTCCCTTTTGAAGACACATGTTATTTTTAAGGACTGAATGTCTAATAATCTTCCAGATAAACATGAGAACATGGTGATACATTTGTTGAATGAAAGTGTGACAAATAGAAGGCAGGAACCTATTTCAAAGAATGGTGCTGGGATTTTGATGATATTCTAGAACTACAAATGTTTAAAAGTACAGTGGCAGAAGCAAATGGTTTTGAACTTTGCCAATATAATGAGCATAGGGTAGAAACTGAGAACAATTGTGCCTGTGTTCTTCACATTTTCCTGAGCTTGCCGCTGGCTAGGGTTGGGTGAGGGATGAGAAAGAAGGAAGGACCTAGACTGAGAAGTGTGCTGAATGTTTGTTTGTTTTTTTGGAGGAAAAGAAGTGGTTGAGATGATGGTGCTTCACATCCCAGAGGGAGTTTCGCTTCACAGATAAGCACCCTGAGTCATGACCTGAATACGTGCCAGAATGTTTCAATGGTACAAGTAAATCCTATCAAAGTTTGCTGTTGTGGTTGGACGTGCTGACTCAAAGCACTCACTACGTGAGCTACCAGGGAGAAATGTGGCTGGTAGTTTCCACATGGAGGCAGAAATTATTCTTTACATGAACGAGAAACAATCTTGGTATGTGAGAAAGCAAACTGTTTGTTTCAATGAAGAGGCTGGGTTTGGCTTTACTCCACGTAGTTATTTGAAGGCTATTGAGAAATGCAAATCACGATTTATTTTTACTGTGCTATGTGATGAGACTCATACTTCAGAGGCAGAGAGATAAGTTTCTGGACTCTGTCCAGAAATTAGCCAAAACAATAAAAGACTCGCACAACTTACACAGTTTGTTTAATATGATTATGAAAACTTGAAAAAAAAGTCAAGGTGATTCACAAAGGACAAAAGCAGGTAATTGTCCAAGGGGCTTGCTGCAGAAGGGGATACATTTTGGTCTAGTGGCCAAAGGACATTGGTTTTCTGGGGGCTTTAGACTTTTTCATTAATTCAATTTGTCCCTTTAGGGGTTTTCTGTTCCTCCTGTCTTGTGTTAACTTATTGAGGTAAAACATGCTCAATGTACATATGTTTTACTCTTAGCTGCCAGACACCTCACAGTCTTTTGTATTCCGTCTGTGAAAAGGGTTGGCACAATTTTTGAGAGACAGCATGGAAGGTTTTTACAAATTACTTTTGGAGTCTAGGTTGCTAGCTATATCCTGGTCCATGGAGAAATGCTTTTAAATTATCCTAAACCATTTATTCTGCTGAGGTACAAAGAGTTGTACTTAGCTAATAAATTAAAATATTCTCTTACTTACTAGAAGAGGATGACAAACATATTTATAGGATCATTCTGCTGTTTAATACATTTTCCTTCCTTTTTATTCTAATAAACCTGAACAGTTGAGAATTGAGACAAACTGGTTTGAAGACAGAATTTATAAAATCTCACAAAATCTGTGTCTGTCGTGTGATCTAATCTCCTCATTAAAGCAGGTCAACTTTAAATAGAAATATTTTAACCTTGCTGCCCTCTCATAATGCCTTCCATATTGACACACCTGCCTTTTCTTTGCAGTTTCAAAGACCTTAAGCACTAATGCTAATGATGTTCCTCTTTGAAATGTGTTAGACAGAAATATTCTTGCCTGAGTGCAGCAGGAAATTGAAATGGTGTGATGCCAGAAGCTGAAGAAGGCGCATGTTTGCACAGCACTGGGAAATGCAGAGGCTTTGCTTGCAAAAGTTCCCTTTGGGATTTTCCCTCCTACTTTCTCTCAGCAAGGGCAGATGCACAGGTCTGAGTTTCAGTCCAACGCTCTCTGTGAGAACAAACCACTATTTTCAGAGGACAAACACAACTGGAGCTATCAGACCACCCCTGAATTGGCCTAGGATCCTTCACAACACAGGCCTCCAGGTACAAGATTGGCTGCTTCTGGGACGTTGCCATTACCTGCTGATCTGTGGATATGCCCATATTTTCCAAGAAGAGTAGACAAATAGCAATATTCCATGCTTAATATTGGCATTAAACAGCTGGTACAAGTCTGTAGGTCTGCTAAAAATAAGCACTGCTGCTTTATACCAGCTGCCCTAGTGATCCTATTTTCCTAAAGTCCTTTTTAGAAAAAGATTCCATAGTGAAGGAGTGGCAAAAGAGAGCTTGAAGAAGTTGCCCATGCAAGTGTTATGATCGGTACTTCTGGCCTTCTTCCAAAACTGTGAGTTCTTCGCATGAATTAGAAAGTGCCACTAATAATCAAGTGAGGGTTCCTAAAGTCAAGGGAGAGAAGGCGGAGGCTCGAGCAGCTTATTGGTATGTGACCCTTAATCATATCCTGGGCACCTAGATGTTCTCATTAGGGGTGAACTAGGAATGCTTAATAGCAAGATCATTTACTGTTGACTACTCCCAATGATCTCCTCTATTCTCTGGGAAAGCCAGTAATGAGCAGTTCAGACGCTATGTGGGGCAGCAAGACCACTCAGTCCAGACTGTAGGCACATTCAATTTAGCAGTGAGTTGGCAGCTGGCTGGTGCACACCACAAAATATGCTGTATTTCCTTATCAAATCAACAATAAGTGTTTGTGTTTGTTCTGGTCTGTGTGCAAGAGCTCACGTATGCCTGCATACCTCGTAACTCTGCCTGAGCAATTACATCCCATACTTCCCTTTTCTGTATTGCTGTATTAAGAGTTACAACATTACATAGCTATACAGAGATTAAACCTATCAAAATACATATCAATATACAGCATTTCCTTTCCCACTTATGCAGGAGCTCCAAAGCAATAAATTCTTTCTTATTCTCTTTTTTTTGCTCTTTTTCTTCTTTTTAAATCAACTTTGTAGCATCTTCATCTGTCTTTGCAGTTGTGCCTTTGCCCTGTCTGTTTGCATTCTGCCACTTGACTTTGAACTCTTCTCTGTCTTATTGCAAGATCAACAGTTAATGGTGGAGAGTTAAAAAGCCTTATAATAAAAAAAGAAACAGAAGAAAGGAGTGAACAGAAGCAAGAGTAAGTACTACCTGATAAGCCTGGTAGGTGTGTTGGGGTTAATACTGAAATGTCTAAAAGTCAGTCCTCACCGTTACTGTCATGGCGCCTTAGAAAACAAGGATAGAAATATTGCTTTTACTGGTTCTAATGACATCCTGTTTTTAAACGCAGACTACAATTTGTTTAGCTCCATCTCATCCTTGCAATACTGCTGCATGTTTATTGTGCTGTTCTTAAAAGTCAGTTGACATCTCCTTTCTGTTCTTACCCACCTTTCTGTTGTTGCACCAGAAAAGATCTTCTCTCATAGTTGTCCTTGTTAGCCATATGACTTCTCAAATTTACTCTGTGGGAATTTTCTGTAACCCTATAATTATCTCTATTTATGTAATGGAAGTCTTTTTGCATGTCCTATTTAGCATTTGCTAACTGCTGTTTGTGCTTGCCTCTCCCTACTAACAATGGACTTCGGATTTTTTTTTTTTTCTGTATGATTAGGACTTTTTTAACTCTTGCATAGTTGGACTGAACTACTTAGCAAGTACTGAACGTGATTATCTTTCCAAGGCACCTCTTCAAGAATGCTATTTGAGAGCATTAACTAAGACTGGCCTTGAAATTATAGGCACGACTGAAATCTAAGGCTAATTTTAAGTGATGTGAAATCATACTGTGCAAAACTTTTCTCTCCTTTATATCCATGCCAAATGGAAAATTTGTTGAATCTTCTTTGCCCAAATCATGCCAAACTTGTTTGCAATAGGAGCAGCTGTTGTTACTGCAGCAGTGGATGCAGCTTCAGTATTGCTGAGATGGCTGTACAGTGGTGCATATTCTTCCCTACCAACTGATTTGGGGTGTTTTCAACACCAAATAGGTGAGCTGGGATTGCGAGGATGAAAAGGGGAATTATATTCTTGATGAAGTCCAGTGCTGGAGTATGTAGAAATCAAAGAGGTTAAATACCCTATAAAGATGGGTATTTAGGCAGGGTAATAATAATAAAAGTAATCAGATCCACATGGCCCCAAACATGACAATTAATCTTAAATATGTTCTGTAACGTGTTCTGGGTTATTGTGATTAATTAACATTCAAAGGACCTGACTGAAATACAGTTGATTAAAACAAGCAGGCAGTTCACATGGGGGACGATCAGTGTGGTATTTTCTCCTTTCAGATTTGACCACTAAGAATAATTAATCTAGGTGTGAATAGCCTGGAAAGTGCATTCATACTTAGCTCCAGCCAAGAGGGAACTTCAGTTCCGATGTGGGAACTGCAGTGGGATTTAGGCTGTGCCGGTCACCAGTAGCTATGGCCACACTAGCTCTTATTGCTTTCTTTTTGGATTGTTAAATCCCTGTCTACCTGAGGTGGCTCTAGAGATTTCTGTTACCTTGAGAGAGAGTTTTCACTTTGGATAGCCAGGTCTTGGGGAGATTTCATGGATAGGAACAGCAGGGATAGGGCTTAGCTGGTGCTCTCTCAGTGACATTCAACAACATTTACATTAAATCAGTGTGGTTGACTGGAGCAAGTCTTATCTAAACAGTGTTTAATGAGCACATGCACAGTATTTTATCAACATATTAGAAGGAATGTTTGTAAAAAAGATACATTTCTCTAAAGTATAGAAAGTTCCTGAAGCTCATTCTGAAACTGCGTGGAAAGCATTTCAGAGGTTTTTCTGCATCCTTGAGCCACTTTCCATACCTGTTTGGGAAAACATATGTTCAAACTCAGTTCCATTGTTTCCTGTAGACCAGACTACAAAGTGAACATGGTTGTTTTTAAGATCTCCAAATTAGATGGTGTAATGACTCGGCATGAAAACCAGTCACAGACAGTGAACATTCCTCCTCCAAGATTGTTGTACTGCTAGGTTTAGTTCAGCAAGCTGCAGCTTTCCCTGAGAGCTCAGCGGAGCTGCTTAGGGCAGGGCAGCCATTCTGTCCTCCCGCAGTCCTTTTTGGATGGCTCTGCATTCTTGCTCTGGTCAGCTATCAGCTCTACAGCACAGTGAGGCGAAGGAGGCGAGAAGGGTCCCTCCCCGAGGGTTTTAGAGGATCTTTAATCTTACATCTTGTCCTGATGACCCCCAGAGGCAGAGAGATCCCAGTGCAAGGGGGTTTTGTCGTGGGCTCAGGGGCTGTACATGGGCGGAGTTGGGGTACAGGAACCAATAGGGAGAACTCGAGGGAGTGGCCAGGGCGAGGGGCAGGGGAAAGCGGTGGGGTGGGGTGGGGTGGGGTGGGGTGGGGTGGGGTGGGGTGGGGGGGGGGTGGGAACAATATGGGATAGGAAAAACAATGGGTAAACAGATCACCACGCAAGGTGAGTGTTTCTAAGAAGCAATTAAAATGAAATGAGACAAGCAAAGAGAAGAAACTGATCGAGCTCTCACTTCATACAGATTTGGATTCTTCCTCTAGTATTTTTATTACATTTTTTTCCCCTTCAAGTACCTGATAATATAAGAGGATGTTAACTTTTTTTTCCCTGCAAAACTAGGATAGAAGACACTTTAAAGTTGTTTTTGTTTTTAACGAGGACAAATATTTTGTCTATATTAAAAAGGCCAGTCATGCTGATTCTTAAATATAAGAGTCATCTTCTACTTCCAGTGAAGCATTAAGTAACTCAAATATCTGTAGAGGTATTGGGTTAGCTGAAAAAATAGGTTTCCTATGGCAACCTGCTGAATAGTTCTTAATTATATCAATGGTCATAGATTTCTTAAAAAAAACCCCCAAAACCCAAAAAGGAACAATCCAAAACTTTAACATTTGCAAATGAATGACTGGAGTTCTGAAGTTTTATTAAGGTTGAATTGCCTTGAGTTGCAGCAGAACATTAGAGAATATGCTGTGTATTATATTTTTTAAAATGCATTCATGATTTTCTTGCTATGTTGTTTTCATTTGAAATAACAGATGAAATAAGAGCATAATCCTGCATCCCTTCTCATTTAGGCTAGCATCCTACTTTTTGCTAACAAATAAAAAGCATTCAGATATATTCTGTTGAAAACAATGCTGGGAGACTGCAAATGTGATTTGGTTCAGTAACGGTATTGCTGCTACTTGTTACTGTGACAACAGAGCTACAGTGCTCTCTGAATGGTAGTAAATAACCTTATTTTGAGTATTTAGAAACTGGATACCATTGGGCTCTTTACTGGTTGTATCAGGAGTCCAGGTGAATGCTTTCTCCGTGTGAATCTTTTCCCAGCTGCGTGTCATGGTAATAAGATGTCATTGTGCAATTATATGGAGCCTTTCATCCCAGTGCATTGTGAGCAAAATCTTCAAGGTATAAAGTCAGCCGCTGAGGTTCAGTGTGTGTAGGATGGAAAGCTTCAGGAGCCTCCCTTACTCTAGAACTAAACAGTACAATGGTTGCTTACTCAGACTCTCTGTTTCAGGATGGAAGGAGCTGCTCATGATGCTTCTTGAAAAAGACAGTATCAGTGATTAATGATCCTCCATTTGATTTATGCAACATCTAAGATCTAAAGATAGACCTTCACATACATGGGAGTCACTCAGAAAGGACGAAATCTTGTATATGTCTTAGCTTTTTCTTAGTGGTATGCATATAGTTCAACATATCTCTTTGGCACAAAGCAGAGTTTTTAAACTTAGTAGCATATCTCACCAAGGAGATGTGAATTTCTTAAGTTTTCCCTGCCTTTATGTGCTATTGTAGTCACACCTTTTGAGTGTGGGAATCATTTACCTCAAAATAGGGAACAGGTTACTCCTGACTGTCTCTGGTGTCTACTCACTAATGCAACAGAACTCTACAAGCTTCATCTACAGACAAGAAACCATCAATTTGCTTTTTGAAACTGGAGCAAATGCTTCTAGGTCAACTGTTGACCCCACTTAAGCCAAAAGCAAAGTATTGGTTAACCTCAGTCAACAGCATTTAATCCAGGGGTCAATTTTTTTTTCATGTTAAGTCATTAGGACTTATTTCTGTTTCTTATAATACTGCTTTTCTTGTTTTAGCATGGAAGGTACCAATTTACTTTGTCTAGGTATGAAATGTAAGACAATATTAGACCTGAGACCTTTAAAAAGAAGAGCACTTCAGTGTATTCTGTTCCAGCCAAAGCAGGATCCAGTCCAACAACGCTGGTATGTTGCTGTAGTTTTGGTTGGAATTCAATAAACAGAAACCTCACACACATCATTTTCATAGAGCTACGGGCACTCTTTTTACATTAAAGTCTTTTTATATTAAAGACTCCAGTGTTTAGCATTTGTAAACTTGATAACAAACATGGCTAAATTAACAACACATAATGTAAAATGTTCTCTAAACCCACATCCCTCTCTATTCAACTGTATACAGAAGCAAAGAAGGAGACATATGAAGACTCCTGACTTCAGAGATGTTTTAACAAAATGCTGGTTAGCATGGTATCCCTCCAGATGTGAAGTGCATTAGGAGGAGCAGATTACAGAAGGACGGCTGTTAAATGCAAAATTTCACCTGCTTGATATAGTTTCCCGCTGCTCCACTTACAGCAGTCTAGAATATAAAATGTTTGATCAAAGCCTTGCTCAAATGCAATTTCCACTTAAGTCAGCAGGAATTTTTGCTTGAACAAGAACTGCAGGATTTAGTACACAGGATTTCATACAAACTATTTATTTTAGTGGGAAGTTTAGTAGTAAGTGCAATGACAGAAAAAGGGGAAAAAGCTTGGGATAAGGGATTTGTAAGAAAGTTCCTGTGTATGCATAAAAAATTATCTCAGATACTTTTAAATGTTTTTTTTTTTTTCCCTCTTGTAACACCTGTGTTGTAAAAATCAAAAACAATGTTGCATTTTAAAGTTAGCTCCTTTAAATTTTTTTTCTTCCCCCATTACTCACATTTCTTTTCCGGTTTTTATTATCCTGCCCCAATGGGGATTTTCTTTTAACTTTGTTATATTATAATAGTTAGCGTGTGTACATGAAAAAACCACTGACCTTTTAGTGACTTGTGAGTCACAGGATTAATAGCTGTGCATATGACCTTTTGAAAATAGGAAAAAATTTCCCTTAACCTAGTTTTCAGGTGAACAAAATGTAAAATTCCTACTCTGTATTTTCTCCACATTTATTGCAATAGATTTCTTCTCTTTTATAATTGTCTTAGATTTTCAAGTTGTATATTTTGATTACTAATCTACAGAGTTAAACAGATAATAGTATAGGTGATAAAATAGTTATACATTCTATGTTGGTTTTAAAATGCAGGTATTTTGTGCATTTTGGAGCATGTAGCTTCCATAATTGAAGATATTTTGAATTAGTTGGTTAAGGTCAATCTCTAAGCTCATCCTTATCTTCACTCATGTGAGTAGTTTCAGAGAAATACCGTAGGAAATCCAGAGCCAGTCATTCCAGTGGTCATGCTGCTGGAAGCATAACAGAATGAGGGAGAGGGTCTTGCAATTATGGAGGAACAAGGAGGTTATGGCTTTCCTCTGTAATTCACCCAACAAATGCCAAGACCAGCATTAGGACTTGGGATTTGCCTCACACAGTGACCTTTGGGGTAAAGAAGATTAGTGAAAATTTTCAGAAATAATTCCTAATTTTAGAAGTTATGACTACCAGTAGCTTTCTCTGAAATTCATGGGAACAAAACTTGGGTAAGTTCTGGCCTTAACCCCTGTGTCTCTAAAACCATTCCGTGTGACAAGTAGAGGTTATGAAAAGTGAGAGGGATAGGGAGATATCGTGGGAGAAAGATATTTGGCAGTGGCATTTGCTGCAGAGAAAAAAAAAAGGAAAAGAAAAAGGGACACAAATAGCAAGGAGCTGTTTGGGCTCAATAGAAGGGGAGCAGAGCAGTAAAAACATCATTTTGCAAATGGAACAAAATCCAGCCTGTCTCAACATAAATTTTCCAGGTACATTATGCAGCCTATAGAGAGCACTCTTATGGTAGAGCACCCTACATACTGTCTGGAGTGTAAAGTAATATTTAATTTGCATGCTATTTTATTTTACTTCATTTTTGACCCTTATATTGTTTTCATTAGTGTAGGGCTTTCATTATTTACTGAAAACCAGACTTCTTGTGAGTCAGACTTGCTGAGAGCATGGGAGTATGTATACCAAGGAAGTGTATCCCTTGGCAACAGAATGCAAGTTAGGGTTCTTCAAAACTTCTCTATTCATGTTTTCTTGCATTGTTGATAGGTCTTTTACAGAGAAATTGACTCAGTCTTCATTTGGAGTGCTTTAGACCCAAATGTTAGTCAGGTTTAATGAGACAATTTTGGGAGTTTCATTTGCTGCCAGACAGTGAAAAACATGAACAGGGTTACATCAGTTGTTCCAAAGGCAGAGATCTTCTCAGGAAAAAGGTAAGGGGAAAGAATTATGTCACTATTTCTGTAGGTACGAGCTAATCTACTTAACAAACATATGAACTGTAGACACAGTACATTTTAATCTAGTTTGTCTTCATATTGTTTGCCTTAGTCAGGCTTTAGGCATTACGGAACAGGTTGCCCTATCAGATGTATCAGTTAAGTGATTTTACCCAGGAAGAATTTTAACATTACAGGAGTTAGACTTACAGCAAGTGGGTATACTATCTTTCTGTTCCAGTGCCTCTTTTACTTCAAGCATACAGTGGCACGCAGATGGCAGTCAGAAGCAGGCATGCCATGAGCTCTCAGGTCTTACATCCTGACGTCCTGTGTGCCTTTCTTTAGGTGACCCACTGCGCTTGGCTCTCCGTGGTTGTCACCACCACCATTCCACCATTCCTGAAGCTGATGGATCCTGGCAGCAAAGAACAAGAGACTGACTTTCCACTGGTGCCCATCTCCCAGAAAGTGGCCCAAGGCAAGTCAGAGCATTCCCACACATTTCCTGTGCAAGGCAGCAGTTGTTAGCATCCAGAACGCACACCTCAAGCTGCCCGGCTTTTGACAGTGTGTGTTTCCACATTGATGATGGCTGATGAACCCCAGACCACAGCCTCCTATCCATATTTATTGCATCCATAAACCAGACTCTTAGGTACATGTTTAGTGAAAAATCCCCAGACAACTAGAAGGTAAGGATTGACTTTATTGTCCTCTGTGTATAATAAATCATGTCACAAAATCACTAAAGGCTAAACTGACCAAGTAGTGCTGATAAGAATGAGAAAATTTGGAGAGGAAAAATATTTCTCATAAATGGAAATAAAATTATTATTTTGTGTGCCTTTTCTTGTTGGTGGCATAATTCACTCCACTGGTTAATCATTTTCATTCTAAATAAACCCATTAAATTTTAAATGATAAAAAACAATCCTAGTAAGCTAAAGAAGAACTGGTCTTTATCTAAGTATATTGCTTAGTTAAATGAAGTATGTTGCATTTTCTGACTTCAGAGCTTTCTTTAAGTGTCTTTTCTGTGTTGTTGACTCCGTGAATACTTAATTTATTTTCTGGCAGTGTTCCTGAAAGGAAAGTCAAGGAGCATCATCTCAATAAATAATTGTAGTTTGTTTTGGCAATATATTGTAGCAGCTCAAGTGGTCAGGTATTTTATTTTTTAACTGAAGCATCCTATAATCTTGGAGCCTCACCCAGAGCTTTCTGCCACTTTATATAATTTACCTGTTTCACTCTGCTACCTGACCATCTTTTGTAAATAATGCAGAGGACTTTTAGCTGAATGTTGCTGTTTCTGGTTTAAGATGTCTGTCTTAAAAGCCAGAAACCTAGCAGTAGAGTCATAGGATGGTTTGGCTTGGAAGGGATCGCAGAGATCATCTGGTTCTAACACCCTGGATTAGGAATATGTTTTTGTGGTACCCTGAGGAATGTGGCTCCTATACTCACAGGCATTATCTTTCTGGCATATCCGTAAGTGATTTCTGTGAAAAAACATATAAAAGTAATAAGAAAAGGAATGAACCTACAATCCCATGTATTCAGGTAGTTTTCTGTAAAAGAATCCTCCAAAAAATATCAGATTTGAGTAAGTCTTGAGCCAAAATACTGATTTGTAAATTTATTGCACCTACACTTGGAAAGAAATGTTTCCAGCAAAAATCACAAATCTTTTCTCTATCAAAACCCAGGTTTTTTTAATTGAAAAGTTTTCATTTAAAAAAGTAAGTATACTTTTTGGCTTATACTTGTGTCACTGTCATAATTACCTTTACAAGTAGGATATTTATTTTGGCGGCTGGGCCTGGGTTGCATTTTCGATTTTTTTCAAATCCCTGAGTTGGGAAACTGAATCTTATTTTTCCTGGAATACAGGGGGGAGGGTGGCAACAAGAATCAGTGTGTTAAGCCATTAGCCACCAACTGCTAGAGGACAAATATTGACAAGTGCAAAGGTTTGGTGGTCTTGCTTTTCTGCATGAATATCAGCAATCTATCACACAAAGCCTGCCTGTACTTCCAGGAGGTCCGTCCCTGCATAACATGATTATTGCAGTGTAGTAGGGAGGTAAATGTTAGACATGGGTAGTACAGCTTCCACTGAACCTTCGTTAGCCAACGTCCGCTTATACGGAGCTTTGCCTTGCAACACAAATATCCTACATAAACTTTATGGTTCTAAAATCAGCAAACTGCTCTCCTGAATAGTACTTCCTCAGAAGGACAATCTTGTAAGTTCATATCTGATAATTTGATTGTGGATCTTAGGGCTCTCCTTTAAAAGATCACGTGCTCTGAGGGATGTCCCTCAGAAGAATGCTGTAACTATTTTGTTCATATGCTAGGAATAGAATAACTGTGGGAACTGAGAAATTTTCAAAACTGAAGCACCCTGCAGTGAGATCTGTGAAATGGATGGTCAGTGGGGTCTGAACTGGGATCTGTGAGCAGAGAAGTAGATGGTGGCCTCAAAAATCTTGTCTGAGAAAAGAAAAAAAATTGAAAACTTTCCACTGTTGTTCAGCCTGGCTAAGCTCCCTGAGCTTGCAACACTGAATCATTATATAAGATGAATCACTGGATACCATAGGCAGCTTCAAATCCTTATTGATGAGACCTGCTCAGAGCAAGGCTAGAAGCCCTGGTGTTGGAGATATCTGAAACCTGTGAGACAGGTACAGCCAAGGAAAGAAGTGTAATCTTGGTCCATCACACTGTATATCCTCAGCCAAATTGCATACTCGTAGGTTTTTTTCCTTGCTACACAGTGGGTTGAAGATCAAAATTTCTAAAAGACCCTGTATATTTACCTTGAAATGTGCCATTACACTTCAGATCTGTGCCCCTTCTGGTTATTCTAAATCTGTTCCACACTATCAGGCTTGTCTCCCTGGGATTGCCCTTAGTTCACTGTTGGTTGTATCATGTGAGCACATTGCAGCAGGTTAGTTCCACCCAAAGGGGGATAAAAAACCCTACAAAACCTTCACAAGGTTTTAAACTGTAAATCTTGCTAATGCTATCCCATCAGAAAAAAGCACAAGGACAAGATTTCTCAGGTGGTGTGCTGGGATTATTTCTGAGACCCTCTGAGCAACGGTGATAGAGCAGTTTACTCATTGTCAGATGTCCCCTTTCTGAAGCAAAGACAGTAATACTTTTCTACCTCATCCATAACCCTAAGAGAGGGGCAATCTCAAGGATGAAATCTGAGACTTGCTGGCAAAATTCCTGCTCAGTGAGTAGAGTTTTGCTCCCCTGCTCTGGTTTTGCAGTGGATAAATTCTTAGAGTTGCACACATGTTCCTACAATTACATGCATGCCTTGCCATAGCAATGTTACCAATACCTGGCAGTATGAAGATGATGCATTCCTCAGGAACAAAACCAGCATATGGATAAGTAGTGTATTGCTAGAAAAGAGACCACCAGCACTGAGATCACTTCATTATCCAAGTCACATTCTCCCAGTGGAATTACCGCTGTACAAAATGATTTTCAAGGAAAGCTCTGTGCAGCCTCAGCAAGCTTCATTTTCAAAATGACACTTGTGACTGAGCGGTTTGCAAATGAAAGCGAGCAGAAAACTGAGTCTCACTCACTTTGCTTACCTGTTACATTACAGTCAGTTTTGCCCTTTTTCCTTCATTTTCTGTTGGGCAATCAGTTTCTTGGGAAGTTTTGTGATTTTTTAAAGACATGATACCATGTCTTGCTATTTATAACTGCTCTGGCTTGTGAAAGCAGAGGATTTATCTGAGAACACAGAGACTGATGAAACTATTTGTTGATCATAGGGTGGTTATAGGGACAGTGGAAATGTCCTTCTTTCCACTGCAATGTGTAGATTTCCAGACCTGCAGAGGACACAGGGCATTGTGAAAGGAGACTGTAAGAGCACGGAATGAAAAGAGCTGTACAGACAATGCACAGTATGGATCACATAATCTATTCAGGTTAAAGCAGCTATAAACAGATCAGATCTTGAAGCTAAGGTAAACAGCCACCAGCAGCTATTGGTTGGACGTGGGTCAGATGGTAACAGCTAGGGAGAGCTTGGATCTGTTTAGCCATGGTTTAGCTCTTTGGCTCTGCCCTGCAGCAGGGAGAAGCAATGGGTGATCTCCTGAGGTCCTTCCCTGCCCTTGTTTCTGTGATTCCAAAAGCTACATGTAAATAGTTCATGCTGAACTCAAAAAGCCATCAGGAGAAAGATAATGGCTGTGACAAGACCATTCATAGCTCATATACTTGTTTTTATTAGCATAACTACACCAAAGATAAAATAGAGTCAATGATGCAGAGCTGTATTTGAAAGTCTCACAATTATTTGCTGTGTTAGTGAGATGATGGAATAAACACAGAAATGGATGCACTTACATAAAAGATATGAAATAGAAAGATACTGAAATGAAAAACTGCCATCTTGTTAGTTTAGCTGCTTTCCATACCAGTATCAAAATGACCTATAAAAGCAGCACTACTAATCCCTTCACTGCTTGGGCTCTCAAGTTCCACAAAATAAGCTTGTGATGAAGTAGTTATTACCTGTTACTGCTCTTGTATCATTGTGGAAAACAGCAGTCACGTTGGACTAAAATGTGAGTAGAAATGCTGGTTGCTATAATGCCCATTCGAGTAATGGTGTATGACAGAACAAGGAATTCTTGTCATTTGCTGACTTTTATGCGTCAATAAATATTAAGACAGCTGGCACCCAGTGCTATGCCCCATAGCATATCTTACCAAAAGTGGACAACACAGAACATATATCTGCAAAATAAGGTGTCTTATGAATATAAGGCACACCTCTAATGCTGAACAGGGCTTGACTGGACTAGTACCTGCATGGAAAATCCATTAAAACTTCTGTGTATAGGAATATTTTTCTACTCTGAACAAGACTCCCAGGTGTAGTGGTTGAACATTATTTATCCTACTGCATGGAGTCTCTACTCAGAATGAAAGTAAGTTAATACAATTTCTTCTCTTAGGGCCAGATTCAAGTAGGGGTTTAGGAGTAGCCTGAGTTATCCCAAGATCTGTGACCCGAGTGTAAGGAGCATTACTTGCTAGGCCGAGATATCTTTCATTTCACATGTAGGACAAAAAAGGTTTGGACTCCTCGTAATTTTAGCCATTTGTTTTACAAGTAGTTGCCCTGGCAAAATTCCAATTAGCCGTAAAGGTGAACTTAAGGAAGAGGGAAAGGGGACTTGGAAGACATGAAGGATGCCCTCTTGTGAAGACTGTAGATATCTTGAATTTAATTCTCTGCTTAACATAGCTTCCCTTTGTCACCTTGGCATATCGGAGTTTCTGTTTTCTTTCCCTGGATTTTAAAGAAAAAAGAAGGATTGGTGACTGGGGGTGGGGAATAAATCTACTTTTCAGAGAGCAATCCTCTAAAGGCATCTTCAAGAATGCCAGATTTTTGGAGGTTCTGTTGTGAGAAAGATGGTAGTGCAGAGATGATAGTGGAAGTGGAAAGAAAACAAATGACTAATGGAGCAGTGTGGCTAGATGAACTGTATTAAGGATAGAGATAAAAAGTCTACAGAGAAGAGACTATAGAATTTGACAGCTGACTGCTTGAGGTCCTAAATGATAGTAGAGTTCATATCATAGAGTTCAGTGAGCATGCTGGATCTGTCTCTTCCTCTGCCTTTCATAGCTCTGGAACTAATTTTACATATTAAATGAAGTACTTTGTTGACCCAGTATGTCTGGCACAGAATTTGTAAATTCATCCTTTTTATTTCAGTCAGGTGTGACTGGGTGAACAACCTCTATAACTTATAAAAGAAATGACATGAATAATTCTTCCTTGGAATAAGGTCAATGTTATCCTCATGTGACTTGAGCTATGTGGAACGAACAAAGACCTACATCAACCAGGTGCTACTAGCAACTCTGGGTGCAGACATATTTTGTCTTAAGTCTCAGCTAATAATTAAAGAGTCATTATGATTATCTCATTTTTTTCAAGAAAACAATATTCTTCAAAGAAATGTCTTTCAGCATCAAATTCACCGTTGGGTGAAAGAAATTTTGTCATTACAAAGCAACTTTCACATTATGCCCTAGTGCACATTTACTAAAAAGTTTCTATTATTCATATTCTGCTTGGTCTTTGTCACCATAAGCCTAATCTTTTCTTGTCATATTGAAATGCAGTTTATGGAATTTTTGTTTGTTTTCTGTTTCTTTATGTAAATCTGACTTACCATTTCAGTATATAACATAACTGATTTACTATTGTCAACTACCTTTGCTATACATACAATATTTTCAATGTAAAAAAAGTGGTAATAGTGGATGCAGCCTGCTGCTGTTTTCAGATAGCATCAGAAGGGAATGTTTTGGGTTTTTTAAATATACAATCTCAATCTAGTTTAATTTATGTGGAAAGCTTATTTTGTCCTTACCACAAAAAGAAATGGACAATTCTGTAGAAGATTTTTTCTACAGGACGGTGGAATAGCACCAGTGGCCATAAAATAGCAAAATGCAGTACATCTTGCTAGTAGAAAATGACAGTATCTTTAACAAAATGAACTTGCATAGATTTTTCTTTGATTGTTGAAAGTATCCTGCCTTAAACAGGAGGCAATCTCTTTGGAAATGCTTAAGTCACCAGTTTCACTGCCATTTTATACTTCTGCTTACTGTCAATAGGAGTTCACATTCTGCACCATGTCTATCTAAATCTGCTTAGAGAAAGGAATGATAAGTCAGGTGTATTGCATTGGAAAAGCTACATTATTTTCTTCTGCTTTTCCTTACTTAACTGTAACTGTTCTCAGCACAAATTAAATAGCATTGGTAGGAAAACTTGTCTTTCTCATATACACTGATTTATCAGTTCTATGTATAATATTAAATCCATGCTACACAATTTTATAAACATGCCACCAGCTTCATAAACACAGGCCTTTAAAAATTGCTTGTGGAAAACTTATGATCTGCTACTGAATTACATTCAAAGGTTCTGCTAGGTAAGTATAAGGCATCACGAGGCTTTGCATGAAAGATCAGGAAACAGTATTCTATAGGTTTGTGAACCTTCTCAGGTTACCCAAGAGAAGCCATCTAAAATACTGGCTGGTCTGAAAAAGGTGTGGAGTAATTGGTACTGCTGTGTTATGGGAACCACTTTCTATAACTCCCAGATTGCCTTCATATCATCATACTTGATTATTCTGCGTGATTACAAAGACTGGGTAAAAGAAAGCAGGTGAAGATGTGGGTTGCTCATGTCACAATATTTGTTGTTAAACTGTTCTCATAATTGGAATCTGGCACAGGTCATAGAAGAATGTATTTGAGTAATCTTTTTTATTTATTATTAATTTACTTGTCTTTTGCCCTGGTTATGTAAATACAACTAAAATCAATTCTTTTTAAATTCCGTCTCCCAGTGGTGGGCTGCTATTTCCGGTGACAGTAATGAATTTATTTTTATTTTAAGTCTAGCAGATTGCACAGCTCTGGTTTTACTTAACAGTCTTTATAAGCATAGCTACAGCCATTAACAGCAGATTTCTGCCCTTGTATTTTAAAGGCATGGAATTCTGGCCAAACTCAGCAGTCATAGCATCAAGAAATCATACAAGTAGTTTGGCTGGAAAAGACCTTTAAGATCCCTTCAGTGATGTAGGAATATGACTAAAAGTCAATTTCTTTTCCATTGAAAATAGGTCAGGAGATTAAAAAGGGGTGAACAAGAAAGATATTGACATGGGTTGAAAAGAAAATTCTAGATATAATAATTTATAAAACTGAAGTGGGATACATTTGATTTTAGGGAACTGCAGTGAACTAGATCCTTTGAACATTTTAATTTGTATAAGACAGTTTGTATAAACTGACTCCTTTGAAGATGTGGGAATTAAATTTACGCATAAGCTCTGTTTTTCTGATGAATTCAATCAATGTATTTTCCTTAAAGCCAGTGATCTTTTTTAACACTTCTCCTTCTGGTGACAGAAAATATTTTAATGATTGGAGAATTAGAAATGAAAAACTGACTTAATGTCTTTTTCTTTCCTAGCGAAGCTACTGCTCTCCTAAATAAACTGGTCTGCATTTTCCAGTGGCCTTCACAGTCCAGTGGCAGGCAGTAAAAATGGAACTTCCACACCCTAACTCTATTTAGACTGGTTTTCCAGAAAAGCAACTTAGTCTGATCTCTGAATTTAACCTCACATCTATGCAATGCAGCATACTGAAACCATTGGCTCTTTAGCTCTAAACTTAGTGATCAGAAATTCCCTAGATTATTTTTGCATTCCAGGGCTGCTGCCACACAAGGTTCATGGGGATGTGAGGAAGATTCAAGATGCTAGACAAACATATATATATATATATATATATATATATATATATGTAAATTAAATTATTCCCCAAACTATCTGGTGAACTAACATTTTCTTCTAACATCACTAATTAGGTCTTGAAAAAATTCTGTGGTGTCACAGATGTTACTGCAGAGGAAACCATGCTGGCAAGCAAGGAGGAAATAGTAACAGTGCTTTTGTTAATTTAACAGAATAGAAGGCTTAACCCTTTTAGTGTTAGAAGAGGGGCAGGATATGGTGTTTTATATGAAATATTTTCATCCATTTAAAGGTGCTAGTGCGTTTACCCTGGAAAGAGTTTTGGCACAGACTAACTGGGCAATTCACATATGCTTCCTTTCATTATGTTCCCAGGTATAAATGGCACTGTACCATAAAGATTAATTTTTGATTAGCAGAAGGACAACATATCAGAGGTTCTTTGGAGTAATCTGGCTTCAGTCTGTACTGATAAAATGCAGAGGGAAGTCTAGCTCCACAGACCATAGAGAAAAAAATACCTTTGATACAAGTAAAAAATAGTAATGGAATGTCATTTTCAAAAGAATATGCAAGCAATTCTGATGGCTACCCAGCCAGTCTTGTCTGTTCTCAGAAACGCTGAACAGCAGAAGGGCTGAGGATGAAATGGACCTCTGAAGGTCATGTGGCCCAACCCTCTGCTCAAGCAGGGCCACCTAGTGCTGGTTGCCCCAGACCATGTCCAGTCAGGGTTTGAATATCTCCAAGGATGGAGACTCTGCAACCTCTCTGGGTAACCTGTGCCAGTGCTCAATCACCATCACAGTATAAAAAGTTCCCTTATGTTCAGATGGACCTCCTGTGTTTCATTTTGTGCCCATTGCATCTGCTTCTGTCACTTGGCACCACTGAAAGGAGTCTGGCTCTGTCCTCTTTACACCATCCCTCCAGGTATTTGTGCACATTGATGAGATGCACCCAAGCCTTATCTTCTTCAGGCCTAACAGCCACAGCTCTCTCAGCATTTCCTCTGGAGAGATGCTCCAGTTCCTTCATCATCTTTGTGGCCCTTCACTGGACTGTCTCCAGTATGTTCATGTCTCTCTGATACCGGGCAGTCCAAAACTGGATCCAGTATTCCAGGTGCCTCATCAGTCCTGAGTAGAGGGGAAGGATCACCTCCCATTGCCTTTCTCTTCTGTTTTCTTTCTCAGACTAGGATCAAGGGCAAAGTACTTTCCAACATCTTACCCAAAATAGATAAAAGATACTTATAAAACTTCTTTTCAAACTCCTGGGGAAATAAAAAATTTAATAACTGTAGATTATAACTGGAGTAGCCCTTGGGAAGTATCATCTGCCCATAGGCATAGCAGAAACCATTGAACTTTCACAGTGGTCCTTCCTAGTTTAATCCCTAGTTTGGGTCAAGATAGAGGATGTTGGAATGTTTCTGATGGTCGCTTCAAATGGTGAAAATTTTGTTTCTGCATTGAGTAAGTTATTCCCTTTGCTGTGCCCCTTACTGGTAATCTGAAATTGAAGCTTTGGCTTCTAGCCATTGGATTGTTCTCTATGTTTGTATACCAAAGTAAAGACTTGTCTCCCTGTGAAGTAATACAGTCTCCTTGGGCTCCATATAAAGCAGGTGTTTTTTCCATTCCTATGATTCTCTTTAGGAACCTTTCCATTTTTCTTTTACATTTTCTTTAGGAATGACCTAAATAGGAATAGGACACTGGACTGTACAATTCCAGTCATGGTCTGTCTGCTGTGGTGTGTGGTGGCATCAGATACACCTGTATTAGTACAAGCCAGATATTAATGCGTCTTTCAGAATTTGCACATAAGTTAGCTAAAAATGCAACTATTGAGGCACAAGGTGGTTGATTTTGCTCACCCAAAAAGTGTTAACGGTGGAGTGGCTGACTCTGAGCCCTGTTATGTCCCAGGTCTGCTCTCTACATGGCAGTGTGGAAGTTCACCACATGTGAATAACTAATGTCCTTGATCTTGCTGCAGCTGTGTCCATTAGAGAGGTCAGCAGTGTGGCCACTCTGGGCATCAGGGTCCTGGGAGCAGCTGGGAGCAGGCAGGGCAGGACACCCCAGACAGGGCCATCCCACTGTCCCCAGCCAGGGTCTGGGACAGGCTGGGAAGCAAAGGGGACAGGGCTGTGGCCAGGCTGAGATGTCACCCTGTGGATGGGGGCCAGGATTAAGCCTAGTGAGGGGAACCAGTGTTGGGGAAGATGAAACAGGAAAGCCTTATAAATATGATTGCCTGACAAAAGATTTTGGGAATATGAAAAATATAAGCGACATCGAAATGAAAGCCACTTTTGAAATACCAAATCTTAGTTACTGAACAACTGGAAAACAATGGTATGGCCGACTGAAGGTAATCCCCTCTTGATTGAACAATACCCTCTGCTTGCAAACAGGTCCAAGGGTCAG
This sequence comes from Corvus moneduloides, assembly GCF_009650955.1. Lineage (NCBI taxonomy): Eukaryota > Metazoa > Chordata > Aves > Passeriformes > Corvidae > Corvus > Corvus moneduloides. Next base: position 26,160,440 of record NC_045481.1, read on the forward strand.
AGCAGACCCTACTAGCTCAGCAGAAGGAGTCCAAAGAGTAGTTTTTAGAAGTTAAGATGTAACACTCTATGGTAATATAAGAACTCTTATAGGCTGTATGTAAATGCTATAGGATTTGTATCTTGTATTAGATTGGTTAGTGACAATTAGAATATTCAGTACAGAAGATGATTTATTGTATTGTAACCAGGACTTCAGTATTCCACTCTTACACATTCTTACTACTTCTTCTTCACTCTCACTCCTCTCTTACTCTTCGCACACTCTTACACTCTCTCTGTCTTACTCTTACTCTTACTCTCTCTCTCTCTCTCCTTACTTACTCGCTTACTCTCTTGCTCTCTTGGGCCTGCTCAGAGCTGCCAGCTGCAGCTCTAAGCAGTACCCCTATACCCACGCCCTTTGCAATAAACCGCATGTTCCAAGATCTGCCTATAGAGATCTCTCGTCACCGACCGTCTGTCTTCGTCTACGCCCGGTCCAGACTGAACCCAAAGCTCTTACAAACCAGGATCAGACAGCCCTGGTATGGTCAGGCTCAGGTGGGAAGCAAATGGTAGAGACTTGGCTCAAAGCAACTCCCACGGAAAGGGAGGTCAGCCCTTGCTGAAGTTCCCAGGAGTGCTGCCTGGCCCCACAGCCGCCAAAGGGACCCTGCACCCTGCAGCCAGTCCTCTGGGAGCAGGGATGGTCTTAAGGCCCTGTCAGTATACCAGCTCTCCTCATAATAGGGGGAGGTGAGGTTCAAACACTGGCTTTTGCTTTGTTTAAGCTATTAATTTATTTGTCTCATTCCTGAGCCAATCACCACCTGCATGGATGAAGGCTGAATAGGTAAGTACTTTCCTATTGTTAGATCAGCATACATGCTGCTGTAATGGGAAGGACTCTGGAAGTTTTTATGGCCAAGTGTGGAGAACGTGCCTGAGAGGAATAAAGCATAATTACTTGTGAGTGCTGTGTTTTCAAGGCAGATGAACAATTTGGTGAATCTGGTTATTATATGAATGAAACGCAATAAAATGAAAAACGCCGGGTGCATCATGTCCTTGGAGCTGTAGATTTTCAGCAAGAAAATGTAAGGGGAGACCAGAGTTCCCACAAGCACTCATTCCAAGTTCCCCATTGATTGTGGGTGCTATTTTCAGACATCCTCACCCACCTGCCAGGGAGATAACCAGGAGCTAGTTAGCAGGTTACTGGGAATGCCTCAGTACCATCAGCCTGGGGTGGAAAAGAGCATTAGGCAATTCAGGAAGCATTTGACAGAGCTATTAGTAAGGACTTTTCCCTCCCCTAATCACCTAGTTGATATTCATGATACTAATCAAGATATAGCTGTCCCTGCTTGTCTCTCTTCCAGTCTGATGAAATGCAGTGCTCTCTTCCTGCTAAGGGAGACAAGTAGCAGGTGATCACAGAGGGTGTGGAGCTGCTCTGCAAAAAGTCAACAGGCAAGTGGATATGGCTTGTAATATGGCTTAAGTTCAACAAGGAAAATACACGAGACTACCTCCCCTGTTTAGTTTTTGGTACGTAAAATTTGTGAAGTTCACTTTCGGCATGTGGGTGTACTGCCATTTTGGGTGGTGATGGGGAATGCAGCACTAATTTGGGAGTAGGTCATCATGATATAAAAGTGATTGTAAGGCTGCACCCTGGTGCTTATCTCTACTCTATTGTTCATCTCCTATCTATTGTTATGGTTATCACCTACAATAAAAGGGCATTGATTTACAAAACACTTGAACTTTATTAACAAGACATTGTTGTAAGATGATGAAGTCAATCGAGAGTTCCACAGAAGTAGGAGGAGGTGACTTGATAGAGTGTGATGTATGTATTTGCTGTTGGCAGTGACTTGCATGTCTGGCTCTTACAGGTCTGGGCTTATATTTCCTGCTGTTGCCAGCGTATTCCCTACTGTAGATTTCAGTAGTTCTGTCTTGTGTTTCCTTGTCCAGATTGCATCCAGATGCATGTCTTTCAGTATTTTTTTGCCATTCCAGCTGGATGGCCATACTAGATTGGAGAAGAAATCCAGTTACTTACCACTGTCCTTGTGAAGCACTAGATACTGTAGGATTTACCACTTCTGTTGGTGTTTTGTTGGCCTCTGGACATAAGATTACAAAACATATGCTCACCACTCTTTTTTCCCCCCTCTCCTGTGGTTCCAATTCTGGTCAATTTCTTGACCAGAAATTTTTCAGAGGGGTAGTAAGAGATTGCAGAAATTTACTTCTTGAGGTCATGGGTGAACTGGAAAAACAAAGAACAGATAATTGTTCCTAGTTGTTTTATTTTCCCACTTAAGAACATGTATTTAAACCTTTATTAGAGTCTTGAAGCAAACACTCCATTTAAGGCCTTGGGTGTTGAGTATTTTTTTATTTACTGTGCAAGATCAGCATATTGTAAAACTCCTGGGAACACAGATCTAAGGGGACAGGGAAGGGTAAGCAGAAGTATTTAGTGAAGGATGTTAAACTATTCCAGACAGAATCCTTGAGGGAATATCTTTCAAGAAAATCCCTAAGTGGCAAGACACAAGCTGGGAAAATATTAACCCAATATATTTTACCGCCATCTGAGAAGAGCTGATGGAATAATACAAGGAACATCTTCCTTTCTTGCCACATTCAGTTTCCTCCTGTGTGCAGTGCTGACAAAATGTTAAGTGTCTGATGAAATAGTGCCTTTACATGAGTGCTAACAGGTTTCCATAGCTATAAATTACAGGGCTGAGTGTGGCTACCTTCAGTGAGTTGTTAGAGGCTTCTGCCAAGTGGCTTCTGTAGCTCCCTCCCCTCTCCCTCTCCAGTAGTGTGGTTCATCACCCTGTGTCTGCACTGGGGGATCAGAGCAGACCCCCAGTGGCTGAGAAGCTCCTTAGAGCACTGTAACATTATCCAGTAGATGATGCCACTACTTCCCATGCCCTACATAAATACTGCCTTTGCAGTACTTCTATCGTGTGCTAAGACAGACAGAGTGTGACCTGAAACATGCATGGCACAATCCACTACTAAGTCTGTGTCTGAGCAAAACAGGGGGGGTTTCTGATGCACACACAAGACAAGTTTACTTATCTGTGGCTGAGTTTATAGCAGAAAAAAAAATCCTGTTCTACTTAAAAACCATGTATATTATCTGGGAAATAATGTAAGGGAATTTCTGTAAGCTCTCTTAGATGTTTTCTCCCTTATCTGCTTAAATGTGTGCACCACATTTCACACCACATGTAACATAGTAAGTGTGGTTTGTATGCATCTATCATATAATTTATTCCTCTACTTTTCTATATGATGGCATTATAGAAAATTAGTTTTGTCGTAAAAATACTATATAATACACGTCATGTGATTTAAATATTTTTCATTAATTGATTGAATCACATGCTTTTAAAAAGATCAACAAATTATTGTGTACTATATCACTGAGGTGAAAATCCTGCCCTCCCCAAGCACTGCCTTTTGCTCTTACATTCAGCTTTTGGCAATAATTAGCTGCCTTTAGGTGTTATGTGAGGGTAGAGGAGACCACTCATTGGAAATTACTGAACTACTATAAAAGACTATTTTAGTGAGTTTGAGGAAACTTATGATCTATTTTCATGAAAATCTTTGAGGTTTTGGAGGTTGTTTATTTGTTTTGGATAGTGGAGAATCAGAAAAAAAAATCGCCAGAGAGGAAATGGAAGATAATTTGAAAGCATGTGAATGAGATGGAAGAAAGATAGGATTCCCACATTTTCACTCATACCTGTTTTCATCAGCTGGGAAGGTAGGGACAGAGATGCTTACTCAAAATTCCAGTGCAGTAAACATTACTTTGAATTCAAAGTTATTCTTCAGGAATTTGACAGAGAGTATGAGTACCAAATGTTTAGCTGAGTTTTGTTTCTTGTGGAGTAATAAAAGTTCAGGCATCTGAGTGAGATTTTGGGCTCTGTCTCTGTGTTAGGGCTGGACATTGACCAGTGCTGGGCTTTCAGTCAATTTATTGTACTTTGCCTTTCTGTCCAAGACAATCCATGACTTCCTCTCTGCACCTTATTGACCATGTAGTTCATGTTCATTGACAGGGAATAGAAATGGGAATGTAGCATCTCATAATATAAAAAGTCTTTTAATATCACTTTGTCTTTGAATTATGGATAGCAGCATGCAAAACATTTACCAGACACTTGACTGTGGGATGTGAGAAGACCTGACCTGAGATGGCTTTATCAGTGTCAGTCACCATTTCCACTGCTCTGATGTGGCCCACTGGGAGGGGTTTGCATGACCAGAAAAGAGTGTGCCAAAGTGTCAGTAGGATGTGTCAGTGCCAGGTAGATATGGGCAGGATGCACACACATTTCTACTAGAGTGAAGTAAATTCTCATAGCATAATTTCTGTGCTCAGATGAACAATTCTATTGTGATTGCATCACTTTCTTGGCCACGACCCTGCAAAGCAAACTTATTTTCCCTGACCTTTAAGGCCTTTTGAAAATCACTGTGGATCCCAGAGCATAAATAGTATACAGTTTAGCTATTATACATCTAAATATACATGCACACAGAGGCCTAGATCTTATCTCTGTTCTTTGCTTCTTAGTGCATAGTTCATTTGCACTAAAATATGTGTTGGTGATACTAGACAGATTAATGGGACGATCCAGTTTTCTCTCTAAAATCAACCTATCCTTATCACAGATGGTGTATCTACTCCTGGTCACATATTTAATAATACACATACACTCAGCTTGTTGATGAAACAGCAGCTTACTTTAAAGACTATCTTTAAAATGTTGATTTATCTTTTCTGTATTTCATGGGAAAGGCAGAAGTTTATAACAAAAATGCCAAGAAAAAAGATGACCATGAATCAATCCACTCTAGGATCAATACACTATAACCTATTGATAATCTGGCCTCTATAAAAGCAATAAATCTGCTAGAAAAAATCTTTTTTTTCCCCCAAGACTTGACTGAGGTCACAGGCAAGATTTCAATGGACTTTTCATCAGGCAGTTTGTTCTTACTTATAAAGGCAGAGTAGCTCCTGGGATATAACAGGACCTTAAGAACACTCTCCTGGGACCGCAGGATAGACTCATGCCTAGATCAAGCCTAAGCAAATAGTGTAATCAACCTCTAAAATTAAAATGCAATGTAGCACATATCTCTTCAGGTGATTCCTCACCCCCGAGCTAGAGGGCATCCTCAGTAATTCCTAGTTAAGTATGGGTGCAGTCATTTGCCAAAAACCTTTCTTTGCAAAACATAAAACCTCTTTCTTCCTTAGGGAAGGGAGAAAAGGGAACAATTTTAAAGATGGGATTTTTTCTTCAGATCACACTATCTGATCATTCAGAGAACAGCAGTGCAGATAAGATCCCAGATGAAGTTTCCATTCACAACCACACAATGGGGAGACAAGTTTAGTCATGGGTATTCTCTGTTTATATTTCTTCCATACATCCAGAAAAATATATATTTTTCTCAGAAAATTGCTAAAGAATGAATCATGTAAAGGCTTATTTACCATAGACATAAAGCCTTGAACTAGTGCCTGGCTGCTTCATGCTCTGGATATGGCAACTACCTGTATCTGCTCAAATTATTTTAATCTAGGTAAATCTCCACTGAAGATACTATCTGCTCCTCTCTGGCTTGAGCACCTGCATTCCCAAAGGTGGTGTTGCTCTGTGATGTCCTGGCTTGACTTCCTTGAGGTTGATATTGGACCTCCATTAGGTTTTTGGCAGTAAATAGCTACTTACCCTCTGACTTGGAAATCCCCAGAAAGGCAATGAAGGAACTGCAAAGTGAGATTGATCTGTTTATTAAGTAAGAATGACATTTTGAACTGAGTCTAATTACTGCAATGTCTGTTCAGGAAAGGCAGCTCAAAAAATCCCTCATGAAAAAAAGATTTTGGTGACAAAATGTTCCTCTTCGAAGGAGAGATTATGGTCGCAATATCCAAGGGTTCTATTTGAACCTCCTAGCATCCTGACATGCTAACATTTCATAGTCAAACAGACAGTGAAAAAACCATTAACATCAACTTCTATGGAGGAATGATGAAAAACATGAATTAAAGTCAATTAATCTACTCTGACAATAAATTAGGAGTAACTGGATCCTTGCTTTGAGTTGTTGGAACACTGGCTTGTCTACAAAATCAATGCTTTAGATATATATGAATGAAATAAATGGTCAACTCCTTTAGTTATGATATTTTTCACTCCTTTTGCTTTTATAATGAATTAAGCAAGATAGTCATTACACAAGGCCTTTCTCCATTAAACCCCCTAATCTATCACTTAAGTCACCATCTTGTGCTTGTAAGACAAATTCCTTTTAAGTTTTCCTATAGGACACAAAAATAATTTCAACTCTTATGAAAAAAGATATGGACAGTATTTTTTCCACAATACTTCTAATTCCTTTAAGAGTCTTTTTTATGCACTACATGAAGGCTTGAATTTTCTTTTCTGCATTGCCTTTAGAAAGTTTTGCTGAGGGGAAATACTACTGTCTAGTTGGAAACAGCAAGGTATGTTTGAAAAGGCAGGTTTTAATTACAAGTATTGGTTTTTTCACTGAGTTGCAAGTGATTTGTGAAAGTGATGTCATTTGGCCAGCAAAGAGAGCTGGAGCCCCATGTCAGAGATGGTAAAGCCTTGTGCATACTGTTCAAACACCAGGACAAGGACTTTCAGGTTTAAGAGGAAAAGCATAGCATTTGGCTAACATGAGCTGAAAGCTGTGCAACTGTGATCAATAACTACGCAGACTTCTGCTGTTAACTCTTAATTTATGAAAATCACCCAATAGCACTGATTTTTGTTGCTATTACGGGGCTGGGTAGTTTGCTATCAGCGCTTGAGGCAGAAAAAAATTATAATAAGAAAAAATTGCTTATCAGAAAATCAAATGTGTGAACAAGAGGTAGCCACCCACAAGATCCTCAGAAATGCATGAATGTCAAGATTTTAGTTCAATTTTATTTACAAAAAAAAAGAAACTCATATTTTAAATAGATCAAAGCCTATGCCGTGCCATGAGGGCATTTAGAACTGTGTACAGGACAAACTAACTGCAGTTTTGTTATAAGGCAGGCACTGCAACTATTTATATGTATAAATTATCAATTTTATAACTTTATATGAATGTGTATTTTACATTTTATGCAGACAAAGTAAAACTTAGTCACTAATGCTCAGAGTAACATCTGGCAAATGTCCTACAAAATAGATGAGTTTTATTAGAAAAATTAATTTAAGAGAGGAAAACAAATCTTTTGGGTAAATTTTATTAGCAAGCCATTCAAAAGAGAATTTATGGAACAGTATTTTCATGGTTCTGTATTAGGAGGAAAAATTGCTTTAATTAGGTATGGTAAGTGATCAATTTTGCATGCTATGATTAGGAAGACAGCTCTAGTAATTATATATAGGGTAAGATGTCCAAGTCCTTGAACATCTGCTCCTAATCATCAAACTTACTATATAGAAAAAGCTTACATTTTTATTAATTTTGTATGACAGAAACTCAAATCCAAAATATTTTATTGTAATCTTTATGTAAAAATACTAATTCTATTTTTAATAGAATGATTATGCCTTTTATTTTATGGGGTTTATTCTCTTTCTGATGCAAAAAAAGTCTATATATTAATATAAAGCACCTATACTTGTAAGATAGGAATAAAAGGGTAGAAACACACTGCTTTAATTATCTTAAGTAGTCTAGAAACATTTTAACTTCTCACTCAGGCACTTTAAAAAAATCTTGGTTTCTGTTTGTTTGTTTAACTTGTATCACATCTTGATCTAAAGACAAAGTGGAGGACCATAATTCTTGAGAGATAAGGCATGAGAGTTAAAATGTACGCTGACTAAGCTGCTTCAAAATTTTCCACTAGTAGGTAAGGACTTCCTAAATAAAAAGGCAAGAAGATGAAATAAGATGAAGCAAAATCACACTCCCCCACATTGAAGACTATTTTTGTGTTCATATTGATCTGAAACAGGTAAGAAGAATCAGAATTCTGATTTTCTTTCCTTATAAGGTTTTTTGTTGTCTCTGATTCAGCAATTTAAAAAAATAAAAAAACCCCCCAAACCACACACACACAAAACATCGAAAGAGAAAAGTCAACAACAGCCCAACCCAAACAGCTCTACTATCTTACTGACATTTCAGTAACTGCTGAAAGTCAACCGTAATTTTTCTTGCCAGAGAGTTCTTAGAAATTCAACTTGCCCGTACTGACAGTTGCACAGTGGAGACTTTAATTATAAAACCCAGATAATAAATGACTACTCATTCATTAACTAATAGAACAGGAAAAGTGGAAAGCCTGATCCCTAAAATTTTCCATCTTCAAATATCCTCTTGTTTTGATTTTTGTTTACATCACATACTTATTTCTTGTTCTCCTTGGAAGCTGTGGGAAAACTAGAAATGTGAAAACTCAACAACTGCAAACCAGCAGGGAAGATAATTTTAACACTTTATTTCTGGCCTTCATCTACATTAATGATCAGTTAATGTCTTCGAGAAAGAAAAGACATAAAAAAGATTTTGAGATCTGGTTTTATCAGTAGAAATCTCTTTAATATTGAGAACTTTGATTTCTGGTCTGTCAAAATTTATGTTTCTCACTGTTATATTTCTCTGGCTTGAAATCCTTGGCAATGCAGTTAACACATCTATGGCTCCACTCTTCTGATCAAAGGATTGTGGATTATTGTTTTCCTGGACAGATTCTCTATTTTTTTACAATGCACTGTTTGGGGCAGACTTATTTCTCTGTCACTGGGATTTACTGTTTAATTCCAGAAACACTAAGATTCACTTGGGAGGAAGGAGTATGGTTTCTGAAGAGGAACATCTACTTAAAAAGCAAGTAACTTTTAAGTTAATCATCTTGCTATCTATGGTAATTTTCTATTTTATTTCAAACATAAATACTTGCATTGGATATAGTTCTTAACTGATCACTCCAAATCAGAAAGGTAAGATAAACCTCTCTAAACATGGAAATATACATATGGATATCTGCACACTCAGATTCCTACAAAGATGTTAACAATTTAAAATTAATTGAAATGTTGTTTTACAAAAATATACTCTCAAAATTTGTTTTCCCTTCTTTGTGCTATTTACTTACCACGTTACTTGTTTACATAATAAAAGTCTCAATAGTTGCCTTTTTTCCCCTCATAGCCATACTTAATTCCAAGTTCTTGATAGTATGATACTTGATAGCCATAAAATTAACTGTCTAGTGCAATATTGTCAGACTGTGCATTAATTGCATTTACTAAACAACTTCGCTCTCCTTGCATTCTGCTCACTTGCTAACTCCCTTCAGGACAGTTTGGAACACCCCACGGCGCCTCAAGCGGCTAACAACATGCCACAAGCATCCATTGCTCTACAAGACATGCACCACAGGCCAGTAAAAGCTGCAAGTTTAAGATTTGGCATTCCTCAGGAGCTGCTGGAACAAGATAGGAGCACTTAATCCTATCAGGAACCTGGAAATCTCACTTCCCAAAGAGCCATTTTTACACCTAGACTGCTTTAGGAAAACTTTGATAAAACACTTGATTGTGGCTGACAGCTAGCTGAGCTCCCTTAACCATAACAACACTTATAGTGTTGTTTTTTTCCAAGACAAGGATTTGGAAGATACTGGTGCATCAGATACTCAGCCCACTACAAACAAGGCAATCTTTGGCAGATGTTTAGACTAGTCAAAGCCTACCTGGGAGTTTTATCACACATTAACTCTGGAATCTCGTGCAGGCTGGATGGCTGGAAAGGAAGGGAAGATAGCAATGACAGCTGAGCTATCATATATGATAGAATGCCGTGGGTTGAAAGGCACCTTAAATATTGTCAAGTTCCAAACACCCTGTCCTGGGCAAGGATGCCACCCACTAAAGCAGCTTGCTCAGTGCCCCATCCAACCTAGCCTTGAACACTTCCAGGAATGGGCCATCCACAACTTCTCTGAGCAACCTGTTCCAGTGCCTCACCACCCTCACAGTAAAGAATTTCCTCCTAACATCCAATCTAAATCTCTTCTCTTTTAGTTTCAGTCATTCCCCCTTGTTCTATCACTGTCTGCCCATTTAAAAAGTTCCTCTCTTTTAAAAGCCCTTGTTAAGTACTGGAAAGCCACAGTGAGGTCTCCCTAGAGCCTTCTCCCAGCTCTCTCAGCCTGTCTTCATAAGAGAGGTGCTCCAGCCCCCTGATCATCTTCGTGCCCCTCCTCTGGGCCTGCTCTAAGAAGTCCATGTACATCTTGTGCTGAAGACTCCAGATCTGGACCCAGCACTGCTTGTGGGGTCTCATGAGGGTGGAGTTGAGGGGCAGAGTCACCTCCCTCAACTGCTGGCCACTCCTCTTTTGATGCAGCCCAGGATATGGTTGGCCTTAAAGGCTGTTAGTGTACACTGTTGGCTCATGTCCAGCTTTTTAACCACAACAAAACCCCAAGTCCCTCTCCGCAAAGCTGCTCTCAATGAGTTCTTCTCACAGTCTGTACTCACATTTGGGATTGCCCTGACCTAGGTACAGTACCTTGCACCTGGACTTGATATTCTCATGAAGTTCTCATGGACCGCTTCTCAAGTTTGTCCAGATTTCCCTGGGTGGTACTCCTTCCTTCTGTTGTGTCAACTGCACTGTTTTGTGTCATCTGCAAACATGCTGAGGGTGCACTCCATCCCACTGTCTATGTCATCATTAAAGACATGAAAGAACACTGGTCCCAAGGCACAGCCCTGAGGGACATCACTCATTACTGGCTTCCACCTGGACATACAGCCATTGACTACATCTCTCCATCCATCCATCCATCCATCCATCCATCCATCCATCCATCCATCCATCCATTTCTTTATCCACTGAATTGTCCACCCTTCAGATCTGTATATCTCCAATTTAAAGATAAGGATGTTGTGTGGGACCCTTTTGCGGGCCTTACAGAAGCCTGGGTAAATTACATTGGTTGGTCTTCCCATGTCAACTGTTACAGTCATTCAACCACAGGTCACCATGTTAGTCAGGCATGATTTGCCCTTAGTGAAGCTGTCTTGGATCACCTCCTTGTCTTGCATGTGCCTTAACATTGCTGCCATGAGGATCTACTCCATGATTTTACCAGGCACAGAGGTGAAACTCACCTGTCTGTAGTACCCTGAGTATTCCTTTCTCCATATTTTAAAAATAGAAGTAGTATTTCCCTTTTTCCGGTCAACAGGGACTTCATCTGACAGTCATAACTTTTCAAATATGGGGAGTAGTTTCGCAACAAGCCCCACCAGTTCCCTCAGGACTCCTGGATGCATCTCATCAAGCCCCATAGACTTGTGCCTATTCAGGGTCATCATGGGGGCTCAAACCTGCTCTTCACTTATAGTGGGAGGGACTTTGCTCCCCAACCCCCAGCTAGAGGCTCAGGGACTGAGAGATGGGGGAAGTCTGGCTGCCAGTGAAGATTTTGGCAAAGAACTGGTTAAGTACCTCAGCCAGACAGCTGGTGTTCCTTCTTGTTTATCAAATTGTTCATTCCTGCCCAAAGGGGTCAGTCCCAATGGTTCCCATCCTTCCAGCGCATCTCACTGGACCTAAGATAATTTAACTCCCCAAATGACTCTTTATTTTTTTGCTCAGGATTGCTTTTCTGCCACCTTAGCAAAGGAGCTCAGCCATCAAGGAGTCCAAAGTGTGCCAAAGCAAGTGCAAAGAGAGGTGTGGGGGGAAAAGGTGCTGAACGAGTTGTTGTATCAGCTCAAGCCATGGCATTTACCTTTTCCCTCATGCCTGCTTTCAGTATGACATAATATTAAGGGTGCTGACAAAGGAGCTCTGTCAAGTCTCGTGGCTGCAGTCAGAGGAGACACCACACCAAAACACGGCTGCTCTGCCAGGAGTTGATATCTACACAGCAGGCAAAGGAACAGTACAGCTGCTGATGTCTCAGCTATTTCTGTGTAAAACTAGTGAAGGTGGATGTAAGGCTCTGGACTTAGCACTTTTGAAGAGGATGAGGCAGAAACTCACATTCTCTTCTGCCAGCACTGCAGAGGAGAGGTTGAAACCTGCAGCAGAGGGATGGGAAGGGCAGGTGGGGTTAATGACCTCTTAAGACATCATGGCAAGGTGTGCTAGCATTGGTGTGTCATCGCTGTACAAACACTATCTGCCCCTTGGCCAGGGGGGTTGTATAACCATATCAACATTGTCAGAAAAGTACCTTCTGTAGGCAGAACTTCAATTATTTTCTTACTAGATCATGAGACATCAGCTCTACAAATCATGCTGTGAGGTATTAAAAGTACTATTTTTCAGTTTCTCACTGATATAAAGAATATTCTTCCCTTCTTCCCTTTCTCTTGCTGGGGCCTTTGCAATTCAGCCCTTGGCACTGAACTAGTCTGGCTTTCCAGCAGGAAAAATCTGAAAAGAAGACTCAAAATGTTTAAAACACTCTGCTCTAAAAACGTGTGAAGCAGTTCATCTGTAAATTCTTTTGTAAAAAAAAAAAAAAAAAAAAAAAAGCATTAGCATATAACAAATACCCAGGCTTGACTGACACCAATTATTCTAATCCTCTAAAACAAATCTCCTTAAAATCATCCTGCCAGCATACTAATGTCCTGTTTTAGTCTATTGAACTCTAATATGTGCCATACTGGCTGTGAAAGCAGCAGATACGCAGGACTCAAAAGTTTTGAAAATTAGATGAAATGGAAAATAAGAAAACACGGAATTAGTCTTAGAAGCAAAAATAAAATTTTCTACATTGTAAGGATAAACAGGGCTTTACATGGCAGAGGGATTGCTCATATATAACTGAATGGTGTAGGATTTTTAATTAAAATGTGGTGACACCTTTCATGCCTGTGATACACAGCACTGTAAACAAACTTTATGCATGTCCAAAAGTGCAGGTGACATTGTGAATTGCCTGATTTGTGCCCTGTGCAACATTACCTTCATGCCTTTATTTGTGCCCTGTGCAACACTTACATTGTACATGCTATATGACAGCTTTGTTTGGGGAGCAGTGGAGTGGTCACAAGAAGTACTATGAAAGGTTCAATGTCTGGTCCTGTTCCAGCACTTTTATTCCTCTGGGTAGTTCTCATACACTGTAGTATACACTGAGGACTGCTTTGCCTTTTTATTGGCAAGTTCACGGCTTAGCTTGGGAATTACTACACTTGCAGTCCAGCATCTCTCGACTCAGCTTTGGTACCTCTAAGGGGAATGAGAGAGCTCTTGCAGAGTGTCTGTGGGCTAGGCAGGAATTTGTCCTTTCTCGGTGATGATCAAGGTGATGTGTGATAGAGACTGTGATTGCTTAGGTTACAAACTCATTCCAGTATAATGATGGAAGGAATACTGTTTCTGGGCACAGTCTGTATGCATGGAGAGTTTCTAACCTAAGAAATCATAATCTCTATCACACACCATCATTATTATCATGCAAGGGGCATTATCATCATCAAGGGGCAAAGAGATGAAGTAAAATAGCACCAGTAAATAAAAATAAATAAAATCGCTACTCTTGGGGTTTGTTTCTCCTGATGTCTTACCTTCACATGGAACAGCAATGCATCTGACTGCTACTGTAAATGCTAGTATGAAAAGCACATCGTGCTTCAAGGGACAAAGCACATTGCCCACCAGAAAACCTGATTTGCCAACAAAGGGCAGCAAACGCCCTCCCAAGGAAGATATGACATCAATGCTTGAGGAATAAAAGTATTTACAACTCTATGAACATCACTCTGTAAGTGAGGCTGTGGACTCAGTTTTCTAAGACAAATCTCTAACAAGGGTGACTTTTTCTGATGCAGATCTAACTTGTAATTTCAAACTTTCAAAAGGAGAGAAATAAAACTGTAATGACCAACTTCAGCTACTGCCAGAAGACATCCCTCCTAGCCCTTGACTTGTCAAAGTGGCATCATTACCCTTGACAGAAAGGCTAGGAGTTCAGGGTCTACAAATACTTGATTCTGGTACAGGACTGTATGCTTGCATGTGTGTGTAAACAAGAAAAGGGAAGAAATCAAAGGGTTTTTAGCACATAATGGCTATTACATAATAAAAATGTGTGATCAGTACAAATAATGCATTGATAGTATTTCCTAATGTATCCAAATTTCATAACATTGAGATTTTGCAGTTGAACTAATCTTGCATCCCTTGCTGATTATAACAACTGCTCTTAACCTACCATACATTACTGATTTTTCAGATAAGCATTAAGGGATTAATAAGATTCAGAATTGTATCTTATTAATTATAACCCCACTTTAATGTGAAGAGTGTACCTAAATCAAATAAGGTCGACAGTCCATATCTCACCACATATGAGTTTATCTGATGTAATATTGCTTGGGTCTCGATAGAGCTGTCAGGCAATACCTTTAGAGGATTAGACCTGTGCTTATTGCTATGCACTGAGGGGTAGATGCTACTGGATTCAAGGAGAACAAACGTGGAATACGTGACCCGCTCCTGCATACGCCGGGACCTGGAGTTTGCAGCTCGAGCAGCATCAGCAACACAGACTGCTTGTAATCCCGTCAGGAGTCGCGACGTGAAAGGGAAGAAAAGAACCAGCACAGATTTTGCCTTTTTTGGGGGTGAAATGTGCCGGGTTCCAGCTGAAGGCATGTCAGTCCCGCGGCGTACCCTGCCGCTGTGCCGGGCGCTGAGCGGGCTCCGCGGGGCACGTCCCCCACGGGCACGGAACACACGGACCCGCGTCCTGCGGGCTCCCGGGCGGCAGCTCAGCCCGCGCTGCCGTGGTGGAGGTGCGGAGAGCGTGTCTATGTGTGAGCATGTGTGTGCGGGCTCCGCGGGGCCGCTGGGACAGTACAGGTGGCCGCCGAGCAGGATGGGTGCCCTCGGCACACGGACGGCTGCGGGGCTGTGTGGCGTGTGATACCGCTAACTTCACAGACACCGACTCAGGCACGGCCGCTCCGTCCCGCCCGGCTTGGCCGCAGGCAGCACTTCTCCCCAATGTGACTTTGCTTTGCTTTTGGTTTCTGTGGAGGCTTTTCTTGTTTGTTTAGCAAATCCCGGGCACGTTGCGTGTGTGAGCGGAGCTGAGCGGTTGTCTGGTTTCCACTTCTCAGGAGGTATTTTACGTGAAAGCATGCTGCTCGGTGGGAACAGACCCAACAGCGACCGCGGGACCGTCCTTCGTGGCCGGCCGGTGTAGGGACAGTGTTACCGGTAAGGGGTCACGCGGGGGAAAGGCGAGTTTCGGTTTGGAACGAAGTTTGTCGCGGTTTGACTGCAGCTGTCCCGGCGTGGCACGAAACCGCCGACGGTCCGGGAAGTGTTTCCTGCTACCAGAGCCAAGCAACCTGGCAGGCCCTTTGGGATAAATAATTCAGGGAAGAGATATTTTGCTATATAAACCTTTTATAAAGCAGTGCATTCCTCGCCGAGAAAAGCTGTATCTGCCGCCTAATGCAACAGTTCCGTCTGATGCTGAAACGGCCGCTGCGGGAGGCGGAGGTAAGAGGCGGCCGGAGAGCATTGGCAAACTTCACTTGGACTAGTTCAAGAGCTGCGGAGCGGCGGGGCAGGGCGAGGCGAGGCGCGGTGCCCCCGCCGCGGCTGCGGGCGGCTCGGCGGGGCCTGGCGGGGGTCGCAGCCGACATGCCAGGGGAGAATTCCTCAATGGCGCTGCCCACGCCCACCCCGGGGATGGGCGGTGCGCGCGGGACCGCGGGCCACGCCCCCCCGCGCACGTGTGGGAGCCTCGCCGCGCGCTCCCCGCGGCCCGGCCCCGCCCCGCCCCACGCGATTGGCTGCCTGCGCCGCCGCGGGCGGGGAGTGGGCGGGGCGATCGCGCCGCGCCGGGCGGCTCCACCCACGTGCGGCGGCGCGAGCACACATCCCGCACGTAGCCGGCGTATTAATCAGCGCGGGGCCATCTGCCGCCCTCCTCACCGCGGGCGGGGGCTGCCCGCGCCCTTCCCGCACGCCCCGGGGCGGTCCCGGGCACTGCTGGGGCGCCAGCGGCGGTAGCAGCAGCGCAGGGCTTCGGCAGCACCGCCGCTCCCGCAGCGCCGGGCCGCGGTGCGTAGCCGAGTCCGCCGCGGCGAAAGTTTTATCTCGCCTTGCCTGGCCCCGCGCCGCGGCGGAGCCCCTGCCCGGCTCGGCCTGGAGCGGACGGCGGCCCGACGGGCATCGCCTCCCGACGCGGGCGCCGGCAGAGCAGCGGCGCGGCCGTCCCCAGCGCGCCATGCCGCTGGGGCACATAATGAGGCTGGACCTGGAGAGAATCGCCCTGGAGTACGTCGTGCCCTGCTTGCACGACATCGGCTTCTGCTACCTGGACAACTTCTTGGGGGAGGTGGTTGGGGACTGCGTGCTGGAGCGGGTGAAGCGGATGCACCGCGACGGGGAACTGGCCGACGGGCAGCTGGCTGGCCCCAGCCGCGGTGTCGCCAAGCGGCACCTCCGCGGCGACCAGATCAAGTGGATCGGAGGCACGGAGGAGGGCTGCGAGGCCATCAACTTTCTCCTCACGCTGATAGACCGGCTGGTGATGTACTGCGGGAGCCGGCTCGGCAAGTACTACGTGAAAGAGCGATCCAAGGTAAGGGTCCGCGGGGCCCCGACCTCCTGTCCGCCCGCCGGCACCGGCTCCCGGGCGGCCCGACCCGCCTCGCAGCTGCCGGCGGGCCCTGCCGGAAACTTTCCACGGGCGCTCGCCCGTGTGGCGTTCGCGCTGTCGGCGGGTGCCTGTGGCTCGGGCAGCCCCGCGGGGCTGTCCCGCAGCACCGCCCCGGGTGGCGGAGGCGCCGTGCGCTGCCTGAGGGACTCCCGTGACGGCAGCCGCTCTCCAGCCCTTGCCGCCGCCGGCGGCCGGGTGCGGGGCCACTGCGGGTCCCTCGCCCCGCCGGTGCCAGCGCGCTCCGGGGGCGGCTCTTCGCGGCTCCCCTTGCTGGGTTTTCGCCGGGCTCTTCGGCTGCCGGACCCCGGCCAGTCCTTTGCTTTTTCCCCTCTGTGACACCGGCCATCACTTCGCAGTCGTCCCAGGGGCTTCTCGCGGTGGGGCTGGAGTCGGCTGCATCCCGATGGTGCTTGCGCGCACCCGAGGTGCGGACAGGGTGGACCTGTGCGGGGCGTACCCCACCGCCTAACACTGTCTGCGTTTCGGGGGGAGCAAGCTCTCCAGCCCCTTCCTGCGAATGTACCTGTCTCTGATCCGATTATTTGGATGTTTTCGCCGATGTAGAAGTAGTATCCTAAATAGTTTCGAGGTTCCAACTCATGCCGCCTCTCTACCGATGAAGAGGTTATCGTTACTGCGTTGGGTATGCAGAAAATACGGGATGCTCAGTTTAAACACAGCAAACTTGTGTTTTAAAGAGAAAAGTTGGGTTTTTTTCTAGGCTTTCTCAGAAGTGGAGGGGACAGTTGTATTATAGGACACTTGTACTATTGGTTTCTTTCCCAATGAAGTTTATTTGCACTTACAATGCCATTAGTTTGGGACAACTTGTCTTTTCTTTCCTTGTCTGTTTTGCTATGGCAAAGTGAGCTAGCTTGGAACTAAGTTTACTTCGTTGTCCTGAATGCTGAAAACATCCTTATTTCTTTATTTCTGACTTGAATTCTGTAATACATAGTATGTTTTCAAAAGGTCCACTGCTTTTAGAGATGCCAGAAACAAAAACAACGAAACTTTAAAAAAATGACAGTAGGGAGGAGTTAGGGATTTTTCTTGATCCTAACTTGCACTTGGACTAAGGGCATGTGTGAGTGGTACTGAGATTCCCCCCTGAAAAATGAAGGAGAAAGTACGGGGATGTTTACCAGTTGCTTGGGAACACACTGAAACCTGTGCTTGCACCCCTGCACATTACACACAGTAGTGGGAATAATAAAAGGCTAAAACATTGTTCCGGTGTTTAGCTCTGCTGAATTACTGATCATCAATTCGGTTGAAGCTTGGGTAGATATGTTTTAAAATGTGGGTAGATTGGATTTCAGTTATTCCTGTTGAGAGCCTGGTATTAGGATGTATAAATAACCATCCTGCTTTGGCACACCTTTAAGGTCATCCTCATCCTTTCTGTGGGTGACTTCTGTTTACCTGTTTACTGCTGAAAGTGCATTTATGGCTAAGAGGGCGTGTGTAGGGGTGGATATTGAGGGGAGTTACTTAAAAGTTGAATTGGAGTGAAAGGAGGCTGTTCAGCCTTTTTACAAGGTATTTGGAAAACAAATCAGCTGGATGAATGAAGGCTGTTGGCACTGGCTGGGAAGAGGGTCTTTTGAGGAGTGACTTTGGGTTGTAGAGATGATTTTAAAACAGAATTGTGGTGTTTTTGAAGTAATTTTTGTACAAATGGTAATAAAAAACAGGACAGAACATGTTTTACAAATAGACACCAAGCTACTTGCTGTAAAGAGAGACTTCTGGCTCTTGTGCTTTAATGTGAAAGTTGTCAGACTCCAAACAGCCCATGGAAGTGCTAAACAACAGTCCAGGACTGAAAGGGACTCAATATCATTTGTAAAACTAAATGCAGAGAAATTTTCATCAGTTGTTAATAGTAACTAGTCCCCTTGTTATAATAATAAGTACCATGGATATGTGAGGCCCTGGAATAGCAACTGCTGTCTGTAACTGAGATGTGGAATGCCTTCAGCAGGAAGGTTATTCCTGTGACTAACAACTGACTACTACAGTACTTGCACATTCCCATGTCGGTTTAAGACATTTCTCTTCCACCATTCAACCTTTCCGTTCTGCTTATCGTCTGAAGTCTTATGAATGCATACACACAAGTCCTAAATTTAAATTCAGCGTATTTTTATTTTATCTGACAGATTAAACATGTAAATGCCCACAAAACTTTCACAGCTTAACATTTGTAGGGATGTGGGGTGTTCATGGGCAACTGGACCAGAACTTCTTTGTGGGATGTGTGCTGTTGTAATTTGTTGTTTTGGGATATAGATATCAGCCCATCATTATTTAAAGGTTTATACTTTTAAATAAGTAGTATGACTTTAATTTTCAGTCTAAGTGTTGGAAGAGGGGGAGAGATTTGCTTAGTAAATTATGTCAGATTATGTCAGTTTAGTGTGAAGTGCTTCATATTTTTGTAGCGACACAAACATAAGAAGACATGAACAACTTTTGTCCAATAAAGGAAATTTTCCTTATAGCTAAATGAGAGAAACAAGTCAGTTTATTTGTGATGTTTCCAAATTAATTTCAAGAGCATTTCATGACAGTTAAGATTGCATCAAAGAGAATGGACAGAAGTAAAGTTTTCAAGGGTACTGTATATTCAGAGGAGCTGCTGGTTGCCTTTTGAGGGCTGATCATGAAATGTAACCTTTTGTCTTTGCAGACCAGTGATACAAATCTATCTTTGGTGCAAGTTATATTTTAAAACACTAGCTGGTTAAATGATAGAAACATAGTTAAAGGCTGTCAGACCCAATGCGCTGCGTGTTGGCTTTTCCATTTTCCTCAACTACTCTCCATTTTCTAGTAAGATAATACAATGGTTCCCCTTTTCTAGTAGGTAAACGGCTAAGGGCATCACTGAGGCATAATTGGCCAAAGTTCAGTTCTCTCCTCAGAGTGAGAAGATTGATGTCCTTGTGCAGAGAGATGTTCTCACCTGAGGACAGAAGTCACTCTGTTTTAGAGGACCTGTCACTACTCTGCTGGAACTTTACTTGGTGGAGAAAAGCTGCTGGGTCAGAAGCAAAGCTGCAGCTTGGTCTGTGAGGCCAGTCACCCAGAGTGCCCTCTGGATCATGCTCCAAGGACTGCAGGTGAAAGGGTGATGTGCTGCAGCTTCTGACTCCTCAGGTCCCAAAGTTCCTTCTTGGGGTTAACTGGCATTTGCAGGGCCTTGAGGAGGGGCCCTGTAGAAAAACACTGGACTATAAATAAGTAAAAGCAGTAACTTTTTTTAAGGCAAGAAAGCATTCCAGAGGGGAAACCCCATTTTGGAAATTTCTCCTTCAAGACCTGAGAAATGTTTTGGTGGTGGGTGGAGTGTCTTTGGAGTGTTTTTTTTGTTTGTTTGTTTGTTTTTTTAAGACTCTGCAGAGCCTGGGGGATCTTGGAAGTCCCTAATGTGAGGAGGCAGGGTACAGAGTATGGCAGGAACCAGGTTGGCTGGCTGGTGTGTGGAAACGTAAAAGTTGTGTTGAAATGTAAAAGTTGTGTTTGCAATGGGGTGTCTGGGTAACTCATCTGCTGCTAAGAGGCTGTGGTATTCCCCTTTTCTCATTTTGCCTCTGCTGGAGAAGGGCAGCTCTCCCTGTGGCTGCGCAGGGTCCCAGAGCAATGCCGTCAGTGCCTGCTGCCCTGGGCTACCTCAGCTGAGTCAGCGCTTGACCTGCTGCCAGTGGCTGCGTTGGTCCTCACGGCGAGGGGTGGAAGGTACTTTGAACTGGTGTGGCTGCACTCTGAGTGGACTCTGCACCTCATCATGACAGCAGCATGTCCTGATCTGAGTCACAAATACCATCTTGGGTACCACCAAGGGCTGAAATCCATGTCAAGGCTCCCACTGGGGACTTTGAGCTCATCTTGCACCTGCTGGACCCCAGTGAGTCCTGCTGGTTAGAAAATAAAGCAAGAATATATAATCTTAAGAGCTGCTCTGTGTTGAAGGAAGCTCGTGACTGATGTTTTCAGCTCAGAACAGAACTGCTTGCGTTCAGTGTCAAGTATATGGCCTGAAGTGAAAAAAAAAAGTGTTTTCAATGTGAGATTAGTTAATTTAGAAGTCCCTGTGGGATGTGAACCTTCTCAAAAACTTGCTTCCTCTGCTTGTTGCCACAGCACCACCCTGCTCATCCCACCCCGGTAGACCCTCTCTGATGGTCACAGGAGAAGTAGGTCTTTTGTGGTGACAGTTCATAGCTAGTGAGTGTTTGCTGGAAACCAGATTGGGTTCTTCTGCCTATCACATGATGGGGTGTTCCTAGGTAGGTTTTGAAGCATGGTCTGCCTAGCAGGTTGTTACCAAGATTTCTGTTCCTGAGGATTGAAGAAATGGATGAGCTGTCACAGGAGTAGTTTTACAAAGTCCTTCATAACTCAGGTAATGAGGTAAGGTGTTTTTGCACTTATATATGAAGAAAGAAAAGTGCTGTTCTATAACATTCAAATTCTATCCTTTGCAATTAAAACACAGTGAAATGCTGAATTTTCTGACTTGAGGCACAGACTTGAAGCATGGGATCACACAAAACCATAGCTATAGTAGGCTGAGGAGCAATACTTCCTCTTGAGATATACTGGTTTACTGTATGTTACAAAGTATTTTTGATACTTGGGTAGCAACATGCCTTGCAATTAGTTTACAATGGGAGGTCTGTTGAATACCACCATCCAGAAGAAATATGCATAATTTCTTCTAATCAAATGCACATGTTCTGGCATAATGTATAAGTTCAAATCTGTTCTTCTGGCCAGCTGCCGGCAGAGTCCAGAGCCACTGGAACTGTAAATACAACAACAAAAAAAAGTTGTTTTATGATATGAGACTGAAGAATTCAGCATTGGCACAGATCCTAGTGTGGTTGCTTTGGCTCAGTGTCAAAGCTGATGTTTATATCTGTGTTTGTCAAGCAAGATTAGTTAGCCTGGTTAATTATACACAGGAATGTATAATTTTTACTTGACAATCAGATGAGTATAAACTTGGGCATATTACCACTTGTTTTTGTTCTTCATCAAATTATTCTCAATGACTTTTGAAACTTTCAAAATAACTACTTCTCTGAAAGAGGCACTTGGAGAATCTTTTGGATTAATTCTTCTTTCAGCAGGGACAGGGTATTGGAGAAATGGATCAATATTTTGCAGACAGTGATGCACATATCTGTAAGTGGGTTCAGAAGCATGGGAAGCCTCTAGGGAATGGTGTTTGAATTAATACTCAGGTGTTGAAGTTGCAAGCAGCTTGAATTCAGTACCTGTTATATATCGTCACTCTTAAAAGTGTGACTAGCGCACTGGCAAACTTATTTCATGGTAGGCAGTGGCAAAAACATGCTGCCTTCAGTGTGTGTTACACCAGAGCCTTTGGCAGTCAGGTGGCTTCTCTTGGTCCTCCTTTCCTGCTCTTGCCAGAGGAGAAGTCTGTATCCACCCAGCGACCTTTATCACACTGTGGATGTCACAACAGGAGCCTGTCCATGTGCTTTACCGCCACAGTCCCAGAGGAAGGCAGAAGGTGATCAGTCCTATAACTGAAGGGAAATGTCAGTGCACTCAGGCAATGTAAAGATATGAATGGTCTGTTTATCCTGAGTTTGTGCATGTATTAGTGACATCAGGGCAATTTTTTTTTTTTTTTTTTGTTTTCTTTAGTTTCACAGTCCAGCAGTTCTTCGTGAGTCTTGCTAGACTCTGGTGTTACACAGTGGTGGCAAAGCAGTGAAGTTTTTCACAATCTCTCCTATACTGGTCATGCATTTTCTGCAGCAACTCCTTATTCATTGCCATACCTGCTCTGGTAGCAGTCCTTGCTGGTACCATATCAGGTCTTAAAGTCAGGGAGTTGCAGAGGTTGCCTTATGGTGTGCTGGCCAATAGCCTGATCACTTGCAAGCCCTAAATAAGTATGTGCCTCTCAGTTTGCTTTTATATGAGGACTCATTGCTCTCTGAATGCTGGTGTAACTGTAATACAGGTGGCATTAAGGCCTCTGTGTATGGGGAGTGTTTGTCCTTTGGACTCCTGGGGGTGTGTGTGCTGCATTGCAAGGTGCAGTATCCTTGGGAAAGCACTGGGGAAATGACAAGATTCAGAGTTCAGTGCCCTGTCCTGCTGAACTTGTATTTTGGGAGGGAGGAGAGCTGGCCACAGAATCAATTGGGTTGGAAAAGACCTCTGAGATCACTGAGTCCACGCTATGACCGAACACCACCATGTCAACTAGACCATGGCACTGAGTGCTACATCCAGTCACCTCCAGGGATGGTGACTCCACCACCTCCCTGGGCAGCCCATTCCAATATCTAATCACCCTTTCTGTGAAGAATTTCTCCCTAATGATCCTTGCTATTAATATTTGTATGCCTTTTCCCAAGGGAATTGTTAATGAATAATTCAGTCCATTAGATACAGTTCATTGCTAATAGCAGTATATGTTAAAATGGACATTGACTCTCATAACACTAATGCAGTGCAGGAGGTACACAGTAAAAGTGGCTTGTTTCTTTGCATTAAGGATTCTAGCTGTGTTAATCCCAGTGTCTTTATCTGATTTCATAGTAAACTCTTCTTTCTTTGACTTCCAAGTTTATCTGGATGGTGGTTCAATGTAATACGGACTTATTCTGCATGTTGCTTCCTGAGAAATTTATGTGATTTATTACATGGAAGTATTTTCTCTATCATCTTCTATATTGCACAGATTTTTTTTTTTACAGTTTTTTTCTTGAGGTGGTGGTGGTGGTGTTCAACAGTACTTCAAGTCCTTCCCATAGGTGTGTGGAAGGGATAAGAGAGGGAGAAGATAAAACCTCAATGATCCATTTAATTAGATGAATTTTGATGTTTGCTGAACAAACTTGATATACTTGGAAGAGATCAATACTTCTATCAAATGTTTCAAGATGACTCTTACTAAGACAAGGTACTTTTTTCTTTGAGGTATTCACTTTTTCCTCCTCCCCTTGCAATTCGATTGACTTTTCCCGTTGTGTAACAGGCCAGGGGCAAGTGGTCCCTTGGCACGAGCAAGCCCCATAGCACTCATCCATCTTGCAGTGGATGGCTTGAGAGAGTGAGGAGGTCAGGAAGGGAAGCCTAGGAGTTAAGTGTTACTGGTTTTAGATCTGTGGAGAAGGAGGATGTGTGCATACCGGCTTGAGGGAATTTAAAGCCCTGGGTTGGATTTGTCATGACTGTAATCCTTCTGTCACAAAGCTGAAGACTGAAACAACATTGTTAGAAAGCTGCCAGCAACATGTCTCCCTCAGCTTCTGTGAAAAGGCTTTATTGGTAAGGTTTATTAGTAGAGGAGCTCTGGGGAAGAGGTGTTTTAGGAACTGCTTCTGGTACGTGTGCCTAGGGCCAATGGCTGCTGTGGTGGGCTCCAGGGTGAATAATTGATGCAGTGGTACAGAACTTGGTGGGGCTTGACAGACGATTTTCACTGATTCACAACACTACATAATAATTTGGTTTAGACCTTGTATTGCTTTGAAAAGAGATGACAGAGTTGGTCAGAAAAGCAAGAAGGTCTCTCTGTTCAGTCACTGAAGTGAAGTAAGATCATGAAGGAGGCTCATGCCAAGTAAATCATCTATCTCCCACTGTTTAAACTATTCACAGGCACGTCATCTCGTCAGCACACCACTCGTGATCATTCCTGTGAGTGATTTGGAGAGAGCTGTAAGCCCTGTTTCCCCTCCATCACTCACATATGCATCTACTATCTCTCAGTGACAGAAAGGAGCTTTTTCCGCTACAGCCATTTTTCTCTTGACGTTGTGCTTTGATAAGATTAGTAGGTGAATAAACTTAGTGCCAACATGCAAAGCACTTAGTAGAAAGCAGCTGATTAAACAACCTTCTTGTTCCTCTGATTTTTCACAAATAAAGTAATGCAAGAGATTTTTGCTGACCATAGAGGTTCAATGGAGGCCTACTAAATGTTCGTGTTTAGCCACCCAGATAAAAATGAGTAGTGTAAATTACAGGACTACAGCATAGCACTCTATCTGTGTTGACTGGAAACAGAACAGTTTGTCCAAAGCTTTGCAGTTGGAAATGGCAGAGTAGCCATGTCTTTTGCCAAACATCAGGGAATTGCATCCTACTTTCTAGCAAAAAAAGGATAACCATTTTGAGTCTTGTATCTATATAGTTCATGTGGATCCTTTGGTCAAAATAAGTAGTCTGGTTTTTGTGCTTTCTTTCTGGACCTGAAAATCCAAACAAGATATATGTATATAAATGTCTGCATTTTTTTGTCTATAAGTCAAAATATAATTAATCATTGCTTATGTGTTCTTGCACTGTAATTTTTTTATACAAAGTGATAAGACAAATGCTTTTTAAATTTTGGCTCCAGTTCAGCAATTCACTTAACTTTTTCTTAAAGGCTCTTTCAGATCAACGGGACCTGAAACACATCTTCTGGTGCTTGGCTTAGACTATGCTAGAATATGTTTAGAAAACTTCAGGAAAAGTTGCATTTCTTGTGCCATTGTATGGTCTTTGTATAAATTTTTTTCTTACATTTGAAATGCAGGTCATCTTGGGAGGCAGCAAGGAGCCTTACTTGATGAAATAGATAGTATGATAATAATAGTTATGATTTTTATTTGACCTTTGCAACTGACTGTCTTATGGCAAAGTTGTCTTAATACCATTAACAGTAGCAGTTATTCCAGTAATGCATACAGAGAGATGGGCAGTGCGTGGTGCGGAATGCCACAGTCAATGGGAAAAGCCTGGGGTGTGAGAACAGTGGGCTTTGTGGTGGTAGAGGTCAGCATGGAGCTTCCTGACTACCTTGAGACTCCAGGGAGTGAAGAAAGCATCTTGCACAGCCCCTCACTGGACCACGTGGGTAGAAAAAGTAGAGCGGAACCAGGTGAATTTGAGAGAGAAGATATTAAAGAAGTGGTGGAAGGGGGAACTGTCAATTAGTCCTCAACTTGCCTGTTCCTGGGTTGTTAACAGTCCTAGGGTGTTGTGCTTGCTGCTGAAGACTGTATGTGTAACTGCACCTTCCCCTTCTGATTTCCCACAGGAAATCTGGTAGAAGTGGCCTGAAAAGTGGAAAAAGGAGAAGCTTCACCATAAATGCTGTAACATGTCCTGCTGTTTGTTAAGACATATAAGCCGTGTTGTATAAGTAGATGTGCACAAACAGGACAGAGTCTCCCAGAACGTGTTGATAACTCTGTTCTTTACAATATTCACCAATGTTTAGACCTAAGTAAATTAACTTGCCCTCTGTCATCTGTTGTATGGAGCATGTGCATGGTGTCTCTGAAGCAGGCCAACAGGAAGGGTCACTGCCTTGTTAACTGTTTTACAGACTTCCTCTTCATGAAGGAGTGGTGAGAGGATTTGTGAATGTTGCTCCTCATTGCCAGATTTGGTGTAATTCAACATTTCATGGTGGTCAAACACTGAAGTGTCAAAGATGTGCATTTTACCAAGATATTTGACTGCATAACTTGATGTTTAACTGATGACCTAAAGGCTCAGTGCAGTCTCACATTTGCACTGATAATTTCTTGGCAAGAGTAAAAATGTAGTTGAAGTGGGTTTTTTGTTTGTTTCTTTACACTTGGATGTCTGCAACTGAAACAAATACATTTTTTTTTTTCTTTGCTGGCACTTGGTTAAAAGCATGTTTCACTGCTTACCATCTGTAGAAGCTACTGCTGCTAGTTATAAGCTGTATTAGTGCAATGTTTTGGCTGCAGTTAGAAAAGGCACTGGTTGTGCCAATGGTGACCATAGCTGTGGGCAGACATAATACCTACTTGGCCCCCACACCTAAGTGGGCATATGTGACCCTATAGCTCTGCCTCCCCCTTGAGTATCTGTCCTGCCTTCCTTCTGTGTTTCCCACCACAGAGATGCATTTGTGCCCCATATCTCTAGCAAAGCCAGCTGCAGGACCTCCACCAAGTGGTTTCTTACCCCTGCTCTTACCACAGCCTGTCATGCCTATGCAATCACTATCTCTCATCTCTATCCCAGGAAAGAGACAGGGATGAGGGCTGCTTCCTCTGGCTGCCCAACCAGCTGGCATCCTGGGAGAGCAGCCCCTGTCCAGTCTCCAGCTTGGCTCAGCCTTGGTGGTTCTGAGTACATACTGCTCTTGTCACATTGGCTGCCAGAAGAAAGATTATGGAGAGGAAGAGGAAAAAGAAGGGAAATGAGCCAGAAAGACCACTCCAGGCTTTCTGCATCCTCAGGAAACATCCTGAACTCACACCAGAGAGACTGCCTCCCTTGCTCAACAGTTGCAGTGCTTCCTGCAAAAACTACTTCAGATGCCATAGAATATTATTGCTGTAAGACTCAGTCCTGAACTGGGCCTTGAGAAATCTCCTAAGGGCTGCTGCTTCAGTGAGTTCTGGTGGTGGGAATGACTGGGTAAGGCTCCAGGGGGGACTGCAGCAAAGCAGAGCAGCAGGTGTGAGCAGGCTGAAACCTGTCAGGCATGGCTATGTTCCTGTGCAGGGCCACTGCCCCAGCAGGAGAGTTGAAGGCCGTGTCAGTGGCCACAACACAGCTGGACTTTAGGTTGATCTCTTCTGTCAGGTGGTGGCAGCATAAATCCATGGGAGGCACTTGACCAGTGGAAAAAGGGAAGTGGGAATTCAGCAGCTGATGTTCAAATCCAGAATCTAATGTTGTCCACAGCTGGGTTAAGGAACAGACTTCCTTGTTCAGGAGTTGAGAGCTTTTGTGAATATCTTGAAGACCTGCAAACGTAAGGCTGGCAGTCAGTTTGTTGTGTGTGTGTTAAGAAAATTTGTTTTCTTTACCAATACATTTTATTGCCTAGCATTAGAACAGGTATACAGTTACATTATTACAAATTTGCCTTGAATCTGAATATTGTTTCACTTCCTGCAGAGAAAGATTGTGTGTCACTGAATACACATCTATCCACCTTAACTGAGAGATTGCACTGTTGTAAAGTGCATGTGTAGACAGAGCAATACAACTTTATGTGCAGGCGAAGCCTTAGAGGTAAAGACTACATGTTATTGAACCATAGTAGAAATTATTTCTGGTAATTTTTTATAGATAATTTTAATGGGTTTTACCCCTAAATATTCATTCACATGAAATCCTATGCAGGAATGCTCTTATCAAGGCAAGGTCCTCCATAAAGGTATGGCTGAGCAAAAGATGTGTGGGTAGTGAATGAGGCGGCTTCCTTCCAAAATTAACATAGGAGATAACTGGTCTCATCAATTAGCATTAATTTGGTGTTAGTGCTGTGATAACAAGCACTTGAGAACATTGATCTCTCTGTTTATGCAGCGCAGTAATGTCTTAGCAGCCTCAGAAGCCCAGAGGGCTCTGATGGGGAGGACCCTTGAGGCATATTTGGGGTACCTGCCAAGTGTGACAGTGCTTCTCTGAACCCTGCATTCCTCTCTGGCAGTGGAGGGTATTTTTCACTGAGCCAAAGGGGACAAGGGAAAACATCTCCCCCGGTGTGGCTGCCTCTGGTGTGGTGGGATTATGTGGGGTCACAAGAGGTGTCCTGGGTGGTGGCCCCAAGGAAGGACTGTTCTTGGCAGCTGGGGCCTCCCGTCCCCTTGGCACACCTGCTTCAAGGTGGTGGCTCATCACCTCTGCCTGCCAGGATGTCCAGGGCTGCCCCCGGTGAGCTTGTGGGAAGTGTTTGAGGTGCTGCATACCAAATGTGAGCTGATAAAAGTCTTGTGGGTAGGGTTGCTCACTTGCCCTGGGCCCACAGGCTAAAAATAAATGGGTAATAATAAGAAAAGGATGTTGGCAGCTCAGGCAGCTCCAACACCAGCAAAAGTTTGCCTATTTTGCGGCTGTCTTTCCTGACCTTTATTAGCGCAACCGTAAGAGCATCAAAATATGCAGTTCTTGAAATGTTGCCAAAAAAAAAAAAAAAAAAGGGGGTGTAATCCTCTGGGTGACTAGTAGCGGAACTGAAAAGGTCTGACGAGCTGATGAAGAATGAAAGGCTGGAATATTTCAGGAACTGTGAGATTATCTTTCTAGCCCACAGATGAGAAATGTTCCTCAGAGGATGTCTGTGCTGGTTACCAGGCTTTTATTCCCTGCTGAGAAACTGAACATACAGGGATGGTCCTTACAGATTCCCTTAATGAGCTTGTTCTTATTTATGAATTTGCCTTTCTGCGGGGGTGGTGCTTGTCACGGTGTCCCCCAGGGCTCATTACAGGGGATGCTTTCTCCATCTGCATCAATTGCTTGGGATGCTTTCTCATTACTGCAGCTTGGCCAGGTTTGTCTCTTTGGGGAGAGGAGAGGACTGAAAGGGTTTTCTGGGTGATGAAAGAGGGCTTCAGCAAAAGACAAAAATAATCCTAAATGTAATTAGACAGTTTGTTTTTTGTTTTTTTTTTTTTTAAAGTGTGGGAGATAAGCGTGCGTGCCTGTGTGTGCAGCAGGAGGGAGAGACAGCCCAGTAAGAACGAGAGCCGAGAAGTGCCTTGAGCGCCTGTGTGCTCGCTGCATGTGTGGGTTTCCCCTCTTCCCTCCGCAGCCTCTCTCTGAAGTGCACTCTGGAGTAAAGTTCGCATTTGATCGCCGATCGCCTCACGCTCCGCACGTAGCACTGTCGTTAAGCCATCATCTCGCTGGCTCCGAGCCAGGGCTCCGAGGCGCAGAGGCGGGCGGTCTCTCTAAACTGAACAGCCTTTATTGATACATCGATGCACTGCGCATGTTTACAGCTGCTAATTGGAGACTTAATCTGAATATCCTTGACTGAACTAATTCACTGGCAATAGCCTTTTAAATTTCAGGTCCTGCCGTGATGGTATGCCTGCTCTTCACAGCACGCTAATCGCTTCTGGAGCAGTATTGCCTCTGTGTGCGTGCAAGGCGCAACGACCCGGTAACATCACAGACCAAAACCTAATTTTAGGTCAGACGAGGATGTCAAATAAAAATCTTACCTGATTTTGCATTTGCAGAAGATGAGGGAAGCACTTGAAGTACTGAAGGAAAGCGTTAATTGACTTGTGCACAGACATATGTAGATTAATTAAGCACACAAGAAAGGAGGTTAATTCTTTTAATTATTACAACAGGCAAAGATACTCACTGCAAGGGCAGTTGTGATGGTATGGCAGTTCCAGATTTGTTTCCTTAACTTTCAGTGTTCTGTTTTCTCCTTGCTGTGCCCAGAGGCTGAATACAGAGAATTTGGGTGGTGGTCTGAAAGCAGTGTTAGTTTACTTGGCTTTTTAAAAAATGTGAGCAGTGTAGGCAATATACAGTGGTAGATGAATGTCTGGGACTCTTTTGCCCAGGAATCCACAAGTCAGATTTCTCTCCTTGGAAGCATGGAGAACTTCTTCCATGGTCAGATCCTTTCAGAGTTCCCTGAACTGCCCTTTGACTTTAGGATCCTGTAGGATCTCATGAAGTAGCCAGCAGTGGGGACAGCTCAACAGAACCCACCGCTGTCTCCAAAGGCTGGTCCGCAAAAGCTCCCCATTCTCTTGACAGTTGCAGATGGCCACTGCCTACATGAGGCTCGGCTGTTTCCTGCCTTCCCATTTCACAGTGGCACTGTTCTGGCAGCCAGCTTGAACTTGAAGGGCATCCAGATTTATTTCTAAGTGTGTGTTCTGTTAAGAAAAATAAAAAAAAGTAGTCACAGGCTGAAACAGTCCTTCATATTAATAGGCCATGAAAAACTAAATTTTGTTGCCAATCATTAGGAAAGCTTCCTAAACCCCATCATAGATTCATTTAACAGGGAGCTCATTTTTAGAGCAGCATCAGTCTGTGATCTGGCTTCCTTACAGACACATTCCATAAGATTTGAAAGCTTATTATGGGCTCCTTGAGCTACAACTAGATAACATGCCAGTCATCAACAGCTGTGTGGCATGGAGATAATTCATGAACAGAGCTTTCATGGGTAGCTCTTTGTTTCTACCCTTAGTTCTTAGAAGAAATTTAACAAGCAGGAGCAGTTTTCCATCTTACAGTAATTAGAATATTATCAAGTAATAATGGATTTTTGGTTAGTAAGCAAAAATAAACCAGTGTCTTAGCATGTTTTTCCTGCAGATGAGAGAAAGTCATTCCCACCCTCAGGCTGTTCCTCAAAAATTTTTTTTTAAAAAGTGCTTTTATGTACCTGCAAACAACAAGCAAGCTGCAATGGTGCATGCAAAAGATAAATAAAACAGAAAGGGAAAGATGAGTTTTCAGCTCATGGAATATCTGCATCTGATGATCAAACTTGCATGTAAGCAAGGAAAAGCAAGTACCAGACCACCTGGCTAAAATGCTATACATGGAAACAGGATTTTTTTTGTACAGTTACAAAGTAACTGTTTGATTGAAGATTGATAAGCAAGTTATGGTGAGGCAATGAGGGACCAGTTTCTCATGCAATACTATCACTGAAGCCCATTTCATGTGTTACTTGACTGAAGTGAGGTGAGTTTTGGAACTGGTGATTCCTTTTCCAACAGACACTAAGCTGATGTCTCTCATTTTCTGGTGTTTTAACATGACTTTGTTCCCTCTGTTCCTTCCCATCTCTATAGAGTATTAAATTAGATCAGTGTTCCCAGTTCATGCCTCAGTGTAGCAGTTGGGTATTTTAACTTTCATTAATTCAAACAAACTAATATTAAATAATGTTCAGGAATATTTTATACTTAACCATTGTAAGATATGTGGCAGAAAACACTTGGGTGCAATTTGGTGCAGTAAGAAATTACTTAAGAAACACCCCATAGTGTTTGTATGTCAGTCAAGCCTCAGTTGAGAATCTCTTGTCTTTCATCATGAAGTGTCAGACTACTCATGTTCTTTTAATGTAGAGCATGCTGGGTGCCTTTCCCTTTTTGGATGTAAAGACTGTGCATATCTATGAACTAGAATCAGGTTGAGCACAATATGCATTCAGAGCTAGGACAATTGAGTGAACTCTGGTAGTCCTCATTTCCTAGAGGACTGGTCAAAAGTGATTTTTGTCTGCCCTCAAGTTCAGAACTGAGAACCTCATATTAGGCTGAAATTTGGGGAGTGTGCAGCCAAATAAAAATATATGTGAAAGCTGCAGTGGCTACAGCACTGTTAATTCTTATTAATACCTTGGTTTTCTAGACAACCATCATAGTGATATTGTAGATCAGCATTGTTTTGTGCTTGTATAGCACCTTTCAACTAACTTTACAAGTAATTTCTGAATTTAACTGCTTGATGTCCAAGCTGTACACAGAGATGATCTACAATAGGGATCAAAAGTAGCTGCTGTTCAGCAATATACCATATAAATCTGGTACAGAAAATGGAAAAGCATATTGTGGAGTCTTTAGCTTAATCTGCAAGGGTGGTTGGTGTTGGCAGGATTGAGTTACAAAGGTCAGGATTTTCTCTGCTGGTTGCAAAGATCATACTAATTCTGAGAGAAAAATACAGGATTAGTATGGGGTTACAATACCATCTATACAGTCTGCACTGGGAGTGCACTAGGGCCCTGGCTTAGTGCTAGTGGGCACACAGAGCTTCTTCTGACCTGGTGTCACCACTGCTTCCTATTAAGCACTATTCCTTTCCACTTACAAGCATCTTCTAACTGAGATATTTTCTGAAATGCTTTGTTCCAAGTATCAGGTTGCTCTAGCACTGCTTATTTTGTGAATCATGTCTCACAGCATGATCCTGGCCATCAGCTAAGAGAATTTGTTTTTCTCCTTGCTAGAAGCACTGGGAGGCAGGGAGGAATCCTCTCAATGGAACAGTTGTTTTTTATCTGCCTTCACGTTGCTAGTGTCTTGCAGTTTGACTTGCAGATTTCTCTGGCTGACTTGACTGTAATACTTAGACTAAATGATAGATAACTTATTTTTGCAAGCTTCTGTGCAGTATGGAATTTACTGATGATTCCTGGGTCCTTATTAAAGCTGGTAATTGCTGCTTGTTTATCTTGCGGTTGATTTGCACCCTCTTGGGAAAGCTAACATCCCTGAAAATAACAGGACAAACTTTAGTCTTGATGATTTGCTTTTCATTTTCCAAGTTTTGTAGGGTTTAATTTATGACTATTGACTAGACTACCAGAGCATTGGTCTTCCTGTGGTGGTGTGTATGTGTGACTCCAAAGACATGCATCTGGATATCAGTTTTTAACTAGTCAGTTGTTGTGTAAGACAAACTCTTCTTTTTAACTTAGAAAAGGGGAGTGTTGCAGAAATATTCTGAGTGCTTACATTGGGAAGTTAAGCCAACCAGCAGCCATTGTAATTGATTGTATTGAAAAAGAAGAAGAAAGTTAGGTACATTCCTGCTCATTACTGCCTGCTATAGTTAGTTTGATTAGTTTAGGTTTGGAGTTGGTTAATGAAGGGAGGAGTGCTTTCAAAAACGGAGTGTGCTCTCCTGGACACAATAGACAAAAGTATAGGAAACATTTTTTACTAACACTCCACGTGCACACCTGGTAAATGGTTTGATTATTGTTATTGAGCCTCTGGCTTTTGTAGCTAGACCGTGCACTAAACTGGCAAATACCAATGTTCACAAATTACTTAAATTAAGTCTGGGTCATGCATCTCATCTCCTGTTTCTTGTTTGCTTTAAATGAATCCAAAAGTACTGCTAACAGCTGGAATCCCTGCTGAGGCCAGCTTGATCTGCTCTGGAGCTGCTCCAGCCAGTGCTCTGATAAAGCTTGATATCGTTTCAACAGTCTCTAGGAGGACCAGAATGATTTCCCTTCATTGTTTAAGATTTCATTCAAATATTCGCTGTGCCAGGAAAAAGGATATTTCACTTCTGCTTTTCTTCTTTTGTTGCTGCTACTAGAAAACTTTTTTCTTTTTGCCTTTCTGAAAGTTAAGCTATAGTATGGCCAGTGCTTTAGGATTCTGTGGGAATTGTTCCACTTAGTCTCCAGGGACTGAGTGTTTCAGTTGCAAAAGATGCACCTCTAAATAAATAAATTATGCATCAATGTTGGAGGCAAAGCACATGTTCTGCTAAGAGAACACATTACGTGGGGGAGGCCAGGGAAAAACTCTGGCCTTTTGCCCAGATTTCCATGGTAAATAAAGCACCTAAATCCCTTTAAGGATCTGCCCTTCAGTCTGTTCAGTAGCTTTTTTTTTGTGGCATTAAAAATAGTAGTAATATTGGATTAATTTTTAGGCAGTTCAGTAATCTTGGGAGTAATATCTACTCTCCAAAGAGAGACTTAAGGCTGCCATAATTTTGTGTTGTACATCGACTTAAAAACAAAGTTGTATTCCTCTCATGCATCATCACTCTGGTATGGTTGGCAGAGCTCTGCCGAGCTGGGCCTCACTGGTGTGGTAGGTGCCCATGCCCTTGGCAGCAGCTGTACTGCACCCTCTCCCCAGCACAGCCCTCCTCCCTGCCCGACTGTCAGAATCGCTGCCCCCTCTCCTTTTCACTCTCAGCTCTCAGGATATGTTGGGTTTGCAGGGCAAGGTTTTGGTAGCTGGGAGGCTACCAGGGTTGGTTTTGTGAGAAGCTGCCAGAAGCTTCCCCAACAGAGCCAATGCCAGCCAGCTACAAGATGGACCCACTGCTGGCCAAGTAGAGAACTTGGGAGTGAAGTTGAGCCTGGGAAGAAGGGAGAGGTAGGGGGAAGGTATCTTAAGGTCTGGTTTTATTTTTCATTATCGTACTCTGATTTGATTGCCAATAAATTAAACTAGTTTCTCCAGGTTTATCTGTTCTGCCTGTGACAGTAACTGGTGAGTGATCTCTCCCTATCCTTAGCAACCCATGATCCTTTTGGTACATTTTCTTTCCCCTGCTCAGTTGAGGAGGGGAGTGATGGAGTGGCTTCAGGGGCACCAGGGTCATGTTTCCCAGTGTATGAGGATCCCATTTTGCAAAAGGTTACTATTTTAACTGTTAGACTTAATGCAGCTCACTGCACGTGGGATGGGTGAAGGTGCACCTGCATGAGGTGCTGTGCTAGCAACCTGGATGGGGGGGGATGCATGTGGTGGGTTATCCTCACCAGTGAGGGCACAGCTTCCTCAGACCATTTTTACATTGCAGATACAGCTGACTTGTGGTTTCCACCAGACTTACACCCTTAACAAACTTGTTTCAAGCACTATGCTGTAGGCTGGCCCTTACTGCAATTACCAGGCTGACAGTGAAATGTAGAGCAGCTCTGGAGCCATTTGTAATAGCAGAATGACAGCAGAGCAGACAGGATCTACAGAAACGCATCTACCTAACTGCCAGGTGTGATGATTATACGTGGAATTAAAAGTACTTGCTTCTGTTTAGCATAATCTCCTGACCCTGCAGGCCACTAGTCTCTGGCCTGAGGTGTGGAGAGTGGGCCCTGATGACTTACTGCTGCCTGCAGGTACTGTTCTGGTGCTTGCTGTGAGGAGCAGAGTTAATTCATACATGGCTGACTCCTGTGGATAGATTTTGGTCTTGGTAGCAGAGGGTTCAAGGGATCCACTGCGCTGGCTGGCAGTAGCTTCTGTGCTGGTGTTCGTTGGCACAGGAAAATTTCCTTGGTGGTTAAACCAGCATGTGCTATACTGTACCTGGTCATTTCCCATGAGAACAGCATGGCTTTGGCGTGTGGTTGGAATAAAAAAACAAGACTTCTGAGGTTCCTAGATAAAAATTTCAATTGCTCTTAGTAAAGGCTATACTGTCAATCTCCAATTAATTACATTATCTACTCTGTGTGTCAGATCATTGAGGCAGGTCATACAAATAATGCACAATCATATCCTCATTCTGTGGGGCAGGCATTTCAGATACTGTTATATCCGAAGTTAGGATTTTATGGTTTGAATGGATGGAAAACTAGATGAGTAAAAGACTGATTGGATGGTTGGACTTGGAGGGTCGTGGTCAATCAGACATACTATACCTGGAGGCTGCTACCAAATGGAGCACCACAGGGAGCTGTCATGGGACCTGTCGTGTTAAACACCTTTATTTATCAGTAGCCTGAAGCAGATGGCAGAGTACACTCTCTGCAGCTGTGCAGAAGACACCAAACTGAGGGGGACCAGTTGATTCCTGTGAGGGCAAGGCTGCCACCAGAAGGAACCCAGAGTGACTGGGAAAACAGGCCAACAGGAACCGTATGAAGTTAAACATGGGCAAATCCCACTCCTGCCCCTGGGAAGGAAGAGCCCCTTGCAGAAGTACAGGCTGGGGGCTGCCAGCAGCTCTGCTCCCCAGGGGAGCCTGAGAACCCTCAGGTCATCCTGGTGGACAGTGAACTGAACATGAGCCTATGGTGCGCTTCCTGCACAACTTAGTTATGGGAGCACAGCATATAGACTGAGGAGTGATTATTGCTCTCTCCTCATCTTTGCAGAAACCACATCTGAGCACTATCTGCAGTTTTCCAGCTGAATTTAGTCCATCATTTCCCATCACTCTTGCTGGTAATACTGGCAAGCAATCTGGAGATGTCAGAGGAGTGGGAACAAGACTTCTATTGCAACAGCTTTAGTGGTGATTGGTATCGCTACTAAGTAGCCCCAGTAGTGAAGAGTGACTGAGACAAAGATCTAGTACCCTACCAGCAGTCACACCTGCTCTTCCCTGCATTCTGCTTAGGCTGCGAATCATGTCAACTAAGTTTAATATGTTTTTTCTGTAAAAAAACTTTTAAGACCTGTTGATTGTCATGTGGTTTGGAGTAATTCATGTTAGGCTTATCTCGTCATTCAAGGTGAAATTTAAACCGTGAATTAAGCGATTATATCAGCAAGTCTGAAGATGATCAAAGAGAGAAGTATGCGCTGAAGGCTGTTTGGTTAGTTCTGTGGCTCAGTCCATGAAAGCAAACATGCACTGCCCTGTGCAAACACAGCACAAAGGGGTTTTTGCAGACTTTGCTCTATGGACTTATACCCATACCTCCTGGGGACCCTCACTTTGAGAGGGACATAGGGGTGTATATGACAACGACTGGAAGAAATGATTAGTGGAGGATGGTGGTGGTAAAGCATGACAATGGGATTGCTTTCTACTTTCATTATGACTGGAAAATCAGTTTTGCAATGACTGCTTATCTGTAGAAACCCAAGCAAATTTCAACTGAAACTGCCTCAAAGTCATGTAGCTTGTAAATGACAACAAACTTGTACCATACATACTAGTGCCTTAGTTTAATCATTTTTTTTCCTTTTATTTTAGTATATATATAGTGAATTATGAAGGGTATTTATTTTCCAGTTTGGAATTTCACACTGGCTGACCTGTCCTGTGAAAAAAGCTTGTGCAAAGATACCTTCAGGTGGTATCTGCTTTACGTTTTGGATTGATCATCTGAAAAATACTGAGCCAAACTGGTGGTGGGAGGATGTTTAGCAAATTAAAACTGAAGGTAGGCATCTTGTAGAATTAATTATTTTACAATCTGTATCTTTCAGGCTATGGTTGCTTGCTATCCTGGAAATGGAACTGGGTATGTTCGTCATGTGGACAATCCAAACGGTGACGGGCGCTGCATCACCTGTATTTATTATCTGAATAAGAATTGGGACTCCAAGGTGAGTAAGCCATGGGGTTAAACAGAGTGGAAAAACTGCTTTGGAAGCATAGCTTTGGAGTTGTCTGTTGTTTCTGTGAACTCTGATGAACTTCTGAACTGCTGGTCCATTCTACATCTCTTCTTTTTTTTTTTTTTTCTGGATGTTTTTGGCAATCCTCTGGAAGAAAGAATCTGAACTGTTTCCTTATCATCCTCTCTCCCATCCTACACACATACTGTTTTGTTGCTGTAGAATAAAGCTATAAGCACTAGGCTGCATGCTCTTAACACTTTGTTTAGAGGAAACAGCAGAAAAAGAAAATCAATTCACTACAGAGTAAGTGGATTCTGGGAGCAGAGTAAAATGACAGCCCGAATTTGTGACTTTATCATTCTTGATACTTCAGGCTAACCTACAGAAGATATTCAGGCAGTTCCCTTTTCTTATTTAGGAAGCAATGGGGCTTAGTAAGGGGAGCAAACACATGGCTTGATTCCACCACTGGGTCTCTTGACAGGATGGAGCTCTTGTTTCTGCCTATATTACTATAAGGCAGTTAAGTCAGCCTTGAATATGCCATACCTTTAAATTAGAAACAAAAGAAGGGTTTGTGAAATTCCAGGATGTCTCTTTGTAAGTCTGTTGTTGTAATGCAGCACAAACCATTCACAGGGGTTATCTATTGAAAATTGTCCAGTGTTTTTTGCTTCTCTCACCTCTTTCTAGGCCAATATGCTCTTTAAGCACATGTAAATACTATGAACCCCCATAAGTGAGTTCAGATATAGAGGCAATGCCATTGAAAAATGCAATGTTGCAGAAAAGCACTCCCTTTACAGAGAGTATGATGGTGAAACATCTCAATGTAATTAAATGAAGGAGGAGGTGTGGGAGGAAATGCAAATATCCAATTTTGTGCATTGCACCTTTATCCAAATAGTGAGGAGGCACCCAAGTGAGCACTAAGAAAAGCTAACTGAAATCCAGGACACTGATGGAGTTTATTATGTAGATGTGATGGTGATTTTATGTAAGCGTGTGCTGAAGGAGATGCAATATAAGAGTATACTCATGCTGGGCTTTGAAAGCAACCACGTGGCTTTAAACCTGACCTGATAGCTTCTCACTGAGGTCTGCATGTGGCATGGAGGTACCACGTCAGGTCAGTGGTGCATTGGCAGCATCTTCCCTGCATTCTATGGTGCAGCATAAAAGTCTCCAAAGAACCCTCTAACAGCAGCAGGAGGAGGCAGGCTTCACCTTCATCTTTTAAAATTTCTAGAATGTGTGCAGATCGCAAGACCTTTTCCCTGAAACTTGTGGCACATGGAAAGACAGAAATTATATGGTAGAGAAACCAGGCTGTGTTATAATTAGGGAAAATAGTGACTGGGAGTTATATTTGAGAAGTTTTACAAATCTAAAAATAGAACAGACTTCACTCTTCCCAAGGTGTAAAAGTTAATTCCTAAATGATCAGATGCAGGTTCTGGAATAGCATAAGCAGCATCTAACAGTTGTTGTAGCCTGATCTCAGACTGGTCAGGTGGAGCAGCTCTGTAGTATTCACTGGTTCTAGAGATGTGACTGGAAGCTCAGAAGTTTCCCAGTGTTTGCTGTGGGGCTGGTGTTACCTTTATCTTGGTTCATTTACTTTAGACAGAAGCTTATGCCGAAGCATTACAAACTGTTTGGGAAAATCAAAGTGGCCAAGAGACACAGTAAGGTTTTCCAATGTTGTCACATAGCTGTCATGTTCATCATTAGATGTTTATTCCCCATTTGTTAGGTGTTGAGAAGGGAGAAACAGGTCACTTTTCACATGAATGTGTGGCTGTTTATATGTGCAAAAAGCAGTCTTTCCTTTTCTTTCAGCTGCATGGTGGGATTCTTCGAATATTCCCAGAAGGAAAGTCCTATGTAGCAGATGTTGAGCCGATTTTTGACCGACTACTTTTTTTTTGGTCAGATCGAAGGAACCCACATGAAGTCCAGCCTTCTTATGCAACCAGGTAAGTAGCATATTTGGTATTGGTATTTGGCTAGGAAAAAACCCAAAGCATCTCTTCTACCAGTATTTGTATCCAAAATTATGGCCATCGTGTTTAAATACATGTGCATAAAAAATAGACAGATTTTGAGTGAATTTTCTGGTTTTGAGTCACTGGGAATTCTCTCATTAAATAGGGAGATGCAAGCTTGAATGATACATTTCCTTGTGTGATGAAAAAAAAGGCCCTTAACCATTGACAGGAGAAATCTTCCAAACTGGGCATAGCTATTTAGCTGGGAGGTGCTGGGTTATTCTTTTGCCCTTGTAGCACTGTAGGGATTGTTGGGACTACCATCTGTCAGCAGGCTGTGAAAAGCTGATGTGATGCAGGGCAGCCCCCAAGCTGCCTACAGGCGCCCCAGATCAGAAAAACATGCAAAGGTCTGGAAGCTACTCCTGCCCTCTGTTACCAGGGGCTGTGCTCTCTTTTGTGCCTCCAGCAGAAATTCTCACCTATATTTCTGACTTGTTAAAATACACACTAAAATGCTGTCTGTGTTTGCCTATAAAGACGTGTCATTTTCATCCGATTTTTTTTTTTAGTCTACTAATCCAGTTTTGTTTTTTGCTTTCTTCATGAGCATAAAACTTCAGTGCTCTATTTTAATATCAAAAGTGGAAACAAATGCAAGGTTTCTTTCTTTTGTAGATATGCCATGACTGTGTGGTATTTTGATGCCGAAGAAAGAGCAGAAGCCAAAAAGAAGTTCAGGAACTTAACCGGTATGATTTTTTTATAAATGTTCACCAGAAAGAATTTAATGCATTTTGATATTTCCAAAGTCAGAGACAGACCAGGAGTGATTCTGTAGCTACAAGCATATTTAATGCATTTTTGGAAAGCTTTTTCACCTCTAATTGTCAGTCAGTTATTTTATGCAAAATGGAGAAGTTGTGACAGAAGATACAGGCCTGGTCCTAGAATCCCTGATGAACAAAATGAGGAAAATGGGACAGACAGTTTCTGATTTGAGTCCCAAATGACTGAGATTTTTTTCCTACCCTGGATGGCTACTCCAGTCACAGGGAGTCAGCTCTTCTTTTGTTACTTGGGAGGTATATTTTGCCTTCTCCAAACCTTTGTGTAGCACAGAGTCATGAGACTTTCACAGACAGTTTAATAGTTGTGTTCTCTAAATGTTCTGGATGAATATGGTCTGTCTTCTACATTAATGAAGGGCAGAAGCCCACAAAGAGGTGACCCAGCTTTCTAATGGCAGCCACACTGCCTGCTACTGTAGTAATGGCATACGAGTCGCAGACTGAGTTTTCCAGATGTGTTCCAACACCCTACCCGGGACCATGACCAAAGGTTTGCTGTTCAGAGCAGTTTAAGGTCTGGTCTTCAGGGTCTGTCTCAGGCAGCTCCTCAAAATACAGTGTGGAGAGCACTTGTCTTTTAAAATGTATGTAGCTGGGCAAAGTTGTAATTAGTCAAATGATTTTCAGAACAAACTGTTGTCATCTCTGTAGCTTGTATGCAAAGCAAATACTGGTTTCACCCTTAAAGAGGATCATGAAAAAGGGGCCAAGAGGCGGTGGGGGAAAGTATCACTGATCTGGGGTCTCAAAATTTACTGGGGCTACTTAAGTATTGCATGAGTCATCTTCAATTTCAGCATGACAAATGTACAAGATCTTTGTGTGATTGTCCTTGTTAACGTGCTGTGGTATCATATAGCAGTTCAGTTCAGTCCACATAGTGGATTCATGCCATGATTCTGAAATGGAAAGTGTTGTCCATTGAAAACAAACCAACGTTTTTCTGTTTCTGAGTGTTCAGATGAATATAGTCAGAACCTCCTAGTTTAACCACTTCTTGCTTTTTCTTCTTTTTGATGTAGATGCAAGGAAGAGAGAAGCACCTCTTAATGAAGACTAATCAACTGTTCATGAACTCTGTGTGAGGAAATAAGATCCCAAAGATGACTTCCATTTCCAGTAAATAAGGGCAAATCATTTTTATGCACAAGAGTGCACTGGTTGTGTCTAGCATGTGCAGCTTATGCTGATGGTACTTAAGGCAGCCTCCTGTCATGCTGCATCTAGTAGAAGAAAGACGAAAGACTTATTTGCTCTTTACCTTTTGCTGGAAAAAATAACCAGGGTTTAAAAAAAAAAAGAGTATCACTAAGCCTAGTGGTAGTGGCTCAGCCAACTGGCTTTTGATCACTCTTGTAACTAAGATAATGGTCATTGGAACTAGTGGTAAAAACCTGAGTCTTATTTGCACTTTAAATTCTAGTTCAATGGGAAGAAGCTTTGCAAGTTTAAAATCGGTGGCAGACTGCTAATGGGCACAGAGGGATATCGGACATGGGAAATTAAATTGGATATTTGGAGAGTGTCATTTTACGGTCTGTCCCAAATGGACTTGTTCATGTACTGTTCATCATTTTGCTGTGCAGAACATTGGTTCAACTCTTCAATAACATGACTTCCCAGATTTTTGTCTACACAATCATTGCTTTTTCTGGATTTTGTTTGCTTTTCAAGAGGCACATTCTAGCTGTGCAGTTGTACTGCCCTTTCTGTCCCAGGACTGAGGGGACAGTAGTTATGTATCTGTTCACAACTTTATAAAACCATTTTTTTTCCGTTTTGAGCAGGATGGGTTGTATGTTTTTTATTTTCACAGTT
This sequence comes from Corvus moneduloides, assembly GCF_009650955.1. Taxonomy (NCBI): domain Eukaryota; kingdom Metazoa; phylum Chordata; class Aves; order Passeriformes; family Corvidae; genus Corvus; species Corvus moneduloides. The sequence continues at coordinate 26,202,422 of NC_045481.1, forward strand.
TGGTAAAGCAGCTGTTTTCTCCCAAAAGTCTGGTAAACTTGGAAGGCTTATGGCACACAATGCATTGACCCTTAAGGCCAGTGATATGTAGAGAAGTGTTTGCTTTGTGACTTCTCCATCTGCTATGTTCTGTGTGACATAGATATGAATCTGAAAGGAAAAGATATGTCTGGCAGTCTGACAAATATATGATAAATAATGGGTAACTTAGACTTGATTTTTATGCTGCATATTCTTAGTGAACACACTTGTTTAATTTTGCATGCATATGTAATTTGAATGAAACTGCAATTCCGTTTCAATTGATCTGTTATGCCAGGTAACTACTACTGCTGTGCCCAAGCTGTGAGATCAGAGTTATTCAATGGCAAAGCACACTTTTTTTTCTCCATTATTTTTTTAAACTTACTGGACTCAATGAGTAACAGGTGACCTATCTCCAATCTGTCTAAACTTTTACAACCAGCACTTACTATGCAGTTCAGAATAGCTCTTAATGAAGCTGGGAGCTAGCAGTGGATGCATTTATCACTCACACTAACTGTTCTCAACCTAATACACTCGCATTCATTTTTATCTCATGTTGCCAGTGTGTATGTCAGACCCTATTAAATGTTCCAAATAGATGCTCCCTTCAGTGTCCCATATTTTCCTGTGCCACCTGCCCATGCTGGTGAAGGTGGTCTGTCTGAGCTGCCTTGCTCCACTTCCCCACACTGTGCTGGCTTGCCATGCTGTGATGGGGCTGCATTTGAGCTAGGGAATGGAAAAGTAGTGTGCAATGGCAACTATTAAATGTCAGTGACAGAAAGGTAATAGCTGCACAGGACAGAAAAGAAATACCTTTCATGACATAAAAAATGATAATAGAAAATGGAGTATTTTTTAAAACAGTTTTGTATCTTAAAGAAAAAAGAAATGCTGAGCATCCTTCAGCCTGCCCATGAATGCTGAATGTAAATACAGTAGTGCTAAGACACCCCTTATTCTCTCTGGCTTCTCCCAGGGATCCAGCTATGGTCTTATAGGCCTGACGACTGTGCACCTTAAGAGAGGAATATGAGGGAACATGTGTGACAAATGTATTCTTCCAGCTCAAGACTAGGAAAAGACAAATAATATGATAAATGTCCTTTAATGTTAGGAAAAACATTATTCTACTACAGTTACTTTTAAGTAACACACCAGAGACTTGAAGGAAACTTAGTGATAACTTGGAATTCTCATTCTGAAATGTCCATGTGGGATGCAAAAGAGTTCGGGCTCTTCCTTGAGAGTGAGAGGTAACTGTTTGAAATGTGAGAGGTGTTGGAAAAGAGGGCCTGCAGGATTACTGTTTAGCAAAGGTGATGGAATACTGCCTGTTGTATTACTGTGCAAAGTTGATACTGGCGCATAAATTTGAAACTCCTACATGATTTTAAAAGGAGGAAAACCAGATAAAACAGAGCAGAGCAAATATTGCTTTGCCTCTAGAAACTGTAACCTTGAAAATGAACTAGGAAGCATTGTTAGTACGCATCTTACTGGAGCCTGGAACAGTGGAAAAACGATGTGGTGGAAGGGAAAAAGCTTTGTCTAAGGGCTGAAAGAGGAAGGTACTTCAGTTATCACTGTTGCTACCACCAGGTTACTGCAGTGGTCAGCAACACATGTGGTGGATGGAGCATGGAGCAGAATAGTTGCATTTATAAAGTACATATTTTCATTTTTAGCCAATATCTTCCTCATCTATATTATATATATAGAAGACAGAGCAATTATTCTGTGGCAGAGAGTGTTGTCTTTATTAACACTTAATCAAGTGCAAAAAAAGTTGAGGGCTTGGGATCTTGAAACCAATTCCTCAGTCCTCTGTTTCAGATCTCTACTCTGTTTCCAGTGGGATGATCTCCTTGAAGAAGCTGTAGTTTAGCTGGGGATGGGCTGTGGGGGGTGTTGGTCATGTAGGAATACACAGGTGTGATGTTTCCTACATAGATTTCTCTTGCCTGTCTCGAGAATTGTTGCAAACTTCTCTGTAAGAGCGAAATTATCTGTGTGAGGGAAGCAGGCTGCTACCGTAGGGAGGGTATTTCAAAGAGGCTTTTTCCTTGTGTTTTGTCTTCATAGCAAACTGTTTGAATCAAATGGCTAAACAGCACTTGTCAGCCAGTTGTGAAAAGGAGTGCTTTCTCTGAGTCATTTAACTTTGAATCCTCCAAAAATTCTGGGTTTTTTTTCACCTTTAGATAATGTGCCTTCATCATTCATATCTGTGAAGATGTTTCATGCTGCACGTGCATGTCATGCAAGTTTTTGATGGCTCTTTAAAAAACATGGTTGCCTTTTCAATTGTGCGGGGAAAAATGTGCAGAGCCACTAAGCTGCAATTTTCAACAGGAGGTTTTTGTTGTGCAGGGAGGAAAAAAGGCCAGGAGACAATGCTGAAAATCAAGAGACTATTTTTATTTTTAAACCTGTGACCACTGGCCTTTTGAGCAAAGTAGCCTCTAATAAATCTTTTTCTCTAGATTTCTTCTGGTTCTGTGAAGAATGACTTCTACAAAACAGTGTCTAAAAAGATCCACTCTTTTTCCCCTTCTATTTTTAAACCGTTTTAGTCCTTTGTGTTTTTTAAAATGTTGGAATATATTATATGTATTTCTTGTTGTTGCAAAATAGCTGGCTCTAACACCACTTGCATCTAGAAGATAGTGTGTTTATTTGCAGGCAAATGACTAGTTCTCCTTTGACTGTGATGTACTCCCATCAGATATCTGAGAGTGAGTTATGACTACATCTTCTCTTGTCAGGTTGTATGCTGGTCAACAATGCTGGCACTTTGCATTGGATTCATGTAAAAAACCCCTAGTAGTATTTTACCACACATCACATTTTGTGTTCCTGTTACTATTAAAAAAAGTGTAGCAGGAGTCAATAAACACTGGGTCATGTTAAACATTGTCCTGTGCAAATCTCTTCAGTATTGTGTCTTACTGTGGCCAGGGGTGCAATGGGAGGGTGCAATGCCATGCAGCTGCATGTAGGGTGACATTGAAATCTGTATCCATGACTGTCTTCTGCTGTTGGAGAGACCTTTTTTTATTGCCCTTGGCTTGGCACATTTCTTTGGTCACTTCCTACTATTTTGAAGTTATTTACCTTGCTAGTGACCCTCTTCTTGAAATGCCTATTTGTTTTCACACTCCTGTTGAACCAGATAACATTGTCATGATTCAATTGTTGTCTGATAAGTTTTATTTTTAACAGTGTTCACATCCTCCCCCTGCTACTTTTTCAGTCTGAATCCCACAGTTTTCTCCTGTGGCTGTGTGGGAGACTTCTTCTCACTCCCACTAACAGTGCAGTTGAATAAAAGCCAGGTCATTTTCACTCATTTGGTAGAGCTGTGAACTTTCTGATTCCTTTGCAATGTTATGAATAGTGAGAATTTCCCTTTTCCTATTTAAAACATGGTTTCTATCATGGATGGCTTGGATTTGACTTACGGTGTTTTTTTGTTAAAGAGGAAAGAGATGTCTAAATAATTTGCCATTTATTTAAGCATTTCTTTTAGACTGAAGAGTTCTTAGAGCATGTGGAGAAAACCTATGGAAAGCAGAGGGGTTTCTCTTCTGAGCATGCTCCTCAAAGAGTAAAGGTTTGTAGGGACAGCTTGAGAAGAAGTTGGCCGTTGGCCATCCAGCTGCCAAGGACTTTGAACTCTGACTAAACTTTCTCTAAGCAAATATATTTGCAGTAATTGTTATCTTATAGCTATTTAGGGGTTTCTTTCCTCCCCCACCTACCCAAAGGGATATGGCTAAATATATTTGCACTGACAATTCTCATGACTCTTGAGAATGCATCTGATATCAGAAGCTGCACTGAAAATTGCAAAGTAGCATGACAGTGGAAGAGAGGTTAGTAAAAATTGATTCCCCTTTCCCACATAATGTTGTCTCTATGGAGTACTTCCACTTCAGAGAGCTGGTTAAAACTCCCATCCTCTTCCACTAAGCACAGATAGAGTTTTTTGTCTGTCTTTTGGAAAGCAGGGATAATTTCATCTACATGTGTGCTTATTTTAAACAAAGCTGGAGATGCTAAATAAACTGTGCTGGGTGAACTGCAGTCAACAGCAGTTCTTACGTGGTGGCAAACACAGTCAGTGCCAGCATGCCCAGTGCTGCTTTGCTGGGCACCCACAATCCTTCTGCTAGAGGGGAGGAAGTTTGTGATCCCTGATCTTGGCCAACACTCTGGGTGCTGATTTGACAGGAGAGGAATCAGGAGCGTAACTGGCTCTTAAAAGCCTGCTGTGTGTGGGGCTGGTAAGAAGCACAGAAAGAAAAACCCTGTAGTCCAAACAAGTAGAGCTCTGAAAATCACTTGTGGTTACATGAGTTCACAGCTCCCATCAGGCTGCTGGGCAGAGGGAGCAGAGCAGAGAAGTTGCTTTTGAAGCCAGGCCCAAGTTATCCCCAAGAAGTATGTCTGAGCATGCACCATGGGAGCCCGTGCAGAGTCTGGTCACTCCTGCTGTTCAGGCTGGGTTATCCCTTCCCTGGCAGAGAAGGTCGAGCTGTTAAAGTGGATGAGAGACAATGCTTACTGTCATTGTCCCCTCTTGCTGAACCAAGAAGTTGATCAGCTTCCTGAAAGGGACTTGGTATTCCCTGCAGCACCCAGAGGTTGTCTGTCAGGGACATGGTGCTGGTACACCTTGTGCCTGGGAAAGGTCTGGTTAGAACATAATCCTGGGGGCTGGATGCAGCATGCAGTGCCAGCTTTTAATTTACTAAACACTGTATTTCATGCCAGCTTTGACACTTGTCCCACCTGTACAGTGGTTCAGTGGATGACCTGTGTTCATCGCTGTGATACACGGTAACACACCACCACATGCTCTAAGGAGAAAATGTCTGCTGTTAAGTGGTACCAGGAACTTCTTTTATAAGAAGAAAAAAAATCAAGGAAGAAAGAAAAAAAGACATCTGACAGACATTTAATAGTCAAAGGAAGAGTCTTAACAGACTTAAGCTTGGCTGTCTTCAGAGAGTTTTCAAAAGCATACTGCAAACCCTTCTGTTTCAAAGCTTATGCTCCTTTATCTATGGGAAGCTAAACACTGGATAATTCTTTAATTAGTTCCCAACAAGATGTTTTTCTCTGTAGCCAAGGCTTGCTACAGGATAATTATGTCTTTAGTTTAAAAACAAGTGTCAATACAGAAAGTTGTTTTGATTTCTGTTTCTTCAAATGTTTTATTTTGCATTCTTCTTAGCTTCCACTCTCTTCATACCTTTCCTTGGTGTGGGAACGGTTGATTATTTCTAGCTCCCTGTGCTGCAATCCTAATACATAGACATGACAGAGCCAAGCTAGTGCTGTGGTCTGGGTGCAATTGTACGAGTGCAGTGCTTGGGTCCCTCCCAGGGGCAAGGAGATGGAGGAATCTGAGCCACCCTCAGTTAAGCAGCTCAGCTTCTTAAACTGTAATAACCATGTGGCTGTAGGTACTCAAGTGCTACACTGCATGCCAAAGATCTACATTGGAGTTTCCCAACCTTCTGCCTACAACCACAGTCATCTACAGTTATTTTAGCAGAGTTCCCAGACCACCAACAGATCTCCTGGTAGTTAGTCAAGAACTCCCTAAGTCTTGACAGTGCTGAGTGGACACGAATCTTCTAGTCCTGAGTCCCATATGGATGCTGTGATTTAACCCCAGCCAGCAACCAAGTACCACACAGCTGCTCACTCACTCTGCCACCAGCTGGCCTGTGGAGAAATTCAAAATGGTAAAAGCATGAAAATTTGTGGGTTGAGATAAACATGGTTTATAGGGAAAGCAAAAGCTATGCACACAAAGCAAAAAATTAAGTCACTGCTCCCCATGGGTGTGTTCAGCCACCTCCAGGAGAGCAGGGCCCCATCACATGTAACTACGACTTGTGAAAACAAACACCGGCACTCCAAATGCCCCCCTCTTCCTCCTTTCCCTCACTTTATGTACTCAGCATGATGTCATATGGTCTGGAATATTCCTTTGGTCACTTGGGGTCACCTGTCCCAGCTGTGTCTCCTACCAATCTCCCAAGTATCCCCAGCCCCCTTGCCAGCATGGCAGTACGAAAAGCAGAAAAGCTCTAGACTCTTATGAGCATTGCTCAGCAATAACAGAAGCACCTCTGTATTATCAACTGTGTGTTCAGCACAAATCCAAAACAGCCACTGTGAAGAAAATTAAGTACCCCAGCCAGAGCCAGGACTGAAACAAAAGCAGGAGGGAGAGGAATTGCCCCGTCTACCCTTCTCTGATCCCTGTCTGTCAGTGCATGGATGCAGGATGCCAAAGGTCAGACACCAGGCTTACCCAAGGAGAGTCAGACTGGCTTAATTTATCCCATAGGAGAAGATCCTCAGTATTAGGCTACACAGCTTGTCCATGTGGTGAGGGAGGAGTGTGACCTTTCTGTTGAACCCATTGAAGTTGTTACATTTCTGAGGGAATAAATATCTTTTCATTGATTCAAGAAGAAATTTATGTGAACTCCAATATTGTGGCTTCTGTCTTCAAGGAATATGTGGAAAAAAATGTTCCCCTATCAGTCCACTGGCAAAAATAAGTATGATCAGAGACCTACAAAATATAACCTGTGAGGACAAGCTAAAAGGTTTGGTACTGTTCCTTCCAGGGACAAGGACAGTGGGAAGACAAGTGAAGGAGGAAATAAAAGCATTATAAGGGTCTCAAAGTACAGGAAAATGTAACTGCAAAAAATAAGGACGTAGTTTGTTCTCTATATCTGTGATGTGTAACGCACAAATAATGGGATAAAATTGCAGCAAGGAAGTTATGAGTCATTTGCTGGGAAAAGCTTTCTTATGACTGGGATGCTGAACCACTGGAGTACCTGAAGACGATGCGGAGTTGCTGTTACCAGAGGTTTGGTTGGAGAAATGTTTGCCAGGAGTGATGTAAGTAGAAGTGATTTTTTTTTTTTTTTTGAGCAGTGAGTAAGGACCAACCAGGCTAAATGACATGTCCTGTGTCATGGCAATGTAAACATTATTTTGGAGCCTACATGGTCAAGGCATCCCTTGAATGGATGAGGTTGTTCTAGTCCAGTTAAGGTTATGGAGACCACTACCATGCACTGTTGCAGGACCAGACCAGGCTGCCCTTCCCCAGGAGTGAAGTTCAGCCCAAGCCTGCCATGAGCGGTTGTTCTCCCCTGCCCTTTCATTTCTGTCATGATGCACTTGCAGGTACCACAGGCATGCACTGCACAGCAGGTTGGGCTTGGTGAGCACACACCTCAGGAGGATCCTGCTGCCTGAGCAGCACTTCTTGTCTTCCTGGGCAGCAAAGAGTGGAGCCCACATTTTCCACAGCAATGAGGCATCGGTATCTCCTTTTGAACCCTCTTCCTGTAGGATAATTCATGCAGGTTACACTTATCCTCTTACTTGTTGTCCAACCCTAAAGCTGTGCATTCCTCTCATCCTCTTTTTCCTGTCTCAAAGTCAGGACTTGCAATTCTGAGCGGGATGCCCCTTTGTATCTAGACTCAAGATACAGTGGGAAGCAAATTTCCCTCCTGTCCAGAACACCCATGAAGTCGGTTGGGCCTCTGTTTTCTAGGAAATGTGTAGTTACAGGTCATCTTCAATCATTCACTACTGATGGAAATAATACTGGGGGGAAAAAAATGGGAATGGTAAAGAAATAAACAGTGGGGTTTCAGAAGTTAGCCTTTGGGGGCATACAGTTTTAAAGGCAGGAACCTCCCCTCTCTCCACAAGTTCATGTTCTGATTAAAAAGAATGTGTGTGTGTTGGAGAAGTCAGCATTTGCTATGTCCATGGAACATTTTCTCCCTTTTACAAACCTGTTGCTTTACAAGAATATTTTAATTAATTCTCAGTTGAGGCATTACTTCAGACATCTGAAAGAGCTCGAGTTAACTAATGTGATCATAAATTCAACCACTTTGAATATCAGTACTTGAGCCTAGATTTGTTTATTATTAATATTAAATACCATGAGTAGTTCCTGTAAACTTTTCTTTCATTTTTAAAACTGGCAGTTCATCAAAATTTTATATAAGGTTGGAACCTATACTATTGTTGCTGCTATAAACATGTTAATATCATAAGCTAAACATTTTCCCTTAATTGTTAGTGTATTTCCTTTGCTTAGTCTCTGCAAATGTGCCCAGGGAACACATGAAAGTTGTTGGAGTCTCAGCTTCTTTTCATTCTCCTTGTCAGCAAACCATGACCATAAGATGTAGATGAGGCCATTTTGGAGGACATGGGGGTGTCCCCAGCATCTGCAGGTGGCACATCTTCCCCAAGCTGGCTTGGCATTTTGAAGGGATGGATCCCTCTGCCGTCCTGACTGGACAGAGCACCCATGCCAGCACCCTGATGAGCATCACCCTGTGCAGCAGCGCAAAGGAGACTTCTCCCCTGCCACCTTCAGACTGAGTGTTTCAATTTGCTGTGTCCACTGCTGATCTCAAGGTTTCTGTGCTGTTATATTTGTGCTCTGTCTCCTGAGAGATGAGGAATAGATAAAAGCACCCCAGCTCTGAAGATCATCTGTCTCTTCACCCATACCTGTGCTTCTGCAGCAGCAACCCAATGATGGGTTTCTATAAAGGCTCCCTGGGGCAGGTTGAGGCTCCTCAGTGCCTTTGGGATCCATGCAGGGCTGCAGATGTAGGGTCAGCATGTGGCCTCCCATGTTCAGGAAATAAAAACTGGAGAGTCCTGCCCAGGCCTGGAAAATGCAGCATCTGCCACAGCATCCTAGGCATTGCACAGCTTAGGCCTTGCTGCCTCAGGAAGAGGTTCACAAACTTCTTTCCATGCGGCCCTGAGATCAGCTCAGCTGGTCAGAGCATGGCGCTAATAACACCAAGCTTGTGTGTTCAATCCTCATATGGGCCATTCACTAAGGAGGTGGACTCAATGATCCTTGTGGATCCCTTCCAACTCAGAATATTCTGTGATCTGAAAAAGGCATGAGCCGTGTGGGATGGGGATGGCTCTGCAGGACCCTCGGTGGAGTGCAACACTGGCCCATAAATGCCTTATTCTAGGTTATTACCGGGAGTTTGCAATAGAAACTGATTTTAGGCTTTTCCGCATGCTATCAAAAGTTTTTCAGATGGATTTCTTTCTCTCCAGCTTCTCTCAAGCTGAATCCAAACCTTGCTTCTTGCTCTTTTCTCCTCCCTTGAAGGCATATCTCCAAGCACCACCTCTGCCAGATCCTGGTACCATCTGGAAGCACAGCACCATACTCTCCAGCCCCAGAAGCTGCTGAACACCAAAGGAATGCTTAAAAATTAATCCAAAGCTTGCATTTCTCATTAAAAGAGCTCAATTGTTGGTGCACAGCCCAGAAAGTCTATGTGGGTTCAGTAAATACTCTCCCCATTATTTAATAAATGACTTTACAAAGAGCTAAATGCAGCTACAGAATCTTTAGGAAAACAGGGCAGTAATTAACAGGCATGAGGGGGAACCCCCTTCCTGCATGGGTCTCCTGGGGAAAAAGAGCAAAGCAAACCCATGGGCACCAGCCTCTTTCCTCGGGCAGAAGGATTTAAATCAATCCCAGTTTAAAAACAGTGCAGGCACCAAATGCAGAAAGTAATATGTATGTCTTGGAGACCTTTCGAGAAGTTGAGAAAACAGCCCAGGTCTGGTGTCATCCCAAGGGGACTCAAAGTGTTTGCTTACCACTAGGGCCAAGTTATCCCAGACTTAATGACACACAAGTCAAGCAAAATATGTTAATTGATATTTCACTTGCTAAACACTCTCCCAGTTTGCACTGGACGTAGTAGCATCCATATGTCCAAGGAGGCTTTTTGGCTCAATCCCTGCCATTTGTGTGACTTTATTTGTGCTTTACACTGTCTCATTTTCTGCCCTTAAAAAAATCCAAGCAAGAAGGCAAGCTCTAGTTTTAGGCAGAAACTGGCAAAATGCAGCAAAACCAACGGGAGACTGGAGCTGTGGAGGGAACAGGGGAGTTGCCCAAAGCAGTATCTTCCAGTTTGTCAACATGTCACTGATTTAGATACCATCCAAGTGACCTAGGACACTATGAGGGGACTGGCCATGCAGTACACCATGAATGTGGCCTTCACCCCACAGGAGGGCATGCACCCCCTGCACAACGAGATCCCCTGCATTGCCTTCTTCGTGATGGATGGACCACCCCATGACCATGTCACTGTTGTGGCCACCCAGACCTGGAACTCTGCTGTCAAGATATACTCCATGGACATCCAGCAGGCAGACATGATTTGCTGTGGGCCATGGCCTCATAGCTGCTGGAGGAACTTGTCTTCCTGTTGGAGTCCTTTGAGCTCATGAGGCAGCTTAGGAAACGGTTCTAGGACAAGCTCTGTAGTGTGTGAGAGCCGCCACTGTCAGGTGCCTGCTTTTCATCTGGGCTAGAAGATGACCTTCAGAGGGGTGTTTGGGGTGGCTGCCCTCGCTAGGAGTAGCATAGGCAGCAAATCAACCTCCCCAGTGGGGAGGTGTTGGGATGGGTGGCCTTTCCACTTGTTCACCTTTGTCGCTGTTGTACCGAGAACAGCGAAAAACGAGACAAGTCCAGTTTCAGGATAAGTGGCCAAAATGGCTCTATTTAATGACATAAATCAGCTTATATAGCTTTGTTCACAAGGGTGGCACGATCCCATTGGTCGCTTGACCATCCAACCTCTAGAATGATAGGTAGAGGTTCCACAACGCCCATTCAAAATATTTTCTCCAGTGTACCAAAACAACTTGGACAACAAGTTTGCAGGTGCAAGATAAAGTCTTGGTTTACAAAAATCTAAAACTGTTTTCAGCTAGCTTGCATGAGAAAGAAAAACTTCACAAAATTGTGCAGCAGCTGGAAAATTCCTCTGCTCCTAGCTTTTCAGCATCCACACACCTTTCCTGATGTAAGAAAAGTTTTGCAAGCATTGCAAGCATGTGTTTTTCTTCACCTGTAGCTCTGGCCCAAGCCAGGATGTTGTGGTAGCAGTGATGGGAATGTTAAAGAGCAGGAAATGGGGAGCTGGTTTCCCTGGGTGTGATAGGGCTGGGTGATGCATCCCAGAGCTGTATAAATATTTCACAGATCCATATATATATTTTAATGTGGCTCAAGCAGGGTCACCTCCTATGCAGACATGTGCATGGCATCCACTGCATGTCTGTGTTTGATAGATCCCTGGCCACTTGGTGCTGCTCAGGAGTGTCTGGCTGTGAGCCAGGAGGCTGATTTGCACCATGATGGTCTGTCCCTCACTGTGCTGGCAGGCTTTGCTGGAGACCTGGCATTGCAGCAGTCTGGTGAGACCTTACCTGTTTCAGCATCTATTGAAGGGCAGAAGGCAGCTGCCAGCCTCTTCCAGGCAGTATTTCCTTGCCAGGGACTGCACTAGTGCAATGGTGAGTCTCAGCTTGCTGGGTCGGGGGAGTCTGGGATGACAAGATATTGCTTCCCAGGGCCCTGACATGTTCCTGCACCTGATGCCTTTGCCTCCAATGCTCTGCCTATTTCCTGCCTGCTCTGCTGCCCAGTTTCCATTGGCTCTACAGGCTGCTGGCTGCACAGACACTCAGACCTGGCTCCTGCAGCACATTCCAGCTGAGCTAAAGCTTACGCTTACTCAGCTCAAGCTATAAGCAATATCAATTTACACCCAGTGTTGATTTAGCCCTTGGGTAAATTAGAAAGCTGGTGCAGTAGACAGTGGCCATGTCTGCACTCGAAATCAACAGGTGGGTGTTGGGGTTGGAAGGGCTGGGACTGTGTGGGTTCTCCTGGTGGCTATGACTGGACATGTGCCAGAGCCAGGGTCCCCATGTGTCCGACTGATCTAATGCCTGTTCTGTCTTGCTGGGGTGGACCTGTGTATGGAGCAGGAGCACGACTACCAGCACAGCTGCACCAGCACCCCCTGCTCCTTCTACTGCAAGTGCAACCGGGCTACAGGCTCAATGTGGGTGGAAATCCTATTCTTTTACAAACGCTTTTAAAATCCTAAATCTTGTAGGGGGCTTGTAGTTACGAGTCTCATGGAAGGAAGCTGTAATTCAGCAGAGGACCCAGGGAGGCCAGCAGCAGCCTGGGTGCTCTATTCACTTGGCTGCTGCCTCCTGGTTTGGTAATGACTGCAGACATTCAACGTTCCCAAATCCTGACCAGTCACCTGGTCATTACAGAGCCTTATGCATTGCTCCTGTTCTTGCTGAGGCTACCATAGTCTGGGCTGGTGAGCACTCCTGCAGGCCATTGCAGCACATGAGCCTCACCTACAGTTGTCTGTGGACTGCTTTGCAACCCAGAATCTGCCTGTGACTGTGAACAGAGACCCAGGAGCATCCCCATTTTTAGTACCACCCCTGGGCCACTGAGTGACTTTGGGCTGCTTTTCCCAAAGCTATCCTGCCTGGCCCTTGATAGCCTTAGGGTGATATGTTAGCATAGAGACAGGTGGCAGAACAGGACACCAAAAACTGCTATATGGGCCCAATGCCAATGAGTTTGCACATCCTTTAATTTAGAAATTATTGACATTAATGACATTGCTTGTCAGGTTTAGTGGGGTGTGCAGAGCTGAGCAGGTGGGGACACTGAGCAATCTTTGCTGGAAGAATGAGTCTTGAAGATCAAACTTAAACTGCAAGAGTGAGCCATGGCATGGTTGTTGCTTGTGCACCATGCAAGAGTACACCTTGAATGCCCTTCAGTTGTTCACCTGCAGTCTTAAAACACACTTGAAAGGGAAAAACCTGCACCATCTAACTTGCCTTTCCTGAACATCTGATGCTCTGCAAGCAGCTGGTCAACGCTTTCTGTCATGCTTCTGGTTGCACATTGAAAGAAATTATCTTCTGCCAGTATTTAAGATGAAATTGCTGTACAAGGCTTCTCACTGATGTCTGAGAAATGTGAAATTTTTCTCTTAGAAATGTCTCAGGACATAAAACAACATAATCTTGAAAAGAATTTAGTATGAGTCCTGGACAGAAAGTAGTACCAAAGCCATTCAAACATTGAATTTTTATTCTTTGCAGTAATTAATTGCACATATCAGAGCCTACACTTGTCCTTTTAAATATCAGAAGAAAGATTATGAGAAAAATTCAATAAATCAAACATGGAAGTGTTGCCACCAAGTGGTACAACCTGTATTAGGCAATGGCTCATAACGTCTAGCTCTCAGCGATGTATCTGAGATACCCTGATGTTTTATAAAAAGACTCCTTTTTGCTTTGTTTAGCTATCTTTTTCTTTTTCTTGTGATTTATTTTACTTTCCATGACGTTGAATGGTGATGCTTGCACCCATCTCCATGGAGTCACAGAGTGTATGACATGCCTCTTTCAGCTTCTTCTGGAGCTGCAGGCAGTGGAGAGGCAAATACGAAGGCCTGTCTGGATGTATGGGACTGTTCCGACACTTCTCGATGCAGTCCCCTGTCTTGTTGGGATGTGTTCCTCAGGCCTTGAAGACTGGCTGAGGAATGTCCCAGACCTCCCCTGATGTTTCTAGTACAACCCATCCTGAGGAACTTGGGCACTTTAAAAATCATCTGCAGAGTTATATGGTTTTTAAATGATGCTTATGTGTGTGCTGAGGTGTTTTGTTTTTCAGCTAAAGTATTAAGTATGTTGTACTTTAGCCACATATTTTTTCATTACTGTGCAGGAGCTGAATAATGCCCTTTGCTTCCCCATTTTTAGAAAGCCTAGATTATTTAAAAAAAAAAGAAAAGAAATTTTTTGTGGAAACAAGTTTGAGGTGCTCTTTGCTATTTATGTTGTGAGGCACGCATTATTCTTGAGAGATGTCTCTCCCATGGGGACAGGGCTCCCCAGAGCCACTTGGGGCACAAGGCAGCAAAAGGCAGGAGAGGGAGTGATGTAGAGACTTGTGCACATGCAGACACAGATTCCCACCTCTGGACAGGCATATTTCAATCCCAGCACATGCCAGGTGTGCAGAGGGTCTGCAGGTGTCACACCCCTCTGTTTCCCATATAGTGTGGCCTCTGGCACCAGCAAACTGATCAGCTGAATGGTCCTTTCTGCTGGTGGGTGGGAAGATGGGGGTGGTGCAGGAGTGTGGAGAGCTGAAAGTTGTGGTCGGCCCTCATATAGTGGTGGTAGTGCAGTGCTGGATTGGCTGCTTGGATAAATCAAACATCTGGAATAGGAGCCCAACAGGAAAAAAATTAGGTAAAAAGGATGCTTTTTCAAAGCTGACATATTTTCTCACCTTTTTTTCTCAACAACCTCTCCCTTTCTTTCTGTGTTTCTTAGAGTGCAAACCTGAAGTAGTCCTCTTTTTTTTTTAACATTGTCAATGTTGCCACCATTATCTTCAGACCAAGCAAATGATAGCAAAAGGCAGAATCAGTCACCAAGCTCCTTTTATCCCAGGTGTAGTCTTTATTAACTACAAATCACAGCAGAGGAGTTAAATTAATGCAGCTGATTTCCTGAAAGGAACCACTAGAAGGGAATTGTTAAGTGTCTGTTGTTGAAAACATGAGAAAAGGTCTCTAAAAATCTTGCTGCATGATTTCCAAAGCTCTTACAAGTGTGAGTACATTTAAATTTTATTTTTTGACATTATAAAGAGAATTAAAATAAATGCAAAGGGTGATATTAACCTGAATAACACCTAGCATTGTTACCCAGAGGGAAAGGATTAAAATTAGGATCATAGCTATATAAAATATGTCTTAACAGGAGCAGGGGGATTTGCCTAAAATAGCTTATATTTTAGTCAGTTATACAGAGCAAGTTTAACATGATAATTTTTGAACAGCTAATTATTTTCCAATATGATGTCTCCTCTTTAGGCAACACAATTGCATATATTTCTTCAACTTCTTATTTTTACTACTGTTCCTTTAATAAACAATTAATATAGATAAATAAGCAGACAATTTAATATAATGAATTCACTAGCAGATGAAGTAATTATTTTGGAAAATATTATAGCAAAATCAGGTTTTCTTTCTCTTCCTGTGAGGTTTTGCAGATGGAAGAGGCCAAATCTTAAGAGAGAGTTTGTACATGGCTGTATCTGTTGTATATCTGTCGCACCTATATTTGTAAACAGAATATATACTTTTTTCCCCCTCTGTTGAATTCCTTCTCTTACTGAAGAGAGAAACATAAATAGAAACTGTCATAAAACCATCTAAAAATGAAACACAAAGGAGTCACTAGACAACTATGTCTACAACTATAATTCTGTTCATCGACAAAGAGTAGTTCTAAGCAAGGTATTTGACAACTGTTTAGAACCATCTTATTTTTATTGACATTTTACAAGGTCCAGGAAGCTTTCTAGTTGTTTCTATTTTTGCTCATGGTATAGATACACTGCAGTTTTTAAATCTCTAGTGAATCTCTGTATCTTGTTGAAAAAAATAGAAACAAAACAAAATAAAGGAAAGCCAAAAAGCTCGAGTATATTTGGTTGAGCAGTGTGTGTATATTTTGGTGATCAAAACAGTAGGCCAAAAATTATAGAGCTATAGCGGGGTGAGAACAAATTTTGTGGCAATTTGCCCAAACTAAAATGACCATGAACAATAGGCAGTGCACTAGCAGCAAAGACATGTCCTGCTTTTTTTCAAGGCAGTAGGTGACAGATGTGGCATGCAGCATGCCGGGACCAGGATCATCATCTTTGGACCCATCCCAGTCCTTCTGATCCTGTGTGCATCTGGAAGCAGATGCACTCAATCCATCAGGGACAAGGGGGTGAATGATTGGGTTTGCCACTACTGACTTGCACGGCAACTGAATTAGGTACATGGTCTTCCAGACTAACCTTTCCAGGTGTCTGGAGGTCAAAGAATCAGAGTCATTTAAGTTGGAAAAGACCTCTAAGGTCACTGAGTTCAACCAGCACCACTGTGTTTGCCACTAAACCATGCCTGTGGTTTGCTTGTCTTACAGGACTGCAAATGAGGATTAAACCTTGATAATGACCTCTAAAGATCAGTAAAGAGAAAGAGTTTCTGACCCTGAATGTTTCACTTAATTTATTTGTTTTGCAGCTGTTTTTGAAGGAAAGGAAAAAATTATCATGACACATTAAAGCTGAAATACCTAAACTTTCCTTCTTTTTGGTGTGTAAGAAGAGTCTTAAGCATTTAAGTGATTGAAATACATGGCTAATCTTCTTTCAGCCCTGAACTTTAAATTAGGTAAAAATATATTTAAGGATTATAAAATAATTGTCGTATTAGAACTACAGGGCATGAATGTCAACACAAAAGACCTTTCCAGACACTACTCCTGCACACTCAATGAACATGCACATTGGAGAGGCCTGTTTCCACACATGTGATTCCACACTGTGGCATCGTGTTCTGCCATGCCCCCAGCAGGAAAGGATGCTGTCACACAGAGCTGCTGCAAGTTTTCAAAGATATCTCAAGCACTTGTACTTAGAGGAAGCAACAAAGATGGTGAAGGGCCTTGTGGGGAAACTGTATGAGAGTGGAGAAGAGGAGACCGAGGGGAGGCCTCATTGCAGTTACAGCTTCTTTGTGAGGGGAAGAGGAGGGGCAGGCACTGATCTCTTCTCTGTGGTGACCAGTGACAGAATCCAAGGGAATGGCCTAAAACTGTGCCAGGGGAGTGTTAGGTTGGATATCAGGAAAAGGTTCTTCACCCAGAGGATGGTTGGGCACTGGAACAGGCTCCTCAGGAAAGTGGTCAGAGCGCTAAGCCTGGCATAGTTTGAGAAGCATTTGGACAATACTCTCAGGCACATGGTGTGACTTTTGGTGATGGTCCTGTGCACGGCCAGGATTTGGACCCAATGATCCTTGTGGGTCCCTTCCAACTCAGCATATTCTGTGCTTCTGTGACATCCTTACATTCCTGAGCTTTCTTTTATTTTCTTTTATTATATTTTTTTTCTTTTTTAATTACCTCATATTAATTTCTTTACAAAATATCCCACTTGGAAGACCCCTACCCAGAGTTTTCTTTTTCTTATTTTCTCTACTATCTCTATGTGCTATGATCTAAGAAACATCTTTGCGGTTTACCACAAATTAACTGTGTTAATGATGTCACAGGGCTGCTTCTCCAGAAATAGCTGCTGGCATGAGCAGAACTTGTAATTTTCCAGATGCAATGTTTCCTCACTTTGTGCGGAAAAACCCCAGGAAAACAAAACAGCACCTGCACAGAACAAATATAACTGCAGTTCACTTTAGCCTTTCAGTACAGAGTCATGAAAACCTTCCTGGACCCCATGTAAGGCTCTACTGGAAACTGAATGTGTCATTGCTGCCATAGCTGTCTTTTGCCCTCCCTGTCTGCCTCCCTGCTAGCCCATGTCCATGTGGTGCAGGGCTGTTAGGCACCCAGAAAAGAAATGCTCTGGTTTAAGCATTTTCAGCTGCTCATCCATTGGAGAAAGAAGGGGCTGTGTAATGGACTGCAGGTGTACCCACCGCAGTGGGGTTAAGCTTTGAAACGCTTGTGCTAAAGAAGTGCTGATGATTTCAGTGGGGTTGTGCCCAGGAATAATTGCTCTACAAGAGAATAGAGGCATTTTGCTTTCCTCCAGAACAATAAGGGATAAGTTTTATCCTGAACAAAAAGGAATGTCTGAGTGCAGACCCACTTAGGTGCGATTGGAGAGCAGGCGATGGTTTTGCCAGGGCATGGCCAGGTGCCACTTCCTCCTTGCTCTATTCCCAAGGAACCTCTCAATTGCACAGAATCTCAGTAGCTTCAACCAAGCACTGTGGCCAAGGCAGTGGCGGAAGGACAGTGGTCATGTAACGAAGATGTTGTTTCTCCCCATTCTCTGCCCACCCTTCAGGGCAGAGGGGCCCAGGCCCCTGGCACCTTGTATAGTTCATGTATATAACCTTTCATTTCATTCCTGGGAGCCATGGGTGGTTGTAAGCAGGACATGGCACTCGCCTGCACAGAGGGACATGACATATGTGCCAGCCTAGCAAGGTATGCAATGGGAGACATGGTCTAGGTAGCATGTGGGGAGACAAAGGCTATTGTATAGACATAAATTAGACGTAGATAAAATGATTAAATACAGACAACTTATGTAAAAAAATCAGGAGAAATCCTTCCTCTGTTTAAAGGACAAATGAGGTGCAAAGGCAGTGGACTGAGCAGTGGAATGGGGGCCATTCATGTTGCCTACATATATGACTGTGTTTTTCCTCAGAGATAATTTTGTCATTACAAAGACTATAAATAGAACACCCAGAGCAGAAAAGTACAGGAAGGAAGAGCAAACCTCTAATAAATTATATCTTAAAAGGATCTGAGTAGAGGGAGGGAAAATGTCCCTCCAACAACAGGAAAGTTTAAAAGAAGCTTGTACCAAATATTATAAATTCACATGAGAAAAAGGTTTTTACTTCTCTCAGTGTGGGAAGACACAAAGGTTTCAGTACTTCGTGCTTAAGGAGGGAAAAGGTCAAGACTCCTTTTGCCATACTGTGATTAAAAATTCATGCTGTTAAAATTGTATTAAATGGAACTCCTGATTTCTTGCAGCCACAGATTTAAGAGCACTTTCTTCTCATTTAGCTTGTCCAAAGCTTTGTCCAGCAAGAACCTGGCATTGCACTAAGCAAAAAATATTGTGCAATTTACAACAAAATACATCAGTCTCATCCCTGTTCCTATCCTGTTGCTTTGCGCATGGTCTGTGAGAGAAAGCTGCTTGCCTGTTGGTTTTGCTGGTGGACTGTGGAGAAAGGGACCTGAATTTGAATGGAAGGTGCCATAGAATGAAGGTGCCATAGCAAAATTGTGTTTTCCAGCCTCCAGCCCAGCATTGCAAAGCTCTCCTGCTTCCCTTTCTAGTAAACATGAAGAAAAAAAAGACACGCAATATAAATTCGCATGCACAGAGTGAAGGAGCATGCAGTTTTTACAGACAAATTTGAGGATGAATTAGTCTTCGAGATACTGTCTGTTTAAGGATTATATTGTTAATAACCTAAATTTGACACACATTTCCCCCCCCTTCAGTCACTACCTGCAAAGCCTTTCTGGAAATTATCTCTTATGAAGCGGTGTCATTAATAGCTTTCTGTGAGGTTTCTTTTAGAAGTGGCAGAAAGGTAAATAAAAATGAATTCATACAGCATTTTGGGTTTGTAGGCAAAATATGCAAATATCTTACTGACAAAGCCTTAGTAGCATTAAAGGCTTTCAGATCGTATCCTCAGAGGCTCTGCTTATGGAATCAGAAGCCTTTAGGCAACCTTTAACTTGGTTTACATGTAATACATTCTCTCTCTCTTTCTCCCTCTCCCCCTCTCCCCCTAATGTCCTCTTGGACCAATTCCCTCTGGTGCAGTTTCCAGCTTCACAGTTCATGAATTTTATTTGCAATCAATAAATAAACCCATTATCAAGTTTTGTATTCTCATCATATATCGTCATTTCTCATAAACCATTTCACTGTATGGGTCAGCTTCACTGAGCACGTGCCACTCACCTTTATAGCTCAGCAGAGTGCTGTCTGGTATATGGATGGGATGTGTTTGAAGATCTAAACAGACTTCAGTTGTAATGAACAGCTATGAATAAGACTGGGCAACAAGTCATCATTGTTATCCTTGTTTTTAATATTATCGTACTGTTTTGAGTTAGGGATCACCACTTACTCTTTGAGCCCTGGTCTGGGAGATATTCTTACAAAATGCAGCAGAGGTTTCCAGACCCACCCATATAATCAAAGAAAATATTATTTTTAACATATAACATCACAGCATTTATCAGCTGTTGGAGGCAACAAAAGAAAAGCTTCTTGCATGCCCCTTACAAGGCTTTCAAGTTCCCACTGTGGCAAATTATATAGTAACTAATTTTAAGAACCAGTGACCCACCACGATGAACCCCCGTGATAGATTATGCAGATTTCTTTGGGCAGCATTAGTTTGGGCATGGCATGAAAAGACAAGTCATCTTTGTGGTGATCTGGCCCTTGGACAGTTACTGATTTGTGCCTTGAATTTTATCTGTCAGCCAGACAGAGTATTAAATGGTGGTGTCATATACAGTTATCAAACTATAGTATTACAAGGTCAACTGACAAATAATATTCTAACATAAAGACTCCAAATTGCCTACTTTGCTAACCTCTGACAGTGTGGAATCTTGTTCACAAATGAAAAAATGAGTCTATCAGTGACCAAATGGGTAGAAGCAAGCAGAGAGGGTCAAGGAAGTTGGAAGCAAACATTCCCAGCTAAGTGCACTTTGATAAGCACAGGAAAATCCAGCAGTACTTTGAACTTATCCTTGTAACACTAGCATCACTACTGTGGGATAGCAGAAGTGATACTATTACTACAGTACACCACATTACTACTGATGCTAATATGACTGTGATCAGCAGCAGCATCGTTACTCAGTAGCGCTACTAAGTAGCATCACAACACAATTTTAGGGAACTAGAAGTAATTGTTTTGTTAGATTCATTTATTTATCACTGTCTCAAATGTTTTATCTTCTTCTGGACCTGACCAAAATAGATGGGGAGAAGATATTTTAAGCCTACACAAGAATGTCTTAAAGGAGGCACTTTGGATTATCCACTTTTTGGGGGTATGTGTTGACTACAAGGAGATATCTTTTCATCTGCAGGAATGGCTCAGTTATAGGCAGTCTCTGTAAGAAAGGAAGGTTTGTGTTCATGCTGAAAGCAAAGGTCTAGAATACTGTAGAGGTTTAATTCCGTTTCAAAAAACCTCCTCTTGTCTGCATTGGAACATGAATTTAAGTAATGGTAATAAGTACATGACTAGATGACAAAGTCTGTGCCATTGCAGCATTGTTGTAGCTGAAGTGGTGCATGTTTAAGGTGATCCACACCTCAGCACCATGCCTTTAAAGCAATGGAAGAGTTTTTGAGCTTGGTATTCTTCTTTTTTTAAACTTGGTACTAAGCCAGTGTTGAAGTTAATATTTATGAAGTTTGGGAAAATTGTTTTCAGGGTATGATTTCTGGTCATATGAATTTTCATATTCTAAGCAACTTGATTTTAACTTTAATGGCCCTAAGCGTACTCAGAAATTTTGTGCAGTGCTCACACCCACTCAAGTTGGTATATCCCTGACACTGCCAGACAGGAATGATGTATGCAAGGCAGGACTGTGGTGGAGTTTCATGTCCTGTGTTGCCCTGCCATGACTGCCACACAGTGCTCAAGCTGTCTGGCTGGTGTGAGTCCCTGCTTATAACGGGGAGCAAGATCACTCTTGGTGTGTGGGCATGTTTGAGGTGTGATACAGAGAAGCAGCGAAGGCAAATGTCCTGCAGACACTTAATGATGAAGTTAAAGGATATTTCCTATCTCAAATGTCAGTTCCCACCCTCTGCTCTCATGGATGATTTCTCTGAATGCAGTGCTGATTCCTGTAAGTACAACTCAACTGCTGCAGGGTAACATGGAGAAAACATAGTAATGGAAAGATACTTTTGATCCTTCACAAAACTTCACTATTTGCTCACAAAAATACGCCAGAAATCATAAGCAGAACCCTACAGTCATGACAAATTATTTTACTGCTGTTTTTGTTTACATTTTTGGTTCACTTTTTATTGTTCCTAATTTGTCTAAGATTTAGCTCTACAAATTGTGCATATATAGAGCAGACTTCTCACTAGTGTCAGCAAGGTCACCGTTTCAACGGGGTTTTATGATCAGAGGAGAGGGTTACCATCATCTGACCTCTTACCCATGACCAGATTTGTTTAGAAAAGCATTGTTACAATTTCTGCTTGAAGGATGTGTTATATAACTTGCTGTCAGATATCTGACATATTTTCTAAGGTGTATCCTTATTCAATGGCTGATTCTTTAAAGATATTAGATAATTTGAATTGTATGTATAACTTTACATGATGCACTTGATATTAAACCACGTTTCTTTGACTGTGGGACTCCACGTAGCTGTGATGTATCTTATGCCAATGGCAAATGACACGTTTTACTTTCAGATATTTGGAATGTGAGAACTCAAGCAACATGACAACTCTAGCAACTAGCTTTTTTTTTGTTGTTGTCTTTCTGCTTTAATATTTGCGTAAGAAATACATGATAGTTTCTCTTCAGAACTGTTTCATCATAAAGCACATGACCAATTGTCTCTTCCAAATGGGGAAGACATGCTCCAACTATTTTTTCATACCCTTATAACGCTTAAGTTATGCTTCTCTGTATTGACCTACTGTGTCTGCAAGTTATTTTTCTGAGCATGTCTGTACTGGCTGTTACAGGGTCAAGGCCTTGAACACAAGCCAAACTGTTTGGGGGGTGCTCTTTCCTTTGTTTCAGTGGATGTTTGCCAGAATATCTAAGTTCTGCAGCAACACTGATAGTGCTGAACTCTCCCAAAACAACATCTCTCCCACCATACATGGACTACCACATTTCTGATTTGAAGACACAAGGAAACCGTATGTGTATATATAGGATATAAGCAATAAGCCTCCACAAGGTGTAGACTAGAAGGCTCTCTTTGTGCACCTTGGGTGTCCTATGAGGCAGAAGGCCAAAGGTTAGTTTCCTGAGGCGGGTGTTTGACTTCCTCTGGATCTCAGTGTGCTCGATGCATATATTGTCAAACAAGCTCAAGACAGACTGTTGGGATTGATTTGCCTTCTCCTCCCAAACTAAAGAGACCACTATTATGCTTACAGCATTGAGGGAGGTATTTCCAGTCACTGAGGTAGAAAAGTTGGCAAAACATACTTAATTTATACCTAAACTGCTGGCAGGATTCACTGCTGAGAGCCTCTTTCCTCATCCTGCTTGTGCGGGCTGCCAACTTCATACCCCAGCAAGCAAACAAGGGACATGGAGCAGTTCACCCAGCTGCACCTTGTAGTCCCTGTCACCACCTCTTGCTGAGGAAAAAGTTCCTTTTCTGGCATTAGTCAGTAGTGATGTGTACTCAGAGTGGACATGTTTCATGGGAAGCAAGATCCCACTTCTTAATGGGATATTGGGAAAATTGTTGCAGTTGACATAGCACCCATGCTCTCCAGCACCCTAGTCAAGGTGGGAGATTCTCTTGGCATCATTTGGCTGCATTTGTACAGAAAGCAAATACCCATGCTGCCTTTTGACATACATCTTAGGCAATGCAGATATAGCTCTCTCAGAAGCTGTGGGACAACATTCTGTTGAAAATGAGGATTTTGCAATGTCTCTGCGATTTTGACTTAATCATAGATGAATAAAAGCAGAACCAGTTCTCATCCTCAGTGATCACATTCACTTCTGCAACAGAAACATGCTAGGCAAATACAGAAAAAAGCTTTTGTTCTCTCCAGGGGAGTTCTGGTTGAGACCCTGGGGAGGGATCTGGCCACTGATAAGTTATTGGCAAACCATCAGACCTGGTACTGCTAACTTCAGTGTATCAGCAATTCCCATCTCTCATCTCCACATGAAGCAACCTTAGGTTGCATTTATATAGAAGGCCCCCTTTGAGTCTGTGTCCTGATTTAATATCAATCTAATATAGATTGGTTAGAGGTAGTCAGCATGGATTTACAAAAAGGAGGTCATGCTTAACCATCTTGATTCATTTCTCTGAGGAAATGACAATGAAAGTGGACAGCAATGAAGAAGGAGACATAATTTACTTGGACTTGAAAAGGCTCTCAATACAGTGCCACATAACAGATTAATTTATAAGGTTAGCAAGTATGGGACTGATAGTAAAATACTCAATTGGATATAAAATTGCCTTGGTAACAAGGCCCATGGAATGGCAGTAATGGTTATAGATCATGCTGGGGAAGTGCTATGCACCCTGGAGTGTGTGTTTGAAGACATTCTAAAGATAATAAGGATGGGCAAAGCCAAAAACAAAGGTGGTGGAAAAAAAGAGGAAAAATGCTGCCAAAAAGAACACATGAAGGCTACAGTCTCATGAAAAGAAAATGATCACTCCAACATGCAATCCAAAATGTCAGGTAATATTCAGCAAAGAAAATTGTCGAAGAACTGAAGGGGCCCAAGTCAGGCACATAAGCTGCAGGTCTCATAGCAAGGCAAAAGTATACAGAGCAGCAAGGACCTTCCTTTTAAATAGGAGAAAAGGCAAAAATTAGAGCTTTTTCAAAGTGCCAATGAACAATAATGGGAGGCATATTCTCAGAAACTGATTTTATCCTGAAAAGCCCAAGATCCCTTGGTCCTTGCTATGAGGATGAATCATAGCATTTAGGTTGTGTTTTGAGCTCAAAGAAATCTTTGGAGAATCCTAGTTCTTTCCATTTGCTGTGATCTAAGGAGACTGGACTTCCCGAGATAAAATAATTTTTTGTCACTACCCTGCAAGATGCTATCTTACATGCTGTAATAAAGCAGACAACTGGGTAGAAGAAAGAAATGAAGTACAGGAGAGACAACAGAGGATGCTAAGAGACCTCAGAAATTCGCAGCACAGAACAGAAATTGGAAACTAGTTTCAGTGAATACTCACCTCTTTACAGTGTAAACTTTCCCATCTCTTGGATGATATTAAAAGAGGGTCTGGGAAAGCTGTACTGGTGTTACTGGTCCTGCCATCACTTAGTACTGCTGTCAGTTCAAGAAAATACCGGTTTTGATGTCCAGCAGAGTTTCCACCATTGCTTTCATATTAAAGACCCAGACTGCCAGGCCTACTCTGACAGACCATGGGTGAGAAGGCAGTCTTTGCAGTCCTACTTATGCCTTTGCCTCACTCTCCACCTGTTTCAAAGGCAGGAATCTCTGTGGGAATCAGACCATGCAGCTTGGGAAAACTGGAAAAGACTTTTTAATTAAACAAAAAATAGCTGCTCTCTTAGTGTGTGACTGGTGTGGTACAGGATTAGAAAGGAAATGATGCAGTGTAACAATTAGCCTGACTCATTGGTCTGTGGTTCATGCTATAGGCTGTGCTTTGTTATTTGATTATGAGTATTGGCTCAAAACTTTGGTCTTGAAGCCACTAAAGTCATTAGTCAAGCTCTCATTGATTTGAGCAAGACCAAGGCTTGACCCTTTGTGGCTGTTCAAAGGACAGAGATAAACTTTTAAATCAATCAAGACCGTAGACTCATTCTGCTGGGGTCATATGGTTAATACATCCTGTTCCTGTCATTTCCGCTATAAATCTGTAAATGCTTTTAAAGCAAGAGGAAAACCTGATTCCTTTCCTTTTGCCAGAAAATATTATGTTCCCTTTTATTACAAACAAGAAAAACAAGGGGTCCTTCTTCTCAGGAAAACTTGTAAGGGGAAAGGTAATCTCAATATTTCCATGTCTCTAGAGTCAGGAAAAGGTAATTTGAGACAAAGTACTGGGCAATACAGTCTCCTGTCTGCAAAGCATGCAAACCTTCTCCCACTGAATTCCCATAAGCCTTTATTGGGTCCTGATGGTCTTTTTGCCCAAGCATTAAGTCTGTATGCACTGTACTGTTGGTGTCTACTAAAAGATCCCTTATTTTCCACATTGCATTTGGTCTACACAGCTCCTACAAGTTGGGAAAAAACTTACGACTTCTTACAAATGTAATCAAACTCACAGCTATTGACTTCATTTGCTTGGCTTCAGACCTAAGTCACTAAGCTCTCTTATTTACTTCTAGAGTATGATACTTCTAGAAATGTGAAATACATTATATGAAATAATTCTGAACTACTCTGAGTTTTTGTTTTGCTGAAAGACCCACCTCATGGTGATTATTTAATAAAAGCTGTTCTTCCACTCTCTCTTGCTGACTTCAGGATTCTGAACAAAACTGTAGGGCAGAACACCTAACCTGATTCAGGTCAATTAAAAGAAGAACTCTGCATCCTTGGCTTATCTCAAGTCCTATTGCTTTCAAAAAGATGCTGTTTGGTCCTGTTAGGGCCATGAAGAGGATCAGAAGTCTGGAGCACCTTTCCCATGGTGAGACAAGCTGAGAGAGCTGGGGTTGTTCAACATGGAGAAGAGGAGGCTTCAGGGAGACCTCCTAGCAGCCTTCTAGTACCATAAGAGGGTTTATAAAAAAGGAGGAAGAGGGACTTTTTATATGAACAGATAGTGACAGGACAAGGGACAATGGTTTTAAACAGAAAGAGGGCAGGTTTAGATTAGATGCTAGAAAGAAATTCTTTACTCAGAGAATGGTGAATCACTAGAACACATTGCTCAAAGAAATTGTGGATAACCCATCCCTTGAAGTATTCAAGGCCAGGTTGGGCAGGGCCTTAAGCAATCTGATCTAGTGAGTGGCAAGGGCGTTGGAACTAGATGATCTTTAAGGTTGCTTCCAACCCAAACCACTCTATGATTCTATAATTTGCTGAAAAAATGTGGATGTGATTTGATAGGTTTTATGAAAATAGCTTCCAATTCTCACTTAAGAAAAGATGAAAGAATAGGTAAAAGAGGAAGAAAGGACCTTTATTATGCATATATACATAGGTACCACCCTGTCCAGTCTGAAAGCCCCACTGGCTTTCAGAGGTAGCAGATCTGAATGTCTGTGTGCATGCATGTGCATGTTTTATAAGGGGTTTGATCTTACCTGAGCATCTGTGGCTCTGGTGACATCCCATTTGTTAACATTTCTGTAGGCTCTTCAATAAACTCACTGGATAGATGACAGTTCATTAAATTAGTTGACAATGCATATTCAGTCTTTCCACCCTCCTCCCCCAGCCCTAAAATGAAAATAAAGAAATTACAACAGTAAGAAGGGAAAATACTATGCAAATAGCTCTGAGAGCACTGACACATTTAAACTAATGCATTTCCTAGAATCATAACAATAAATGTGCTGTCAGGGGCATCACCGTTACTCCAGTGACACAACCACAATGCAAGAGCACCAGTGCAAGTTGTCAGAGCTGATTATTTAAGTACTTCCGAAATATTTTTCTTTCATTGTAACTTCTCAGAGTCATGAGGCTTCAAAAGAGCCCTTTTCCTCTTGCAACCCTTCAGGTAGCTTTTAAATACCTGCATACATCACCTTGCAAAACAAGTGGGTCAGGAAAAAATTTTCTAGAGATGGCAGTTACTGCAATCAGTTGTTTTAGGAAATGTTCTTTGATGAAATGACTTGAGAAAGTTTGCCCAACTTCCTGCATGGTAAAGAGTTTTTCCTCAAATATTACAAAGACAGCAGCTAGGCCAACCCCAAAGAACCCTTTTGAAAGGGCTCAACCCTTTCAAGCAGTTGCTTTTGTTTATTACGTTTGCTGTAGATAATAATTTAAAAAATATGTTCCCCAGAGATAGACGAGTGCAACAACATCACTATGAAACCCCCCCATGAAATGGCCTTTCCATAATTTTCTTTAATACACAAATTTCCTCATTCAACTGCAAATCTTAGAGAAGTCTATTAAGTTTGACCATCAACTCCGTGCTCTGATGCATGTGTAGGCAGTATGGCTGAGATATAAAAAGCCCTTATAATAGCTCAGAAATGCCCCTCTCAAGCCACTTCTTGGAATAATTTGCTTTAGTTAATACTGCTTATTTGGAACAGGCATGTTATTCTTCCATTAAGCTTTATTCTGGTCATTCTTTCAATCTGCATTTAAATCCTGTTTTCCTCTCGGTTGGCATTGGAACTCTCAGCTACCTCATAAACAAGATGCATTGCCAACTGGAACACGCAAGCAGAGCTGAAAGCAGCACTGCTAACCTCTGCTTCTTTCTACCCCCTGCAAATTGGAGTTGTACCAAACTCGATGCTTGGAGCCTGGGAAGTGGGCATCCTGAGCTGCTTGGAAGCTCAAAGAGCCAGACTTCAATCTATTAAGGTACTGGGCTGGCTTACTGAGGTATAACTGTGCATACTTTTTTTTTAAATCAGCCCAGCAAGCCAGATTCACATGGTCTTACTTCAGCTGAGTGTATCTTTCACTGTAGAGAGTAGTGCTGCAAACTGTGAATAGACAATTTTACTCAGCATTAATAAGGCAAACAGAATCTGACCCAGAAGGAACTAGCCCAGTAACATTAGTTTCTAAATGGACATACAGAAGATATGAGATTAGGCACTCAAAGTTGCTTAGAGATTTTGGCTATAGGCAACACTCCCCTGATTTTACACGCCCCAAATTTGCATTCTTAGAGACTGCATACTCAGCAATAACAAAATAAAGTACGCAATTTGGAAATATTTGTCACAGGTGGGAGAGGCACTGTAAAGAAAGGCAATGAAGAACTGTGGTGGGCTAGAAGGCTTCTTCTCCCTTCCTGTCCCACCCCCAGCCCCTCCTCTGCATATGCAGCAGCTGCCACAGAGTTGGCACACACTGATATGTACCTGGGGTGCCATCTCCTGTACATTAGCTTCTCTCTGCTTTTCACTGCAAAGGCCAAAACCACTTGCCCTGGGCCTTTTTTCAGAATTTATGCAGCTTACTCCCTTTTTAAGGCCAGCCACTGTGTGTGGATATCTGTGTAATCAAAACTGTATTTGGCTTTTTTTTTCCCCCTTTCATTTGTGGGACCAAGGCTTTTTGCCTTTTCAGTTCTGCACTGGCAAATGTTTCTGTCCTCAGTTGGTAAGGCAGAATGTCTAGCAGCATGACACCAACAACTTACAGGTCGCCACTCTGGGGAAAGAAAATACACATTTAATCAGCAGCCTACGTAGGATATAATGTGACTGAAGAGTTTCACTGTAACATTGTAGAGTAAAAAAATGAAAATATAAAGTGCATTTTAAATGATTAATGTAAAAAAGCTGACCTCTTCCAGTGTGCATTAATCAAGAAAAAAATGCACACTTTCTATAGTGGTTAATGTTGCAGGTCCATTATTTGGCTTTGATAATGTGCATAAAAATGCTCAATATGACAATGAGTTGGGGTAGCTGAAAATTTAGAATGGTGGCAAGTTTGTTGTAGTATTTGGATTAGCATTCTTAACCTACATCTTGACAGCTTCTTTTCTTCATTTCACAAGTGTTAATAAAATCTTGCTTTTTCCTCTTTGATTTTAGTTTTTTTTTTCTTGTATTTTAGTTCTTTTCTTTTTTTTTTTTTTTTTTTTGACAAAAGGATTAAAAAATACCTGCTCAAACAAATACTACCAGCATTCATTAGTCAGGATGGTTATATGTAAAAGAAATGATGCCAGATAGTAACAAATCCAAGAGAAGTTTATTATGAAAATGGCACCTGCGGGATGAAAAAAAATTAAGTTACATAAAGACAACCATGTATGACATGTATGAGAATCTACAAAAGTATAAAAAGAACCCTGTTGTAAATGAAGTATGTACATTTCTGATTTGCAGCATTATCAATGATCAATGAAAAAAATGTTTCAAATAAGCCAGGCACTCAAGAAGTTAGATTCGGTTAGCTTAACACAAAATAAATGTACCATAGCTGTCACTTTTTAACATTTTAATTTTTTTATATTGTAGAGTTGGTAACACTGCTAAGATTTATACGAACAGAATCCCTTTCCCCGTTATTCAGCTACTTGGCACCAGTCTCCTCATAAAAGATTTCATATATTTGTACAAGAAATAGTTAAAAACACAGACACAGTCTTCACAGGTAATGAAGTTTTTTTTTTCATTTTGTAATTTTAAACACTATGGATTTAGACAGCAGCTGTGATTATCTGTTAGTTTAAATCACCAGAAATCATTTTGACACAACACAGAAACATTTATAAAAAAAACCCAAAAACAACAACAGCTGTCTAGCTGTTCTTTGTAGCTGATAGGTGCAGTCCTTTGATTGTTCCATAGCTAGAGCAGAGCTTCCAAAATTAAACTTTGAATTTCCCAATCAGCTTTCTCACCTTTTTCAGACCTACTTAAATCCTTCCTATGGAACCTTTAAAAGCTCATTAATTAAATTTCTAGCGTCCAATTCCTTTTTTGCTATGACTCCTCTGTGTCTTGGACCTACTTCTCAAATTCAAAGCTACAGCAGAAATTGACTCAACGCAGTGAGTGATCAAAAATTCGAAGGACAGCTGAGTTAATACATTAGCATTGCACACATAAGTGAATATATATGACAATTCTAAGCTCAGTTTCCTTTTTAAACAATGCCAGTTGACCTTTGAAAGAATTTCCTATCTCACTGGTAATTGCTCTACATATTGCTCTGCCAGCCTACCTAGGAGAAAACCAAAGAAATGCACCCTCTGCTTACAGTTCGAGCACAAGGACTCAGGGAATGTTAACAACTGAGGCTATATGGCGTCAATTTGCTTAATATATCTGAGCATTACTCTGTAGTGCATTGTGGGGTACACTGAAAGAGTAAGTCATACCCAGAATTCCTCTGTGGGAAAAATGGCTCCATTAACCTTGAGCTAGTTAAGAGTCTTTTATCTCTGAGAGTGAAGAAGAGAGAGCGAGAGATCGAGAGAAAGAGAGAGGGGAAACATGTGGAGGAGGAGGGGAGAAAGGAAGGGGGAGAGAGGGGTTTGAGAATACACAACAGCAAAGCAACAGCAGAAATTAAAAGGTATACAGACAGTGGAAGCAGCATAAGGTGACATTACAGAGGAAGGCCACCACACAAAAACCACTAACCCCCAAGAATCACTGGTTCACTAGGACTGCAGGAATGGGACTTTACCACTCCGGACTAGAGATAAAGCACAGAGAAGACAAAGGACAAAACAACTACATTAGCTTAGTATATACTGCATATAGTAACACACATTGAAACTGCAATGGGACTGACAGCCAAGGACACTTACACATTGTACACATTACAGTTCTCACATCTGTTATTAGATGCCTTAACAAACAGCTGCCAAAGATGGAGTGGAAGAAGAATTTATATTTGACAGTCATTTGGAGTGTTTGACACTACACTGTGATTTCTGGCAACAAAGACAAAATAGGAGATTTCTTTTCTTTTACTTAATGTGCAGTTTTCAGTTGTAGTTATCTATTTCAAGCTTATTAACCCATCCTTTAGTTTTAAAACATATTGGTTTCAACACTAGAAATAAGGAAAGCGAAAACGACAAAAAATACCCAAATCAACGAACAAAAAGAAATTTACAACCTTCCCTCTATAATATTAAATGAAAAACAAAATAAAACATGTTAAATAGTTCTTCTGGTTTTTTTTTCTTTTTACTCTGAAGTGTTATTTGATGTTGTAAAATTAGACTCAGTTACACTGAGAAAAGAATAAAGCAAAACAATATGCACCTAAGAAACTGCTCCTCCCGTCAATTAAATTGAGTTTTTTGTTTTTAAGCACTTTTTGAAAAAGGCTTCCTGACCCATTTAAATTTGATGTGAGGCTAT
The DNA here is from genome assembly GCF_009650955.1 of Corvus moneduloides. NCBI lineage: Eukaryota > Metazoa > Chordata > Aves > Passeriformes > Corvidae > Corvus > Corvus moneduloides. The sequence continues at coordinate 26,233,758 of NC_045481.1, forward strand.
GCTTGTTAGTTTGGAGGTAACAAATTTTAAGTCCTGCAGCAAATGTTAATGAGGGCTTTTGTCTTAACTAACCAAGGAGACTGCAGCACCCCACTACAAACCAGTACGGAACACATTCTTTCCAAAAAACCCAGCCCACAAGCTGCATATTGTATGAAGACATTACAGATTAATAAATGATAGCACCATGGTTTTAGAAATTAAGTTAAAGTTTCAGTAATTAACATTTAGTCCAACTTTTTAACATTCTAGTCACAGGCCAGAAATTAACTTTTTAAGAACCCAAATTATTTTATGTGCAAGTAAGAAAATCTTAACCATAAAAAGAGAATTAAACTCTGCATAAAATTCTAAAATACTATCCCCTATTTTAAAGGAATTAGGAACAAAACCCCCTTTTCATTTGACTTAGTCAAACAGGGCACATTGTTTATGCTTGTCTCTTTTAATCTTGATCATATCAAGATCATTTTGAAGTAAAACCAATGGTTGTCACTTTAAAATCTCTTTACCACAACACTGAGTATTCTATGGCAGAGGCATACACATATTAAAGGCATCTTAATAAAGATGCAAAGGAAAAAACACACATCTTAGAAGAAGACAAAATGGCAGGCAACTGGTACTTCGACTCTTTGAAGGCAAAAATAAAAAAATATCTTTACATTAAAGAATAAGTCAAGTTAAAGAGAAAGGGAATGAAATGGGGCCATCATATTGAGATAATAAGCTGACCTGCTCAAATTCAAAGTGCTAGAATTAAAGGTCTAAATTAAAACATAGTCTATGCCTCAGAGTATAACACTGAACACAGTATGTGGTCATATTTCAATCCTCTTTCCGTTCCAGAGTCTGTGTAGTGTGAATGCCATTGCTGTACACAGGAAATGGAAGAGTGGAAAAAAGTCCTTCGGCAGTTGTGAACACATTCCCTGCAGGCATTTGGGTCAGACTGGCCCCGCTCACAGCACTTCCAAATGGTCCCGACATATTGAGTCGGTGAACGTGGTGGTAGAGCATTTCCATCGGTGTTTTAGGATCCAGACCAAAGCTGGGGCTGTTAACATCAACAAAGTTAACAGCATGGGTATTGGGGAGGAGGTTGCCCTGCATGGCTAAGGTAACTTCAGCTGGAGCATACCGAATAGTGCCAGTGGTGTAGACCCTCTGAGCAGCAGTGCTGGTCGCAGCAAGGGTTCCCGTTACCCTGTGAACCAAAGGAAGCACCACATTGCCTGCTTGTAACCTCTGAAGGGCTTCCAGGTCCCCAGTGTACAACAAAGAGTTGGAAGTTGTGGGACCTCCTGGATGTTTGTCCCTTGGAGATGCTGAAAGTGGGGGTGACAAAGGGTCAGAGGACACTGGAGCCAAGGCCGAGTTGGATGAGGTGCTGAACTGAGTTTTACGGCTGGCAGTATTTTCAGTCCCCGGTGGGGTGAGAACAGAGTCTGGAATGGAGACATGTAAACTACTGCTGGCTTGGGGGGAAGGGAAGTGCTCGGAACTGGGGGGCTTGGTCATACTGTAGGGTGATTCATTCCTTGAGATTTCCCTGTTGGGTGGGTAATTCCAAATACTGCTATCATTATCAAAATTGATAGGTTCTGAGATTTCTGTTTTAATTTTGAGCACTGAGGCACTGTTTGGTGACGAGAGCAGCTGGGGCTGGTCCACCAAAGCTGAGTCAAGTCCATTTGGACTTGAGGTGCTTGACAGCCTTCTCCGGGTCATGCTGCCTCCCTTTTGCTTTTTTCTCCTCTTCTTCCTCTTCTGATGTTTGCTGGAAGACTGGGCATTTACTTCACCTGCACTGTCTGAGTCCTTGGCACTGTCGGAGGTCAGCGATTCACAGTTCTGCAACCGCAAGTCTGACTCACTCTCAACATAGCGCTCCACCTTGATCTGCATAGAGCCAAGAGTGCCAAAACTGTCCTCAGGGGCCTTTTGATTCTCGAAGTCTGAGTTTTCAAAGCTGTCATCACTGTCCCTGCTGTCCTGGTTGCTGGAGCTGTTCCCATCATCATTACAGTTCATTTCATTATCTGACTGATTTCCTGACTTTTTCCTGTCGGATTCAGGGTCTTCACTGTTTTCTGACTGGTTTCCTTTCTCATCTGACTTTGAGTTCTCATTGTCCTCTGGAGCAAAATGAAAGTGAAACAAACCATTAGCAATAGGAACATAGTAGTATAATCCAAGTCCAGATTTCTACCTACCAATGAGGTTAGATTTGCTTTAAACTTTTTTGGCAAAAGATGTTCTCTTCTGTAGAGCTGCATTTTTTTTTCAGGGTTGTGTTGGGAGAGTTTTGCTCACCATGAATGTCTCTGACTCAGGACTGTTAATGCACTAGAAGCCTATGCTATATGGCTGCACCTCGACTGAGGGAGACTTTTCATCTGTTCACTGGACAAGAATCACGTTGACAGCTGTGAGCACAATGGCATTGTAGCTGTGCCATCCAAAGAGGACTCAGTGAACAATCCTATTATCACTGTTATGTTTTGGTGACTGTTCTTTCACATCCATGTTCTCCTACAGTGGGCAGGTGTCTAGGTATAGCACTATTTACTAATGAAGATTCTAGTACTCTCATCTCAATTCCCTCTGACCACTGCCACTTTTGAAGTGGCATAGAGTCTCTGGCTGCAGTGGAATTACTGCTGATTTCCTCCTGCATGGGAGGAGCAGCAAGTCATATGTGTATAAATCTGAATGAATGAATAAACCAATTAAAATGAATGAATAAACCAGTTTATTGTTAAAACAATTTTGTTATGTTGCTAGACTGTCTTCTCATGGTCTCCTAAAGTACAACAAATATAAAAAAATACAGAAAAAATTATCAGCCAGCGAATTAAATTCTTGATTGATCCAATTCATCTAAGGACCATTGAAAATAGCACAGCTACAGCACTGAGAGGCTGTCACTCTTCTTGCCTGAATTCATTTAATTATAATTCTAATATGGGTGAGATAAACACTCTAACCCACTGGACTTAGAGAGCCAAAGCAGCTTTGAGACTGAATATGCTCCATTATCACACTATGTTTGAAAGGGTCACGAAAGGTTTCAGGAAACCCTGTCCTTTACAGACCAGCCAGAAATCTTTTGTTGCCTAATAAAAGATGTTTTTCACTCATCAGAGCCAAGTACTACCCTTTTCAATATACCAGTTTTAGGGGACAGGGGAAGGGCCAGTTTGCCTCTAAAGATATTGGTTCCTTCTGGAGCTAAGTCAATACCAAACAATTTCCCAGAAGTGCCGAAGGCGGGTTTGACAGGAAAGCTGCCCGAGCATTCAGGACACTGCACTTCACAAGTCACTTAGTGGGACTTTTGCTTGTGTTAGCAGCAGCAGAGAGACCCTTCCTTTTGAAAAATAAAACCTACAGAAGCTACGTAGCAGCTGTAAACCCCTAAGTCTCATCCAGCTTTTTGTTCCACCTAGGACTGAATTTTTCCTACAATTTTTTTTTTCCTTTTTTCAAAGATGCTTTCTTTTAAGGCCATGGTTTCTAGCTGATGAAGAGTGGTCTTAGAGGGAGGTGGTCTAACGCTGCACAATATTTGCCTGGGATTATGTTAGAGCTTGAACTGAACTTGTAGGTTTCATGCAAAAGGCTGGTCCAATTTCAGGTCCTTTGGCATTTCTATTTAATTCCTTTGTAATAAATAAGCCCCTGAGTCTTCTGTTTTCCAAGACTCACAGACATCTCCTTCTGAGATGTCGATATCTGTGCACCTTTGGAATGCTGTCTTGCTCTGCATCAGCTTTGGAAGTCATGAATGTACGTGTACTTCTCACGTTCTCACCTGGAGAAACTTCCAGTGCATATGGGAAATGCAAACTGTTCTCCACATATGTGTTATTTGGCTATTTAGGAACAAGACAGCATAAAGGAAGCACTGGGAATGGATGAAGAGATTCCCAATGACAGTGGTCAGCAAGCCTGCACATTGACGTAAACCATCAAACCAAGCTGTCAAAGGGGAACAAATAAAAGCAAAAGATGAAAGAGAACAGCAATATCATAGAATATTAAGGCCTGATCCTCTTCTTGCTTTTTCTTGATTTATATCACTATGATCCATTTTCTCCAGAGTGTTTTTGGTTGTTATCATAGACATGAGAGAAAAATCATCCATCCATCCATCCATCCATCTATCTATCTATCTATCTATCTATCTATCTATCTATCTATCTATCTATCTATCTAATTAATCTATCTATCTATCCATCCATCCATCCATCCATCCATCTATCTTGCATATGACAACCGAGTAACATCATTACTTCTCCGGCACCAGGAAAGCACACTTCTTTCAAGGCCAGATGATTTGCACCTGTGCCTAGGTAATCACTACTAAAACTAACAGGGAATGTGTGAACCATCTGTGCCCTGGACCATCTGCACAGATGTAGGACTAATCTACACATAGAGCTTGACAAGTACACTCAGCTTTTGAAAACCAGCTGAAGTCCCAGACTCAAAGAGCTCAGAAACAAGTTCTTGAACCCACATCTTTTAATTTAATATAACTTTTAACCCAAGAAAACTCTCAAATTTTTCAATCTTCACTGCCCCCTAGTGAGACTCTTCAAGAATGTATTTTTACAGGAAAAAGAGTCATAAAGATTGACAGTAGAGACCTGTCTGCAGAATGTCTGCTTACTTTGGAAAGAGAAGAACTAGAATTTTATCCAACTGTTGCAATCCCAAGTCCTCTGCACAAGGCACAATACCTGTTCATAAGCACAGCTGGGAAATCAAATATTTAGTTTGGTGTTATGTAGACAAGAATGCATGGAGAAAGTGAAGAGAAATTCTGAGGGAATGGAAATGCTGTCATTAAAAGATTTTGCTAGTGTTTTTCAATTTAATATGATTTTTAAAATTTGTTATAATGGAAAAATAATTGAGAAGTAAAAGCAGCTGGAAAGCTGACTGTGGAGCTGTCATGATATGAACCTCTTGTGGGCGTAAAGGCACACCATGTGTGTTACCTGAGTTGTCCTTTGAGTCCGATTCAGAGTCAGAGGTCTCCGAGGATTCTGAGGTTTTCTCTGGCAGATGAGGAAGCTGTGCAATATCCATTGGAGTGTCCTTGTACTCTGGGTTACTGAAGAGGATACAGCAAATATAAACACAATTGGATGGTTTGCAGTTTCATGATTTTTTCGTCTTGTCATATCAAAGTTCAGGAACAAAGAACATAAATAGGAAGAACATCAGAGTAAACACAGAAACATATATTTTTGGCTCCTCAGAGCTTCACAGCAGGAATTTTGTGAAGGTTTATTTTAATACTGCAGTCAAATACTTTTATTGACCTTGTTTGATTCTAGTGAAGTTTTAGAGCTTTCAGGGCATCCTTACTGAAGTGGGACATCATGGCTTGTGTGATACCTAGAAGTAAAGCTACACTGTGTAATCATCCAACAACAAAATATCTTGATTTCAATCCCATTACTGTGCCTGGGAGGACAGAGAAGGTGTTTTAACTTTTCCAATCTGTTTCTCGCCCACTGGCAGTGTCTATTAGAGTTACCTCTGTAAAATGTTCTCTATCAACCTTGCCAGAGTCCTCTCAATACCTGTTTTTCTCAACATCCCAGTTTTCCACACTTTAATCAAGCATATCATACATAAAGTTATTAAGAAGGTGCTCAGCTAGGGCTAAAGGAAGTGACCACTGCTCCAAAGAATCTGGCCAAAAATTGGATGAAATAGGTTATATATTTTTTAAACACTGCACACATACATCCACATCAGCAAGAAACCAAAAACAACCTCTCTAACTATATGACAGATGCACATGTGCATGTTAAGATGCATATGTTAGGGATAAAGAACTGTCAACACACCCATTATAATCATATCTTCATCTGCTCATGTGGTGCTCACCTGTGACTTGTTAGCAATGAACATGACTGCAATCTAAAAAAGCTATACTGCCAGAGAAATGGAAGAAAACCCCTACAACACCATGCTTTTGCTTGGTTTGTACCTTTCAAAATGTGTTCCTTCCCTAAATCCATGCAACTGCAGAGGAACAGACATAGCTAAACATAACTGGCATAGGAATATTAAAAATAACAAAGTCTTTAATAATTTTTGAATAGGTGAGCATTTCCATGCAGTTCAAATTCAAGTCTGGAAAATCCACAGTCCTGCATAGAACTATATGAGGCAGCACTGGGGGTGCCTGACACACTACCACAATGACAGTGTGCTGATATTCAGCCTCTTAGATTGTACTGTGAAAACTCAGAGTTCACACAGATCACACTGAGATACCATCTTACGATTATCATCTTTATGGCTTTGTCCTGACAAAGTGACTTTGTTCTGTTGCATCCCAGGGCAGTCCCCAAATTTGCCCCCTCCAAACAAAAGATGTTTGAGGGCTTTCGCACTGTGAATAACAGGTTGCTAGAACAAGAACAGCATTAATCCTCCCTGTCACTATAATTAGTCTATCCTTTTACAGACAGCTGAATCATACTTTCTAATGCATGGAAATGTATACAGACCAGTACTCCTGCTACGGGTAGACCTAATTATGCCTTGATCTGTTATTAAAATATTATTTGGACATTTGGATCTTTTGTGGATTCCAGTAAAAGGAGAAATCCAATTTAAAAATACAAATTCAGTGAAGATGTTAATATTTCTCTAACAGACTGCTGAGTGGAATACAGCAGAAAAGTCAGGTTCTGGGAGGTGACCTGGGGAAGACCACGCTGCTTTTCTTTTTTTTTTGTTAGGTATATTCTGCTTGTAGAGAAAATTATTTTGTGGGATGTTTGTGGACTAGGTTCACCTATTGTCTGGAAAGTAGCAAAGGGGACAGAGACAGCTGTTCATAATTCTTATGGACCACTTTTACAGCTAGAGCTGGGAAATATGAGAACATTTCAGGGCATTTTGAAGCCCTGTTAAGGACTGGGGCAGTGAAGCTGTATTTCCAGTTCAGAATTGTCAGCCTTAAGCTGATCTCCTGAAATGCTGCATTCTGTCTAACACTTGCAAAAAAGAGACAAGAAAGTAGCAGGATAAGGATATATTCAGAAAAGCCTGTGCTCGACCATATCAGGCCAGAAACACGCAAGTCCCAGTGAAAACTCTGCTGCTGTGGAAGGTTTCCCACAGTACCCCTTCAATGCTCTCCTGCCAGGGGTTGCTTCCTTCTCTTCCCCAAAAGGGGAATCAAAAGCATTTCAGCATGCAAGTTTAGGCAGGCACAGCCTCTTCAGGCCTTGCTGGACTTGGCATAATAAGTCACAATCTAACCCCTAGACATCACTTTGAACTCCCATGGCATCAAAGGGAATGTAACAAACCATGACAAGCAACTTAAAAGGAGAACATGCCAGAAAATGACAATTGCATTACATGACAATCTCAAGGTTTCAAATTTTACTTGTTTGTTTGTTCTGCTTTGGAATGAAACAGAAAATCTCCCAATCTTATTGAACATTTTCACAAAACAGAATGCATTGAAAGGTATTTTCATATGAGAAAGGTCAGGTTTATAATTCACTGTCTCCCAGTGACTGTTGGTTTTCCCTGAGCTCTGAAACCAGTCCTTTAAAAATACTTTGGTAAAACAGAATTTCTCAGGGAACAGCCTTTCATTCAAGCCATCACTACTATTTCTGTTTAAAATAGTTCTAATAGCTTAAAATAGTACTTTATAGTACTTTAATTTTTAAATCCTATTTTGCATTTTTCAGTGTGAATATTATTTGATGCTTATAGGAACAACAAAGTAGTTTGAGCCTTTTTTGTCTTGAGAAAGTTCCTCTCTCTGGAGTGAACTGGCAAATGCCTTTCAGAGATAACTTTTTTTTTTTGCATACCAGCATTTTGCTTCCCTGCATTTTTAATATCTAAATAAAACTGTGCCGAACAATTCACACCAGATTTTATAACACAGCTACTGAAAGTTGGTGTGGATAATTTTTATCTTTGAGCTCAGGTTGAGAGGATTTCAGGGCATGCAATAAAATGGTGGAGGGTTTATCTCAAGACTAAGGTGGAAAAATAATTCAAGAATATTCTCATGTGCTGAGACACGACAGACGCCTCAATAACTATAACAAAATGGCATGGCTTTTGAGGTGGACTATATGAAAAGTTCTTCTTAACTTTCTCTAGACTTCTCACCAACAGAGACAAGCAACAGAGACAGCAGTTCAGGCAAGAGAAGTGAGTGGAAGACCTACCTAAGGAGGTAATTGACCCAAATGATATTCTTCTCGCTTGCGTTCTTGGCGTTGACAGCTATGGTTGCACTAGATTGTATCCAGATATAACCTCCATTCTTCTGCATCCAGCGGTAATACTTTGTTACACATTGACCCTTATTCAGCACTGACAGGAAAATACAAACAAAACAGAAGCAAGATACAGCACATGTTAGAATTGTGGTAAAATGATCCTCATTGTACAGCATGTCACAGGTATAAGCAGAAGATGGCTTCCTTTGGATTTAATACCAGTGAGATAACAATCAGGATCTGAAGTTCAGTATAACTAGCTATGTGTTTTACAAGTTTTTAAAGTATAATTTTATTCTGCTTTTGGAAACTCTAGTGGAAGAAGAAAAGTAAAAAAGACAGTACAAATCTCTATGGTTCACGGAATACTTATTGCTGTGTGGACATTTCCAATGCACTCAATGTCAAACTGTAAAAAAAGAAAAGGAAAAAAAGAGGCAAATTTATATGTGATTTATTCATAGCTCCTAGGTAGACCTCTTTGAGATTCTGGATATTTGAAAGGTTTGGGAAGATACTCTACCCCTGCTGCTTTGATCATTTCTCCTTATTGCAGGCGATATCAACCACTGAACTTATACATCTGTTTCTTTGATCTTGTCAAACAGAATTTACAGTTCTCAGATGAACCAAATCTCCACTGGTCAGTGGGGGAAAAGTCTTTGGAGAATTTACTTTCTACCAGAGCAAAGTAAATCCACCAACAGGCTGAGAAAGAGGCCTAAGGGAGGCACAGAATGGCTTGGTTAGAGCCAAAGAGTGACAGATCTCTCCGATGTTTGATATATGCTAGGAAACAGAGAAAGAAGTAAAAGCAATCAGTAATGCGAAACGGTGCTGTTAAATGCTCACAGCAAGATGGCTTAAAAATACAGATGTTTAAAGTAATACTTCAGCCAAAATATTGCCAAGTTGAAACGGATTTGTTTTGTATCTGATTCTTCAGTGTCAGGAGAAGGGAATGAAATGCAAATCTTTCAGTGGAGGGGAGCAGCATGTGCTTATAAAACCCATAAACCTCACAAAATCTGGGCACGGTTGTTGCTGGCCTCCCTGCATTCCTCACTATTCCCACAAAGCTTTGTGCACTAGAGGGCAGTGTGCCTTCACATTCACCGCCTGCTTTTGTCATGTCCTTGTCTCCGTCTGCTAAAATGAAAAACCTCTAACTGCTGTAATAAATTTGGCTAAATTAGCTGCTAAATGGTTATCTCAAGTAATATGTATTTGCATTAATCATCTTGCTCTAAACCAGAACAAGCCAGAGTCCTAAAGACGTAGTAAATTCATATTGTCCATTTAATTACGGCTAATAAGTGCTTCATATACAATAGTTTCATGAAGTACACTTTTTTTTTTTTTTTTTCTTTTTTTTTTTTTTTTTTTTTTTTTTTTTTAGAGTGAAAAGAAAAAAGTCACTTTGGAAAAGAATAAGTATTTAAGGCAGTTAAAGTTCCTACCATAAATGTGACAGATGACACTTTGGAGCTTTCAAGTTAACCAAATGTCTATACCCTAATTATACGTATGAATGTATCTATATCTAAACCCGTGTACAGCAGATATCTACAGAAAAAGATGTTTACAAAGGCAGCCATACAAACAGTGACGTTTCCTTACCTTGGAGGTATCCCTCAATCCCCACAGTAATTTTTCAACTACTAGAGAAAAATATGCATGTAAAATAGTGCAGTGTAAAGTGAATGTGAAGTGCAAGTTATGTTCAGCCCTAATATAAACAAATATTTGTATCTGGGTCTTGCTGTTTTTCAGCAGCCTCTAGTGAACTAAGTTTGTTTCTAGCAGACATCAATATTTCCCTAAATTTTTACTTTTGTATTTCAAGCTCTAAATATTCCACTGTGATCATCCATTGTCTTCAAAACCTCATTATACAGCAGAATAAATATAAAATATGAACAACTGACTACCCAGCATTTCTGTCAAACCAATGTTGTAAGCCACTTTAGAAAACAATCTCACATAAATTAGTCTAACTTTATCAGTTATGAAGAACAAGGGAAGAAAAGCACTGCTGTAAGTTTTGATTATGGTAGGCATTTCCATTTCAGTGAAATAGGACATTCAAAATACTCTGCTTACAGCTGAGTGTAAAACTGATGTGCACACAAGTGTGGAGTGATACTCTCTCTCTTCTGGAAACATGAATACCCAGAGTTGTGTGCAGGAACTAGTAAAATCTATCTGCACTTGCACCTACTAAATACACCACTATCTTCCTTGGAACAGGTTTTGTCTAGGGAGTTTACCATGCTACACAGGTGCCAAAGGACAACTGTCCACATACACATTTGAAAATCAAAGTACCAGGTGAGTCACTAGCCAGTGGCTGAAGGGCACACTGCAGTTCTGCATAGTGATAGCTATAAGGACTCAGATTCTCCAGCTCTTTTGGTCATCCTAGACAAGTCCTTCAACCCTCAGTAACTTTTATATTGGTTGTTGCACCACTGGAAAAGTCTGTCATGGACTGAACAGAGCATTCATTTCAGAACTATGGAAAGAGGAAAAGGTGCTTGCTTTCTCAAGAATGAAAATTCAGTGCATCAGAGCTATATACAAACCATCTACACTCAGAGTTCAGGCTCCCAAGTACAAAGAATACATCCAAAGAAAGTCTGAAATGCTGTATTAAAAATGAACTTTCCATGAAGTTAATCTACCTGCAAATTTCCACTCTATTTTTGGCCAGCTCAGATATATTGCCAGATACACAGAATTTTCCTTGCTGCATCTGTCTAAAGCACATTTCATATAAGAGATTTGTGGACCAAGCTCTGAAGGAAGTCCCACGATTCAATATAAAAATTCTCTCTGTAAAGAGATTCTTTGGCAGGCAAGATGCACTGTGCTGCTAAATCTGGTTCTTACCTCTTTTGAGAGTGCACTAGGCACCCCTAAGTCAGTTCTGAAAATTCACAGTGTACCTTGGAAAGAAATTTCTCAATGTGATGAAAGAAAATAATGAAACAACATTTGAAATGTTTTCTAATTTAGAGTATTTTTTAACTGCTGGCATTGCCAACCTGCAACTTAGAAATTAGCTGAGAATTTTGAGGAAAAAAAGCAATTAGAAGGAGGCATCAGGAAGGGAAATCTATCCAGTTTATTGATAACCTAGTGTTACTGAGTAAAGCCCAGTTTAATTTTAAAGATCTTCAGTTTGAAGGTACAGAGAGTCCATTAATAAAGTTACTGATTTTGAGAAGAAATTAAAGCAAAGAGTCACTCCACTCTAAGCTGTGATTGTGAAGTTATGTTTTGTAACTAGCAACAAACCACGCATTTCAGTTTAGCATAAACTTCTGAAAATGTAATGCCATGTAGATTACATCTTGAATGTTTTCAGGCAAATCCCTCACTCACTGAGCAGTGCAAATAATTTTATATTTCTATTTGTGTTATGCATGGAGTACCCAGTGTGGTAGACAAGGTGAAACTTGTGACCACATTGGTGGGATGGTGCATGTGACGGGATTATGCAGGATTGGGTTATATAATTATATACAGATAAACACACACACACACACATACATACACAAACCCTTTAATCAAAGGGACTAACTGAGGGTTAATGTTTTAAAATTGGTGACCTTTATGTCAGCTGCACAGATATATTCCCTAAAATGGTGGATGCTAAACCTGATTAAAATTTACTGAAATGTTACCTAGTTCCTCAATTTGAATTCAGTGGTTAGCATGCAAGGAGTGCACAGTATGTCATGCTAAGAACTAAAAAACCTCACTTATTTCTCAAAGTATGAATATATTGCTGTGTACACAGTTCCCAACAGAGGGATTTCAGTTTTCCTTGGTAGCTTTGTGCACAGCAATATTCTTTTAGCGGTGGAATGAAGGAGGGGGAAAAAGAAGAAACAGTCAGTGTTCTTTGCAGGAACCTATTTCTGTTAGAAAATTAAAATAAATCAGTACAAGTTTGTCTTCAGAAATATGGTTACAAAAAGAAAAAGAACATAGTTTCTTCCTGTAAGGCTGTTCTGAGAAATCAAAGCCAAAGCTTCTAAATAGTGAGTTGTGTTTTAAAAGAAGGAAGTAGCTTAATTCAGTTTGAAGAGGAGATGAAGAAATTGTGTATCAAAAGCAGGCTTTTAGTAAAGTCTCTTACAAAAGGACATTTTACTCGTGTGCATATGCATTTAAAAGCTACACTATATTGCGTATTCAGGTAAGTATTGAGTAAATAGGAAATGATGAGATCATCTTACATATTCACACAGCTTCACAAAGAGGCTCTTTATAATTGGTGAAAATATTGAGGTTACATCTGCTGTGCTATTCACCCTTCTCCTTGAAATACCTTTATCAATGACTGGATGGTATTGATACTGAACTCCTCTTGTGATAAACTTATAAGAATATTTTTAATTTACTGCATGAGGATGAAATTGCCATACTTAATACTACAGTCGGATACTTAGCTGCAGCCACAAGTACTCTTTCTACATTCACAAAACTGGCAGACGAAACATGAAAAGGAATACTGACTCTTTAATCTCCACTTCTCCACCTAAGGCCCAAGGCAAGCTGACAGGGTAACTTCGTTCTGGAAACAGAGGGGTTTTTATTTTTTTAATTCTGGATTACATTTTCTTCTGCTTTTGAAAACTGTGGGCTATAGGGGAATGAACCTGGCATAGACTTAAAACAAGAACAAGTTTCTTTATCTGAAAAGTTACAGTCCTTGATGCTTACAGGAAGGTCATTTTCAAAACCCACAGGAAAAATAGCATCAGAGCCAGAAAGAGTGCATTAAGTGCCTTATTTGCTTGTAACAGAGACAGTTTTCCATTTATAACAGCTCTGAGGATCAAGTGAGTCTTTGATGTTGTAAGGACTTTCCTATAGATTTTGCAATTAGTGAGCTAGATGTTTTAAATAGTGGGTATCCACAAATTGGATTTTAGCAATGAAAAATATTTAGCAATGTTAAATGATGCTTGCTACAGAATTAGGAGCCAGATGATAGGAGGCTTGTAGACATTCAGTGAGGAATCATACGTCAACTACGTAATTCTCTGCAAGCACTTCTATTTTGGATCCACTACATGGGGTAGAGTGAGGAGGAGGGGACTTAAGCCTGCACAGTGTGAAAATGCATTGTCTACCTACCAGGCCAAAAGCAAGGCCAACAGCAGATTACTTGGAAAAGAATGCCACCTTCCCGTCACAAGAGTCCCTGTGGGTCATACTGCTCTACCTCTCTTCGTTGCACACAGTTCCTTACCAGCCCTGTCTTACTGTATCTCAACAGAGTTCTTTTAAGAAAAATACAAAGCTGATAACTGTTTTAAGAAAATACTGGTTCTGTGAGGCTTTAGAAAGCTGCATTTTTACTCACAGCATATGACCAGAGAAAGCCCTGAGTGGTGGACAGAGAACATCTTTTTTTAGCATAGGGTAGAATGCAATCTATTGTGTCAATACCACTGACTGAGACCTGGCTGCTACCGTGATATGAATATCAGACAGTAATAGTTTCTGGTTTATAAACATAAATTCATCTTTTCCTACCATAAGCAGGAAGTAGCAGATCAGGTTCATGAAAGAAAACTGTGCCTCACTGATAGCCAAACCCCCACCTAACTACTTAATTCACCTGGGATGTTCTTTTAAGCATCTACAGTCACTCTAAAAATGCTAAGTATGGCAATTGATTCATTGCTTACTTTGCAATATGAAATACTGCTTAATCTTCCAGTGTAGGGATGTTACATACACAAATATGTGATAAATTAGGCAAAATTAAGTATCAACAACCTCGCAGAAAAAAAAAAAAAAGCCTTGATCAAGCATTTAGAAACATTTGAAACCTTAAGAATGTTTAAAAACTAAGCAATACTTTTCCTGCCTCTTTGCAGAAAAGCAAATATTAAAAGTGGTCTGAGTCAAAGTATTAAAAAATGTGGATTCATATTAGGATCAAAGATTGTAACTTGTCAAATACAGTGAGGAAAGCCTTGCATGCTGCATGTGCAAATTATCTCGGATTGGGACCAGGAAGATGTTTTGTTTAAAATTAATCCTATTTTATCAGTTTATATGACATCAGTTCACAGCAGCAGTGCAAATTTACTAAAACCAAAGACACAAAAATTAGTTTTTCCCAGTACTATGGAAATAATCTTCTCCTACTTGAACAACAGAGGAACTTTTCTTCCCCTCTCCTTTTTGTAATTATTATAACATACCATTTTCCCATGGCCTAATATTTGAAATGACAACTTTATAATTATGCATAACCATGAATATTAACAAGACTATATAATTCTAGGTAAGATGTTTATTTCAAAACATTGTGTAGGTATTGATCAAATGAAATGCAATGTATTGCTAAATGCACTATTCAATGCAAGCTTATGGCATGCATATCAGAAAACTTTTCTCTGGTTTCTATAGATAAAATTGATGCAAATAAAACTAACTGTATGAGTTTATTTTATGACAGACTGAATTGAAAAATGAACAGTAGATTTTTCTACCTAGGATTCTCTAGGCTTTCTTCTCTCTTTCTTAACTTTTACTTTCCCTCATGATTTGTCTCTCTCCCCATGACTTCAATCCTGCCATAAAGTGAATGTCTTCTGCTAATATTGAAACGGTCGTTTAGAAACCCAAGCCTGCTTTGAACGCCAACTTCAGACAGAACTTCCATTATCATTAATGAACTCTCTGTTCAAACTGTAGGGGAAAATGAAATCCCAGATCCAAATTTTGCCCTTAGCTACTAAAACTCAACATCAGAGGAGAAATTTGGCCCTGCTTACTCAAGAAACTTAAATCTGTCCTCCATCTCTCCACTAACATTAATGTCCATCATATGACAACACATGTAAGATTAATGATTTTAGAATATAACCCTTTCCATGCCAAATGTATCTGCAGAGTATACATAACTACATGTCCTAAAAATAGGAAAAGAGACTGAAGATTCATAAAAGTAGACTGGCAGCAATATTAATTTTATCTTTGAATTACCTAGGTTAAAGATGGTCTGTTTGTTTTAAGGGACAGAATCCCTTTAAACATTATTTCATTTCTGGGATAAGAGTCCCTGTTTGGGTACTTGGGCTGAGTGAAATGAATGATTTCCTCAGGCTAATCTCTGGAGGAAAGGCATCCAGAGCACAGTGTCATGGTGGTATGGCACAACCAAATGCTCTTTAGGACTGAAAAACAAACATTAGGCATGTGCTAAAACCAAAGTCATGATCCTTTTTTGCCTTGTATGAAAATAAAAAAATATTTTCTTTACATGCTTCCATTTCTTCAGGCTTCTTATTTCCTGTTCCCTCATCTTGCTGTATCACCACTATCTCCAGTCAAAAGGACTTAAGGGTGCCAGTGTCCAACATGGAAATCTTTGTAGGCCCATACTATGGACAGAGAGGAAGACTGTGCAGGTGGTCAGGCCAGCACTTCTGCAATACTTTAAAAACCATACACTAGGCTGCCATCAGGATGCCAGTTGGGCTTAGACTAAGAAATAGCTAAACCCCTGACATTCCATCAGCCTAATTTAGAATCAATCTTGCTTTCTAGCGATGATAATAAACTTGTACAAACACAAGATTCATTTGTATATTTTAGCATTTTATTTCAGTCCCAGAATGTAAAACCTGACATTGGAAACAGTTTGATTTTTTTGGTCATTGAAGATATTAAGCACTACAAGAGCATTGAAATTTCGATCTGATTAGGATAAAAATTCCTCAGGATCAAAACACTTCTTTTTTTCCCCCTACAGTTTTACTAATTGTGAGCTACTTGACATTGCAGAGTTATTCCACAGCATGATAGCAAAATATGTGAAGTATTTTACTGTTAGAAATTATCAACCCATTCTATTTGTTTTTCATGTGTTTGAGGTTATTAAGAGAATAAAAAATTATAACTGATGTGCATAAGTTAAAAGGGTTAGTTCAACTACAGCTGGTAGGCTAAACCACTAAGCAATATTTTGTACAGCAATGGATTTTTTCTACTGAACATACATAAAAGAAACCATGAATATATAACTGATTTAAAAGCAGACTGAGGGTGTAATATTCCTTGAAAAATAGGGGAGCCATGAAAAAGGTGAATGTGGAATAGTTTATTTTCAGAAAGACTGGATTATTCTAACCACTGGAAACCAGATAAAGTAGATGAGAGGGAGTGCTACCAAACATACTCATCAGAGACCTTTGCTTTATGGGAAATGAACTGCCCTGGCTCAGTGTTCCTGAGGAATTGTATTTCTTATAGCTGTAAATCAAATCCCGAAGAAAGAGGATGATATTTTCTAAGCAATAGCTGACGATAACAGTATCTTTCTTGTCAGAGCCGGGTTTCTGAATTTAGACCTCAATTAGGATTCCAAAATGAAAAAGCACATATTATATACCAATACCAATTGGTATATACTTGTGACAGTGCTCTTGCAAACAATATATTAATTTTGAAATGATGGCACATTATCGTATATTTGCCCAAAAGTATATTCATATACTTCAGAGGTCTTGACTTTTACCCTTCCTTGCTGCTTTCTTAATGACCTTCATTGAACAGTAACATCAAGTACTTGATGTTCAATGAAGACCATTAACTTTTTACAATTAAATAGAAGATTATACTCCTACAGCATATGAAATCCACTCACTCTTATCATGAAATGTACTTCCTAAAAAAGGGCTGCTACAGACTTTTGAATGAAAGCAGCGTCAAAAAGATGGAGGCACATATGCACAACATCATACCCCCGAGAGCAGCAATTGGCCTTGCTGAGCTCTACAGACAGTGCTAAGACCTGATACAACAGTTTTATGAATATGCTTGATTTCTGATGCTGATTAGACATCAAATGTATCCTTCTAGCTTTAAGATCAGGGATATTTTTCACCGATGTCATAAGAACAAGGGCAGTTCTACTCATGCAGGGACTCATGGCTTAGTGAAAGCATACTAACTGCCCTGTGCTTGAGACGCAGTTCAGTCCTGCAATGCTTTTATGCAGTGTTAAGCAAATAGAGAGGATCCCATCACCTTACCCATTCTTACAAGTGGTAAAGTAGAACTGGACCATGAGGGGTCTTTCTAGGGTTTTAGTTCTAGATGCATAACTGTGAAACACAAAACATTCAATTACAACTCTTTCATGCCACATAACCTAATGAAGAGCTCCGTTATGCAGAGCTAGGATTAGAGACTCTATCTGTGCCAGGGTACAGCCAGACCTGTAATTTTTGAGGGTTTGGATTCAAACAAAAGTTTTTGCAGCTTAGCCAGTTTTCTGTGTGTTATCTGAGCCAACAGCTGGGCCATGATGCTGGATATGTACGGGCTGTTAGACTAGAGAACATTTTAACTGTGATCTCTGTGAGAGAGACTTGATCTATGGTAAGTGATATCTGTCATTATTCTACCAGCGATTTTTTCAACAAACATGGTGAAGTTGAACAAATGAGAAGTTTCCCAAGCTTCTGAAACCATGAAGCACTATAAAACAGGAAAGAGCTTAATAAGGTAAATTGTAACACCAAAAAATTGGCTGAGAGATTTGTGACAAAGCATGATCATTAAAAGTTTGAATGAAACAGGATAGAAACAACTGCCATAAACTTCTATTTCTGTTTGGAAAAAAATTATGTTTCAATAACTTATGTTATCATCCCATGTATTATGGTGTTGCTATAAATGCAGGTGTATGCACAGTTAGAGTCATTCCAAAGGCATCAAGGTATAACTAACATAAATCTCTTAATAGAAATTTTGACCCCTTTGAACCTAATGGAATTTTTGCTATTTACTTCATTTGGCTTGGAATTTTAGTCCATATAAAATTGCTTTTTTAGGGCATAACCCCCGTGTCCATTAAAGCCAACAAAAGATTTTCCACTGACCATAACTGACCTTTCATTAGGGCAGTAGTTCCTTTACAAAAGCCTGTTGTCACTGCTATAGTCTTGCAGACCTTCTTCACAATTATACTTGCTATGGTCACATTCCTGAAACTGCTTTTGTCTTCTTTTATCTGAGATAGAGTTAACAAGGCCTGTTTTTCTAAGTTTCTAATGGGCTGCTATGATCTGAAGCCATCAACAGCCTTCTTGATTTTTTTTTCTTGTGTGATTTTGTACAATGTTTTCTTCTTTGCTTGTTTTCCTCTTTGATGTCTTTGAATATCTTGGATATTCTTGGAGAAGGCAGGATGCAGTGGTCTTATTTATTCCTTATGATATGTTGTCAGTAAATGGGCAGAATAGCAGTTTTATTTGCATTTCTTTTACCCTTAAATCTACAATTGCAATTTGGGTTTCTTCTTGTTTTAATCACTAAAAATTATTTTATGTCCTGTAGAAATAAACCAAGATTTTTGGCTGCAATCTCCATCAAACACAACTTTTCACTTTGCTGCTTTCTCAAGTCCTGCTTTGTTTTCTCACTAGTGCTTTCTATCCATTACTTTAGTTTCCAGCTCCTCTTCAAAATGTTGCACAATACTGCTTTTTTTTGGTTAGTTTGGTTTTTTCCATTGAGATCTCAAGCAATTATTTCCTACGTTGTACTGGTGAATATCCTGCATTCTCTGTTTTGCGGAACCAGTTCTACCGGATTTTACCTTCCACAGCCAGTGTTTGTCAGTTCATGAATTTTAGCTCTAATTTTATTTTTACCAAACCAGCAGGATTTTCTCTTTCTAGTTTGATTTGAATTTAATTTTCTAGGATTGACAACTTGCTATGAAGTATTTCTGGGTTTTATAATTTTTTTCTCTTGGTTTCTATACAATTTTTTTTTGTCAAATGCTAGAAACCTGAACATCTCTCTGGGCAAAGATATGAACCACTTCGGCTTCTGCAGAACTTACAGTTGGCAGATGTACTTCCCCAGTTATTCCCAAGACTAATTTAAACTTGAAGATCTTTCATAAAGAGCATGAGTTTGAACACGAAAAGACAAATGCAAAGTCCTATATCTGGGATGGACTGATTCCCTGCTATGTTACAGGCTGGGGACTGACTGGCTGGGTTGTTGCTTTGTGAAAAGGGACCTTGGGAGTCCTGGTGGACACGATGCTAAGCATGAATCAGCAGGGCTGTAGTAAAAAGTGTACAGCCAGTAGAGCACAGAAAGCCATTATCCTCCTTCACTCATCAGTCTTTAAATTGCATCTGGAATCTAATTTTAGGCTCCTACTATAGGAAATATATTGATAAACTTCAGTGAGCTCAGTAGAGGTCTGTCAAGACACCCAGGGGCTGGTGTACTTGCTCTGCGAGGAAAGGCTGTGGAACTGGGCTTGTTCAGCCTGAAGACGAGGTGACTTCAGGGGAACCTAGCAGCATATGTGCAAGCAGGATACTGCAAAGATGGAGCCATGAGCTGCACAATCAAAACAGGGAAATTCCAACTGGATAGGAAGAAAAAAACCCTAAGCCACTGTGAGGATAACTGACACTTATTAAGATAATTGGAACAGTTCCTCAGAGAAGTTGTGGAGAATCTGAAGTTTTTCAACATAAACTAGATAAAGTGCTAAAAATTTTGCTTTGAATTAGGGTTGATCCTGCTTTGAGCATTAGGTGAAACTAGATGATATCCCAGAGTTCCTTCCAACCTAAATGGTTCTATGAGCATCTTGATCCTATAAGGCAAGGAAACAAATATACATAAAAGGTGTAACCAGCCCTGTCTATTGAACAAAACCAACTAGCCTAGCAAGAATAATTATGTTATAGCCACACAGCCAAGTTTGTGAACCCCACTGTGCTGGATGTTGATAGCGGGAGAAATCTCTGTGTTTGTAAAGTTTGCAATCCAATCAGCTAAGCTGGACATACAGTGAGAGCAGGAACACAGGAAGTTGAAGTGACTTTCTGGAAGTCATTCCAGTCTTCAGGGTCTCCTGAGTCCTTGTCCAGTGCTTATACACTGGACCACACTGCACTCACACTCTCTGCATAGATCTTGAATTTTTCTGAAGATTAATGTTTCATAAAACATATCCTATTTCAGAGAGAAGTGGTCATTCAGAAGATTGAGATCTTTTTCAAATGGGATGTTCATCTATGCCAGGTGGTATGGTAAATCTGAGTCATAAATATCTTTTATTTCCTTGGTCAGATAGTGCAGTGAAAGTGCAACTTGTCATTTTTGACTTCCAGTTTCAAGAGCACCAAGTAAGTTTCTGAATTTGTTCCTTCATTTCTCAGCAACTGACATATTCTTCTGGATATTAAATGCTCAAAATTTAAATGATACAAAATTATTTTGTTTATTCCTTTGGATAGTTGATTTAATTTTTTCTGCAGAAATACATCTAACCTGATCTTGTGCCAAAAGCACTTCTGAAATCTTTATGCAGCCTAATACTGCTGTTGGCTGCCATATGTTAGCATAGAAGCTGTCCCTATTTTCCTGCTTTCCGGTCAGAGTTATCCTCCTATCTTCCCTTGCAGATCAAGCAAGGTAATTTGGGATGGAACATTTTTTACTGCCTTGTATTGTAGTCATATTGTTTTGTAAAATCTAATTAAATGTGGCTGCATTTGGGCTGCTGCCCTTTTATTAGTAAATGCTAGTAGGACATGATGCAGGGGGAGCAGAGTTATTCAAATTTGTGAGTCTGAATTTAAGAAGCAGTTTGCAGATTGTCTTCTACATTAAGAAAACAGAAAACTCAATCATAAATGCAGTCAGTCACTGAAACGTCCAAAGAATTATCTGGCTTCACTGCAGGCACAGATAAATTGGAGATTACAGGCATAAGTCTTTTTTTGCACAAGGGTAAATCAGGAACCCCATCACTGTAGTCAACAGATCTCAACAAGAAAAGAATTAGGCCCTATGGCTTTTAATAAGAGGAATACAAAGAGTTTAATTACAAGAAATCAAGCTGAACCTCCCTTCCCCCATACACAGACATTGTACATGTTCTCTGGTAAGGTTTGTCTCTTGCAATGTTTTTGTACTTCTGTTATCCTTAAACTAATCAGATACTACTTGTGTGCATATAAGAGTGACTTGGATGCTGTAAGGATAGGGCCATTTAGGTATTAACACATGGGGTGGTTAAAGCACTAGTAGAGCTGTAGCTCAGTTCTGTATTGAAAAATCTGGTGAAATCCCAATTATGCTGCAGTTTTTGTCCTCCATGTTATGACTCAGAAAACCCCAAAACCCTCAAAGAGGAAGAGTTCCTATCCTGTGCAAGCGAGGGAGTTTCTCATGTAAGCAATACCTCTTTAAGGATTAAAATAATGCATGTAAATTAACAGCTGCTGGAAACTCTGGTAATGCAAATATAATGCTTTATTGCCACATATGTAAATAATCTTATATGTCTATAAAAAGACTTGAAAATAAATCTTACAAAAATTATATTTAAGCCGTCCTCTATGAAAACCTCTGACAAAAAACAAAGCAGGTGCAAGATGAAGAGCCCAGTTGTGGAATATAAATACTAGTTTAGGAGCAATCAGCTGTTGTCCCAGATTATTTTGACAAAAATGGAAGTACTTACAGTCTAAGTGACTATGTCTGATGCCTTCCACATCTTCAGCATGAATGAAGTGGTAACATCTCTTTCCTACGATATCTACAGGGGTCAGATCCATGTAATCACTAATCCTAAAAAGGAAAAAGAACATACAGACTATAATTCAAGAAAGAAAAGAATAAAAGAATTGTCAAATGACTCAGAAAGTGAAATCTGCTAAAAAGTTTTTTCAGCATTATAGTTATTTGAATGGAATATCTGTACAAATGAGACAAGCCCTTAAAGGAATAAAATAAAGAATTTTTTTTTAAGAAACCTGGAAATTATTTTATCCATTTAACTAAGTGGAAAATTAAATTCTAGTGCATATTCTCTGTGTAGCATAACACCAGGACAATATAATTCCATGAAATTGTAAAGCATTAGTGACAATCCAAAATCCTCATTAAAACACTAAGATGATTCAAGGTTACATAATAAAGTAGAAACATGTTATGTTTATACCAAATGATTAGAGACACATTTCATTTCAACAGATTGGTCTTCTATTGGGTATATTCATAAAAAAGCTCTTCAACCATTTCTTGGCACCAAGTCCAAACTGATATTTCAAGGGATATAATTTAAATGCTGAGACACACAGATGCCTCAGGGTGTTATCTTTTTTAGTCTAATTCTTTTGGGAGCTCAGCTTTCACTCTGGGCCCTTTCAACTGGGACTTTGTTGTTTATTGCACATAGAAACTTTAAAATCTATTCTGCAGACCTTTGTGTGCATGTGTCTCTGTGTGTGTGTCTGTGCGCTCGTGTCTGTGTGCGCGTGCAAACCCTTATCGTGGAGCGTGTCAAGGTGTCAACGTCCTTAAACACAGTACAGAAATTAAAAAGAAAATTGGAAAACTTCTTGCTCACACAAGCATTTGAAACTAGGTCTATTTTCTAGACATAGAATAATTTTTTTAGGGTTTGAAATAATCTGCAATGATTGTGGTACATTCTGTGATAAGATCAGGGAGAGGAAATCCCACCCTGCCAGCCTGAATTGAAAGTGGCAATCTCCAGACAGGCCGCTGTCCTGTGGTCCTGTAAAACATACACATAGGCTTGTGTTTGAGCAGATCAATGGTTTCACTGACTTACAGGGCTGTTAACATGATTGAAATTTAAAGGCAGGTATATGGTACAGTGTTTTGCTGAATTTGCTGAAATTGTGCATACATTTGTAGGCTTGAGGCCTGCTACACAAGACTGTTTCTGCATATCTGAAGGAACTACTGACAACCACTGTCATGGCCAACCAGCTAAACCTCTTCCATGTAGTTATTTCCTTTTGGGCACATATTAGCAGATGTGGTATCACAGTCCACATTAAACTGGCTACTGTGTCTCCAAATGGTCTCCAATCCTTAACAACTGATTCTGAAAACACAGACTGATGATGCACTCTAGCAGCAGTCTCTTCATTTTGCTTTTAGTTATTTGTCACCATCTGAGATGGTTTGTCCTCTGCAGGTGCTTTTCTCACTCCACTGACTAATAAAGAAATCCTAGACTATTTTAGACTATATGGTGAAGCTTAGATGACACAAATCCTAGATTTGCAAAATAGATTAACATACTACGTTTTAGGCAACAAAATTTTACATTTGTATTTTACGCTCTCAAAGAAAAATATTAATTATTAGAAATAGCCAGTGTACTAGCTAACAGATCTTGTCTCAGAGGGAAGCTAACAGCTGGCTAGTTTGTGCACTGAGTGCAGGATTCTGAAGGAGATCTCTTCATTCAGAGGAAAGTAACAAGATGCACCCAAAGACTTGAGTAATGTCACTCCTGCTCACTGCTGTTGCAAGCAGGCAACCACTTGGAAAACTAGGAGTACTATTGATCTCACCCCTGCTGATCCAATGGTCCACTGTGAGCATTCATTTCAGTTAAGTGGCATGGCTTCTGCTCCATACTCCCTGCTGAAACTCCCTGCCAGTAACTCCCCATTGCTCCATAAATAGTGCTTACAGCTTGCCCAGCATGGATCCATTTTTCTCTGTTTTCATCAATGTTGTGCTTGCTTTACTGTGGCACCACAAAGAATTTCATAGCTGCCCGCAAGTGCCAGGAGTCAAGCCCATATATTCCGGATGGGATACTTATCTCCTTTTCTGTAATCCCAGAAGAGAGATCCCAACTTCCCTGACTCAGACAACAGCCTTGGCAAACACCCAGATAATTAATCTGACAGCTTCAATCAGCTGTTCAGTTAATTCCCTCCCATCTTCTATGTTTTTCCATTCCTCCAGTTTTTACAGTCATATTCTGCATTGTTGCTGCTATGAAATCCCAGTTCTGTCAGTCTTATTTCATTTTCCATGACTGGAAATCCCACTGTCTCAGTGAGATCACATTCACCTCCCAGCACTGGCAGAAGTGTTCCTATTATTTGAAATTACTTTTATAAACTATTTTTAACAGATTTTTAACAATGACACAGGGGCTTAAAGTGGAACTATTGCAACACACATTCAAGTACGACCATAAGCATTCTGCATTAGCATGAGATAAAATCCATCACAAACAAGGATAAGGTGCTTTATAATGTTGTCTTCAACCTAAAAAATGAAAAACATTAATAAGCTCAACACTTTCTTCTTGTCTTGTCACAGTTTACCATGTCTTATCAGCCCTTCCTATATGATTACCAATCAGTGCACCTCACCTGATGCATTTTACAGTTTCAGTGATGCCTTTCTCAGGCATTTGAAAGTTTTATTGCTACATGAATATAAAGGGAAGGTTTGAGAAAAATGTTTAATTAAAAAACCCCCACATATACAATTTAGGGCTCATAAAAATGTCAAACTCGCAGCAGAGAAAGCATAAATCGTTCTAACTTGGCCTAAAAGTTCATATCATACTTGACCTGATGGAACAGTTCATTTTTCACATCTTTTTGATTCCTGGCTTTTTTTATGGAGGTTGCCAATAAAGGTAACAGTAAGTGGAGGTGATTTTGTTAAAAGGGAGTCCGTTCATTAGGAACTGGATAGATACCAGCAACTAATTTCACAGAGGCCTTTGAAAAACTCTGCAGTGGTAGCAGCTTTCCATTACTACCTGGGTAGGTCACAGTGAAATCAAAGACTTAGGGAAAAGTTTTGTTCTAGATCCTATTCCTAATCCCCAGAGCTCTTTTGCCAGCTGCCAGATTATACAGCATCTGGATGCTCACTGGGTAGAGTCTCAGGCAAAAAGCCCAAAGTTTACTGCCATTATCCACTTTCTCTGTGACCTTGTGCAAGCAGCTTTCTATGAAGCAGTTTTTCCAAGCTTAAAAACAAGAATAGTATATTGACTTTTAGATAATGCTTTGGAAGTGTAGATGAAGTGTTCTGTCTAATAGTCAAGTAATATTATTAAAAAAGTACTGCAGCAGTGCACTAATGTGGCAGCCAAGACAACCTCATAACTGAAATTCAAGATTATTTTAAATTGTTTAAGATCTTGATTCAACAAAACAGTTGAGCTTATCCTTTTTTATAAAAGTTTATATTGATATTTACAGTGCTATCCTGATCATAGGTATTCCATTATGATTGAGCAATTATGATTGCTCATATCACAGAGTTTCCACTGACCTTATAATATGCCATGATTGCTCTCACAAGAAAAGCTTACAGTAGTCACCTTGTTTCTTCCACTTTTTGATCATAATTCCCCTTCACAAAACTTCTTTTGGCTGCATTACCTTCCTTCTTCACTTCCAAACTTTTCCCCATACCTCAGACTTTCATTAATGGACCCAAACTTATTACTCGTAATTTCCTTCTCAAATATTTTCACTCTGCTCTAAATATCTATTCCCTGGATTATACTTTTATTTTTCAGGGCTCTGAGGTTTTAATGGTCTTGATCAGCCCCTCTGCTTCCCAGGCCTTCCCCCATCCCACCCACAGCCCAGACCCCCATGGCAGCCCCTGCCAGTGTCCAGCTCCCCACAGCCCTGCCTGGCCGTGGGCCCTCCTGACCCGACCCCAGCCCACTCCACTACCTGTCCTCAGGGAAATGCCCAATGCCCGGGGCTGGAGCTCCCCCTGTGCCCCGCCAGCTGCCCTGCTCCCCTCTGGGGTAGTGGGATGGGCCCTGGCTGCCATGTCCTGCCCTGACAGGTTGCCACAGGGAGCCCCTGGTGCTACTGGCATCCAACCCCCAGGGAGCAGGCAGCTGAATTTAAATCCTCTCTTTCACCTTCTGAGATCACTCGTCACTATCACATCAAACGTAGCCCCCCCCACCCAACGCTTCATCACCTGTTCCCATTTCACTGCTGTCTTTCCCAGTATGCCCTCAACCAATTTTATTCTACAGTTTTCCCACCTCTAACTGCAACAGATCCCACCTCTCTAGCCTACTATCTAGGCCATCTGTGCTTCTGTTCCATTAAACACTGAGCATGATATGCTGTAATCTGCAAATTAGTTCAAAAATGGAAAACTTTAAAACTTCAGACAGAAAAACTTGTGGAGGGGAGGATGGAGGAGCATAAGGACAGGCATACAGGTCAGACCAACGTCTGTCTAGTCCCAAATCTTGCCTCTGAGAGGGACAGTGAAAGATTGTAAAAAGCAGAGAAAGCTTAGAGGAATATTTCCTGGTGTATCTTCTCCTATTCCAGCAAGACATCCTGAAAATTACAGTTTTTTATTTACCTTTATCCTCTAAGAATGTAATGAAAATGAAGGTGGTGATGATGAGAGTGAATTCAATGCTCTCATACAACACCAAGATAACATCTCAAGAGTCAAAAATTTCAAAACTTCTTGCCAAGCCCATGCAACATAGAATACACACAACTAAAACAAAGAAATAAAGGATCTAAAGGCTGTACCTATTTTCACAGTAAATGATATTGAGGTCCATATTCACACGAGTGACAAACATGTGGCAGTCAATCCTGACTTCATTAATTGTAGGAGGTGGCAAAGCATGAGCAACGACAACAAGTCCCATGATTTGGCTGGGTACTGTCCGTCCGTGTGACAGTGATACTCTCAGACGTAACCGGCCTGTTATATGAATCACCTGGAAAATAAAAACAATAAAATAACCCCAGTGAATTCTGAATGCAACTGTGATGTCAGTTTCTTTTAAAGGATAGCATTACTATTCCCTACAGATCACTTAACACGGCCTAAAATTGTACTAAGTAACTGCCAGTATCATTGTTAAGCTTCTTAATATTGGCTGCCAATGTGCCCTGTATGTCCTCATGGCAAAAAGAACATAACAGGCAAATGCTTCACATTCATCACATAAAAACCTAAGAACTTCTGTGGTGTTGATTTTTGCTGTGGTGCTTGTTACACAAAGAAAGAAAACAACAACAACAAAGTAGAAATTCAACAAAAGAGAGAGTGGGATAAAACTAAAATAATGAAGCTGGAAATTAATAAAATAACCACTCTATAACATTTGGAAATTGGATACGACACAAGAAAGACCAACAGTTTTGACACAATGGGTTTAATTGAATTTTTAGTCACCTACACCATGGAGACACTCTTTGCCACCTTGAATTTCTTCTTTGTGGTTGGCAATTTGAGAAGCAACGGCCTACAGGTGATCTATGAGCTCAGGTGCAGGATGGTCTTCCTGCATCCACAGAAAAGCATTTAAAGAGTTGGTAGAGATGTAATGCCTTTGCCTAGTGCACTAGGCATGTATGGAGAGCTCTGGGGGTGGTAGTTTTCTTCCATATGCACAAGATAATACCAGAATTTGCTCAGATCCAATAGCATTCATAAGAACTGCAGCCCTGTTCTAAGAATGCTGCCTGAAATGGAGTAAACTGAAACTCTGGGAACAGAGTAATTCACCACTTCCAGTTCCACTCCTTCAGGAGTTCTGTGGATAAATAAAAAGGCTGTTTTACCCTGTAAAAGAATATAAATACAGCATATTGCAACAAAAATGGAAATTGCAGTTCCTGTGCTCATGGATAAAAGAGGCATAAGAATTGGCAGTTGCAGGCTCTAACAGATTTTTCATCCTCAGAATGTGTTACAACATCAACATTGAGAGAAGACTTCCAGGAGATGAGAGCCCCTTTCTCTGCAGACTCGCTACCCAGAGGTCAACAGAGATGTTGGTTGATATCAGGGGCACAGGAGGAGGTGACAGAAGTGGGGTGTAGTAATAAATGCACTGATAGTCATCTCACAAAGATAGAAGACAAACTTTACTTCTGATCTGAGATTGATGATAGAAAGTGAGAGAGAAGAAAATTTTTCATTTTTAAAATTGCAAAGCACGAAGTGCATCCAAATTCAAATCTAATTCATGTAAGCAGGTCTGTAGTCTAAGACTTGGAGTTTGTTTCTTTTTTTCTAATGTAATCATTGAAACATCTTTCACCACTGTTTTACATTTCAAGCCTAGCCAGTGTGGTGAATCTGAATGGGGAAAGTGATTAGCTGTGTGTATGGACATTTCAGTTACAGGTTTCTGACCACCCATGCTTAAAGTAACTATTGCCTAAACTCACACTTAATGCACCTTTCAAGGGCAAACTATTCTATGAATATCTGAAAAAGTTCCTAAAGGCAAAGATGCAAAACCACCATTTCAGACCCACTTAATTATTTATTTTTCTTAAGACCTCATTAACTAATGAAGAAATAGCTAAAAGAAATAGGATTAACTTCACAGGAGGGGCAGTAATATTATATTTTGCTCCTTCTAGCTAGGCTTGCATATACATCAGCTTTTTATCATTATCTGTCTCTTTTTATCATGCAGTTTCAGCTTACTGCAAAACTTAAATCTGTAGATGCTTGGAAAAATGCTGATGGATAACTGGTAAAAATGTGAAAATTTATCTTAGCACTGAAAGTGCTATGCAAAACTATCATTTTCCTGTTGTTTTTTCATAAGGGTCCTTACGCTAATATGTTTGAAGTTGGCACTAACACTTCAGGGAATTTTTAAGCTATATCATATTTATCCCTTCTTTGTGTTTTTCTAAACCTTCATGTCATTTGCAGCTAAATGTCAACATGATTTGTTTTTGAACAACTCTCTATTCAGGCAGTACCTCACTTTTTTTCTGATTCTTCATCTGAAATACACTTCAGATTTAGTATTGCCCAAGTGACAGTTCCAAACCTGCTAGAACCACCATATATTAACATTGTTGAATTTCAAGAGAGTATGCTTCCAGATTGAAATTATTTAGCTTGTTCCTAACTCTACCATGGATCAAAACATGTCCTGAATTCCCATATGAATTCAAATTTTAGGGGTCAGCACTCAATTGCATTCTGATTCTGTACACTGGGAAATGGACAGCAAACTGCCCATCAGTTCCAGTGCCTGTGTGCCTCTAAAGAAACTGTATTTCCATGCCTGAAATCCCTTTCTATGACAACATTAGTCAAATGCACCAAGTGGGAAAACCTAATTGGTAGTAAAAAACAATTCTAACTGTCATGACCTTGTCTATATTGTGAGTATTGCCACTTTTAACACTGGTTCATTTGAACCGGGATTAGGGGTGATAGGAATTATAGGGTCAATTATCTCCCGTGGCTAAAATTAATCTCTTTATAATTCAATCCCACAGCACTAGTCTATCATATCCTAAAGCAGTATTATGACTTTAATGAAGCTAAATTGCAGCAATAAACTGTTTTATGGAGGACAATACTTGGCTCCAGAAGTAAATATTTAATAAAAATTTGCTAGGAATACTGAAAATAAAAAGTAAATGCAGCTCTTCTGTGCAGTTTTCTTTATAAATGCTTCCTTCTGAAAAGTAAGTCCTAGTCAATCTTTATCTTCTTTCTAATAATGCCATATCAATAGACAGGCACATTTAGGTGTCACAGCAAGAGAAGGCAGTGATACTGTGTTCTGTCCACTACAAAAAGGTGGATGGATACTATACTCCTGATCACAGGATCATCAGAAACTTTGTATGCCAACAGCTGTACAGATTTCCCCATAATTTCTTCATCTACCTTCTAAATTAAATTAATAAGACTTCTTTTTTACTCTGCTGGGATCTGGACTGGGTTAACCAGAGATTTTTTTGCTTACAAACTGTTTATTAGTAGGTGCTATGATTCTATGATTCATTCTATAAAAGCACAGAGAAATCTCATGATTGAAACACACCATGCGACCTGATCGAGGATTTTGCTTAGGCCATTCTGATCTATATTATTGCTTGTAGTGTAACCTTGGATAGACAGGTAGGTGAAGAAAAAAACATTTTGTAAAAATAAAACTTTTAACACTGGGAAATGAAAATAACACATATACTGCTGTAAAGATGTAATGTTGAAGCAAAACAAATTCTGTAAAAATCTTCTGTACCACTTAATTGCTTTGTTTAAAAAAAAAAAATTAAATCAACTTTGCCTGACACTCTGATATTGGAAAAAAATTATTTGGCTTTTATTTTTAGCTGATTAGAAAACGGATTTGCAAAATATTGTAAGTACATGTAAACACAGTTTAAGAGTGTGGGAGTGTTAACAAGCCACACTGGTTGGACAAATATATATTTCTTTTCCCTGCCATATGCTCTCTTTAGTCATCTGTTAGTGATATGCACTTAGACGTGCTCTACTAATGTCTACTCATTATAAACAAGCACATCACAAAGACCTTGATAAAACCTTCCCTCTGTCAATACTTAAGAAAAGTAAAGCCCAGCAATCGAAAAACACATCTGGAACCTGCTCTTCATCCTTTAAAGCTAAATCTCACCTCTGAAGATGGAAATACTTTCTTTGTCAAAAGACATCTTTAAATATTACATCCATTTTTTTCACATACATGTGATGTCAGAGTAAGGACATGCATTACCAGAGGCTATAAAAACCTGCAAGCATGAAAAATCTGTGAATTTCACCTTTCAGATGTCTCTGTGTGCTTCAAAACTTAAACTTCAATTTGAAATAAATTTCTAAACTGCTTCGTTTGTTCTCTGTGTAAATGACTATGCCAATTTATTGTGTGTGTGAAACCACAGCACTGGCAGAAGTTGTCCCTCCAGCTCACTTAATGAGACACTATATTTGAAGTCTTAAAATTATTGCTTAGAATCAATTTTTTAGAAAACAGTCACATACAAAAACATCCTAATGTAGTTTGTGCACCTAGGTACTTGTTTAGCTATTTTATAAACAACTCTTACACACATTTATCCCCCTTTACAGAAACAACTGTGTTTCTGAAGGATATGTGTATATATATATATTTGCTTTGGTCTCTCAAAAATGTATATTTTATACTTCCAAAATCAACACAATTTTATACGTCCAAAATCTTTAAAACACAACCAATTTAAACCAATAAAGTTGTCCAAAGAGATATCTTACAAACTATACCCATTTTCTCCCATTATTCTTTCAAAGAATTGTGTGGTCCTTCACTCACTGATACACATACATGCTTCTCAAAACCTGTCTGCGACACCAGTGAGACAAATGTTTGAGCACTCTGCAAGGTAAAGAGCTCCTATATGGTTTCAGGTGATTCCTAAAGTAAGAGTGAACATTTGGAAACAGGCTTTCCTCTGGACTATTAAAAGAAAACAGAGTCCAGTGTCACATCAGGAATTTACACAATGACATCTCAGAGCAGTTCCTCTTCTGACAAAAATATAACCATGTCTATCAACCTAAAATTCAGCATAGATTTCTTTATCGACCACACTTCTCTTCTTTCCTGCCTGTGTCCCACTGCAGTTACTACAACATTTCTACTTGCTTATGTTTTCTCAGGGTCAGAAGTTTGTTTCTGTGGTTCCACAGCCCTATTCTCACTGAGATCAAAGCCTGCTCTCCCAGTCTTGATGAAAGCTTTGGGAAAAGACATCATTGGCTCATACTTATCATTCAGCAGTAGCTGGGATCTGAGAGGTCCAGTAAGGCCTTGTGTTTGTAGTTCCTGTAATACTTTCATATCCCTTTCTCAGACTTACTGCATTTCTATAAACATTACGGTATTACTAACAGGAGATTATCATGGAGCATGGTATTTTGGTGTTGAAAAAGAATGAGCCACAACAACTGCAATATGTTGGATCATCCCACATGTGCAGCAAGACTGAAATGCCCCAAATGCATCCACCTTGCTGTGCATAGGCTTATCATTTCTCCATCATGTACCCTTTGTTTAACACACAGAGGACACATGTGCACTTTACATGATGAGTTTCATCCATCATGTAAAGTTTGTAGCGGTATGTTCCTGTTGAATCAATGTTAGAGTTGCTATCTCT
The DNA here is from genome assembly GCF_009650955.1 of Corvus moneduloides. Classification (NCBI taxonomy): domain Eukaryota; kingdom Metazoa; phylum Chordata; class Aves; order Passeriformes; family Corvidae; genus Corvus; species Corvus moneduloides. Next base: position 26,265,850 of record NC_045481.1, read on the forward strand.
TTTAATGTATAAAATAACCATTTTATCATTTTCCCTTGTTAACATCAGCCATCTCCAATTTCATAAGCATCATCTATCTTTTCTCTTGGGCAGCATAAGCAAATAACGTGTCTACTTACGGTAATTGTTCTCAACACTTATTTGATTCAAAAATTTTTACTTCAGTTGAAAAGCCTTGAAAAAGCACTTGTATGCTGAAAACCCAGTATGTCTGGGGTCTTTTTTTCTGACTACAGTTGTCCAGCTAATAAAAAGACATTGCTTCTACATACCAACCTTGTCCTATCGTATCAAGTCCACACCAGAACAAAGAAAAGTAGTATTTAGTGCATCTGTCACTGATACATTCAGAACCATGGTGGATGAAAATAAGACAAGGCAATAATCTCTGATTCCTGAGAAACAGCTTTGCAGTCAGCCTTGATTGAGTTAGGCACTGAATGCCACGTGAAACCGCTGTTCAGAGTTGTGGTCTGGAGCACCCATTCAAAGAATACGAGTCTGATTTCAAGGAGGGGGAACATTATTCCTAACACATACATAGTTTCAAGGTCAATAGCCTCTTTTCCATCCACAAGTACATTTCAAATCCCTTCAAATACACCTGCAAAAGACAGTCTGAAAATGGAAATATTATTTACATTTAAACAGCATATTTGGTCTCAGGACATATTTTATTGTTAAAAAGTCAATACTAGTTTTTGGAGACACTTTAGGCTTTTCCTCTGTTATCAGTCTCTCGAATTAATAAGATTCAAAAGCTATTCTACTTCTTAAAATGGTCACAGGCAGAATTTAGGCTAATTCTAAGGGTTTTAAAAAAAAGTATCCTTATGAGACCTCAAACTTATTGGTGCTTAAAGACAAGCATCATGTGAGAAACAACCCAGTGTGGTAGGCTCAGTTCATAGCACTTGTTCAATCCCTAAAGTGACCTGAGTAGAATATTATTGATTGCATATGAGGAATGTTGAGATCAGCAGCAAGCACAATAACCACAGTCACTTTCAATTTCATATTCACCACAGGGAACAGATCTCTTCTGTGCTAAAGTTACTGTTTTGAGCACACATGCAACAAACTGCTTGTTCCTCAAGCTCAGAATGCAGAAGGTCTCATCTCCCACTTACCTCTGACTAGATAATAAACTAAAGAGAAGGGAATGGGGACAGCTTTCTAACTCTCAAAAAAAGCCTGAAGGTAAAACAAGAACGTGAGATTGCCCAAGTTACATTGGTTGGGTTAAGGCTATCTTAAGAATGCTGTGTGAGAGTAATGGAAGACTGTTGTATGATAAACAATTCCTAAAGCTGCCCTAAAAAAAAAACCAACCAAGCATTTTCAAGGGTGCACAAATGTTTTTCAAGAGTTATCAAATCTTAACAGCCTGAGAAATAGCAGCAGACCAGAGGTTGCTCAAGCATTTATGGATTCTTTAGATGAACACTATTAGACCCTAAATTTATGGCTTTTTTGTTCTGTTACATGACACATTTACATTTTTAAAATTTGGGATAATAGATAAGCAGTTACTCTTCGGTATAGCATAGCACAGTGTCCTGAACTGTATAGGGGCACATACCTATCTTTATTGCCATGATGGCTCTCATGTCAGAATTCTGAGGTCTGGTCTTGCACTGGTATACACTGCAGTAGTAAAAGCTGCATGATCAAGTCTGTCCTTTCAAAAGCATATCTATATTGTAAAATACGTTAATGATAAGACATCCTTTCCTGTGTTGTGATTTTTCATTAATTGCAATGGATTAGCAAGCTGCTTTTCTCTGAACAAAAGATGTTGTAGAGCTGACACTCCTGAAATCAGCTTTATAATATAAACTCAAGAAATATTGTGTTGAGTCATTGCATGTTATTTTTCAGTTATTTTGCTTTATGTAACTGCAAAGGTTTCCATTTTCATAATCAGGCCCTGCAATAAGAATTTCAAAATTTCCACTATTAAACAGCATCCTTTAAATATATGCAGTATTAGTAATTTAAATTATTAGGTTTTATTTTAATACCTTTGAACCTTTAATAGATGTCTTATTAACAACTCTATCAACACTATATTGTCTTTTCATAATGCAAAACTTAAAGGCATTTGAAGATCAACATTAAAAAAAAATGGAAAAAACAGAAACTAAATGAAATCAACACACAGCAACCTGAAAAAGTAGCCATAAAAATTGGGTTTATAACAGAATACTTTTTGAAGTAATTGGCACAAAGACTGTTCTAGCACAGATTGCTGCAAGAGTGCTCTTGGCAAGAACATCATAAGCACTAGCAAAACTTTAATATGCTCAAACAGCCAAATACAAACTGACACCAGGAACCCACGTGTGGCAACAAACAGGAAAAAAATAGAGTATCTCAATTTAATACAAACCTACATACAAAGGGATCAATTTTTACAATTCGTGGTTTAGCATACAATACAGCTGTCCTCAGAGTGAATATAGAGTAGCTATACATAAGAAATTAGAATTATCAATTCAGGGGAATTTCTCAAGAGTCCTTTTGATATGTAATACAGCAAATATAATGACTTAGAAACCAGGCATCAATGTATTAAATGAGATCAGATTGAGATCTATTTAGAAAAGACAGGTTTAAGCTGGAAAAAGAATCTCTTTGATATGACCTCTAGAGCAGACCATTTGCAGAAGGATTCAAGATGAGCAGATTTACCCTTGCATATCTGTTTGCTTCACAGCTGCTTTAAAATATGAACTCCAAAATTTTTAATATTGAGTTATTGCAGAATTAAGTCTATATAGTAAAAAAGGCTAAGAACCTCATATTTTCTTGCACTTGCAAATGTTATAATGGATTTTGTTGAATTCAGAGGAATAAATGAGACATAGTTAATTTAAAATCTAGCTAACATAATTAACTTATTTATAAATGGTGTCTTATAGATCTGGCTACTGCTGGTCAAGCTAAGAATCTGGCGTGTCTCAGAATTTTCAGTAGTCTGCATCCCTAATTTGTGGTCAATACACTTTTAACCCTGAAACTCAAAAGATCAGTTCACTTTAACAGATTTGCCACTTCAAATCCCTCGGTGTTCAAATATGTTGCATTTTTTTTTCCTCATGAAATGTTTGAAGTCCTGTTTAAAAATAATGCCTTCAGGATATTTTTTCCTTAACACTATTTAAAGAAAGTTGAAAGCATTTAGCTATTGAAGTATGCAGGGTTCCAATAAAGGAATAGTCGTCCCTGCCCATGAGCAAACTCTCTTGAAATTCGCTATTCCAGAATTCTGGTGCTTTTGCCAGCAGTGAAATTTAAACCTAAAAAAGGACTTTTGTTGCATCAGTTCCAATGCATTTTATCAGAGTATTGGGGGATGGTGGAAAATGGCTACATTATTCTGCAACAGAAAGAGCGAAAAGGTTGTTTACAAAAGTTAGTTTCAACTCTGTATGTCAGGGCAACCAAATCCTGTTGCACTAAAGACAAGTAATAATAAATACACTTCAGATCTAGTTTCTTTATTTCTTTCATTGCAGGGAGAAATAAAGAGGTTCTTTTAGGGTTTTTTTTTCCTACTGTTTTGTTTGATGTAGTTCTTAGCAGTCCAACAATTACCTTAGGTGATTCTCTGCAAGGACTTGATAAGTGAGAAAGGACTAGATAAAACAAAATATGTGATATTAATGTATTTTTCCCACACAGAGAGAAAAAGATATAGAAAATGCTGTTGCCTGTAAAGACAGAAATAGATTCCCTAAGTCAACCTTGATTAAGACAGAAATGTTTATGTTCTACTCAAGCTCTCCACCCGAAGCTGCAGCCCCAGAACTTGTTCAGAAGTTAGTCAAGAAAAATTACATTCACTCTTCCCAATTTTGTGGCTAAATAGGAAGAAAGATCTGAGTTTTTCATATAGTAAAGTAGGGACACAAAATGGAGAAGGCTGAGAACTATTATTCAAATGTCATTAGTATTAAGGTTTCTCTGCTTGTGCTAATGGTGTCTGGGGTATGTTCCTCCAGTGAAATGCAATTGTTTAGTTTATTTTAATGCTTGCATGCTTTCCCCTAGCATGGCCCAATTTTTGCTGGCTGTATACAAGCACACAAGGTCTACCCAAAGATCTTGGACAACAGAATGTGTGAGCTTTCCTGCAGAATGCCACAACTGTGACAAACGCAAAACTGGAGATAGGCAAAAAAGATTAATTTCCATAATTATTAATATGCTTTCACTTTCCTCATGTCAGTGACAATTATATGAGTATAAATGATGAAGTTTCAATATAAAGGGGAAAACAGACAGCAAGGTATATGAGCTGATTTTATGAAAAATACGACTGCAAATTTCAGAAAAGCTTCTACAGGTGAATAGTAATGCCTCCACATCCAGATGACAAAAAGGAATGATCATAACAGAGGAGGCAAAATTCTTCTGGTATGTCTGCCAAGATCTAATGTCAGTAGTAATGACTGTTCTTAGAGTTAATTTGAACAGTTTTAAATACACCTCTCAGGCTCCTGATAAAGAAAATAGCTGGCATCGAAACTGCAAACCCCAAGCCCTAAAGTGGCTTTACAGAGACTTGGGCTGCAGGAGAAGGCTGGGGCACAAAACGACAGCCTTTCCAGAGGAGCAGCCATGTGTACTGTCATTACTAGGAAAAGTCCACCCATACAAGGGATGAGATTTCTCTTTGAAGAAAAAACTTTTATCCACTTGGAGATGGATGGTCTTTGCAAAGCTGTGACCTTCTCCGTGACAGCTACAAATGGACTACTATTTATGATTTGTTTCTATAATCCACTTAATGCAGCAAGCTAGATTATAGATAGCAATTTATTTGTAAAAATCATAATAAACCACCATTGTTTTAAATGCTAAATGTGGATAAATGGGGAAGAAAAACTGATGAGACAAGATTCGTGTTCTTGAATCTACACCAAAGAATTATGGCAGCCTCTTGCTTTATCTGCATTGGAATCAATTTAGTAATTTTTAATTCACTGATTTTCTGTTGTTTGCTTTACATTTATTAATTGATTGTCATTCTCATGCAATTAATTCAAAAGTTGGCAAGTTTAACATGCAGAGATTAATTTTCTTTTACTAACCCACCACTTAGAATACTTTTTTTTGAAAAACAGGTTAACAAGAAATTACCTCCACATCAATCATATTTATAAGTGAAATACAGTAGGGGTGTTGCATGCCATCTGTTAATCCACACTGAACCTTTCCTTATAATTGACTAAGTTTTTCTGGTCATTTCTATAAAATGACCAGAAAAAATTAGGAGAGCTCTGTCTTTCACACACTGCAGTCCTAACCAAAAGTCAGTTTGAACACATAGGGCTTCCCTCTGCAAGGCTGGGAATCTCTCATATAAGAGTATGAATCTTAGGTCACACGGAAATAAATGGCATGCCTACCCCATCATCCAGTAGTCACAGGATCTGCACCTTTACAACAACCTACAGGTTGCTCAGCTGTCAAGTGTTTCTCATCTGGAATGAGAGCCATTCATTTGCCCTTCATGTCACACTCATTTACAATGGCTGAAATGTTTATTCAGGAGGGGAGTAGAGATAATGAGCAAGGGGCTATTCACGAGACTTCAGACTCACTCTGTTCCTCATTGCAACACAAAACAGCAGAGTGAAAGGAAAAATAGCATTCCCTACTCTCATTATTTTATTATGGCTTTCACCATATTTGGTGCTAACTGAAAGCTCCAGTTTCTGTGTCTTTTTTTGCTCTGTGTGTCACTTTGGTTGCTGCTGTAAAGTGGACAAATTGACAAAATAGACGTTTTTATAGAGAGGCAAAGGATATGTCTTAACAAATATCTTTGTGGCCTATATAAGGCTAGAATGGACTCAAGCATTTTGATCTCAAAATGAGGATTTAATATCTCTCACAGACAACACAAAGGTTGAGAAAAAATATGCAGTTAGGTACAAGAAGACACACAGAATAAATTCAGCGCTCAATGCAGACGGTAAGATACATGAGCGTGCAAGCTGTGATGCATGGAAGTGCTGCAGGGCTTGTAGGAACCCGACCCAGACATTTATTTATTTTTGCACAGAAAATAAAACATGACCTTTCTTCTCTCTCCTGTAATGTGGGTAAGAAAGTTCTGTAGAGGAAAACTAGTCTTTTCTGCATTTGAACTAAAATCTGAAGTTCTCTCTTCATGTAACAACTGAGGGTAGAACATATATGCAAATTTATATATGCTTTAATCTGTTGCATTGATTTAGTGGGACTAGATCTATGGTCTATTTGTAAAATAAGACTTTGAATGATCTAAAAGATTGTGAGAAATGTATTCAATGTTTAACAAAACAAGATCAGTGTGTTTCCTATAGAAAACTAATGTGAAAATCTTAGAACAGAATCTTTTAGATGGATTTTAAAACTTTCCTATGGAAATTTTTACCAAGCACATGAATTCTCTGTTAAAATCTATGGAATCATTAATATCTTGTTAACCTGGTAGAACTTTTCAGTAAAGAAAGGGAAATAGGTTAGAAACATGCAAATTTTGAAGATTTTTGTATACTTTGATCTGGTGAGTCATTAGTAGCTCATTGCACATCCATCTACAACCCTGTGAAATTCAGTGGTGCCTGGTATTGCTTAGACCATGTAAAACAGCTCAGGATTTGGCTTATTATCCTGTTTAACTCACTTCTATTATAATTTCTCCACTTCCATCTACTTATGCTGAGCACCTTCCTTAAATCTCAGGTGAAATCCCCAGGACACTTCATACAAACATGTACTTTGGATAATTGACTGTCTGGTTTAACTGCTAAGTTTAAAGAAAGACAGGGCTATGGCTCTGTGTATTTTTTTGGATACATTTTCTGGCTTTGTGGGGTATTCACTGCATGATTTGATAAAAACTGAGGCTAAATGAAGTCTACAATTGGTATTCCTACAGCCACAAGTTTATTGGCTTGGGGTTTTTTTCCTTGGCTCTGTCTGTAAGGTTCATTACTTACAGTTACTGCAGAATCAATTTGAAATGGCCAAAATCAGTGATGGAATTTATAGCACAATAAACGTACTGCCATACAAGTGCTGCTACACATGAAAAGGCTTCAGAATATTTTCAGCAATCCTTCTACACAGCAGAGTGTTCTGTTTTTATCAATTTAACAGAATCACCATGGTATATTCTAAGAGGTGTAATCCTGACAGCTGCACAGCAGATTTTCTCTGAGGCAGATATTTTTGCAGGAAAACAATATTATTGATAAAATCTTAGCATATCAGAACACAAAAAGGAAACTGCACACATCTTTTTCTTTCTCCCATCAGGCAGTTCCATTTCACTCACAGAAAAAACTGCCCTGAACCAGAAAGAGTTTATGAAGGAAGCATTTTCACTCTCCTTCAGATATATATTAATTAATTATCAGCATTATGGCATGTGGAAAATGTGGAGAGCATTTGAAGCTAAAACATAAAGTATAGCATCAGCAGTTGCTTGTTTATAAAGTCTATAAAGATTTACATTTCTACTTAGTACATTTTTCTTTCCAAGTGTCTCTATTATAGACATCTCATATTTTACATCATTTTGAAGCACAGAAAGTTTTAACTTTAGAATGATGCATTGTGAAAAAAAGACAGGAAAGACAGATGGCAGGCTGTCCTCCCCAAAACTCAATTTCATAATATGCATGTGATTGCTAATAGGCAGGCACTAAAAAACAATTTTCCTTGACGGAGAAGAGCTGATAAATTGTCAACATAAACTTTGTCTGTGGTTGCTCCAGTGATCTAAAGCTCTTCTGTGAGCTTTGTACCATCAAAGTCTGCATCTTCTAACCATATAAAAATTTATGAATGCATATGACTAAAGTGACTGAAAACAACCCATAATGCATGTTTGTGTGTTGAGAATCAGCTCCTTTCTTCTTCAGGAAAGGTGGTGTCCAGTGCCCCATTCCTAACCCTGGACACTGTGGGAGATGTAGGCTGGACCCAGAGACGCCCTGTGAGCTAAGTGAAACAGGGCTCTGCATTTAGGCATCTCCTAAGCACAGCGCTATGTCTAGCGGTGGGCTGACTTAACCAATGTAGTCTTTGCTACAACGCAACAATGCAAAAGATCACAAGAACTGAAAGCAGCTGATTTTTTAGGAAAAAATTATATATTTCCGAGCACTTGAGCAAGGAGAAATTAATGAAAAATCTAATGAGATAACAATTTCCAAGAAGAGCAATATTTATCTAATACCTCAGACCTTCCAAAATATGTCAAAAGTGAGTTCACACAAAACAAAATTGAGCTTTCTGCTCATGCACAACAAATTCTTGGGGAAAATGTCCAAACTATTTGTGCACAGAATGAGACTTGTTTACATTGAAAGTGCAGAGTTCATTTCAGATTTAAATATATCACTGTAACTGGTAGCTACTAATTTTGATTTTTAAAAGGCTTATAACCATTAAATATTTTCATGCCTCTAAGAATTCTGATCTTATTTTTGAGAACAACTGAGAAGCAGCAACTCAACAGCAGAAGAGCTGTGACTGTTATGTTATCAACATATTTGCCTGGAACAAAATAATGTGATGATCCCACCACATATTTAATTGCAAAAATTCCTCAAGTTTGATTGTGAAAAGACCGAAACATTTTGATCAGGTTTTTCTTGCAAGAGGAGACTTGCACTACTTGCAAGTATGTGACCAACTCTGTAAAATGAAGCCATGGGAAGAATACGTATTTCTTGAACTTTCTTTTGATGGGAGTAACACTGTCAGTTTTGAAGGCACCAGCATGACATCCTATTCCTTTAATTTTGTGCAGTCTATATTGCTCGCTAAACATCCCCTAAAACAAGCAAAGAAACAAACAAATCAGTAGAAAAAGACTAGATCTCAAGCTTTGGAAATATTGTCAAATAGTAGTAAGATACATTCTCTTCCATGTAAGTTTGGATGGAGTCACTGATGTGCTATATTTGGTTTAGGATGGAAAAACATACAAAGATTGGAATTACAACTGAATACGTCTGTTAAAGAAAGGGGAATGGGAGGGTCTAATGTGCTATCAGAAATAAAAGTGAAAAACATTGTTTACCACAGATGAAACAGACCTTGTCTGTGTCCTTTTAATAGCAAGCAATTCGCACAGCAATGAGCACAAGAAGTTCAGAGATAATAAAATACTTATCCATAAAAGGTGAAATAAAACTTGTAACCCTCCTCAGGGTAACCTCTTCAGAGCTCAGACCTCTTTAGACAATTTATATGAATTTTCAGTAAAGACTCCAGTATGAAGTTTGTAAGAAAATTACCACTTCTTGTAATACACTTAGTGTTTTCATTTGTTTGGGGTATTTTTTAGTGAATTTTAAGTAACGGAGAAAATTAAGGTAATTGTGCTCTTCAGGCTTATTTTCAGATACTGATAATTTTCCCTTAAGCAGGCACAAAATTCTTGATTCTGTGGAGGAACAGACAAAAAATATAGCAGTAACAATTAAAATTTCTTATTTCATACTGATACATTAAGGTATATAAGCTTCAGGGTCAGTATAAGCCTTGCTCAGCTTTCTTTAAAAGCATTGGGAGTAATAAAGACTTCCTTTTTATCTTCAGTGAAATAATACTGCTGAAATATCACCTCATTTTTGATGTCAGCAGTGATTTCTTTTTACCTCCATGATGTCAAATGGGAATTATTATTATTAGAACGACAGCTTCCTAATGATGCTGTAAAAAGGAGAAACTGAAACTCTTTCCACTAAACATCTATATTCTGCTTTCTCCGTAGGGTACAGCAGATGGGCTCAACCACACACCATTCTTCAGACAAATCAAGAGGCATGCTCAAACATTTAGAAACAGAAGCAGCTTAAACATCTAGGAACAGAGGCATAATGGCTTACTTTGTTATATAGTGGTGAATATGCACTCTGAAGAGTAGAGAAAATGGACATTTACACTATAGCAGCTCCCTCTGGGAAACATGCCCTGAAACACTCATGAACAATTTTCTGTTCTAGATGGTAAAACCAGCAAATCAGTGTCCAGATCACTATCCAGGAGTCATTGCCCCAGGTAAAGTCAGGGAATGAAAGCCTCGTGTGACGGCTCCTGCTCAACTATTGGCTTCATGTATGGCACACTGGGGGTGGACATATCTGAAATGCTCTGTGCCTTTTTTTCCTCCTATTTTGTCAAATGACTAAGTACAGAAGAATGTTGCTTCGTATGACAACAAAATATATTCATGAGTTTGGCTTTTGAGTAAAGGATGGGCTTGAACCTTATGCTAACACCTATTCATGCAGAAAGTAGAATAGCAGATGCAAACCAGTGCTATCTGCATCAGCAAATGGAGTATTTTGATTTTCTAATACTTACATTTTGATCAAATATAAATAATGATTCCCTACCAATTTTACATTTACTTATTACATGTATTGCTTCAAAGTAGTTAATAAAGTCTTTAGGGTGGAGACTTATCTTCTAGGGTGGATATGAAAAAAATATTAATTAAATTGGAAAAAAAGTGTCTCTATATAAGTTGGGGGTTTTTGTAATGAGCCAAGACATCTGCCAAACAAAGAGAAGCCCCTGTCTTCTCCCACAGAAAGGTGGCAGAAACGGCAGCCCCAGGAAGCTCCCCTGGGCTAAATCCAAGGGGCAGGAAAATGTGTTTTTCCACTGGCACACTGCTCTGTTTTCTTTCTGAGGAGAATAATTTTGGAGTAGCTCTTCTACAGTCAGTGGTAGGCCAGTTAAGAGCAGAAGTTCATCTTTTTCTATTTGTTTTGTCTTTATTAAAAAAAACAATTGTTGTTTGCTTGTTTGTTTTTGTTTTGGTGAAAGTTCCGCTAAACTTCACACTATCTGGTCTGAGTACTTTTTTCTTCAGCATCTCATTTTCTCTATTCAGGGCAACCATCAAAACAAAGGAAGCACCAGCTTGAGAAAATGAAGTGTGATGCACTGGAACACAGAGATGATTTGACAATATTTGTGTGCTAGGAAGAAGGGCTGAGGATGAAGTACAGCATGTAATCACAGTTGGCTCTGATACAAACAGCCATTGTTATCTTTGGCAAGTTACTTGATATCTTGGTATGTTAGCACTTTCCAGACTCTGATGAGGGTTGCAAAAGTACATTCATTAATATAAGTGACTTTATAAGCAACAGGAAAAAGCCAATAAAACATAATGCTTTGTTCAGGTAAGAGCTGCACAAAAAGGTGGAAGTTTGCAAAATGTGTAAATCAATGTATGAGCCTATTGTTTTTTCTCAGCATACTTTTGATAAAAGCTGTGAACTGCTGCAAGTGGTAGAGGTAAAAAAGCTAATAGTGTCTGCATTTGCACATCTAAACCAATATTTAAATTAAGAAAAGTAGGCGCACCAAAATATCTACTGGCAGCAGTTACAAAATAGTAAATTGAAGAAGAAATATGGGCAGCAGCATCTCTCCTAAAGAAAATTCTGGCTTTGCGTGTCTTTCTTTGCTCCTATGAAAGGCATGTTCCCAGTCATTAACAGTAAACAGTGGCAAACAACATCGGTGGATAACTTAAGAAAACACTGTGGACTGAAGACCTCTCTTTCCCAGTAGGCATTCCTACCTGGAAGCACAATACTGTTCTCCCAAGGTGTAATAAGAGGTATCTCTTGGTTTCCACTCTGCTGAGATCTCACTGCTCTCATCCTACTCACTGAGCTCTGCTATTAACACTGCAGCGGGTCTCACACTCCACTGAGTTCACAAGTCTGGATAATTAGTGCTACTTATGAAAATGTATCAAACATTTTCCATCTCTATGACTCAGTAGAACTTGGTTCTTGAAAGAATACCAGATTTGATTTGGAACTGCTCTCTGTCCATTTTGAATATTTTATTATGTATCAGAGTAAATCTTGTTCTCACTCTCACTGTTATATCCAGTGACTTTTAAAAGAGGAGGCTTCAGAATTATACTGCCTAAAAACCAGAATCAAAGGCAATTACTGCTAATTTGGTGATAATATTATCTTTTTATATCCCTTATACTTTGATAATAGAATTTATGAAAATAAAAAATCTCCCAGAAAGCAATCTGTGCTAACTCAATTTTTTTTTTTCTTTCCTTCCAGAACCCAGAATTGATTTCCCTTTTACTCAGTTTGGAGCAAGCCACAACTCTGAGGCCATCTGAACATTTAATACAATATTTGGGGAGAAACACATCCTGATACAGGTGTCAGGAATACTGCAGTCATTGTGAGGAATAATCAAAGCTTGAATCTTTCTTGTAAAAAAACCTGCTATTAAAAAGGCCTTTTATATAACACTGATTCATTTCAATAATGAAAAATAACAAATAATGAATGCTTAACAAATATTCATTTTTCCAGATGGTAAAACAGTGTTATAAATCCTATTTAAAAGATGCTGAGCCCTGAAATTTTTTTTTTTTTAGAAGGTGGAATTCGTAGCCATTGAACACTTAAAAAAATTGGCTAATGTATTTAGATGCTGAATGTGAACCAAGCTTTTCCAGACAGCTCTCCTAATAGAATCTCACGGTTCTATATCAAGGCATAAAATGAACCCCAATCTTGATCCAGTTGCAGACCATTATTTCTTGAACCATATCTTTATATCTACAAGTAGATACTTCATAAGATTCAGATTGGCCCATTAGTATTTTGTTCTTTTTCAAGTAATGCTGCATCTTTACTAGCTAAGAGACTTCCTTTTGACAAAAGGTCATCGATTTACATGGGTGAATCCTCGATCAGTTCCTTCTCACTGACAAATTACCTTTAAGTCTTCCCAGTGCTGAAAAGTCTGGGGAATGCATGTGCTGACATTTAGAAAACTCTTCACATAATGCTTCCTGATGTTGGTTTCTTATTCCTTCTTCATTCAATTAAAGAGGTGTGGCAGTAACCATGTGATAAAATACTAAATTCTGCAGTTTTCTTTCTTCCTACAGAGAAAGGTCAGGACATCTTTCTGGGACAGAGTGAAATATTTGACAGAAAAGATTTCAAGGGGGAAAAATATTAGAAGAAGAGGAAAAAATTTAGGCTAAGCAGTAAAGTGGGATATGTGAATTCCCTCATTTGGAGGAGGGAATGAAATCTGTCTCTAGCAGAGGTCACACCTGAAAAATGTACTAACCATTAGACTCTTAGGCAAAAACCCCTGCCTTCTCTTTCCTCCTCCATCCTATCCCCCTGAAGTGGAAGGTGGTTTTCTGCAATGATACATTGCATCCTTAAAGTGATTTTGGAATAGGTACCTCTTGTTTCTGAATTCCAGGTGAATCTTTCACTTGGATGAGAAACAATCATTTCACTTTTGGATTGAACCAAGAGAACAGTATCACAAGGTGAGTCCAACATAATTTTGTCTTTCTAACACAGTTTTTGACTCTCTTGCCTTCTTGGATTAATGAATCTAAATTCTGCCAAAACCTGCACTTCAAGTGCTCAACTAAGATCTGAAAATCTTGCCCAACTCCTCAAGTTCTTCTAATAAATAAATAAATAAATAAATAATTAGATGGCAAATAAAGGCAGGAATAGCATGAAAAAGACTCATAGTGGAAATGTGACAGGCATAAAATTTCAACCAAAAAATTAGATTTCCATCTTCAAAATTTCATTCAAAGAATGCTGACTTTATGATTTTAAGTAGCAAATCTGAGAGTGCAGTCTCAGAGAATGTTTAATTTTCAATGAGTTTGTAGAAAGACACTAATTGAACAAAATAGATGAATTTTCTTCATCTACAAGGACTACAAGACTAATTTGTGAAAACATTTTTCTGGAGTTTTAAGTATTATTTAAAATATTTTGATATGCCTCATACAACTGATGTATGAGGTATAGCTAACCAAACTTTCATCCTCCATTACTGAACTGCAGAAATCAGATGTGCAACAAACCATCCAAATTGCTAAACTAAACTTACCAAACCAATTTTTTTTTTAGTATAGCAATTTACTTATTTTTATGCAGTATGTCCACTGGAAGGGACAGCCTGAAGGTTTTCTAGGATGTCCTTAATTCTGCTGATGGGTCTTCAAGATGTTTAATTGCCAATTTCATGGGAGATGGAGAGGCAACAGATGTTGCTTATACCAAATTCATAGATTGCCACAGTGACAGTAAAAGTACAAGGCAATTTCCTAGTGTCTGCTTATCCACCTCTGTAATAGCTTATAATGAGAATGCTACTCCATAAAACAGTAGAGGAGCATGTATGGATATATACTAGCACTTCTGATGAGTTGATGAGCTGGAAACAGCTGGCAACTACTGACTCTGATGATGTTCGGTGCTTTGGCTACTTCTTGATCCCATTAGTTCAAGAGAACAGTATCAGGTCATGAAAGTTTGAACAGAGAAAATTCTAGCATAATCTGACAGGGAAGTAAACATGACAAAACAATAATAGGATACTGCAGAGGAGTAGAAAATGTATCACTGGACCTGAACAAAGTAATTTTGAATTAAAATTAGCTTTGACATATGACTGAGTAACTCAGACAGTAGAAAAATTGAAGTTGGGATAACTTTTAAGTGGACAGAACTGTGAACCTCAAAGGGAGGAAAACAAATGGAAAAGGACGTAAAATGAAGATAAAATCAAAATTAAATACCAAACCATCTTTCACTGGTGAAAAAATAAATATTGGAAAAAAAGGAATATGTGGTATGTTTTTAGCGGAGAACAAACAGGAAGTCTCTCCAGCATGTATCTCAGACAACAGCTGCAATGGTAATACATTCTGAGTTTTGCAGTGAATGAAATTATAGTTTTTTTCTTTTTATTTGTTTTCTCTGTGTTTTATCAGTTGAATAAATTTTATTTCACTGTTTTTAAAGATTTTAAATTTATTAACTGAAAAATTAATAACTCTCTAGTACTATATGTAAACTCTTTTCCTACAAGCCTCTGAGCCTAAGAGCATTAAGAATGGGAAATTCTAATTCAAGGAAAGTGCTGGCGAACAATGAATGGGAAAGAGAGAGGAAGGATTAATCATGTAATCACTTTTCCACTTACACTTTTAAGGTAACATAATTCATGGAAAAAGGCCATTACCTCCATTTTTACGTGTAATTCAGAACTAGTTATATCAGTTCAGGAAGGGACTATACACAGGGCTCATCTCGTGTCAGAATTGTCTAGAACAGGGTTTTTTTGAGGCATACATATGTGCACATTTATCAGTCTGATTTTTGTTTCAACATTTCTTTTGATAGAAAATTAGTTTTGATTAGATCAACCTGAATGATTAATCAATTTCATTCTTGGACTGTTTTCACTTTTATGCGATTTTCCTAAGGCAGGGACCACTCACTCTGAAAATTGACTAAGCACCTTGTGGACCACCTCAATCATTTGCTGTCTACAGGAAACATTCACCAGCAGCCCTCAAAGCAAGGAAAAATGACAATGTGGTTCTGAGCTCAGCAAGAGTCTGGATCAAGACACAACTACTGTACCTAAAAGGGGCCTACAGAAAAGCTGGAGAGGGAGTTTTTTTCACAAAGATGAAAAAAATTTGTCACTGCTGGAGGACTGAATCCACAGGGAGTTGAATACCTTTGACAGAGCTAAAATCTGACTCATAACACAGTTCCTAGCAAACTGCTCCCAATGAATGGTTGTATGCTGATTCAGGGGGCTTACCCCTAATCCCCTTACAAGAGCTCAAGGGAAGATGTTAGCTAAGAGCCCTTGCATTTTACAGATGGAAAATACAGTGCTCTGTTGTAGTCTGAAGGTGTGAGACAGTGGCTCCTTAGTCAGGAGGATTTCCTGCAGGAACTGTGCTGCCCATGGTCCCAGCTGGCACAGGCTTTCTCGAGTAAGTGCTGAAGTACTTCCAGGGACCTCTGATGCAGAATTTAGCCAGATTTTCACACAATCTTTGTTAATATTATGCAATTATTCTTCGCTGTTGACAATTTCTTATAGATGTACATCCATAGGGCTCATGAATCTTTCTTAGTTTTCATAAAATACATACTTTAATGAATTCAAGAGACCTTAAGTTTGTTCTAGTACTGAACTTTTAGAAATCAATGAATAAGATTCTTAAAAGTGACATTCACTAAAGCAGTTGAGTTTTATTATGCTTGTCTGATACACCAACTGACAAGAATGTTTAAACAAGGCAGTTCTTACAACTCAGTTAAAATGATATTCACTTGATCCAACCCTTCTAAAATGAATGTACTATTTTTCTGGGGCTCATCGTGGCCATGGATAATGATCCTTCTATAGGACACAGAGTGCCAATAACCATGCTTTTGAAAAACTGTCAGAGTGCAATTCATATTGCTGGACACAGCTGAACTCAGCCAAATACTGCCAGTTACGAAATCCTTAAAAACATCAAAAAGCAGAAAAACTGCATATCTATTTTAACACCTGCCTAGGGCTTGTACAGTGTTTATGTGATTTTACTCAAGCTGACTTGCCTCATGAAATATTTTGGAAAAACCCAAATGTTTTATTTACAGGCAGTTTTGTTGACTATCATGCCTTTTCTTTTTATCCATTAATTGTGTTCAGGAAAAACTGGCTAAAAAATGATATCTGATCTTTCAAAACTAATTTTGCTGTACTTGTGACATCTCAGTTATAGCTTTAAGCGCTTCCATGAGGCATTAGCTGTTCTAAGAGAAATTAAATGGTATTTATATGATAGGTATTACCATGTCTTTTGAGTCAAGGGTCTACTGTGAATTTCAAAAATTGCAATGAGTAAAAACCCCACCTTATGAAGCCAGCCTATATGTTCTGTTCTGATGTTGGACTAACATTAGATTGTCAGGAGTCCAAGAGAGAGAATGACACAGTCACTTATATATCTTCCTTTTGTTCCTACCTACATCTGGCAGAAATGTGAGACTACAAAATCCACAGATAAATTCCCTATGTTTATCCATTATTATTGCATCAAAAACATCCAGCAAAGCAAGTTCTCTATCAATCTAACTTTGGCCTAGCCTGGGTGGACCATGCCTAATCATGAGAATTAGTTTAACTTCAATGACCTGAAAAAGTGCTGTTCACACTCTGGGTGGAAGAGAGAGACATGACAGGCTTGAAAGATGGGCCTGTGTGGACCTCTTGAAGTTAAACAAGGACAAGTGCAAGGTCCCTGGGTCAGGGCAATCCCAAGCACAAATACAGGCTGGGCAGACAATGGATTAAGAGCAGCCCTGAGGAGAAGGACTTTGGGATGTTGGGGGATGAGAGGCTGGACGTGACCTGACAAGGTGCACTGGCAGCCCAGAGAGCCACCTGTGTCCTGGGCTGCATCCAAAGCAGTGTGGCCAGCAGGGCAAGGGAGGTGACTCTCCCCCTCTACTCCATTCTGGTGAGATCTCCACCTGGAGTGCTGCATCCAGCTCTGGGCTCTCCAACACAGCAAAGGGCATAGACCGGAGTAGGGCCATGAAGATGTTCAGAGGGATGGAATATCTTTCCCATGAGGTTGGCAGAAAGGCTGAATGAACTGGGGCTGTTCAGCATGGAGAACAGAAGGCTTCAGGGTGAATTTATAGCAGTCTTCCTGTACTTAAAGGGGGCCTACAGAAAAGCTGGAGAGGGACTTTTTACAAGGGCATGTAGTGATAGGACAAGTGGGAATGACTTTAAACTGAAAGACAGTAGGTTTAGATTAGATATGAGGAAGAAATATTTTACTCTGAGGCAGATGAGACACTGGAACAGATTGTCCAGAAAAGCAGTGGATATCCCATCCCTGGAATTGTTCAGGGCCAGGTCAATAGGGCTGTGAGCAACCTGGGCTAGTGGAAGGTGTCGCTGCTCATGCCAGGGAGGTTTGAACTAGATGATCTTTAAGTTCCCTTCCAACCCACACCATTCTGTGACTCCATGATCTGCCAATTCATTCATTCATTCATTCATTCATTCATTCATTCATTCATTCATTCATCCATCCATTCATTCATTCATTCATTCATTCTCCTTCCTCCTAAGACACTTCAGTGTCAGTACACTTCCTGGTCTTGACACCTCCCCAGAGTAGTAAGCATAAACAAGTACTCAGTGCATTCTTTCAGGTGTTGACAATTAAACAGCACACAGATCAAAACTTGTGGTGCCTTAAGAAACCACTGCTTTGGACTTAAAACTTCTACTAGCAACTACTTTAATCATCTTGACCCAGAAACCATCCAAGAGAAGGACTCCCAGACACTTGCTTGCAAAGAAGACATTTCTGCTGGATTTTTACTTCTCCAGTAGCTACCACAATGCTATATTCTCAGAGAATTTTTTTGAAAATTGAGTTGGGGAATTTTACTTTAAAGCTGCTCTAAATCTTCCTCTAAAAACTGAAACAAAAGGGTTGTGAAAGCTTTTAAATGAACATTGACAAGCAACTTCTTTAAATACCCACACATTCTCAGACTTACTTTCTTGCACCACTCTTTTATCTTGTACAAAACTTAATGGATGACATATTTCATTCCACAAGTTGACAATGTTAAAAATGTGCTATTCCTTCTAGTTTTAGTATACTGCAAAGCCAGTGATAGCTACAGGCACTATGAGCGATATATGACTGAAGAAAAATGAGATTACTGCTGATAAGGAACAAGAGACTTTCATATCTTAAAAGAGTCTGAAATCCAGCAAATATGATCTCCAGCAGCAGATGCCCCTCGGACAATGAAAGAAAAATGGTGGAAAAGTACTCATTGTGGCTTGTTGTTTCCTACAGCTGGAATGGCAGCAAAATGAAATAGCATACTGCCTGCATGAAGAAATCCTACCTCTCTGGGAAAAACATAACCTAAAGATGACTAACAGTCTAACAAAATGAGCAGTAATTTTCCACTGTGGGAAAAGTGATGTTACTCTGACTCACCTTCTTTGGTAAAAGATACCTTTATTTTGGAAGTGTTACTCTTTTGAAGGCTATCATGCTGTTATCATCAATGTTTATCATAATAACGATCAATTTAATGGAGACGTAGTACAAAAGCCAAACCTCAGGCTGGAAATATGTATTAATGATTCTTTAACAAAGGAACGAGATGTATGCAAATGTGAAATAGCTCCTTTCTCTGTCTATTAAGGTGTTCCTGGAACATGAATGAACATAATTTCAATATGTCAATATTTCATGCTGCAGTGCAACCCTTACCTTGTATCCTGATGATTTGATGTGCACTCCTCGCTTGGTCAGTGTAGATTTCATTCGGATGAAAAAAGAGCGCTCTAGAGTGTTGTCAGTGGTTAGTAAACTGGGGTTTGTAGATTCCACTAGGGAATAGAAAAAATACATACACACATAATTTAGATTTTATACATCCCCTCTAAGCTATTTTTCAGGTGCAATCCTTGAACTCACTAAAAATAAATGACTGATGGATGCTAAGAGTGTTGTAATCAATTTATCTCATTTAGAAAATGTTTATTTAGCAAAAAAAAAAATTACAAAAATATACATATACTTAGTATGTCTCATTTTCAGGTTATTTTTCCCATAGAATTTTTAACAGAGATTTGTCTCATTAACTCTTTCTTGCACTATTTAGTTATGACTGGAGTGGGAGGGTATATCACTAGAGTGCATGACACTGTTTTAAAAACTGTTCTTCAGTATTTTGTAAAAGGCAAAGTCTCACTGAGGTAGAAATTCTCTCCTGAAACAGGCTGCAAATTCTACAGATTTTTATTCCCTAGTCTCCACTCCTCAACTGCAACGATACCTAGGGTGAGTCACTGCTGGATTTGTGTGCCTTGGTTTCCACATTACTGAGGGGAAATTAGGGCCTTTATTATCAATAAAGCATTAAACAACCTGAAGGCAAAAATTCTCAAGTAAATGACACATATTATTGTCACCATATCATCAATTTTTGGTGATTAATTAGTCATTAATGAAATGTCTTTTTAGTCCAGCTGAAGGGATATTACTTGCTCACAACTAACTATAGCTCTCACCTGTGCTTCTCACTCCCTTAACTGCAACCATTTCGAATACTTAAGATTCCTGGTATAAACCATGGTAAAATACCATCAGCACTGAGGTATTCTTTATATAATCTCTAGGATTGCTATTTTTTAGCCCTGATAAACAACTTATCCCCAAAATACTGTTAATGGGAAAATTCTGGAGCAGCTTACAATAAACAAGCATTATTGGAGATAAATGAAATTTCAGTTTCAGTGAGGAATTAACAAGAAATAAAAAAAAATTGAAATTATACTTCAATTGTTTAAGAGAACCATACAAACTGCTAATAGAATGTGTTTAAGTATTTAAAATGCATTTGTTATGCAGTCAACAGAAATGTAAAAACTTGTCTGTGAGCTAAGGATTATATTGAATTGTCCTTGATTTAATGTGGTCAACTTGTCTTGTGTTTGTGACATTTCAGTTCTATTGTGATAACTGACAACAGTGTCCCTTTCTTTAGTGTGTCTCTTAAGATTTTTTTGTTTTATAGAGCAGGAATTCGATGTCATTTTAAATGTACAGCTCTTTATCACTCGAGGGAAAAGCAGAGCCATGTTATATTTAGTACTTTCATTTCTTCTGATTAAATATGAATTACTATGAAATTTTTCTCATCATCTAACACACCATAATACGCCAACAGCTTTTTAATACACTATATAAGCACAAACTTCTGCTCTAAGAGTTTAATTTGCCCCTCTAATCCAATCACATCAACCTTATTTCTCTTATCAGAGATTCCCATTTTGAATTAAATGAGCTCATTAGTTTTAATCAAAAGCAGAGAGATCAAAACTTAAACGTAAATGCTTTAGATCAGAACTGTCAGTCAGCCGTGCAGTTCTATTTTACTAAAACACAAGATCAGAGACCCTTAGAACCAATTTTTTCTCGTAAGGGATGCCAAGAGCTTGAAGATGCTATATCCTTTTTTTTTTTCCTCCCAAGGACAGATTATACATTTAAGGTTAGACTTAATTTAGAGTATTTTTTTTCATCCTGGTGGAAATGGGAAAGTATGCCATTCTGCTGTTGTCTCTTTCACATTTATTGGTGCAGGTCCTTGGAGACCTGAACAAATGTGAAGCCATCACAATCCATGCAACAAACCTGTCCTCAAAAAATTCAGCTCTGTTCAGCAATATCACATAAGAAATAAAACTCTGAAGGGAGAGATATGTTTCAGGGTACAGGACAGTGAAACCCTGAAACAGTAGCCAAAGTCACCCAGACAGCAGCAGTACTGGTAAGATGAGGATCATATTTAATTATTATTTTTATTGTACAGTACAGTGCAGTAGTTAAGAAGTACATTAAGTAACCACAGCATGGTTGCTTCCTGCTGTGTGAAGAAATGCTAAAATCAGCTTAACAAGTGTAGTTGTTGTAGTCCAGCACATTATGCTCTAGCACGGGCAATAAGCACAATATGTCCTCCTGTGTTCTAATGGTAATTACCTAAACTTACAGAAGTAATGTTAATTAAACACACAATATCTTATGCTCGAGAAAAGATCAGGCTGTAATATGTATGTACCATTCCCAAAAAATTGAAATTAAAATTTCTCTTCATACACAGTTAAATGAAAGAAAAGATAACACCTGACATACAGTAAAGTGTACTTTACATTGACATTTTTTGGGCTCATTTAATAATATGTCATAAGATCAACATCATTTTGCTCTTATTATACTATGTACAAACCTATACATCTCTGTAAGTGAATGTTATAAAACGCACAAAATTTATCCCACAGACTGGAATAGCATTTGTCATATAAATATGTATTCTGAAGTGTTTGATTTCCTTTAACAAAAAGTACCTGAGAATGTATGTGTGAGATGGGATTAGTTACCTAAAAGTCCCAAACAGCATTTTGAATTTCTCTCAAGAGAGAACCATTAGGGCTGATAGTGCAAATCTGCATTCAGAGTTGCACCCACCCACAGTAGATACTGTAACAATGCTGACAGTGATCATGCATGCAGGATTTTAAAAATAGGATGTGTATAGAACAGATCCATCGATGTCAGTGATGTTTGCACAGGAATAGATGGAATAGGATCCATTATGAGTTCTCAGTAGTTGGTTTTAAATGCCTATCACTAAACCTCTTCAATTTTTTTACAATTATGTCAAGGAGACTTGTAATCTGAGGAATACCTGAATGAAACTCTAGCAATTAATTTTTGATTTTTATTTGTAATCTAAAACCTTTAAAAAAAACCCTGAAATAAACAAGGTCCACTTGGTTTGATACTGTAGAAACTAAAGGTGTCTTTTTACACTGAAAAGTAAGGCTTCTGGCTTGAATTTACTGAGTTTAAACCCACTGTTGAGTTATAAACTTCTGAAACTGTGAGTTCAGAATGCTAATTATGTGATAAAAGTCAAGGCTTACTGCATGTGAATGAAAGTATTTTACACTGTCAGGCTTAGAAGTATAAAAAGTAAGTCTGGGTTGTCTTTGCAAAGCAGGTAATTGTGTACTCTGTTGGGAAAGCACTTGCCTTTGTGTGCCCTTAAACATCTTCAACAGATACTACTAAAGGAATAAACTTCGTCTCTTTCCACTCCCAAAGCTGATAATGCAGGATGAGATTTCTAGACACAAGGAATGCATTTTCCATTTCAAAGGGAGCAAAGCTGCAATCCACTATACCCATATGGAAGTGTCACAAATGTTAAAAAGGTTAAGTAAGAGCCACAGAGGCAAATGGGAAGATAGTATGAAACAGCAGCCAATTCACAAAACTATTTTGTTATCTTCTTAACTTACTGAGATTTGCTCAGTTGGTCAGAGCATGGTGCTAACAGTGCCAAGGTTGTGGGTTTGATCCCTGAATGGGCCGTTCACTAAGGAGTTGGACCTGATGATCTTAGTGTGTCCCTTCCAACTCAGAATATTCTGTGATTCTAAGCATTTCTTTGTGAACAAACCTTGTACCTCTGATCCTTCACTGGACTTTGCCTTGGGAATTATCTTGGCTCCAGATCCTACAAACCAGTCATTCACCGTTTAACTTCACATGCTGGAAGAATTCTTCTGATTGTTCTGGTGGGACATAAACATGCCCGTAGCTATTTGGAGGACTGAGGTCCGTGCCTCTAATCCTGCAGGGATCTGCAGAGGTACTGTACACCTGTGTGCAGTCTGACTAATGCTGTAGAGCAAAACAATGTAAACCAATACAAATAATTGCTCTTGCACAGCAATAGCACAAGTACTGTCCCTATGAGTGACTAGCAAGCACATTCAAATTCAGATAAACAATTTGTCCCCCAGGAAAAAAAGAAGTTCCACATTTGATTTATGTCTCAAATAACAAAAAGCTGCCACAGTAGGCTGAATAATGCTCACCAACTTCTGGGGTTTTTGTCTTGACATGCATTAAAAATAATTGAGAAGACAAAAATGCATTTTTTCATGCCAAACAGAGAAAAGCTAGGCTTCTCATTGATAGGAAGACAGGAAGTTATAGAGTGAAAACCAAACGCCAACAAGGAATTTAAGAAGATTGGTGGAAAAAGCCCCCTTATGGTTTAAAATAAATTATTTTCTGGATTTTGTAGCACTTTAGGAAGCTTTCATCTGGCTTTCATCTCACTTCCTTGAAAACACATGTCCATACAGCTTTAAAGAGACATTCTCAAACACCAACTATACAGCCAGCTCTTAAAAGAGAAACAAAATAAGAGAACATACAAAACGGTAAGAAAAAGGGAGCTCTTTTCTTGTTATCTTCTACACTTGCAAACCTCTTCTCACATTTTCTTAAAGTCATATAAACCTTTGTATAGGGAACTGAGAATCATTATGTTCACATGAATAATTAGGTAATATAAATCTATCATTTTCAGTTGGACTAGACGCATTTTTTAAATGTTTCTGTTTCTTCTGTGCAGTTTATTGTCTGTAACCAGGCATTAAAAGACTAAGAAAATTTAACCTTGAGTACTTAACTGTCTTTAACCAGAAAAGTGACTCTCAAAAAAATCACTATTGCCAAGATCATTTTGTCTCAGTATCTTACAGGTGAAATTTGATCATTTTATAAATGAAAAGATAGATTTTCACAACTACTAGCCCAACAAATAAAATTCAAAAGCTACAAGACAATTTATTTCCAATACATGCAAGTTGCTATACTTAGTAATTGTGCAAATGAATGATTTTAAGTGAAGTGGGTTCAGGCTGATTGCAGGCTGAACATGGGCAAGTCCTGGAAGCTAAAATTTGTTCTAGGAAACTGCTGGAGATTCCTGGACTATTTGGATGAACCACCTAGGCCTATTTATGGACACTGGTAGCCTGCCTGGAGATCAAATAACAAGAATAGAGCTGGCAAATTCTATAGGTGCTCTCTTGGTCTCACCAGTGTGCTCAGCATCTTGCAAAATCAAGGACTATGTGAACTATTTATTTAACACTGTGGCTGGCAGAGGCTCACTCATTCTTCCAAGGCAAAATATTTTTGCTGTAAGTTATCCCAGTTATAAACAGGAACTTGAATTCCTGAATAACCAGATTTGGATCCGAAATTCACTGTGCGTGTAGGTGACTGGGTAAGACTTGTAAAATTTCTGTTTTGCTATTTACTGAAAAGCCGAAGAAGTAAAGAATTGGACTCAGACTTCAGTGACTTAGTTCCATTCTTTCCTTTACATAGAGGGAATAATGCTGGGATCTGGATAAGGCATCACTCAAAAGGGGAAGATTCAGGGGCAGCTCTTTCAAAAGAATGGAAAGAAGATGACTTCCTATAAAGAATTTATATCTGGGTAATGTTTTCAGACAAGATAATAAACTGTTCTTTTTGTCAACCCTACGTCCAAGATGAAGACAATTCACTTTTCATGACCTATAAGCCTATTAGAAAATTCAAAGAGGCATATAAACTTTAAATGCTATCAGACTTCTGTTGAAAAACTAGATCTTTTAATGATTTTTTAATCTTCATCCCCCTCGCCCCCCCCCCCCCCCCCCCCCTTATCTCTCCAGATTTTCTAGATCCAAGAACTGATGGTGTGGCCTGGAATCTCAGTTGCACTTAGGTTGTCTTATGTAAAATCCTTAATTTTTTGCAGTTAATTTGACATTGAAGCCTTACATGTATTACATATATTTATTATTACATATTACATATATTTATTTCATTTTTTCCACAATTTTTAAAGCATATGCTATATATATTTACATCTAGAGGTATGATTATTTTTATATTCACTGTAATTACTGGGCTATGGTCCACATGCAATGGTGCACGCTGATATTTGAAGCTGGAACAAGAGGTTAACTCAGATATGTACAAGTTTTTTTAATGTGATAAAAGTCCGTGTGTTCAGGCAAAACACGGGCCAGTGAAGCAGCAGTGAATTTAGTTACAACAGCCAAGAAAGTGGGAGAACATGTTTAATATCTGATCTGCTTTATACACTGTGGATTTAAAAGAACTTGGATATTATACAGGAATCTGTTGACTTGAACTGTTCAGCCACAGCATAGTGTAGTTAATATTTTTAATTTGCAGAGTTAATACCAAATTTTTATTTGTTGAAAATTGCCTCCAAAAGAAGTAGTGAAAAAACTAGTGCTTAACTATATAAAGTTTAAAGGGTCAAACTATTAGAAAGGCATTTAGAAGAACAGTTCCTTCATTTAAGGGATGAATTCTGTGACTGAAGGCTTAATTGCCCACACACTGGTCTACAGCTCTCTTGTGAGCTGCCCCACAGTATCTGAGACATGTACAAGAATAGCAGTTTCACACAGGACCTCCAGAAGTCCCAAGTCTTTCTGGAGAAATTGATGGATGCCAAGTTGATGGATGCCAAGTTGATGGATGTCTCTCAAGCAGCACAGGTTCTCTATCTTTGGGAAACTTAAGCCACTAGAGCTTGGTCCCATTTAAGAAAGTAGGAATACTGCAGAAAGACTTGGATCAACTTCCTGATCATTATTTTAAAATTGCTAGCATCCTTTGTGGGCAGTTGTTTAGGGCTTTAGTTGCACATGACTACA
Source organism: Corvus moneduloides (assembly GCF_009650955.1). Classification (NCBI taxonomy): domain Eukaryota; kingdom Metazoa; phylum Chordata; class Aves; order Passeriformes; family Corvidae; genus Corvus; species Corvus moneduloides. Next base: position 26,291,866 of record NC_045481.1, read on the forward strand.
TTCCGTCTGGTATATGTGGCTATACCAACCTCTGAAATGTGCTTCTACTTTTCCCCAAAATTCACCAGACTTAACATTAACTACAGGCAAAAGTAAACCAGAATTCTCTAAGAGAACTTAATTCTGTTTTACCAATGGATAAACAAAATTGTACATGCAGTTACTGGCAAAATAAGTTATAGTTTCACACAACTTCCATACATTCACAAGCACCACAATTTTAATGTGCAAACTATATTTATCTGTTAATGCTTAGTTTGCAGATTTTACAAGTGCAAGCACTACTACATGCATAGTATAGTTTGGGCACAAAAATGGCTGGATCTGCAGAGACATAAACTATGCTTTGGAAAGTTACCTTGTAGTATTACATATAATGAGCTTACCCTGTTCGCTTTTTAATTCGACTATGGCCACATACTGACTGTACTTATGTAGGAGAGACTAAAGTAAAAACTCATTGGCAGGCATGCCCTAGTATTACCAGAGAAATTTTTGAATGTTCTATTATCCTTGCAGAACCAAAGTAATCTGAACTACCCTCACTGGACTAATAATCACAGAATCATAAAATGGTTTGGGTTGGAAGGGACCCTAAAGATTATCCAGTTCCCATCCCCCTGCCATGGGCAGGGATACCTTCCACTAGACCAGGCTGCTCAGAGCCCATCCAACCCAACCTGGAACACTTCCCAGGCATGGGGCATTCACAACTTCTTGGGCAAACACAGTGTTCATGTTTCTCATAGTAAAGAATTTTTTCCTCATATCTAGTCTAAATCAAATCTCTTTCAGCTTATGACCATACCCTCTTGTCCTGTGACTACATGCCCTTGTATAACATCCCTCTCCAGCTTTCTTGTTTAGCTACTGGAAGGCTGCTTTAAGTTCTCCCCAGAGCCTTCTCATCTTCAGGCCGAACAATGGAATTCTCTCAGTCTTTCCTAGCATGAGAGGTGTTCCATCCCTCTAATCATCTTGTGGCCCTCCTCTGGACTGTCTCCCATATAGGTCCATGTGCTTCCTGTGCTGAGGACCCCAGAACTGGATGCAGCACTTCAGGTGAGGTGCTTCTCATAAGAGTGGAGTAGAGGGGCAGAGTCCCTTCCCTCACTCTGTTGGCCATGCTGCTTTGGATGCAACCCAGGATAGGGTCAACTATTACTTTATTTAATGCCTCAAAACTTTCCTTCTTGTGCATCTCCTTCTATTTCTTCTTCTAGTCTAGAAATGTCTTATCAGGCTATTAATTCCCAACATTTGCAATTTACCTCCCATGTAAACTGTATCTCACAGAACTCTTAATATATCTGGTAAAATAAAGAATGAGTTAAGAGCCAGGACAGAGCTATAAATAAAGTATTGCCAGGATGAAGCTATGAATAAGATTTTTGTTACACTGCAACATTGAAAGAGAAATTTTACAACAAATTTTGGTATGTCAGTGATCTATGAAAGACACAGAGCTTTTTGTCTGTTTGGAAACAACTTAATAAAGATTTGTTAATAACAGAACCAATCATGGTAGGAAACTTTAACTCTGAAAAGCATTTGGAAATGTTACAGTCTACTGGGCTTCAATTCATTATCTAAACAGTCACAAATGTACCCATGATCTTCCAATAGACTGGAACAACTCTCGAAAAGCTGTTATGGTCTTGTGAGTGGGTGGAACATAAACCATCCTGCATATCAAGCTCAAACTTCCCTCTACTCTTTTACATAAGGTTAATTTATTTTAAACAATGGAATAAATAATCTGACCCAACCTGTTGACTTGGTTTCATATGAAGTCAGCAACACTCATATATTTTCAAGGTTCGGTGAAAGTCCCAAAGAAAATTAGCACAGTGGTATAATTTTCTTACTGTTTACTTACTTTGTTCCAATTCTAATAAAGTTTTAAACAGGACACACCCAATGGATGAGAGAGGTCCTGATATTAGGAGAGAGTAGCATCATAAACAAGAGTGCATCTATCCTCTGTTAAGGAATGTTTATGGAGAAAAGAAACTGAGAAATGAGAAAATAACAAAGGAAAACAAAAAGATACTGACTAGTTTTGAGGGTAAAAACTTCACTGAATTCCCCAAGGGCTTTAAGGTCCTGTGAGGAATAGAGGACTAGATGTTTAATCTCCTTTGAGATGTGGCTGGTTTCCACAACTTAAATGATCATTATCCTTACTGAGCAGCTTCTTATAAAAAATTTTGAGCATTTTGTTTCAGCACAAAACTGTCATTAAGTGCTGATGTTGTTCCCCCTCTTTCCTGCGCTATAAGGACCAACTGAGGGTATTTTTTCTTTCTTGCTAGTTTTCTGCTCTTGCCTAGTAACTTGTGAATCATTAACTGACACTACAGAGCATAGCTGTGAAAAAAACTGTGGTTTAGAGCTGCCAATAATGGCCCACTAAAGTTCCTTCCCAGCACATGGCATAAAAACACCTCCAACAAACATTAAAAAGTCCCTTCAGATGTTGCTTAACATTGCCAGCCTGCTTGGGCTTAAAAAGCACAATAAAGAGGTTGCTTTCCAGATTTTCATATGCCAAATGGGAGGTGCTTTTTGGTGAAGCTCTTCCCTGAGGGAAAGGAGAGCAGCTGAGTTACCTCATGCTGCAAAGTTGATGTTTGGATGATCCCACTCTCGGGAAGCATACACAAGTGCACAGTCAAGCTGCTACTAGTGGATGTATCTGTACTCAGCAACTAAGCAGTAGGAAAGTTCAGGAGAAAAAAAGGAGCATCATAAAGATAGTCTTTGGGAGCACATGACATCCAGCACAAGCCATTATGCAGCAGCCTGAGTATGCCAAGGAACAACAGTATGAATACAAAAAGTGAGTGTTTGAAGTCTTAGTGGAATTCCCTGAAAATACAGTCACTTGAGGAATCTATTTCTTCAGAAAATACCTTTTGTGCTGCTGGGATATTTGGGGGATTCTATTTTCAATACCTGTGGTCTGGATCTAGTGGAGCAATGCTTTTATCACGACTATAAAATGGTTATGAGCCAATTCCTCATATGAAACAGTCAGTAACAGTGGGGCTTTTTTATGACAAACATGATGTCAGACAAAGGGCATCAGGACTTAGTCTTTGTACTACAATACAAAATAACAATACATAAACACCTTTCTGAAAGCAGCTGAAACCCCATGTTTTCTATTAAAAAGTCATGTTCAATCTTCACTGTTGATAGAACAGAATAGCTAACACAGAGAACACTGTATATCAGAAAGGTCAATAGTTATTATGAGCTACAAATATATTTTTTTCCATCCTTCAGGCTGTTTAGCGCATATCACAGCATGAGCAGCTGTCTTCTTTAATGCTTTTAAAATTAGAATCCCAAAGAGGAAGAAAAAATTACATTTGCAATGATTGCTCTTTGCTTTTGTAAGTTTACTTTAATACACTATTTTATATACATGAATCTTCCATGCAGCCTAACCAAGGGGCAGTAACTGGTTGCTAGTATCTACCGGATTGTTACATCAATGCATATAGAATCCTGACAAAAAAATCACTTTGCACAAATTGTGTAACCTTGTTGAATAACCTGTCTAGAAAAGTACGCAGCTACTGGGCATATGTTTAAACCAGGCAAGTGCACGTGTGCAAACATGGACTGATCATTACTAATGGCCAACGCTTACTGGCTTAGCAGCAATAAACAGAGAGGGCCACCTGACCTAACATTTTCTGTTCACAGACTGAAAAGGGAGAAAAAAGAGCGTGGTTAGACTGTGGAACCATTTGACCTCTTACAGTTTTCAAACATGGCAAGTATCGGGGTTCATCTTTGCTAACGGTGAACAACTACTTAACACTGCAAAGAGATTTCCATCCTCTTCTTTGGATTTCAATCATATTGGCTCTATTGAACTGTTCCACTTTCCAAGTTTAAACCTTATCTGAATGCATATTGGTGTGCCAAATGCAAACTAGTACTCTATAAATATTTTGAAACACAGATATAATTTTCTTTATGAAACAAATTTTTAGCTAATTTAGAATGGTTCAATGACAAAAATTCAAAAAAGCAAGTTGAAGTTGCACACCATATGTTGTCAAGGGAAAATATGTATAATTGTCTAGAGGAATGTTTTCATCTAATGTTTAAAGTTTTGCTTACAGATAACTTCATCACTGGACAGTCAGTGGCAATAGGTATGGTGCTCAGCACCATATCATGGCTTCATAATTCAGCATACAGTCAAGTGACACTTTTAAAATGTAAGAAAACATAATTTTGCATACTCAGAATCTACTTATCCCTCTCAAAACCAGGTTTAACTAACACTGGTATTTTTCAATAAAAAGAATAACAGAAGCAATGAGGAAATATAGCCCTTCTCATACTTTGCCAAACAAGTAGCACTTAAAAATATCCCATAAATATAACAATTACTTAAACATGAAAATGCTTATGTCCTCAAAACTGTGCATCCAAATGTATCTCAGAATGCTGTTAACATTTCCATCACCAAAAGATTCTCTGTGCGATTGTCCCTTCTCATCTGTCACTTAGACACTCCATGACCTGGTCCAGGATAAGATGAATCAGACAGGCTGCTAATCCTGCATCTTCTGAGGGATTTGCTAGCACAGCCAGCATAGCAGGCAGCTGATGCTGTTGGGATGCACTGCGCAGCTGGTAGTGCTTTCAGCAGCAGCCCTCACCTCCAACACACATTCCTGGCTGAAGAAAGAGTAAGAAACCCAACTGCCCAGGTTTCTCTATGACTTTGTCTTTTATTAGAACTGCTTCCTTGCTCCTGTTACAGTATTTTCTCCTCAGGGCAGCATATTAAATTAAAATATGGCAACAATATTGCTAAGGTACACCAAGAGAATTCTTATACAGATAAGTTAGCACTTATAGATTTCTTTGCTTATGCAGAATTTATATAAAACCTGAAAATAATGACAACTGCTATGCCGTTGAAATTCAAAAAGAGTTGAGAGCAAGTATCTCCAAAAATGACAGACTTGAGGCTGCTGAAGAAAAAACCCCTAGGGGTAGTTTCTGTGGGCTGCAGCCATGCATTATTCTTAGAAAACTATTCATCCAAATTATTTAGTAAAACAAATGTCAAGATGTAAGAGTGGACATCTTACTTACATTATCTTTTCTGACTTTATCTATTTATTTTGCACTGTGGAATTAAGAAGGCTTTTGACAGACATAATCAGAACCTGTCATATTACACAAGAAACACCCCGTTAAAAAAATCAGCCCACACTGCAGATATTTTGGCATATTTATCACAAGGCTGGAATGGTAAATAACAGAACAGAATTCTGGGGTATTTTTTGGCTTTATTTTAACAATGGAAACAATGACTTTTTTCCTCATAATGCCCCTTCAATTCAAGCGCTAAGCAAAACAGGGACAGACCCATGATAATAGGAAGAAGGTGATCGATAAAAATTGCTCTTCCTTTTGGTTATCCATTTGTCTTCCTTCAGTGTTATCAAACTGTGTAACTTGGAGAATGAGCATTTAGGCACAGGCAGAACATTGTATGATTGCTGAAATATCCATGGTACAGTATTTTCTGAGTTTTTCTGAGTTAAAATTTTTGTACATTGTATCTTCACAATCCTGGAGCTCGAACTGTTTCTTTTTTCTCCAAGTCTGAAGATCACCCCATGGATTAACAAATGATTGAGGATTGTCTCTTAAAAGACTCTTTAAAAAACTGTCAGAATCAACCCGAGACAAAGATTTATTATGAACTATTTAAAGGGCTTAATATATGTATCCCCAAAGAGCCCTTGGAGCAAACTAGAAAGGAAGAATGGAAATCTCAAAGAATGGGAAAAATCTCCAATGCCCCACTTTCTTCACACCATGATTACTGTTTACTCAAAGGATAAAATGCCTAACCTGTCACATGCAGTCTTCAGAAGCTATATTATTGCTGATGTACAGTAAAAAACCCAAAGCAATGAGCCTCGGCAGTAATATGCCTAAGAAAGGCAGCTGTAATTTGCTTTCTAACCTGTCCACTAACACACTAATGTGGATACATCTTGTAGAAAGCACTGATCTCCTGACCCAGACAGCAATCAAACAACTGCCAGAGTGTTTGCTGTCACACAAGCTGTGACCATTACCTTAATTATACGTTACCACATAACAAACCTTCCCTAATGAGCAGCTCTTCTCCCACCCATGTGCCAGCTAACCCTTCTGTCCTTGAAGAGCATCACTGCAGATGATTTAAATTTGAAATTTGAAAAGCATATTCACATGCAGTACTTCCCACAGATAAAGATATGTATTTTAGCAAGGTTAGTTGTTTTATTATAGTGCTAAGACAATAAAATGTACAGGCTTATACTAAACAAAGGGAATTACAAAGAAATATACTATATATGACTAGCAAACTTTAAGTAAAGCTGGATATGACCTTTGATTATATGTTCATATATAAATATATCCATCTTTGCATAGTTCTTTGTGTTTAGGGAAGTACATAAAATGCTTCCATAATGATATTTTTCACTTTGTGCCTAAGCCCAGGAATGGTACCTGGGTCCTGGTTCACACAAATGCTTGTTTTCCCTCTGTGGTACCAACTTCCAGCAGGTTACATTTTCTCCTCACTTCTAGTTTTTATATCCTTTTCCCCCCCCAGCATTTTATTTCCTTCTATTGTGAGGTATTTAGGACATTCCCATTCAATACACAGGGCACCACATCCTTATGAACAAATAAAAGACATCTTCTCTCTCCACAGAAATTGTGTTCTACCTCAGATGCAGTACTGAAAAAAGGGGGAAAAGTGAGGCATAGGAATCTGGCTTTGATCTGTCTGGGTTATTAACCTCTCTTCTTATGGGACAGTTTCAGCATTCCAGCCATTCATGCTAAATGTATATCTGACCTAGAGTAATTCAGCGGGAAGCATCTGCAGACTTCCCATCTGCTATGTGTTTTTCTTCAGTGGTGAGTGTCAGTGTCAAAACACACAAAAATGCAGTTATTACATCAAAAGAAGATCAGGAGGAACATGAGAAGGACCTAAATAGCAATCAGAGCAGACAACTGAACAGCAGAGCAACAGATGAAATTTCATGCAAACAAGAGCAAGACGTAGCACACTTTTGAAGAAACAGAAACTCCTCTATATTCAGGAGCTTTAAATAATTTAAATTAGGCAATAAAAGGAAATGGAAATATCTCAGTGAAAACACCTGCTCTGTATGGAGACCGTTATAGCTAAAGACTTAAACGAGATGTTAGAACACAATAAAAAAATTAAAATTAATAAATTTATAAAGAATATATTACTATGCCATTAGGTAACTTTATGGACCAGACCTTAAATTTGGTATCGTATTCAGTTCTAGTCATTTGTTATTAAAAAAAGAGTAATGGAAACAGAAAAACTTAAGTGGAAGGACATCTAAAGAGAGATTTATGAGATTATAAATATTTAGCTTTGAGAGCAGATAAATATGACAAAAGATACATAAAATAATAAATGATACATAAAAGAGAATAAGAACAGGATATTTTCAATAAAAAACCACATTTTAAACTGATAAACACAAAATTACTGAAATAAATAATTTTCACCACACAACATGTAATCTATACAATTATCTATCTATCTAAGAACTTCAAAAGAAGGACTAAATATCTCTGAGGCTAGCTAGAATAACCATAGTTCACTATGCATAATAAAATTTACATGAAATATAAAGTGTTCTAATTCAACTTATACGGCACAGTTACCATACTGAAGATTTTACATGTGATTTGGAAGTATTTACTACCAGCTACTCTAAATGATAAGATAGTGGGCTAGATAAATATTCAATATTCACTTATATATTATATAAGTTCCTGTGTTCCTATGAAATTCCTCTTCGATATAAAGATGTACCAGGAGATGCTTCTCTTGTTTACTCATTCCCCCACCCCCCGTGGTTTATAATTCTCTAGTAGTTTCTAAGTATTCAGTAGCATAGAAAGGAACCTGAGTCCCTCCAGAAAGGATATGTAACTACATGGTCTTCTCTTTCCTTCATTTGCTGGCTTTGAACTGGAACATTCTCATGACCTTTATCTAGAAGTTATAAACAGCCACATAAAGCTAATTTGTATTAAGTTTGGAGTAAATTCTGAAGCTAAGGAGATCTGTGGTGAACCTCTTGCCAGTGCTTCTCTTCTTTGAGTATTGAAAAATTCAAATACTTTCAGCTGAAGTCATTACAAGTCCTTGAATGGACTTAACATTAAGTGAACACCTTGGTAAAGCTTCTACAGGTACATAAACCAGAAAAGGAAGGTCAAAGAAGGTGTACTACCCTGACAAACAATGCTGGAAAACTAGTAATAGCAGATGAGGAGAAGGCTGAGGTACTCAGCACCTTTTTTGTCTGTCTTCAAGGGCAACCTCATTTCCCACACATCTTGAGTGAATGGACAGCAGGGTGGAGCAAAGTCCCTCTCACTGTAAGTAAAGATGAGGTTCACGACCATGAACCTGAACATAGGAAAGTCTATCAGACACAGTGAGATGCATTTCACAGTCCTGAGGGAACTGGCTGATGTAGTGGACAAGACACTCTCTGTGAGATTTGAAAAGTCATGGCAGTCAGGTGAAGTCCCAGGTGACTGGAAAAATGGAAATATTGCACCCATCTATAAAGGGTAGAAAGGAGGACCATGGAAACTACCACCCTGTCAGCCTCACCTCTGTGCCTGGGAAGGTCATGGAACAGATCCTCCAGAAGCTGTGCTAAGGCACACGGAGTGCAGGGAGGTGGTTCTAGACAGCCAGGACAGCTTCACCCAGGGCAAGTCCTGCCTGACCAACCCTGTGACCTTCTGTGTGATGGAATGACTCTGTCAGTGGGCAGGGGAAGGGCTACAGATGTCATTTATCTGCACTTCTGTAAAGCCTTTGACAGGCTCCCTCCTAATATCATTCTCTCTAAGTTGGAGAGAGATGGATTCGATGAGTGGACTGTTAGGTAGATACGGAATTGGGGGTCAATGGCTCAGAATCTTGATGGACATCGGTGACAAGTGGTGTCCCACATGTTATTAAAATCTTCATTAATGACATAGATGAAGGGAGGACCCTCTCAGTAAATTTGCAGTTGACACGAGGGTGAGTAGTGTGGTTGACACACCTGAAGGATGGGATGCCATCCAGAGGGACCTGGACAAGCTCGAGGAGGAGGCCCATTGGAATTTCATGAGTTTTAACAAGAGCAAGTGCAAGGTGCTGCACCTGGTTTGGGGCAGCCCCAAATATCAATATAGGCTGGTTAACAAGACAGCAGGGAGAGGGAGGGATTCTTCCCCTCTGCTCTGCTCTGGTGAGACCCCACCTGCAGTGCTGCATCCAGCTCTGGTGTCCCCAGCACAGGAAGGACATGGACCTGCTGCAGTGAGTCCAGAGGAGGCCACCAAGATGATTAGAGGGATGGAGCACCCCTCCTGTGGGTAAAAGCTAAGACAATTGGGGTTGTCCAGCCTGGAAAAGAGAAGGCTTTGGAGTATCCTAATTGTGGCCTCCCAGTACCTGAAGGGAGCCTACAAGAAAGCTGGAGAGAGACTTTGTGCAAGGGCATGTAGTGACAAGACAAGGAGTAATGGCTTCAAACTGAGAGTATGTTTAGATTAGATATGAGGAAGAAATACTTTACTATGAGAATGGTGAGGAACAGGTTGCCCAGAGAAGTTGTGGATTCCCCACCCCTGAAAGTGTTTCAGGCCAAGTTGGATGGGGCTGTGAGCAACTTGGTCTAGTCAAAGGTATCCCTGTCCATGGCAGTGGGACTGGAACTAGATGATTTCTAAAGTCTCTTCCAACCCAACCCTTTCCATGCTTCAATGATGATTTCTTCAGAACTGAGAAGTTCAATCCTCCAGCTGGCCTAAGATGTCTGTCTTTACTGCATATACATTATATGTTCGACATGTTCTCTACATTTTCCCCACTCTGCTACTTACATGGGAAAAAGCAGTGTGCAAGGCTTGCCCATTGCCCTTATGGGATTTTTTATGAAGAATCTATGCTTAAATTGATTTGTTTAATCACTACAGATGATCTTTAATGACAAAAGTTTGTTATTACATATCTTGTACAAGAATTAAGGCTTTGCAGAGAATAATAAGACTGTTTTCCAAGAAATTATAATAGACATGTTGCATATTACATATTACAAAGAGTTTTGTAGTCAGATTATACTTTGTATATTAAAAATATTACTATAAGAATTTTAATTTAATCCTGGTATGTTTTTAATGAACAATTATGAGGCAATTAGGGAAGACCATGAATCTTATGTGCAAGTATGTTCTACAATACATGTATGTTTTGCTACAAAAAAATACAAATTGTAACAGTGAAATAACATGTTTCGATGAAATATTACATAAATTCTTATATACTGTAAAATATGAATTGTGATGTAAAATTACTTTGCAAAGCCAAAAGGTGATATAGGACCAACAGTGATCCATGCTCTTTGTTCTCTCTTACTGCCTTAGTCACAACATAGATCATTAAACGGCTTACTGTTCTATGGAAAAGAGATTTATAGGTCAAAAAATTTAATTTCAGAATGACTTTGATTAATTGACATTTCTATCTAAATAAAAAAGGAAACCCTTATCTCCAAAAAGGCTTTGTAAAAAAATATTTGGTTTTTTCCTACTTAGGCACCCCAGATACTCCTGGAAAATCCCAGCACAGTGCAAATAGTGATTTCATATACAACATGTTAGTAGCTGCTTAATATAATCAGATGTTAGAATAATGATAATGATTACCTCATCATATTGGTAATTTTTGCATTCTGTTAGCAAATTTTGCTTTTGCTAACATGATGCAAAAGTTGTTAATATAATGAGTCTCATTGTATTAGCAACTTTCTATCGCATTAACAAAGATTAAATTTGCTAATGTAATATGACAGTCACTAACGTAAGATTAGTGTAAACAGAGACCAAAATCTCTGTAGACTTCCTAAAGGTAATGCTGAACATGGAAGCAATGCTCATTTGTTTTTCCTTTGCTAGCTATACCTTGAGTGCCCTGAGTGTCACATCCATCTGCTCTGCCTGAACATTCTCCAGGAAGGTCCACTTTATGGAACGCCGGCAGCCATGAGACAATGATTAGCTTTTGATGCAAAATCATGAACCATAAAGTGACTTGTTAGAAGATAAGTGACTCATGCAAATGGATCAGCTGATGTTTATACAACACAGAGATGTGTTCATGAAAACTGACATTAGCAATATTGCTGATTAATTTATATAGGACCTCCCATGATGAGCATACTGATGCCTAATACTGAAGAGTTACAGCAAACATCCTTGGACTACATTGCTCATGGGGGTCTCCCAAAAGAGACTTCACATGTTAGGAATTTATGGCATAAATGCCACAACATTATTAAGTGACAAAGACCCTGAATACAGTGATCTTTTTACTTGAATAACACAATGTCAAAATGGCTGCACAACCCCTACAGACCTACGCAAGTGACTTGGGAAGAAACATATGCTTAGCCATGTATATATAAAGGAAAATTAAGGGGCTTTAGCTGTGTTAAGGATCCCTGACTCCTGCTGTAACACTGGCACCATTCACGTTCCTGTGGTAATGCTTTCACCTCCCTGTCCCAGGCTTCAAAGGAGGCTCCCAGACTTGAGGAGCCACAGAGAAGCTGCAGCCCTTTGTGAGTAGGGAAATACAGGTCCCTCTCCTCAGAGGAAGCCTAACCTTGACTAAATGGTCTGACTTTAATGAGCACCAGAGTAACACGCTAAGTTAAAGAAGAACTGTGACAGACTGTTACTACAAGAAAGTTTTAGAAGAGCAGCTTGCTCTCAGCTTCTATTTTGAGACTTTTAGGACAAGCCACATACCAAATCCGGATACTATTATTCTTCTTATATACTGTCTCAGAACAACCTAGAAAATGTAAGTACTCCTTCCCAAAGTCTACATGCATCCAGTGTTGGGATTTACCAGACTACAACACATGGATGCCAGAATGCAATTCTCATTTGACAAAAGTGAAAATTAAATGCAGCAGTTATTCAACACAAGAACTATTTACAGTAGCAAGCAGTTAAACACCACTAAAATATTCTGAGGAGAAAAAATCAACTGTTTGTCTACAGTCTAGGGTGAAAAACCATGGAATCAGAAAGGCAGTAGACATAAGCTTTCAGTGAATAACCTCAGCACAGCCTCTTGCAAAGAATGACAGCCACTTGATACATAGTCTCTCTCTTCCTTTTGGAAAAAACACCAGTAAATTCAGCCCATATCATGTAGTAACAAAAGCTAAAAGCAAGCAGGGTTCCTGCAGAACACAGCTGCTGAGCAAACTGGGAAGCCTGTAAGTAAACTTGAAAACAGTGCAGATAAATAAAACACATGTTCCAAATTTTCATTTGCTTTGTGCTTGATTTGCTTTTATAGCTATTGAATCAGTTTTGTGGTCAAGCACAAAAAAGCTAGAATAGCACGTGTGAATTGTGTGAGCTGTGAAGCCCTAGATCCTATAGCACAACTGCAGGTACCTTGAAAAGCTATCTAAGTAAAGGAAGGGGCTGAAGGGGGAGCTAGATATTTAAGAAGGTTCAGCTATTGAATATGAAGAGCCTTTTGACATCAGAAGAAGTTAAAACTGGATTCACAGCTTTATGTTAATATGTACATTTCTTTTACTATAAACAGCAGGCTGAACTCCAGAAAAAACTAGTTTTGTGATAAATGATATTTCAGTTCATAGTACTAAAATATAAAAAGGAACAATCATGAGTTTTCCACTTTTCCTTCAGTTCTTGGAATGTGATTTCTGCGAACAATTGTTTAATTAGAAGACCATTTCTTTCAGTGAAGTGTAAAAGTGAAGCCCTAACCACTTATTGTTATGAACAGTATGTGGTTTTTCCTTTGTTAGAGCAGTATTTCTGGAGCTCATTCATGACTGAATGCTAATATGGCAAACTGTATTCTGCTGATCTAAATTTCACTGGCACAGGTTTTGTTTTTTTCATGCAGAAATCCTAGTCTATCTTGCCCAGTTTTATTTGACTCTGACAGTTCACAGCTGAGCAGTTCAGAGAAATACACATCTTCCTTAGTTCACCTCACTTGACAAAAGCAGGACCTGATCCTGCAAGTCAGCTTTAAAATTGTATTTGAAAGCTGTCATGGAAATCATGTGAGAGACAAACTGGTTCTCACCATTTCAGAAAATTAGGTCACTTATTTAGGACATTAAAAAGAACTTAGGAATTATGACTTGAGGCACACAGGCACACATATTTCTTTGCCAGTGTAGTCCCCTTACCTAGTGTAAAGAAATAGATTCCTAATAATGTAATTATAATAAGCTTATATGTCTTTAAAAGTTCCTTTAGAGACATATTTCATGATACAACTCTTTACGCTGAATTCTATGAATGATGATGTGCCTTTTTTCACAAAGCTTCCATAATGCCAAAGATCTTTGGATTGAGCACAAGAAAATTTAGGTCATAGGAAACAACAAAAGCCTAAACCAGGGCAGAAACCCTAATGGCAACTGGGGCAGGTGTTTGAGGAATATAGTGTATTCTCCTAAGTCACAGTGGCAGAGTGACATGAGAAGCAGGAGAAACAAAGTAATTTGTTGACATTTTTTTCCCCTGTGTGCTTTGTATCACAATTGCAGCATGCATTGCACACAATTTTACTCTGCCATTTTCAGCCTAAGCTTAGCCTGTTTGTATAATGTCCCCGTCCCATTGACAACCCTCAAGCATATCCATGGATTAGTAGAGGATTGTGTTGGAGGAGACAGCCAGGCCTTTCTGGTCCAGTGCCACATACATCCCTTGACACCTGAGCCACAGGAGAATCCCTGACAGGGGCAGCAGTTCCAGGATTGATGTCATCTGCGGGCCAGCCACTAGAAGTCAGCAGTCACATACACTCTTATGAAAAAAACCCCCAAGGTGTATGGTATAAGCATCTTACTAACTGCCATCTATAGCCAGAATCCAGGATTCCGCTAGAGCACCTCAGAGTGCCAAGGGCTGCCTGATCACACAGCCCTCTAAGCACATGTAAGGTGCGTATTCCCCAGAGTTTGTACATAACCACTTCACTGCAGCATATAGACACGGGCATTGCTTTTGTACAGACAACTGAGCTGCCATTTAGGCATCTGTCCTGGGTTCCCTGTGTCTGGAAGGGAAGTAAAGTTTGTGGGGAGGAAGGACTGAATGGTGCCAGGGCCTGTGTGATTGAGCAAATGCAGAAACTACCATGAAGGCTGCTGGGGTTGGATAGGTCCAAACAAAAGCCATAGTATTACCATTCTGTCCTTAGACAACACATTGTTATTTTTAGTGTCATGTGCTGTATTACATTATTTGATAAAAGTAAATGCAAGAATTTACCAGGTGACTTGATTTCTGTCCTTGTCAGATTATTTTGTTTAGTTTCTGATGAAAACGTAAGACGAGCTTTGCAAAATGATTTTTGTGGATTCTCTTTTCAGCTTCTTTTCCCTTCCTATTGCCATGCCTAATCTATTTACCTATGGCTCAGTCATTGATTTATGTCCACTGGGATGACAGATACACAACCTGTAAGTGATAACAGCTTATTTTTGTTACATTATATACAGAGAATGGATACTCTGAATTGCATCTGTGAATAAAAGCATTGCAAATTGTTATTAATTATACCCTAAGGAAGATGTGTTCTACTGTTGAACTTTCTGAAAAAGGAAAAATATAATAATTCTTCTCTTTACTGAATAGTTTTTTCCTTCATTATGGGACAGCTGAAGAACACAGTATTTCTTTTGCCAGGCAGTTCTGAAAGTGCCAGTTGGGTGAAAACATATTTTTGGGTACTTAAAAATATGAAAAAGTTACAAAAGCTTGCATGGAAGTTCCACGTATGTCCGCTTAACAAAAATAGCCTTTGAACTGCAAAGAAATTTAGTTATGATTACTGTTCACTGAAAAAATAATACAAAATGTTATTCATCTATTTCTTTTCCTGACTATGTGTTTATCTATCATTTTGCAGTTTTCAGCAGAGCAGATGTGCTATGACAGAAACAGCAGCTACAGTATTTGCTCCACATATAGAAACAACAAGCAAATGTGACTCATATCCTGGATTACATTAAACAAAATGGAAGAGTGACAAAAAAAATCTGTTAGTCTAACAACAGATTTTAATTGCAAACTAAATTGAAATTCATTTGTTTAAAAAAGTGTTTTCAAATGTTAACTCACAGATTTATACTGTAGTATTTGCCAAAAATGTTAATGTTGTGAGGTGAAATCCTGTTTCTAATGAGGTCACTAGAGCTTTGTCACTGCATCTGGGGGCAAGAGTCCATCTTGGTCCTTTATTTGGTTCCCCCAGATAATTTTATGTACACCACACTAGCACTAAGCTTTCACTTAAAAAAAAAAAAAAATCTTTAAGGCTGCAAATGATTAAATGCAATTAAGGATTTGTCCATAAAAATATAATCAATAATTATCATTCAATGATTGGCTGCAGAGACCTGAGCTTGAAATATGAGCTATTTGTCAGAGGGCAAACTCAAATGTCTTTAACACAAGCAGGTTCCCTGCTCTTGACCTATTAAAACTTTGTTTGCTATTTTACTTGCTGGTGAACAAGTCATGCAGAAAGATGTGGAGGAAATGAGCCAGCGTGTTCCCCAGGTGATATAAATGCTTTATCAAACTGATCCCTGCCTTGTTATGTAAACTATACCAGGTACTGTTCGTTTTAAACAGAGAGATAAACAGATCTAATATGCTTCAGGGCGTCATGCTTTATGCATGAAGTGCTTTTTATTTTTATATTAAAGATTTTCCTGACACAACCCTTTGCAATGAAGGAAAGCTCCAATATAATGTCTTAACTACAACCACTGCAGCACCTGCAAGTTCAAAGTACTGAGACTGATATTCCCTGATCAGGTAGTCCCATGTTAACCTATTTAATTAATTCTTAATAAACAATTAATTTTTTAGTGAAATACCTCGTGCAATGAGAAAGTCTCTCTCCAAGGATAAATGAAGTAATCCTCTGAGAAGGAATTTATAAATAACTTGGTCTATCTGTCTATTTACAATATTTAGCTCCCTACCTTTTGCTTTCACTTGTCTGATTTACGATTTGTTTTCTTATTTATTTTACAATTTTCAATCTGAAGTGATATCAGATAGAACATTTTTAACTTTTTCAGGAGTAACATCCCATTTCTTTTCATAGCAATGGGATCAAATTCTACTTTCAGTTTTCATGGGATCAAATGCAGAATATCACCAAAGATTTCAGTTACTTAAGATTTAGGTCCATAAACAAGACCAGGATTTAGTCAGCTGTCTTGAATTTGACATATGCAAGATGAAACTGAACACATTTTTCCTCTCATTTAAAAAAAATGGGCCTACATAATGTTACAAGAATCCATTTTGAGAATCGAGTATGCTTTTACCATAAAAATTATTTAAAAATTCCTTGTTGCTGGTTTAATATTCAATGTCATACTCTGAAATTTTAAGGATAATTATAGAATGTCATTTTCTTAGAACTGTATAAGAAGAAAGAGGAAAAAAGTCTTACGTGGATTGTCATATACACAGAAATATTTTTTTATCCTACCTAAAAGAAGATTTGAAGTACACTTCCTAGTCTGAGCACAGCCTTAACAATGGAGTCACCAGAGATACCCTTGTTATTTTTCTGCTTTTACAAACAGATTTGTATGAATGCATATATGTACGTACTAGTGCAGATATACATATATCTATTCAAATGGCTTTTGCATGCCCTCCTTATAAGTTTCCATTGACTAATTAATTAAAAATAGTTGGTCAAAATGGTTTATAAAGCACTATTTGTATTATACTCAACACAACAGTTGTAATAACTCTCAGGCTGTAAGACTAGTAGGTTTAGTCTGCCTCAGTTCACACTTTCAAGGCTGAAAAAAATTCTCTATCTGATAAAAGCCATTGTTTTAGCAAGCACATATGCACAAAGATAGCACAAACCCCATGATTTTAATGCTGAAGGTGTCTGAATAACAAGTTAAAACTGGATAATATAACAGTCTTCACTAAAAGTTCGTTTGTTTGTATTCATAATGTAATATTTACTTTTCTGGATACATGATGCCTTCCTTCCCTTTATTCCATCTGTAACTCAAAACAGAAAGACGAATGAAATTTAACTATCCATAAGTCTTTTTTGTGGAAGGACTGAATTATAACTTTTTAATTTAGTCAAGTAAAGAATTATTACAGTAGGACTCTAGGGCAGGAATGTGTTAATAAAATCATACTCTCTGCCTTTTCATTTAAAATAATCCCCTTGAGCTGATTAAATGAAATATCACTTGTTTAATAACTGACAGAACATTATTTTTAAGCAGAAATGTTTTGCATATCTTCCTATCCTGATTTTAATTCTAGGCACAAAGTAGCGAAGGCACTGACATCACACAAAGGGAGTAGAGTTTAGCACTTGGATATAGTTTGTCCTGTCATAGTGGCATCTATAATTTAGTGTGAAGCAGTGAGGTAGACAGAGCATTATCATTAGAAATCATCCTGAACAGGGATATAAAACACAGTTGCAATAACACTTGTCAGAAAGGTGACTGCAGTCAAAACTAATATCCAAGAGTTTCAAGATAAATGCTGACACTGCAGCCATCCTACAAAGACTATTATTGCTCAAAAAAAAAAACCCACCCCAAAATGAAAAAAAACAAAACCCAACTGTGAGCCTTCCCCAGAGAGAACAAGTTAGTGTGAAGTTCGTATCAAGGGTGGCATAAACCCAGTAAGATTTATGGTAAGTTAGTCCTTCTGGCTTAATGACTTTAAGTAATTTCTCCCTCCACCCTCTCCCCATTATCTGGAGTATATGAGTGCAACACTCAGAACAGGTGAATAATTGTGCTGCTTCCAGGTTCAATCCCTCTCTCTGCTGCCCACTTCGTCAGCCTTTTTATTCCTCAAACCTCACCTGATTTTCTTAGTCTTATACTCATCTCTTGGAATGCAAATGTGATTTTATAGTCTTTTGCCACTGATTTCATAACTGCAAAGCCACAAGGAAACTCCCAAATCACAACTGTAGCCTTGAAACTCGGAGGTAAGAATAGTAATTTCATTGTGTTTGTTTCTTTGGCACTCACAATGCATATCTCTGTATACATACACAGATGCACAAGAATGCTGCCTCTTTAGTACACAGATTCATAGCACAATGTCTTTGCAGATGTACTGCAGGACAAGATACAGGTGTGGTGTACCAGGTATTTCTCCTGCTACAGGCAACCCGTCCTGGTCAGAGACACAGAATGGACACAGTGCTTTGAGTGCCTCTGGAGCTCGGTGTTCCGGGTTAGATGACTTCCAACAGTGGTTAACACTGCTGAGAAATGGGAGAAAAATCTGCTATAATCTCTAGGTTCTGTTCTAGGCCCCATCCATTTTCAATGCATCAGATATTCTGAGTCCGATGTTGTTTATATGAGAACCATCATTTTCCAAGGTCTACTACTATTTGTCTGAAGAAAGCAAGCAGGAGGTTCTTCAGAGAAGACCTAACTGTAATGTGTTAAGTGATCAGCTAGCAGAAGCTCTTGAGCTCTATTACGCAGTATTATGTGGTTTTATAGAAACTCAACCATAATAGAGCAAGACTAATTTTGTATTGGTCTAATGTATTTAATTAAAAATAAAGGAGAGTATGAGTCCTTGTTACTACAGGACTTAAGAGGACTGCTTGTTCAACAATTTCTGTCTTATTATAGATAACAACAAATGTCTCTGGAAAAAGAGCCAGAAGACCTGTTGTGCACCATCAATAACATGCATCTAGAACATCTTTCTTCCTAAATTACCAATTGGCACCTAAATTGACTTGAAGCACAATATACTCTTCTATATAAATATTATAACTGAAATTAAAAGGGAATGCTGTCACCATATATAAATGCCCACATATATAAAAAGTCCGGTCTACTCTTGACTGTAGGGTTAGTTAGTGGCAATGAGTTCCACACATCCACAGCACTTGACATACAAGCTTCCTTTTACCTGTTTTCCTGATCTTCCATATGAGTTTTACTAAATGGATTTGTCCCCTTGTAAAAATATACCTAGGATGTTATAATGAAAATCATTCCAATCTTTTCCATCTTTCCTCAGCGAGAAGTACGCCTATACCTCCAGTCACGTCTACAATTCATATCTAAAGCCATTTCATACTTGTTATATTATGTCATGTGTATGTTAATTGAAATAGCACATATAAAACAACATAATTTTTAAAAGTAATTTTACAGTTTTCCACAACATTTTTGTACATCAGGAAAATGTCTTGCTCCTGGGTAATCATTGTTATCCTGCAGGTTTCTGCCTGCCTTTTTACTGGAACATTGTATATTTTTTAGCAACCCAGGCATTTTGCCTTTCCTTCATATTTCTTCTTTTGTTAAATACCATCTAGACCTCATAAATGTATCAGTTTGTTTGGATATCTTCTGTTTTGATATCTCAGGTTATGTGTGCAGTTGTTCTGTCTCAGTGGACAACTCTAAAACCTCAGTGCCAGTTTAGACTAATAGAAAGAACATAAACTAAACTGCCTTTATTACATGCAAATTCAGTATATTGAGCAGTTCATTTCTAACTACCAATCCATAGCCTTTTTTTTTTTTCCACACATAACCCAATTTACTTTTCAGTCTTGCTCTTAGTTCTCTGAATTACCACCTTGCAGTTAACTGCATGGTCTTGACATATTCCTGTTGTCTTTATTGTAATGTATTTATGGTTTCTCTGCAAGATTGGATTTTCACAATAACGTCAGGAATTTCACCATTTAAAGTCATTGCTACTCTTAGTAAGTTCACATATGATGCCATTCAGTTGTCATTACTTAAATGAGTTCCATGATGAATTTATGGATTACAGTTTCCCAATACTGGCTAATGAATCTATGGATTACAATTTCCCTGTATGGGCTATATTCAGCTCTTGCATTTATTCAGGATTTCCCAGCTTACTTGGAGTAGTGGTGATTTGTGTTGTGAATAATTCTACCCACACCCTGATATTGAACAAAATTATATTGGAGGCTGAACTGTAACTATTTTTGAACCAACATCTTTTATAATATGAAGGATCAAGGTAGAAAACAAACCCATCACTTCTGTGTGCCAAAACTCACAAGTGTTTCAAGTACCAAGAAGAGTTCATTGAAATCTTGTCAAGGTGTGAAATTTCTGGGTAGTCAAATGCATCCACCATTATCTCTCAGCTAGATTCTGTGACTCTTTTTATTTCCCTCAATACTGATCACTCATTGTCCTTTTCCTGGCCAACGTGTCTGAATATGCACCACACGCATCCCTGTCTGCTTAAGGTATTTATACACATATATATACGCAGAGAAGAAATAATTTTGAAGACATCATTCTGATATCAAATTATCCCATAAAGATGCCACGATCAGTGAGCTCTAACATTATCTATGGTCTCCAACTGGTGGTATTTTCTTTCAATAATGCCTGCTTCCATAAAATTTAAACATAATGTATGTTTGAAATTTTGGGGCTCAGAGCACAAACAATAAAGTGTGCAAAATCTTTTTTTGGATGTGTGATCACTGTTAGTAATCACAAAGACTTAACAAACATAAGGTGTCAAAACCTGACTGCTTTATTTGCAGCACACATACAGTGCAGTGTAAGAACATTTACAAGCAGATATGGGTAGGAGACAATTACAGAAGTTTAAAAAATAATTTTCCTTATGTGTAGGTACGAACCTGCCTGTAGACTGAAGAGGCAAGCATAACTTCTGAGTTTGTTTCTGAGAAAAGAAACTCATGGTTCAAAAGTAGGATAAGTTATATATATTAAATGGGAGCTATGAAGCAAACATATACTGAATTTCTTTCCTAGCAAAAAAGAGTCTAGATTTACAGTAAATTTACTTTCCTCCATGGCTTGAAAACTGCATTACATAAAAAAATTAAGTTAGATGGAGAGGAATAAATTTAATCAAAACACTGTTAGATAAAATAACTTGGATTTACGAGTCTGCAGCAGCTACTGCCAAAACAAAGCTGCTGTGATTTACCAAAGCTAACAACATTCATTGTTTAAAAATCCAAAGGTAAAAAACTAACAAAACTTTACTGAATTATCTATAGTATTTAATGTGCCAAACTATGTGTTGCAACAAATTATCGAGTGGATTGCTTAAGACCATGTTCTTACTGTCTAAAAAAACCCTGAAAAGTAGAAAAATTTACCATGGATTTGTAAGAGTTCATGAAACTAAAGACAATGATCACCCCCACTGCAACTGTATAAAATTATGCAAAACACTGGAACAACTTCACTGCAGAAGCGAGAAATTTGCATTGTTTATAATGGGAGCATGATTTGGCTGCTCAACTTCTATAGGATTTGGATTTTGGACTAAGAACTGCTATTGCAAAATATTTGGGAAGATCACAGTGTGGAAGAGATTTCGTTTGGGCATTAGCATTGATAACTGTAAAAATAGGAATATATGGAATCAAAGATATTACCGTTTCTCTCAATGTATCCTAGAATTATCATTGTTCAAGAAAAAAATCACATTCCAGATCAATTTGATCTGTTTCTTGTGGTGTATAGAATAAATAAGAAAGTACCTTAGGTGATTTTACAAGTATTAAAAGAGAGAGCTGTGCTAATCAATTCCTTTCATTTCTTCTTTCTCTTGAACACAGAAAATAAATCATAGTAACTATATTTCTCAGAAGTCAGTATCATTTACTTTCAATAGACTCAGTAACAGTGTTTAAACCTTGAAAGCTAATAAACATGGATTTGTAGAATTAAAAATATCGAACAATTGGAGAAATAGCTACTCACAAAATTAAAGTTTTATAGCCCAAAGTTGAAGATTGTGTTCCACAGTTTAAATATTTCATGTCTAATGTTTTCTGACTCTACTACAGTGTGAAGTCTGATTTTGACTTTTCAATCCAACCCAAATTTTTGAGTTTGGTCTCAAAATCTAGATACTACTAGCTTAGATTTATCTTTGTTTTAAAAGGCTATCCAATGTCTACCTACAGTCTTTGATACGATTAACATGAGCTTTCTGTATGACATGCGTTAAAGGAAGCTTGAACTTGAAAATACGCTCTGATATTACAGCATAAAGTCAGCAGGGGTTACTGCCTAAAAGTAAACCCAGCACAGTTTCTGGATAGCAACCGCCATACAAGTCAACTAATATTTGAATCATTTTCTCTTCCACAGCTATGGAGTGCCAGAAGTTGTTTCTGACTATGCTTTGTATTTATACTCAAGGTAGGAGACAGTCTTTACATCTGCCACCCAAGACACCAGAGGTTTTTGTGGTTTTGGTTTTTTTTTTTTTTCAATTAAGGCCAATGTACTTTGCTGGAGCTATCAAAAGTAGCAATTATGAGGGCATCTATGACCAGGAGCAGTTTCTATTAAAATGCATCAACTGATTAAGCTGTAGCAGTAATTGGACAGAAATAAGTTCACAACTGAAACTTGTCATTTGAGTTAACACATTGTTTTGCTGTTATGGGTGGATTTAAGTGCCCTAACTTCATAATTAGACCTGGTGTTTTCAAAAGGTCTTTGGCAAAACCCACAAGTGACTCCACGCCTTTAAAACCTATGGCTAGGCTTATTTATAGAAATTAATTATCAAGGCTATTGTGTACTGTTTCCATTGGTATCAACAGGACTACTGGCTGAATAAGATGCCGGATAAATGCAGGTTAATAAAGCCATAGAAGACAAAAATGCAGAATATGTGTTGAGGAGAGGCAAGGATATTATTGCATGTCTATATACATTGCATCTAGAATCACAGACTATTAAAATATAAGCATATTAGAATACAAGGATATCAGTCCCATCAGTGAAGATAAAATGAACCCAAGCAACTTGCACAGCAGATACTTTCTTAAGTAGTTGAGAAAATGGGGACTCAAAATCCATGACTATTAACTGTAAGACTGTAATACTGTAGGGAACTCTCCTGGTCTGGCAGGGGGATAGATAAGTTGACCTAATGGCTCTTTTCCATTTCTAATTTCTCTGATTCTATTAAGTCTTGGTATTTTCAGAAGAATTTAACTGCTTTCCAGGGCCGCTGAGACATGAGAATGTAGGCAATTCCTTCCTGTAAATAACACTACTTTTCAAACAGTAAAAATAGAGACTAGGAGGGGACATTAAGCCCGGTTTAATAAATTCTAAGCTCGGGCACAGCAGAAACACTTTTTTTCCCATACATTTTTCCTACTGGAGTTTAATTAAGATTGACAAAGCACTAACTTTAAATCAGCAAGGAGATCCTTAGATCCATTTTGTTGTCAAATATGCTTTCCCTGCAAATGGCAGGAGTAACACATATCATTTCACTGATAATGTTTTAATATCCTGCATTGAATAAAACTTTTTTTTAATCAAGTTGCAATGG